>NC_090305.1:1300000-2590000 GCF_039906515.1 Pseudorca crassidens | reverse complement strand
CTGGGTGTCCAGTAGGGTCAGTGTTGCTCTGTTGTGTGTGACTCTGATGAGGCAGTGTCTCCAATGGTGTTCAGAACGTGACCATTCAGGTCAGGAAGACCTGGGCTTCACCACGTGTTTAATCTTTGGAGCCTCACTTTACACCTCAGTAAGGTGAGCGTAATCATTCCCATCATGTCGGATTATTACAAGAATTAAATGAAATAATGAGTGAAAGTCCCTGGAGCATGTATTGATAAATACTAGCTATTTCTATAGGCAAGGTTTTTTTTTTTTAGTTTGTTTCTTTTGTTCTGATTTTTTTGTTTAGTTCCAGATTTTGTATGTAGTTACATACAATTGCTACACTGGGTGTAAGGGGTTTTATACACAGCTTTTCATAATTTTATTACGTAACACATAAATAATACATAAATTAGAAGCACTTTTTGCAGTAAGAAAAAATGAAAATTGTAATCCTACTCCCTGTAGATAATTATTATTCACATTTTATAATAGGGCTAGCTAGCCTTTCTCACTTTTTTATACTTGTATTCGTATATTAATGACATGTTAAAAACTGCAATTGCATTATGAACGCAGTCTCATAACGGGCCAAGGATAGCGAAGAGGCCAGTGTGGAGAGAGTGCAGTGATTACAGGAGTAGGAAGTAAAGCTGGAAAGGGAGTTTGTAGGATTTGGATTTCACTTAAAATTTATTGGACGGAGTAAGTGCAGGGTTGAAGAATGGCATAATTTATTTTAGAATGTTTTCTTGGCTGCTCCAAGGAGCTAGACAGCCGGGGACCTGGGGAGGAAAGGTGGAATCCAGTTAAGAGTGTAACTCAGTAATCCTGGTGAGTAGAGGTGGTGGCTTAGAACAGGGTGAAAGTGGGAAAAAGTGGTTGGATCCTGGATATATTTTGAAAGGACAAGCTGTAGAATTCCCTGATCGATTGGATGTGGGGTGTGAGAGACGGTGACTTAAAGGTATTTTGGCTTGAGCAGATATAATGCAATTGCCACTTAGAGCAGATTTAATTGGTGGGGATTGGGGGCAAATGAAGAGTTCTGTTTCAGTCATATTATGATTTCAGAGTCTATTAGATGTCTAATTGTAAGTGGGGTCTTAAAGACTTCAATTATTGTTGTCCATTTTCCCCTTCATTTCTATCAGTTTCTGCTACATGTATTTTGGTTCTTTGTTATTAGGTTCACGCATGTTTATAAACATTATATCCTATTGGATTGACACTTTCATCATTACAAAATGTCCCTCTTTTTCTGTAGTATTTTGTCTGACATTAGCACAGTCATTCCCACTTTCTGTGGTTGCTGCTTGCGTGATTTTTACTATGAAATCAAGTATATCTCTGTAGACAGCATGTAGTTGGGTCTTGTTTTTTAAAATCTATTCTAATCTCTGCCTTTTGATTAGAGATTGTTTAATCCACTCACATTCAATGTTATTGACATAGTTGGATTTATGTCTATGATTTTACTTTTCTGTATGTCTCATGTCTTATTGTGCCTTTGTGCCTCCTTTACTGTTTTCTTTTGAATCAAGTGAATATTTTCTAATGTAGCAGTTTAATCTCTAAGTGATTTTTCTCCCACTATTTTAGTTATTTCCTTTGTGGTTGCTCTAGGGCTTACCACATACATCTTAACTTACCAGAATTAGCTCCAAATTTGTACTAACGTAATTCCAATGAGATTAAAAACCTTACTCCAGTATAGGTTTGTTCTATTTGCCTATTTTTTGTGGTATAATTATTATATATATATTGTATCTATAAATGTTACAAACCCAACAGTACATTGTTATGCTGATTACTTTATATCTTTTAAGGAAACTGAGAGAAGAAAGGAAAGCAATACATATTTACAGTTGACCTTGAACAACACTGTGGGTCCACTTATACGTGGATTGTTTTCAATGAATACTGCAGTACTACGTGATCCGTGCTTGGTTGAATTCATGGGTGCAGAACCTTGGATATGGAGGGCCAACTGTAAAGTTATAACACGTTTTCAACTGCGAGGGGGGTCAGTGCCCTTAATACTACATTGCTCAAGGGTCGACTGTATAGCTTTTATTATGTATGACCTTCTTAGTTATCATTTCTGGTTCTCTTTATTTCTTGTTTTTATGGATCCAAGTCACCATCTGGAGTAATTTCTTTAGCTCAGTACAGCCTTGCTTCTACCCACCTCCTTTGTACTGCTGTGAGCAAATGTTACATTTCTATTCTATATGTTATAGACCCAACAATACATTTTATTATTTATACACATAAAATGTATTGTTTTATACAATTGCTTTTTTTCATGTGTGCATCTTTAAAACAACTTTATGGAGGTATGATTTGCATATCATAAAATCACCCATTTTAAGTGCACACTTCAGTGATTCTTAGCAAATTTCCATAATTGTGAACCATCACCATAATCCAGTTTCAGAACATTTTCATCACCCCTGTGGTATTTCCTCATGCCCACTGGCAGTCACTCGCCATTCCCACCCCTGCTCCCAAGCGACCATTAATATACTTTCTTTCTCTATGGATTTGTCTTTTCTCGGCAATCATTGTATTTTTCTTTTTCAATTTTATAGTACATTCTCAATTTTGTACAACTACTACCTCTGTCTAGTCCCAAATATTTTCATCACTCCAGAATAAAGCCTGTACCCACTAAGCTGTTTGTCCCCATTCCCCTATCCACCCAGCCCCTGGCAACCACTGGTCCGTATCCTGTTGCTATGGAGTCATCTATTTTGGATATTTTATCTATATGGAATAATATATTATGTGACCAGTTGAATCTGTCTTCTTTTACTTGTTTTAGAGGTTGATTCACATTGTAGTATGTATCAGTACTTCACTTCTTTCTATGGAGGAATAATATTCGATTGTATGAATATATACAATTGTTTTTTAAATCTCTTAAGAGAAGAAACAAAAAGGCATTTATGCTGTCTTTTGTAATTACCTAATTACCAGTGCTGTTTGTTTTTATGTGTTGATTCAGATTACTGTCTGTGGTCACTTTCTTTTAGCCTAAAGAACTTCCTTTAGTATTTCTTGTAGGGTGGGACTTCCAGCAGCAAATTCTCAGTTCTTGTTTATCTGGAAGTTTCTTTATTTCATCTTCATTTTTGAAAGATAACTTTTTAGATATACTATTATTGGTTGACAGGTTTTTATTTGACCCTTTTTTTTTTAATTTGTTTATTTTATTTTTGGCTGTGTTGGGTCTTCGTTGCTGCGTACAGGCTTTCTCTAGTTGTGGTGAAGGGGGGCTACTCTTCATTGCAGTGCGCAGGCTTCTCACCGTGGTGGCCTCTCCCGTTGAGGAACACGGGCTCTAGGCGCACGGGTCTCAATAGCTGTGGCACTTGGGCTCAGTAGTTGTGGCACGTGGGCTCCGTAGTTGTGGCTCACAGGCTCAGTAGTTGGGGCTCGTGGGCCCTAGAGCACAGGCTCAGTAGTTGTGACGCACAGGCCCAGTTGCTCCGCGGCATGTGGGATCTTCCCGGACCAGGCCTTGAACCCGTGTCCCCTGCATTGGCAGGCGGATTCTTAACCACTGCACCACCAGGGAAGCCTGTTTGACCCTTTTGAATATGTTATTACTCTGCCTCCTGCCTTCCATTGTTTCTGCTGAGAAACCTGCTGTTAATCTCATTGAGGTTAACTTTTTTTGGGCCACATCGCATCTTAGTTCCCCAACCAGGGATCAAACCCGTGCCCCCTGCAATGGAAGCTTGGAGTCCTAACCACTGAACCACCAGGGAAGTCCCAGTGTCCCCTTTAAATGATGAATTGTTTTTCTCTTGCTGCTTTGAAGATTTTCTCCTTGTGTTTGGCTTTCAGCAATTTTACTGTGATGTGTTTATATGTGGATTTCTTTTGCGTTTATTCTACTTGGAGTTCTTTGTTCTATGGCTTTTCAATAAATTTGGGAAGCTTCCAGCCATTATTTCTTCAAATATTTTTCTGCTCCTTTTCTTCTCTCTCTGGCAATCTCATTACACGTATGTTGGTGTGCTTTAGAGTGTCGCACAATCCTAAGGCTCTGTTCATTCTTTCAAAAATTCTTTTTTCTCTCTGTTTTCTGATTGCATAATTTCTATTGATCTATTGTCAAGTTTACTAATTTTTTTTTCTGCCAGTTCCAATCTACTGTTGAGCCCCTCTAATGAGGTTTTCATTTCAATTATTGTATTTTTCAACTCCGGAATTCCCGCTTGTTTTTTAAAAATAATTTCTCTTTATTGATATTCTGTATTCGATGTGACATTGTCATCAGACCTTACTTCTTTAACCATGTTTCCTTTAGTTCTTTGAACATGTTTACAGTGGCAACTTTGAAAGCCGCTGGTAAGTCCAGCATCTAGTTACTCTCACAGGCGGTTTCTATTGCCTGCTTTTTTCCCATGGTGTGGGGTCATACTTTCCTGTTTCTCTGCATGCCTTGTAACCTTTTGCTGGAAGTTGGCATGTTTTAGCAACTCTGGTTACTGGTTTCCACCCTTCTCCAGTCTTGTTATTATCATATGCTTGTTCATTTGTTTAGTGACTCAGTTATTCTAGTGAAGTCTGTTCCTTCCTCCCCCCATGCTGTGTGAAGTCTCTGGTGTTGCTCCTGAGGGAGTGCAGCCTTGCGGATTCCTACAGTCGCTCTGGGATGACAGTGGTTTTGGAAAGGTTCCCTTTGCCTGTTTCTTATACTGGCCATACCCCGGTGTGTTAAGCTCCACTAGGTGCTGGCTGACTGCTGTATTGTTTTCAACATTACCCTGGGGCATAAATGGGTCCACAGACTAAACCAATCAAATTCAGGGACATTTAACAGGATACTTTCTAAGGTCACTGTCTGAGATTTGACTGAGATCTGACTCAAGGTGGGTTCCTACCACCAGTCTCTATCCCTGGTTCTCTGTTACAAACGGCTGGCCTACAGTTTAACCTCCGTATGCAATGATTCTACCAATCTCCTCCGGGTTGTGTTTCCCCACATCCTCCACTGTTCTGAGAGCATCGGGAAGCTCGAACTTCCTCTCCTCTGTTGCAGATGAAGCCAGTTCTTTTGGGAGGAGATGAGAGGCTGTCTGTTATACAGCCTCCTGTAGCCTCCTGGCAAAGTCTCTGATCCAGGACTCTGGAGCTGGGAGTCGGGCAGTGACACGCCTCTCTCTGAGTGACACTGTGTTAGGGGCTGGGCGCTCGGCGGAAGGGGACAACGGTAGCCACAGGTCCTCTCCTTCTCCCAGTGCCTCTGCCTTGGGACCATGGCAAAGGCAGTCAGGGCCCCAGTATTCTCAGTGGTGCCACACTTGAGGTGTAAAGCCTTCAGTCCACAAACGGGAGCTGGGCAGAAGAAAGTCCTCTCCTCTTGGCTGCATCTCCTGGAACTTAGCCTGAGGAACAGGGAGCTGGGGGCAGAATGAGAAAGGCTGACAGCTCCAGAAGATGGCCCTCTGCCTGGGAGCTGGGGGACAGGGAGCCCCGTGTTTTGGGTGACACCAGGCTGGGGTGGAGTTTCTGTCTCTCTGATTTGGGAGGGTGTGAAGGAGGGAGCAGGTGTTGGTTCAAATACCACAAACTCTCGCTGATTTTACCAAATTATAGTAGATTTTCTTTTTTTTTTTTTTAAAGATGTTGGGGGTAGGAGTTTATTTATTTATTTTTGCTGTGTTAGGTCTTTGTTTCTGTGCGAGGGCTTTCTCTAGTTGCGGCGCGCGGGCTTCTCACTATTGCGGCCTCTCTTGTTGTGGAGCACAGGCTCCAGACGCGCAGGCTCAGTAGTTGTGGCTCACGGGCCCAGCCGCTCCGCGGCCTGTGGGATCTTCCCGGACTGGGGCACGAACCTGTGTCCCCTGCATTAGCAGGCAGATTCTCAACCACAGCGCCACCAGGGAAGCCCCTAGTAGATTTTCTTGAATGAGTGTTTCTTCATTTGCTGCATGCCCTTAGGATAATTTCCAGAGACTATAAGTGATTGTTTTAAATACCTTTTATCAGGTTTGCTGGGGAGTGGGTTCATGGAACTCCTCACACTGCAATGCCAGTTAAATGTCTAATTGTAGATGTGAAGTAGGCAGTGGATAGACAGGTCTGGAGTTCAAGGGTGAAAGTAGAGCCGGAGATAGACGTTCTGGAGACATGGCGTGTGCATGCATTTTAAGAATGAGATTGACCAAGCTCACTTAGGTTCTGGGCAAGAAGGTAGATGGAGAAGAGTGTCGGCAAGGTTTTAAAGGCCATGCTTATTTAGGGTGATTGGCAGTAAGCGTTATCACTTAGGTGCCATTAGAGAAAAAACGTTAAGTTCACATAAAGAGTTAGGAGACATTTAACAATTTCCTTAACTGCTCTGCGGCTAAGTAATAACGTGTGGCCTTGAGTGAGTTGTATAATCTCAGTTTCCTCGACTAAAATGAAGGAGTGGAGCTAGGTGATGACGAGAGCCTCATTGTACCTTCCAACTGCAGCCTATTATTCTTTAAAATTGCATAACTACACATTCTTGCTTTCTCCAATTCCAGGTACTTATATAAATTCCTGTACTCAGTGCTGGCAAGAGTTTGGTAAAATGGGCTTGCTTACACACTGCTGGTGGGAATGAATTTAGTAATGTGCTTCAAGATCCTTACGAATGTCAATGCCATTTGCCCCAGTTATTCCTCTTTCAGGGCTTCCCTGGTGGTCCAGTGGCTAAGACTCTGCGCTCCCAATGCAGGGGGCCCAGGTTCGATCCCTGGTCAGAGAATTAGATCCCGCATGCCACAACTAAGAGTTCACATGCTGCAACTAAAAAAAAAAAAAAAAAAAGATGCCACATGTTGCAGTTAAGACCCGGCATAGCCAAATAAATAAATAAATACCAGGCCAAAAAAATCTCCCTCAACTTTACATTTTGTTACAAAGTACTCTATCAGATGCACTCCAGACTTTTTAATATTCACTGTAGGTCTTTCCATGACTGATCAAACTAGAATTTTGATGTATATGTCACTTCTCAGTGACTTCAGAACCTTTTTGAAGTTTAGGGAAAGATGATTTAATTTTTCAGATAAAATTACCTTCTAAGATCTAGGTAAGATCTGCCTAGAAGTCAAAACATTTTGTATTAAAAAATTTTTTGTTATGTTGCAGTTGCAAGCACAGCAATTTGTGCAGTAGATCTCTGTACGCTATGTTCTTCAGTAAGTGAATGGATAAACAAACCGTTGTACATCAGTACAATAGAATACTATTCCAGGATAGTGAGAAATGAACTATCGTGCCACAAAAAGACATGGAGGGTTCTTAAATGCACGTAGCTAAGTAAAAGAAGTCTGAAAAGGCCGAATAGTATATGATTCCAACTATATGACGTTCTGTAAAAGGCAAAACTATGGAGACAGTGGTTGCCAGGGGCCCAAGGGGAGGGAGAGATGAACAGGCTGAACACAGAGGATTTTACGAGAGTGATACTATAATGGTGGATACGTGTCATTGTACATCTGTCCGAACCCATAGAACACACAACACCAAAAGGAACCCTAAAGTAAACTGTGCACTTTAGTTAATAATGTATCAACATTGGTCCATTAATTGTAATGAATGTAGCACACCTATTTAGGACATTAATAGTAGGGGAAACTGAGATGGGGAGAGAGGGAGTATACGATAACATTCTGTACTCTGTGCTCCGTTGTATGTAAACCTAAAACTCTAATAAAGTCTAGTTTTTAAAAAGCTCAGCTGTCAATTTGTGAGGTAGACCTCTGCATGTTTTGAGTGTGTGGGGGAGGTGTCTTTGTGTACGGGGTGGAGTCACAGATAACTAGATGTCATTTCAGCAACATTTTCCCCTCCACATTTACAATAGATTGGTTTTTTTTTTTTTTTTTTTGGCAGTACGCGGGCCTCTCACTGTTGTGGCCTCTCCTGTTGCGGAGCACAGGCTCCGGACGTGCAGGCTCAGCGGCCATGGCTCACGGGCCCAGCCGCTCCACGGCATGTGGGATCTTCCCGGACCGGGGCATGAACCCGTGTCCCCTGCATCGGCAGGCGGACTCTCAACCACTGCGTCACCAGGGAAGCCCTACAATAGATTGTTTTTAAAATTGTGTGCCTTGTAGTTTGAAAATTTAACACCCAACTGTATGTCAGTCATATCTCAATAAAACTGGGGAAAAAAAGGATTTAACACCAGCCTTTTAAAATGCCTTCTTATACGTTCTTTTCTCTTTTTTTTTTTCTATTCATAGGTAGGTCTGTGTTGTTAAATTAATGAATCTGAATTTACATTCCAGTACGTTTCCTGTGATCCTGACATTTACCAGAGGAAAGCATTATGTCCAAATCCTTTTTCCTAGGGTTCCTAGGGGAAGACTTTGAAGCTCAAGTTGCAAGCTTGGGAGAAATACTTTCCTTAGAGACGTGTGGGTGCAAGCTTTGCCAGGTCACGAGCAACACAAAGGACGCCTCCGGAGCCACGTCTTAATTTCCTGTTGAATGATAGGTGCCAGTACGGTTTTGAACCAGAAATGAAAATCGACTCAGATGAAAACTTCAAGTTTTAGAATGCAGATTAGTCAGAAAACAAACAGAATCTGGAAACGATGCCTCTTCTGTTACCAACGTACGTGCTCCCAGACCTAAATTCTGTGTCAGGTCCTAACCCCGGGTGGTCACAGCGACAGTCGTCGTGGGCCCGTGAATCAAGCGCACTGAAGAAGCTGGACAGTTCCTGCTCATGGGCCTTTCTCTCCTGTGGCTAATGTCCTCTGAGCTAAAATCAGGTAGGTAAGATAGAAAGACCCGGCCTGAGTGCTTTATATTATGCTGAATTATGCTGAATTTCTACTATACAATCTCAGAACCTGGGGAGAATTCAGTGTCCAAAGTTGTTTCAAAATGAGAACTGATAAAAGTCAGAAAAGAAGGAAGAAACGGCAATCGAGCTTACCTCTTAAAATGCTGTGATGAAAGAAGCCTTCTGTGTAGCCTGTTTTAGACCACAGTTGTACTAACTTATGTTGTAAATGTCAATAGAGACCTTTCGGATTTACACGTTTCCATTGTAACTGAGATCTAAGTAGAACTTAATGGGAAGACAATTTTCACAGTTTTTCACATGCTACGAAAAGTAATCATCAGCGCTTGATAGGGAAAAAGTTTTCTTGACACAAAGTGATTGGGGGAAACATAGGAATCAGTCATCACAGAAAGGAGTCAGTCATCAGTGTTTTTTAAATTGTCCATAGTGTTTGGCTTTCTGTGAAGCTGAACATGTTAGAAATCTCAGGAGACTTCTCGTTATGATAACTTAAGTCTCTGAACAGTCATTTTTCTGGAAAGTTTAGAGCATTTCTTTTTGGCTGTTGCTGTTCTTATTCACTCAGATGAAATTCAGAAAATCGTATTTTGGATGTGAACAGTCACGGCGCCTGTGTTTCCTAGTGCAGCTGGTTACTATTAGCCCTTTGCAGCTTGCAAAATTTCAGGCAGTTTGATATAATTCAGTATAATCAAAGAGTGTTGGAATAGAAAATGGTTTTCTAGTATATGCATTATATTGTCTCCTCTTAATGTCTGTTTGAATATATGTCCATAATTTTGAAGAGTTAAAAACTTCTCTACGTATCTTGACAAGCCTGCAGTCTATTAGCCATGAGGGCACAGTGGTGAAGAATACAGTTTGGTGCCACTGCCTGGATGGGTACTAGGGTGCCAGCAGTTTTACCACCTTTGATTTTGTACCATCAGTACAGCATCGACACAGCCAAAAACGCAGACGGCATCTCAGTGTCGTTATGAAAGTAGTTTTGACGTTGTAGACCCTATGAAAGGCGTCTGGAAACCCCCAATGGTTGTGGACCACACTTGGAGAACTGCGACGGTAGTTAGAAAAGTTAGTTAAATCGACAGAATAGGGAGGGATGACACTGTGCATTGGCTGACACTGCCAGGGGAGGGTTCCAGCCCCCGGAGGGCAGCGAAACTCATCACTGGTATCAGAGTCGCCAAGGAAAACACAGCGCGGTGTAGCGCTGGATGGACCAACACTTTTACTCGTGTAGAGAAGAGACAGAGGAAGATCAGCTCCAGTAAACAGTGTGTGTTGCTCTCCCACGGCCAGCAGTTCCCCACCCCAGCCGAGGCAGGACGAACGGCCTGCACGCATCTCTCTTGTGCTGCAGCAGAAGGACCCGATCCCTCCCCGAGGAGTCTGAAATACTGAAAGTCTGCGGGTTATCCAGACACCCACTGGAGCGGAGCAAAGGAGCCCACAGTGAGCCTGAAACAGGGAAATACATCCCACACAAGGCCGTAAAAGACCAGGCTGTGTGGGCTCTTTCCCTTGGTGAGGAAGTATCCAGGGAGCGAGCGAGGTCGAAGGGCCGTGGGCAGGAGATTGCCTTTCCCGGCAATTACGTGTGATCTGTTCCCACTCCAGTCTTACCTACTGCTTCTCTTTATCTAACCTCATCCAGTTGCTTTCCTTCTTTTTTTTGGTCAAATTATTTTGCCTTCATGTGTTCTGTAATGTTTTCTCGTTGAAAATTATTATAAAATTTAATCGTGGGGTTCCCTGGTGGCACAGTGGTTGAGAGTCCGCCTGCCGATGCAGGGGACACGGGTTCGTGCCCCGGTCCGGGAAGATCCCACATGCCGCGGAGCGGCTGGGCCCGTGAGCCATGGCCGCTGAGCCTGCGCGTCCGGAGCCTGTGCGCCGCAACGGGAGAGGCCGCAACAGTGAGAGACCCGCGTACCGAAAAAAAAAAAAAAATTTAATCGTATAGATGTTTGCTTTTAAAAATTAATAGTGGAGGAAATGAGGCCTCATTTAAAAATTATAACCAGCTAGCAGTCAATCCAAAGTAGTAAGTAAGTGCTGGATAGCTACCTATTACAAGTGTCCTCAAGACTGAAGAAAGGATAAAATCAAAACTTCCGGGACTCATGCCATCTTCATATGTGGGGGCCATGTCGTCGCTTCCAGTCACTGCCCCCTCCTCTTATTTTCTGCCTACTTAGAGCCTTTCGCCACTTTCACAAACTATTTGGCATAAACAATGCTGAATCCTGCCTACTTTGGGCGCTTGTTAAACTGATGACCGACTTCCTGTTGTCGATAGGATTATCAATAGAGAATGTAAAAGGCAGAGACATCCGCTACAGAATTGGATTATTTCTCCACTATTTCAACATGGGGAGTATTCCTGTGTTTTTCTCATTCTTGAAAGAGACAACGGCTACTAGACTCGCCCTTTTCACTTCACTGGAGGGACGGACGATCTCACCTCTCTTGAGGGTACCTCTGGTGTACCCTGCTAGAAGGAAGTCACCTGTTTCCTCTGGTCAGTGGGCACTGCCTCAAGTTATAAGTTCTAGGTAGTATTCTGGGGAGAATTTGAATTGCTTTGGATTAACTGTCCTGATGTGTAAGAATGGCTTGTAAACTCTGAAATGGTATACACTGGAGAGGGGCCAGCGAGACGATTTCTAATTTTTGACTACACGTAAGTTCATTCATCTTGCCAGGGACGAAACTTACAGATGTCAGATTATAAATATTGCTGCGACAAGAAACCATCTATAGACTATCTGAAACATTCTGCTGCCTTACTCATCTTATTTGGATAACATGAGTGGTTTCCCTAAATACTCAAGTCATGTGAAAAGTACTTTGCAATCTGTAAGTGTATGTACAAATAATAGCTACTGGAAGGTAATAAAGTAAGAGGAAGACATGAGAACAAGGGTGAAACACTTGCAAGAAAGAGGAGGCTGCCTAACACACAGACATGAGGGTGATGTGACTATGCAAGGGGACTTTGATCTTCAAGACAGGATTTCCATCTTTCAGTGTTGCTCCCTTTTATAAACTGTAACTTGGTTCTTGTGCTTTTTTCATCCATACAGGACTTAGTTTTGATAGGATATATATGAATCTGTAAATATATAGGTACAGATTTATATTGTATCTGTACTAACTACAATTCATAGAGTTAAAATGAGTATTTCTGATTGGTCTTCATTATCATTTTGAAGATTACAGATCATCTAAATATACTATATATATTCCTGAACTTTTTTTTTTTGACAGATAAAAATTTGCCTGAGATTCCCAAGCATCTCAATGCCCATACCCACAATTCCTACTCACATTTGTCCAATGAATGTGAAGAAAACAAAACAAAATAACGACAGCAACAAGATTGCATCAATATGCGAGTGACTTGCTGTTAATAGGTAAACTAGAAACCATGGAAAACTATAAAGTGAAAAATAAGTTATCTATGATCCTACCACCAAGAAATAGTCCCTATATTAACATTTTGATATTTCCTTCCAGTCCCTCTTTTTCTGGCTTTTTCCTTAAAAACAGTTTTTTGGGTTTTTTTAGATCTAAAGTGACACGTAGGTTATTTTTAGTCAGTTAAGATTTAGGTAGAACCAGTGAAGGAGGGCAAAACTTAATGGATGAAATAAAAAAGCTTTAAAACTTTTTAATTAAAATATTCTGTATTACTATTTAAAAAACAGACCTTGAATTTAGACATAGAAGTACAGAACCACACTCCCCCCAACCGTATACTTTCTTGCCTTTTAATCAGTGTGTTTTATGAATATACCAACAACATCCTGAGGTGTATGAAAATACAGAAACTCAGACCCTGCTACAGTTGATCCTCTGTGTCTGCAGGTTCTGCATCCATGAAGATTCAACAATATTTGGGGGGGAAATTCCAGAATGTTCCAAAAAGCCATACTCGAATTTGCTGCACATTGGCAACTATTTACAAAGCCTTTACATTGTGTTAGGTATTATAAGTAATTTAGAGACGATTTAAAGTATACTGGAGGATGTGCATAGGTTATATGCAAATACCACGCCATTTTATATAAGTTACTTGAGCTTCCATGGATTTTGGTATCTGAGGGGGCCCTGGAACCAATCCCCTGCAGATACCAAGGGACGGTTATAATTATTTTTCACTTTATTGCTACTAACATATTTTAGAAGGTTTTGAAATACTATAATAGTTGTTTTTCAGGTATTCATAAACATATTTTACACAATAATATGTGTCTTTCACAGAAGCTTTCAGTTTACTTCTTGGTGTTCTCATAACATTCTTCAACCCTTTCTATATAATTTTTTGTTTGGATTAGCTCCTCTCTTTGGAAAACCTTGCAACAGAAGGAGGATGGACCCCACCCAGAAACTGGTTCTGATGTTGAGACGGATGACACCACCATCACGCCAAGTGAGTATGGAAAAGCTTATTTACTGAAACTGTCTATAAAACAGAAAATCAGGGACATAGAAAATAGACTGGTGGTTGCCAAGGGGGAGGGGGTGGGGGAGGGTAGGAGTGGGAGTTTAGGATTAGCAGATGCAAACTGGTATATATAGAATGGATAAACAAGGTCCTACTGTATAGCACAAGCAACTATATTCAATATCCTGCGATAAACCATAATGGACAAGACTATGAGAAAGAATGTACATATATATATATATGCATCACTGAGTCACTTTGCTATACAGCAGTAATTAACACAACATTGTAACTATACTTCAGTAAAAAATAAATTAAAAAAAAAGTTTATTTACATAGTCAGGTTTTCTGGGGCGAGCAGCCGCTGGCTCCCAGCCTGGTTTGAAAGTGGCTCAAGAGAGCAGGGGAGGGCGACTGCCTTGGTTTGGCGTAGGGTCCCCACGACCCAGCCTGGGCTTGTGTGGTTTGAACTTGCACCAAAGTAGGAGCATTCGATGCTCTCATCAGCTTGCTCAGATGTGGGGCACAGGGGAGGGATATGGGAGGGGGGCTTGGACACTGTCTGTAGTCAAACATGGAAATTGGAATCAGACTGTGTATGCCAAATCTACCTTCCTGACCATTTGTGTAAATAGTTTTGAGGAATCTATTTTCTGTAGCATAGTTTAGGAGAATGATAACAATGTAATAGTGATGGTAGCTGACATGTATACTTACTGTGTGCCAGACACTGTAATCACTGCTTTACACATATTAGTTCATTTAATCTTATAATCAGTCTATGCAGTAGGCAATAGTATCTTCATTCTACAGATGAAAAATCTGCAAACAGAGAGGTGAGGTAATTTTCCTAAGCTCACATAGCTAGTGAGTGGCAGAGACGGGATTTGAAAACAAGTAAAGACAAATTACCTTTAATTCTTTTTTCTTTCTGATTGTTTGCACTGGCCTCCAATATTCCATGTTAATTAAAAAGATTTTAAGAATAATGAACTTTGAATCACTTCCAATTTGTCTGTGTGAATTCGAGCAAATTTTGGGTCCTGGGAAATGCTCTTCCAAGGGAACATGTATTTCTGCTTCTTTAATTTAACAACTTAGCAACATACCATTCCTACTGAATGATCCCGCACAGTTATAATTTTGTCCCTTTTTCATTGTGTTAGGATATAATATACATCTCTCTATTTTTTTAATAAAGTTAGATTTCAGAAAACATGAAAGAGGGAATACAACTGCCCACGTCTTTAATTAATTTGTACTGTCCTTGAGTTGGTAATTTATGGAGGAAAAAACTGGTACAGACTTTTATCTTCTTAGTGATGTGACTTTTTCTCACTAATCTCCTTAACGATTTTTTTTCTGCTCTTTTAAATGTTTAGCTAATTGCTATCTAAATATCACTCGTGGGAAGTTTGTTACTTTTAGCTCTGTGACTTAAGATACAATATTTGGTTAGAAAGGTGGTTGATAATAGTTTTTAGGTAAATACATATCTAGTAGAGACTTTTAAAATAATAATTTAACTTTTCTAAACTTTGTATAAAAATAAATCTAATCATGAAGTGCTTTGAGAACTTAAAAAGCATTACTGAATACAGCTGACTGCTTTTAGGAGAGCATCTTATTTTAACTGTTCAGGCTACTTTGAGACATTTTTTATTTCAATGCCCTTCTAAAGTCAATATTAACTATATGCGACTAATTGCATTTTTCTTGAAATCTGTTATAAAACAATTTCTTGCATAGGAAATGTACTTTCAGTAAAGGGAACAGTTTTTTTCTTTGATGTTTTGTTTTAGACATTGAGTGGTTTTAGCTTGTCCAGGGGATTTTTTTCATTATGGTGTGAGATAAGAGTCAAGAGTCTTTTTTTTTTAAAGTCTATCACATGGATTTCCAGTTGTTCCAACACCATTAAGTTACCTTTGTCTTTGTGCTGAGAAATCAAATGGCCGTATATGCATGGGTATAGTTTTGAACTGCCTGTTCTTTTCCATCGGTCAACATTTCTATTCCTACACCAATTCTGCACTGCCTTAATTACTGTATCTTTGCAGCAAGTTTTGACATTAGGTGGTATAAGATGTCCAACTTTGTTATTTTTCAAAATTGCTTGGCTATTCTAGGTCCTTTCCATTTCCACTCCCACATAAATTTTAGAATCTGTCAATTTTTACTTGTCTGAGAAACTGTTTACTTCTCCTTCCCTTTTTTAAAAGAGTTTTTAAAAATTGTGGTAAAATATACATACCTTTTATCATCTTAACTGTTCATAAGTGTAACTTCAGTGGCATCACTTACATCCACAGTCCTGTGTACTCATCCCCACTATCTGCACCCAACATAGACTCTGTCATCATCCCCAACATAGACTCTGTTCCCAGGAAATACCAACTCCTCCTTTTCTCCTCCCCACCCCCCTGGCAACCTCTTTTCTGATCTGTGTCTGTGAATTGCCTATTCTAGCTACCTCGTCTCAATGGAATCATACAGTATCTGTCCTTCTGTGTCTGGCTTATATCACTTAGTGAGACCTCATGGATATCTTCAAGGTCCATCCATGTTGTAGCATATATAAGCATTTAATTCCTTTTTATGGCTGAATAGTATCCCTTTGTGTAATATATATACACCACACTTTGTTTATCCATTCATTTATTGATGGACACGGTTGTTTCCACCATTGAGAATAGTGCTGCTGTGAACATGGGTGTGGAGATGCCTGTTTGAATCCCTGCTTTCAATCGTTTTGGATATACAGTTGACCGTTGAATGCAGGAGTTAGGGGTGCTGACCCTCCTACAGTTGAAAATCAGCATCTGACTTTTATTTTTTTTAAATAGGTGCAAAGTTTATTTTATATTTTTCAATATATTATTTTTTTTAATATTTTATTTTATACTGGAGTATAGCCGATTAACAATGTTGTGATAGTTTCAGGTGCACAGCAAAGGGACTCAGCCATAAATATACATGTATCCATTCTCTCCCTAACTCCCCTCCCATCTATTTTTTAAAAAATATTTATTTATTTATTTGGCTGCGTTGGGTCTTAGTTGCAACATGCGGGCTCTTTGTTGGGGCGTGCGGGCTTCTCTCTAGTTGTGGCTCCCGGGCTCTAGCGCGCATGGGCTTAGTTGCCCAGCGGCACGTGGGATCTTAGTTCCCCAACCAGGGAGCAAACCTGCGTCCCCTGCATTGGAAGGCGGATTCTTAACCACTGGACCACCAGGGAAGTCCCAGCTTCTAACTTTATAGTCAGCTCTCCATATCAGTGATTCTATATCCTTGAATTCGACCAACGATGGATCATGTAGTACTGTAGTATGTATGTATCGAAAAAAATAAATGTCAATTTGTTATACTCCACACATAAGTGGACCCTTGCAGTTCAAACCTGTGTTGTTCAAGGGTCAACTGTATACCTAGGAGCAGAATTCCTGGGTCATATGGTAATTCTAGATTTAATTTTTTGTGGAACTGCCAAGCAATTTTCACAATGACTGCACCTTTTTCCTTCATTTTTTTTTTTTTTTGGTAGCACCGCGTCTTAGTTGCAACAGGCAGACTCCTTAGTTGCAGCACGTCCTTCACTTTTTTTTTCTTAAAGCTAGATTTATTCTATTTTAAATACTATCCTTTATTATATTCCGTACTTCTTATTTTATTTTTTATTTTATTTTTTTTACATCTTTATTGGAGTATATTTGCTTTACAATGGTGTGTTAGTTTCTGCTTTATAACAAAGAGAATCAGTTATACATATACATATGTTCCCATATCTCTTCCCTCTTGCGTCTTCCTCCCTCCCACCCTCCCTATCCCACCCCTCTAGGTGGTCACAAAGCACCGAGCTGATCTCCCTGTGCTTTGCGGCTGCTTCCCACTAGCTATCTGTTTTACGTTTGGTAGTGTATTGCATGTCTTTCTTTCTCTCTCCCACCCTCCCTCCCTCCCTTCCTTTCTCCCTCTGAGGCTTGCGGGATCTTAGTTCCCCGACTATCTGGGATCGAACCCGCCACGCCTGCAGTGGAAGCTCGGAGTCCTAACCACTGGACCTCCAGGGAATTCCCTTGCATGTCTTTCTTGTTTAAACCTAGCAAACTCCACTTAGTTGTAGGATAACTTTTCATATTAAGCAAAATTAAATTCTAGCATACAAGTAAATAGAACAGAGAAAAGTCAGACTATTTTAGGTTTGAAAGGGTGGGTAATTACAGTGGACATAAGAAGCTAATTTAATTTGTCTAACTGTTCCTTTAAAGAAATTTGGAAGAAAGAAGAAAGGGAAAATAAAACAAAACAAAGTCTTGTCACCCCAAATTCTAACCTTAATGCTCTGTCTTCTCCCGTGTCTTTTTACTTACTTAGCTTGGCAACCACACCCAAGGGCACGCACTGGACCCGCTTCTCTCCCAAACTCAGTAATTCAAACACCCTCTCCCAACCACAACCGCTATGAGCGTTTTCAGTCTCAGTGTGATCAGTGGGAGAAACCGCTGACTTCTCCGTTTCCTCTTTTCTTTCTGCTCCTCTCCTGCCTGGTGTAGATTCCATGTTACATTATTTCATTTGCTCTTTCTTGATTATGTGGGCCACTCCCTTTTCTCTCTGTCTTTCCCAGCTCCCGTCTCCTAAAATCCTCACCCAGAAGAAACTTTGTAATTACCATCCCTGGTAGTTACATTCTGGGTTGGTGCTTTTTTTTCCTGCAACACTTAAAATATTTCATTCCACTGTTTTCATGCTTGCATGGTTTCTGGTGAGAAATCTGATATAATTCATATCCTTATTTTGCTATGGGTAAAGTGTTCTTTTTCTCTGGCTTCTTTCAAGATGTTTTCTTTGTCTTTGATCTTCTGCAGTTTGAATATGATATGCCGAGGTGTTTTGGTATTTATCCTGCCTCCTGTTGTCTGCGATTCCTGGATCTGTGGTTTGGTGAATGTCATTGATTTTGGAAAAGTGTCAGCTGTTATGACTTTGAATATTTCTTCTGTTCTTTCTTCTCTTTCTTTTCTTCCTGGCAGTTCCGTTACACTACGTTATACCTTTTGCAGTGGTCTCATATTTTGTGGATATTCTATTTCATTTTTTTCCATTCTTTTTTCTCCTTGCATTTTAGTTTTTTAAGTTTCTATTGATTGGTTTTCAACCTCTGATTCTTTCCTTGTCCATTCTGTCTACAGGCCCATCCATTCTTCACTTCTGTTACAGTGGTTTTGATTTCTAGACTTTCTTTTTGATTCTTTCTTAGTGTTTCCGTTTTCCTACATACACTACCTATCCTTACATGTTGTCTACTTTTCTCATTATTAGCGTATTAATCATAGTTATTTAAAATTCTTTTTTTTGTTGTTGTACGCGGGCCTCTCACTGCTGTGGCCTCTCCCGTTGCGGAGCACAGGCTCCGGACACAGGCTCAGCGGCCATGGCTCACGGGCCTAGCTGCTCCGCGGCATGTGGGATCTTCCGGGACCGGGGCATGAACCGGCGTGCCCTGCATCGGCAGGCGGACTCTCAACCACTGCGCCACCAGGGAAGCCCTATTTAAAATTCTTGATCTAATAATTCCAAATTTCCTGCCGTATCTGAGTTGGCTTCTGATGCGTGCTTTACCTCCTCACACTGCATTTTTTCCTTTCAGCATGCCTTAAAATTTTTTGTTGAAAGCTGTATATGATAAAATGAGATAGATATGCCTTTAATGAGATTTTATGTTTATCTGGCTTAGAGTTAGGCTGTGTTTACTGTTGGCTGCAGCTGTGGTGTCAGGGGTTAAAATCTCCTCTAGTGCCCTTGTTTTTGTGTCCCCTATTGTCTCCGGTATTCCTAGAGACTCCTTAAAGAAGTTCTGACACTTGCTGTTAATTTAGCTGTAATCCCCTGTGATTATAGAGGAGCTCTATTGATTTTGTGGTAAGGTATGTGGGGGGAGAAGCAATCTATTGTCCGTATTTGCCTTTGCCCACTTTGAAGGCTACAGGAGGACGGAGCTGTTTCCCTGCCCTTTGGCCAGTTAGGCGAAGGTAAAACCCCAGCCAGTAGGCTCTGGTAAAACAGTTTCCCTTGTTAACAAGAATAAAATACTCTGGGTGCACTTTTATGTGGTTCATTTCCCAATCCCCTCCTGGAAGCACAAAAGGATTTTTGTCTGACCTTTTCAGTGGTAGGATTCCAGGAGGTAAAACTCATGTAAGTATGGGATCCCCCCGCCCCAAGAATGGGCTCTCTTAGGATATTTTAACTCTCAAGCTTCTCCGCACTAAGCCTCCAGCAATTTATCAATTACAGTTTAAAGTGTTCTTTCCAATACTGGCACCAGCTGCCAGCTTCTGCTCCTAGGTATTTGTTCCCAGTAAGCTGTGATTCTTTGTATCTTAGATTCTTTATATCCTGTCTGTTTCCCCAGCTTTGGGGGCAGCAGTTTTCCCTGTGACCTCAATTCTCTGATGTATCAAAGAAGAATTAGTGATTTTCAGTTTGTTTAGACTTTTTCTTGTAAGAATGGAAGTGACAATGTAAAACCATTTTACATGTCAGCCCAGAAACCACAGAAGTGTGCTTGTTGATTTTTCAAAAGATCCTGCTATGATATTGATTGGAATTTGTGCTGAATCTGTAGTTCAGTTTAGAAAGAATTAACATGTTAACAATATTGAGTCTTTTGATCCATGGACATTGTATACATCTCCATTTATTTAGATATTTAAAAATTTCTCTGAGCAGCATTTTCTAGTTTTCAGTATATAGGTCTTAACACATATTTTGTTAAATTTATCCTTACATGTTTCACATTTCTTGGTGCCATGGTATCTGTTCAATGTCAATTGTCATTTGTTTACTGCTTTATATAGAATATAAATAATTTTTGTATATTGACTGTGTATCTCACAACTTTGTTAAACTCGTTATTTCTAGTGGTTTTTGTGCAGATCTGTTAGGATTTCTTATATATACATATACATATATTTTTTTGCGGTACGTGGTCCTCTCACTGCCGTGGCCTGTCCCGTTGCAGAGCACAGGCTCCGGACGCGCAGACTCAGTGGCCATGGTTCACGGGCCCAGCCGCTCCGCGGCATGTGGGATCTTCCCAGACCGGGGCACGAACCCGTGTCCCCTGCATCGGCAGGCGGACTCTCAACCACTGCGCCATCAGGGAAGCCCAGGATTTCTTATATATTAATCACTTGTTTGCAAATAAAGACACTTTAACGTCTTCCTTTCCAAGTCATATGATTTCTTAAAATTAATAGATGTTATTTTCCCTTAGCTTTGTTTTTTTCCTTTTCTTTTGGCTGCATGGCATGCATGATCTTAGTTCACTGACCGGGGATCAAACCCACGCCCCTGCAGTGGAAGCATGGCGTCTTAACCATTGGACCACCAGGGAAATCCAATAGATGTTAATTTTTAGAACAGTTTTAAATTTACAGAAAAATTGAATAGGCAGTACAAAGGGTTTCTATATTCTTCTCCTACCTCCACCCCTGCAATGTCTGCTGTTAACATCTTGCATTAGTGTGGTACATTTGTTATAATTAATAAATCAATATCGATACATTATGATTAACTGAGGTCCATAGTTCAATTAAGGCTCACTCTTTAAAATACACTTTTGTTTGTGGCTGCACCACAAATCGTGTGGGGTCTTAGCCCCCCAACCAGGGATTGAATCCATGCCCCCTGCACTGGACGTCTTAACCACTGGACCACCAGGGAAGTCCCAAGATTCACTATTTGCATCTTACAGTTCTATGGGTTTTGACAAATGTATAATATAATGTCATGTATCCACTATTACAGTATCATACAGAATAGTTTCATTGCCCTAAAAGTCTCCCGTGCTCCACCCATTCATCCCTCCTTTCCTCCCCCTGAATCCCTGACAACCACTGATCTTTTTACTGTTTCCATAATTTTGTCTTTTCTGAATATCATATACCTGGAATCATACCGTATGCAGTCTTTTCAGATTTGCTTCTTTTGTTTAGCAATATGTATTTACATTTCCTATGTGTCTTTTTAGGGGGAGGGGGTGCTTGATAATTCATTTATTTTTGTTGCTGAATAAAATTCCTTTGTCTGAATATACCACAGTTTATCCATTCACTTATTGAGCTAGGCTTCCTCATTAGGAGAAGAGTGATATTGCCAAGTGTGGCCTAAGGGAAGAAAGTAGCAGTGCAGCATGAAAGCTCAGTGTGTCCTCAGGACTAGAAGAAAGATAAGACACCAACAACGGATTCAGAATTCTAGAATACATATTGCTTTTATCTGATGCAGGTCTATCTTTAATATTATATTTTCCAAGCCATGAATAGCAGGGATTCCCTAGGCTAACTGGAAAATTATTATATATTTCTTTTCTTTATTCCCCACATTTGTGGAGTCCCTACTGTGTTTTAAGCACTATTCTAGGCATTGGGGAAATGATGGTGAACTCAGGATGTATAAGGCCCTCGCTCTTGCATTCTTGTAGGTAGGAAACATATAATAGTAAGTGCAGTGAAAAAATAAAGCAGAATGACAGGGTAGAAGAAAACTACTTAGGGGATGGTCATCAAAGCTTCTCTGAGGAAGTGACATTTGAACTGAGACTTGAATAATATGAAAGGGGAGCCATTGGGGGAAGAGTGTTCCAAACACCAGCAAGTGTGAAGACCCTGAGATAGGAATACATTTGATGTGTTCAAAATACAGGAAGGAGGCCCACGTTCCCACTGAAAACCATTTACCCCATTTTATGATGCGATCACAATGCTAGGGGGTGAACTTCTACAATATGCTGGTTTTGAGCGTTTAATTCTTCTATAAGACCTTTGTAAGCAATTGGTCAAATTGGACTTCCCTCGTGGTGCAGTGGTTAAGAATCCGATTGCTAATGAAGGGGACACGGGTTCGAGCTCTGGTCTGGGAAGATCCCACATGCCGCTGGGCAACTAAGCCCATGTGCCACAACTACTGAGCCTGCGCTTTAGAGCCCACAAGCCACAACTACTGAGCCCATGTGCCACAACTACTGAAGCCCGCGCGCCTAGAGCCTGCGTTCCACAACGAGAAAAGCCACTGCAATGAGAAGTCTGCGCACCGTGACGGAGAGCAGACCCCGCTCGCGGCAACTAGAGAAAGCCCGCGTGCAGCAACGAAGACCCAACACAGCCAAAAATAAATAAATAAAATAAACAAATTTATTTTTAAAAAAGAAATTGGTCAAATGGACTAACCTGCTATTCATATGTTCTTTTAACGGCTCCAATTACTAAACTTAAAGTTAGGTGGCATCGCATTCTCCAGACTTTCCTCCTCTCTGGGTCTTTGGGGTGCTTCCTCTTTATCCTCCCCTATGGCTTAGTCTTGAGTCTCGTTTCTTCTCACCCTGCTATCTGCTTAAGTGAGCTCATCCATTTCCATTATTTGTCAGTTATGGACTGGCTACTTGACAGATTTACTTGGATATCTCTCAGAAATCTCCCCCCACCTGCCTCAACTGGCTCCTTGGTCTTCCTTACCTCAATATATGAGATACCTCCATTCAAACCAGTCTACATCTAGTCCATCATCAAGTTCTATTAATTTTACCTTAAAACATCTATGAAATTCTCTGTGTTCTTTCTAATTCTGTTGTCACCACCGTAGTCCAAGCTTCCATCTTGTTGGAACTCCTGCAGTTGCCTCCTTTATTTCTCTATGATTTCTCCACTCTTGCCTTTGCTGTGCTCCAAACCATCTTCTAACCAGAAACTGGAGTAAGCTTTTAAAAGCGTGAATTAGGTTCTCATTGCTTTCCTGCTCCAAACCATTCAATAGTACTGTGGTTCTTTGAATGAAATCAAACTCCTTCAATGGCCTGTAAAGCCTTGATAATTTAGGCTCTATTTTCCAGTCTCATCTCTGAGCCTCACTGGCCTTATGTTAATCCTAAGGCATGCCGTGCTCTTTCTTATCTTAAGGCTTAGGGTTTTTGCTATTTCTTCTGCCTGGATTTCTCCTTTCTCACTCTTCACCTAGACTACTACAGCTTATCCTTCAGGTGTTGGCTTAAATGTCAATTCCATAGAGGGCTCTTCTCCAAATGACATTAAAGTGGTGCAGCCACTCTGGAAAACAGTATGGAGTTTCCTCGAAAAGCTAAAAATAGAACTACCGTGATTCACATGATTCAGCATTTCACTCCAGGTTATTTATCTGAAGAAAGCAAAAACACTAATTCAAAAAGATACATGCACCCCAATGCTCATAGCAGCATGATTTACAATTGCAGAGATATGGAAGCAACCTAAGTGTCCATCAACAGACAAATGGATAAAGAAGATTTGGTACATATATACAATGGAATATTACTCAGCCATAAAAAATAATGAAATTCTGTCGTTTGCAAAAACATGGATGGACCTAGAGAGTATTACGCTTAGTGAAATAAGTCAGACAAAGACAAATATTCTATATCATCACTTATATGTGGAATCTAAAAAATAAAACAAACAAATGTATGTAGCAAAAACAGAAACAGACTCACAGATATAAGAACAAACTAGTGGTTACCAGTGGGGAGAGGAAAGGGAGGAGGGGCAAGTTAGGAGCAGGGGATTAAGAGAAAAAATACTACATATAAAATAGACAAGCAACAAGGATGTATTATACAGAACAGGGAATATAGCCATTGTTTTATAATAACTTTAAATGGGGTATGATCTATAAAAATATTGAATCACTGTGTTTTACAACTGAAACTAAAATTAATAATGTAAATCAATTATACTTCAATTTTAAGAAAGGAAGCAAAGGTGCTTGAAACATATTTTTAGATTATGATTTTATTTTGTAAATTTTATGATTTTATTTATTTATTGTGAATAAATTGGCTACATGATGCAATTTTATAATTTTAAATAAACATAATATATGCCAGTCTGTATACCATAAAGATTATATTGGAAGGTGTTTAGTCTTAAAACTAAATAAATAATTTATCATAGGATTCTTATAAAATCTAACTCCTAGTACATATCAGAGATTCAGTGGATAAAACTTTCAGTTCAATTCCACAAATATTCATCGGGTACCTCTTATGTACTAGTTGCATCGTACTAGAAACTCATCTATCATTTAAAGCTGGGTACACCTGAAATAATTTAGTTATGACAAAGTGACACTGCAGTTACTGGCTGGGGATTTTTGTGTGTCTGTGGACATCTTCCATGAGGGGGCAGCAAAGGACCATTCTCATTTTGTTCTTATGTATGAAGTCTTAGACCTTACACATTGAAAACTGAAATATCAGGAATCTTCCAAGAGTAAGGGAAAACAGAGGGCATGGTTATAGCTTCACTTTGTTTCTAGGTTATCTTCTATATGGTCTCATGTGGTTTTTATACTGCAGAGTGGATTATCACACGCGGCCTGTGGTTTCAGTGACAGCTTTGTAATTGAATGCTGGCCGTGGGGTCAGCCCCTGGGGTCTGAATGCTGGAAGCGTGGCTTCCCAGCTGTGTGGCCTGCAGAGACTACTTCACCTTTCCGAGCCTGTTTCCCCATCTAATAAAACAAGGGGGTGGGTAGAATGGCAATGCCTCCTTCGCATGGTTTTAATAAACACAAGAGAATTTCTATATCCTGGAGAGGCTGAGAACAATTAAAAGATAGAGCTAGAGAAGACTAACCCAATAGCCTACTGTCTTGGCAGTACCTGTTAAGGGTCTGAAAAAGGAACGTATAGGCCATTACAGAGGTAGCTATATTTTTAAATTAATGAACATAATATTTATGTAACTTGTAAAGCCAATTAAATGCATGTGAATATTATGTTAAAATCTTTCACTATCGCAAATGGCTTATCTTTTTTTTTTTCTGGCCGCTCCATGAAACTTGCAGGGATCTTAGTTCCCTGATCAGGGATCAAACCTGGGCCCCAGCAGTGAAATTCCTCAAATGGCCTATCTTAATTTGGTAACTCCAGTTTTTTATCTTCTACGTAAGTAAATAAAATAAGATTTGAGGCACCGAGCTTGTTTCATCCTCACTTAATTCTCACAAATTTATTGTAATAATTATGTTTCTTCTTATTTCTGACATTTTTAACGGCTTTCATTTGTTAAGATTTCCTGATTATTTCTTTTTTCTCCTTTGCCTGTAAAACTTCATTGATGATGGTTTTGTTTTTTTATCTCTTGTGTTTAAATTTTTACTAGCTGTATTTGAAATATCTTTCTATCAATGTTGAGAATTAATCAGTATCTAACCTCCAACTTTCAAATAAAAGACATTTAGCCTGATTTCTTTTTCCATTTCTCCCTTGTGACATGCCTATATTTTGAGAAATAATCTAAAGTTTTAATCTGAGAATATTATTATTTTGGTTGTTTCATTTTGTGTCTTTTCAAATGGACCTCAAATGGTGCACAGAAATAGATGAATAATAATTTCTGGTTCATGACATGTTCTTACTACTGATCCATGCAAGGTCCTCATTTATTTTTTCCTTATTTTTAATATTGATTAAGCATCCATGAAGTTGCCATCCAATTCAACAGCCAGAGCCTTGATATTAACCTACAACTAGCTCTGTAGTACACGCCCCTCTTGTTCTGGGTCTCCCTGCATTTGAGGTATCCATCATTCCCTTGTCTTTTTGCCCGTTAGTCCTTTGCTTTACATGGCTTTATCTATATATTTCCTTAAAATATTATCTAATACACTTGTTTTTAACTAAAAAAAAATTATATCCATACTATATGGAATTTTTCAAAATTATATGGAGTCTTCTGACACCATCCCACTATATGTATATACCAGAGCTTGTTTTCCATTCTTCTATTGATAGACAGTTAGGTTGTCTCAAGGTTTTTCCTACTTTTTATTGTACTTAAGCAATAACTTCTTTGGGGCTTAAACCAAAGGGTAGAATTTCTGTTAATGTTTAGCTCAACAAATAGCACCGAGCACTTTCCAAAGTGGTTGTATGCAATAGACCGAACGTTTGCGTCCCCCTGAAATTCATATGTTGAGATCCTAACCTCCAGTGTGACGGTCTTAGGAGGTGGGGCCGTTAAGAGGTGATTAGGTCCTCTTTTGTGTGGAATTTGTGTCCTTGTCGAAGGGATTCTAGAGCGCTCTCTTGTCTCTCTGCCTTGTGAGGATACACTCGCCTTCTGCAACCTGGAAGAGGGTTCTCGCCAGAAGTCGGGCATGCTGACACCCTGATCTTAGGGTCCCCAGCCTCCAGAACCAGAAGAAATAAATTTCCATTGTTGATAGCCACCCAGTCTATGGTATTCTGCTACAGCAGCCTGAACAGACTAAGATGTACCAATTTAGAGTCCCATGGAATGGATATGAGCCTAATCAGCCTCTTCTCTAACACTTCTCTATTTCTTCCTCTTTTTTTTTAAGATTTTTTTGATGTGGACTGTTTTTAAGGTCTTTATTGCATTTGTTACAATATTGCTTCTGTTTTATGTTTTTTGGCCCCCGAGGCATGTGGGATCTTACCTCCCAGAGGAGGGATTGAACCCACACCCCCTGCACTGAAGTCTTAACCCTTGGACTGCCAGGGAAGTCCCAGGACTTCTCAGTTCAAAGGAAGATGGGAGACTTGGTGCCCTGCGTCGCCCAGCAGCACCTCTGCTTCCAGCGTGTCAGCATCCTGGAAGCCGGTTGTTTTCAGCTTCTCCGCCTGCCTTTATGGTGCTCCTCAGAGGTGGCAGCGATTTCACCTCTTCTGTTTATTTGCGTACTTTCAGGGCCTCGAAGGGTACATAAAAATGGTTAGTTCTTTCAACCATCATAACCATAAAAAGGTCATAACTATAAAACAAGTTACAGTCTATAACTAAAAAAACTAACCCTCCAAATTATAGTCTATTTTAATTTTATAGTGATATTAAGAATACATTACAATTGCAATTTTAAAGAGGTTTGCAGATTAAGAACTCTTTTGTTGTAACTTCTATGTTTGATAAATGAGGGGTTTTTTTGTTTGTTTTTGCGGTACGCGGGCCTCTCACTGTTGTGGCCTCTCCCGTTGCGGAGCACAGGCTCTGGACGCGCAGGCTCAGTGGCCATGGCTCACGGGCCCAGCCACTCCGCGGCATGTGGGATCTTCCCGGACCGGGGCACGAACCCGTGTCCCCTGCATCGGCAGGCGGACTCTCAACCACTGCACCACCAGGGAGCCCCCAAATGAGGTTTTTTAAATAGCCAGTGGTTTCTGGATTTTGATTACTTGTACAAAAATGATTATGCAAACTGGTGGTCACAGAGTTTCTCCCCAGGGATCTCCACTCGTGTGTTTACCAGCACATTGAACATACCAGAAGTTGTCAAGCTCTGTTGTCTCAAACTCAGTTTAAATTTGGCTGTCGATTTGAAATTTAGAGACAGAACTTTTCATTCGATTACTCTCAATGCTGTAATCCATACTTCAAACAAACTGGATCTAGCATATCTTTCTTTGCCTTCAGGCTTTCCAAAGGGGAAAAGTACACGGAAGAGCCATTAACCATTACAGATGGCCACTTCAGTTATGATGGTTATTTCTTTGTATTCTAAAACATCTGTTTATTTTATATTTGTAAGGTGGTAAAATCAGTTGATTCAACTAGCTCTCTCAAGAACAGGAAGTAATAAAATAAGAAGAAAAGATGCTTTTCCTCTGATCATTTTTGTGTTCTTTGTGGCTCATGGAATAGATCTGTTGCCTTCCTTTGTATCTGCCACGTACGCTGGGCAGGAAAGAAAAAGTAGGGGGAGGGAGGGAGAGAGAGGGAGGGAGAAATGAACTCTCCATTTTCTGCACTTTTCTGAGCAGCTTTTTTGTTTTTATTTGTGTAATTGCGTCTCAGCGCTGCCACCAGCCCCACCCCATTCCAAGGAAGTCCTGAAACAGATATGAAGCTCATCTCCAAATGCATTGACTATAAGTAGTTACTTATTTCCTTTTGCTTTTCAAAAATATGAGTCAGCATTGGATAAGTAGGAAAACTACCTTCTTTTCATTGGAAAGAAAGAAAGAGAGGGTCTGTGTGGTCAGGATCTATTTCTTCACAGGGGAAAAGGTCTGAATTAATAATAGTGGTTACTGTGTCCTAGGCACTGTTCAAAGTGATTTATGTACATTTAGTCCTCAAAACGGTCTAGGAAGTGGGTATTATTATTGCCCTCATTTTATAGTTGAGAGCCGACTGCCCATGGCCACATGGTTGGTGACTAGCAGAGCTGCAGGTTTCATGCTCTGATCCAATGTGCTCTTATCAAAGGCACCACCTAAGGTTAGTCCACAAAATACAGATCATGAGGTAGCCTCAGAGCTTCCCAGATGTCAAAGAAAAAAGGAAGCCAGGTTATTTGCAAGACTTCCGGCTATGATAAACGCAAAGCAATTGCTCAGAGGAAGCGCAGCTTTCCCAGGTAGTGGGGCCTGGGAAAGAGTTCTTCTTTGGATATTTATGAAGTTGATGCCATAGGATGTTGTGAACAAGATTTGTTGTAACACTCCCACAGCAATAGTGTGAGGCTTTTTTTTTGTCATGACAAATCAAGGAGGAACCACTATCTTATGATTCTGATGTGTGACTCTTCCGTCGTGTGGCATGATCCGAGGAGGTATGACACACTGATTAGGTGAACAGATGGATCCCACGTCTTCTGAGCAACCCTCCAGAAATGTGTGTTTCGAGGCTAAACTTTTGATAAACATAGAATAGCAAAGAATTTGATTTTATCCTTTCCTTCAGGAACCTAGAATGGATATATTATGTTGTCAAGGTACATCCTTGGATTTTAACCAACCCAGCAGAGAGTAGGATTAATATGTTTCCAAGTCTGCCCGACCTCAACACAGAGGATGTGATCTTCTAAGGATACTTTTTGCTATAAAATCCCATGATTCTATGGAAGTGAAATAAAGCTTCAGGTAAATAGAATTCCAGTTTTCAGATCCTAGAGTCTTAATCAATTGATTTAAGAGTACAGTGCTAGGGCTTCCCTGGTGGCGCAGTGGTTGAGAGTCCGCCTGCCGATGCAGGGGACACGGGTTCGTGCCCCGGTCCGGGAAGATCCCACATGCCGCAGAGCAGCTGTGCTGTGAGCCATGGCCGCTGAGCCTGCGCGTCCGGAGCCTGTTGCTCCGCAACGGGAGAGGCCACAACAGTGAGAGGCCCGCGTACCCCCCCAAAAAACCCCCAAAAAAACAAAAAAAAAAAAAAAAAAGGAAAAAAGAGTACAGTGCTATATTTCTAATATAGTGTTATATTTCTAATACCGTGTTATTCTTTTTTTTTTAATTGAAGTATAGTTGATTTACAATGTTGTGTTAGTTTCGGGTGTACAGCAAAGTGATTCAGTTATTTATATATATATATATAAATTCTTTTTCAGATTCTTTTCCATTATAGGTTATCACAAGATATTTTAAATTTTTAATTAATTTATTTATTTAGTTTTGGTTGTGTTGGATCTTCGTTGCCGCATGCCGGCTTTCTCTAGTTGCGGCGAGCGGGGGCTACTCTTCGTTGCGGTGTGCGGGCTTCTCACTGCGGTGGCTTCTCTCGTTGTGGAGCACAGGCTCTAGGCGCGTGGGCTTCAGTAGTTGTAGCACGAGGGCTCAGTAGTTGTGGCTCGCGGGCTCTAGAGCGCAGGCTCAGTAGTTGTGGTGCTCGGGCTTAGTTGCTCCGTGGCACGTGGGATCTTCCCGGACCAGGGCTTGAACCCATGTCCGCTGCATTGGCAGGTGGATTCTTAACCACTGCACCACCAGCGAAACCCTATCACAAGATATTGACCATAGTTCCCTGTGCTATACAGTAGGTCCTTGTTGTTTATTTTATGTATAAGACGGTGTCATTCTTGGTAATAGTAAAAGGAAGAAATAGGGAGAACAATTGTAGATTGCAGCTTTCTTTGGTTGGATCAGAGCTTCTTCACTCATACATACTCTGCCTTTCCACTTTTCTTTACCAATCATTATAACTTTCAAAATAGTGTAATTTTATATTCTAAGCATACTATTTTAACTTGTATTTATTTTTATCATAGGACATTTACAAAATAAGAATAAGCATGAAGAAAAAAATCACCCACAGTCCTACTTGAGTCTATAAATCTTTTTGGTCCTGTCTGTCCATCCCCACAACACGCATGCCCACTTACATGAAGGGTCAGAACACGCTCACTGTGTGTAACCTTCCTTATTCATGTAGTAAGGCATCATGGCATGGCTCTCAATGTCATGAAATATTGATGTGTGGAGTGGCTGCAGAGGACAGTGTTATGTAGACTGCTCAGGAATGATGCTCTACTGGTACTTACCTCACAGCAGGGACAGCCATACTGGTTGTTAAAATATGAAAAGACCTCCTTACTGGTGGGTAAGGGGTGCTTCCCTGAGTCCTCAGTGTGGCTTCCCACTGAATCTCTCCAGCAGCGAGAGGGCAAATGGATGGCCCATTAGGGGCCTCCTGGGTCCTGCTCTGGTGCTCGGCCAGCCCGATTTCTGAATAGTAAATGCCCACACCAGTGGTTTTGGGTATCCTTGAATGTATCATGATGTACCCTATTGTTGGTAATATTTAATCTGTTTTTAGGAAAGTATTTTTCCCTTAAATATATATTTTTAAAGTCTTCTGACAGATTTCATTGAAATGTTATGATATCTTGAGGAATCCATGGGTTTTCATGGGAAATGGGTGTCTAAAATTATCACAATTATTATTATTACAATTAATGTAATAATATATAACTGATTGGAACAGAGGTTTGGGCATATAAAAATCCAATTTACACACAGAGTATACCTGAGCCTAGACTTTATTTCCTTCTCTATAGAGCAGAAACCACGACATCTGAGTGGAATTCATTGTTTTTACGTTACTTTAAATTCACACCTTCAATGCATTTCTCTTTGGAGTATGATTTTTTTTTTTTTTTTTTTTTTTGCGTTACGCGGGCCTCTCACTGTTGTGGCCTCTCCCGCCGCGGAGCACAGGCTCTGGACGCGCAGGCCCAGCGGCCATGGCCCACGGGCCCAGCCGCTCCGCGGCATATGGGATCCTCCCAGACCGGGGCACGAACCCGCGCCCCCTGCATCGGCAGGCGGACTCCCAACCACCGCGCCACCAGGGAAGCCCCTGGAGTATGATTTTTTTTACTGTGATAATATATTACACTTCAGCGTCCTCCAATACTGTTCTAGCTTATTCTTCTTTATTTTCTTTCCTCACTTATTCATTCTTAACACACTCATACATATTTTTTTCAGATACCTTTTATATTTTCCCAGTCTTGATTAGAATTTCACATTTCATATTATTTGGTTAATTTTTTATAATCTGACCTCTGCATTTGTCCTCATACTGATAACAGTAAGTTACCAGCTTTTATCTGTTTTAAATAAGCAACTTTGTTATCAGGCTTATTTTAAAAAAGAAAGAAACTTGCAAATTTTTATTTACCCAAATCTTCAGAATGTGTTTTTGATTTTTTTGTTTTTGTTTTTTAAGCCATTTATGAAATGGCTATAACTTTTCATGGCAAATTTCCAAGTTGTCTCTTTTTGACCCTAGGAGGAGAATTTTTCTTTAATTCTCAGATGATGAGACCTGTTTGAGGTCAGCCCACACCTGCTCCTGCAATGACATTCTTTTCCTTGATTAATTAATTTAGGTAAGGGGAAGGCAAGTCCCTGCCCATTGGCCTTACTGTGAAAGACGTTGCAAGATTTTTGTCTTGTCTTCATCTCCATTTCTGTCACCCTCATCTAAGCCACTGAAGTGTCTCACCTGGTCTCTGCTTCTATTCCTTCTTCCCCGAAGCAGCAGAGTGATGTTTCAGAACATTAATCAGAGCAAAAATCCATCAGTGTTTTCTCCTTGTGCATCAAATAAAATTCATTCTGCTCACCATGGTCTGTAAGCCCCTATGCGTTCGGCCCTCCCTAAAGTTCCCCTTGAGCTCTTTAAGCTCCAGGCACACCTTCTTTTCCTCTATTTTAACTCTCTGAGCTTTTTCCGGGTGTCGTTCCTCTGCTGAGACCGCTTTTCCTCTTCCTCTGGACGTGTTCACTCTTCCTGGCTTCTCAGTCTTGGCTGCAAGGTCATGTTTTCAATATTTCTCGGTCTCAAGTAGCCTCTCACGCTAACTCACCACTTTTATTTCCTTCTCACGATTTAAGACTATGTGCCGTTGTCCCTTCTACTTTATTCAATAATTGTTCGCTAAGTGAGATGTAAGTTCTATCAGACTCGGGACCCTGTCTGTTTTGTCGGCAGTTGTTTGCCCAGCACAGACAGTGTTTACCGTACGATAGACGTATGACAAATACGTGTTGGTAGTCCATGCTCTAGCCTCCTTGGCAAAAGAGGGTTTATTACCTTTATATGAATTTGTCCAAGGTTTAGTTGTTTCCAGTTAAGTTTATACCAAGAGGGATCCATGTGCCCCCAAGTACTACCTCATTTCAACCAGTACATGAGGAATATCCAGCCTTACTTTAGGATCTAAATGCCACACCACAATTATCTATAGAAAGTGGCCGAATCTAGCTACTGAATAATGGTCCTTCTTAGGAAAAAATTTTAGACACGTACTTTATTTCTGTAGTTGCTGACAAGTGTTTTATTTTACAGAATAAAAGGCATCTTGCCTAGGGTAAAAGCAAAGGGCCCCTTCTTTGTAGGACTTTCCTTTCTGTTGTGGAAAGGATTTTCTTAGTTTCTCTGTGTCATGGTAATGTTGAATTCTCTGTTGGAAGGCCAGGGCTTTTGGTTTCCTTGATGTTCCTAGGCTCTGGGCTTTTGTTTAAGATTTGTATTTTAGGAGGGAACATTTCCATGGTTACACCCGTTCCTTTACCATCCTTGAAAAAAAAACGGTGACAAGTGGAGTGATCTGATTCCTGGATTACTACACAGATGTCTTTTGTATCTGCCTACATATGAAGCTCTTGGGCAACTTCCATTTCCGTGCATTCATTCCCTTGAACGCTTTTTTTAAATGAAGCGTGTTTTAAGATTAGGAATAAATGGCTTGGATTGGCAAATTAAACAAGGATGGCCTATGTTATGTTAATGGTCTAAACTCAATGTAAGATGAATTTAAAGGTAAGTATATGAAGGGAGAGATTGTTTCAGAGGCAAAACTAAAGAGCAGCGTCAGGCAGTATCACACACGTGTGAAGAATCAATGCCGCATTCAGAAAGACTTTGTGTTCAGAAGGAGTGTTCAGTTTTTTTAAATATAATGTTTCATGTCAAAATACTATAAGAAACCTCTGCACTTTTACTGACGTGGAGCAGTAAAACTCACTTTTCCTCAGGGCAGTCTGTATGCTTGTTGTTATTCCGCTCAAGCCTGGTCCAGCTGCACACAATCCAGCACTTTTCCGAGCATTGAAAGCGTTTGTTTGCACAGATGCGTTTGAATCTACACTCATGAGATAATTTCAAGTGAGATGAGGGAGCCAGAGAAAGACCTTCTCAGAATTAATGCAAAATCTAAATTGTGGAAAAGCAGTGCAGCTTTTTTTCATGTTAAAGTGGTGGTTAACTTATACTGTATTTCTCAATGAATAGATGAGAAATTTAATTTGAATATTAACTGTTGTGTGCAGACTGCTTGGCTGGTGGTTCATTATGAAGCATTTAGTGACTTTTACCATCTGGTGTCGCCCCCATCTTGCCTGACCCTTGGAGCCTATCTTTCCCTCCTGAGAGACTTCCTCTTATACTTTGGTGTCTACTCTCCTCCCGTGACCTATTTCAATTATAAATTATTACTAATATATAATTATTATTAATTTATAAATGCTTGTGGTTTAAACATAAACATAACACTAAAAGGGAAAACTCTATTGTCTTAACCTCTGGAGATATTTTATGAGTATATTAACATATATGTTATAATTTCTTTTTTTCTTACTAAATGGGGATCATGCTATATGAATTATTGTATAATTTTTTGTATACATCTTGAATTTACAGTGCTAGTATTTATAGATATTCTTCATTATTTGTAGTTGTTTTTGTAGATAGCGTATGTTTTGCTTCCTTGAATAAGTGTTTCAGTAGCTAAATTCCTGGAAGTGGGACTGTGAGAGGGCAAACAGGTATGAATATTTAAATTCAATAAACACCAACGAATTACCTTAAAAAGTACACCAATTTATACTCCCAATAAAACGTAAGAGAGTGATTTTTTTTTTTTTTACTACATTCTTACTAGCTCAGGACATTATCTTTTAAAAAAAAAAAATCTCTGCTAGTCTGATATGTACTGATGGGGTTCAGGACGTACTGCCCCACGGTGTGGCATCTTGGCATATTGAATATTTTAAGCTGAAGGAGTTTGAGAAAATGACAGACCTTTTGTCCTAACACCTTTTTAAAAAAATTTTTGTATTGAAGTGTAGTTGATTTACAATGTTGTGTTAATTTTTGCTGTACAGCAAAGTGACTCAGTTATACATACATATATGTTTTTTCATATTCTTTTCCATTATGGTTTCTCACAGGATATTGAGTATAGTTAATCACTGTGCTCTACAGTAGGACCTTGTTGTTTATCCGCTCTCTATATAATAGTTTCAATCTGCTAACCCCAAACTCCCAGTCCAGCCCTCTCCCCGCCCTCCCCCTTGGCAACCACGAGGCTGTTCTCTATGTCTGTGAGTCTGTTTCTGTTTCATAGCTACGTTCATTTGTGTCCTATTTTAGATTCCACATATAAGTGATATCAAATGGTATTTGTCTTTCTCTTTCCCAGCACCTTTATTGACTAATCTTTCCCCCATGATCCCCCATAATCTTTCCCCCATGGTTCACTTTTATCATAGACAACATGGCCTATATATCTGAGTCTGTATCTGGACCCTCTCTTCTGGTATAAAGAAGTGCGGTCGACTTTTGTATGAAAATTTTACACCTGTCCGCCTCATTAAGCTATCTTACTATTTCTAACACCGTGTCTGTTGAGTCTTTGTGATTTTCTTTTGAAATTATCATGTCATTCTGTAAGATCATCTTCAATCCTTTTCAATCTTCCTAATCCTTTGATTCAATTTATCTTTCTTATGAGCTATTAGGTCCTTCAAGTCAATGTTGTTTACTTTTTAATTTTTTTAAAAAAAATTTAAAACATACACACAAAATAAATAAATATAAAAACACCCAAAACCAAAAAGAATCCTCTTCTATGTTTTAACCCTAAGGCTAAAGTAGCTGAAAACTAAACTCAAAATTTGAAACTTAGGGCTGCTGAATTACTCTATCAGTCAAAGTCACCGTTCATGCAAGTAAAAGTTAGAACACAGAGTTAGAGAAAATCAAGACTCCGTGAACTTGAACGGGGATGCTTGAGACGGTTTAGAGAACTCCATGGAGAACTCATACAGCTGACTAACAATAACAACAAACATTTGATTAAAAGATGGGCGAAGGAACTAAACAGACGTTTTTGCAAAGAACAAGTTTCACTTCATCTGAATCAATCAGCGAAGGAAAACACGACTGCTTTTCCTAAAGACACGAGGGATAAAGCTATTGGCTAAAGGAGGGCATTGTTCAGCGTCTCACTTGCAGACTGTCTCCAGGTTAGATTACTGGCACATTAGGGACGATTACGGGTATATAACATGTTCTGATTTTTATGTGTTAACGTTCCAGCTGGTAGGTAATAATCCCTTGATGAAGTTGTTAAATTATGTCAGGTTCGAAGCTGGATGCAACTAAAACATGTTTGCTTCATGACTAACTTCTACGTCCATGGACATTATCCAGTGAGTGAGCGACAGGGCCCTTCTTTCGTGCTCCTGCTTCCTCTTTTCCAGTACATCTATCCTGTTATTTTGTTCTCGTATAGCCTACTTCTTTTAGGCTCAGGAAAGAATCTCTATGCAGGGCTGAACCCAACAAAGCGTGGCCCCAGCAGGGCTGGCACAAAATCAAGGGGAAGTTTGTAAAAGAGAGCTGCCTGGATTAACTGTTTAGTGCTTTCCTCACTGACCACACTTGGGTTGTACAGAGTGGGACGACCCTGCTGAACTATGTGCCTTGTCCACTCGCGGGCAATTTCCTTACTGTGTAAGCTGAATGCTGCACCTAACGTCGTGCTGTCTTTCCTTTAGAACCAAAAGACGAGGGACATATGCCCTTTAAATTTATCTGTATTCACATTTTCTAAAACTATCAGTCTACTTTTTAAATGAATGTAATAACGTTTATATACCTGGAAGGAATCTTCTGCCTCAGGAAGACATTGGCCAACATATTAATACTAAAAAAATGCCGACTGGAAATTAACTTTTTTAAAAAACATTCTGAAATTTCTGAAACATTTAGTGCTTCTTTTTTAAGAATTGCCTTCAGAACTTTAAGCATATTTTTACAAATATTGTCAATGGTGATAGATCTTCATCCACCAACATGGGATGTGATTATTGCGAATAGTCAAAAAGTCGTTCAGAGTGAACGCTGATGTATAATGCACGTGATTAAGCTAGGTAATGCCAACTTTTTATCTTTAAGAAAGAGATGTGTCTATAACATAAGTGACTAGATTTTGGTTTGTGGTGGATAAATTCACTTGTAATCTGCTCCGGCGGATTACTTTACATAAAAGCATTGTCATCATAAGGATTATTGAACAATGAATGTAATATGTTCTGCTGTTGTGTGTGTTTATAAATTTTTTGAAAATTTCTTTACCTCATTGACCCCTTTTGTAGATACTGTGTAGCAAATATAATATTTATGGTTATTATTTTATTATCAGCAGTAGGATTTACTTAGGAACATTGTCTTTTTCCCAGGAATGCTAATTCTAAATTAAATTATGTAAACTTCAAGCAACATGATACTGAACATTAGAATAGTGAGAGGCGAAGGATGTAAATATAAACAAATTTTAAAATTCTTATATTTTAGTCAAATTATAGAGAAATAATCATTTTAAAATAAAAGAAAAGAAAAATGGGACTTCCCTGGTGGCACAGTGGTTAAGAATCCACCTGCCAGTGCAGGGGACACAGGTTCAAACCCTGGTCGGGAAGATGCCACATGCTGCGGAGCAACTAAACCCGTGCGCCACAACTACTGAGCCTGCACTCTAGAGCCCATGAGCCACAACTACTGAGCCCATGTGCCACAACTATTGAAGCCTGCATGCCACAACTACTGAACCTGTGCTCTAGAGCTCACAAGCCACAACTACTGAGCCCATGTGCCACAACTATGGAAGCCTGTGTGCCACAACTACTGAACCTGTGCTCTAGAGCCCATGAGCCACAACGACTGAGCCCATGCACAACTACTGAGCCCGCGTGCCACAACTACTGAAGCCTGCGTGCCACAACTACTGAACCTGTGCGCCTACAGCCCATGCTCCGCAACAAGAGAAGCCACCACAATGAGAAGCCACGCACCGCAACAAAGAGTAGCCCCCACTTGCCGCAACTAGAGAAAGCCCGCATGCAGCAATGAAGACCCAACGCAGCCATAAATAAATAAATAAATAAATAAACAAATAAATAAAAGAAAAAAGAAAAAAAGAAAAATGCCCCAAATTACCTTTTTAATAAACTTTATTTTTTTAAATCTGTTTAATGCTTTTATGGTATATGGTATTTGTCATATCTTTTTTTATAACAATAAGATAGATATCACTAAACCCATTTAAAGAGGAGAGTTTCATAGAGGTAAATCACCTTGCTCAAGATCATACAGCAATAAGTGTTAAAATTGGGGAAAGAACGTAGGTTCTCTGACTCGAAACCCTATGTTTCAAAGGGTAGTTTACATGGGAACACCTTGCAGGGGGAAAATGGAGTGTTAAGTGAAGGGCATTAGATAGTCCTGCCTGTGTCCTTAACTAGCTGTGTGATTTAAGGTCAGTTTATTTCACCTCTTTGGGACTTAGTGTAGTCATTTGTCAAATGAGGGTGTTTCTTTTCCCCCCTGAATTATCGGCTAACTTCAGAGACTCTGTAAGGGCATACCGTCAATGTTATTTAAAAGGGCAGAGTGGGGAGAGGGTTACAAATATTACAAAGTCAGTCAGCTTTACGAAGTCAACTTCATATGATAACCACTAAGGATTAACACAAGTTCCATTGAATAGCAATGAATGTTTAAAAACACATGAACCACTATAGAATCACAAAAGCTGATAAAAAATTTTGTGGTTGTTTTATTAACTTAGTCAAATTCAACAAACTCCCTGTGGGTGTTTGCTTATTACGAGACTAGCTCAGAGAATATACAGAGGTGACAATATCTTTAATTTAAGGGGAGAACACAGATGCATCTGAGGAGGGAAACAGAGTTGCTGTAACTGTACCCCAGCCCCCATTTCTAGGATTCACATCTGTATAGTTTGAGGCCTCAGTTTACCTTTTAACACCCTCATTGCTCTAGCTGCAAATATAACATGATTATGCTGAGCTTACAGTTTCCTGGGGCCACCATAACAGAGTGCCACAATTGGGTGACTTAGAACAACAGGAACTTATTGTCTCACAGTTCTGGAGGCTGGAAGTCCAAAACCAAGGTGTCTGCAGGGCCGTGTTTCCTCTGAAAGCTGTAGGGGAAGAGTACTTTCTTGACTCTTCCAGCTTCCTGTAGTCCTACGTGTTCTTTGGCTTGTGGTAGTTTATCTCCAATCTTCACATGGAGTTCTCCTTGAGTCTCTTAACATAGTCTTCCTTCTGTGCATGTCTATCTGTGTTTCCAAATTTCCCCTTTTCCTAAGGACACACGTCCTTTTGGATTAGGGCCCACCCAAATCCTCATTTTAACTTGACTACCTCTGTAAATACCCTATTTTCAAATAAAGTCACATCCTGAGCTACTAAGAGTTCAGACTTCAGCATATCTTTTTTTGGAGGACATGAGGCAACCCATAACACTAAGAATACTCTGAGAATAGTGTTCTACTAGACGAATATTTCAATTATAAAACTTGGAGTTGTTTAATTTATTTTTTGTTGTTTTTAATATCCTTAGAACTGATGGACGGTTCTTTATTATTATTCCCCTGATACAGACCTGTTCTTAAAAGTGACTATAGCTACTTGGGGGCACATACAGCCCCCGTTACTGTGTGGATCATTCATCTCTCTTCCTTTTTGTATTTTATCTCATATTCATTTGTTTGTTTATTTATTTTAAAATAGTTATTAGCTACCTATTATGTGCCAGACATTGCGCTGGGCATTGGATTCTATTAGCTTTATTTCCATCTGACTTTGGGGAAAATTTCTGATAGAAGGTGTACTAACCCTGGAACATTAGAACACTATTCAATAATTTTTGTTACTCAGCTTGCTAAATTCTATTCTTAATATAATGAAACATTTTTATTATGGCTTTCTGAGCTTTCTGACCTAGAAGTATGGAGGGATGCCTTTAGATGTGTCCCTTCCAATGCAGAGACCATATTTTTCACCCATGATTTTTGTTCAACGCTTATCATTTGGGCACTTTCTTCAACTCCTCAAAAAGTCAAAGAAAGAAAATTTACAGAAAAACTGTAGAAATTTACAGAAAAACATGCAGAAGATGATCTGTGAGTCCATATGTAAAACTCATACAGGAATGTGAAATAGTTTATATTTGACACTGAGATTGAGAGACAAACAAACAAAATGGATCTAATAACAATTCTTAGCCCTTAAGGAATGGAGTAGGCATTCCAGAACTTCTGCTCAAAAAGATTTCAAACAGTGTTTCAGCTCCCAGACCACAGCCTGGTGCTCAAGCTCCAGCTTAGTTTTCTTTCTGCAAGTGACCAAGGGGCCGTTAGTTTTGAGGGGTAGCAAGGAATTGCAACACCAAGAAATGAAATAAAGTGAGTCAACAGGAAGCTGTGATGTGTGGGAAAGTCTTCCTTGTTCTTCAGTTAACCTTGATTTCTATTTATAAAATCCAGGGGAAGAGTTTCAAATGTGGAATTTCTTTTGAAAAGTTGGGAATATATTTGTTAAGATGTGAGCGATGATTTCCACTGTAGGACACTTGGGGGTGGCCTCTGATGCCTGCACACACGTGCAATCCCTCTGGTCATGCTGGCAGCACCTCCCCTACTCCCAGCCATCTGCCTCTCTCCCTCTACTGCCCAGGAAAGGACAGGACTTCATGGCTGTCACAGCCAAGCCAGCTGTGACAGCAAGCCACTTGCTTGCCCCCCCATCTTTCCCTCCCTTTTTTTAAAAAATTAATTAATTTATTTTTTTGGCTGCGTTGTGTCTTTGTTGCTGCCGTGGGCTTTCTCTAGTTGCGGCGAGCGGGGGCTACTCTTCGTTGTGGTGCACGGGCTTCTCATTGTGGTGGCTTCTCTTGTTGAGGAGCGCAGGCTCTAGGCACTCAGGCTTCAGTAGTTGTGGCACGCGGGCTCAGTAGTTGTGGCGCGCGGGCTTAGTTGCTCCGCGGCATGTGGGATCTTCCCGGACCAGGGATCAAACCTGCATCCTCTGCATTGGCAGGCAGCTTCTTAACCACCTCGCCACCAGGGAAGTCCTCCCTGTTTTTATGAAATAATATTGTGGAGAAATTGAAAGAGTACAGAAAAGTAAGGGATTAATTTGATAACTTTGCCCCCCTCTGCCTCCTTACAGGCCGGTGTGCTGCAGGAGAGGGGTGATTCAGGCCACACGGAGAACAGGGCTGACTGTTCTAGTTTATGGAACTGTGCCACATTCAGTCTGACTAGCCTTATCCGTTTTCTTCTACTTCAGGATGACCTTGCACTTTCTTGGAACAGCTGCCACGATTCCAGTGGACAACTAACCCTGCCTGTTTGTTAGTCTCCAATTACATCGGTAGACACACTGCTTACTTCTGCTGTAGTTCCTGGGAAAGATCTCAGTTGCCCGCACTTGGGTATGCTTTCCTGTGTTTGGGTTTATTAGTTTTGTGATTTTTTTTTTTTAAATACTTATTTTATTATTTATTTATTTATTTTTGGCAGTGGCGGGTCTTAGTTGCTGCACTTGGAATCTTTCGTTGAGGTGCGCAGGCTTCTCTCTAGTTGTGGTGTGCGGGTTTTCTCTCTCTAGTGGCGCACAGGTTCCAGAGCGCGTGGGCTCTGTAGTTTGCCACACGCGGGCTCTTTAGTTGAGCTGTGATAGCTCACTAGTTGTGGAGCGCGGGCTTAGTTGCCCCGTGGCATGTGGGATCTTAGTTCCCTGACCAGGGATCGAACCTGCATCCCCTGCATCGTAAGGCGGATTCTTTACCACTGGACCACAGGGAAGTCCCTGTGATCTTTTTTTTAAGGAGAAGTTGTGAAGTAAACTATTTAGATACCCAAAGACGGTACAAGTCATGCTTAGCCAAGAGTTCTTTGGAATTAACATATGTCTTAATATGTCTTAATAATGTGTCACACAGATGACCTCAGCTCTTCCCTTCTCTTCTTGTGGAAGCTTAACACTGAAACCCTGGGGAAATAGTACACCTGTCAGGGCTTGACATTTGTATTGAAATAGTTTCCAACAGTGTTCTCCCAGTCTGTTCTTATAAAGTTATGGAACCAAAAGAAAATAGGATTGGGCTTCCCTGGTGGCGCAGTGGTTGAGAGTCCGCCTGCCGTTGCAGGGGACGCGGGTTCGTGCCCCGGTCCGGGAAGATCCCACATGCCGCGGAGCGGCTGGGCCCGTGAGCCATGGCCGCTGAGCCTGCGCGTCCGGAGCCTGTGCTCCGCAACGGGAGAGGCCACGGCGGTGAGAGGCCCGCGTACCGCAAAAAAGAAAGAAAGAAAGAAAGAAAATAGGATTAACGCAAAACATCAACAACTAAGCAAAGGGAACAGTCCTCCACTGACGTGTAGAAGCCCGGTCCCGCCTTTGGAGCTGAACCCCTCTACCCGAGGGGTGGGGGGTCGCCTGAATGACCCAGAGAAACGGGCCTCACTTTCTTGGTTCATTTACAGCCCCGCCACCACCTCCCTTCCCTCCTGGCCACACCCCAACCTGAACTATCTCAGAATGGCTAGAGGCTCTGCTGTCCAGGATCGAAGCCTAAACGTCCCTCCTGACGCTGAAGCCATGGGCAGTCTGAACAGAACAAATTTGCAGTTTAACTTTTCCCACCTGAGCTTTCAAATGCCAAGTCTGTGTCACTTTTATGTTAATGGTCTCTCTTTCATCTGTCTGATGTGGCCTGGTCGGTATTAATAGGTTACATTTGTTCAGAGGTAAGTTTTATCCATTAAAAGAACAACTAGAGAATGTTCTTTTGTTTGAGATAATGAGGGCTCCTTGGAGATTACTTTACTAGTCAATTTTACATGAATGTTCTTTGAAGAGGGCCTCATTCTCTGCCACAGCTTTTCCCCTCAATTAACTCAAAAATGTCCCAAACTGAACTCGTCATCTTTGCTTCCTGAAGGCAGACCCCCCTTGACCCCCATTTCCAGGAGCGCCTCCCTCTGTTGGGTGACAGGCTCAAAGAGCTTTGACTCTTGTAACATTCTGCGTTCACCAAGAAGTATCCGTTGTTTTTGCTTTTCAAACTTCCTCTTGGACTTTTCCAATCCTGTCCATTTTTATGGCTACCACCCTGTTCAGCTCTTCATCCTTTCACACATGTATTTATTGTTATTTAACGTCCTAAGTATGTCCACGGACTTAACGGTCAGCAAACACGAACTGTCCACAGTGTGCTAAGACTTCCTCCTCCAAATCCATCGTACGGACCTTTCCAGACTACCTTTCCTCACGTGAGCTTTTATTATTCTGCCAGAGACTGTCATTGTCCCCAGCGTTCACTCTTCCCTTCACATGTAGAAACACAACCTTTAGCTGGGCACCTGGTCAGCCGGTCACCCAGGTAAAGGCGATTTTACCTCTCTTTCTGCATTTTCTCACTTCTCTGATTAAGTTATTCTTTGACTAAAGTTTTTCTACAGACAAAAGGCAGGCAGGGGACATGGCGGGGTTCTGTTCTGGGAAGGTCTCGTAGGGGGTTGCTCGTCACAGTGCCACAGCTGTGTATTTTGGGGTGGTACACTCTGATCCCCTTCATCTCACATTCAGGTCCCCACAAAGAAAGGATGCGATGGCTTCAGATAGTTACTCTCCTTCCTACTGGGCAGAGACCTCGCCCCAGTCCACCTCCTAAGACGGAGGTCATCCTGTAAGTTAGCTGCTCGTGGGCCCAGCACCTCCCCTGTGAGCCAGAGTGGTGGGAAGGCATGGCTGCTTCCTCAGAAGGCCTGTGGGCATGCGATGCTCCTCTCTGAGGCCACAGAGGCAGCGTTGACACCTGGAAGGTTAGGTGATCGTTCCAAGGAGCGTCCTTTCAAAGCCCCTGCGGTCCAGGTCTCTGGAGCACATCACCTCCCCAGTTTTGAGAAGACTTGCCTACTTGGATACCAAATGACCTAGTACCATTAATTTTTCACAAACCTACAGTACTTCCTTTGTCATAGAGCACATGCCTGCCTATGTGTGGGTCAGTTTGGGGGCTCTGCTCTTTTCAGTTGGTTTGGATCTATTCTGGTTTCAGTGTTAGTCTTAATTCCTGTAGATTTATATTGTCTTTGTGTCTATAGAGTAGTTTCTTTTATCTTGTTGTTCTACTTAAAGGATGTCTTGGACTTTCTTGGCCTTTTGCCTCTCATACAAATTTTAGAATCAGATTGTCAGTTTGCATTTTTAAGTCCCTGCTGGGATTTTGATTTATTTCGTGTTAATTTTAAACTAGATTTTATTTATTTTCAGAATGGTCTTTTTCTCTGTTTCTGATTTTTTAAATTATAATTATATTAGTATGATGTTTTACGGTGATGACGCAGGATTGGTAACTATCAGAAAGCCGGGACAGTATTTTGTATAATCTTTTAAGTGTTAAACGTGTCCTACAAGAAGAAAGTCCTTTCAGATAACGTTTGTAGCTGGTCATTACAATAGATTTGTTAGGCTAACCATCCAATCAAGATTGGTGGGTCAATCTGACATTTTACGGGAATCTCCAAACCCTGGGAGGGAGGGATGGAGCTCCCAATTATTTCCACTGAAACAATGATAGCAGGATTCTCAAACTCCCAGAGGCCTGTAGACATGTTCTCAATGAGCCCAGGTTCCTCAAAAATACTTTTAAATGTCTTATTTTAGATGATAATCTAAACAAATTGAGATGTATATATTCTGGATCTTTTAGGTGACCTTTATTTTCATAACCAAGTCATGTAATTTCTATGCCCAAAATTATAACAAGGAAATCCAGAAATCCATATGTAAAGGTTTTGATGTTTCCTTATCAAGAGTCACAGATTCACCAAAATCCTGTGAACCTCACTCCACCTGGCTGACCTGAGATAACTACTGGATGGGGGCTTCAAGTCTCCCAGTGTTTTCTGTCTCAGTGAGCTGCAGAATCACCTACCAGACTTTAATAGTGGTTGACATTATCATTATTTTAAATACGAGGGTAGATTACCGCAATATAAGAGTAAAATATGGCTTCCAGTCTCACAAATGTACAAGTGTGACAAATATTTTAATTTCTTCATAATAAATGTGTTTCCTGAGACCACCACAACCGTCTACCAGAGCAGGCGTGAAGCTACCCACACACTGCACTCGGCCACCAAACTGTCTTCCAAAGTGGCTGTACACTTTTGCATTCTCACCTGCAATAAATGAGAATTCCTGTTGTTCCACACGCTTGCTAGGGTGTTTAGGACTTCGGCCATTCTAATAGAAGTGTACCTGTATCTCATTGTTATTTTAATTTGCATTTCTCTGATGGCATATGATATAGTGCATCTTTTCATGTGCCTATTTGCCATCTGTATGTCTTCTTTGGTGAGGTGTCAAGATCTTTGGCCCATTTTTTAATCAGCTTTTTGTTTCCTTGTTGTTGAATTTTAAGAGCTCTTTGTATATTTTGGATAACGTTCCTTTATTAGATATGTGTTTGGCAAATATTTCCTCCCAGTCTGTGGTTTTGTCTTCTCATCCTCTTGACAGTGTCTCCTGCAGAGCAGAAGTTTTTAATTTTAATGAAGTCCAACTTATCAATTTTTTCTTTCATGGTTCATGCCTTTGGTGTTGAATGGAAAAAGTCATCACCATACCAAAGGTCACCTAGATTTTCTCCTATATTATCTTTTAGGAGTTTTGTTATTTTGTGTTTTACATGTTGGTCCATGATCTGTTTTGAATTAATTTTTGTGAAGGGTGTGTGGTCTGTCTAGATTCATTTCTTTGCATGTGAGTGTTCAGTTGTTCAAGCACCGTTTGTTAAAAAAGCTATCTTTGTTCCATTGTGTTACCTTTGCTCCTTTGTCAAAGACCAGTTGACTGTATTTATGTGGTGTATTTCTGGGTTCTCTATTCTGTTCCATTGATCTGATCTATTTGTCTAGTCTTTAACCAATATCACACTACCTTGGTTACTGTAGCTTTATAGTAAGTCTTGAAGTCAGGTAATATCAGGCCTCTGACTTTGTTCTTCTTCAGTGTTGTGTTGGCTAGTCTAGGTCTTTTGCCTGTCACATAAACTTTAGAATCGGTTTTCTAGGATTTTGACTGGGATTGTATTGAATTTGTATATTCTATTATATTATATTGGGAAGAACTGACATCTTGACAGTATTGAATCTTGCTGCTCATGAACATGGAATAGCTCTCCATTTATTTAGTTCTTTGATTTCATTCATCAGAGTTTGGTAGTTTTCTTCATGTAGATCTTGTACGCTTTTTTCTTTTTTTTTGGCTGCGTTGGGTCTTCATTGCTGTGTGTGGACTTTCTCTAGTTGCATCGAGCAGGGGCTACTCTTCGTTGCGGTGTGTGGGCTTCTCATTGCGGTGGCTTCTCTTGTTGCGGAGCACGGGCTCTAGGCGCGTGGGCTTCAATAGCTGTGGCGCGCAGGCTCAGCAGTTGTGGCTCGCAGGCTCTAGAGCACAGGCTCAGTAGTCATGGCGCACGGGATTTGTTGCTCTGTGGCATGTGGGATCTTCCTGGACCAGGGCTCGAACCCATGTCCCCTGCATTGGCAGGCGGATTCTTAACCACTGTGCCACCAGGGAAGTCCCACGTATTTTGTTAAATTTATAACTAAGTATTTCATTTTGGGGGTGCTAATGTAAATGGTATTGTGCTCTTAATTTCAGACTCCACTTGTTCATTGCTAATATAAAGGAAAGCAATTGACTTTTGTATATTAACACAATATATCCTGCAGCCTTACTATAATCAATTAGCTCCAGGAGGTTTTTTGTCAATTCTTTTAGATTTTCTACATAGTCATCATATCACCTGTCAACAAAGACAGGTTTATGTCTTCCTTCCCAATCTGTAAACTTTTTATTTCCTTTTCTTGTCTTAGTGCATTAGGAAAGACTTCCACTCTTTGAAAAGGGGTGGTGAGAGGGGATGTCCTTGCCTTGTAACTTATATAAGTGGGAAAGCTTCACGTTAAACATTAAGTATGTCAGTTTTTTGGTAATCTTTATCAAGTTGACAAAGCTTCTCTCTATTCCTAGTTTACTGAGAGTTTCTATCATGGGTGGCTGTTGGATTTTATCAAATGCTTTTTGTGCATCTGTTGACATAATCATGTAACTTATTTTTTAGTTAGTTGATGTGATCGATTATATTTATTGATTTTCTAATGTTGAACTAGCCTTGCATGCCTGGAACAAATCCCACTTGGTCATGGTGTATAATTCATTTTATACATTGCTAATATTTTGTTGAGAATTTTTTGTATCTATGTTCATGAGAGATATTGGTCTGTAGATTTCCTTACTTCCCATGTCTTTGTCTGATTTTGGTATAATACTTGCCTCATAGAATGAGTTAGGAAGTATTCTCTCCACTTCTGTCTTCTGAAAGAGGCTGTAGAGAATTGATATCATTTCTTCTTTCAATGTTTGGTAGAATTCACAAGTGAACCCATCTGGGTCTGGTGCTTTCTGTTTTGAAAGGTTAGTAATTATTGACTCAAGATGTTTAATAGATACGGGCCTGTTTAGATAGTCTATTTCTTCTTGTGTGAGTTTCGGCAGATTGTATCTTTTAAGGAATTGGTCCATTTCACCTAGGTTTATCAAATTTGTGGGCACAGAGTTTTTCATACTGGAATATGCAAATGATATCCCTCTTTCATTTCTGGTATCAGTAATTTGTATTCTCTCTCTTTTTTCTTAGTTAGCCTGGCTAGAGGTTTGTCAATTTTATTGATCTTTTTAAAGAACCGCCTTTTGGTTTCGTTGATTTTCTGTGCTGATTTCCTATTTTAAATTTCATTGATTTCTGCTCTAATTCATGTTCTTTTCTTCTGCTTACTGTGGATTTTATTTGCTCTTCTTTTTCTAGTTTCCTAAGGTGAAAGTTATATTGCTGATTTTAGACCTTTCTTCTTTTTTTTTAATTTTATTTTTTATTTTTTGGCTGCGTTGGGTCTTAGTTGTGGCATGCAGGATCTTCATTGAGGCATGCAGGATCTTTTGTTGCAGTGCACGGGCTTCTCTCTAGTTGTGGTGTGCAGATTTTTTTTTTCTCTTTCTAGTTGTGGCCCTCGGGGTCCAGGGCACGTGGGCTCTCTCATTGAGGTGCCCGGGTGTCTCATTGCGGTTCTCTTGTTGCAGAGCACAGGCTCTAGGCACGCGGGCTTCAGTAGTTGTGGTGCATAGGCTTAATTGCTCACGGCATATGGGATCTTCCTGGACCAGGGCTCAAACCCGTGTCCCCTGCATTGGCAGGTGGATTCTTTTTTTTTTTTTTGCGATATGCAGGCCTCTCACTGTTGTGGCCTCTCCCGTTGCGGAGCACAGGCTCAGGACGCGCAGGCTCAGCGGCCATGGCTCACGGGCCCAGCCGCTCCGCGGCATGTGGGATCTTCCCGGACCGGGGCATGAACCCGCATCCCCTGCATCGGCAGGCGGACTCTCAACCACTGCGCCACCAGGGAAGTCCTGGCACGTACTCTTTAAGAACTGTTATGTCTTCCTGGAGAATCAGCCCCTTTATCCAAATGTAATGCCCTTCGTTATCCCTGAAACTTTTCTTACTTTGAAGTCTGTTTTGCCTGAAATTGATGTAGCTGTTCCTGCTTTCTTTTGATTAGGTTAGCATGGTATACTTTTCTCCATCCATTTACTTTTAATCTGTATGTGACTTTATATTTAAAGTGGATTTCTTGTAGACAACATACAGTTTGATCCACCTTGATAATCTCTGTCTGTTAATTGGTACATTTAGACCATTGACATGGGCCTGTGATTTTGATGAAGCCCTGGCAGGTCTCAATAGCAAACAGATCTGCTTGGATATATTTTAATGGTAGTTGAGATAAGGCAAATGATGTACTTAGTACAGTGCCGAGGACATCATGAGTGTTCAATAGACCTTAGGCATCATAGTTAGGCTTATGACTTTTAGCCATCAACTTTAAAATTCACCCCTTGTATCTCTTCGTGCTGCCTCAGTGTGACTGAGACACTGCTGTTTATTACCCCGTCTTGTTCATTCACAGCTTGTCACTTCCAACATTCTGTTTCGAGTCACATCGGAGTAAGAATTCATTGAGCTGACAACCTATCACAGGGCATCTTTGCACATAAAGTGAACCAATTTATAGTCATTGCTGACAGCTGTTTTTTGAAGGAACGGCCATTTTCCTTAGCTGATTGCAAAGAACAGTGATTAATTCAGCTCATCAGCCTGCAGCAGCACATGCTAAAAAGGGTCTCATTGTGTGAAGCCTGCTGGTATCTTAAACCTGCATTTCTGAGTTTGTCAGAATTTCCTGAGCCTAGCCTGGAGTTCCGGAGGTCACTTCATCCACCTTCCTGTCTCCAGAGACCCCTAAATGAAAATAGAGCCTGCTTTTCCTCGGCAGTGGGCCCTGAGGAGAGGTGAATTTAGCAGCATCTGTGTTTCAGGATCCTGTGGACATTAGACAGGCCGCCCTCCTAGCCAGGTGACTTGTCAGGACCTGAAAGGGACAGAGTCTGATGCTACAATTACTGGAAATATTTAAGGAGCAGAGGCAGGACTGGCTCCCCTTCCCCCTCCCTGGTCTAGAGCGAGAGGAGGTGTGTGGTGAGATGAAGCGGACTTTTGTTTGTATGATACCCGAAGGAGGCATCCGTGCAGCTTACAACCATCCGAGCTCTTCTTCCCAATGTCTTTCTGCGATGGAAGGACTTGAGCGCCATGTTCGACATGACCTCCAGGACCTTGCTGTGGACCCCCGGGTGGAGCCAGGACCCTCCAGGAGAGCTGAGGGGTAGAAGAGACCCAGGAGAGTGTAGCGTAAGGACGGGGAGAGAGTGACAGCAGAGGGGGAGGAATCTCCAAACAGCAGTCTCGTGAAGTGGGCTTCAGCTAGACGGGCCGGGACTCCACGGTCAGCCGACCCTGAGTCCTTTTCTTTCTAGTGACAGCAGCCCAGCTCGGTGGACCAGACATTGGCCAGCGGCTGCCAGGACTTTCCTCTTCCCTCTACAGGGTGAACTGGGACGGGAGCATCTGCACCAATCCATAGAGTGGGGACCACCTTGCCAGCCGTGGGCTCAGGCGCCAGGCCCCAGCCATGAAAGTTCTTGCCTCCAAGCACCTGTCATCCAGGTGGGGAGGGAAAGTGGAGACGGATGACTGATCTTCTCCTCTGGGCCAGACGGGAATCCAGGAAGCGACTTCCTTCCTGTCCTCCACCGCCCGGCTCCTTCTTCTAGTCCGAGTTGTGCTTACTCTTTTTGTCACCCTCTTATGTGTGTCTTAAGCACATATATCTCCATTTTTTCCTCTTTAAATTTTTTATGTTAACACAAATGTTGCCACCTCCTTCCCCCAGTTCTCTGCCCAGCCAGTCAATGGTTTTGAATCCCTGATGCGTCCATTTCTGCTCGCTAGTTATTCTTCATGGAAACGGTATGAACAGATCAGTAAAAGTCACAGCAGCGTTTTGTTCAATTCATCATAACAAGTTACACTGGCCATGTTTCATAGCTTAGTGATAGAACATTTTGGTTGTGGAGTTTCTCCGGAGCTCTCCCATACCTTTTTTCATATATTTAAAATTCCTAATCAACTATACCTCAATAAAATTAAAAAAAAATAAAAAATGTAAGATTCCTTGACTTCTGTGAAGGAGGCGTATTTAGGACCCCCATTTTGCAGACACGGAAGCGACGGCTCAGGGCATCGCCAGCACGTTCGTCGCGAGGCTGGGCTGGGAGCTGGGGCTTCGGACTCCTTGTCTCCTGCCCACGTGTATTCAGCGCGCTCGGAAGGACGGAAGAGGCTGCTGCCTTGGGGAGCCGTGTTCAACTCACGTGCGTATTCCAGACACAGCTGTCGCTTCTGCAAAAATGGTCGAGAGGTTGACTCTTGAGCTGCCGGCCACCCACCGTGGTGGGAGGATGCGATTTGAGCCGGGCTGCTCGCCTTCGGGAAGCCACGTCTACATCCGCATCACCGCGGGGCGAGGCAGGAGGTAGGGTTTCCAGGACGGTTGGCAAGAATCGTGCCTTGTATCTCCCAGAGAACGCATACTGCTGTAAAGGAAGAACTAGTTGGTTTTTCTCCAGCTGCTGAGCTGTGAAGAAGCGAGAAGCTCTGTCTCCAGGGCAGGACAGTCCTCGGAGAGAACAGGGGGGCCCTGCCTCAGCACAGATGAGAAAACTGGGCGAGTGCACCTGCCCTGCGTCACGGGCTGCTCTTCCGCTGGTCCTTCTGGGGCCTCGCTGCCTAGAGAGGCCGCAGGCTGCAAGCCAGAGATGGCATCTCACCACGTTCTGCCATACACAGAGCAAAGCGTCATCTTCCTGCGGCCGTTCCGTGTAACGGGAGTGTGCTGGGAAGCAGCAGTCTCACAACTTCCCCTTGGTTCCTAACAACATTAAAAAGAAAAACGCTGGTGTGTCTGGAAGCAATTTCGGAGGCCTCTGGATGCGGCAGGTGTCCGTGATTGGCTGTCAGGTTGTCATTTACAAGACAGTTCACTGAGTAAGTGATTCCAAGGGGCTCAGGAACCAGATCCAGGACGGCACATGAGGCCCCATCCTGCAGTTGGAGCTGAACCTTGAGTCATTTGCTTGATGGATTTCTTTTCTTTCCCTAGAAACAGGAAATAGAGTCTCAGCTTTCTCCCTAAGCCTCAGGCAACAGGGCTCGTGCAGGAAGTCCCCTTCTCTCCTCATCCGGCAAACAAAGGTGCACCCACGTCCCCGAGCTCTGCAGACGCAGCTCTGCTTTCCGCCGCCGGGTCCCTGGATCCCTGTCCCCTCCTCTGGGCTGGTCCCAGCATAAATCTCCACATCTCGGGGTCACTCCCCCTCTGCACACAGGCTGCTTTGCAAGTGGGAGAAAGGGTCCACAGAACTGGATATAAATTTCCGTGCGAACAGATGGGTGGTGTGTTTGCACACAAACCTGTACGTATCACAAACCAACCCAGAGAGACGGGGACCTAGGCGATGCATAAAACATCTTGCCAGCAACGCTGTCAGCTTCATAAAGCTTCAGTTCGCTACCCTGACAGCCTGAAATGTCTCCCTTATTCCTGGAGGGAGCACAGGGTCCCAGGTGAGGTCACAGCGCAGCTGCATCAGCCCCTTCCATAGGGTGGACGGATGGCACCCTGAAATGCTTTCCTGAGCCACCTGTCCTGCCCAGGACCCCTCTGAGCACTGAAGCAGTCAACCAGTAAGAGATTCACAGCGCAGGGCAGGGTAGACACCTCGGGCGCCCGTGGCAGCCCAGCCCTTGCACTTGCAGGGGAGGCCCAAGGCCGGGGAAAAGCCACCAGTTATCTCTGGAAATGGCCAGCCTGTTTTTCAGTTCTCCCTTTGAGTGCTTGCTAGAACAGCATCTTAGAAGTGTGTTAAGGCCGCTGCCATCCTAGCAGCGTAGACAGGGGCATGAATGCTGCTTTCAAATGAAGCCCAGCTGGGAATCAGTATTGTCGTCCCCGGAGATCTGATTCCCAGCAGCTCCAACTGGTCCCATTATGCCAATCACCTCATCTCCTTTCTGTTTTCCTCACTGCCTTCCTCTCTTTATGAGTTTGTTCCCCTTTGGGAGTAATCTCCAAAATCCTCAGTTGTTTTCAGAATACTTTAAAAATTTTTTATTTTATATTGGGGCATGGTTGATTGGAACGATGTTGTTAGTTTCAGGTGTACAGCAAAGTGATTCAGTTATACAGTTATACGTACAGAATACTTTTGATTTACCTTTTTAAAGTAAACCTTTTAGTTGAGCATAATTCATACAGAGAAGTGCACAATGTCTGAGCTCCAAGAATGCCCACGAAATGAACACGCTAATGTAGCAAAGCAAACAGATATGGAAACAGAATCAGCCGCGTACCAGGAGCCCCCTAGGAGCCCCTTCCATCCCTGCCCCCCCACAGGGGAGCCCTCTGCTTCGTCCCTGGGAGCTGTCTTGGCTTATTTTGAACTTCACTTAAGGAGACTCGTGCGACAGTACGTCTCTGAGGTTCACCTGTGTCGTCGGGTGTGGAGTTGCTGAAGAGTCCTCGAACTCGTTTGCTCTGAAAGAACGCTTAACCAATAACAAGTGGAAGAAAATGACTTCGGACAGGAATTTTAAAGCCAGCTTGAGTGTGGATGGGAGATCCCAGAGAACTTGGCCTTCAGAGTGTCTGAGCTGGAGGTGGAAGGTGAGCTAAGAGCCCGTGCCCCCCCCCCAGCCCCCTGCTCTGCTCTGAGATGTGCTCCAGCTACCTCCCTCTTCATCCCAGATGGATGATCAAAATGAGGACAAATTGAGTGTCTCTTGTTCGCCTAAGTGAGTTTGTGTACCAAGCTGTGTGTACCTCCTGGAAAGACTGCCCACCTGAGCTTGGGATTCAGAGCCAAGTGGATCAACTGAGAATCTAGACTAATTTCCAGGAATGTGGAGTCAGACACAGCCACCGATGAATAAATCGACAAGCGTCCGTAAGTGCCGCTGCGCTTTTCCTTCACTCACCTACATCCACAGGCTCTGAACTAAGTCCTTCATTTCTTTTTTCATTGGTGAATGAGATTCCTATATCACAGAGCTGAAGATGCAAGCCATGATGTCATAGAGCAGCATATTCTACACCACTAAGAAATAAAAAGTGCCCGAGCTGGAGAGTCTAGTGGAGAGCCGTGTGCAAAGCTGAGACACTAAAATCATTCACTGTGCGGGGAAAAGAGAAATGACTCAGCCAGGCAGACACGTGAGCGAGGAAGCACACCTGCCTCCACCTGGGCACGCGGGGAAGCAAGGAAATAAAAGTCGCATGAAGATTTGGAGCCAAAGCCTATCGTGATCCGTCAGTGGACTGAATTCGCACCGGCGAGCGCAGCATCCGTTTTAAAGTGGCCTCTGTGTTGCTCCCTGATTCTGGCAGAAGCAAAGGCGGATCTTCCCTGGAGAAGGCAGACTTCCTCCAGGGAACTGCAGTGGTGAGATGCCATCAATCTCACATTTCAGGATCTTAGAATGGGAATACATGACGTTTGCTAATAACACCTACTTCTCCGACTTGTGGTGGAGATTGATGTGGAAACATACACACTGCTTAGTATATAATAAGTTCAATAAACGATAGTCACCACTGGGTATCGTGTCCCACCTCTCTGTGTTTATGAGTAGGTACCCTGGAGTCCCAGTAACTGGCCAGAGAGCACAATGAAAGTAACAGCGGGAAGCCTGGGCGGGCAGGGGAGGCTTCGTGCAGGAGAGGTCTTGAGCCTGGTTGTGAAGGATTGAACAAGTCAAGAGGGGAGAATATTCCAGGCTGTGGAAAGGGTATGAGCAAAGGCTGGAAGGCGGACGCAAACATGGCCTACGGAGAAGGAAGGGGATGAGTGCGAAGGGCACGGGTGTGAGAAGGGATGGGGAGGGGGCGCGGTTTGGAGTCCTGTCTGGAACTGATGGACGGTCCTGGTAAAGGAACGGTGTGCTGTCCCCGTCACCTGAGCTGACCAGGATGAGCTCTGATGGTGCAGCCACTGGAGAAGGGTGAAGCTGGGGACAGTCCTGAGCCGTGACCGGCTTTATGGCTGCAGCAGGACGGTGTGCTGGGGGGGTGGGAGGGGATGGGCCGCTGCACTGACACCCCAGGTGAACGCAGACAGTGTGAGTTGCAATAACATCACGTTGGAAGGAAAAATAAAGAGCAAAAAGATATAAGAGGTTATGACTTATGTATATTTCAAAGACACACAAAAAACAGTAGATGTTTATGGGAACACGTGATATGCAGTAAAAAAATGAAGAATCACATAGCCACCAACATGTGGGTGTGTGTGGGTGGATGGAATCCCAGGCACCTTTGCTGTATCTGTCATCCTTTATCTATTTAAAAGAGAGGGATACAGTGCTTGCATGTATGCAACTACATAGTAAAATGCTAGCAGGTTGTAATTTTAGTGGTCAGCACGGAGGCGCCAATTATATTATTTTCTGTATGTTTGCAAGTTTTTATAATTTTCAAAAAAATTAAACAATGAAAAACTGCAAAGAAATATATCAGAATGTTCCTAGAAATATATTACTGCGCTCACGTGGCTTGTGCCAGCGTGGGAGAAGCGTGTGATTCTTTTCTCCCCTTGGTTTTCCAAGTTCTGTGACTATAGTATTTTTTATAAGGAAACACTTACAGATGATTCTTTTAATTTGTTTAAAAAGTAACTATATGGAAAAGAAAAATGAATAGCAGACTCTGTATCAACCTCTTTGTATCAACCTCTCAGCAGACAGGGCTCCTTTGTAAGGTGTGATTAATAAAATCCGCTGGGGACGGTATTAGCGGGCTCTCTATTACCGGGCTCATGTCATACAAAGGGGGCAGTGTTGCTGATTCTGACACCAATATTTCCGCAGGCCTGAATTGACAGAATCTTTCTGAATGTGTCATTTATGGTACCAAATGAAAAAGGTCTTGTTCACCAGCCAGACTCTAGGCCCGAAAGGGACAGACAGATCTGTATGCGGGCTCTTTTGCCCAATTTAAAACCAGCATCTTCATAGTAACCAAAATTAATTCAGCACGAATTTTGCTGAATCGGATCCTGGGCCTGCAGGAGGGGGGTGCATCGATGGTCAGCTGCGTAGATGGGCCCAGTCCTCTCGCCGCCGGGGTCACTACACAGAAGTGTAGAAATGTGAATAAAGTTCCTCAAACCCCCAGTTCACAAACGCTGGGACAACCAGCATCCTCCCCGTGTTTGCAGGGAGGTGGGGGAGTTTCCAGGTTCTCGCAGTCGCCTCTAGCCTCTTGTTCTGAAATCCTTTCCCCAGATTGTTCCTCTTGAACCTGCAGCCCCCCACTGGGGCTCCCTCTCCCCCCAGGTTTGAGGAGGTGGGGTGCACGAGGGGGTGATGGAGGGGCTGAGCTACTGCCCCACAAAACTTCCTCCAAGTGAACACCCCCCCACCCCATAAAGCCCCCTGCTGATAAAGCCCTTCTGCTCTCCGCTGTTTCCTACTCCTCTATCTACTGTTTTTGTTTGGGTTTTGTTTTCTGGTCTAGGGTCTCCTAGCCATTCAGTCTTGCGCTGCCCTGAGTAAATATATTAACCAGAACAATTTTGTTCTTATAGTTTTATTCCCATCCATCTTGGCTTTGCCCCAAGGGCTGTTCCCCCCCCACCCCCACCCCCCCGCAACAAAATAGTACCTCAAAGGGTTTTGTCAAAAAAGAATTCTCCACGGAAGGTGAAATGCTGCCTGCAGAGGTTAAATGGTCACCATTCCGCCCCACAGTCCTGCTACGCGGGGCTCACCCCTTCACGACGTAGCTCGAGAATCAGAATGTATCTGGAGCCAAGCTGACCATATAGTTCTAAGTGTCAAACAAATGGTGAAAGCAGAAAGTTTTGTAGCTGTGGGTGTGGCATGGGGGAGAAAGCTAAGGCATTAGATGACCTGTAAGAGATTGTCTGAATTACTGAAATGATGGAAACAGAGGCAGAATTTTCTATAACGGCTCTGAGACCGGCTTCTTGTGCCCTCAGGCTGTTTTGCAGGCTGGGGGCGGTTCCCTCTGTCCAGAAGATGCCGTGGGCCCCGAGCTATCAGCCACTTCCTGGGGGGAGGGGCGGATGGGGTCTCTGCTCTGGTCTGATTGCCAAGCACGAGAGAGGCCTGCATTTTCCCGCCTGAAGTTGGGAGTAAAAGAACAGTGCAACTAGGACAAGCCCTGGAGTCCTGGTCCAGCTGAGCAGGGAGCTCATTTCTGAAAGTGGAGCTATAACAAGAGCCACCTGTGCCGTAATGACCTCCTAGATTAAGAAAAAGTTGAAAAACCAGACCTGAAGGAAGCAGAGTCCTTCCCACGAAGGCAGTGCAGCCCTAAGTCTGTTTTGGAAATGAACCAGCTGTGAGCGGACACGGCCCCACGCAGTGACTGGGGGTTGGTGTGGAGAAACAGGAGCCAGGCCCAGGAATCGAGAGAACAAAGCACGACACAGTCAACTGCAGCGCTGAGCTCCTCGCTTCACCCACGGCTGAGGTGGCGCTTGGTCATCACTTGCAAGTCCTCAGAATCTGTCCTGCCCGAGAGAGACCCCAAGACCCGAGTGCACACGTGGCCACTGCACAGCAGCTTTCCGTGAAAATGGCAGCAATGGGGGCGGACGCCTCACAGCTGGGCTGCGCATCGTTGCAAGCACTGATCGCCCGGTAGCTGGAAGGGTAGTGAGTGCTTGAGAAGAGAACGCTGGTTCAAGGACACGGAGTGTCCACTTATTTTTACTTCTGAAAACGCTTCACCTTGCGTTTCCACTGCCGCCTCTTCTACGGCTGTTGCCTCAGCTCGTACTTGCATCCTCTGCCCATAAAACAAGGTGAAGTGGATGTGGGACTTGACAGAATGAACCATTTGGCGTTGGGCACGTGGTTTTTCAGTAAAGGTGCCAGTACCAGCGTACGTGATGCTGGCACGATTGCACTTGGGGACAGCGCCTCCCACTGTCTTTCCTGTGAGGTGTCTGCGTCCCTTTCACTTGTGCTAACCCCTCAAGGAGACAGAGGGCTGCTGAATAACTACGGATGCACCCCAGGAACAAGACGTGCGGTCCAGCATCCCAGCTGGAGGAATCATTTTCTAGTCAATCTGCAGTGAACTTTAACCTAAAACAAGCCTGCTTTCAGAATTAACTAGACCGTTAGGGGGAGTATGACAGGGAAGATGCCCGATGTGCTCAGAAGAGCTTCTCGCAACCTGGTTATGATGCAGAGGGTGTGTGTCACCCCTGAGTGATGGAGGTGGCCCCCGCTTGGTATTCTTGATGTCACGTGGGTGAATATCCCCACTTACATGTACGCACACCTCTTGTCTCTTGCCTATAAACTGGGTGGTAAGATACTAGTGGTCAAAAATTGCTTGTTACACATCTTTCATGCTTAATGGAGTACTGAATTGAAATTGCTTATTTTGTGGACCTTTGCCACACCTGCCCCAGCAGGAGCCGGTAAATCACTGACCCAGGATTGGAAACTGAGTGCAGACAGGTTGGCTAGTCCTACGTACATCATTGATACAGGTTTGCACTAAATAAAATATTTACTGGGTGGAATATATACATTAATTATCCTAGAGATAAAAATTGGGGGAGATACAATTTATTATGGAAAATTTCATAAAATTTTCATAAATATTGAGAAGAAAAATAGTATAATAAATCTTCATGTATTCAGCACCCAGCTTACCAATTATCAACTCAAAAAAAAAAAACCCAATTATCAACACATACCCAACCTTTTTACATATATACACTCCCTGTGGATTATTTTGAAGCAAATCTCAGCTATCACATTTTGTCTATAAGCACTTCACTATGGCCCTCTAAAATAGTAAAACTCTTAAAAAAAATAACCATTATAACAACACCACCCCTAAAATAATTAACAATTACTTAGCATCATCAAATATCCATTCATTTAAAATATTTTTCAGATTGTCTCATATTTTTTATAGTTCTTTCAAATCAGGATCCAAAGAAGGTCAAATCACTGTAATTGACTGATATGCCGCTTAAGTCTCTTTTAAGCTAATCTCTGATTTCTCCCTTTCTCTCCCCACCCTTTGTATTTGTTGAAGAAACCAAATTATTTGTCCTGTAGGTCTGGGTTTTGCTAATTGCATTCCCATGGTATCTTTTAGCCTGTAGCTCTCAATGGTGAAAAACTGAAAGCATTTCCTCTAAGATCAGGAACAAGACAAGGATGTCCACTCTCGCCACTATTATTCAACATAGTTTTGGAAGTCCTAGCCACGGCAATCAGAGAAGAACAAGAAATAAAAGGAATACAAATTGGAAAAGAAGAAGTAAAACTGTTACTGTTTGCAGATGACATGACCCTATACATAGAGAATCCTAAAGATGCCACCAGAAAACTACTAGAGCTAATCAATGAATTTGGTAAAGTTGCAGGATACAAAATTATGCACAGAAATCTCTCGCATTCCTATACACTAACAATGAAAGATCAGAAAAAGAAATTAAGGAAATAATCACATTCACCATTGCAACAAAAAGAATAAAATACCTAGGAATAAATCTACCTAAGGAGGTAAAAGACCTGTACTCAGAAAACTATAAGACACTGATGAAAGAAATCAAAGATGACACAGACGGAGAGATATACCATGTTCTTGGACTGGAAGAATCAATATTGTGAAAGTGACAATACTACCCAAAGCAATCTACAGATTCAGTGCAATCCCTATCAAATTACCAATGACATTTTCCACAGAACTAGAACAAAAACCTTAAAATTTGTATGGAGACACAAAAGACCCAGAATAGCCAAAGCGGTCTTGAGGGGAAAAAATGGAGCTGGAGGAATCAGGCTCCCTGACTTCAGACTATACTACAAAGCTACAGTAACCAAGACAGTATGGTACTGGCACAAAAACAGAAACATAGATCAATGGAACAGGATAGAAAGCCCAGAGATAAACCCATGCACATATGGTCAACTAATCTATGACAAAGGAGGCAAGGATATACAGTGGAGAAAACACAGTCTCTTCAATAAGTGGTGCTGGGAAAACTGGACAGCTACATGTACAAGAATGAAATTAGAACACTCCCTAACACCATACACAAAAATAAACTCAAAATGCATTAAAGACCTAAATGTAAGACCAGAGACTATAAAACTCTTAGAGGAAAACATAAGCAAAACACTCTATGACATAAATCACAGCAAGATCCTTTTTGACTCACCTCCTAGAGAAATGGAAATAAAAACAAAAATAAACAAATGGGACCTAATGAAACTTCAAAGCTTTTGCACAGCAAAGGAAACCATAAACAAGACAAAAAGACAGCCCTCAGAATGGGAGAAAATACTTGCAAACGAAGCAACTGACAAAGGATTAATCTCCTAAATATACAAGCAGCTCATGCTGCTCAGTACCAAAGAAACAAACAACCCAATCCAAAAATGGGCAGAAGACCTAAATAGGCATTTCTCCAAAGAAGACACACAGATGGCCAAGAGACACATGAAAGGATGCTCAACATCACTAATTATTAGAAAAATGCAAATCAAAACTATAATGAGGTTATCACCTCACACCGGTTAGAATGGGCATCATCAGAAAATCTACAAACAACAAATGCTGGAGAGGGTGTGGAGAAAAGGGAACCCTCTTGCACTGCTGGTGGGAATGTAAATTGATACAGCCACTATGGAGAACAGTATGGAGGTTCCTTAAAAAGCTAAAAATAGAATTACCGTACAACCCAGCAATCCCACTACTGAGCATATACCCAGAGAAAACTGAAAAAGACATATGCACCCCAATGTTCATTGCAGCACTCTTTACAATAGCCAGGTCATGGAAGCAACGTAAATGCCCATCGACAGATGAATGGTTAAAGAAGATGTGGTACATATATACAATGGAATATTACGCAGCCATAAAAAGGAACGGAATTGGGTCATCTGTAGAGACGTGGATGGACCTAGAGTTTGTCATACAGAGTGAAGTAAGTCAGAAAGAGAAAAACAAATATCGTATGTTAATGTATATATGTAGAATCTATAAAAATGGTACAGATGAACTGGTTTGCAAGGCAGAAATAGAGACATATATGTAGAGAACAAACGTATGGACACCAAGGGGGGAAAGCAGCGGGGGGGGGCGTGGTGGTGGTGATGGTGATGGGATGAACTGGAAGATTGGGATTGACACGTATACACTGATATGTATAAAATGGATAACTAATAAGAACCTGCTGTATAAAAAATAAATTTAATTTAATTTAAAAATTCAAAAAAAGAAAGAAAAAAAAAAGACATCAGGGAGCTAAGAGGACATTGAAGCCAGGAGCCAGAAGCTGGGGAGGTGGCCTGGAGGCAGAGGCGCTGCTCCAACTAGAGGTGCTGACTCAGCAAGGGGCACCAAGGGGCCTCTGGGCGGAGGTAATGGTCTATTTGTTGACCTGCTGCTGGTTACACAGTGTGTTTACTTGGTGGAGATCCACTGAGATGGACTCATGATTTGAGTACTTTTCTCTTTATATGTTTTGTCTTAAAAAAAAAAAGTCATTTAAAGGCTTTGGCAATTAACAAACTAGGGTTTGAGGCCCAGCTCTGCTGCTTGGAAACGTGCCCTCAAGAGAGTTCATCTTTTTCAAAACCCAATCTCTTTAGGTGTAAAATGTGGAGTGTAAGTGACAGCCTCATGGGAGTGTTCTGAGGTGCAAATGAGAACTTGTCAAGTGGCCTGTCAGGTGCCTGGAAGCTGGTGGGGCTCAGAGAACAGCACCTCTGATGATGTGTTGCCTTTTTCTGAGAACCTGCTATGCCGGGTGCTGCATTTCTATCTCACCCTCTGCGGTCTGTGCCGTTTCACAGAGAAGGAAGCCAAGGCTCAGCGTGGTGAAGGCCTTGCTCTGGATGGTAAACAGCAAACAGCAGGGCTGAGATTCAGACTCAGGCCTTGTCCAGGACCAGGGCTGGGAACCCTTGTCTATATGGCTGGCGGATTAGTCATTACATGGAGAATCCACTTCCAGATCTGGCCTCTGTTTCTGCTAAGTGAATACAATCTCAAGATTAACTTCTAGATTCAGCCTTGTTTCACAGTATTTCCAGTTTGCCCAGATTAAACGTACTTGTCCCAATGAACTCTGTAGAAAAGGGAGGCATTTAATCTCATCTCAAGGTGAAATTGAGAAATGCGGTAAATTAGATTGCAGATTCTATTCCAGAGTAACCAAAGTAAATCTTTGCCAAGCTCAGAGGTAACTCAAGTGTTCATTAGTCTTTTTTTTTTTTTTACATTTTAATACTTGAATAATTGGAATTCATTTTTTGCAGCAAATATACGTTATATTTTTGTATTATTTATTCTCATGACTATGAAATCACACTTGTTTATGCATCCTCCATGTTCCATACCCAAACGCTTATGATCAGTGAATTCGTATTTTTACTTTATGTAAATGTTCATTAGTCTTAAAGAAGAAGGGGGGAGGGGGAGGGGAGGAGGAAAGGGCTTCCGTTTTCCAGGGCCAGGCTGGAGGGGGCTGCAGTGGAGGCTGGGAACGTGATGCCATGAGCCCATCCCAGAGCAGAGTTTAGGAAGCAGCTTCTGGAATGTGCTGCAGATCCCAGCCACGTGAGCCACGTTCTGCCTTGCTGGCCTTGCAGCCTGGAGAGGCCGACGGGCTTGTGCGCTGAGGCTCGTGCGCTCTAGTCAGGCGCGCCTTTGCGGGAGTTTAGGTGTCTGTCCCGTCGGGATGAGGCATCTACCCTCAGCAAGCTAGTACTTCATGTTTTTGTTTTTGTTTTTCCCTTGAGTTGCCTAGTAAACACTTCTACTGGAATATTCCAACCTTGCCTTGGATGAACTAAGAGGAAAAGCAATGTGTCCACACCCAGGCCAGCCCAGCCAGGCAGGGCAGAGGCCCTGGGGACCAGCTTCGTCGACGTGGCCACAGCTGCAGCTCCAGCTGGAACTCGGGGGCGTCTGGACAGCGGCACGGAGCCAGGTGGATCCCGGGGGGCGTTGACATTGGCCCCAGGCCCTCCCCTCTGCTCTCTCCAGCCCTTTCATACTTGTTGCTCTTTGTACACAGTCCCGGCACTTATCACTTAACACATCTGTACTCCCGACTCAGAGCCAGAGGCCAGCCCTGTTCACTGGGCATCTCGGGGGCCTACGTGGCATTTATATGTAATCAGTGCTCCTTGCATGAAACCAAATGGTGTGAGATTGACGTGGGGGACGGTCGGCACGAACCAGAACCGGGGGGAGTGTCCCAGTGTGACCTCCCTGGAGAGCGGGTAGGCACACAGTACCTGGGGGGCCCTCGCAGGCGAAATTAGAGTTATTTGCTTTTAAATGATTATTCTTTTGAACAAATTGAAAGAATGTTGTCAAATATACGCTCCGATACACTCGAATCAGATGATGGCGAAGGTTGGTGAGTTTGGCAGACGCGGGCTGGGAAGGGGTGCAGGGTGGGTGCCAGCAGGATCCTCGGGTGTGTCCACAAGGTGGCGCTCACCTCTCGTTCTCAGTTCCCATCCACCAATAGTCTGTCCTTAAATCGCTGCAGGACAATTAGGACGACACTGCTGTGTCCGTGTCTGGTTTCAGGCACCACCCCCTGCCTGCTCCAGAAGATTTCAGACACTCACGTGTGGTCTCGTGTCCCCAGGAGCCTGGCCCAGAACCGGCCCGGGTTAGCTCACGCACAGGTGTTTGGGTGGTGACAGGGTGTCTGCTTTGAGTAACTTGCTGTATTGGAACCTGTGGCCTTAGCTAGTGGGACCGTTGTCCTTAGTCTGTACTGCCGCTGAGGTGACCTGTCACACTGACCCGGTCACTGCAAACATGCCTGGGCTTTTTCCGTGCAAAAGTGTCAATTTACAAGAGAAAGAGTCTTGGTCTCTGAATTACATGAGAGGAGTTTTTAAAATGCAGACTGAACGACCCAGTATAAACAATGAGGAAAATCCTCCTTCTTTGCCTTAAACTTTCATACCATCCCTGTGGACACAAGGGGTGCGCCTATACAATTGTTCCATTGTCAGAGAGAACGAGCTTCATCAAGTTTCTTCCCTTCAAACGATCTTACAAACTGCCCGGCAAGAACGTTGACCAGGCATCTCACAGAACAATGAGACAAATTCCCCAGATGCTAACTCGGCCTCTTGACGAATCTCCAGATTCTTCGGGTTGAACCCAGTTTTCACTAGTTTTGAGAAAATTTGCAGTGACCATCCTTCCCCACGTCGTGTGACAGGGCCGAGCATTGTGTGTCCTACTTGGTGTAGGAATCTCCATAAAAGGGGAAACAATTCCCAGCCCGAAAACATTTAAAACAGTGCGCCTGTGGGCAATCTTCTGAAATGTCACCAGCTAACAAAAATAATCTGTCACGTTTCTGCCCTGCCTTACAGTCCATGCGCCCTTACACCCCGAGTAATCCTGTGGCACCCTGTGAGGGGTCCCGCAGATAGATGACTGTCCCACCGCGGACAGGAGGAAATGAAGAGTCAGGAGGTCAAGTGACTTGTATAACGTCACCGAATAGGTGAGTCTCAGAATCCGGACGAAGATCCACCTTGCCCCAGTCCCGGCCCCTCTTGCTTCACGTCCTTTGCTGTTTCCAGGAGCCAGGCACCTTCCTAGGTGTCAGGGACACAGCCGTGAGCAAGATGCACAAAATCTCTGCTTTTGTGGACATCTTAGTGGGGAGATGTGGATGCACAAATGAGCCACAGCGCAGGTGTTTTATTAAACGGTGATGGGGGCTTTGGAGAAAAAGAAAGCAAGGCAGTGGGGCACCCGGAGGGGGAGGGGGTCTGGTGCAGCTTTAAGGGGGCTCAGGCGACCTTTGAACAGAAGCCTGAAAGTGGGAGGGAGTGGGTCACACGGAACCTGCGGGAAACACTCCCAGGCCGGGGAACGGTGCTCACCCGGGCAGGGCCGGGGGCAGCGCAGGCGGGCTGTGAGGTCAGAGGGGGGATGGAAGCGGCCTGAGGAGGGCGCGGGTCGGGGGCCACCGTCCTGGTCTTGGCTTGGAGGTGAAGCCCTTACAGGGTTTCAAGCCGACGTGTGATATATTGCTTCCGTTCTAACAGGGTCACTCTGGAAGTTTCCCTCACAATGTAAATTTCCAATGAAATCCAAGGAAGCAGTGGTCCAGGTAAATGTGGCTAGGCTCACTTTCATTGTAGTCCTCCTAAACGGGACAAGGATGGGTGCCTGCTCTGGGGTCCCTGGTAAGGGGCTCTCTTCACCCACCTGGTCTCATTCTACCCTTACAATCAGCCACACGATGTAATGGCTATTACACCATTTTACAGATGAAGAGACTGGGGCTCAGAGAGGCTGAGTGACCCGAGTTTGCAGGTGACCAGCGACATCCCTTGAGCTCAGACTAGACTCAGTTGTCCCTCTTGTGAACACGTGCTCATTAGTGGCTGAAATGATCTTTGCAGTGGAAGAAAAGGTGATCCTTGCCCAAGTGCCTCCTAAGAAATACACTTACGGGCTTCCCTGGTGGCGCAGTGGTTGAGAGTCCGCCTGCCAATGCAGGGGACACGGGTTCGAGCCCTGGTCTGGGAAGATCCCACATGCCGCGGAGCAACTGGGCCCGTGAGCCACAATTACTGAGCCTGTGCGTCTGGAGCCTGTGCTCCGCAACAAGAGAGGCCGCGATAGTGAGAGGCCCGCGCACCGCGATGAAGAGTGGCCCCCGCTTGCTGCAACTAGAGAAAAGCCCTCGCACAGAAACGAAGACCCAACACAGCCATAATTAATTAATTAATTAATTAATAAAAGAAATCACAAGAGGCTTTATTAAAAAAAAAAGAAATACGCTTACAATAAAAACTGGCGAATATTTTAAGTGTCTTATTAACACAATGGCAGTGTCCCTTCATGACATTTGTATGTGCCATTCAACCTCCAAATCTTACTTTCAACAGTGAATCTAGTAATATGTAATAATTTTTAACAGAGGGCCTCTGATTAATCTTTGGTCCTATTAAGAAAACCAAAAACATTTAAACAGCATTTGCAAATATAATAATTTGATTTTCTTAATTATCTGATTAACAAGCAAATCGTGCCAAGCACTTAAGTAATTATCCCTGGAAAAATAACAAACAGAATCTGAACACATGATGAATTTTACATTTTCTTAAAATGTGAACGTAAAATGAGAATCTGAGACAACTATTTAACTGCACGCTTTAAATTAGAATTTCAGGATTGACCTGGCACTCCAGCACAGAATTCTCTGAAACAACAGATCGGAAAAAAACCAAATATTCACAGGCTTTTTCTTAACCCCAGTATTTCAAAGATAGGTTTGATTTATCTTCATCATTTTTACACCTAATTCTGTATCTTTTCAAGACGAAATGTCACGTGCTTACTAAGGAAATGATGATATCATTCCAAATGAACTTGGGGTTGAATTCCCAAGTGAATTCTGGAGACCCCTTACCACTGGCTGAGGTCACATGATGTGCAGGAGAATTAGTCAGGAAGTGTGGGCCAGAGGTAGGACGTCTAGGGAGAGTCTTCTTGACGGCCAAGCTGCACCTGGTTCCATACTTGCTGTGTCTGGTTCTGTACTCACTGTGCTGGTTCCGTACTTGTTGGGCTGGTTCCGTACTTACTGTGTCTGATTCTGTACTTGCTGTGCTGGTTCCGTACTTGCTGTGTCTGGTTCTGTACTCTCTGTGTCTGGTTCCGTACTTACTGTGTCTGGTTCTGTACTTGCTGTGCTGGTTCCGTACTTACTGTGTCTGGTTCTGTACTTGCTGTGCTGGTTCCGTACTTACTGTGTCTGGTTCTGTACTTGCTGTGCTGGTTCCGTACTTACTGTGTCTGGTTCTGTACTTGCTGTGTCTGGTTCTGTACTTGCTGTGTCTGATTCTGTACTCGCTGTGCTGGTTCCATACTTACTGTGTCTGGTTCTGTACTTACTGTGTCTGGTTCTGTACTTACTGTGTCTGGTTCTGTACTTGCTGTGCTGGTTCCGTACTTACTGTGTCTGGTTCCGTACTTGCTGTGCTGGTTCCGTACTTACTGTGTCTGGTTCTGTACTTGCTGTGTCTGGTTCCGTACTTACTGTGTCTGGTTCCGTACTTGCTGTGCTGGTTCCGTACTTACTGTGTCTGGTTCTGTACTTATTGTGTCTGGTTCTGTACTTGCTGTGTCTAGTTCTGTACTTACTGTGTCTGGTTCTGTACTTGCTGTGCTGGTTCCGTACTTACTGTGTCTGGTTCTGTACTTATTGTGTCTGGTTCTGTACTTGCTGTGTCTGGTTCTGTACTTACTGTGTCTGGTTCTGTACTTGCTGTGCTGATTCCGTACTTACTGTGTCTGGTTCTGTACTTATTGTGTCTGGTTCTGTACTTGCTGTGTCTGGTTCTGTACTTGCCATGTCCATATCTTGCGAACAGCTTGGTTTACCCTCTTGTCCCCTACATTCCGTTGTATGTCATCTCCTTCCTGCCCACGTGAATGGACTTCACAATGTTACTTCTGGCTGAATTCTAGCTTCTTTTCATCTTTTGCACGTTTGCTGCAGCCATAATGTACAGGCACTTAGATGATGCTGGACGGGGCTCTCTCTCTCTCCAAGGCTTGGTGTGACTGTGACCACAGTTTGGCATCAGGCCAATGGGGAGACCAGGGCGTGTGTGGCAGACAGTGACAATGAGGAAGGAGAAAGCAAATCTGAGTGACCCTGAGTGACCTTGAGGCAGGCAGAGGAGCGGGACGTGGGGAAGGTCTGTGAGGTATGTACTGGCTGGGCTGGGGCTGCAGAGAGCCGGGGCCGGGCCCGCAGGTTCCTGAGATGACGGGAGGACACAGGAGCCAGCAGGGTGGCTGCGTGCGCGTCTCTGAGCCAAGGTCCTGGGACCCCCGGGGGGAGGGAGGAGTGAGGGCGCAGCCAGGGAACGGGGAAGAAAACAGTGACCAGAGGCAACGGTGGGAGAGTGAGAGGTCAGGCGCTGAGCACACGAGGGGCTGCGAGGGACGAGGATGGGGCTCAGCGCCCTCAGTGAGGCAGGCTGGGCCGGACGGTGCTGCAGAAGCGGTCATGTGTGTACATGTGAGTATGCGTGTGTGAGAGTGTGTGTGTGCGTGTACATGTGTGTGAGTGCATGTACATGTGTGTGTGTGCGTGTCTGTGTGTGGGTTATGTGTGTGCGTCTATGCGTGTACGTGTGTGTGCATGTGTGTGTCTGTGTGTATCTGAGTGTGTGCGCGCACCTATGTGTGTGAGTGTGTGTCTGTACATGTGTGTGTGTGTGCGTGTCTGTGTTTGGGTTATGCGTGTGTGTGTGTATGTGAGTGTGTGTGCCTATGTGTGTGAGTGTGTGTCTGTGCGTATGTGTGTGTGCGTGCCTGTGTGTGTGAGTGTGCATATCTCTGTGTGTGAGTGTGCATATCTGTGTGTTGTGTGTGTGTGCATGTGTGTGTGTGAGTGTGCATATCTCTGTGTGTGTTGTGTGCGTGTGTGCATGTGTGTCTGTGTGTGAGTGTGCATATCTGTGTGTGTGAGTGTGCATATCTGTGTGTGTGCGTGTGTGTCTGTGTGTGAGTGTGCATATCTGTGTGTGTTGTGTGTGTGTGCATGTGTGTGTGAGTGTGCATATCTCTGTGTGTGTGTTGTGTGCGTGTGTGCATGTGTGTCTGTGTGCATATCTGTGTGTGTGAGTGTGCATATCTGTGTGTGTGCGTGTGTGTCTGTGTGTGAGTGTGCATATCTGTGTGTGTTGTGTGTGTGTGTGCATGTGTGTCTGTGTGTGAGTGTGCACGTACTCCCATTCCTGGGTTGGGCACAGCTTTTGCTGAAGCTGCCGTGGCTCGTCTTCCTACTTGCCTTTGGGACACAGAGGAAATGGTCTGACCAGGATGTGTGTCCATCTGAATGGCCGCGTCCTCAGAAAGATTTGGCCACAACGCAGTGACATCATGACACTGGAATTCCTTTCACTCTGGAAGACGTGGAAACAGCTGCACACGATTCTTTAGGGTCTGGTAGCTGTAATTCTCCATGTTTATAGAATTTTCTTTTACCTTAAAGTACATTCAAAATACTGACGTGGCAATATAAATAACCTCTATTCTTGTTTTTTTTTTTTTTATATTCTTGTTTTTAAAGCAAGAAGTCTCTTGAATTTGTATTTCTATTTAAAACCAAACCCCCAAGGAAAGCCCAAGCACACACAAGTTCCTCAGTGCTCCACGCACCTCTGTGGTCCCCAGCAGAGACAGCGGCTTCCCCGGGGTCCCCCAGGGTAGAGGCAGCCCCCTGGACCCCTCCCCTCAGCTCTGCAGACAGTGGGGAACAGAGCTGGTGCCGCAGCCCTGCAGTGTGTCCAGATGGGCAGCCCATATTCTGCCGTGTTGCCGTGTCCTGCACCCCCCGGCTGGGCTCACCACATGCACGATGGGCTTGTGGACGCAGGGATATTTCGAAAGCAGAAGCCTTTGGCACAATGACTCTTACTCTGTTTGCAGAAGAGAGTTGCCATCCACACAGAAAATTATAGTTTCTATGCATGTGGGTTTGGAATTTGAACAAGAAGTGGCTTTGTCCTGGAAACGCTTTATCATAGCTGAAAATTACGACTTCTTTCTTTGCCACATCACCAGATGCACAGAAGGCTCAGAGAGAGGAAAGCTCTGTGTTCGCTGCTTGCAAAATGCAAAAGCCACATCAGGGACGTGGCCATCATCTGAACCAGCATCTTGTCTGGAAATAATTATGCCTCACGAAGAAAGCTAAGGAAATCTGCAGTGCACAAAATACGACATCCAGACCCCAACGAAGGCGACAACATTCCCTTACGCTTTGGACCAGCTGGGCCCAAGACCCTTGGTGTGGAAAAAGCAGGTTTTGCCCACAGCTTCAATTAGAAACAGAATCAGATAAAATTAAAAAAAAAAAAAAGAAACAGAATCAAAGTCACGTTCATTACCCTGTTAAATAATGATGTATACATGAGGAGGGAAACTTCCAATAAACTGAAAAATCATTTTTATTGCTCAGTGTGAGACTGGGATTCTCGTAGCACTAAAACCATTCCAGATTCTTCTAGTATGTTCCTTCTGTCTACACAAGGGGCATGTGCTTAAAACATATGTAGACTTTGCAGACCCCATTCACCAGTTGGGAAACTGAGACACAAAAGAGGCATGAGTTTCCTCGTTCGGTCTGGACTCAGTTCCTTTCCCAAATCGAAGAAACTGTCCCGTCCTGCTGACCACGTGGGCAGGTTTGTGGCTAATGCACGCTGCGTCTGGGGCTGTGGGAAATGTGGGATGGGGCAGCGTGTCCTGCTTCCATACCCTGACACGTCTCTTCCTCTGTATTCTGCCCACAAAGGAACAATGGGGTTCACAGTCCCAGCCCAGGGGGTGAGCTACGAGTCCAATAAAGAACAAGCCAGACGCGCATCCAGCGTCGAGTCACACAACAAACTAGGCTCTGGTAAGATCGCGCCCTTGGAAGGGAGATGGGAAACCGTGTCGGTGTACCCAGCTCCTGCCGCTGCCTCAGCTGTGTCTGAGAACACAGGTGCGTGGGGAGAGGGGGTGGGCAAGCCAGGGGCTGGGGGGAGGGGGCTGGGGAGTTACTGTCTGGTCTGCACAGTTTCTGTTTTGAAGGATGGAAAGAGTTCTGGGGATGGAGGGTGGTGATGGGAGCCCAACAACATGGAGGTCCCTAATGCCACTGAACTCACGGCACACTTACAAATGGTTTAAAATGATACATTTTATGTTCTGTGTGTTTTACCGTAATTAAAAAATACATTTAAAAAGAAGCTAGTGGGGGGACTTCCCTGGCGGTCCAGTGGTTAAGACTCCACGCTTCCACTGCAGTGGGCACAGGTTCAGTCCTTGGTCAGGGAACTAAGACCCTGCATGCCGCGTGGCCCGGCCAAAAAACTAAATAAATAAAAATTAAAAAGAAATAAAAAAATAAAACCGCTAGATGACATAAAAAAAAAAAAAAAAAGCTAGGGCGTAAGTCTAACTCAAGGAATCAGGATTCCTTCTTCTGCCCCACGCACAGTTCTGGCCTGGCAGCCAGACTTGTGAATACAAGGGAATTTCACTCCTGTCTTTAAGTTGCTTATACGGTAAAGATAAAGGGGTTTTATGGATGTAATTCAGGTCCCTAATCAGTTGACTTTGAGGTCATTAAAAGGAAGATCTTCCTGGGTGGGCCTGACCTAACCAGGGGAGCCCTTTAACAGAGGACTTCCTGAGCAGAGAGATGTGAAGCAGCGGCTCTCTTGTCTGCTGAGCGGCAGGGAAGGGGGGTCCTGTAGGAGCTCTAGAGCCACACCCATACAGTCACAGGGACCTGAGTGCCACCAACTTGGCCCTCAAGTTGAGCGCTTGGAAGGGGACCCTCTCTTCCAGCCAGAGGAGACCCTGCAGGGGCCCCGCTGCCTTGCGTGTGGACTCCTGACCACAGGACCTGTGGGTTACCGTGTTTGTGCTGTGAGTGGCTGGGTCTGCGGTGCCCTGGCAGCAGCAGCAGGAGATGAATGTGACCTTGCGGTCGCCTCACCGGGCCTCTGCTGCGGTACACTCGCCGGGTACGGCCTCTCCCTGGAATCCCACGGCCAAAGGTGCCCACCCAGCAAGAGGGAAGCATTGCGTGGGAGACAGGTGCAGACGACCTTGCTTTATTTTGATTAAGTAAATGTGGAGCTGAAAGAACCCAGAGGAAGAGCGCAGCCAAGCTCGTGTCCTACAAACACATCAGCCTCTCAGACGAGACAAAGGCGTGGGTCTTAAACACACTTCAATACTTTACATCCGCTCTCCCAAGTGTGGATCTGACCTTGGGGATAGCGCTCTTCTCGTGTGGCCGTGCCCAGGATGAGGAGAGAGCTGAGCTGTGCGTGCCTGGAGCTCGGAAGCATTGAAAGGGAAGGTGGAAACAGTAGCAAGAGGACGTGGACACCGTCTGTGGCCACAGGCAAGTCACCTGGTTCCTCATCTCTGCATCCACACAGTGGTATAATCAGAGTGGCGCATCAGCGGGTCTCGTCCAGGCTGCGGGGAAGGCGATGCACCCGGGGAGCCGAGGTCCTCGCATCAGCACTTCTATCCCGTGGACTTCGCGCCAGCTCCAAGTTGTTCCTGACGAAGCAAGCGCGTACTGGACCAGGAGCCGGCAGGAGGATGCTGGACCCGCAACCCCTGCGAAGTCAAGGCCATTGAGTCCTAGCGGCCTCTCGTGTGGGGCAGAAGCTGAGTGAGTGAATGAACAAACGAGTGTAGGTTTAACGAGGCATCCTGGTCTCTGGAGCTGGAAGGCAGCCTTGAAATCAAGGTGCGCGGCAGCTGCTCCAGGACCACCGGGCCCGCACGCGGTGCCCGCCCCCCCCCGCCCCCGCCCAGTCTGCTTCCACGCCGGTCCTCCCACGGTCTGCCCCCATGGGAGCCCGAGCGCTGTCTTGGACATCAAATCAGACCATGTCACACCCCTACTTAAAATCCTCCAAGGCCTGCCCACCTCCCCAGCGTAACCCACGCACCCCTTACCTGTGTGTGTCGCCGGCAACCGCCCGCCTCTCCGCGTGGGGTCCCAGGCGATCTGAGCCGGCTCCTGCGGCGTGGCTCTCGCATCCCTCCGCTGGAACCCTTTCCCACCCTCTCTTGTCATCCGGGCTTATCCTCAGAGAGCCCTTCCCCGGCCAAACTAAGTGCCCCTCCCGCCCCCCAGGGTTCTCCATCACGTACAGCTGAGCAGGGTTTACCAACCAGGGGAGAAGGAAAGCTGGAAAGAACCTCGAGGGGTTGGACTGAAACTAGAAATATCGGTGTGAACTCATGCAGAGTGAGTGTGTGTGTGTGTGTGTGTGTGTGTGTGTGCGCACAGAATTAGACATGGAAATTTTTACAGACGTCTGTGTGTGTGAACGTGGTATATATATATATGTGTGTATGTGTGCATATATCTGTTTTCACACACGTGTGTATGTACACACGTACATATACCTACACATATTTCCAACCTCTGTCAGCTGGAAGGGCCTAGAAGCAATGACACCCCACTAGAAACAGGCACATTGACACTCAGATCTTAGTGGGAGCTAGGGCTGCTTCCAGGGCTGGGGTAGGAAAACCACAGGATAAGCCTGAAACATCTTTTCGTGCCAAAAAGTAAGGAAGCGCGCAAGAACGATGGGAACGTGTCAAAAGGACACAAGAACCAGCTTGAAGGGGCTCCCACTGGCTGATTTTTAGAATAGTTTAAGCATCAAAAGAAATAATCGGATTACAACCCCTGTATGAGATAGTAATCTGTGAGTCGTGAGTCCGTACTGATAAAAATAAGTAAGTAAATAAATAAACACATGAAGAGAAGGGAAAGCTGGTCTTTTTTTTTTTTTTTTTTTTTTTTTGTGGCGTTACGATACGCGGGCCTCTCATTGTTGTGGCCTGTGGGATTCTCCCAGACCGCGGCACGAACCTGTGTCCCCTGCACCGGCAGGCGGACTCCCAACCACTGCGCCACCAGGGAAGCCCGGGAAAGCTGTTCTTATAGCAGAATGCCAACCAATAGATGTAGAAGGAACAATGGAAATAAATAAGTACTACTAGGCAACAATAAGAGTAATGGTTGACACATGTGTATGTCACTGGTGGGTGGAGGTGTGATGAGAAACAGGATATTGTAAAAATATTGGACCATCTCCCCACAAAATGATTAATCAGATGCAAGGAGGGAAGGGGCAGACACAGCCTAACTCGGTGATCAAGGTCACAGCACCACAGCTGGGACAGGAGGGCGCCATGAACACAGCATCCCTGCAGTGGTGTTCCTGCTGGTGGAGGGGCCTGTGCCCTTGACGACAGTCAAGGATCCTAGAGGCAGGAAGGCTGGGAACTGGTCCAGATGGAAAGAGCCTAGTGGGGCCGAAGATCCACTGCAGTGTGTGCTCCATGTAGGAGCCTCTGTGGGGAAGGGAAAGAGAGCCTGCTGAGCCAACCGGTGAGACGTGGGCAAGGCCTGCAGGTGGGATGGCTGTGCTGTGTGGACTTTCTGCCTTGGAGACTCATGTGTGGCAGTGGAGGGGAGGGCCCTTGTTGCTAGGAGGTACCAGGGAGAATATTTAGGGGTGATGGGACATGAGGTCAGGAAGACTATCAATCTACATATCATCTATCTTTCTATCTATCTATCTATCTATCATCTATCCATCCATCAATCATCTCCCTATCATCTATCTATCATCTATCCATCCATCAATCATCTCCCTATCATCTATCTATCATCTATCCATCCATCAATCATCTCCCTATCATCTATCTATCTATCATCTATCCATCTATCTATCCATCCATCATCTATCTATCCATCAATCATCTCCCTATCATCTATCTATCATCTATCCATCCATCATCTATCTATCCATCAATCATCTCCCTATTATCTATCTATCGTCTATCCATCCATCTATCTATCCATCTATCATCTATCCATCCATCATCTATCTATCCATCAATCATCTCCCTATCATCTATCTATCGTCTATCCATCCATCATCTATCTATCCATCAATCATCTCCCTATTATCTATCTATCGTCTATCCATCCATCTATCTATCCATCTATCATCTATCCATCCATCATCTATCTATCCATCAATCATCTCCCTATCATCTATCTATCGTCTATCCATCCATCTATCTATCCATCCATCTATCCATCCATCATCTATCTATCCATCTATTATCTCCCTATCTATCATCTATTTATCTATCTATCTATCTATCCATCTGCCTATCCATCTATCATCTATCCATCTATCAGAGAGAGAAGGTGATGAAACAGTGCAGTAACATTAATGATAATTAACAACTAATTACATAATTGATAACCATATTAAAAATTTGGAAATCTAGGTGAAGGTAATTCTTCGTACTATTCTTACTTTTCTGTGCATTGGAAACTACTTCAAAATAATACTAAAACTGGATATGGTAATGCCTTCTCTATCCACCTGCCAGGGTTTTTGAAAAGACCAGACGAAATCATGTTAAATCTCTATTAAAAGGTGTTTTAATGCAAAAATATGTAATTATCTTGATAATATATCTGCCTATTTGTTTATTACCCATTTTCCTGAACAGAATGTCTGCTCCACATGAGATCAAGGCCCTTGTCCTCTTATTTCCTGTTGTTTCCCCTCCATGCCTAAAACACAATAAATATCTGTAGAACACATAAGCGAATCACAGAAATTAGCTCAAATTTTCACTCGTCATCATGACAGTACCATGGTGTATATGTTAATAAAGAGAAAATGTAATCGATCTTCTCTTAGAAACGTTTATAATCTAATAGTCTATTGACCTCCTACTCAAATAATTACTGGTACGTGACTATGTAGATACTGGTGTGTAATTAGGTATATTCATTTGTGTGGCAGAGTTTGATCTCCCTTAACACAGGGGTTGAAGATAACTCCCAGTTAAACAGAGCGGATAAAACCTGAGGAGTAAGTGTGCATTTTCTACTATAGACACCCCCCCCCCGAAGGGACACTGACAAGGCCTGAGGATGCCAGGGTATCGCCCTGCTCAGAACTAGGCCTTGGGCTCTGTGCCGTTGCACGAGCCACCACTGTGAGCCTCAGAGTAAGGAAGTGACCTTCGGAGGCCATTTTCTAGCAGACAGACCCTCTCGTTGTACGAGGGCTTGGCTGAATTTTCAGGGTTGGTGCAAAGTCATAGCTGGAGCAGTGAGGGAGGGAAGAGGGACAAAGAAACACTGGCTCCTCTCGAAGCCAAGTCAATGTGAGGGATTTTCCAGTTTGTTACTCCAACTGCTAGAACGTTCCAGGGAGTTGGAATTTGCCCCATTGCTCAACTGGGAGAGTCCGGTCCTTTTAAAAGGACCACTTCAGCCCCTAAAGTCCTAAGATGTAGTCTGAAGGCATAAGAGTGTCTGATACAAGAGCACTGTATAGCTCTTTCACTCTCTCTTATTAAAAATACACACTACAGGGCTTCCCTGGTGGCGCAGTGGTTGAGGGTCCGCCTGCCGATGCAGGGGACGCGGGTTTGTGCCCCGGTCCGGGAGGATCCCACATGCCGCGGAGCGGCTGGGCCCGTGAGCCATGGCCGCTGAGCCTGCACGTCCAGAGCCTGTGCTCCGCAGCGGGAGAGGCCACAACAGTGAGAGGCCCGTGTACCGGAAAAAAAAAAAAAAAAAAACACTACAGAAATAATTCTTTCGTTTTTCCTCTACTCCTCTTCAGGGTACCTTCCTAAACCTCCATAACCCACAAGTCAAAGTCACTCCCAAGATTCCCTATTTTCTTTTCCTCTAACTAGGGAAATGCCTTACTCCACCACTTTCCGCTCCTGCCTTCCACTTTAAAACTGTTGCTTTAATCTAGGAATATGGATTTAAAATAATCTTAGAAACTGAGAAAGGCTGTACAGGGACATAAAACCTGGAGAACACCCTCAGTATTTCAAGATTAAATAGAATCATGGGTTCAGGTAGAGAAACTCCTGGGCCATGAAAACTCTAACATGTGGAGGAGTAATGTGACTAAAATATCTTTATTTATGTATCTGGCTCCATTTTGTTTCTATGTGTATTTGGCCTTTTCCTTCTCACCTACATCTAATTTGTGTCATTTTATTGAAGTTCGCATGTCTCTTTAGTTCACCTTACCTTCTGTTTGTTTATGTAATACCCACGTTTCCAACCAACTTGTGAGCAATCTTCAGTTACATTTTATTTACTGCAGAATCATCAACAGAGGCACTGTAATATCAAAATCACTTTCATAAGCCATCTGTTGACAATATTCTAGATCTTCTTGGAAGTCATATCTTGTTACAAGAGTGATTCATACGAACCAGATGTCCAACGATATGGAAATAGCTTAGTAAACGGCAGTACTTCAAGATCATGGAATACTACGCGGCCATTAAAGTTATAGGTATATGATCTATTTTGAAACATAGAACCATATAATAGCTTATGGAAAAAATAATACATAAAGTTTATGTACACTTTGATTATACTTACGTTAAATATTTATATATCAGAGAAAGCGTTAAAGATAATATGCACAAATGGTGCCTGGCTCATTCTAGGGCCTAAGTGGTTTTCTTATTCGTCTTTCTTTCCTTTTCGTTCTGTTCCCTCAAATAAATACTCCATGATCTGTTGGCTGGTAGATCTCTAGAACCAAACCAAGGAATAAGAATCTACAGTTCTTTGCTCCCTAGTTTTCAGTTTTCTCTCCCCTAATAAATTTCTAGGAAAATCATTGTTAGGACATTGATATTTCTAGAACTGGATAACTGGATTTAGTTACTCTAAAATCAGCAGACAATTTTGCTAATGGAATAATATACATGTTCATTGCCTGTAGTAAAAAATGGAATGATATATATCTGTTGACAATAGAAAAAGGTGGAATAATATTGATACATTTCTGTTGACTGTATTAAAAACTAAAGCTGAATAATGCTTTCAAGCCCATTGTAGCTAAAAGAGGGAAACATAGGGGGTTTAATTCGTTGTCAAATGATAATAGTACGTAAAACACACAACAAAAACAAAACCCCCAAGCTACCTTGCCACAATCTCAGGGCAAACAGATCTTCAAACCAGAGCAATGGGACTGGTAAGGGCAGGGACCTCAGATTCGCTGTCCAGGGACTCACACATTTGATTTCCTACCTGCGGGAGCAGTGCATTCACCTGTTTAGGAACGACACATAGATCTGGTCTGTTTAACGGTGAGAGATATTCACGTCCTCCATAAGCCGTGGAGGTAGGTTAGACCCAGGTACAATCAGTCTGAATTAGCATAATTCATGGGGCGTCATTACTCCTGAGTTCACTCGGTGACCCGAGGCTGAGCCAGGGACTGAGACCCGCACGTGCATTATTAATTCTTCTACAGACCTCTGGCTCCCATGAGGTTTGCCATCAGTTTTTGGCCAGGCCTACAGTCATCCAGTGGCTTGAGTCAACCACTCTCCAGGTGGCTCCCCCCAATGGATGGCAAGATGGTACCGGCTGTTGGCCGGGGGGCCTCAGCTCCTCCCCACGTGCTCCTCTCTGCAGGGCTGCTCTCACAACACCTGGTGACCCGTTCCCCCCAGAGCTGGCAGGGCAAGAGTCTAGGTCAATGGCCCTCAACTGGGGGCCATTTTGCCCCCTCACCCCAGGGACATTCAGCAATGTCTGGAGACATTTCTGATTTTTACAACCGAGTAGGAGGTGCTACTGGAATCTAATGGGTAGAGGCTAGGGATGCTACCAAACATCTTATAATGCACAGAACATCTCCCCACAATAAAGAATTATGTGGTCCAAAGTGTTCATGGTGCCACTGTTGAGAAATCCGGGTTATAGGTGGAAGCGGCAACGTCTTTCACGGCCTGGCCTCAGAAGCCCTACACTGTCACTTCCCTGTATTCTCTTGGGCACACAGGGCCGGCCCTGATGCCGTGTGGGAGGGGTCACACAGGGGTGCAGATACTGGCAGACAAGGATTATCGCGGGTTCATCTTGGAGGTTTGTTAACACAGCACCAAGTCTTGAGAGTGGTCGTCTTTCTGCAGTGGGACTTATTTCCCTCTCTCTGCTTGTCTATATTTTCTGAATGTATGGAATAAGAATGTAATTTTATATAATAACATATACCTGTAACATTACATAATGCAAAATAAACATCAAAAACACTGCATTAAATCCCTGTAACACTACCTAGTGCTTTGTGAGATGTTATCCGCTGAGAATCATGGGGTCATGGGCCACACGTACATGATAATCTGACATTACAGGCTGTTTTTAATAAGAAGGTCAGACAGTAGCCAGGAGGGGTGGTTGGGATTCCTATTGTCCCCTTTTGGTGAGAAGACAGAGCCATTGTTCCTGAGAGGCCACTGCTTCCTGGAAGCCTAGTACCATCTGGGCTCTGACGAGAGCTTTCCTTGGTGTCCATTTTCTCTCTAAATCCTATTTTCCTGTTTCAAAACTTCAAGTAAAGCCAAAGAACCAAGCAACACTGTTACAGAAACTTTAGCTGACACTGTCCTTCCCTTTTCTCTTATCTGAACGAGTTATTATTCAGATTGCCTCTGACTCAAAGGGTAAACTCCCTTCCTCCTCTGCAAGGCTAGTTGGTGGTCCAGCGGGGTGCGCTGGGTTTAATCCTTCTTCCCTCATCTGGGGCCCTGCTCCATCGGTCACTCCCATTCTCGGGTTATCATCAACTTCTCCCTCACTATTGGCCAGTTCTTCTCAGCACATAAATGCACTTAAATCTTTCCATTCATTAAAATAATAATGATAAAATGGTACACGTCTTCCTTCTCTCCCACATCCGCCGCTGGCTAGTGTCCAATTTCTTCTCTTCCCCAACTTCCTACAGAGATGTCTATACTCCCTGCTTTTACTTCTTCACCCCCAGACCTTTCTTGTCCTCCCCAAGGTCAACACGGAGTCAAGGCAGAGACTTTTTGCTTGTATTTGCCCGTGTTTCTCAAAGACCGGCCCCACTCACTTGCAGTAGAGTCACCTGGAGGTCACCTGGAGGTCACCTGGAGGTCAACTGAGCTGAACCTCTTGGGTAGGGGTTGGGCTGGACTTTGCAGTTTTGAGGAGCTCTCGGGACTCACGGTCCCCAAAGTCTAAGAACCACCATCTGGCCTCATAGGTGAGAGACCTTCTTCCCACAAACTGTTATGTCGATGCTGCTTTCAAAGGCAGAACTGGGTCTGACTTGCAGCAGAAATTCTTGTGATGTGAAATCACATATAACGAGAAGGAAAAACACAGCCTACAAACACACATTTTGGTCCTGAAGAACATTTTTAGAGTTTGATCTCACTTCCGTTTTCTTTTTTCAATACCTACTTACCATAGAAATTGAGATTAGTCTTGGTGTTTCGGTGTGAAGGCGGAGGTGGAGGAGATTTGCATCTCTACCCAGCAGCACATCTCAGAATGACCCATCTTATCCACCAGGGAGGGAATGACTGTGTAAATGTGGAAGTGGGTTTGGAAGATCAAAGTGTTTACCTTGAACTCTGTCACCTCATCCCCTACAGCATCAGATTTTATCCGTGACTTTAGGTGGGTGATAGGGTTAGCAATGTGCTGTCTTGAAAACCCTAACTTCTTTAAAAAGACAAAACTAAACTAACGTGTCAAACCAAACCAATGCCCTAATCTACTGGTTAAATATTTGCATTTCTGAAACCTGGAGGTCGCGGACTGGTGGAGCCCTGGGACGCAGGTGTGGTGGAGACTTGCAGGAGATGGCAAAGGGCCGCCAACATCAGGAGGAAAGCGCAGGCTCCTGGGGTCCCTGTTCCCCAGGGAGGAATTCCTGGTAACCCTGCCAGGACAGCCCCTCCACGTCCGCCTGCTTCCGAGCAGACAGGGTCCTGCGAGCACAAGGTGGCGGTTCGGGGCCCCTGCCACTGCCTGCGAAGAGCTTGCCTCAGCTCATCCCCTTCTCAGCTCAATGCCCCAGCCCTGACCCCACAGCCCGGTCCTCTGGTGACAGGAGACAGGAAAGTCTCCATCTGGCAGTCCCGTCAGATCAGAACATCCTTTCTGGGGAGGACACTGCTTTGCGCTGGCTTTTTCCAAGGCAGTCCCGGGTCTCAGTTCCTGGGCACCCATGGAAACACAGAAGGAAATGACCCATGTCCCCTTAGCTCACCAGGTAACAGCCCCGAAGCAGCCCGCCGACTGCCCTGTTGAACACACTCGTTCAAGGCCACCCAGAGGTCCAGTGTGAGCGGCATGCTGGTGTGACAGGAGCCGGATGTGGCTCAGAGGACCTTAGCGTCCTTATTTCCTCTTTCTCTCAGGCAGCCTTGAGTGGGAGAGGCCGGGCTAAAGCCAGCATCTAGGCATTCAGAGGCATTAAAGGTGGCTGGAGTGATGAAGAGAAGGAGGGAGGTTATAAAGGAGAAGTTGGCAGGTGATTATGTCACCAACAGCGGGAAATGAGGGATGCAGTTTCTGAGCAGGGAAGGGCTCTGTCCTTGGCAGGTAGACTGGGACCAGGTCTTGGCCGGGGTTCTAATGGGCTCTTGGAAAAAGCAAAGGAGGTGTGGTTGGGTGAGCTGGGCGGGGTAGAGGGGGCAGTTTTACAATTTTCAAAAAGTTTTCTCCCTCCTCCTGCTTCCCACCCCCAAACTGAAATGAAACCAGTTGAGTCCAGAAGGATTCACAGTTAGGAGGGAGGCAGGTTGCAGAACCTCCATTTGCAGGTTTGGAAGGCAGTGCCTCGGTTCGGTGCCGTGACAGACCGTGTCCCATTGGTCCGAGGGAGAAACTTAACCCCACAATTACCTGATTTGAAAAGAGGCTTTGCTATCTTCTAAAACATTCTGTGTTTAGTTAGTAGACTTTCAACATTTTAAAAACAGGAAAAGATTCTAGGCGTGTTTCCCAGGATATACCAATGCACATGTAAATTACCACAAAGAACGCATAGGAGATGCTGCCACTGTAGAGAGAAAGCCTAGCTTGAAAGCAAGTGTGGAAAAATAGAAGTGAGGCCTGTGTTCTCTTTACTTTGGCCTGTCGTTACTGCGGACAACAATTCAAAAAATCTAGAACACTGAAAATTGCATCTTCTAAATCGGTACATTTTGAAGACATACATGGAGTATACATATATTTTTTAAAAGCATGAAAAGGGATAAATGGAGATGAAAATATTTTGTGGGGTGTTTTTGAAGACAACGTGGGGAAAATGCTTCAAAATGCTTTAAGAAGCAAAAAGAAAATGCTTCTTAAAATGGTAAATTTTAAGAGCATATTACAAAATTGCATATAAATAAATGTTTCTCTTTGTCCTGTGTGGGATAGCTGGTCCCTGACCTTCTTGAAGCTCTCCACACTCCATACACCCACAGCTGAGGAACTGCACAGATGTCAGACACGGTCCATTAGGAGGAGTGAGACGGAGCCACAACAATCCAGCCCAGGGAGGAAGAAAGAGCGGAAAAGCCACGTGCTTCTCTGGGATAACGGAAAACATCTGTCACAGACTCACAGGGCTGGGAGGACAGCTCTAAGACCTTGCCACCCTCCTGGAGCATACTTGCTGCTTCTGGCCGGAATCCCTTTCCAGGGCTGGGGTGGGACCCTGTTTCCACCTCCCCATCTCTGGATGGACATCTCTGTAGTGGTCCACGTGCCAGCTCTGGGTGTCTGGTGGTGAGGCCATCTAGACTCCGGGAAGCCGGCCTTCTTGAGAAAGTCAGAGGGTTCAAGGCAGAGGTATGACCAGAGGTGGGGGGCCAGGTATGGGGATACGAGGGTCCTGGGGCACCGCTCTGGGTCCTCGAAACAAGCCACTGCCTGAAAACCCTGCGTTGGGCACTTATTGGAAGGGAGACCCGTCTGAGAGGACGTGGTCTTTCCTCTGCTGTTCGTTCTTTCCATCTGGACGATTGAGGATCCCTGCGCTCTGTCTCTTCCTCTGCAAGCCTGTGTCTCTACTGGCTGGTCCAGGAGGCAACTCTGCTCCGCAGAGAGTGTTTTCAGGCCTCCCTCCTTTTTATAACATCTCAGAGAGGAGACGCAAAGAGGCTTGGCTACTGAGTGTCTTTCACACTGTGGCCTGAGACACACTAGTGCGACGAGAAATCCATGTCATGAGTTGGAGGCGGTATGAAAAACAAACAAACGAAACAAAACAGAAGGAGACACAGAAGGAAACAGGAATGAACTGAATTGAACCGGAACCACCAGAGTACCCGGCACAGAGTCAGGGTGAGTGTCATTTCCTGGAGTCTGTGTGAACCTTTTGTTCACGGTAACATCCACACACGCGCATCTGTGTGCGTCGTGTTTGTGTTCTTGGTTAGGATGGGAGACTTGTGTCCGGGCCGTGGTCCAACGGGTTTGGAAGCCACCGGTTCAGGGAGGTGTTGCCTCTGTGGGGCTGCGCAGAGGAACCTGTATTTCGTCTTCGCCCCTGCTTCCAGGCACAGACCTCCCAGCAGCCCTGGAATTTCTGGAGTGATGAGAGTGTGTTAGTCACGACCTGAGCTTACGTTAATGAGGTGCCTCTTGGTGGCCCCTGGGCAGCTGTGGGAGGACGGAGACGGGCAGCCAGAGGCGCCAGCGGGTGGTCAGAGGGTTGGCACTTGCAGCCCCAGCTCTGGCCTTTGGGGAGGGGAGAGGGCTGCAGATTTCTAATCACCCATGGCCAGTGATGTCGGCAGTCATGCCTATACAACAAGTGGCCCACAAAACCCCTGAACAGTGGGGTTCAGGGAGCTTCAGGTTGGGGAGCACACTGAGGTCCTGAGGGGCACGTGCCCCCCAGAAGGCGTGGGGGCTCTGCATCCCTCCCCACCTGTTGCCCTGTGCCTCTCTTCCATTGGGTTGTTCCTGAATTGTACCCTTTGTAACAAACCAATATATGTAAGTAACATGCTTTTCCGGGTTCTGGGAGTCACTCTAGTGAATCATCAAACCCGAGGGGGGTGGGTCACAGGAGGCCCCAGGCTTGTAGTCGGCCGGACAAAAGGGGGTGGTGGCCTGGGCCCCTCATTTGTGGTTTGAGCCTGAAGTGAGGACAGTCTTGTGGGGTCTGCGTTCACCCCGGGTGACAGTGTCAGAACTGAATTGAGTTGCAGGACACCCAGTGGGTGTTGGAGAGCTGGGCGTGGTGTGAAGAACCCCACGCATTTGAGGTCAGAAAAAGGACCACACGGGGGCTCAGAGGAGGAACGCGGTTCCACTGTGATCTGCTCCGTGTCGCCCGCAGCAGGTGGGCAGCAACCAGGCGCCTGTCCCCGATGGCGACCGACTTTACTCTCCCGCCCCCTCAGGGGCAAAGTCCAGGCGTTTTCCTGCTCGACCTGCTGTGGAGTCTGTCTCCTCTGGCTCAGGTGAGGCACATGTTGTCTATTGTTTGTTTAGCAATTGATGAGACACTGCCATAAAACTCGTTGCTGCTTTCTCGGTGGACTTCTCAACTCCGGAATAATGGGAGATGTTAGCAAAATGAGGCAAAAGCTGTCCTACCTGTCCTGATTTTCTCTACCACTGTCCCACAGAAAGCCACAGAGGCAACGTTACATTTTCTAATGACCACTATGAAAACGCAAAAAGAAATGAGCAGGAACTAATTCTAATAATTTATTTTAGCCAATCCAATAGATCCAAAATATTATCATTTCAACAAGTAACACAAAAAGATTATTGCTGAGATACTTCACATTCCTCTGTGCTGCTCCCTTTATTTTTTATTTTTTTTTTTGTGGTACGCAGGCCTCTCACTGCTGTGGCCTCTCCCGTTGCGGAGCACAGGCTCCGGACGCGCAGGCTCAGCGGCCATGGCTCACGGGCCCAGCCGCTCCGCGGCATGTGGGATCCTCCCGGACCGGGGCACGAACCCGTGTCCCCTGCATCGGCAGGTGGACTCTCAACCACTGCGCCACCAGGGAAGCCCGCTGCTCCCTTTTTGATTCTTGTGTATATTTCACACTCACAGCACACCTCAGTTCAGAATTGGCCGTATTTCAGGTACTCACTGGCTAAATGTGGTGAGTAGCTATCCAGATAGTGCAGCTCTACGTTGTCTAGCACACAGAGAGGTTAAACCACTGTCCCAAGGCTACCCAGCTGATAAGAGGCAGAGCCACGATTCATATCTAGACAGCCTTGACCTGGGCCTGGGCCCGCGGTCACTTTGCTGCGCTGCCCCTCTGTGCATGGCCACCACGGGCATGGCATTTCTGATGCAAAGGGAAGGGCTCCTTGGATGGTGGAGGGGGGACCGTGGAGTGGTGACCTAAGATGCCCAGACTGCATGGAAGAGGAAACACAGCAAGGAGAGGCTGACGTGGCACAGGCCACCCTGAGTGTGAAGGGAGCGGTTCTGCAGAAGTTCAACGAAGGGCAACGTGAGAAGGTCATCGGTGGCTCGGAGCCAGAGGTCCTGAAAGAAGAACAATACCAGTGATGCTGACCTCTGGACGTGCTGTGAAACGGCTGAAGGGAGAGGAAAGAAAAGTCATCGGAGTTAGGAGGTCAAGGAAGGCAGTGAGGGTAGGGTGAGAGCTGGAGGTGGTCAATAACTCAGGCAGGGCGCAGATGGAGAGAGACCACGTGAGGCTAACGTCCTCACCTGAAGCCTAACGCAGAGACAAAACACGCTTGAAAAGAGCTGACAAGCACAGACCGAGGAACCCATCAGCAAAGGCAAATTATGTAAGGAAATATGTGGCTGGGATACTGCGTAAGAGTCTATGAGGTGGGGTTACAGCAAAAGCATTAAATGATGGATGGATTTTATCTGCATAAAAATGAAAAACTCCTGTACCTAGAAAAAGTTATAAACACGTTAAACATAGATGAAACACAGGATAAAATATTGCCATATGAAAGAACAAAGGTAATAAACAAGTTGTAAAGAATTCAAAACAGAATAGAAAGGAAAGCAAATCGTAAAAGGGCAGCTTGCAGAAAAACTACATGTGACTAAGAAAAACAAGGAGAAAGACAGTCTCACTAGCAGCTAAAGAAATTCAAGTCAACATTGAAATGCAATCTTCACCTATCACATTGCAAAGGTGAAAAAAAATACCAGGTTTGGATATGGGTTTGGGGAAAGAGGCACTTATATAAACTACTGATGAGAACGTACGTACATCGGGGCAGTCTTTTTGGAGGGGATTTCAGTTCTATTGCTATGTAACAAAAGACCGCCAAACTGGGTGGCTTCACAGATATTTTATTACCTCAAGGGGTTCTGTGGATCTCCTGGGCTTAGCTGGGTGGTCCTGATGCTGGACCTAGAGTCACCTGGGGGCTCCTGCTGGGCTGGAGCATGCCAGGGTGCTCCGTACACGGCTGGCCATGGAGCTGGCTGGAAGCTCGGTTTGGGATGCCAACGGAAGCACCTCCACGTGCCTCTGTGGGGAGACCGGCAGTTAGGTTTTAAGAGAGGGTGTCTCAGAAGCAAGTGTTTATGAGAGGCGGGAAGGGAAGCCACCGGGCCAGCTAAAAGCCCTGTCTACGGGCCCAGTATCACTTCTACCATATTGCATTAGTCAAAGCAGGCCCAGGGCCCAGCCACGGTGGTGGAGGAATAAACTGCACCTTTTGGTGGGGGAGGTACGTTACAGAAGAGCGTGTAGCGTGAGAGATGCTGCCACCATCTCTGGAAAATTCAGTATCCCACAGAAGGCAATTAGACAATATTTATTATAAGTCCCTAGTGTCCGTAAATCCTTTGTCCCAACAAATTCTGCTTCTGAAAATTAGTTTGAAATGCATAGTTGTAGATATTCCTGAAGACTTGGCTATTTAAAAATTGTTCCTCATAACATCAAGTTGAAAGGTATTCTCGTGGCTTCAAATAGGAAATTGAGTGAGTAAATGCATGTGCAGATCTAAGCAAAGCAGCGTCCTGAGGTGGGGTCTGGGGGTTGCAAAGGAGGGGTAATGCCGTTGGGTGCTGTTTTCCCCTTCCCGGCTTGGAGCCTCTCAGACACTCCTGAGCAGGGGTTTGGGGGCAGCCGGGAGGTCGGCAGATGGGGTCCTTTGCCTGCTGAGCAGCAGGAGGAACTAGGGATTTTGAGCTGCTCGAGAGGGGCTGAGCGTGAAAATGATCTCCCCAAATTCTGAATTCTGATTTGTGGCAGGTGGAGCAGACATTCTGCTCCACAGAGGCCAGAGCTAGCGCGGCAGGTGGAGACAAAGGCGAGGCCACTTCTACTTCCCTGGAAGGGAGGGCTTTCGACGACCTGAACGGGGACCCGAGGCACACGGTGGCCGAGCCCCTCTGCGCACCGGGAGTGGGCACGGTGACAGCCAGCCCGGTTCAGGCTGTGTGTCGGCCCGAACTTGGGGGACGTGCCCCTCCTCTGTGGCCCCTGGTGGTCCATTAGAACAGCGAGGGGTGAAGTCCAGGACCCCCGGCACGGGGAGACCCAGGGCCCTGAGCCTCGTCCGCAGGAGCGGAGTCCCCTGCCTGCTTCTCCGCCCGACTTTCCTGTGTCAGGCAGTCCGTCTCCACGTAGGGCCTCTGGGCGCAGGGGACACACATCGCCCTGTATGCCGTGGCCCCAGAGGAGAGCTATTGCCCGTCACTCCCGCGACTGTGCCGGGGGCATCTGCTCCTCCTGGCCCGGGTCGTTCTCAGCCCTGAACCAACCGCAGTGGCCAGAAGATGTCAAAGCAGACCGCTGGGCCCGGGGGACGGTACAGCTCTACCTGAGCCACACGGGGTCAGAGCAGGGGTGACACTGTGGTCCCCCAAAAGGACCCTGAGGGAATATACGCCTGGTGGGAAAACAGTATGTCCACTCCAGAAAGTTACCCAGGGTCACCAAGGTGGCTGGACCACAGCCAAGTCCAGGCCTTTGCAAAAGATGACACCAGCGCAGTGTAGCACTTCGAGCCCCAGCTCCGCCCTCACGGCTCTGTAACTGTAGCCCCTCTGCCCCTCGTCTATAAAATGGGAAAAACAGAGCCGGCCTCACAGGGTCCTCTTAAGGGTTAGATTAGTTAAAGCAGCAGAAGTGCTTCGTCAGTTCCCGGCACTGACTGAATGTTGGCCCTCACTGTGGATGGTCCTTTACGAGGTCTGCAAAGCCCAGAATGGGCAGCTGGCCGATGGAAACGGTCCAGTAGGAGGGCGTGCTGAGCGGCGGCGCTTCGCTCAGAACAGACTTCACCCTAGAGGCCACGCAGTGTCGACTGCGTCCCTGGGGTCTCCACTGAGGGTCAGGAGCGGGGTGGGAGGGGGGTGGGCTGTGTCTTGCCCTCTGTGGCACCATCAGTACCACCGGGGGAGGCAGCAGCTCCCCGCACACACCCCCACCCCACCCCCGCCGAATTCATTTGGACGGGAGCCTCTGAAACAGTGGCCCAGGCATCCCGTCTGTTTCAGGCTTGAATTCCACCCAGAAAGCTTTGGGGCCGGCTGAGGTCTGGGCACGTACACTTGGTGCTGTGTTTGGGATATCCCGGAGTAAACACCATCTTCATCCAAGGCAGTTAAACCAAGAGTTCTGTGGTCCAGGCAGTCTGGGGAGACAGGAATCGTACAGCCTTGACTCCTGGGCGTAAGGACTTCAACACGCAGACGTGAGGAAAAGCTTCACAGAACACAGAAAGTAAGACAAGTGCACAGCGCTGGGAAGGGACTAGGAAATCAGATGACGAGGCCGAGGAGGGCTTCTCCCTCTGAGAAGAGGCCTCTTCGATGGAGTCCCGGACAGGTGGACAGAGCAGCCTGGACACACAAAGGAAGGGGCGGTGAGAGGTCAGGGGAAGCTGCTGTCAGCCTCTGCTCGCTGGAGGGTCTGGGATGCTCTTCCCAGCTCTGATGCGACCCCTCCTACACACGAGTTTCTGCTCAATGTACTAAGTGGAATAGTCAAGAAAACAAACTACGAGACGACGGAGCAATGCCTTTGACGTCTTGACAGACAGCGATTTCCATCTGCCACACTTCCGGTTGCGTAAAATGAAGAAGTTTTAGATATTCAAGCTCTAAAAACAAATACTTCTCAGAAACCCTTGATCGTAAAGCCAAGGAGGATGTGCTCCATCAAAAAGAGGAAGCAACTCAGGAAGAAGGAAACCCGAGACCCAGGAAGCATGGAGTGGAACCTACGAGGCAGGTGGAGGGGATTCGCGGGGCGTCAGCCACGCGCGACAGCGAGACACCAAGCCCGACCTGGGCAGGTCGGTGGCTGCAGGACGTGTGCATTCAAGAGGCTGGAATTATTAGAACGCTTCTGAACATTGGGATGTGTGTTCTGGCTTCTGGTTTAGGCACGTAAGGAGCTTGGAAGTCACCACTCCACGCTAACAACAAGTAAAAGGTCAAACAAACTGAAAAAATCAACAGCTCTTCTTAGAACGGCCAGAGAAGTAAGGTCATAGCGCAAACTGCTGCCCCCCCAAACTGGAGAGACAGACAGCTAGATACAGAGCATCACAACTTACTGCAGAAACCGGACACCTGGGCTGTAATTAGTGAACGACTTCAGCTCAGTGTGGGCCATTCCAGGGGACTCAGTCATTGGCGGGTGGTTGGGGGCGCACACTTTTGTGAGTTTTACCTCCAGGAGCTCAATCAGGTTCCCACTGTAAATATCAAAGAAAAATCCCTTCCCGCTTCCAGCAGGGGGAGGGGAAAGGAGACCATCTCGAATACACCAGAGCACTCTGCTCCTCTCAACAAGGTCTGCTCTCGGAAGACACTAGTTAACCAGAGCCCAACCTGCTGGGCTGTTATCAGAGCGAAGCTGACCCGAGGGAAGGGACACCCCAACTCCAGCCCCCTCTAGCCATCCAGTCCCACGTAAGCGGGGAGGGAAAAAAACCTGAGAAGCACCTCTGCAGCTCTCAGCCCAGGGGCAGAGGTTCTAAAAGACTTTTACCTGGTGTATCACGGCCAGCTATCGAGAAAAATATTATAGGGCAGAGCAAAAGGCAAAAAACACAATTTGAGGAGACAGCGAAAACATCGGAACCAGACATGGCAGGGATGTTAGAACAACCATCAGATAGTTCATTAGACTAGGGACTAAATATGCTAAGGGCTTAACGGGTAAAGTAAACAGCATGTGAGAACAGATGGGCAACGCAAGCAGAGAGACAGAAATCCTAAGAAAGACCCAAAAAGAAATGCTGGAGATCAAAAACTCTGTACCCGACGTGAAGAATGCCTTTGATGGGCTTCTTGGTAGACTGGCCCCGGCTGAGGAAAGATGTGAGCAAAGTGCAAAAGCCATATGGAGCTTGAGGCCAAAGGAAAAACAGTCATCCTAAACCCTCCACCACACACACACACACACACACGCGCGCGCGCGCGCACACGCACGCACCAACTTTCTGTTCCCCTGACCCCTGGGGCTAAACGGCCCAGCTGAGGAACACCCAGGGCAGGGCTGCTCCCCTGATACCGGGAAAAAGTGATGGGCAGGTCCGCCTTTGCCCTCAGATGGTTCTGAAATGGGCCATATAAACTGCTTCAAATAAATTAACCAAGAACAGAAGAATAAGAGAGGTATTTATTGAGGTCTAAGTGTTTGACAAATACAGACTCATTTCATCCTCGCTTTGATCTCCAGTGCTATGGTTACCCCTATTTATAGGAGAGGGAACTGACGCACAGGGTTTCCATCAGTTTGCCTCAAATCACACAGCAAGTAAGAAGCCGGGCTGGGACCCGAACCCCGACAGTCTGGGGGCTTGGGGACCAAGTCCACGACCACGACTCCTGGCCACAACGCTGTGACCCGGGTCAGAGCAGCCTTGACCCTCACTGCCGTCCACCGCGCGCCCGGCGAGGCTTCCATCCAGCCCAGCAGAGCCAGGCAACCTTAGAAGCACTCCGAAACCCACCCAATGACCGAGAAGAACGCCAGCCACAGAAGGACCACATCCGCACAGCGCCAAGCCTCGGTCGGTCTTGACTGAATTCCAGGGCAGAGGCCAAGGCCACCGGAGCGCGCTGGCGGGGGAGCGGACTTGGCGTCGCCGTACGGTGCAGCCGTCCCAGCGCTTCTCGGGCTCGTAGGGCTCCCGGCGGCGGGCGGGGAAGAGGCGCTGGCTCTTCCCGCGCCTGCTGCGCGGCGCCGCCTTGTCCGCGGGCGACTCGTTCTTCTCCAGCGGCGTCGCTGCGCAGCCGCACGTCGTCGTGCACGTCTAAGGTGAAGCGCGGCCCGCTCTTGCCGCGCGTCGGCGCCACCCTCAGGTCGTAGAAGGGGTGGTCGTGCGGCCGGATCCGGGCCTCCGCGGCCTACAGCGGCCGCTCCGCGCCGGCCGCGCGCAGCTCGCGGAAGGCGGGGCGCCGCGCCATCAGCGCCTCGCTGAGGACCTGCCCCACGGGCCGCCCCTGTGGATGCGCGCGGCGCGCCGGTGCCCGCAGCCGGCTCAGGAGCTGGACGTCGCCTCTACCTCCTCGCGCTCGCGGTCCGGCAGGAAGCTCGTGTCCACGGCCGCGTCCTTGCCCTCGGGGTCGCCCCCCTCGGGGTCCTCGTCGCCGTCGTCGGGCGAGAAGGACAGACCGCAGATCCGGCGCCGCTGCTCCCGCTGGCGCTCCCGCCCGCGCCGCGCGTCCAGCTGCCGGCGCCGCCGCCGCTCCCGCCGTTCGCGCTGCGCCCGCTGCATCTCGCGCTGGCGCGCCAGGGCCTCCAGCCGCGCCTTCACGTCTTGCAGGGTCAGCAGCCCCGCGGTGCTCCGCTTCAGCTCGGCCTCCATCGCGTCGCAGTGGGCGCGAACTTCCGGCCCACCTTGGGCTTGCTGATGGTCTCCTCGGCTATGCGCCGCTTCAGGACCCCCGTGTGCGCCTTCTGCTTCTCGCGCTGGTTGAGCGGGTGCAGGGCCCGGCCGGCCCGCGCATATGGTGCCCTTGTACCGAGCCGTGCCGCCCGCCGGCTCCCCCGGGCCACGCGCGCCGCGTGCTCTCGGCCCCGGCCTGGGAGCTCGGAGCCACCGCGTGGACTCTATAGCGGGGAACAGAGGCAGGGAGTTCCGGAGGGACCAGAGTGACAGCTCGGCGAACGGTCTAGATGGACGCGTTCCAACAGAATGGAACGTTCTGTAGCTGCGCTGACCCAGGTGCAGCCGTATGGGGCTTACTGAGCACGAGGCGCTGGGTTTTCACTTTATTTCAATTAATCTAAATTTCAGTAACCACATGTGACTGTGGCTCCCGTACTGGACGGTGCAAGCCTGGGAGCTGCACATGGACAGGGTTGGTCTGCCCAGCAAACTCTTACCTGTCCAGGTACCCACTCAAGCACGGACATGCAAGAGTCAGAGCCGCCAGAGAGCCGACCTGCACTGGACCTGAGCCTGGCTTCGTGTGTGCTGACCGCAGGAAAACAGTGTGAGCGAAAAGCACCTCTCTCCTCAGTCAGGTACATGGCTCCTCTCGGGCACACAAGCCAGTGAGGGGAGAAGGGTCAGACAGAAGCATCTTCCCGTACCTCCGTGGAGGGTGTTAATGTCAGCTGAGTTCCCGTCAGTATGTTAGGGGCGGGGCAGGACCGTGCTAGTTGCTGTCCCTACCCCTCCCTTAAGAGCCATTCCTGCAATATGTCTGTCCCCCTGGTGCCCAGCGCGCAAGTTCCCAGAAGCAGTGTGGGCACAGCCCTTGCTGGGGGAGCCGTAGGGGACAGAGGGGATCTGAGCCCAAAACTGACTTCTTGGCGTTCTAACCAAAGCAGAGTGAGGGCCCCCTAATTCATTGATTTCAACCTGAGCCAACCGTCTTCCCTTGGGACCAGACCTGTCCTGCCTCGGGCCCCACAGCTCCACCCCTATAAGCTCTGGACGTTGACTCATCCAGCCATCCTGCTGCACTGTGACCCCGTGGAATGCAGCAGCTCGTCAGGCAGAGACTCCTGAACCCTCGGCTGCCTCCGGGAAGCCTCCCATTGCCTTCCTTCAGCCTCAACGAGAACCTTTATCACAGGAAGGTAGAACATGGCACCTACGTGCCCAGAAGCAAGTAGGGTGGTGGTACCGCCCACCAAATTGGCCAAACAAGAAATCTGGGTGATTTCCCGGACTGCTATCCTCCACACGTAGCCAGTGACCGCACCCCCCCAGATCGTTGATAGGTTTTCCTTTTCTCTCCCTTCCCACCACTTGCCTTAACCCAGGAGCTCTGCTTTTTCCCCACCTAAAGCCCACAGGTGCCCTGTCGGCATGTTCTCAATCTCGTCCATCTTGTGTACACTGTCCAGGGATCCTCGTAAGAAGGGAACCTGGTAATGTCGCTCTGCTCCTTGAAAATCTCCTCCAACTCTCCCTTTAAGATCACATGGGAATCCTTCCTTCTCCTCCCAGGTCTCTAATAACGCCCCCCCCCACCCTCCATCTCCCAGCGCCCCACACCACCCGGCGTCCAGCAGCCACCCGGAACTTTGCACTGTTCCTGAACAGAGCTGTGCCTTTGGGGACACTCTTCCTACAAGTCCTGCTCCCGCCGGGGGTCCCTCAGGACCTCCCACAGAAAACCTGCAGCTCGCAGCACAGCCCCTCCCAGATGTACAAAGCTACCAACTCCCTCCTGTCTCCAGGCTCCCCAAATCATAACCTTTCTTAGACATAATACAAATCGGACTACTTGGCGGCCCCCATTCTCAATTAGATACGCCAACCAGTCACACTTTAATCCAATCAACTCCAGTATGGCCACAGCCACTGACTGCCCTTCCTCCCATCTAATCACAGTCTGAATGTCAGTGTCGTCCCCAAACCTCATCATCCCGGCTTCCGATTAGCCGGCATCCGTCCTCTCAACTCAATCACAGTCTCCGTACAGCATAGCCAGCCAGCCCCCAGAATGAACAAGGTTACTCTCAAACTCCTCGAAAAGGTTGGCAGGAGGAGGCAGACCTATCTTAAGAGTCTCAAATCCTGATTTTACGAATATTCCCCACACGTTCCCAGATGCTAACCGCTTGTGACCTCAATCCTCAATGAAAAGCAAAACGCTACTGCCTTAAACTCTTTTCAACTTTATCTGCAGATAACAGTGACAGAAGAGGGGCTGGAGCAGCAGTCTGCTTCAGTGAATCTGAAATGCCGATTAAATAAGCAAATTTTAATTTAGAGAAAATGTAATCGACTCCAGGCTTAGTTACAAGGTGAAACAAACATGCAAACGAACAGCAGCAAATTTTTTATTTTATTTTTTTAAATTTTTACATATGTTCCCATATCTCCTCCCTCTTGCGTCTCCCTCCACCCTCCCTATCCCACCCCTCCAGGCGGTCACAAAGCACTGAGCTGATCTCCCTGTGCTATGCAGCTGCTTCCCACTAGCTATTTTACATTTGGTAGTGGATATATGTCCATGCCACTCTCTCACTTCGTCCCAGCTTACCCTTCCCCCTCCCCGTGTCCTTAAGTCCATTCTCTACATCTGCGTCTTTATTCCTGTCCTGCCCTTAGGTTCATCAGAACCTTTTTTTTCCCTTAAATTCCATATATATGTGTTAGCATACGGTATTTGTCTCTCTCTTTCTGACTTACTTCACTCTGTATGACAGACTCTAGGTCTATCCACCTCATTACAAATAGCTCAGTTTCGTTTCTTTTTATGGCTGAGTAAAATTCCATTGTATATATGTGCCACATCTTCTTTATCCATTCATCCGATGATGGGCACCTAGGTTGTTTCCATCTCCAGGCTATTGTAAATAGAGCTGCAACGATTATTTAGTTTTCCTTTTAGTTTTGTGGAATTCTCCACACTTCAGTTTTCTCATATGAAAAATTACAAACTGGATTATCGGGTCCTTTTGAGTTGTACAGGTGTAGGGTTCAATCAAGAGAACTTGCTCGTAGCTCATCTAATTTGATCACAGCCATGGCTCAGGGAGCCTGGAGCTTCTTTGCTTGGATAATTCCTACTGGCTGCTGGTTATCTAGAAATCCAGATTTCTCTGGGGGGGTGGGGAGATGCCAGCTCAACCAAAGGCATTAGCTCATAGACCATATCAGACTTCGGTTGGCCACAGCTGGGCTGACGTGTTATCAAATTAGTCCAAAGGTAAATCCAAAGGGCTGGGAAAGGAGTGGATTAAGTCCAAGAAACTACTGATTTGGTGGCAGAGGAGTTGGGGCAGCCTCTGGCCTTCATGGCCAGAGCCTGGCAAATGGGTGCTTCTCAGACTTTCCAAGGACCCAGTTGTGAACATCTTCACTAGTAGCTTAGTCTAGGGGAATGAACGTAAGGAACCAGATCCCTTTCGTTCCCTTGGAGCTGATTGATTGTGAGATTTTTCCATTCCTAGTTTCCTGGTTGGGGAAGTTCTTCACTTCCCTGAGAAGCCCTTCCCTATGCCCTTGCCAACCCTGCAAACTCACTCCATGCACTACTTTGAGAGGGTGGAGTGTGTAGGTCTCACTCGGCCCCTTCTCCTTTCTTCCATCCTTCCCAGACGTAACAGTACTGTCACCTGCCACATGCTTCATCAGTGCTCAGAAGCCGGGGACAAGAGGGATGAATTGCACTGTCAAGGTGGCCCCAGATTACCCAACCCAGATTGCTGTCTGATTTCTGTTCATTTAATTTTTTGAAACAAAAATGTTTTTATACTACATGAATTTTGTAAAAACTTTATATAAAATGGTCTTTATGTAACCCAAGCCTGAGAGAGAATAATTATTCGTAGTTGGCATTTACTTCCAGACTTCAAATGCATATGTAAATATGTATTTTAATATAAATGAGATCATTGTGTACATTGATAACTTCAAATGATATGTCATACTTCTTTCCATTCTAACACTTAAAGGCCTATCAGATACTTTTCAGTGGCCCCAGTGTATTTCAATACAGGAAAGTATTACAGTTTACCAATTTTCTATTGCTTGACATTTAAATTTTTTTAACTCTACAATGATCATTCTTAAAGCTACATATCTGTGAGAGAACTCTTATAGTGCCTGGCATTTAATATCTATTGTTATTATAATTATTAGTAATCCTTTTTAATCTGATAGCCCTTGACTTTCTTTGATTTTAAGTTGAGCATCTTGTGCTCTTTAAATTTCATGACAAAATTCTTAACCTACTTTTCTATTGAGGAAATTTCTTCTTTTCTTATTGATTTATAAGAACTCTTTATATATTGAGAATACCAACCCTTTATCTGTCATATAAGTTCCAAACATTTCTACCAGTTTGTTCTTTGCATTTTAACTTTGTTTAGGGTTTTGTTTTTGTTTTTTTCTTGCCACATAGCATTGTTTTGTATTTTCATTTTTATGTAGCCAAAAGTCAGTCTTTTTTTTTTTTGACTTGTAAGTTTAATATATGTTTTAAAACTCAGTCAGTTTTGTAACATTGTTTTATGATCTGGGATCTTATTTCTGAACATACTGTAAGGCAGTGATTTAGATTTTTTCCCAAAAGGTACTAAATTAAAATGAAAACTTAGGAATATTTCTCAACCTGCTCCATGGACCATAGGTATTTTTTCTTACTAGTAGTAAGAAAAACAATAAAAATGAATTTTTTTGTAGGGATTTGCCATGTAAAAAGCTTGTTTACATACTGTATCAGCTAGGAACCTTTCTGTTCCAGGTAAGAGAAGCCTGACTCAAACTGGCTTAAATAAGAGATTCAATGACCCACTTATCGGGAAAGACCAGGCATCGTGTGGGCTTTGGATGTAGCTGGATTCAGAAGGTCAGTAAGCTCACCCTCCTTTCTGCTTCATTCTTACGCTGACACTTGTTAGGGTCATAAGATGATGTCCAGCAATTTCCAGGAATTACCTGCTGTCTCACCCATATCCAGGGCAGAGAGAGATTGTTCTTTTGATCGTTCTCGGAAGAGTGAGGGAGTTTCTTTCCCGGGTCCCATAATAAATTTCTCTTTGTCCAGCCATGGAGTCCAGGAAAACGATAAATGGTCTCTTTCGATTTAATCAGTCAGAGCCTTCTCTAGAGCAGGGGGCGGGGTGGTGGGGGGCAGCGGTGGGATGTGCTGGGGAAAGGTGACGATCCATCCAAGCAAAAATTGGGGTCACATCACTGAGAGGCTGGGAGGATGGAAGCTGAGCGCTCAAATTAGCAAACCCTTACCATGCATACACCAGCCTGTTTGTTACTTATAGGAACCCTGTGCAGGCAGGTGGTTACTAACTTCCCTGTTTTATGGATGAGAATACCAAAGGCTAGAAGAGTGACATGATTTGCCTTGATCGCTCGCCTAGATGGTGGCAAAGCTCAAATCATATGACTCTAGACTCTCCGCTCAAATCATACGACCCTCAACTCTCCGCTCTGCCTAGTACTCAAATGACCTCCCTTCAAGCTTAACATCGCCATTTAGTACGTGGGACTGCATCCGTTCTACAAATGAGTTTAAAGAATTAAAAGGTCAAAAGGAGATATTAGCTGTTGGCTGAGTCGATGCTTCTAATAGAGGTAGAGCATTATGTGAGGTTCCACCATGGTGGCTTCAGAAGAACTGGACATGAGGATCCTGGTCTGCCTCAGCTGGGTTCCCCCAAAGAGGAGCATATGGTACAAAGGCTTATGCGTGGGTGGTTTATTTGTCAATGTGGCCACAGGGGACAGGAGGGAGAGTCCGGGTGAGACGGGAGGCTGAGGAGGACAGCCGGGACAGTCAAGGCAGCCACCTCTGTAGGGGACTTCCTGACCCCACAGGAACTTTTGGAAGCTCTAGAAATGGGTCATCACGGGGTGGGGAGAAAAGGGGAAGCATTTATCCTACAGCTCACGTCCCCAGTCGTCCCTGGTTTTTCTCAGGGTGTCAAAAGCCCTGCATTTCTGAGCTGTGCATAAGTGAGTGCCCAGTGGGTTGGTTGGACATCCCAGCCGGTCACTGCAGTGGCCAGAAGGAGATGGGACAAGAGGATTTTAAGTGGGGCACCAGGGGTCTTCAACACGTGATCCATTATAAGCCGATAAAACAAAGCTTGAGTTAACGAGATGGTACACAAACAAGCCTGAGTTCCTGTTTCCCTAGCTAGCATCTGGTAAGTTCATGCCTGGAGTATTACAACTGAAAAGGTCTTCCTGGTTTTTCTCTGTTCGACTACTGCAGTAATCTTCCTAAAACACACTAAAAATTTCCATTTTGTCACTACTTTACTGAAAGGGTTCATTCCTCTGCACTGCTTGCAGGATTATGTACAAATGTTTTTGCTTGGCATTCAGTATTCTTCACCATCGGTTTTACCATCATTAAACAGCTGTACTCCCCCCGTCACTACCCAAGCTGGCCTCAAGCCAGTCTAATTTCCTTACCGTTTGGTAAGCAGGCCAAGATTATTCCTTCTCTGTGCCTTCGTTAATATTGTTCCCTCTAACGGACAGGGATGACATGCAAAACATTTACCAACCACCAAGGCAGGCACTGGCCAATTGGCATGAGGTCTGAGCCAGTCAGAACTGATGGCAGGTGTAACTGACAAACGGGTCGACCAGTTGGCTCAGCTGCCATTCTCCTTGTGTCTCTTGGACCCCATCTCTCCCTGTCCTCCATGAAAGTTTCCTGGATTGCTGTTACTTATGTTGTTCTTTCCTTCTTCCTGCCTTGTGTCCTGAGTATTCTTAAAGCTGTTCATGTGATGACATAACAGCCTAAAACACCTGCACTTGTGGGCAACACTTTACTGCCTTTTCATATGGGGACAATTTCATGATATTTTCTGTAGAGAGAATAGAAAGATATAATTCAGTCTTTCCTATAACATAGCTGATCAAAAATAGTTATTGATATTTTAGAAAAGTTTCAGCTTCAAAAATTTATGACTGATGACACACACTCTTAGAATTTTTGTCATATGTGAGGAAACCTCTACTAAGGTTCCTTCATCTCTGAGCTGTAAAATTTCAGGAGATTTAGATGTCTGTGGGATGCCCTTTGAATTGCCTTTGGATGAATTCCTGAAAGCCATTCCAGCACCAGGATAGCCAACGATATTGTATCTGTGTGATGGCGTCAAGACGTGGCCCCCAAATTCTTAGACACTTCTCTCATTGAGAGATGGATCTATGTCTCCTCCCCCTTGAATCTAGGTAGACTTGTGATTTGGTTGTAGCCAACAGATAGCTAGACCAGGAAAAGCAACACAGATGCTACTTTGTTCTCTGGGATTCTCGCCTTTGGAGCCCCGATCCATCATGTAAGAAGTTGAGTTCCTCCAAGGCTGCCATCCTTGGGAAGGAAGCCTGGGCCACATTAGGAGCTGAGGTCCCAGCTGACAGCCAGCATCAACCAGCAGACGTGATTCTGGCCCCAGCGATGGAGTCACCCCTTCCACGGGGTCTTCCAGCCGAGGGCCTGGACGTTGTGGGGCAGAGACATGCTGTGCCCTGTCCGAATTTCGGTCCCAGAGAATCCATGAGAGCAATAAGACGGTTGTTTGTAGCACTAGGTAACACAGTGCTAGTGACCAAAATAACCGTGGACAAAAGTAGCTGTGACCTAGGTACACTCCTAAGGTTGTGGGGTGCCAGGCTTGAGCACAAATGGAGGTCTGTATATCACACGTGTAAATATCTGAAGTTTCTAGATTGAATATTATAAATCATGCTAATGAACTATTAAATAAAGGTGCTGTCTCCTCCTTCACTGAAAAGTATCCTTCATGGTGACCGGGAAGGCCAGGTTTGGATTTAGAATTCCCATCAGAGCCCCCTCCCCTTCTTCAGATCCCCCCAACTCCACCCAGCACCTGTGGCGTACGCACCCCACGCTCCACCCATACCCCCTGAAAACAGCCCCATCGTAGCCTTTCTTGGCCCTGCAGGGGCACAGCCAGCAGTGGGGCTTGTCATCCACATGAGGGTGGCTTCAGATGAGACCACATCTGGGCAGGATGAACATCAGGGCAGGATGTTGCAGGATCCCAGGTCTGGTGTAGAGTCTGGGTGGTGGGCTCTGGTGTGCATCCAACAACGTGGACCCGCAAACTTCTCACCAGTGGTCGGGGCGGAGTCAATCTTGTACAGCCCAAAGGCATTGCTTGTGCCAACTACAAAAATGAATCTCTCTCAACTCAGACCTCAATTTTCAGTTCGACTTCCCCTTTGCCATTTCCCAAGAATATCCCCGGCCAGTTCAGTGCCACCTGAGAGGAGGGGAAGTATGACGGAGGGCAAGTCATTGTGGAAAGAGACAGCCATACTGTCACTTGTGGTCGGAGCTTCTCACTTTGGGAAACACTCCAGGAGCATGGGGCGCAGAGAAGAGGCCCAGGCAAGCAAGGGGCTGGGAAGCTATAGCTCCATTCGCTTCATGGAAACCCACCTCCATCCCATTTCTTGGCTTGCTCATGCCCTCTTGAAAGACGCCCTGCGGAAAGCAAGATGTACGCCAGATTTGGCCTCTGAGACCCGGTAAAGAATTTCAGCTGGAGCAGAGGTTGACGTTAGTGGCCCCCGGGCTACATTTGACCTGCAAATGTGTTTTTATTTGGCCTGTACAGTGTTTTAAATGTATTTCTTAATAAGGGGTTAGCCTTTAAAAACTGGAAGATATCACACGAAATTCTCGATTTCTTGCTTTTCCTAGAAATTAGGATGATCTGGAACACGGGGCCTGCATTCCCCCAGAGCAACAAGCAGCCACCCCTTAGATAGGACACAGGCTCCTGGGGTCTCCAGGCCTCACCACCACACTGGTCTCTGTCTGGGTCTACTTCCTGGGGCGTTTGCGTGTCCAGTGCGTGGGTTAGAGAAGCTGGACACAGACACCTGCAGAAGATGGTACCTGCTGATGGACGGCCCTGCAGATGGCAAAGGGCTTAACGTCTGCTGAATGAGTAAACGTCTGGAAAAGTGAAAGGTTAGTAAACACATTCAGGAGGAAAGAGAGCAAAACAAGAATCTTAACTGTGGGCTTCCCTGGTGGCGCAGTGGTTGAGAGTCCGCCTGCCGATGCAGGGGACACGGGTTCGTGCCCCGGTCCGGGAAGATCCCACATGCCGCAGCGCGGCTGGGCCCGTGAGCCATGGCCGCTGAGCCTGCACGTCCAGAGCCTGTGCTCTGCAACGGGAGAGGCCGCAGCAGTGAGAGGCCCGCGTACTGCAAAAAAAAAAAAAAAAAAAAAAATCTTAACTGTGTCAGTCCCCTTTAATGGGTAAATCTAGTAGCGCTAGGGTTATTGATTTTATGTTATAACACTGACTATATGTTACTAATAATAGATTCTAATTCAATCCCATCCTTAAAGAGAAGGAAGCGTGTAACACTTCTCAAAGTGGATAAACCGAAACAAAAGGCTACATTGCAGCCCCATCAGTGAACTGCTTCAAATCTGTCGTGAAACCTAAGTTTATCATGCGCTTTCTTTAAAAAAATTTAATTAAAAAAAATTACCTGCCCATCTTATGTAACCCTTTAAAAAAAAAACACAACAGTATGGCAGTTCCTCAAAAGACTAACATAGAATTACCATATAATCTAGCAACCTCACTTCTGCATATGCACCCAAAAGACGTGAAAATAGTCTTGAAGAGATATCCGTGCACCCATGTTCACAGCAGCATCACTTACAACAGCCAAGAGGTGGAAGCAGCCCAAGTGTCCATCAAAGAATAAGTGGGTCAGCGAAGTGTGGTCCATGCATAAAGTGGAATACGAGTCAGCCTTAAAAAGGAAGGAATTCCGACACATGCTGTAATATGGATGAACCTGGAAGACATTATACTCAGTGGAAAAAGCCAGTGACTAGAAGCCATATACCGTGTGATTCCAAAGAGGTTCCTAGACTCGTCAGGATCAGAGACAGAAAGTAGGACGATGGTCTCAAGGGGCTGAAGAGGGGCACAGGGAGTTAGTGTTTAATGGGGACAGAGTTTCTGTTTGGGAAGATGAAAAAGTTCTGTGGATGGATGGGGGTCACACAGCAATGTGAATGTACTTAATGTCACCGATTGTAAATTTAAATACCGTTAACATGGTAAACGCAAAAGATACACTTGCGATCGTCAGCTTCTCTTCTGAAGCTTGCTTCCCCCGAGAGGGTGCAGAACAGCTGTCAGAGAGGTGGCCAGAGCAGAGGATGGAGCAGGTCTCACGAGCCCGATGGGCCAGTGGAGGGGCCTCGTGGTCCTGGGTTAAAGGAGGTCACCGTCCGAACCCCACAGCTTCCTGGCCGGCAAACACCTCGTTAGACAAGTGCTGGGGGGATCAGAGCTCAACAGTCACAGCTACTTTTCAAAATAACTGTTATCCAAAGAAGATGCAGGAAAGCCAATTAAATGTGGACAAGCCCAGCCTAAGGTCTCCAGAAAAAGGTTATCACCCGGTCAAAGTAGCCTTGCAGCCCAAGAGGACCCACATTTGGAATCAAACCAGGGATACAGGACCTCGCCTGCTCCCCACGTGCAGCCCCGGTGGCTGCAGAGGTGCCTGTGGAACCAGCCAGGCAGGACACAGACCTGAGGCTGGGACGCACAGGCTCCCGAGTGTCCGATAATATTGCTGTTCCCCCTGTGCGTGTACGAGATTGTATGTTTTCGCCCCACAGCAACGTGTCTCAGTAAATATGAACGTCACATCTCATTACACCAAATGTATTACACTAAAATATACCTGGAGTTTCTGAAATGGGTACGTGAGTTTTACAAACTGAGATTCTCAGCTGTAATAGTATACTCACGTCACACAGCACCCACATGCCCACAGGCACTCAGAATCCTCCCCATCTCCCCAGGCTTGGACACTCGCCAGCCCTGCGACCTTAGCCAAGGTGCCTCCCTGCTCTCAGCTTCCTCATCTGTAAAATGGGGACAACAGTTAGTATTTACCTCAGAGAGTCGGGCAGTAAGTGCCTGATCGGTCCAGCAGTGGGTGTTTGTGAGGTAAGGTAAGCTCACCTTCCAGGTAGCGGAGCATCTGGGTAACTCCTGCCTCTGACCCTGAGACCCTCCTCGTATGTATGGGTCATTGATGTTTTAGTTTCAAACTCACCAGTTGAAATTTTTTTCTTTTTTTTAAATTTATTTTATTGCAGTGTAGTTGATTTACAATGTTGTGTTAATGTCTGCTGTACAGCAAAGTGACTCAGTTATGCATATATATACATTCTTTTTAGTGTTCTTGTCCATTATGGTTTATCCCAGGACATTGAATATAGTTCCCTGTTCTGTACAGTAGACCTTGTTTCACTTTTCTGTCAACACTGTTCCCCGAGGGCAGAGATGTGAGATGCAGAGGGAGAGACACTGGGGAAACGTCGAGGGGGAGGGGGAGACGTGATCTCTAAACACAATCACAGCCTGCATCTGAGTGCCTCAGAGTCTGGAACACTCGACTGGGTTCACTGTTATGACCCCCGTAGTGTGCCCGCCCCTCGAGAGCCAAGACGGGATGCGCCCAAGGGCCCTGCCGCCACTTTGGCTGGGACCCTGCCTGCCTCTGCCCAGGGAGTCTCCAGCTTTTCGGATGAGATCACCACCGTCTGAAACCGGGAGCAGAGCGCTTGGCCAGAATGTTCCAAATTAAGCCAGACACTGTGCTTTTTTTTTTTTTTTTTTTTTGAGGCGGGAGAACATGTGTTCGAGCTTTGTAAGAAAAAAACTACTCAGGCTTCGTGTTTTGATGACACTTGGCTCCCACCTCCTATAAGTCCAAACGTCTGTGGAACAGGGAAGTGAGCCCTGAGTCGAATGATAAAGCTGATGTGATTCATGAGTTTGTCGGGAGGAAAGGAGCAGGAAACGGAGGGGCTGGTGCCAGGGCTGTGACATCATCACTTTGGCATCCAGGCCCGTCCTGGAAAAATGCAGCCCGCGCCGCCCTGACGATTTCGAGACACAGGAGACAGAAGCTATTCGGTTGCTTGGCCAACTCCTGAGAGCAAGGGACTGGGTTTTGGAGGTCTTATCCCCCAGAGTGCGTGAAGGGTGAAATGTCAGTATGTGGACGGCCGCCAAGAGCTCCAGGAGAAGCCAAAGAAGAAACAAAACCCTTCACTTAAAACACCAGTGGGATACACACATATATACACATATATCTGCACATACACATATACATATGTATCTAATCCTATGTGTATATACAGATGTACCAACACACACACGCACACAGACACGTATATATTTAATCCTACGTCCTCTAAGAGACTTCTTAGTGAGGAGGGGAGGCCAGTGCGGGGGAGGTGGTGATGGGAGGAGGAGATGGGATTTTCATCTCCTTTCACCGAGGAGGACCAAGGGTACAGGGTCCGAGCCGTCCCACACGGTGACTAGACCTAAGGCTCTTCCACCTGGTCCACAAAGGGACAGTATTTCACCTTCACAGAACAAGTTAATGACCCCCTGATCCAAAGCAAGAGAACTGCAGGAAAGGGAGGGCCCCTCTGGCCTCCCAGAACCAGATGTACGAGCCCTCCCCCCACACACACTGCCGACCTTGCTGCCTCGGGGCCGGCTGGCTAAGTGAAGCACTGGCTGCGCCGCCTCTGTTCCGGATTCTCCCGCAGACTTTGCTGGTCGTTCGGCCGGGCTGGACCTCACTTCAGCCCTGCAGTCCCTCCCACGCCCGTGATGTGGTTCCCTTCTCTCTCTCCGTGCTCTGTGAGGGCAGGCGAGGCTCACTCATTTTGCATTCTCAGTACCTACGGTATAATAGGTGTTCAATACACTGATTTTAATTAATAAGTGCGCAAACAATGGATGAAAATTTTAAATTAAGAAATGAGTTGAGGCCCTTATCGCATGCAGACAGCCTCCATCCAGCAGGAAGGGACCCAGACATGACAGTTTCTGGGCAGCTACAAATGTAGCCCCACTTGAAGCCAGTATTCTTTTGCCACGTAGTCCACGTTTATTTAGTGAGAAGAGATAAATTTTCTTTTGGTGAAAATTGTATATGTCTTCCACCTAGGGGTTTATTAGAGACATTGAATATAACGTAGCATCGAAACTGACTGTATTTGGAGTTGTCTTTCATTTCACTCTTCCCATCACTTGTGACGAGATTACAATGAGTCACTCATATACACAAAGAATTGAAATAACACAGAGCCTTATTCAAAATGGATTTTAAGTGTATTTTTCTTGGCTTTCATTACCCCAAAAACATTTTCCATTTTTCTGGAGTCTTTATTATCTCTTGAGTTTTCTTTTGCAATTTTCTGAATACAACTTCTTGTTTACACGCTAAACAGTCTGAAATTTGTGCAATAAAACAAACCACTCAGTCCCGGGAAGCACCCTCTTCAGTGTGTTATCTGGTGTCAGAACCTCGCTTGACGTGGGATGAGCCTCAGCTGATGGAGACCAGTGGCTGCGCCTTCAGTCTTCACTCAGCTGGGAAGATGAGCGAATCCAAGGGGCTTCGTCTCACTCTCCACTTGGGGGAATGGACCGTGTGGGTGGGGAGAGGACCAATTTATATCAAGCCATTTATCTAAAGAGTCAACCATGGAAACCCGCACTAACCAAGGCCCCATTTGTGACTGGCTCCAGTAAGGCCTGAGCCCATGGGGGGCCTGGGGCCCAGAAAAGGTGCCTGGTATCTCACACCAGGTACCTTAATTCCAACCTGGGCCCGTCTCTCACTTCCATCAGAAGGCAAAATCAACATCCAGCCTTATGGTGACTGATGGCCATGAAATAATAAGGATAATAACGACAGCTCCCCCCCAGGTGTGAGCCCCACCCAGGTGGGTGTGTTTGCCGCGTGGCTGGTTCCCGGGCCGTGGAAGCAAGGTCCAGTGAGGCAGCACGTTGGGTGCAAGAAACAGGTGCTCATTGAATAGCTGCAACCGGGTGAATTTGCTGAAACATGGCTCTGGGTAAAGTTCCCTCTGTGTCCTTTTACTGAACCCTTACGATGTAACTGTGGGTGGAGCACTGCTGTGTCCATTTGACAGGTGAGAAAACTGAGGCGCAGAGGCAGACTGGTCCCCATACTTACAGCTGGTGCAAGGGACAGCTGATCTGAGCTCAGACCTGTTTGACCTCAGGATCTGTGCTCCTTCCGCGATCTCACGTGGTCCCTGGAGCCCCGGAGCCGGTTCTTTCAGAGAACTCATTGCTGTGTGCTGCCTGGCAAGGCACAAAGAATACCCACTGGAGTATCCACTGCCCACAAAGTCACCAGGCAGCAGAGGTTCAAGGCCGTTTGCAGGGCAGCAGAGCCTTATCTGCTGCCAACTGCAGATAAAGCCCAGCCGGAGCTCCCAGCGTGTCACTGCCACGAGGTGTGGCTTTATTTGATTCTATGTGGGCAGATTTTGTGAGGTAGAGAGGGGTCGAAGTCCGGGACTGCAGAAAGCAGCCCGCAAGCATGTTCTCGCAGGAGGTGCTGGGTTTGTGAGGGATGGGCCACGGGTCGGGGCTCCGTGGGCAGGCTGGGAGCGCTGCACACAGTCCGTGGTGTGGTCCTGCCTCTTTGTGTGTGTGTGTGTGTTCTGTGCGTGTTTTCCACGTCACATAGCACGCTTATGTGTTGTATGCGTGTGTGTGCATCGGTGAAGGAGGGGCACATGCCTGTGACCAGCCCCAGCACCTGGGCCTGGGGCAGAATCCCAGGCAGCGGGTGCGGCAGCTGGCTGAGCGGGGAGCTTCTCAGACCCGCTCCAGACCCGGTAAATCACCTGCTCTGGGGCTGGGTCCCGGCTATACTTGCTTTTTAACATGTTTCCTAGGCAGTTCTTATACTGAAAGATGAGAAACCCTGTTGGAGGGATTGGGCAGAAAGATGGATGTCCACTTTCTCCTCTTAGACGTGTGCAGTATTTGATACTTTTGTAATTTAAAAAAAATACAGGTTTGAGGGAAGAAAGAAAAGGAAGGAGAACAGAAAAAAGGCAGCATAGTTTGGGGTGGGGCTTGAATGTAGGAACCCCATTTCCCAGACACTGGATTCTGGACCGCGCCGTTTACAATCTGCCGTCACACTGTCCCCTCTTCTCTGCTTTTCCTTCTCTCTCTCTCTCTCTCTGTCTCTCTCCCTCTCAGACACTGTCACTCCCCACCAAGCAAATACCACTACAACACCCCCTCCCAGAAAGCCCCCAAACAGCCCCAAACTAGTATCTGCAAGGTGGCGGCTGCTGGAATTGCTTGTCCTGCCCAAGGGACCAGCGTTACTATTTCCCGAGCTGTACAGCACAGACAAGCCGCCCAAGAACTGCTTACAAAGTTGCCTTCTCATCATGAGCAAACACACCCACCATCTCCTGGCTTCCCGTCGACGTGGGGTTTATTCCACACACCTCGGTTACAAAATGAAGGTTGTTTGAGTTCAGTTTTTGAAAATGAGTTTCTTTCACTTGAAAATGCAGAAAAAGTCCATTCCAAAGAGCACCTTCAATTCTAAAATTTTTAGTTTTTCACTGTTGGAGTCTTTAAAGGGAAGCCATTCAGGGCCTGGCTCCCCGGCAGGTCCTGGCAGCTGTAAGTCCTACGCTGCACCAAGGGCAGGCAGTGCAAAGGGCCTGCGCTCACCGCAGGGGCCTTCCAGCCTGGGTGCCGCACGCTGGCAAACACTGACCTGAACTCTCAGCCCCTCGAGTCCTCTGCCGCTGGCTGTGCAGGCCTCTTGCCACTGTGCTTGTGAATAAGAGCAACCAGTTACCGGGTCTCTCACCGAACCGGGTACTTGACATAAGCTGCCCCCGATCGGCCTGCCAACCCGCAGGGTGGCGTGAGACCCGCTGCGTGGGGGAGGGGAGGGTGAGAGCCGCCTGGGGCTCCGACCCAGGTCCACAGCTGCCGGCACGTCTGTGCATGAACCCTGCTCTCTGCTACACTTGGCGGTGCCCGAGGCCTCACAGCAGCCCTCGCCCTGGCTCCAACCATGCGGAAGGAAGCGGTAATGGGGCTCTTTATGGGGGTGAGGCCAGGTCTTCACCAGGTGGGCAGGAGCCTGCGGCGTGGGTGGAAGAGCCACAGCCAGTGGACCAGTCCGCTCATGCAGGGCATCCTCGACCCAGGCCACACGTTGGAATCACTGACGAACTGAGGTCAGGAGATCCCATCCCAGGCTACACCCAGACCAAGGAGATCTGAATTTCTGGAACTATCTGTGAAGTTCCACAGGGATGCACAGCTGAGGTGGAGACCCCTGGGCTCCAGGCCGGTCAGCCTGGCTCCCCTACTGCTCCCTCGCATGGTTGGTTGTGGGCCTGCAGCCCTGGGTCACCCGGGGCGTCAGACAGGCCCAGCCTGGACCTCTCAGTAGGAACCTGCGTTTTAACAAGGCCCCTGGGTGATTCGCTTGTGTGTTACAGTCCCAGAAGTTCGGCTTCAGATGACTACCTCAGATGCCCCAGCATTTGAGAACCTCGGCAGACACCCCGGCAGCCAGACCTGGGGAGGGGTCTCGCCTTGAGCTCCCATCAGCAGCACGGTGGGAGCTGGTGACTCCCTCGAGGAGCCTTGGGGTCTGACAGCCATAGCGCAGGAGCGGGTGTCAGTGAGATCGTCCCCACTGACAGCTGCATCGTGGTTCAGTGCAGTTTTGGAAAATAGATCACCACTGCGATGATAATGGGTTATTTTCTTGTGTCTTAATGACCTTGATCGTGAAACAAAGCATCCTGTAACTTAGTAGCTTAAAACAGCAACTATTTGCTCAAATAACAACTGCTGCTCAAATAGATAACTGTTTATTTGTTCAAATTCAACTGTTTATTTGGTTCAGCAATGTGGGCTGAGGCAGCTGGGAGGTTCCGCTGCCGACCTCGCCTGGGGTCACCCTCGCAGCTGTGGCCACCTGGTGCATCAACGAGCCGGGGATGTTCTGAGACAGACGCAGTGGGCTGTGAGCCGCACTGCTGCCTGGGGGCCTTGGTTCTCCTGCACCTGGCCAGGTGAGCCTGGGCTTGTGACACGGTGGCGGCAGCAGTAGGAGAGCAGGACGTGGACGCCGAAAGGTCTCTGCTGGCCTCGCTCAGAACTCGCACGTCACTTCCAGCACACTCTGTCAGTTAAAGCAGGTTGCAAGGCCAGCCCAGACCCCAGGAACAGGGAAAGAAGCCACGTCTCCTGACGGGGACAACTGCAGAGGTTTTGCAGCTATTTTTAATCCACCCCGTCTTATCCTTTGGCCACAATTATTTCCATCATTCCCATGTGCAAAGTGCACTCCCCCAGCCCGAGGCCCCCTGCAGTCGCACCCCACCGGGAGGAGCACAGCAGACACTAGGTGGCTCCTTGTTGGTTTGTGTTTGAGCAGAGCCTCGCTGCCTGCGTGCTGGGATCAGGGAGGCTGGGCCCAGCACGAGGCCCTCAGAGCTGGGTGTTTGGGCAAGTTCCCAAGGTCAGAGCTGGAGGCGAAGACAGGCCGGAAAATTACCTCTGTCTCTCCCCTCTCTTTCTCTCTCTGTGTCTCCCATTTTCTTTTGTTCATCCCCTGCCCTCTTCTCCGCACTGCAGTTTGTACCTACCTTCCATCCATCCATCCATCCATCCATATCTGTCTATTATATCTACTATCTATCTATCTGTAATCTATCTAAGGGATAGCATTTGAGTGCGTGCTATAGTCCAGGGATTATCTCTTCAACCCTCATACCAGCCCTGGAAGGTAGACATCTGTTATAGACTGAATGTTTATATCCTCCCCGGATTTCTGTGTTGAAGCCCTAACCCCCCATGGTGTTCGCAGATGGGGCCTTTGGGAGGTAATCGGGGTGACATGAGGTCATGAGGGTGGACCCTCACGATGGGCAAAGTGCTCTCTCACTATTTCTTTCTCTCCCTCTCTCTCTCTCCCTCCCTCCCCACACAAGGGCACCCAGAGGAAAGGCCACGTGGGGATGCACTGGGAAGGGGCTGTCCGCAAGCTGAGAGCAGAGCTCGCATGGGAACCGGCCTGGCTGGACCCCTGAGCTCAGACTTCCCGCCTCCAGGACTGTGCAAAGATACATTTCTGCTGTTGAAGCCCCCGGGTCGCGGTGCTTGTCACAGCAGCTGAGCAGACGTCTGCAAACCCTTCCTCCGTGTTACAGATGGGGGTGTGGAGGGTCCCAGGAGCTCAGCCACTGGACTAAGGTCAAACCCTGGGGAGGGTGGAGCCAGTCTCAGTCGGGGTCTGTGTCCCACCCACCGGGGCCCTGCCACTCGGCTGCCTGCCTCGTGGTCACCTTGAATTCTGGACTGTTCCTCAGTGATGCCACGTTGCAAATGGTTCTGAAAGTAAGGGCACAGATTGAGGTGTGGGGAGGGCAGGGCAGCCTTTGCCGGCCCTGGACTCTGCTCGGATGCCCCTGTTTGCACCCAACCCCCGCTCCAGGCCACAGGAGCCTCTCCGTCGTTCACCAGCCCTGCAGGGCCGCCCGGGTCCCCTTTGTGCTCCTGTCTGTCCTTCAGGCCTTGAGAGATTGGTTTCTGCCTAAGCCGTCCCGGTTAAGGGAGAGGAGGAAGGGTGTGTGTAGATTCCCGGGGATGGGAGCCGCGATGGAGCCGCCGTCAGCACGCCCTCGGCAGGTGTACCTGAAGGGAGGTGCTCACCAGCGAGGAAGGAAAGCACAGGGCCTCCGTGTGCAACGGCCCAAAGCTGCTCGTGGAGAATCTCACTGTGAATCCGGGCTCGGCGGGGAAGTATTTCGGAAATGCATTAATGTGCCGGCTGTACCCCCCGTCCCGGAGGCCCCTCGCACACCGCCTGCCGCAGTGGGCGAAGAGGCGGGGGGGGGGGGGGGGGGGGGCGGGCTGAGCGCCGGTAAGGCAAGGGGACCAGGTTCTCAGAAGGCCTTACTGTTCACGCTGCTGTGGCCCCAAGAGGGTGTGTGACCAGCAGGACCGCGTCTCGAGAGCCAGGCTGTGCTGAGACAAGCGATCTCACGAGGCACGTCTGGCCCTTTTCCCTCGGGGGGTGGGGGTTGGGTTTGTCACGTGGCTGACTTTGTACGGATATTACTCCAGGATGAACGAATATACGAACACTTAATCCCCCTTACAGCCCTAGGAAGTAAGCATCGCTGGTATTTTTATTTTAAAGATAAAGAAACCCAAAGAAACCAAGTGCCCTGAGGGACAGAGCGGTTCAGCAGAAGCCCCGCCCCAGGCAGTGACTCAGCCTGGCTGGGAGCAGAGCGTCATGTGAGCAGTGCTCAGCCTGGCGGGGTGGGCGTGGGGCGGGGGCCTGGGCAGAGCAGATCTCCTTGGCGGGCGGATGCACTGGACGGTCGAGGGAGGCTGGGCAGAGGGGCTTCCGCTCACCTGCCAGCTCCAGCCCAAGCTTGAAGGAGCCTGCCCGGCCGAGCGCCCATGCCACCAGCGAGGGCCGGGCACCCGGCCTGGCAGAAGTTACTGCCTCACTGTCCCCTTAGGCTCCTGCCACATCCTCAGGTCCCGAACTGGCCTGCGGGGGACCCAGACGGAGCCAAGTTGAGGACCAGCCCCCTTGGTGCGGACGGTGTTGCCTGCGACAGAGGCTGCGGTGCGGACAGCCCTAGCCCGGGGCCACCGGGAGGGTGTGATGAGTCTGGTCCCCGTGGACGGTGGCTGACCCAAGGGGGCGGATGGTGAGAATTCAGGAGAACAGGCAGCCCCACAGGCCATAAGAGAGAGCCAGGGCCGGGGACAAGTGGAGGCAGCAGGGGGCTGGAGGGACCCGGGAAAGCCTGGCCCTGGCGAAGCCGGTCCCGGGAAGGCTGCTCAGAGGGGGCCGGACGAGCAGAGGGGAACACTTTCCACCCTGGGGCCGCAGAGAGGGGCAAACGTCATCAGGGCTCAGTCAATAGAACCGGTGTAAGAACCGGGCAGGACTCAGCTACGCACATCGGGGCCCAGGTTCTGAAAGGGCCCAACCTCAGGGCTGCCCTGTCCTGAGTCACTGAGCTCCTGACCTACGGCTCCTGCAGTCCCCCAGCCTGAGGTCAGACCTCAGGCTCAGACCTGCAGGGGATGTCAAGGGCAGCTCTAAGGGCCTGTGGAGGCAGTCAGGCCAAGGAGGCCCTCCCCGGCCCACTCCCTGCCCTAGACTCTGACCTCCAGCCACCCCTCCTGCCGTGACACGTTTGCAGTCAGCTTTGCTCCACCTGTCTCGCACCCGCCTGGCTTCCGCGTGGCTGCCCTCTGGAAACGTTTTCCTTTCACTAATACATCCCTCAGAGGTGCTGCTGTTTCCAGACTTTCTTATTATTGTAAACAATTGGAGGAATTCTTTTTTCTTTTCTTTTCTTTTTTTTTTATGGAACAGTTAAAAGCAACAGTGTAGATTATAGATGACAGAGACTTGGAAGCTTCTCCAGGACATCTTGTGAGATGAAAATTCAAGTTGCAGGAAAATATTTTTATCTAGCATGATTTCAATGCTATTATTTTTATGTTTGTCCGTGTAAAGATGTATTTCTTTTTTGTTCGACATTTGTATGTATTTGGTATTTGTATATATTGCGAAACGATAAGTCTAGTTAGCGTTCTTCACCTTACTTAGTCACACATTTTTTTCTTGGGATGAGAAGCTTTCAAAGGTGCCAGGAGTGTTATTTACTAGCCATAGTCACCCTGCTGTACATCATCGTTTGGGCAAACTTTAGGGGTAATCTCCGTGGTGATTTCTTCCAAGAAGAAAGATCTGCTCTCACAAAAATGTATCTGAACGAGAAGAAAAATTCATGTTTTTCTTCCTTGTGAAAAGTGTCCCGTCATGGGGGCGGCGGGGAGGGGAGCAGGTGAGAGGAGGGGTGCCTGTGAGCTGGGCACTGAGGGGCAGGAGGAAGGGTCCTGCCCACCGGGTCTCAGGGACCCTGAAACACCGCTGCTAAAATGTCCACATGTCCTGGTGGATTGTGTTTAAAAGTTTGTGAGGAATAGTGTGGAACTGGGAAAGCATTTTTCTGTGGAAACAGTACCATCAGTGGACGATTCACTTTTCAAACACATCCACGCAAATGCGTTTAATGCACGTGGGCCTCGCTGGCTGTGTCCCGTAGGGCGTTGGAGGCGTCTGCCCATCTGCGAAGCCAGGGGTCCTGTCTCAGAGGGTCGCTGGGAGGAGTCCACGGGTTTCTAGCTGTAAGGTACTTGGAACAGTGACTGGCACATAACTAGGTATAGGTGTATATGTACCTTATGTGGGTACATGTATACCTACGTGTAGGTATATATATACCCCTGGGGGGGCTCAGGGCCCAGGGCGGAGCCCTCAGAGGTGAGGGCTGGGGGCTGCACTCCCACCTGGGGCCCCACGGCGGCGCTGGGGAGGAGCCGCAGCTGAGAGGATGCGGTGGAGGCAGCTTCTCTGCCAGGGCCAGTGGTTGGCTGCGTCCCCGGCCCTGGGCCTGGAACTAGCAACGTCGAGGACAGGATGCTCTATGACAGGAGGGTGCAGGGGTGTGGGTGAGAGCTGGTAGCAGGATGGGCTCTGAGCACAGGTGTGAGTCTGGGAGCCACTGGGGCACCTGGAAGGGGACTGTCCCCCAAGTTGGCCCAGGAGCCCTGTCCTGCCTTACGAGACCCTCGACTAAGATGCCCCCGACCCGTCTGTGGAAGAGTCTTCATCTCTGCGGGTCGCCCTTTGTGGCAAACGCCTCTGCCCAAGGCCACCAAGTGGCTGATACAGAGGCCAGGCTTCCGGGTTCCTGAGCCCCTGGTCCCCTGAGCATCCCTTCCAGGGCCTCTGAGTCACAGAGCACCAAGGACTCGCGTGGGGATGGGATGGGGGGCCCTGGCATCCCGGGGGGCGAGGCATCTCAGGACCAGGGCCCGAGGGGCCGGGGGGCAGGGCTGCGCCCCACGGGGGCTGGAAGGGGGGCTGGAAGGGGGGTCAGGAGCACGTCACCAGGCCCCCAGTGAGGGGGTCCAGCTCGGGCTCCTGCACCTGGTCTTGCCTCCCAGGTGGTCTTCCTCCGACCCCATCTCAGCCCTCAGCCCCGGCTGAAGGTTTCAGCAAAGCTCTGCTGTCTCATGCGGTTTACAGAGCTCAGCCTCACGTCCTCATCTGTGCAGATTTATACGTCCTAATACTTTGTATTATTTCGCACATGCACGCACTTCTACCCTACCGTCTGCACACATAGCAATTCACACTCATAAACACTATTTCCACGACGTTCCGGAAATGGGGTTGGCGTCATTTCGAAGGGTTTTGAGTGATAATGGGCGAGGCCTCTGAGGTGAGGCTCTTTCTCAAAGCTCCTCCCTGCAACACTAATTATTTCGCCCACGGGTATGTATGAAGCATCCACTGGGTCATCCCCAGTTTCACGGAACCTGGCCTCATTCCAGGTGACGTGGCATTTCCAGAATCACTCAACTTGCTGTTGTACCTTTTCTTTGCGTCGGCTCCCAGCACTGTTAGTTTTTTTGTTTGTGTGTGGTACGCGGGCCTCTCACTGCTGTGGCCTCTCCCGTCGCGGAGCACAGGCTCCGGACGCGCAGGCTCAGCGGCCATGGCTCACGGGCCCAGCCGCTCCGCGGCATGTGGGATCCTCCCGGACCGGGGCACGAACCCGTGTCCCCTGCATCGGCAGGTGGACTCTCAACCACTGCGCCACCAGGGAAGCCCACTGTTAGTTTTTGTTTGTGGCAGGTGTTCATTCGTAGAGGTGAGTGATCGATTGTCATGACTTAGAACAGATGTCTCTCACTTCCTGTGACACCCAGCTTTCACCCCCTCCCTGAAGTCAAACGAACTTGCCTCGAGCCCCATCCACTATGGAGGTAAAGATCCAGGTGTCTGATGTGAGGAGACGGCAGGATGGAAGTCTGCGGGAGGTGCTGTGGGTACCACTGGGTCCCCCGAAAACCTAGGCTGAAGCCTCACCACGTGGGATGTTTGTTTTAGACCAGACGACACACCTCTCTCGCGGGTGCTGTCCTGCGCCTTGTGGGGTGTCTAGCAGCATTCCTGGCCTCTGCCCACTGGGTGCCCGGAGCACCACCCACAGTCATGACAACCAAAGGTGTCTCCCGATTTTCCCCCTAAGGGGAACCGAGGGTTTACATAATCCATCAGGAGGTTGACGCTTGTGTGTGTTTATAATAAAGATTTTGGCTGTGAACACAAAATATGAAATTTGTGTTGAATTGCATCCCCAGAAAGGTGGGTTGGCGTCCTAATCTGGCTACCTGCGAGTGTGAGCTCATTTGGAAACAGGGTTTCTGCAGGTGTAATTAAGATAAGGTCACACAGAAGTAGGCGGGGCCCCAGGTCCAGACGATGTCCTTACAAACTGGATCTGGGAGAGGAGACAGCACAGCCCTGGAGCGGCTCACCTGAGGGCGGACATTCACAGGTGTAAACCCCCAGGTTACTCATCCTGGGTGGCGAGGTCCCTGGATTCAAAGCCCGGCCTGGGGTTGGAGCCCCGGTGCTGAGTCGTGATGAGAGCTGGTCGCGAATCCTTCCCCACGGAGCTGAGGATGGGGGTCAGAGCAGTTACGTGAATAAACAGAGAGCCCACAGGCGCATAAAGAAATCGCAGGACTCTGGTGTCCAGGATGCGAGCACGAGGCTGTGTGGGGCTTCTCTCCCCCGACGAGAGCTGCTCTTCGCCGGCTGTCTGGTGCAGCTGCACACTCGGCCTGTTGCCCGTTCAGAGCAGCGCCGGAGCCCCTCCTTCTGAAGCCGCCCCTACGAACAGCTGAGGGGACTTTCTAGAGGTCTGGTCGTTTTACTCCGTTGACTTTCCACAGCATGCCTGTCTCCTCATTCCTGACAGGTGGCTCAATCTGGGTTTCAATTCCTTAAAAATAAAATCTACCTGCCCAGGTTGATGACTTGTATCCACGATAATGGCTAATCAAAAGAATATGCCCCTGGGTAGGTGTCACAAGTGCTAAAAAGGGTTCAGACCCTTTCACCAAACACGCCACTGAGGGGATGTCACGGATCCTCGTAAGGGCACTGACACAGCAGAGGATTATTTATGATCAGAAACGAGCGGAAACTACACATTCCCCCAAAATGGGGACTGTTCAGTAACTTTTGGTACATCCGTACGATGAAATACTCCTGAGGCGTTAAAATTTAAGTTTTGAACACAGGTTATGAAACACTGCCAGTGTAATCCCAAATCTATTACAACAAACACCGAAAGGATGTGCTTCAATACAATGCGTGAGTCTAAAGTTCTCCGTTGGGCTTTTCTGTATTATTCATGTTTTCTACAATGAATATCTATATCCTTTTGTAATAAAAGATAGAACGAATGAGGTTGACTACGGCCTACGCAAACAACGTAGCCCACTTTAAGTGTGCAGCTCTTGGAGTTCTGATACATGTAGACGTAGTGTAACCACACTCACAGGCAAGAAGTAGGACCTTCCCACCCCCAGCAAGCTCCCTCTGGCTCCTTTGCAGTCAAGCCCCGTCCCAGCTCTTGGAAACTGCCTCTCTGTCTTCTGTTGCCATAGTTCTGCCTTTCCTAGAATGTCGCCCACGTGGGATTACACGGAGCGTAATCTTTTGGACGCGGCTTCTGTTCTCTTAGCAGTTTCTTGAGATTCATGCATTGGCCTCCGTACTTCACGTGAGATAATGAACCGTCTTTAATGCTTCAGCTGCTGTCACTTGGGTTTTCCAGGCCTTGGGGTTGGTATTGCTTTTAACTGATAACAGTATTGGACACCACTTTGGAAATTCCACTCATTGTTTGAGGTCCTCCTTAACACGACTTCCTCCCCGGGGAGACGTTCACGATACTTCTGCTCCCAAACAGTTACGATTCCTCTGTTTTGAATCCTTATGGCATTTTATGTTCCACCCCACCCCCCAGAGACAGCCTTCTTCTCTGTAATACAGTTAACTGTGCTCTGGTTTAATCGATCCCGGTATTCCCAATCCATTAGACGTTGGGCTTCTTAAAGCCAGGAGCTATCTTACTTGACGGCAATACCTTCCGATCTACACACATCACTCTCTGCCGGCCTGATGTGTGAGAGCATTGCCCTCTCTGCTCTGGTCATTCCGGCCTCCTCGCTGCCCCGCGCGTGCCGTGCTCACTCCCGCTCGTGTCCTCAGGGGGGACAGCGGGCCGCAGTGTCCTCAGCGCCACCATCCTGGTGGCATGTTCGTGACGGGTCAGAAGGCCAGGTGTCTGAGTCTGGGGACGGTCTCTGCCCAGCACGTCGCAGGACAGGCTGGCTCACAACGTGCTTCTCAGCAGAGGTGGCCACGGACCCTTTCGAATTCTCTTCTCCAGCAGTGGCCTCTCCAAGCTTTGTTTTGGACCCCTTAAGAAAACCGACAACTCAACCCATGTCCTGTGTGGCTATGCCATATGGAAGTGGGTCCCAAGCCGCCCCAGGCCCCCCGAATGACTCTTGCTCCTCTGCTGCGGGACTTCTCAGAACCTTCAGAAAACCATGAGTTTGGTGCACTCCCAACAGAAGGATGGCGTAGCCAGCCTTTCCCAAGTGCATTTAACCACAGACCCTGGCCCATTTCAAAAATCTTCACTTGGAAATGATTTCAGGCTCTCAGCAAGCTGCAGAAATAGTCCAGAGAGGTCCTGGCTTTGCTCCCAGCTTTTAGTTTTTGTTGCAGCAATCTGTCGGACTCCGAGACTTTTGGAAACTGCCTTTAAGAATTCTGCGTTGCTTGTAACCTAAGGTCTCCTGTCAACAAAGACAGAGACAATTACTGAGCTCCTGCAAGAAACCTGAGGGGTTTTCACATTTAGCCATGAACATTTGTTTATTTGTGAACCGCACACACAACTGCTCTCTTCAAGCTTAGCTTCTAGATTCCAAGGGCCAGACCCATAACATGTACGTTTCAATTGTTAGCAGAAGCTACAGGCAGATTAAAACCCGACCCAAATGCTGTGTTTTCCGAGTAGAATGTGTGTCAGGTGGCTTATTCCTTCCCGAGAGTTCGTGGCTGGCACTGGTCATTGGCAGAGGAGAGCAAGCCCTAATCACAGAGGGGCCAGGACGTGAGCCGTCGCAATGAGAGCCAGAGTCCAGCCACGCGCAGCCCCCCGCTGCCACTTGCTTGGGAGTAACTTCTACTCAAGGGCAGGCTAAAAGGATGGCACTCCTGACCCGGGTTTTAGGAACACCTCTCCTGTGAGCATTCCAGGCTCATCACAGATGCTCTGGCCTCACCCCGCCTTCGAGTGTTTCTCTTTCCCTGGTCCTCTCCGGCCCTCCCCACACCTCCCATCACATCAGACCTGGGCCTCCCCCGGGCCAGCCCCGGCCGGCCGTACCTCTGCACGGGCCAGGCTGCCGCCTGGCCTGGCCCCCACCTCTGCCGGGAGACACCCTGCTACGTCTTCAGCCTCAGCTGGACGCCCGACCGGGAAGGCCTCCCTGATGCCCCAGGGAGAACCAGCCCCCTCTCTCCCCTGCTTCCTTGGCCACATTTTTATCAGTCTGAATTGTCCTGCTAGGCCCGGAAACCCAACCCCGACTGACTTATGCAAAAGGAGGCAATTTACCGACCTTGAAGCCAAACTGCGGGAAGGACTGGGGTGCCAGGAAGCAGAGCCTGGGCCGAGGTCGAAGCTCTCCTGGCCTCTCTCTGAGTGTCCCAGACCCCGTCCACGGGAGACCCCATGGCGGCCGTGTTCCGACCCAAGCCCACAGCCTCACACCCAGGAAGGAAAGGCTTTGTCCTCTCAGCAGCAGCTCAGCAAGTCCCGGGGAGGACCCTGGGATCCTCACTGGGGCTGGGGGCAGGAGGCATCCGGATGGGGCCAGGGCAGGTCGGGGGTGTCAGCGTCCACTCAAACCACTGACAGGGTTGGCGGGGGCAGGATGCTCACAGTATTGGCAGAAGAACCGGGAAAGTGATGGAAGACGGAACAGTAGCCACCGGTAACAGGACGGTTCTGCTTCTATTAAGAGCAGCTCGCATCTGAAACAGTCTCACAGACATAGAGAACAGACGGGTGGTTGCCAAGGGGGCGGTGGGGGAGGGCTGGAGGGGGAGTTTGGGATGAGCAGATGCAAACTAGTCTATACAGGATGGCTAAACAACAAGGTCCTACTGCAGAGCACAGGGAACTGTATCAATATCCTGTGATAAACCATCATGGAGAACAATATGAAAAAGAATCTATGTATGTATAACTGAGTCACTTTGCTGTACAGCAGACATTAACACAACATTGTAAGTCAACTATACTTTGGTAAAAAAAAAAAAAAGAATAGATTGCATCAGATACATCTGGACACACAGGGAACCTCTGTGCTTTCACTCTGGTCTGAGAGCTCTTTGAGGGAAAACACCTGATCTCTTCCTGATCCTTCTGTCCCCTGAGAGCAGCACAGTGCCATGCCTTACACTGAGGAGGCCCCAATAATGTCTGCGGAGTTGAATAGTCATTAATAAGGTTATTTTGCAGGGATGGACTTAATGTAACAGGATTCATGAAGCTTGTAAGATTTAGGATCTCTGAATATTTTCATTGAACCATGGGGGTCAAGGAGGAGGCTGAATGAACAGTTCCTCAAGGTCATCTTTCCCCCATAGCACACTTATATACTGGCCCAGAACTTGTCCTTAATTCTCTCATTAAGATTAAAAAAATAAAGCAAAGTTCCACTGTCGAGCGGCTACTTTGTGAAATTATTATCTGTTAAAGATTGCATTGTCTGATAGGGATTTATTCTGGGTTAGTTCAGTCATGATAAGGATTAAGAAAAACACTTTCATAGATTTTAACTTGCCAAGTTCAATATTGCTATATTTTATGTAAGTGGCTGGCCCCCTTTTGAGCCCTATGGCAGCATTAGATAAAGTAGTTAATATTCCAATAAACTAGTAACGCAAAAAAGAGGTGTTCATTTTAGACATATTGTCCCAGGCTCTCCAGGACAAAAGGCCACTCACATTCATACAGGGGTGTTTTGGAAAAACATATGGTTTGCCTATTAGGTCCAGGAAATGCTAGGCCTGGTGTGTACATAAGGGAGCTCGAGGTGGGAAAGATGTCCCTCCCTCCCTCTCCGGAGAGATATCTTGGGTCTTATGCCCTGTCTTTCTCCCTTTCTCTGTCCCCATTCTGCCCTGTAGATCCCACCCCCTCAACTTCACCAGGCCCCGTGTCCTTGTCTTTATCCTGATATGAGTGCCATGGTCTAGGTCTGCATTCTCTCCTCCGAGGCCGGGATTGGCAACCTTTTTCTGTAGAGAGCCGGATGATAGACACGTAGGCCTTGTGGGTGTACAGTTTCCGTCCCAGCTTCTTAGTTCTGTCGCGGTAGAAACGGCCATAGACAGCGTGTCTGTGAATGGAGGTGGCCCTGGTCCAGTAAACCCCAGGCTGCGGGCTGCGTGTGGCCCTCAGGCTGTAGTTTGCCAAGCCCCGGAAAGCATTCTCTAGCCACTTCATTCCGACGTCAGTGGCCTGTGTGTTTTTCGTCTTTATATCTCCAGGCTCTTACAGGGTGTCTGGTACCTAAGAGACATGCAATAAAAGTTTGTAGGGAGAGTGCCGAGTGCCCCAGCCCAAGCATACACGTCGAGGATGTCGGTCTGTTACCAAGCTGTTAGATATTATTTCAATTTCAGTAACTTAAAGGACTTGGAGCTCTTTTTAGATTTACTAAAAATTAGAAATCCATTCCCCTTCTAACAACAGAATTCCATGTTTATTGTTTTATGAACAGTTGTTCAGCAACATGGCATCCAGCACCTCTAATTATAAGCCTTTTAAAACGCATTCCTCTTGGTGGTAAGTTTGACCAAGGCTTAGACAAGAGGCGTTTTGTTTTTTGTTTAAACAAGAGCATCTCAGACACAGGTGAAGGATGAGATCTGCTCGCTGCCAGGAAGAATGTCGGATCCTTAAACTCCTTGTTAGCTCAGGCGTGTTTTGCTTATCTTTAGGGTTAATCATTCTTGGAAGAAATTCCTCACCGTGTTCCTCTAAGTCACAGCAAAAAAGCTTTGCTCTAAGTGTTTGCTCTTAGGAGGAGGGGTTGCCAGGGGTCACACAGCCTCTCTCTGCCCAAACACAGCTCCATGCTGGGTGTGGGCGCGCCCCTGGGTAGGCACGAAGCCATGTGTCCTGTGCTAGGCAGGCGCAGTCACCAGCAGAAGGAAACCCTGTGTCAGAATGAGATTTGGGTAAATTATCCACCAAACCCATCACCAATCTCCTCCAAGGCATTGTGCTTTTGAGAAACTATTAGAGGATCACAGAGCAGCCAAAGTACCTCCCAAACAAAGCAGCTTTGGGGCTATAGACACCCTGTGATCTGCCCAGGCGCCAGGGAGGTGCTGCAGTCCCTTCCACAGCCCTTGAGAGCCAACGGCACCCATCTCCCCGCTATGCCTTCACACTGGCCACTTGAAAGCAGCCGGGGGTGGTGGTGGTGGCGGGAAGCACCCATATGATGGAAATAGGCAAACACGACGAATCAGGTCCAGTGCACCACTCGATCCCGTGTCAAGTCAAGCCTTCTCATCCTCCCACACTGGGATGTATTTAAAGACAGAGCAACTGACCAGCCCAACACATTATTTCTAAAACCATGAGTTTTAGAAAGATTGATATTATTTTGTTCCTGTCTTCAAGGGGTCTGTCTGGGAGATAAAACATGGACGTATGAAAAGATGACTAATAATGTCAACCTCTCAAAATGACCTCTGTGAGTTTCTTAACCACCCTGCCTCTCTGTCTTCCCATCTGTGAAATATCTGTAAAATATCTCTCAGGAAACATAGGAGGTTAGATTAGATAATATATATAAAGCATCTAGCATGTAGCATGGCTGATAGTGTGTGCTTAATTAAAAGTGGCCAGGCTTCCCTGGTGGCGCAGTGGTTGGGAGTCCGCCTGCCCATGCAGGGGACGCAGGTTCGTGCCCCGGTCCGGGAAGATCCCACATGCCACGGAGTGGCTGGGCCCGTGAGCCATGGCTGCTGAGCCGGCGCGTCCGGGGCCTGTGCTCCGCAACGGGAGAGGCCACAACAGTAGGAGGCCCACGTACCACAAAAAACAACAAACAAAAACTGGCCATTATTATTATTATCATTATTATTATTTATTAAGGAAGAAAGAAGTTGGAAATGAGGAGGTGGCAAAAAATTAAGATTTTTTGCCACGCCTCAGTCTGAGGCGTGGGTAATAGGGGAGATAGGAAACGTTTTATAGACTTAATTTAGGGAGACTGTTCATTCCACGCGCCTTTGCAGAGGAAGGCACTGTCGGGACCACTGCCGCCACTGCGGGGGGACCACGGGGCATGTGGGCTGCCTCTTCCCAAGGTTCTTTATCAAAGCCCCCAGGCTGGCCTGCGCAGAGGGGAGGGAAAGACCCCAACGGTCCCCAAATCCTGCTTCTGCACCTGGTGACGCAGGAATGGAGCCACACTGCCGGCCCTGGTCCCACCCCAAACTCCATCCGCAGAGCTAAGATGGGGCAGCGCAGAAAAAAGCTCCCATCATCGAAGTATTGTTTTGATAAAATACTTGTATTTTGGAAAAACCGAGACTTAGGAGCATTTCCAAGGGAAAGCGTTCACTTCACACTGATTTGCCAGGAGAGGAGAGAACCGCATAATTTCCACCGTGACAAGAGAAGGGTCCTGCTGGGAGGGGCCATTTGATCAATCCTACTTAGGGAGATAATCCGGGGAAAACTCAGACGAAGAAACTAGAACCTCTGTTCCTAAATGCTCAGCAACATCCCGATTTGGAATATTTAGTAATAGAACCTACGTCTGAGAGCGAACGGATGTGAGGTCATGGTCAGGGGACAGACCCAGTGCCGTGGAGGTCTCTGGACCTCTCCTCACTGCAGAGCTGGCCAGACCGGAGCAGCCCTGCCCACACAGCTGACCCCCATCCCTGGGAGGAAGTGGGTCTCGAGATAATCCAGTCCAGGGCTTCCCACCCTTCTATGAGGAGCAGCAAAGCACCGCAGTGAAGAGGGTAGACTCTGGACTCAGGCTGCCGGAGTCACATCTTGGCTGGGCCGTCATCACCCGGGAGTCGACCGACAACCTTGAGCCATGTGATCTGGAAGCAACAATGCAATAGCAGCTGTTCACAGCACGGCTTAGACCCAAGCAAGAGGGGCCCTGCCTTGGCCCCAGGCTTCACGGGTCCCCGATCTAGCCCCACGCCCGTTGGGGTGAGGATGTGTCCACCTGGAGCCCACGACTCTCTCTGGACTACGTCCCAGGTCCTTGGGAGCCTGAATTTCCTGCCCAAACTGCCTGTTCCCACCTTCAGGACCGACATGGACCCGTTCCCCGGGTCTCTTCTCCCGAGGTACCACACCCCAGGCCCTAGGGGTGAAGCAGGGCAGCTGCTGGCGGGCTGTGGATGGGGCTGGGAGGCCTCTCGGGCGTTGGGGAGGAGACGAGGCAGGTCGCAGGCTGACGGCAGGCTGGTCCTGCATCCCTGCGTGTTATTAACCTCGAAGTGCCAGAAGTCCTAAATCTGAACCTGCTCCTCAGGTCACGATGAAGGTGTACTTGCAAAGGCAGGAGGACAAGAGCTTTTTCTGTTCGACCATCTGATGAGTAACTTCTAAATATTTAGGCCGACAGGGTGAGGACCTCTGCTCGTGCTGGGCCTTGGGACCCACCAGTGTTAGGGCAGAATGACTCCCACAATCCGTTGCGTGTCCATCACCAGCCACTGTACCAAAGGGCCCTGATGCTCCCCTGCTGCGCACGGAGGAGTCCACTATGTCCTGGAAGCACACGTGTAGGGCTTCATTGTTACATGTACGCTTTAAGGAAAGCTCGAACCAAACGCTGAAGAAACAACAGCACGAACAGGCCGCAGTCCTCGGGGAATGGCCATCTCTGCCCCAGAAGGGGAGTTGGGGGCCCCGGCTCCAGAGCTACTCCCTTAGCGAGGCTCAGCTCCTCCCGCCCCAGCTTCTCTCTCTGTGTCTCTGACACAGTCATTCCCCTTCTAGAAACGTATGCTATGGAAACAAGCAGGATGAGACTGTGAGCCCCAAGCCCAGGGCAGTGATGTCTTCCTAACCCCAGGAGGGTGCCTGGTGCGTCGTGGGCGCACAGTGCACGATTGCCGAATGTGTGAAGGGGTGGCCAAGGGTCTGGGAAGAAAGACACTTCCTGAGACATTATTTGTGACAGCGAAAATACGGAAACAGCCTAATACCCAAAATTAGAAATATGAGGAAATGAAATATTGAACATCTAAATGATGGATTGTTGAGCAGTCATTAAAAGTTACCTCTTAGTCATGTACCAATATGTTCATTGCAGCTCTATGTACAATAGCCAGGACATGGAAGCAACCTACGTGTCCATCGACAGATGAATGAATGGATAAAGAAGATGTGGCACATACATACAATGGAATATTACTCAGCCATAAAAAGAAACGAAATTGAGTTATTCGTAGTGAGGTGGATGGACCTAGAGTCTGTCATACAGAGTGAAGTAAGTCAGAAAGAGAAAGACAAATACCGTATGCTAACACATATATATGGAATCTAAGAAAAAAAAAAGGTCATGAAGAACCTAGGGGTAAGATGGGAATAAAGACACAGACCTACTAGAGAATGGACTCGAGGACACGGGGAGGGGGAAGGGTAAGCTGTGACAAAGTGAGAGTGGCATGGACATATATACGCTACCAAACGTAAAATAGATAGCTAGTGGGAAGCAGCCGCATAGCACAGGGAGATCAGCTCGGTGCGTTGTGACCACCTAGAGGGGTGGGATAGGGAGGGGTGGGAGGGAGGGAGACGCAAGAGGGAAGAGATATGGGAACATATGTATATGTATAACTGATTCACTTTGTTATAAAGCAGAAACTAACACACCATTGTAAAGCAATTATACTCCAATAAAGATGTTAAAAAAAAAGTTATCTCTTAAATTCCAGTGGGATGGGAGAATTCTCACAGTAGAATTTTAAGCAAAAAAGCAGGATTTAAAACTATATATAGAATATAAAGCATAAATCTAATTGTGTGTGAAGAAACACACATACACATATACACAAACAAATACACACACATCAACTAAATCAAGGTGTTAACAGAGTTGTTATCTATAGTTGTGGAATTCTGAGCAATTTTTAATTCATTCTTTTGGTTATTTTCAAAATTTTCTACAACGTCCATATGTGCATATATTACTAAATTAATTTTTAAAATAGAAACCCCATAAACACAATTAAAAGTGGAAAAGGGCACCGAAGAAAAATTTTGCAATATATGTGTCATAAAATTCCTATCATTAATTTATAAAGAACTCACATGCATCGAATAGCAAAAGATGAACACTCTCATAGAAAAATGGGGTAAAGTCTATTGTGGCAGAGATTAGCTTTCCACCTACATCCCTCACCCACACCCCGAGGTCCTGGTTTCAGTCTGGGTGCCTGCCCAGCTGCACTGCATGTCCCGGCATCTCTTGGAGGAAGGTGTGTGGTCTTGAGACCAGGTTCTCTCCAGAAGAGAATGATGAAAGTGGCATGTACCGATTTTATGACTGGCCCCCAAACCCTGGGGGTAGTTTATGAAACAATAGAACCCCATTTCTAAACTTAACGTTTACTGAGCTATTAACGAGAGCTCAGCACTTCACACACATGATCTCATTTAATCCTATCAACAACCCCCTGAAGAAGTATTATTATTCTCCACACTTTAGAGATGAGAAAACTGACACCAGAGACTGTTTACACTGTGGCATGTGGTATATGTATGTACAGAAATGGCCTGAAGAGTATATTCAAACATTTTAGTGGTTATTTCTGGATGTTCCGATTGTAAGTACCATATGTTCAAATTTCCTCAACAAACATATATTACTTGTATAATTTTTAAATGGTAGAAAACTTTTAAGTGACAATAATTCATTAGAATTTTATGGACAATAGATGGCACAGCTAAGACATTAGCCAAAGAACTTTCAGAGGAGTATAAATTATCCTTCCTCTCGCTCTTTATTTTTTTTTTTAGTACATTCTCTGCACAAAAAACAATTTTCACTTCCACAGTTGTAAACCAAATCTGAAAGGTTCAAAAGGAGGTCAGACGATCTAATAATTACTGCGACTTAAAAATGTACCTTGCCCCTCTGAGGGAGGGAGACCCTCTGAGTCACCATCATCTTATAACGATCATGACCTACAGCCTGGGTCATTGAGTTCATAACAGATATACCAGCATTAATTAGCATGCTTTAAACCAGGGGTTGGCATGTTTTTTCTGTAGACAGCCAGCCAGTAGATATTTTAGGCTTTCAGGTAATACGGTCTGTTATAACTACCCAGCTGGGCATGGCTGTGCCCCAGTAAAACTGTTTACAAAATTAGGCATCTGAGGGACTTCCCTGGTGGTCCCTCAGATGGTAAAGTGGTAAAGAACCTGCCTCACAATGCAGGGGACGCGTGGGTTCGATCCCTCGTCAGGGAACTAAGATCCCACATGCGGTGGGGCAACTAAGCCCGTGAGCCTCAACGAGAGAGCCCGGGTGCTGCAAATCACAGAGCCCACGTGCCCTGGAGCCTGCGCGCCACAACTAGAGAGAAAAAACCTGCACGCCACAGCTAGAGAGAAGCCCGCGCGCCATTACAAAAAATCCCGTGGACCGCAAGGAAGATCCCACGTGCCACAACAAAGACCTGATGCAGCCAAAAAAAATTTTTTTTTAAAAAGCATCTGGGGCTTCCCTGGTGGCGCAGTGGTTGAGAGTCCGCCTGCCGATGCAGGGGACATGGGTTCGTGCCCCGTTCTGGGAAGATCCCACATGCCGCGGAGCGGCAGGGCCCATGAGCCATGGCCGCTGAGCCTGCGCGTCCGGAGCCTGTGCTCCGCAACGGGAGAGGCCGCAACAGTGAGAGGCCCGCGTACCTCCAAAAAAATAATAATAATAAAGCATCTGGCCTCTGAGCCACGCTTTGCCAAGCCCTGTTTCAGACTCGCTATTCAAAGTGTGGACCAGCAGAATTGCGTCACTGGAGAGCAGGTCAGAAATGCAGGATCTCAGGCCCCTCACAGACCTGCTCTTCAGAATTTGCATCTTTAGTAGGATGCCCTGGTGATTTGCATGTTCATTCAAGTTTAGAAGCTGATTCTCAAGCATGTCTGCTCGCTGGTGTCACCTGGGGAGTTTCTGTAAAAAGCACCAATGCCCAGAGATTCGGATTTCTTTGGTCGGGGCTAGAGCCCAGGCATGGGATCGTTAGAGGCTCCAAGGTGATTCTAATGTGCAGCCACCACTGCAGACCTATAGACCTGGTCATCTGAGCAGATCCCTAATCGTGACTCAAACCCAGAGGACACCGCCCATGAGAAAGACAGAACATTCAGCACCCCTGGCTCAGCTATTGAGAACGAAATGCACCTTGTTTGCCCCCAACCCTGAGGATGAGCCCTGTGAGGACCCTTCCACCGAAAGGCGGAACTGCCACTGCTGGTTTTCGTTATCTTTAGCAGGTTCCTGCGTGGCTTTCACAGACTTGGCCACGGAGTATGCCGGGCCCTGGGAGCTGGGCCAGCCACACACAGCAAGAATCCAGCCGCCATGATTCAGCTCCAGGAGAACATGGAAATGCCTACATGTCACTAAACCAGAAAGGACGGATGCCCGCGGGAGTCGGGAAGGATCACGGGATCAGAAAGCCTAACCTTCATTTCACTGCAGAACATATTTACAAGAAGAACAAACGTAAAGATGCTGAACGGCAGATGGAGTCCTTCGGAAGTTTCTTGGGGGGTGGGGAGGGGGGACGTGATAGCATGAGTTGCACCGCTCAGATCTGTTGGGGACCACCCAAGGCAAGGTACCAGTGAGAGTTTACAGTTTATTAGAAAATTGGAAGCTGCTTGTGCAGAAACTCCAACCGGGTCAAGAACAGCAGTGCTACCCGGCAGTGATGCTCCAGGCTGGTCCACGGGACCTGAGACGCATCCCTGTTTGGAACGAACCCACAGGCCAAGGTTCAAAGTCTCAGAATGACGCCTGCTGAGGTGTTCAGGGGCCAGGTGTCATAGGGGCTGCGACCTGTGCTCAATCATTGAGTCTGGGCGCTGCAGCTACTCTTTCTTCTGTGTGCTAGTAAATTAATAAAGAAAATGGGCGAAGTTTCAAAGTCTCCGTACTAGTTATCAGGAAAATGCAAATCAAAGCCGCAACGAGATACCACCTCATACCTGTTGGGATGTCCACAGTCACAAACCAGAAAATAGCTTGTGTTGGTGAGGATTTGGAGAAATCGTGACCCTTGTGCACTGCTGGCTGGGACACTAAAGGGTGCAGCCACTTGGGATAACGGTATATGGATCATGGTATATGGAGGTTACATGGAGGATAACGGTATACGGAGGTTCCTTAAAAAATAAGCAAAGAATTCCCGTATGATCCAGCAATTCCACTTCCAGGCATATGTCCCAAAGAAGTGGAAGCAGGGTCTTGAGTAGGTATTTGTGCACCAGTGTTCACAGCAGCATCATTCTCAACAGCTATAAAACACGACCCAACGACCTTGGCCCCCAGTCAGGTCGTGCTGTGTGAGTGAGGGCTGCCCCTCCACTTACCTGTGCGTGCAGGTGAGGGCGTGTTCACTCATATTTGCACCTTCTATGTCTGTGCGGAGCTCCTGGATCAACTCAGTTGCTTGGAAGACATCTTAGACGGGAAGGGGTCAGGGAGTGAAGGGGACAGAAGCTGGGTTAACATCAGTGCTGAAGTTCCCCACCGCGTTCCAGGAAGGCCACAGAGACTGTTATGCATTGCAAAGCTTCCAGACTGGCGGGTAATTAGCCGTGGGCCCCCTTGGTGCCCTGGCCTCCCTGGTCCCTCCCCTAGCACCCCCAGATCTCTCCATGAGCTGCATCTAAAGGGTCACCCGGCACCGCTGAGAGCCTCTGGAACCCCTCAGCCAACGCCCAAGCTGACTCTTGGGCGCCCCTGCCTTGCATGTTGTGGTATATTTTGCAGTAAAAGTTCCGTTTGTGTTGATGGTTTCAGGTAAGAACAGACAGCAGAGAAAATGATGACAGCTAGGAGATCCACAGGTGCAGAGTATGCTGGCCTGAGCCTCTCAGGGCCCTTCCACCATGACCCAGTGGAGCCCTGGGCCCCGGCAGACGAGTTTCAGATGCTCATGCGCCGTGCAGAGGTGAGACCACCCTGGCAATAAGCAAACGGGGGGCGGCAGCCTCCTGGCACGAAAGTGCTCTTGGCTCTGTACCAGTGGGGTGAATCACACAGGACTTTGGAAAGCTTCCTGGCGAACACGCACCTGGGACGGACGGTTCGTGACAAGTGCCGGCTGGAACCGGAACAGCCAAGCGTTGGAGGGAGCTCACCGCTCGGCCAAGGGCAGGCTTGTCCCACCTGAGCGGACCCTGCAGAGCGGCAGCTCCGTCGCCGCAGTGCACTTCAGGTCATACCAAAGCGGTGAGCACAAAATGATGCCTACTTCGCATTTGAAGGAGGAGAGCCGTCGCTGTTTACCGTCAAATGCAGACTCCCGGGGTGACCTCAGGCTGGTCTGGACATGCAGGATGGGAGGCAAGAACCGTAAAGGTGGTTTATAGGATGAATTCAGACACAAATTAGTGCAGGTTGTCAGATACCACAATACTGCCTCGCACAGCACGTTTTCCAGGTCAGAGGCCATTAGGGGCTGGAAACGATGGCTAATGGGGTGAGGGGAACGTCGTACTGAGGATCCACTCCACACCCACCGGGGGATGCAGTCCTGGGCCTCGTGCTGGTACCCAAAGCTCAGCTCATCCAGCAGGACGGGGCTGCTGGCGTCCAGAGGGGTGGGCAGTGTGAGAGATAAAGTGTCTCACACACACTCACACACACACCTAGACACACACACACACTCACATACTTGCATACACACACTCACTGTGAGGCCACGGGAGGCTCATGCCTGGATGGCGTATAGAAATAATGAGTTAACGTGAGTGTGGTTTCGAGCATAGACACCGATTTCAGTTCTGAGTAAGGGATGAAAGTCGCTGAACTGGGTTAACTCTGACTCAGACAGCCTTTCTGGTAAAGAAAGGCTCTATTTTCATGCCAAGCGGCGGCCTGGGCAGGACGAGCTTCCTGAGGCTTTGGCGGCTCCCCCTACCGCTCCCGCCCCCACGTCTGGCAGCGTTGAGCTGCGTGTACTCACACGTCTTGCTGACTCCACCTCGTTCTGTTCTCTTAGAAGGAACTTCAAGCTGCTGCATGAAAATTCCATGTTGATGACGGGAAAACGGAGCAAAGCCCCAAAGCCGCTTTCCCGACCGGCTTTCCGTGGTCGGGGGGCGGGGGTCCTACGGGAGGCTGGGAGGCTGGGGAAGCCTTCTTCCTGCCCTGCTGGCTATCGCCACTTACTGATCTCTTTACTTGGAGGAGAAAAGAGCTGACAAAAGAGACTGTCTCCCGAATTCTGTGTTGAATAAATCAGCAGATTGCACCCCTCCGGAGAAGAGGGGCGGCCCTCAGGGCATCAGGACCATCACCCCCAGGCCCTTGAGGGAAGCTGCTGCTGGGGGGGTGGGCGCACCTCGAGGGCCCGGATGTGGGTCCCCCGGAGGCATAGAGCCGGAGAAACCCCAGCAGGACCCGCAGGCGCTGACCCGCAGCCCCTGCTGTGCTGGGGTCTTCAGGGCAGCTCGGCAGCTCTGCATCTTCCCTGACTTTCTCCACCGGTTCAGGGTCCTGACCGCTCCCTCCATCACATCCAAAGGACAGTGAGCTGGCCCGACGGGGCCCCAGAGCCGGGCCCATTGCCCTGGGCAGCCACCCCTCAGGCCCCTCCTGTCCCTCGCATTTTCCTCCCCGTCCTGTCCTCTCTCTTAGACGATGTCTTAACTAGTGTCTGGAGCTCCAATTTCCCTTGAGTTCGGCATCTCAGACTCAACCAAGCCCCAGCTGAGCTCAGGGGCTCTCCCATCCCCTCGGGTGCCCCTCCCCCATCAGAGGTACCATCAGGCAGGAGCACAGCTCACAGCCCTGCTACCCTCCCCCAGGCCCCGCATCTGGTTGGTACCAAATCTGACATCAGTCCCTTTTCCACGGTCCCTCTCCTGCCCCTTTCCTTCTGTTTCCAAGGGAACTTTCTGACTCAACGGACTCCTACCTGCCCACCCTGCCCCACCAGAGACTGTCCCCCAATAGTGTAGAGCACAGCTGCTACCAGGGGTCCCCCAGGATAGGTCTGCTCATGTCACACATGCTCTCCAACACACGTGCCTGGGCATGAACACACACACACCACACGCCACTCACCCACACGACATACACCCAACACACACATACACAACCACCCTCCCCCAACGCACGTGTACACACACGCGCGCACACACAGCTCTTCATAACGTTCAGAATAACACCTCTAGACAATGCCCAGCCTGGCATGCAGAGCTCCCACGTCAGCTCCAACCCACTTACCCAGCCTCTTCTCCCACAAGCCCCTGATCCAAAGATGACACGTTTAGGCACTATTTGAAATGAGCCCATTACTTGCAGTGGAAGGAAGTTTCCCATGGAATACTTTGCGGTTGCTCGTCTGTTCTGTAAACAACAACAAAAGCTGTATATATACACACCCACACAGGTACATACACACAGACACGTGCGAACTAGATATTTTAATGCATTCTATAGGTTTCTATATAATATATCTGAATGTACAAAGAAGGTGAAATTGCTCAAATGCTGGCTCCCCACCCATGTCACCTTTGGGACGGTGGCAGCGGTGAGGATGCTGCCGGCACCCCCGTCTCGGCTCTCAGCACAGTGGCTGTAACCTCTGATCTGCTCATCTGTCCCCGACTGGATGGAGGTTCTTGGGGCAGGGCCACAGCTTCATCTGCATGTTGTCAGGGGTCAGTGTGAGGCCGGGCACAGAGCCAGCGCTCGGGAACGTGTGTGGGTGGAGCTGGCATCTCCTACAAGACACTGTCCTCAAGCGGGACCTGGGGAGCACCCTGTACTGGCGGGGGTGGTGGTGACAGCGTGCTCAGTGATGTGGGCGTGGCCTCCAAAACCTGCATGTGCAAAGGTGTCATCTATAACAGTGACTTGCAGGCAAGTTTCAAAATCCTTCAGGCAGAATGCTTTTTTGGGTGTGTGTGCTTTCCTCAAGGCGCTGTGGACTCCTTGAAGACACGGAGCATCGGGGAGAAGGCCAGGATCCTGATGGGGTTTCAGGCCTTAGGCCTAATTGCCCCCAAACTCCTTCCACCGCTAAGCCTGTCACAGTGTCCGATTCATCCCCTTGGGCTGCTGGCTCACAGCCACACATTGGAATCACCTGCGGAGATTGGTCCTGACACTGGAAGCTTCCACCAAAGAGTCTGGTTAATGGGCTGCGCTGGGCCTGGGCACCCATCTTTTAAAAGTTGCCCCGATGACTCTGATGGGCGGTTGGGACTGAGAACCTCGCTGAGGTACCAGGAGCCGCAGAGCCTCCCGACCCCTTCCCAGGTCCCCAGGAGCGTCTCTGAACCTGTTCCAGAGGGTCAAGTCATGAAGGTGCTGACAGCACCTGCTGCTACTTTCGTTTTAAAATCATAAATGAACAAAATAGCTATTCAGAGATTTCCCCTTTACTACTGGACAGCTTGCAGCTCTGAGAACTCAGGAGGGAGGCCCCGTGGCGGCCGTGGAGGAGGGATGGGACTTTGTCACCCGGTTCGCTGAGAACAGCAGGCCGCGCTGCCTCTCCTGACAGCATTTACGTGATTTTTCATCTTAGTTTTACACTGTGTAATTCATGCCCGCAATGGGCCATTGGTTAAATCAACAAAGCATTTGGAATACGGACATTTAAATCCAAGTTTATGAAGAAAATAACAATCATTCCTCACATAAGCTTCCGAAATTTTACCAGTTACGTTCAATACATTGAAATTCTTACAGGATGTCAGTTCAGGATATCCAGACCATTGTCTAAAAGAGAAAAAACAGTAATCATTGTATCCAATTGCTTTTCCATTTATTGAAATTAAAATCTAACAAAAGAAACACCCTCTCCTTTATCTTATCATTTTGAAACAAAATATGAAAATTCTTTAAAAATTAAGTCCATGGTCCACTTTTTTTTTTTTTTTTTTTTGCGGTACGCGGGCCTCTCACTGTCGTGGCCTCTCCCGTTGCGGAGCACAGGCTCCGGACGCGCAGGCTCAGCGGCCATGGCTCACGGGCCCAGCCGCTCCGCGGCATGTGGGATCTTCCCGGACCGGGGCACGAACCCGCGACCCCTGCTTCGGTAGGCGGACTCCCAACCGCTGCGCCACCAGGGAAGCCCCATGGTCCACTTTTGATGCCCTTAACTTGGTTAAATTTCAAGCTGCATTGTAATATTTGTTGTTTGCCCAGACCAAACACAATATAAAAATCATTTAAAAATTGGTTTGCCAAAAAACTGTGTGTTCGTTTTTGTATAAAATTAAAGTATGTTACATATCACAAGTCACTCGTGAAGGGAGAAAAAGTAAAAATGCATCTTACAAATTATGATCATCATTAATATTACATTAGAAATACTTTCTGACATCCTTTGATATCATATTGATCTGAGATAAGATACTAAAATTAAAATGACTTTTAGCGAACATCATATAAATTTTTTTTTAATATTGAAGGAGTTTTTTTACTTTTGAAGGAGTTTTCAGATTATATATTACATGAAGGGGGTGCATGGGTCAAAAACTTTGGGGAAATGACATCTCTTCCCCAACTTGATTATTTATCAGAATTACACAAAGAAACTTGTGGGTCCCTGCCCACCCCCAGCTCCATGAATCGGAGTCTCCAAGAGATGCTGGGGCACCTCTATTTTTTGTGGGGGCCCTTCTATTTTTAATAAGCACCCCAGATGATTCTGGTGATGAGCCTGGTGTAGAAAACGCCCATCTTGTCAGAAAGCGGGTCCCGAGGCAAAAAAAAAAGCCATAAGAGGAAGTGTCAGCTGGCAAAGCACATAGTTGGCAGAAGGAGGTTTGGTGTGAGTGTGGTCTTGCCCTGGAAGGTCTTAGAAAACCGGCCTGAAGACACTGAAGGGATAGACCCAGGATTGGGTGACAGTTGAACCTGCACATTACTGCAAACCCACAGACCCAGTGACTCGACTCTGATCCCTCCCTTACCGTGGAACCTAGAGAAAGTCACTTGCTTCCGGCTCCTCAACTGTATAATGAGGATTAAAAAAAAAAAAAAAATCAACCTCCAAGGATTGTGCTAAGGGTTAAACGAAATCATTTGGGCAAAGCAATTGGCCCCAAAGCAGCTAACCCTAAGTGAGAACGCAAAGAAATGGAAATGACTTGGAAGAGTGATTCTGACTCTGCCTTTGACCTACCTCAGCGAAATTCTGATTGTAGTTTTTGCAACTGCAGCCTGTCTGTTGTCCTGTTCTTTTAGGGATGGACAGTTTCTTCATCGATCCCAGCTATCTGGGGTCCCACGCCGTTTCCATCGGCTGGTGCTTCAATCACTGAACTGTCTCCAAGGCTGCGAAATGGTTATTCTCTGGGCTGATCAAATGAAAGCATCTCAGTGAAGGGGGCCAAACAGTGCTGTATTAAGAGCGTAGTTCCCGCAAGGTTCTCTGGGTGAAGATGAATGTTCGAGAGAAAGGGGAGTTTATTCTCCAGCCTCCACTGAGCAAGCAGAGACGTTGGGCTGGGGGTCGGGGGCCACTCATGCTGAGATCTTCAATTTATTCTCCCCACAAAGCATGCTTTCATTTAACATCTTTCAGAGATGAAAATGTAATCGTTAGCTCAGCTTACAAATTGGAGGTGCGGTTCTAAAGCCTGGAGAATAACTCAGTGGAAGTACACAGGCTGGTGATGAGATTAGAGCTGCAACGTTCAGACATCGCACAGAATAAAATGCATATTCAGGAAGCTGGAGCTCGGGTCCCATGCGGACCAAAACTATGTTATGCAAATACAGTGTGTCTGTATTAGTCAGGGAAGTGATGCAAAACAGAAAGAAAGCAACCTCGAGGTCTTTGTGCTCCTTAAAGAAAAGATGCGACTGCTCCAGAGCTGTCCCCTGAGAGGATGCCTGGCTGTGCAGAACGTGGACGGCTGGCTCTGGGGAGGCACCTGGGAAAGACCCCCGCCTGGCACTGAAGATGCAAACAAAAGGCACACTAGGGTGAAAAGGGGGGAAAGAAGGACACGGTTATTTTCATCTTTATCCTCGTCGTTCGCACGGTCACTCTCAATCTATTGTGAGAGCTGACTGTGTTTCCCTATCTCTTCCTTTCTTTCAGACACAATGCTCTTGACTGCTGAAAATTAGTAGTGCGTTTCAGCAAAACTCTTACGGCAAAAGTTTACCATGTGGTGTTCATTCTTTTCATCTGAAGAATGAAATTGGAAGTTTGGGAAATTCCTGTTCATAAAGTGACATACCCACAGCTTCTCTCCTTGATGAGTGTTTCCACTAGTCAACAAGCTAACTAAATCCAGGACAAGACATGTGTATGTGAATTTTATAAAGAGAACAGGAGGTATTTGCTATGACAAATTGAATGTGCTGCTCTAAATTTACTACACAGGTCCCACACGGGGGCCCCTAGAGATATCAATCTGTAAGTGAGCTCATTACCACAGAGAAAGGTCCCTTAAAATGGGGGAGAAAAATTGGTGCAGAAATGAATGGTCTGACGTCTGGCTGTGCAGCAAATACCCCAAGCCTTATCTCCAGGGTGCATTCTAGACAAGGAATGGACAGCATGGCCATCTCCTAAAAATGAAACAGGGCTCTAAAGAGCTCACACCGATTACAATCAGGGATGCGGCAGCTACTGCTTCCAGTCTGCCACAAATTTCTTCCACTTTGAAATTAAACCCTGGTGGCATTAAAAATTGATAGATGCACTCATCAGAGGTACCTGACCAGCTTCTAGAATATCATCTTCCCTCTCTCCCAGTCCTCAAGAGCCAGGAATTCCTGATCTCTCGGGCTAACAAATCTAAATTTAAAAAAACATAAAGGAAGACTCACAGACATAGAGAACAGACTTGTGGTTGCCAAGGGGGTGGGGCTGGGGGAGGGCTGGACTGGGAGTTTGTGATTAGCAGATGCAAACTAGTATATATAAGATGGATAAACAACAAGGTCCTACTGTAGAGCACAGGGAACTATATTCAATATCCTGTGATAAACCATAATGGAAAAGAATAGGAAAAAGAATATACATATATATGTATAACTGAGTCACTTTGCTGTACAGCAGAAATTAACACAACATTGTAAATCAACTACAGTTCAAGAAAATTTTTAAATAAATAAAAATAAAAAACATAAAGGAAAACCCAGACCACCTGGTTACTTCTCAAGATCCAGAGGGGTTGTTTATCTTTTCTGAAGAAGCACCAAAAGTTCAGACAAATTCCTGCTCATTTTGGTGCTGTTCTCACTAGATTTATGACCCGACAATAAAAAATCTGTTGAATCAGTGAAGGAGTGAGTGGTGAAAAGAGATGGACAGGTGACAAGGAGGGATTTTTACAAGGAAAGGGAGATTGTGTTGATGAATATTTAAAAAAATTAAATTGGAGGGGTGAAAAAAATGACACGTAAAAAAAATAACTGCTTATTTGGGTAAAGAGTCCTAAGTTTTGAACCTGGATTTATAATCAGTGAACTGAAAAGAAAAAAACAAAAAACCAACCAAACAGAAAAAGCCTTCTCTTGAGATCACCAGTAAAGTCACAGAAGCTTTTAGGAGTTTCATTTCCTTAGGAAGTGTGCTCATTCATACCACGTTGTCATAGAAACATTTTTTTAAGTGTTTTCCGGCCATTTTGTTGTTTCACTAAAGAAGCAGGGGACCACCAAGTACTGGATTCAGAGGAGACAGAAAAGTTCCCTCCTGCCCACTCCCCACAACTGAAAGAATTCTGGACCAGTTCTTTGACTTAGGAGTTCCTGGAAGTGCCTTTTGTTTGAAAACACTGACTGTTCTCCCAGCTGGGAGCCAATTCAGAGGAAAAGTTCAGCTATTAAGGAAGAAACCTTGCAGGCAGAAGGAGGTGGACGGTGCAAGCCTCCTGTACGATGCAGCATCTAACGCGTGATCATTTGGAATATGTGTAAATATTTTTACCCACCTTATTAAAATGCTTTTAATTCTAGATTTGTATATAACAGTTAAATGGTGTAAAAAATGGTCTAAATAATGTTTTCCTGTGAGCCTATGACTTAAACAGGGTATTCCCAGATTCCATGTCATTTTCCCCGATGGTCATCCTTCCTCATTTCTTATGCCTCTTGGGGTGAAATGAGCAGCCAGAGAAATGGGAAAATGAGGTGATTTAGGTAATGCTCGGTTTCTGCCCCAAATCCTTAGCTGTCAATTTCATTCTTTTATTCGTTGTTTTGGAAGCCACTTCAAACACTTTTTGGAAGGAAGTTGTTATAATAAGTAATTGAACCCTTGGTATGTGTTTGTATTCCAGGAAGAATTGCATTTTTCTAACATGGGACTTTAAATTGTTGGGATAAATTGGAAAACAGTCTCCTCAATTCCATTTGCTCTCAGTTTGAAAGATACTGACTACATGTCAAAACCCGTTTCCCCGGAAGCGATCAAAAGCAGCAAAATTAATCACCAAGAGCTATTATCATTGAAGACTAGACAGTGCCTAATATCCAGGAGGTCACGGTTACAGGGGTGAAGTACGTGGAGATCATGCAGACCTTGGCCATTTGCCTGGAACAGGGCCACACTGCCACCCAGGTAGACCAGTTCTCCCAGGGAGATGGCCTTTAATAAAACCATCCTGCAAGGGACAGTGCGGGCTCCACCATAGCAGCTGCTATGGGCGGAGTCTGTCTTTCAAATGCGGTACACTAGCAAACCCAGAAAGCAATCTCACTTACTGTCAGACCGGGATCTGCTGACATTGAACTTGGAGGGTTAGGAGTATAATCAGACTCTAAGGAGGTGCCGGTGTGCTGACCTGTAAATAGATTATTAACAAAGAGCAAAGCTTGACAGAGCGTCTGCAATTGCTTACCTTCTAAACTGCGCTCTGCCCAGAGTTGGACATCAGACTAGCACTGGTTTTCTAGAATATATGTGTATATATATATATATATATATATATATATATATATATATATATATATCTATATCTATATATATATCTGGGGAGGCGATGGAGGAGAGAAAGTCCCTCAAGCATGAACGTTCCACACACACACTCTCTTCTCGCTTAGAGGGTCAACAGAAGCAACTTAAACAATTTTAAGTAAGGAGGAAGCAAACGTTCCACACGTCCTGAGCTCATCTTCAATCACTGGCCCGAATCGGATGTTTTCGGAAAGCAGTGGTCCCTCCATCTCTTTAAAAATTTATTTACTTATTTCTTCAATCTTACGACTTCTGCTCTGGGCCAGCTGAGGCCAGGTCATCTGGAATGTTTGCGTTCAGGAGCACTTGGGAAAAGAAACTTCCATTATTTTCCTGTCTGGGTGAGGGTCAGAACAATTCACCATAACAACGAATACAAATGTACTTACTTCTGTAAAAGTCAACTCCTTGAACCACGGCATGGGCATCTGTGCCGTTGCCCTGAGCCTTTATTCTGGTTTCAGTTCACTGAATGCTTTGTGCCTGTTTAAGCCCCATCAGTGAGGTACTCACAGTCCCGGGATAACGGATAGCAGAAAGTTGACAATTAGCTGAAATACTTGGGATGTGCAGACAACCGAGTGAAGTCACTCGGGCTGCCACGTGGAAGTCAACATCCAGGCGGATCAGAGAGTCAGAGAGAAGAGACTAAACTCAGAGGCTCTATGAACATGGCCTTGCCTGCGCTGCGCCCATCTGGGAATGAAAATACAAATGTCCACAAAAGCCAAAGAGGAAATCAGGATGTGGGTATCAGCCTTAGAAAGGAGGGTTGGGCTTCCCTGGTGGCGCAGTGGTTGAGAGTCCGCCTGCCGATGCAGGGGACACGGGTTCGTGCCCCGGTCCGGGAGGATCCCACATGCCGCGGAGCGGCTGGGCCTGTGAGCCATGGCCGCTGAGCCTGCACGTCCGGAGCCTGTGCTCCGCAACGGGAGAGGCCACAGCAGTGAGAGGCCCGCGTACCGCAAAGGAAGAAAAAAAGAAAAATAAAGGAGGGTCACCTGTGACTCCTGTGTATGATAACTTCAAACATGATCTTGATGGACATTTGCTCTCATTTCCTTAGACTCACACTCAGGAAGAACTCGAATTGTCGTGTCAAAAAGGCGAAGAGAAACAAGGGTCTCCCGCCCCAGAAGGATGCTCTTGAGATTCCAAAAGGAAGGACACAGTGGGGCAGGAGAAAGAGTTTATGCCTTGGAAAGAGGGGAAAGGAAGAGGCTGTCACCTGGGGGTGTGGCCGGGAGCGTGGCAGCAGGGATGCTCTGGAAGGTGGGTGCGAAGTGAAGTGGGAATCCGGAATCCGGAGGACAAATGGCTGCCGGCACACCCCGCCCCGTGGAAGCCACGCCCATGGGATTGCAGGCGGTCAGGAGCTGCTGTTCTGTCCTCACCGGCTCAGGAGCCTCATGGACCCCTGCCTGCCCTCTGCTGTGGACAGGATGCCCGCCTCTCCAAACACCTGCTGAGCCCCAGAACTGCCCCATATTTCCTTTCTTAAATGGCCCAAATCAGATAATTTCCCCCCAAAGTAGGTCCTTGCTACTCAGTAACGCCGTTGGGGACAAATCAAGCCCTCGATGTGGGTGAGGCTGAGCGGCCACATACATCCTCCCTTTACAGATTTCTGCTCCTTTCAATCAAATTTATAGACACGTACTTAGTCCACATCTTTTCAGAAACATCTGCATAAAGTGAGGGGCAGTGGGATTCAGCCCTGGTCTTCTTACCTAGGGATTCTCTCTCACCTCGTGCTAAGTGGCCGATGGTGTGAGTGGATATGGACGCTGCACAAAACTGACGGGAGGCTGGGGCATATAGATATGATCGGATGTCAAAGGATGTGAACATCGACCCAAACCTCCCCCCTTGATTTCTTGAACAAGCTGGAAGTAACTCCGTCTCCTTTTCATTCACTCATAGAATGAAATGTGCCCAGGGTACCAGTCTAGACTCTGGGTTGTGTGATGCAACCAATGCAGATATATCCAGGACAACATCTCTACCCCCAGGAGCATGAATAACTTTACAACCAACATTCGCTACAGTTAATTGATCATTATTTACTGTAACGTAATGTTTTACAGTATGTAAATGTAAAAAAAATTTTACACTGAGAAGTGTAAAACTCCAGCAGCCCTTCCCAACAGGATTATTTCATGCTGTGACTAAGACAGATAGTCTTAAACAGTCTTGGGTTTTCATTGAGTTTTCTCAGCATCACGTTAAAAAATGGTGACTTAAGTTTATGTAAACACCTCAGCTGCAGCGGGGAAGTCTGTTACTCAGGACTTAAGCAACAAATTCCGTCCTCAGAAAAGGGGTATCGTGGAATGGTATTCCGGGTGGCAAGAACCCACAGAGGTGAGGTCAGTGGATATGAGATTAGGATTCCTTGCAAGTAACAGGGATGAGAAGGAATACATGGACGAAAAGACAAATTCAGAGAGAATTCACCTCCCAGTGAGGCGCAGTGGTCATCTCCAGCCCAACCTTACTTTATAGTCTGGAAACGGAGACACTGAACACAGTGACTGATTACAGTACAGCCAGCTCAGCGTCTGTGGTGATAAAGCAGAAGTGACCAAGAGAGAATCTGCTTAGATGAACTTTAAATTTCCTTTGAATTACTGCAGTAATGCTCGCCTATTGCATTAAATTTGGAAAACATGGAAAGTGCACAAAGGAAAATAAGAAGTCTGTGATCCCATTCCGAAGAGATGATCACCATGAACCCCTTTTAGATGGCTTGATGCATGGAATTTGGGTCTCCAGGAAAATACGGATTTGATGATAAGACTATGAACCCCCCCAAATGTCTCATTGCTGGGAATCAGGGGACGGCGGCGTTTTGGTGGCTCAGTCATTCGTGTCCCTCACTCACCTTATTCATTCAGCAGATATTTAGTGAGCATCTATCACGTGCCAGGCACTGTGTTAGGCACTGGGTGTACCAGTATGTACCAGTATGTACCAGTATGAAGGAGACGGTCATTGTCCCTGTCCTCGTGGGGATGACATTCCAGCCAGGAAAACATAATTAACGCTTAGTTACAGTCATGAACGGTGAGGACACCGTGAGATGGTACAACGGGTTGCCCGACACCAGACTTGCTTTGTCTGGTTGAAGCTAGAATCAACCTTGCTACTCAGAGCGGCCTCTGCAGAAAATGAGCTCCGGGGCCTCCTGGGAACTTGTCAGAAATGCAGACTCTCAGGCCCCACCCACTGAATCAGGATCTGCTTTTTCACAAGCTCCCAGGGGATTCGCAGGCCTATTAGGGCTTGAGAATCACTGTTCTAAAGGATGTGGGACTCCTCAGTCCAGCGGGGCATTGGGGCAGGTAAGGCCCACTAGGCCCGCGAGCCTGACACCCACCGTCCGCATAGGAGATTCTCTGGAGCCAGCAGAGGAAGCCAGTGCGGCTGGACCACAGCCGGAGGAGGCTGTGGGGTCAGCCGGGAGGCCTCGGTCTGCGGCCAGCCGTGGGTCCAGGAGCACTTCAGCCCCTTTGGGAGCCCCAGTTTCCTCACCTGCAGGGGCAGCTCTCCTCCCTACCCCTGAGGGCTGACATGAGCGTCAGACCAGCCACTGTGCCGAAAGCATTCACAGCGCTGAGGCCTCACCACTGCTTTTCATTTGATGAGGGAGGAAGGAGAGCTATGTTTGCAGGGCCTTCACTGCCCCGCCTCCCGTGGGCGGAACTCAAAGTGACTTATTCCTCAGCCATTAAAAGGAACGAACTAATGCCTTTGTAGCGACATGGATGGACCTAGAGATTGTCCTACTGAGTGGTGTAAGTCAGACAGAGAAAGACAAATGTATGATATTGCTTACCTGCGGAATCTTACAAAATGGTACAAATGAACTTACTTGCAAAAGAGAAACAGAGTCACAGATGTAGAAGACAAACTCATGGTTACGGTGCCGGGGGCGATAAACTGGGAGACTGGGATTGACATATACACACGGCTATATATGAAACAGATAACTAATAAGGACCTATTGAAGAGCACAGGAAACTCTACCCAACACTGTGTAATGACCTATATGGGAAAAGAATCTAAACAAGAGTGGATGCGGGTATATGTATAACTGAGTGACTTTGCTGTACGGCAGAAACGAACACAACACTGTAAATCAACTATATTCCAATAAAAATTTTTTAAAAATCACGGTGCCCCTGTAACTAGTTTACCCAACTCATCACAAGCACAGGCAGTGATGGAAAAGACACTCTAGCTCCAACTTTGCATATGGCGGCGGTAGCATGGGGGTGGGGTGGTTACGAATTGAGGAACAGGTGTGGTTAGGGCCCCGCTGCGGCCAGGAACGCCTCCCCAGCCCCGTCTAACCTCCTGGCTTGAGCCCCCATGTTTTCTGATGCAGAACGAGGGGGACACGGAGGGTGACCTGGAGTGACCACCAACCTTTGCTCTTTCTTTTCTTAACTGTGAGTGTTAGGGAGCAAGGACAGAACTTACAAAACAACCTAAGCCCAAACAAAACAGCCACAGGAGAAAAGTAAACAGAAAAACGATCATCCCTTCCAAGTAAAGGCCTTGAATTTCATGAAGCCTTTCTTTTATTCCCATTTGTTACTCTTAAGAATCAGATTAAAGTATCTGGTTTCCCAAGCGCTTGCCTACAACCAGGGCTCCTCCTCGGACACACCTTTGTAATTCTACCCACCTTGGCAGACAGGCAGGTGACCCAGAGAGCTTTGTTCCCCGGTTTCACATTGTATTATGTAGCCTCAGGCACCAGGCTACCCAGTCAGCCCGATTTACAACCTGAAACCACTTGTCTTTTCTGTGTCTGTTCCTGACGTTTACGCAACACAGGTCCTCAGAGGTGTACCAGCACCCTGCCTGCCCTCTATCATTTTATTTGTCCTCACAGCAGACATGGACTTCTTATATTTTTTGTGTTCAATTCCTGATACATGGAGAGGCAAACCCAGGCAAAGAGAGTTCAGGTGCGCCGTGTGAGATGATACACTGGACTTGGTGGCTGGGCTGGACTAGAAGTTCTAGTACTTACGTCAGAGATTCTCTCATCACCGTCATCATCTAATATTTAAGTAACAGAAAAAGCCTGAGAAGAAAAGCTCACTAGGACCTAATCCCACTTCCCAGAGTCAAGCACTGGGCACACGCTGGCTCTTTACTTCCAAACTCCCACAGCGCCGAGATACCCCTTTAAAATGTTACACAAGTAATACGTGCATCTTAATTCAGAAATGTACACAAGAACACTACAGATAAAGCAGAAGTCCCTGCTGACATCTTCCCATCTTGACTTTGTTCACTACCCCATAGGCACCTTGAAGGATGTGGCAGGTATCTTTCCATTTAGTATTGTTTTGTCATATACGTCCATATAACTGTGCTGTACCCATAGTCATTTTCATTGACAGTGTTTTCCCACTGACATTTTGTTTTTTGAGATCTAGCCACACTTTTAGGGCTGATTCATCTTCTGTGGCTCTAGAGTATTCTATCACACGTATGTGCCACTAATTTGTTCATTCCACTTTTTAAAAGTATTTTTTAATTGAAGTGTAGCTGATTTACAATGTTAATTTCCGCAGTACAGCAAAGTGACTCAGTTACACACACACATATACATTCTTTTTTCTATTCTTTTCCATGATGGTTTATCCCAGGATGTTGACTATAGTTCCCCGTGCTACACACTAGGACCTTGTTGTTCATCCAGTCTATATTCCATTCCACTTTTGATGACCACTGAAGTCCTTTCCACTTCTGATGGCCACTGAAGTCCTTTCCACTTCTGATGGCCACTGAAGTCCTTTCCACTTTCTCACCGTGGCAAACACTGCACATTTCTCTAAGTGCCTGTGTGGAAATGTTTCTCGGGACTTACTCCTAGAAGAGGAATTGTTGGGTCACAAGAGGAATTGCTGTGCACTTTCAGTTTCAACAACAACGGCCAAATTGCCTTCCAAAGAGCTTTTTCCAACCCGGACGCCCCGAATCAGCGCGCGAGGGTACGTGTCTCTCCATAAGCCGGCAAAAATTCCTGTTCTTGTCAGACTTCCCCGAGTATAATTTTCCAAAGTTAAATATGACTCTCACATCTTTCTACAAATATGGCATGCACATGGGCCAAAAGTTTACTCACCTCATTAACTAATGAGGACGTCTGTAAGATGAAAAAGCTGATTCAAAGACCATTTGGGGAAATGGGTTTACAGAGTCCTTAACCTATATTAAAATAAGATTGCTAGGCTAGATATAAACATGGTTAATGTCCTACAGGGAAATAATTCTAACCTTTGAAGTTACCTTTTCTTTGGGGCAAAGATTATTTGCATCTCTACCAGGCACAAATCTACAAGTTGGTACATAACCTTATAGAGACTCAGCTTTTCATTAATAGTAAACAGCAACATCAAACAACAGAAACTTCTCCTAGAAAAGTAAGTAATCCTTGAGCTTTTAAACAACGCTTCAAAACGAGGTTGAAAGGAGCGCCATCCTTTTGGTCTTATTTTCAGATTTTGGATAATTTCTCTTAATAGATTTTTAAAAATCTGTATCAGTGCAATGGATTAAAAAGTGGCAGTTCATTGTGTTTTACTCGGAATGTCTGTAATGATTAGTGACTTTTGGGCCGTTGTTATTTTTACTCTCTAGTTCCAGGTCTCTTTAACAAACAAATATTGCGGACAGGAAATAGCTTCCTTCTCTTTAGTGACCAGAGTGCCTGGCACAACTGAAGAGCAGCCTCACGAAGTTAGGTCTCCTAGGCAACAGGGAAAAGGAGACCTGATTGCTCCTAGGATAGATTTATTGGATGCATAAAAACACCTTCACTGTGGTCGGAGAGGTTCTGCTCAGCCCAGCGGCAGTGGGAGAGGGGGTGTGTACCCAGGGAGAATACGATGGGGGGAGACCTCAGTGGGGCTTTGTGGGGGACGGCAGAACTCAGCTCTGCCCGCTTCCTCAGCCTCTACCCTCAGGTCCCTCCTGCGGACTAGGTGGTGAGTCCATCAGTTACCAGCATTTACTGACTGTCGCCAGGTTGGGGAGTCTCCAGGTTGTGGAAAACACCTTCTCTTCCCAGTTCACAAGGCAAACGGGAGGTAAAGATAAACTTGGATGAACTTTGAAGGTCTGATATGGGCAAGTCACTGGAGCAGTCTGAGTAAAACCTGGAGGCGGTGATGTGTGTGCGTGTGCGTGCGTGTGTAGCAGTGAGACACACCTCTCGGTCTGGATCGAGTCACGTGACCGACAACCTGCCCTCAAGCTGGACCGAGTCACGTGACCGACGACCCCCGGGTCTGGATCGAGTCACGTGACCGACAACCTGCCCTCGATCCCCATCGTTTCTGCGCCCTAGCTGGGCTTTCGATACTTTCCAGGAGCGCAGAGCGCTTACGGGCCTCGCCCTGGCTCTGCCTCCCCAGCCTGGGGCGATGTGAGGTCACCCGAGACCCTCTAGAACCAACTTCCAATACTTGAACTAACCGGATTCCTTAACTATCGCTCGAAATTACCTCCCAATTAGGAGCAGCCTGAGGGGCAGGAGGCCGTGAATCCCGGTTCTCCACGGGGGCAGCTTCCCCGGGTCCACTTCGAAATCTCTCCGGCTCACCAAGGGCCCCAGCTCACGCGGGGACGCTCTTTCCGAGGGGACCCTTTCCCACCGCCGGCCCGTCCCACTTCTTAGCAGGGCGTCCACTCTCCTTTTGGGGGGACCCTGTGGCTGGCTGGCCCGGGCCTGCCGCGTCGTCTGTCCCACCGTGTCCCCATCTGTCCCCAGCCGCGTCCGCGCCGTGGCCGGGCGGTGGCGCGACTGGAATGCGCGGGGGACGCGGGGCGGGCGGCTTCGGCCTCCGGCCCGGCCCAGGGTAGATGGGCGGGCGGCGCGCGGACGAGAACCTGGCCGACAGCACCGGCGCCGGGTCCCCGGAGCGGGTGCGCCCCGCCCTCGCCCCCCTCCCGGCACACGTGCAGCTTCCACCCCCGCGGGTCGGGTGGGGCGCGCAGCCCCCCGACCCGACAGTCTCCGAGGATCGAGAAACGGAAAGAGAGAAGTCTCCCCGGGAGCCCGCCGAGCGCAGGCCAGCCCGCCCTCTCTGCCCAGTCTCGTCCGATCCCGGCCGGCGGCTCGGGGCCCGGAGGGGAGGGAGGGAGGGGGCGGGGCGGGGGCACAGAGGCGGGGCCGGCGCCCGGGTTTCCGCCCCTCCAGGCAGCCGGGGGTCCCCGCGGCCCCAGCAGCGCGGGCTCGGGAGGCGGCGCGGGGCGCTGAGGCCAGGCCCCCCGCTCCTCCGCTTGGCGCGTCCTCTCACCCGGAGGCGGGGAAGGCGGACGCGACCGCGGCCTCGACGTCGGCGGCCGCGCCGCCCGCGAAGGGAAGCGCCTTATAAGCCGCCGCTCGGCCGAACCCGCGGCTCGTCGCCGCGCCATCCCGGAGAGCTCGCGGAGGCCGGGCCGACCCCAGACAGACTCCGACTCCGGACAGACTCCCGACCAGCGCCGGCTCCGGACAGATCCTGGATCTGTCCGACTCTGGACAGACCTCGGACGGACCCCGGCCCCGAACAGACACCCCGGCTCCAGACCGATCCCGGCTCCGGACGGACTCCCCGCGGACCCAGGCCCGGGCGAGCGCGCCCCCTGCCGGCCGGGGCATGCTCGGCCCGCGGTATGGCCTCGGCGGTGTTTGAGGGCACGTCGCTCGTGAACATGTTCGTGCGCGGCTGCTGGGTGAACGGCATCCGCCGGCTCATCGTCAGCCGGCGCGGCGACGAGGAGGAGTTCTTCGAGATCCGCACCGAGTGGTCGGACCGCAGCGTGCTCTACCTGCACCGCAGCCTGGCCGACCTGGGCCGCCTGTGGCAGCGCCTCCGCGACGCCTTCCCCGAGGACCGGCCCGAGCTGGCGCTCGCGCCGCTGCGCGAAGGTGGGCGCGGGCCCGGCTTGGGGCAGGGGGTCGTGGGGGCTCCTTTGAAGTGCAGGGAGGGGGCGCAGGGGCGGTTATTAAGCGGGGATCGCGACATCCCGGCCCCCGGCACGGGACAGGGACCCTCAGACCTCCGCCCGCCCCCGGGCGGTGAAGTGCAGTGGCTGGTGCGCAGGAGTCGGCGCACGGGGCCCGAGGCCGGCCAGACGGGCGTCCTGACCGTCCCCAAGGCGAGCCACCGGCCCGCGCCAGTGTCGGGCGGCCCCTGCGACTCCCGCCGCGGCCGCGGCCGGAGAGGCGGGGGGGACGTTTGGGAGGAGTTAAGGACAGCGTCCAGCTGGGGTCGCGTCGTGTCTGGCAGCCCCCTCCGAGGCCACCCCCGGCAGGGCCGCGCCTCTTGTCCCCGGTGACCGACAGCCCGAGTGCGCGGTGCCACGCGGCCTCCGTCGCCACTAGGGTGGGTCCGCATTCGAGTTTGATGAGCCCAGAGGCCTCCTCCCGCGCCTTGTGACTTTCCTGGCTCGCAGGGACTGGGTGGCTTCCCGTTTCCTTTTCTCGGCCCACGGGCTGGCCTTTGGAGGCCGCGGAGAGGAAGCGAGAGGCTGAAGCCGAGGCAGGAGGACTGGGGTCCCCCCTGCCCCCTCCCACACACACGCGTGACCACCTGCAGCGCTGGGAATCTGGTGACACTTCCCAGCGCCTTCCTCTAAGCAGATCCCTGGGGCACTTTAGGGGGCATTTACTGAAGCTGCCCGTCTGCCTGAGGTCTTGGGATAATCTCCACTCCGCCCCACGCCCCCCTCCCCGGGACAGCTCCCACCCGTGTGTGAATTATATGGGTAATTAGCTCATTCTCATGACACATTCTCGGGCAGACGCGTCACTTGGAAAGGCTCCCAAAGCCAGCACGTGTGCAGGCCCTGCTCCCCTGAGTCTCGCTTTCGTGCTGCTCTGGAGGGAGTTTAGTGGTATTTCAAGCATGGCAGCAGTTTACCTTGATCTACTGTGTGTGTGTGTCTGTTGTTGTTTATCAAATGGATGCTGGAACAAGGCAGGCCATAAACAAACAGGAGTCCCCGAGAGCTGGTGGAGGGCCTGCCCTCCCCCGCCCTCCCCATACCCTCCCCCCGCCCTCCCCTGCCCTCCCCCATACCCTCCCCCCCGCCCTCCCCTGCCTTCCCCCCATACCCTCCCCCATACCCTCCCCCTGCCCTCCGCCTGCCCTCCCTTCTGCCCTCCGCCTGCCCTCCAGGTCTCACTCTGTCAGAGGACCCCGCTCAGCTGTGACTCCAGGCTCCCCACTTGGCTCCGCCCCTGTAACATAGGACCTGACACTCACTTTTCTTGTGCGGATTGGAGTGCACCCTCAGTGTCCAGCAGTAGTAAGCCCTCCGCAAAGGTGGCTTTTGTTGTCACCCCCAGCGGCTTCTGGTGAGGGTCATAGAAGGTGGGGAGGAGGGCGGAGCTTCAGTCGCCCTGGGATCTGGTGAGGAAACCACCTTACCCGGAGCACAAGGGTTAGGGTGCGCTGTGCACTCGCACGCCCTGGGCTCTGTCCCTCCGCACAGGTTGTGCCTGGTTGGTTCTGGGTTTGCGAGGTGTCAGCGCACCATCCGCAAGGAGACAGGAAGAGGGTGACCACCAGGGAGAAAACAAGGCGCAGAAGGGGTATGATAGCTGCTTTCAAGTGTCTAAAGGGAGAAAAATCGGCAAGAAATGGGTATTAGGTTTAGTGGGGGACATGCGGGGCGGCAGTCAGGTGAGGACCAGTTGTGTGTGAAGGCCTTTCGAACAGCCCACGGTGGACTGTGGGAATGTCTTCTCGGCTGGAGTCCTGACCAGAGGGCCTCCTGCAAGGCCAGCTCAGCACCCCTGGAGGAGAGGAGGTGGAGGCCCGGGGCCGCAGGACAGGCGACCTGAACCCTCTGTCTGGTTCCAGGTTCTCTGCCTGGAGGCAAGTGGCCCCTCCCCCAGCACTACCTGAGTTTGTTGTACACCCAAGGGAAGGCCTTTTCCTTCCTTAGAAGGAAGGAAAGTCCAGGGAAGTCGTTTGCTAAGTAAAATACATCGCCATAATGCAAAAGAAGCGTTCACCTTATTTCCAGGTGGATTTACTATTTGCATAAACAGATCGTCTGGACATACAAACCGTACACACAAAAGGCATCCAGATGTGTGTGCTGTTTTAGAGATGCCAGGTTTTCTCAGTGCAATTCCCCATCAGATTCCCTCAGTTTAAATTTATTGCATGTTTCTGGGCTGGGTTACATTGGCCCGCTCATCTCTTTAAAAAGCTTTGCAAGCGTAGGTTTGAGAACTCGTGCTGGCAGCAGGCTGGTAGCTCTTGTAAATGCAGGACTGAACACCTCCAGGGGGTGGGAGCGCCTTGGGTCCGACTTGCATCTTTGATTCTGCGTGCAGTGAAGGGGATGCTGAGCCCTCTGTCTTGGTCCCTGGAGTACTGCAGTGGGAGAGTGCTTCTGTGCAGAGAGTACTTTTCCTTGATTCTGCACACACACTGGTGCTAGCCTTGGCTGTCTGTCTGTGGAACGTGTATGTTTCCTGGTGACACGTGCGCAGAGATGTTTAAACCCCTGCGTGGAGTGGCGGCACGGGGCTCACTCGCCCACCTCTCTGGTCTTCTGTTTGGGCGAGGCTGCCCTCAGGACTAGTCTTGCTTCTTCTGTCCTCTTCCTTGGCCTCTTGGCCTCTCACCTTGTGCTCTTCTGCGTCTGGATCTGATATACCCGTCCTTCCTTTCTTGTGCCCCTGCCTGGGGGAGGGAGGTAGCTGCTCTCTGTGCATATCATCTCTGGGTGACCAAGGTGTCCCCTTCTGCTCTTTCCACACTCTGACACAGGTAGGGCCGAGTCTTTGACTTAAATCCCCTTTACGTAATACTTAACATGGTTCAGGGCTCCTGACCAGATGTGGCAAGGTCTCTTGCCTGTTCCATCTCTCGTCTGGGAAGGTTCACACTTTAAAAGACAAGGATGCAGAATTTCCCCAGTGACTGTTTGGGGCTCTTGGATTATTTTGATCCTTTTTAAAAAATAACACCTGTTTCAGGCCTTATGAAGTCATCACTGTAGAAACAGATTCTATTTCCAAAGTAGTCAGGTGACCTTTGATTCCTGATCACTGTCAAATCAACACTTTGGTTTTATATTCACTCAGCAAGTACCTACCAGATGCCTCCCCTGCACCATCATCTTCTAGGCGCTGGGGATGCAGCAGTGAACAAAACAGACAAACCCTGCCCTCATGACTCTATATTCAGGGTGGGGGAAATCCAATAATAAAGAAGATAAGTTAAAAAAAATGTTAGATGGTTCTGCACCTTCAGAAGAAAAGAAAAGGGAGGAAGGAGAGGAGCTATGACTTGCAGGGGCAGGGAGGGGTTCACTTTCAGATGGGCTGGTCCGGAAGGGCTCAGAGGAAGTGACCTGTGAGGAGAGACCGGGAGGAAGTGGGGAGAAAGCGATGTGGGTGCCTGGGGAAGAGCTTCCAGCCAGTGGCCAGAGCAAGTGCAAAGGCCTTGAGGCCGGCATGTGCCCGGCGGCCCTGTGTCCTGAGGGGGCCGCTGTGGTTGGAGGGGAGAGAAGGGGGTGGAAGCAATGGGAGATCGAGGTAGGGAGTGGGCAGATGACGCTCAGCGTGGGGCTCTTGTCGGAGATGTAGAGCTCGGAACGGGAGCGACCTGATGTGACGGGCACGCTGGCTGCTGTGCTGAGCATGGCTGGAGAAGGACCAGGGCGAGCCGGGGAGACAGGGAAGGTGTGAGAAGTGGTCAAACACGGACGTGTCTGGGAGGGAGTGCAGGGTCTATGGAGAGACCAGATGTGGGTGTGGGGAGCCTTGGGCGATGCAGGAAGCCCGCAGGGGGAGCTGACGGAGGGCCCAGCTTTGAACACGGTATTTAGTGTTTTCTCCAAATAAGGCCCCTCCTTGAGATCCTGTGCGTGGTGCTGGGGTAACGTCTGTTCACCCCTGTCACCGGGGACGTGGATCTGCCTGCGTCTTCATAGACCTTCTGTTAGATGTGAGATGGAGGGGCAGAAGCGAAGGCGTCCGGCACCGACCAGAGAGGCCTGGGCGCAGGTCCGCCAGCCAGGACACCCCGCCTCCCCACGGCTCTAGGGGACAGCGCTCTGCTCCCAGGCTCTGCTCTCACGTGGATGGGGAGAAGCTCTGTGCTTCCCCGAAACAAGCAGGGGTAGATCGCTGTCTGGTCTGGGGGTGAACTGCAGAGCCCCGAGTTTCCTTTCTTAGTGAAAGTGGCTAAAAAAGAGCAGAGGCCACCCACAGGTCGGGGCAGCAGATCGGGGGGACAGAGGCCACCTCTGTCCGGCCTGACGGGCCCTTCAGTGGGCTGGGGTTCTGTCCTCCCCCCTCACAGCCCAGCCCCGCCCCCATGCATGGCTTCCCTGGAGGGGGTCCTGCCCCTTCTAATGGGGAGAGGGGCAGTTTTCACTTCTCTGGGGCATTTTGGGTGATCTTTCTGATTCACAGACCTATTTCGAATCTCTTCCATATATAGGGCTGCCGGGCTCTGCTGTCCCCCCGGGGCCGGGGCCGGCATCCCTCCCGGGAGCCGGCTGTCTCCTCTCTTCCTAAGGTTTTATGTTTCTTTCCCAGACCCACACCCTGCTGTCGCTCAGGCTTTGTTCCGAGTTCCCTGTCCGGACTCTCCTTCCTCCGTGAGTGATGGTGTGCTCTGCGGTCCCATGGTCTCATCCGTCAGAGCTCCGGCCGTGCCGTGGGCCCAGGTGACTCGGGCTAACTCCCAGTCAGAGAAGGAGCGGCCAGAAACTCACAGAGCTTGTTGGTTCTGGAGCTTCTAGGCCTCGCTTACTTCCCACTAGATTTCCAAGGGGAAACTTGGCTCTGCATCTCAGCACCGGGACCGGCTGGTAGCATCTGGGTGCCCTCAGGCTGGCCCTCAGGGACGCCGTCGTCCTTTTCTCTCTTTTAACAACTCTGGGCCTGGTGTGCCTCCACTGTGCGTTTTTATAAACACTTTTCCAAACAGCAGGAGGTGTTTCTGGTTGGGAGCAGTCAGAACTAGGGAAGATGGGCGTGCAGCGGAAGGCGGCAGCAAAGCCTCTGCGGTAAGAAGCAGGGTCGGGGCCGTGTGGCCGCTCCGTGAGGCTCGGTGCGGAGCTGCAGGGCGGGGCCGCGGAGAGGCTGGCCAGGAGCGATGACCCCACGGGCGAGCACGGGCGCCCCAGGCCCCGGCCCCTTGGTGCGGGGCGTCCTGCAGGGGCAGCGGCCGTCAGCAGAGTACATAGGGGACAGGGAGTGAGGGCGCGGCGTTACCAGGGGTTGACGTTGTCCCACTGAAATCGTTTTTATTGGTGTTCTTGTTCACTTTCACTTCCTCGGGTGACAGTAGGCAGCCACCAGCCCTTTCGGTCGTCACCACTGACAAGATGGTCCCCATGTCCCTGAACGGGCCTGAGAAAGTTCCCCCCCCCGCCCCCGCCAGGCACTGGATCCAAATCCTCCCCGTGACGGGGGCAGGGAGGGGGCTGAGGCGAAGGGCTGGACGCCTTTCTTTTCTGGTCGGGCCTGGGCTCCCTTGAACCGTGGCAGCACAGACAAGACGTGTCCTGTGTCACATAGAAGCACAGACCACGTGCCGCGACGTTGTCCTCCAGGCAGGCCCCGCAGGGCCCCGCTCCCCCCGCCCCGACGTGGGTCCTGCTCCGCTGCCGACTTACACTGCAGGTCGTGCCGCACGTTTAAGAACAGGCACCTCCGTCGTCCTGTGCTGGTGTGTGACTTACAGTCAGTAGGAAACACGACGAGCGGCATTTGGACCGAAGGTGGGGGCAGGGAAGGAGCGGACGTGGGATTAAGGCTGTTACCACGATGCCTGCTCACCACCAGAACCCCCTGCTTCCCGCAGGGGAAAATCCAGGCCCTGCAAGACTGGTGGACCCGCCTGGGGACACGAGGTCACGGCGGGAGGAGGTTGGGCTGAGCGGCCGAAAGCACCAAGCAGCAGCTTTGGGACCAGGCAGGTGAGGATGCGGTGTCGGGCTGTTTCCGGTTCCCTCCCACGTGACTCGAGGCGGGTGAGGATGCGGTGTCGCGCTGTTTCCGGCTCCCTCCCACGTGACTCGAGGCGGGTGAGGATGCGGTGTCGCGCTGTTTCCGGCTCCTTCCCACGTGACTCGAGGCAGGTGAGGATGCGGTGTCGGGCTGTTTCCGGCTCGCTCCCACGTGACTCGAGGCCGGTGAGGATGCGGTGTCGGGCTGTTTCCGGCTCCCTCCCACGTGACTCGAGGCGGGTGAGGATGCGGTGTCGGGCTGTTTCCGGCTCCCTCCCACGTGACTTGAGGCGGGTGAGGATGCGGTGTTGGGCTGTTTCCGGCTCCCTCCCACGTGACTTGAGGCGGGTGAGGATGCGGTGTCGGGCTGTTTCCGGCTCCCCCCCACGTGACTTGAGGCAGGTGGTTCAGCTCAAGCCACCGCTGCAGGGTTGATAAGCTGGCAGGGGTGGCATCTGCATGGCCGCCGCTGTGAGCGCTGAAGCCACGACAGAGCCATGCTGGACGGAAGGCACCGTGTGAGGCGGAGCTTCTGCCCTTTGCTCTGGGTAGGCAGCGTCCCTCACCCAGAGCCCTCCTGGCGGGGGTGTGGCCTCCAGCCTCCTGTCCTAGGGAGGTGGGGACGGCGATGGCGCCTGAGAGCCGGGGGAGTGGGGCACCCGATACCTCAGTGGGACCCCTACCGACCAGGCCTGGGGCTTTGCTGGTTCAGAAATTGGGATTTGGTGCTTGGCGTGGGTCAGGCTCGGGGGCAGTTTTCCGAGGCAGATGCTCTCAGTGTGTATTTTCTATGAGAAATAGAGCTGCCACGGGGGCAGAGCCTGGGTGGAGAGCCGGGCCCCCCTTGGCCCCCAGGGGTGTGTAAGGCTTGTCTCAGCCCTTCCGGCCCGCTGTCGCCCTCACCCCTGCGCTGCAGGTTCCCTGCTGGGTTTTCCTGGTGACACCTCCCTGCGGTCAGTCTTGGCCTCGTGTCCGTCATCCTGGGCAGCATGTAGGGGCAGGTCTTGTCGCCTGGTGCCCGCTTCGGCATCAAGTGCTTCCTGTTTTGAGAGCCTGGGACAGCTGGCGTTGATTCCCTAAATTCCTTCCAAGTTTTAAGACGGACTAAGGCGCAGTGAGTGACTCCTTAGCCGTGTTGAGTCTGAAGCTTAGTAAGGAATTCTGCCTGTGGTGGGAGAAGAGCGAGGCGGCCGGAGAAGGAGGGGCTGGCGGAGGGATGTGGTGAGAGGCGGGCATCTCACAGGCCTGGGAAGAAGCGGAGGACAGAAGTCTTCCCGCAGCCCCTTCCCGGGGCTTCCGGACCTCTTGTCTTGTCTCTGCTCGTCTCTCTCCTCCGCCTCCTTTCCCTGCCCTGCTTCTCGTCCTTGCAAAGACGGGGAGGAGATGTTCCTGTCCATCAGTGTTGCCTTGGGCATCTCTGGGCCAGGGGAGGGTGATGGGGGAGGGGGACCGAGCCTTGTGTGCAGCAGGGTGGGCATGGGGGCAAAGGGTGGGACCCCATGGATGGAGCCTGTGAGGTCAGAGTCGCCACGGGTTCCCAGGGAGCGAGGGCTGCGTGGGGATGCTTGAGTTTAGCAGAGAATAACCACTTTGGTTGAGCTCAAGCTCATCGCTGAGTGAGTCCCTGCTGGTTTTATGTTGACTACCTATTTAGAGGACAAGTATTTACGAAGTAATCATTGACAATTTTCCTGGAAATTTTAAAATATTTTATTTCCAAAATTTGTACGATCCTCAGCTTCTAAAGAATATATATCTCGTGACAGTGCCCTCCGCACCTCGCCCGAGCCGCCTGCTTCTCTGGGCTCTGCGTGGATGGACTTTTGAACTATGCCTTCTTTGACTCAGTTGGAAAGTCCACATCACAGAAGATTTCCCCGGGGTCTGCCATGGGAGTCTCTTCTTAAGGGACTGGCATCCTCTGGGTAACGGACACTCCTTCCCAATTGACCCGAGAAGCATGTGTCTTCACTCCCAGAATTACAGCGGCAGAAGGCGCTCAGGCAGATTCAGCCCTGAGTCTGTCCCTGGAGGCTGGGACAGTCACCAGAGATGTTCAGTCCGAGGCCTCCACCCACGGAAGTAGGACGTGGAACCAGGTGCCTGAGGTTAGGACACTGGTCCGTGTCTGCTCCCTCAGCCTGATCTTTGTGCTGATACAGTTTGGGTTCAGTTTGGGTTCCGAGAATGCGTCAGGTGTTTGTGTTTGTATAAAGACCTAACCCAGGAACTGACAGAAGCTCGTTTGGAGTTCTCGATTTTCAAGGGTAAACTAGTTTAGACAGAAGGGGTACCCTGGCTGCTCAAGGCTGAATTTCAACCCCCAAAGGGATGTGAAATTGACATACCGAAATGTACATAGTCGTGTTATCAATCTTACAGTTTCAAAGTTTTGGGCTATATCTGGATAAATTTCTCACATCACAAATTGTGTAGAGTGAAATTTTTAAAAATTGAGATTATATTAGTGATGATGCTTTATCAGAAATTAGAAAATTTCCTGGGGCTGTGAAGTCTTCTGAGTCAGTTTCCTTAGAACTTGGGTGTGGCGGGTGGACCGCATCCCTTCCCGCTGTCCTCGCTGGACTGCGTCCCGCGCCTTCCATGGACTGATGGCGCCTCCTGCTGGCCGGCCCTGGAACGGCAGCCTCGTAACCAAGGGGGGGGGTCTGAGTTTTTCTGTCCAACTGCAAATTTACAACCATTTTATCCGCTTGCATTCTTTAGAATCACGATCTCAGATAGTAAAACTGAGTCAAACAAGATCCCCACAGTTTTCGTTCGATCAACCATATTTGGAATACAAAAGCTAAAAGTTCTAGATAGTCCTAAATTATTGGACGTAAGCACATTTTTGAAAATGAAGTTTAAAATAGTTACTGTAAACAAGTGACATTTGGAAAAGCTCTGCCGGTCATCAAAAGCCAAAGCTCTTGGGTCACAAAGGAAGAATACAGCAGGTAGGACAGAAAGCCCCCCGACTGCCTGTACGTAGTTGAGCGTCCCCATCCGCCGTCTGTCCTGGGCAATGACACAGGCCCCAGATGTGGGCTCTGCTCACACCCCGCGCCGGGTGCTGTGTCATTTTGGGAATTGATGCTGATCTTGGGTGTTTCCAGCTGGTGTTTCGGTTTCCAACAGTTGAGAACTTGAGAAAGCTGATGGGGGCGGACCTCAGTGGGTTTGAGACATGAAATTTTAAAGGAAGCTTTATTTCATTTCTGCACTGTGGCCCCAAAGCACAGTTTTGGGTTTGTTTGTTTGTTTGAATGTTTTCCTTCCGCATTTAGTACACCTCCCTGTTTAATGGGAAACACCTTTAAAACAACTGAAGGAGGGAGATTTCCAGGCCCAGGAGGGGAGGGAAACGTGGGTGCTGGCGTTGGAAGAGGGGCCAGGCCACTGGAAGCCCCGTAGCCAGTGGTGACCCCTTCCTGCCCTGATGTGGGGTGAGGGAGGGGCTCTGTGGGGGCCAGGTAGCCTTGGGGGCCGCCCCTAGATGGATGCCAGTCAGCCCAGCCGAAGCCATAGCTTCATGAATCTCCACCTTTGATTCCCTGCCCAGGGAAGAGGTGGGCGTCCTTGTCATTCACGTGGACGGCTTTCCTTGGGGAAAGGAGGACATACCGTGGGAACGCGGAGCCCGATCACCTTGGTTGTCACCCAGAAGCCACTACGCCACGGGGAGATAAATTATGACGAGGGGCCCCCAACCAAAAGCCAAAGCTTAAGAAACTACCCCTGTCACTGTTCCTGCAGGAGGGAGTCCAGCGTGTGCTTTCGCCATTGAGATGTTCTCAGCCCCTCTTGTCGTGAAGCATGTTTTCACTTCCAGAGAGCACCGTTGGGCTTCTCCTCGGAAGCATAAAGGCAGGTGAAAGGCAGCGATAAGGTCGCAGCTTCCACAGATGGAACCAAACCAGAGTGGCCGACAACTAGGTGGGTTTATTGCCACCTCGGTCTCGGGCAGCTGTCGTCCGAGGCCTGTGACCCTGAGCCTGCTGGCCGGGATCCGCTGGGGTCAGTGACCCCGAGAAGCAAGAGACGTGGTTGGCACCCGTAGGCTGCTGGACACACACAGGCGATAACTCGTCCTTGACTCTGTTCTCTTGTGCAACTTTATTCCATCAACAAACGGCCAACGACCAGTGAATCCCCTGCGGGTGTCAGTGTCAGTGTCAGGCCCTGTGCTGACGGCTGACGACAGGAGGGGACCCTGGGCACCTCCTACACTCAGCTTCACAGGTGGGCTTGGGGAGGCCACAGGGGAGGGAGCAGGTCTGCTGCAGAGCGGTGAGTGCTGCAGAGGTGGGGTGGATGGAGCTCTCCCAGAGCTCAGAGCAGACCGAGTCCCGCCTGGTGGGTGGGGGGCTTCACAGAGCAGAAGGCGTGTCCCAACCCACGTGGCCTTTAAGAGATGGTGGGATTTTCCCACTCGAGCCTGGAGGTAGGGGAAGGCCAGTGGGCATGAGTCCCCCAGAGGCAGTGCTGTGTGGTGCCTTGGACCGGTTCCTCGGGGTTGGGATGAGGATGTGGTAGTCACAGAGCAGTGGAGCTGGTGAGGTTGGCGAGGCTTGGACCCCCAGGGTGTGTGCGCTGAGCCTAAACCCTTACATGTTCCCAGAGGCCTGACCACGTACTTCTTGCCTTTCTCTGCTTCGTCTGGAAAGCAGGTCGCCAAGAAGATAGTGTTGCCAGGTAAAGTACAGGACACCAAGTAAGTTTGAGTTTCAGATAAACACTGAATAATTTTTTAGTGTGTTTATCCATACTGTTGCATTATTCGTTGTTTATCTGAAACGCACCTTGAACTAGGTGTCCTGCTTTTTGCTTGCTAATTCTGGCAGCCCTAAAAGAAGATCAGCATAGAGCAGAGTGTGTTTATTTGACTGAATGGTACCCTGGGTGGTTGTAAACCCAACCATGGGCTACACGTGCTCTACGTCCTAGGAGGTGGGTGTAAATACGCCGTATGCGTTGACCGGATGAGAGGCTGATCCTGTAAACTGTCCTTACAGAACACAACTACTGTGCCATGAACTCGAGTGATTTAACACCAGTGTGTTAGATGTAACAGAAGTTGAAACGTGACAGTCGTTTTGCTTGTCTTAGAATAAAGAAGCTCTTTCTGGGGACGACTTACAGAATTGTCCTGTCTCTAAAAACAACTTTGCAGAGGACTTTTCAGCGTCCCTCTTTTCCTCTCTAGACTTGTCCGTAGGAAGCAAGAGGTCACAGAGGGGTGTGTGTGCGTGTCTGCGTGTGTGCTTGTGCGTGTGTGTAGTTCTAAACAAGAAGCTCAGGGCTGAGACCCTGGCACCCTGGTGTTTTCTTTCTCCCTTCTCGCTGCCCCCAGCCTGCAGGGTGGTGGGTAGGCCAGGCAGCCTAGGTGAGAGGAGAGGAGGTGGCCCGGGCCCCTCTCTGCGGCGATGGCTGGGGAGTCGTGCTGAGGTTGCCAGCGAGGGCTGTGTGGACCGAGGCTTGGGGTCTTTGGCTGGCTGCCTGGGTCCGTGTGGCTTGAGGTGGGGTGGGCAGGACCAGATAGCCCACTGAGAAGCAGGCCCCCGGGTGGCCAGGTGAAGGTGCACCCGGCCTGTGCTCCAGGAGGTCCAGGGACCCCCTGCTCAGCCCAGGCCTTCAGAAGCGCCTCGCCCTGTGTTTGGGACGCCCCTGGTTTCCATGGACCACGCGTTCCGGGGCCTCGTAATTTCAATCACGTAGTGTAGGAGGTTAATTTAACACTACGTGGACTTGGTGAGCTGCCTGCAAAATGAACAACCCTTTCTCACCTGTAAAACAAAACCAGAACTTCTGAAAACTGGGATTCAGTGACTGAACATAGTTCTGGGATTTCAGCCTCTGTGGTTTGGTCGTAGCTCACCGGGACCAACATCCTGGGTCACGTGAAATGTCCTTGGGAATCTGACCTGCTCCATCCCTGGGAAGCTGATGTGTAGGAGCTGTGCTGGGAAGGTCTGTGCTCTGCACTGCTCAAAGGAAGATAGAAACGCACCTCGAGTCTCCGTGCCACTAGCTCTCGTGTTTTAGAGACAGAATACCGCGCTTTTTAGTAGCCAGTCGAGACTTCCGGTAACCAGAACGAGGGTAGGAGCCGATTCCTGGAAAGTGCTGCGAGTCACGCCCGCGCTGGTTTTCTCTGGGTAGAGATGTGATTTTTTCCCTTCCAAAGCCCGTATCTAAATGACTTGTCTAAACACAGGCTCCATTTCCACAGGACCTGTGGTCATCTCAGCTGTGTCATTGGGGGCTGGTGGGTCCAGCCTCCCCCAGCTACAGCCACCACGCTGGCGGGGGCTGAGCTCTGGCCTTGTCCAGGGTGCGGCTGGAGAGTCCCGCTCGGAGAGGCCTCTGATGGTGTCTCTGTGGCTTTCAGACGGACAGCGTCCACTGCAGCACACACGTTAATCACTCGTTGGGTCGTTGCAACTTAAAACGAGGTTGAGAGCCAGGCTTTCGGGGCAGGGCTGCACCCACGTGAGGCCGAGTAAACTTCCCAGATGTCTTGCATGGAGGGTGACGCCAGGGAGGCGTCATGTTGTTCTGTAGTTGATTCGGGAGCACACGTCTTGGTGTTTTTCTGATGGAGGCATTTCTGTCTCAATCCCAGGGCTGGTCGCCATAAAGGATGCCCACGACATCGAGACCAGGCTTAACGAAGTAGAGAAGCTGCTCAAGGCCGTCATCAGCATGCCGCGCAAGGTGGGTGCGCAAGGTGGGCGCGCAAGGTGGGCGCGCAAGGTGGGCGTGCAAGGTGGGCGTGCAAGGTGGGTGCAGGCGGACGGGCGGGGCTGGGGCGCGCTTCCTGGAAGTGTCAGGTGGGGTTAGGTGTAAGCCCAGGGAAGGAAGGCTCCTCGGGCTCTGGGGGCTCCGGTGCTTTCTCCCTGGGGAGGCAGCGGAAGTGACGGGCTCGCAGTTTACTGGAAAGTGAGGGGAGATGGACGTGCGTGAATGCTGGCGCAGACCAGGCACGAACTGTTCCCACTGTCCCCATCCTGTCCGTCCCTGGGCCTCGAGCTACCTGAGCACCTGACAGGTGAGTGGGGAAGCGGCCCCGTCCGCGCTCAGTCCCGCAGTCTGAGCAGTGCGGGGCCACCAGCGTCAGACGGGCTGCCTCACGAGAGGAAACTGTGTAGGAATGAACGTGTTTCTTCCCAGTATTCCAGGTCAGAAGTCGTGCTCACCTTCTTTGAAAGATCTCCCCTGGATCAGGTGTTAAAAAATGACAACGTCCATAAAATTCAACCCAGCTTTCAAAGTCCGGTGAAAATATCAGGTGAGAGCCACAGGGCCACCAGAAACCTTCCCAGCCCACTGTCCACGTGCTGGACACACCTCCCCCACCTTGGGATCCAGAAATACAGCCCAACAGAAGGGTGGAAGCAGCAGGGGAGGGACCGTTTCCCGATTTTTATGAAACAGTGTGTTTCTACCTACTGACCTGCAGTTTACACTCTTCCTACTTCCAAAGCAAGTTATCTGACGTATAAATTGGAACGTACTTAAATAGTCTATGATGAAAGCATCAGTGAGGCTTTTTTTTTGTGGTACGCAGGCCTCTCACTGTTGTGGCCTCTCCCGCTGCGGAGCACAGGCTCCGGACACGCAGGCTCAGCGGCCATGGCTCACGGGCCCAGCTGCTCCGCGGCATGTGGGATCTTCCCGGACCGGGGCACGAACCCGTGTCCCCTGCATCGGCAGGCAGACTCTCAACCACTGCGCCACCAGGGAAGCCCTCAGTGAGGCATTTTGAAGTGAATTACTGGAATGCGTCGTCCAGCCTGCAAAAATAAGAGTTCGCCTAGCGCAACACTGACTTGGTTCTTGGCTTTAGGGCGAGGGGACAGAAGGGGACACATGGTGTAGGTCTCCTTAGCGTGGACACTGGGTTGAGCCTCTGACAAATGTCAGCAGCGCTAGGAGGGGATGGTCAGCCGTCCTGCGGGTCAGAGGGGAGCGAGGGAAGCCTGGGTTCAGCCCGGTGGCAGCTTCCTCAGATCTGGGCCGCACGTGTTGCTACGACAGTAGACTCTGTTTTTGCAGTACTGTCGGCAAAGCCTGTGAGGGGCATCTTGTAGGAAAAGAGGTCTGTCCTGGAAGTCTCAGGTACCAGGCTTCCCCAGGCAACTTGTCTGGCCTGAGTGAGGTTGTGTGGGCGTTTGCCGGGCGCAGAGGGGATACAGCTCGGCCAGCGGTGACATCCCACAGGTCACCTTGACGTGAGGGGAGGCGGGGGGGCAGGGCGGGGTCCCTGTGTCCAGCACTTGAGTTCTGAGTGGAAGGAAGGAAAGAGGAGGGAGCGGAGGAGGGGGGCTCAGAGGGAGGTGATGGGGAAGAATCAGCAGGTGAGGGGACCTGAGCCCAGAGCCATCACCTGAAAAGGAACTGGGTCCCAGTGATGGAAAGACGGAGGGGGCACATTGGGGTGACGGCTGACGTCACTGTTATAAAAGTGTCCTTACTGAGTGATATACCAGGGCAAGGATGAGAGTCCTTAATTGTGTGCTGGGGCACGGCGGGCAGGGCTGGCAGGTTCTGGGAACCCGGGATGGAAAAGTTACTTTTCGCTCTGACCGTGTGTGCGCAGGACAGGGTTCAGCCTGGGTTTGCGTGTCTGCCACTTTTGTCGTCTTCCCAGGAGAGCTTCGTGTGTGTCCTTAGGAAGATGATCAGGGGACTGGGGGCCTCTTCTTAGCTAACGCCTAGCGTCCAGAACCTTCTCTACAGGAGAGTGAAAATGGCGGTCAGCCCTCCTGACCGGATGTCCGGGGACCCCAGTGTCCAAGGCTCGGAGAGGCTTCAGAGTGTGTCGGGCTCTGTGTGCTGTCACCTGGAGCGTGGGCATCTCTGTCCTTCAGTCTTGCACGGAAGAGCCCCGGCCCTGGCATCTCCATTTTGCTTGATTTCTTTCTGTTTTGAGCAAACAGGAGAACCGAGAGCCGCAGGATCCTTTCAGGGCCTGGGGTTGGTGGCAGGCGCAGGTTGACCCAAAGGCCCCAGGGCGTAAGAGGGACGGGTCGGCGCTGCATGCAGGTGCTTCTGATGGCGACAACCTGGCGTCCCCAGCCCCCGTCTCAGTGCCTTGTCTTTACTGCCGATTCGGATAAACTCACGACCCAAGTTTACCCCAAAGCGCTGAAAGGAAGGAAACAGGATTGAACAGGGGTAGCGCTGGGGTCCCACGTCGAGGTTTTAACTACGTTCTTGTGTTGTTTCGAGAACTGAGGACAGAGGTTTGGGGTTCCTCCTGCCCACGAGCTCAGGAGGCCTGGCACGCAGGTCTGGGAAGGCAGGGCCTTGGCCTCCCCATGCAGGCTGGGAGCCCGGGTCCTGGGGACATCGTGCTCCCTGCTGGGGCATCACAGGGGGGAGTCACTGTAGCCACCGCGGTGCAGCACAGAACACTTGGTGACACAGGGCTGCCTGACAGTGGGCTTGGTAAGCAGCTATTGCGAGTCAGCTGCAGAGAGCACGAAGCCTTGTGCCAAGACCACGGCCTGAAGGCCGCCCTGCACGGGAAGCTGGCAGGGTCACCCCTTCCAGAGCTGAGGGTCTCCCATGCCTGGGGGTCCGTCCTCCTCGTCTGCCCTCATCAGTCAAAGGGGTTCTCCCTGGGATCTTCGCCCCCAACCTCGCTGGCCCTCCCTCTGCCTGAGCGCGTGGCTGGGTGGGGCAGTTCCCATGGCACGTGAGACGTGCTTTCGTTGTCCACTGAGACAAGGATGTGGCAAATTCAGAGAAACTTCTAATGAAAACTGTTCGGTACAGTAGCGCTGCCAGCCGCAGAGGGCCTGGAGCCGCGTGGGCAAGCCCTGCTCCTCAGTCTGGGCCCGTATTTGCGCTGCGCGTGGACTCGGGAGTCCCCGGGCGCTGGGCCTCAGGACCCGGAGAGCCAGGCGCCCTGAGGGCTGAGTCTCCAGCAGCCCAGCCTCTCCCGGGGGTGTGTCCTCAGTACCGACATCGGCCACCAGGACCTGACTTCCTGGCTCATTCATTAATGGATTTCCTGTCATCCTGGGCATGTCAGGCAGTGGTCACTCTGGCTTTCCATGTCACCGTCGACCCCTCTGCTCCAGGCCCTGGGCCTCCTGCTGGCTGGGCCCTGTCTCCTCCCTCCCCACAAGCCCTGCCCGTCCACGTCCCTCCTGTCCAGCTAAATTCCACTCGTGCATGGAAACGGCCGTGCCCACTGTCACCCCCTCCCCCAGACTTCTCAGCACCTTCTCAAGCCTCTGATGTGGCATCCTGGGAGGTGGTGCCCTGGCGGACAGCCCTGACGTTGGCCCACTCTCAGGCCTCCTGCAGTGACATCTAGGTTGACCGGCTAGGGATCAGAGGCTCCACTAGGTGGCGCCAGGCGCCCATGGTGTGAGAACCAGCACCACCACCACCCCCCCACCCCCACCGGGGCCCCGAGTCTGGCGAGTGCTCTGGCTTCTTAGGTGATGCTTTGGACCGGTGCAGCCTTAAACACTCTTCATCCCGTGTTAATCTAAAAGTTTATTACCGAGTCTAGGAAAACTTAGATTTAGTTTTCTACACCGTGGCTGTGTTGGTGCAGCTTAAAAGAAAGCATGAACCCCAGCCTCGCTCTGGCTGCTTGGATTAACTGATGTTGGCCTCAAAAATCATTTCATTTTTTAGTAACCAGGCATCTGTATATTCTCAACTTAATTTTCACCATGCGGGGAGAGTCCTGGTCTCCAGCTAATGAAACTACACGGCTTTGGGTTTTGTTCCGTTGCTAGAGACGTTGACAGTAGAACAGGAAAGGGGATCGGAGAGTGTGTGAACGCTTTCAGGGCTGAGACTGTCCGCAGGAAAAAAAGAATAGATGAATTAATGAAGTGAGTTATGGTGGCATATGGGGCATGTGAAAACGGGCTGCGAGTAAGAAAAGCAAATCACCACCAGCCAGACACTAGCCATTGTTGCAGGAATGATCCCTGGAAGATGCTGAGATTAGTGGGTGAAAGTTGAAGGAGAAGCAGAATTTGCACTTGCATCTCCACCAGGATCGTTCTCAACTACAAAGAGAGAGGGAGTATCCTCATTTTGGAGAAAACCTCCTGACCCGAGAGATCCAGACGACATCCCAGGAATAAGTGAGGCCTGTGGGCATCGCACTCCTGATCTGATGCCCAAGGGAAGGCAGCGTCCCTGCGGGTTCCTGCCGGACCGTCCACCTCTGTCCAAGCACGGAAACACCAGGCAAGTTGAGGCACAGTCAGTGAAAGACTCACCAGTCCGCGCCCCGAGTGTTGCAGCCACAGGAGAGATGAGGCAAGACCCAGGCCCTCGAGGCCGTCAGGGGTCACAGGAGGCTGAACCACCACATCTTCCTGCCCCGAGGGATCCGGGCCGGGCCCAGAACAGACAGAGGGATGTGGGTGAAACTCAGGTGCAGGAGGTTTTAGTTTAGAGTATCGCGCGATGTTCGTTTCCTGGATTTGCTCGTCACACCATGGTTACGTACAATGTTAGCCAAAGGACGGGCCGCCGAGCGATCTGTGAAAGCTCTGCACTGTTTGTGCAACTTTCCCGTAATTCTAAAATGAGCTCCAAAAAGCTTTCAGAAGTAAGAACGGCAAAGCAGGACTCTTCTTCATGTGAAGAAGATTCTGTATGCAAAAAACTGGCTTGAAAACGAACTATTTCATGGAACTGCCATGTATGTGATTAAAGGTACTAAGCTGACTTCTAAGAAATTCCCATTTTCAGTATGTTTGAAGGCAGGCTTCAGATGCTGAAGCTTTTCAGTAAGCGTCGCATTTCCTTTGGTTCTTTTTATTTGGGTGACGCAACAGATATGAGGACGCTTGGAACAACGATAGCAATAACTACCATTCGTGAGCCCCAGCATTTGTTAGATTCTTTATAAAAACCATCTCATTTAATCCATACCTGTGCCCCTTAGGATAGCTGGATACGGTTATTCCCCTTTTACGGACGAAAAAGCTAAGCAAGGAGTAAGCTGCTTCCCACACTTAAGTGGCGGAAGTGGAGTTTCCTGGAGGGCCCAGCTGGCCCTGCAGACAATTGGCTTCTCTGCACAGACAACTAAGGAATGATTTGTAACAAGTTTGTTTTGGGGGCTGGTTCCATTTTCTAGATTCCACATTCTAGAGCTCCAAATCTCACATTTAAGATAGATGAGGAAGTTCCTATACAAGGTGACTCCTGGCGACATTCACAGATGTTTTGCAGCACTGACGTTTGTTTTCACTTGTAGGGTCCTCCCCTCCAAATTCCCTTGGGAGGTGGTGGGAGAGAGGATCTGGGGGCTGTCAGCTGGCTGTCCTGAGGCCCCTGAGGTTTTACGTGCTTCCTGGGACAGGTTTGAGTCAGTTAATACAAGCAGTAAAGCAAGGGGTTCTGTGCTGTTGTGCATTTTAAATTGTGAAGCAGGGGAATATTAATCTCTCCTGTCGGGGTGTCGTCCCCTGCAGTGTCTGTGCACTCAGGCTTTGGTCAACGTCTTCATGCTCTTTTTGCACCTGGTGGTGTAGTTGACCCCAGAGGTTCCAAGCACTGACTTTTCGCTGGTTTTCAGCTCCTTCTCATGACTTACAGGCTGTCCGAGGCGGGTGGGCTCTGGGTGGGCTCAGCCAGGGAGAGGAGGTCGGGAAAGAGCCATGTGCTGATGCCACGTGGAGTGCGACCGACCTCGAAAGGCCAGCGAAACGAGCGCTGTCACTTCTCCAGAAAGTCAATTGGAAATTTTAGCAGTTACTTGGCAAATCCGACTGATGGATAGTCATTTTATCCTGGGGGGCAGAGGTAAGGAGAAAATCGACTTTTTTTTCTTCTTTTTTTTTGTGTAGTTTCCCTAAGTGTCTTCATGTGGAGAGAAATTCATAGAACTGAGAATCAAATACCCAGAAGGATTAAAAGTAAATAGGAAGTTACAATTTCACTTATTAAAAAAAAGCAAATCTGTACATGGGGATAAAATAATCTAAATTACGGTGAGATGTAAGAAATAAAACAATCCCGCAAACAACAATAGCATCAGATGCCCGACGAGACGGGGTAACGCTGGACATCCTTGCGGCCTGTGCCAGGGCCAGAGGAAGGGCTGTCTTGAGCTGTTTCCGTGCATCAGGCCCTGAGTGGGAAGATGATGATCATTGGATTTGAGGACCCGGCAGGAGTTTAGAGTCTGTTTGAAGCACGTTTTTAAGGTGAGGTTAGTGAAGGCCCTGATTTGATGGGACAAACGAGGCCCTGAGCGTGGAGCTCGACGACCAGGGGCTCAGGTTGGTTGGAGATGCACGCAAGGAGCTGGAGCCCTGGTGACCCTCCAGGTCTATCCTTGGAGAGTCTGCGATCCACTGAGGGAAGGGAAGGACACACAGTCCCCGGGAAACATCAGTAAGAGCTTCCCCAGGTCGGAGAAGGGAGTCAGGTGCACTTATGTTTAAATGGACCAGATGACGTGATGGAGCCTGGGAGCTAATAGGCTCTTAGAGTTGGAAGGGTCCTTGGAGAGCATCCATGACAGTTTTGAAATTTCCAGTTAGGACACTGCGTCCGGTATCTCGGGGTTCCCTGCTGGGCTGCGCCGTGGAGTCCCAGGTCCCAGGCCGGTGCTGTTTCAGCTGCCCACGCCTCCGCATACACACACACACACACGCACACACACACCCCGCCACCACCGTTGCTCGGGCTTGCCCTTCCCCCGCTCCCCTTCTAGAGCTGAGTGAGCACCAGACTTTGCACTTGGAATCTAACCGCACAGCCAATGTAGATACACAAAGATGGTCTCTTTGTTGCCCTTTTAAAATTACTCCAAGTTGTGCTTGTTGGTGAGAAGTCAGTTTATATATAGGATTATATAAAGCAGAAGGTGGAGTCACCCGTTTGGTTGAAAACGCACACGGATTGCGCTGGATCCTCACGGCGACCCTGGGCCGTGTTATCCTCACCTGAGACAGGTGAGAGCTTAGAGAGGTCAGGCGACCTGGGCAGAGCCCACGTCGTGTGCGGTCGTCTTAGCCTGAAACCCAGCCTCGTTCTGCTCCAGCTTCAAACCCACAGGGCGGGCGTATGGCGAGAGCGCTCGGACTGCCAGAGCGCCTTTCTGCGGGGGAGAGATGCCCCTCTTGACTGGTGTAGGGTCGGCAGGTGTGGCGCCTGAGTCTGGGCGGCGGAGCATTCTCTAAACTGTGGGGAAGGAGGGAGCACAGTAGGAGAAGGGGGATGTGGGGAGATCAGTGTGAGCCCAGACTGCAAAACTTCAAAGTCGGATCCCCTTCTGAATATTTCCCTTACTGCTTTCGCTTTCAGAAATCATGAGGTCCAATGGATTTTGCTTAGCAAATACCGAAACAATCGTTATTGACCACAGCATACCAAACGGAAAAGACCAGCACGCAGCTGTGGACCCCTCGGAGCACCTGTAAGTGCACTGATTCGAGTGTCATTTTACACACGAGGTCCCGAGCCGTCAGCCAGTGCCCGGGCCAGGTTCCCTGCCCACTCAGGGCTCTAGGAAGGGGACAGAGTGTGACCATGCGGCTGGCAGTGGGGAGGGGGGACATTCAGGAGGAGTTGCCTGGCTTCACCTCTGGGCTGTGCTGGGCCCTGGAGGGTCCGGGGCCACAAGCCTCCTCGTGGGGGCCTGGTCTTCTGGGGTGGGGGGCGTCAGCTGCGTGTTGACCTCTCGTCGCCTCCCAGGGGGCTTCTTTGTGGCTCACGGGCCTGCCCTGCGAGGGCGGATGCGTCGGCTTAGAGAAGGCAGGCAGCTAAAGGCCCCCTGCCCTCCGTGCTTCCTTCCTCGGTGACAGAACAGGGACTACGATGGGGGCTCTAGGAGAGCCACCCCGGGTGCTGCCAGCCGTCTCGGGGTTATCGGGCAGGACCTGGCTCTGGTGACTGTCAAGGCCACGCCCGGGGCTCTCCCTGCGGTGTGAACTCAGGGAGTTCGTTCCCGTCTCCTGGCTCCTGTTCTCTCCGGGTGGGACCGCTGTGCTCTCGCAGGATCTCCTGAAGGCTCAGGTGACGAGCGTGGATGCCTGACACTGGGACCCCCAGGCAGCTCTGGAAGCTCAGGGTCTCCCGCGGGCACTTGACCGGCACAAGCCCGGAACCAGGGGGCCTCTCAGAGTCCGGGGGTCCCTCCGCACCCCGTCAGCCCCACGTGAAAGCGGACCAGGACCGACCCAACTGCTGCCGTGCCTCGCGCTTGGCCAGGACCACGCACATCGTACACACGGTGTGTGCACAGACAGCTCCCAGCCCGAGGGTCCCCCAAGCCAACTTGGAGCTGGCATTGTGGGTCCGAGGCTGACGTGGATTACACGGCGACGGAAGGAGGTCCTGCTGCATGGGAGGAGCTTCTGGCCGGGCTTGTCCTGGTGGAGTGGTTGGTGGACCACCAGGGGCTGCAGGGTCCTGGCTCTGGCTCTGCATCCCAGGGACCCTTTCTGTCTCAGAGGCCCCGAGAGGCCCTCTGCCCCTGGCATGAGGCCAGCTCTGAGAAGGAAGTTCAACCATGAATCGTTTTGGAGGAGAAGCATGGAGAGAAAGCAAGGGCTGTAATGTAACTTTTCCAGCCAGCCCGGGGCTCTGCACGGACAGGGCGACCCATCCTCAATCTGCAGCGCCGGGTTGGTGGGAGAGAAAGATAGCGGGGAAACCTCTGCGATCCCAGGATAGCTTAACGAGGAGATGTCGGCCTCTGAGTGGCCCCGGAGCATCTCCAGGGAACTTGGGCTTGCTGGGCATTTCTCCAGGTGCCTGACCTCGGGCAGCCCCGCAGAGATGGTCTGCTGCCGTCTGTCTGTCGGGAGGGTCTGTCTGAACACTCCAGGGGACTCCTGTCCACTCTCCTGGCCACAGCTGTCCTCAGCGCTCCTCGACAGCAGCTGTGTGGCCCCAAGGCTGTGGATCAATGCTGCCGGGCCTGCTGTTAGGACCTGTCAGTCCCCATGCTGTCCCTGGGGGAGAGCAGCTACAGTACTCGGACCGGAGAGCCCCCTGCACTCAGGGACCAAGTGTGTGTGCCTGGCGGGGACGTGAGTGAGAGCGGGACGGCTGGCCTCTGCCTTGTGACCACCCTGGTTGGCTGGAGGGGTTGCCAGGCTCCGGGAGATTCTGCCCAGGCCTGGGGCGAGCCCTGACCCTGTCCTCACTGGTTAGAAGCAGGGGGATTCGCCAGGCCTGCCGAGGAGTCCGGGGGCTGATGGGGACCCCAGACTACGCTGAGCATCCCAGGTCCCCTTCCTTCCCCGGTTCTCAGGGGATCTGAGGGCAGGAGGGGTAGCAGGGGCAGGAAGCTGCTGGGCGGGGCTGTGTCGTGGCCGCCACCGGGCCCGTCCCTCACCTGCCCGGAGCCTTTCCCTGCACCTAAGGGCCCCCTCTCGGCCTCACTGCCTGCATGGACGCAGGGCTCCACGCATCTCCACACACGCCCGTCAGCATGGACTTAGAGGGAAACCCACCTCCATGCCTTTCCTGTCTGATTTCGAAGCTGCCATCGCCGCCTCCTCCGCTTCTCCCTTGCAACTTAGAGGCAGCAGGCCTCCCTGGGACCCCGTCCACCCCACGTGCCCTGGATGCTGGCGGGGCGGGGGGGCACCTCTCCGCCCTCCCCCTCCCCCATCCCGGCTGGCTCCCCAGCCAGTGTAGCCAGGCTGGCGGCTATGTGGTTTGGACGCCTCGTGCCCTGCCCGTCGCTGCCCGGCTTTCCGCTGTAGTTGAACTCCTGTGAGGTCTCAGTCAGCGGGAGTCAGAGCAGGGACAGTGCGGACAGTGTGCTTGGTGGCCCCAGGCCCTCTCCGCTGCCCTGAGCAGGGCCTGCATCCGCCCCCCTCTGCCACTCCCCTTTGTTTGGACTGGTTCTTAGCTGGGGAACAATGGAAAAGGTACAGGCAGCATCTGTTTCCCCTCCTGGGGAGAAGGTCCTCCGTGCACTGTTTTCTCTGTGAAGCGTCTTTTAACATTTGTCGTCCTTTTTGTCCAGCTTAAGCAAGTGTGCTTAAGCTGAGGCTGGGTCAGGCAGGGCGCGGAAAGGGTTTCCATTCCTGGGGAATTCCTGTTGAGAAGGTATTTAGGTCACCTCACATTTGGGGCACAAACCCTTCCTTGAGCTCTTCCCGTGCCCGCCATGTAATGCCCCACATTGAATACAGGACCCAAATGCAGGACCCCACCCTCTGCTAACCTCTGCCCTCACCCAGCTCCTCCCTGACTCCTGCCTCCTTGGTCGTGTGTGCACGTGGCCCAGGAAGCAGTCAGGCTGGGAGCTGGGACCACACGGCCTTCTTCACCCGTCTTTGCCATGGTCCACAGGCCCAGCACGTGGCAGGTCCTTGTGCCTGGTCCACTCTGTGTCCCCAGCGCCTGGCCCAGAATAATCCCCAGATGGAGAGAGAAATACTGTGTGAGTGGATGGATGGATGGATGGATGGATAGGTGGATGGATGGATGGGTAGATGGACGGATGGACGGATGGGTGGATGGATAAATGGATGCGTGGTTGGATGGCTGGCTGGCTGGCAGGCTGGATGGATGGACGGATGGACAGATGGACGGACGGATGGATGGATGGATAAATGGATGGGTGGTTGGATGGATGGATGGATGGGTGCCTCAATATTGATCAGTGAGAGTAAATCAGTCTCTAAGGCCGTGAAAACCAAAGCCGTGATGGCTTTGGAGTCGGGCCCACGTGACTGATCAATTTGCAATCATGGTTCCTTCCACACTAGCTCCACACACAGCCTGGTGGTGGATGGGCCGGTGTCGTGGAGAGCCCTTCCGTGCTGTTCGATCCAAAGACCCTCCTGCCAGTGACCGTCTGCCCTTTGTCCAGTGCAGCGGGGCCGGGGGCCAGTGAGCCAGCCCTGGCCTCACCTCTGCTTTCCCATTTCAGGTTTGAGAACGGCGGTGAGTTTGCCTCCGAGCTGGAGGATGGAGATGACCCAGCAGCTTATGTCACCAACCTGTCCTATTACCACCTGGTGCCTTTCGAGACGGACATTCTGGACTGAGTCTCCACGGGGCCCCTCCTCCCCCAGCTGGTGACCGTGGCTCCACTGAAGTCCATGATGCCAGGGACCGGTCCTACCCAGCCGCCCGCGCCCACGGAGACCGTAAGTCTCCGACAACCAGGAGTCGGGTCACGGGGGTCCGGCACCCCTGCTGCTTCTAGGGGTCTTCCTGGCCTGTGTATGCATCCCCGGGACACACCCCCTCCACGCCTGGAGGGGCCACAAGTGCCTGCAGGACGTCCCGGGCCGGGTCTGGACACCGGCTCCTCCCCCCACGTCTCCTCCCTCCACAAGCGCACAGAACATTTTGCGTGGCATCTTGGTAAGTCACCAAGTTCTGGACAACACAGGCAGGTGTGTTCTGTCATCCAGGATTTCCCTGGAAATCAGGACGTGCAGCTTCCATTCCTGTTTTTTATCTTCTATCCGGAAACTGTGGGCTTCACGTCAGCCAAGGGAGTGTTTGCGGAAGGTTGGTTGTGAATGGGGTTTCGGCTGCGGGCATAGGGGAACCACTGACTGGTGCCCGTGTGATGAACTCTGAGTGGTGACGATTCTCCCGAGAGGAAGGAGTCCCCACCGGGGCTCCTACGAGGGCTGACAGCGCAGTGACCCCTGGGCTGCTGAGGGTCACCCTTCCTGCCGGTCACCAGGATCTCGGTGATACATTTGCCATATCCACCTGAGTGGATGGGAATCAGGGGGTCACCGAGTGCCCCCAGCGAGTCTCCCTGTGCCGTCGGGGAGGGTCTGGGCTCTGCGTGTTCATCTCCTCACAGAGAAAACTAACGACCAGAATTTCTCGTGTAAATAATAGTAAATTATTGAGAAGCCTAATTCTTTTACACAGTCTGTTTTTTAATCTATTTTAATTAAATAAAACACGTTACTCTACTTTTACGGGTTTAAGATGTGGCTCTTGTTACCCCTGCCCCACACGCTGCGCCTCCGGGCTGCCCCCGGCACTCCCGTCTCATTGTCCTTTAGGAAATGTGCTGTTCTCACCCTGGGGAATGATCTATCCAAACTGCAAAGTAAGCAAAGTGTTCTTTTGAGTTAGGGTTTCCCCTTTCTCCATGCTCCTCGCTGGCAGCCCCGGGAAGCCGCCTGGAACCCAGCTGCGCAGCAGATGGGCTTCCCGTGGCTTTTGCGTCTCCCTCTGCTTCCAGCTGTGCTCAGTTGGGTTCAGCCTGCTTCTAAACAGGCTGTCAGGCGGCCAGTGGGGTCGACCAGTTGCCTTCTTCTCTTGGGGGTAAAGTTCAGGCCTGTGCAGGGTGGGGCCTCTTGCCTGGCGGGGTTAGAATCAATCACAGCTATAACCGCCTTCCAAGTTCCAGTCATTGGTTCCTGGGTTTTCCTCGTTACCCACATTCTGCAGGGGACTTCTCCCCAGCTCTGGGGCCACAGTGATGGCAGCCCCCTGAGCTCATCTGCTCACGGGGGCTGTGTTACCCCCTCACTGCCCAGCTTGGCTCCCCAAGACCCGCCCCCCAGCTTTCATGCAAGAAGCTTCACTGTTTCCAGTCAATGCACCACGAGATCTCAGATGTTTGGATATTTGTTTTCCTATAAAACACATCAGAATGTTCTCTGGCTTCTTTTTTTTTTTAATGTTTTTTTCTGGAAAAACATGATCTTCTAGACCCATTTGTTATGTCCCCGCATTTGAAAGATGTTGCCAAGTTGTGTTCCAGAGAAGTCATACCCACCACCAGTGCCTGTGCCGTGGCTTCTGTTGATAGAAATTGAGGTCGTTTCAACTATTTCACAAAACAAGAAGCAAAGGATGTGTCTGAACACACACAAAACTCCTCATGAATGAGAATGAATTTGTAGAATAAGGTGACTGTTGATTTGTGGGAGTTTTTTTAGATGTGAAAGGTACGTAGTTCTTCTCATGAAGGAAATTGGCCTTTGTGTCACTTAGCTTCTGCAGCTTAACACGAGCTCCAAACGTAGTGACTGAACAGTTCTAGGGTCGGCTGTGTGCACTGGGCTTAACCAGGTGGTTCTGCTACTGGGGCTCAGGCTTGGTGATGCTGGCCGGGCTCACTGAGGGAGAGCTGGTGTAGGAGGGCCTGGCGGGCTGGACCCGTCATCTCTGCATCCCCTGCCCTCTATCCTCCAGTTGGCTAGCTCGGGTTTTTCACACTGCGACTCACCATTCCAGGGCAGACAGAGGCCACGCCCCCAAGTGCAGGTGCTTTTCAAGTCTGTTTCCATCCCATTTGTTACCTTCCCAGAGGCTTAAGCCCGGAGTCAGTGTGGGAAGTCAGTGGGTACAGGGAGGTATCGACAAGTTGGGGCCATGTTGCAGTCAATTCACTTCATCCCATAAAGGCCTGATCTTAAGTCTCTGCTTTAAGAATCTGGGCTGATCACTCTAGTCCCTCTTGGTGGTAAAGCCAGGTGCAGTGTAGGTTGGGGGTAGGTGAGTTATGGTCTCCAGGCCCCTGGCTGGGTTTGGAGCAGCTGTTCACACAGTTTCAGGACTAGAATACAAGCTTCTTTCCACTAAAGTTCATTTTTTTCTGAAGAGAAGTAGGACTGGCTAGAGCGATGGGGCCCTTGAGACCCAGGAACAGGGCTGCTGCTGAGTGCAGGACACACCTCCTTTTGGTGGTTTTGAAAATATGTTTTTATTTTCTGAACAGTCTGCTTTCCTTCTCTTTAAGGGAGCTTAATGACCAGCTATCCCTCTGGTGTTCCACCCCACCCAGCAGGAAGGGTTTGATTTTTGCCTATTTCAGCTGCAAACGTGTTTAATGGAAACAGACTGACATCAAAACTGGGCTTTGAGAAATTGTAACAGCTGGATGACGGGCTAGAAAGTCCTCCAGTGACTTGAAATGTTGACTCATTGACAACGGTCTGATCGACACATCAGCCACCCACTGTTTTTGTTTTTCTTTCATTTCATGAGTGGAGTTGACTGAGTCAGCCCGGGAGCCTGCTGTTTTGGGGAGAGGAGCCTGCAATAAGATCCACGACGTTAGTCTTCTGAGCGTTTAGGCAGAGCTGCCGTGACTTCCCAGCCCTGAGGCAGGAGTGTTGCTGGAATGGGACTGGTGTCACCAGTGCCCAAGCCTAGAGACCAGGCATGGGAAGAAGGAGGGGGAGAAGGAAGAGAAGTGACACTCGCCGAGCATCCCCGACGCCCCAGGTACTGCGAGGGGCGATGCGTGTACAGGCGTGTGTGCGGGGCGGTCTCGGTTCTGAGCAGACGTCAGCCAGCAGGTGGAAACACACAAAACAAACGAGTGTGAAGGTCCTTTGGGACTCTGTGGGCGGGAGGCCTGACTGCTTCAGTCTCTGGGGAGCTTCACACGGCAGTCAGCTCACAGGACAGTCTAAGTCCACTCCTGTGTTGAGGGCAGGTTGCCATCCAGTCTGGTCCCAGCTCGGACTTGAGTTAGAGCTGCTTTCTTCAGAGTTGGACTCCCCGGGCCTGGGGTCAGCCTCCAGACACGAGCTGAGCAGCGTGTGGGGACCAGGAGTTCCTCCAGGGCCCCTGGGATCTGGTCGGATGAGCTCAGAGACCTGGCATGGCGCGGTCACCCCCGTCATCCCAGCCCCACAAAGACGCCGCACAGGGCCTCTGTCTCCCCAGTGGCTGGACGGGTCAGTACCGTCCCCCCAGCACCCCCAGGCTGGGCAGTATTCACTCTCTCCGGGAACCTGGCTCCACTGGATGGTCAGGTGCAGCGTGGTCACGGGGGATGCTTGAACCAGTCCCTCCCCGGAAAGAAAATAAGAAAAAAATGAGGAAGTGTAATTGACGGTTTGTGTTTGGCACGAAGGAAGACAGTCGGGGTCCCTGGGGATGGGTCTTTTGGCTTCCTGGGTCACCAGCAGCAAGGGGGACGTTTGGCTTCGGAAGATCCCAGTTCTTCAGTGGGGGGCAGCCGGGTTTTGGGGAGTCCTCCCCATGGCAGGTGGGTTGCCCTCAGGGTGCCCACGTTGCTTCTGGCTTTGCCCCTGCCACGATTGCTCACTGGGGAGCCTGGGTTGAGTCCGGGCTTGCTGCAGCTCCCAGGCTCCTGGCAGGCAGGCCTTTCCCCATCCGGCCCGTTCTGTGTGGAGCCTTCCTCTGGCAGGGCCCTGCTCCCATCGTCCACCTACAGCTGGAGCCCCAGCCGCTCCCGGCCCCAGGCACACGGCCCGTCCTCCACCATCACCATGAAGGGCTTCCGGTTACCAGCGGACTCATTACCTCTGGGTTCTGTTTACAGACCTGCGTCTCCCCAGCCCCCAAACACTCGGCTCAGAGCCCACATAGTTCATCCTGCGTGGCTGGCTCTGCACAGGGAGATAAAAACCAGTTCGGGGGTGAATTGGACAGAACATTCCAGAAAGTTCTCTTTTCACAAATCTTTTCCAAACATCTAAGGAGCCTGATTAGATGTCACCATTTAGTTTAGTATCTTCTCGGTGATCAGTTTTAAAAATTGACTCTGACCAGGGCCAGGATTATGCTGGTCTTGGGAGGTCTGCAAGCGGCCTGATGCTGGGGGATCACCTGTCCTTTCTGGGGCCTGGCTGTTTCCTTCTCATACACAAAGTAGCCAAGCCCGCTCATGGTTTCTCACTGTCACTCTCTGTCCTGATTATCCACCTGGAGTAGGTTCAAGTGCTATTACTATTGTTAATCACTGTTCATAATTGTTATTACACATGAGGAGTGAAATGGTTCAGGCTGTAATTCTCCTCTTCCAGTTGTGTGTTAGTGACGAGGGTCAACGCTGCTGTGGTAAATCGCTAGGCAGTGTAGACTGTGGTAACTGTACTGTCTTTGGAGCCAGATGGACGGAGGTTCAGATCTCGGCTACACCACTGAATGGGTAGCTCTCAGCCAGTCACATGACCTCTCTGCCCCTCAGTTTACTCAGCTGGAAACAGGAGAGATCATAAGTCCTTCACAGTCTGTTATGAGGATTAAATGAAAGAAGGGATGGGAAACACTTAGCAATGTCTGGAAAATACTATGGTCCATAGGCGATAGATTCTGGTACAGGACATCCAAGTTATCATAGAATTTGGTCTAGAACAACTGATTCGTTTCCTTAAAGACGAAGCAGGCTGCGCACGTTCATATTCACAGGTACAAGTTTCTGTTCTGAAAGGGGACAAGGAGGGTTGGGACGATTTGCAGTTGGCACGTCCGAGGCTGGTCTCAGAGGGAAGCTTAACCAACAGGCGCAGGGCATCGCCGGTCTCCGTGCTGGTGGCCGTGAGCTGGACGGATCACTGGCCTGACCAGTGGGCATTTCTTATGTTTTCATGGATAATTCATAGGAAGGTGCCCAGGACGCGTGTGAGGAATACGCTCGAGGAATAGGACAGGGAGAAATAAGGTGAGAAAAGGGTGAAGGGCATTTTGCCTTGATTTAATCAACTTTGTTCATCACTATTCAGACCCACAGAAGCACGGCCTTTGGGGTGGCGCAGAACTGCAAATTCACATGCAGGTAAACGTTGGTTACGCCGTCTCTCCATCTGGCGGTGCACCTGCTGTGTGACCCCCCCCAGGCCCCCCCAAACATTCTCACGGGCAGAGTCAGTCTCCCATCAAACCTTCCCAGCTTCCCTTTGCCTCATGAAACCTGCCACCAGACTGCTTCCTTACCCCGAGGTACAGAAGCCTCATGACAGTATAAGGAGGCATCCCTTCCCTGGGTACTGGAAATGTTACCAGAGATCAAAATCTCAACCCCAGGGAAGGGGCTCTAATGGTCAAATTCCAGAGCTCAGCTGTGGGCGGGAGAAGGACGGGGCTTAGTGTCAGGATAACACCCAGAAGCTGCCCTGAATTGGAGTGTTGAGTGCTGACCCTGACTGCTCTCAGCAAAGCTGTGATGGGGTGCCAGGCTCTGCCTCAGGGCCCATGAGATGGGGGCAAGTGGGCTGGGAGAGCCCTCACTCTGCTTCATCCCCAGCTCACAGCTCTGGGAAGTTTTAGGACACTAAGATTTGGTTTTATATAAAGCCATCAGTATTAGCTGTGGTCACAACCTCAAAAGTCCTCCGTCTTCCCCTCCTTTCCTTCTGCTGCAGTTTGAAGGAAAGTGTTTGGGCTTTGGAGCCTGACAGATGTGGGTTGAAATCCTCAGAGCTGCATGCGTTGGGTCAGCCACCCAGTACCATGCCCGGGGGTCTGGAGGGAGGGGGCGCAGGGAACAGCAGCCCAGGAGAGGGAACAGCAGTGCAAAGACCTTGAGCAGAAGGATATTGGCCTTGAGCGACCGGGCACTTCGGTTGACCAGCTTCTCCCCCAAATTGTCCAAGAGCAATGAGGGAAAGGAGACGGTGAGACCTCACCATGCTGGCACAGGGCAGGTGCGCCCCTTGCCAAGGCCAAGGATGCCCATCTTATGAAAGCCCTACAAAATCTTGCTCCCCTCACAAAGAGGGAATGTTCTGGAACTTAGAAGGTTTGGCAGCAACAGGGATCCAGGAAGCCAGAAGCCTCGCACAGTAGGAGGGGCCACCCCACCCCCCAGGACTGGCCTTTGACAGAAGGGGGAAATGCTGTCCTTCAGCCGGGGGCAGGCAGCAGAGGCAGGGACAGCCTCACCTGGTCCCTGCAGGGCCGGCTCCCTGGGGGTGGTTCCTGCTCTGTCCCTGCTTTGTCACACAGGGTGAGAAAGTCGAAGGACTATAGGATTTCTTCGCCGTAGGTCCCAGCTGAGCCTGAATTATTCATACGTGCTGGATCAATTATTCAGGACGATGGATTGGCGTGTGTGGTGCAGGTTTGCTAGTAAACAAGAGGCCTGAGCAGCGTCGAGCAGGAGAGACAGGCCCCGCCGGCCCCTGCTGACGGCATCCGTGTCTTGCCCTGGCTTCAGGGCTCTTGCTGGAGAGATCAGTGACCCCACAGGCACTCCCCAGACAGGTCCGGGGGTGGCAGTGTGGCTAGACCCTGTCCCTAGGCCTGGCTCCTGCCACCGGATTGTATCTGATCTCAGGTTGGCCGTAGCTCTGTCAAGACTTCTTACGTGTCTGCGTTCTCCATCATTCGTTGTGGAATGTCTTCGTGAGCAGTCGTGAAACAGATCTTTGGCACGAATCCTTGTCCCAGCGTGGAGGGCGTGAGACTGAAAAGCCACACAGCTCAGGCCCCAGATGAATGTGGACCCCTCGGCCGGCGAGCTGGCGGGGGTCTTCTGAGCCACCCCACTGGGATGGCCGGAGCCTCCCGTCCCGGCCCCCGTGCCTGTCCAGGCTGCCCCCTGCCCCCCACACATCCTCCTCTGGCTTCGCGTGCCCAAAGCAGCCTTCTCCCTCCTTCTCCAAACCCACTCTTCCCCAGCGATCTCCATCCAGAAACTCGGGAACCGTTCTTGACACTCCCCTGACCCCCTTGCACCCCCCATTCGTGCCGTCGTGCAATCCCACCTCCAAGTTGCCTCTCACCTCCATCCCCGCTGCCGCCTGCCAGCTGCCAGCCCCGGCCCACCAGATGTCAGCGTTCGGGCTCAGCCCCAGCCAGGCCTCTGCGTCCACAAACTGGCTCCTAATGGGTGGACACCCCCTTCAGCCACGGCAGGAGTCCATCACGAGGCCAAGGGCAGGGGGTGGCAGTGGGCACCAGGGTCCATTCTGGCCTTGAAAGCCCTCAGTAGAGCAGAATTTTCTTTGCTGGGTATCTGTGCTTCCAGACTCACTTCTCTTGATCTGAACGGCTGGCTGCCTGGGGCTTTGGCCCTCCAGGGGTACAGGGGAGCAGCAAAGGGGAAGTTACTTGGGGGTCAGTTTCCAGAACTACGTGGGTGAAAGGAGAGCCCCCCCTCTGAAGGGTGGATTAACCCCAGGCTGCAGGGCTTGCCCCAGTTGTCAAGTCACCCCCAACACGGGTGTGTTAGTGCCTGGGGTCTCCAGAGATGGGGACTTCAGGGACAGCTGGAGGGGAGTGTGTCCAAGTAGGTGATTTCTGTCCCTGCTCATTCTTCCAACACACACGGACGGACACGGACACTCACACAGACGCTCAGCGCCTGGACATCTGTGTGTGTGTGTTTTGTTGTTGTGGTTTTGTTGTTTGTAATTCAGAAAAATGACCTGGCGCTGGAGGGAGCTCTCACTGCAGCTGGAGGACCGGGACGGGAAGAGCTTATCTGACTCCACGCGGGGTTTACGTCTGGCAGACCTGGGAGTCCTCACTGCCCTCGTGCTGTGACCCCTGGCAGGACAGTCCCTGAAGACAGGACAGCAGGCCCTGGGCTCCGTTCCTTCCCGGGAGAACCTGGTGCTCAGGTGGGGACAGCATCCCCCAGGAGTGCGGGCCATCCCAGCCAGCTTGGGCTGTGGAATGTTCCAGCCCCCAACCACATGGTTGGTCTTTTTGGTGACCAGACCCTAACCTGAAGCTCTCTAGGGGCCCTCCAGGGCCACCTCATTAGCATAACAGAACCCCTCCCCTCACTAAAGGAAATTCGAAAGGGTTTTAAAACTCAGTCGGAACCTGGGACAGACTGAGTATAGTTTTCATTATATCACTGTTTTTCTGGTGCTTTCCATGACTGAAATTGATTATTTATGCAATTCAGTGTTTCCTGTTTGTTCCTCCCATTAGACGGTAAGCTCTGTGCAGGCAGGGATCTGGTTGTTCCTGTTCGGATCCGTAACCTTAGCCCGAGGTCGATGCCTGGCCCCCAGATCTGCTCGCTAGACGGTTACAAAGTACGTGAGCAGTGGGGAATGAGACACTATGGGACCAGATTGCAGGCCTCCTGTGGTCCGTGGCCCAAGTATTTCCAGCCTTTCTCACACTTCATTTCAGTAACCGCTGGGAAAACAGCGCCAGGAAGGTTTGTAAAGTCACCAGGGGTCCTACTCCACGGAAGCCCCTTTGCAACAGGGTCCTATGAAGTCTTGGTTGGGGGGAGGGCTGGGAGGGACCGGTGACTCAAGGCTTCATTGCAGTGAGGGGCGTGACTTAGCTCTAAGTCGGGGAAAAGAGCCCAAAATACAAAAGGTGGTAAGATATGTCTCTCTCATGTTTCACAGCCTGAGAAGTGGTAATAAAATTTAAAAAAAGAAGGAAAATTAAAAGTAGAGAATATGTCTCTCTCATGTTTCACAGCCTGAGAAGTGGTAATAAAATTTAAAAAAAGAAGGAAAATTAAAAGTAGAGAATATGTCTCTCTCATGTTTCACAGCCTGAGAAGTGGTAATAAAAAAAACAAGAAGGAAAATTAGAAGTAGAGAAGGAGGAAGGGGGAAAGTGCCGGGGCCCCACGTGGGGAGTCGCAGGTCGAGCCTGGCACCTGCTGAGCGTCACTGGCCATTAGGAGGGGGGAGGAGAGACTGCGGGGAGGGATGCAGGTTCTCCAAGGAGGACTGATGGAGGCTTAGGTCGCGGGCTTCCAGCATCTCCTGCTGACAGCCAAGCCAAACTTGGAGCTGCACTGAAAATATATAAGTATATAAGGAACATGTTGATGTCTGTTGATGAAAATAGCAAACAGTGCAGGGGAGCCTGATGACGTCATGCTGTGGAGATGGGCTCCTGGTTTACTGCACCCTCTTTCCAGAGCAGAATTGAGGGCCTTTTCATATTCAGACAAAGGCCTCCAGCCTTCACGTGATCTGCTCAGCTAACGCCCGGTCTTCAGCTCCATCATACTTTTATTACCAACGAAAACAGAAGCTTTTAGTACAATAATCGAACATGAACATTCTTATGTGGTCAAAAATAAAAATATAGTATTCAAGTTTTTTAAGCCCATAAACTTAGAGGCACATTTTTTAAATTAATTTTTATTAGCATATAGTTGATTTACAATGTCGTGTTACTTCCTGCTGTGCAGCAAAGTGACTCAGTTATACGTATACCTATATCCAGACTTTTTAGATTCTTTTCCCGTATAGGTCATTACAGAGTGCTGGTTAGAGATCCCTGTGCTCTACAGTGGGTCCTTAGTAGTCATCTATTTTGTGTATAGTAGTGTGTATGTGTCAATCCTAGTCTCCCAGTTTATGCCTCCCAACCCCCAGCTTTCCCCCTTGGTAACCATAAGTTTGTTTTCTACGTCTGTGACTCTATTTCTGTTTTGCAAATAGGTTCATTTGTACCCTTTTTTCTAGATTCCACATAGAAGCGACATCATATGATACTTGTCTTTCTCTGTCTGACTTACTTCCGTCAGTCTGATCATCTCCAGGTCCATCCGTGTTGCCGCAAATGGCATGAGTTCATTGTTTTGTATGGCTAAGTAATAAGAGGCACACTGTAAAGAGAATAAACATAAAGCTGTAAAAAGAAAGTCCCACCACCCCAAAGAGGTCACGTGGGGGGTGGAAAGAGCAATAAAGGAGGAAGGAGAGGAAGAGAAGCACGTTCCTTCCGGGAAAGCCAGAGCAAGTGACTCAGAAGATCTCTCCAGGGCAGGCTGAGGCGGGAGAACAAAGGCCTTGAGAAAGTATGATTGGTCATTGCTAACATCTAGATGATCACGTAGGCTTTTCAAGGTAACTTTATATTTTAGTGTTCAAATCTTTTAAGATCTTGCTCTAAATTGAATGCTCTGTATTTCTTTCTGGAAGCCATTACTCTGCGTTTGGGCGGCTAGCAACATCTTAACCATACACAGAAGCGGCTGCCGGCCTTGCTAATGTATTATGCTAAGTCCGAACTAAACGTATCCCAATTTAGCTTCCCTCAGAGACTCCCACCAATGCCGTAGCATCCCGCCCGCCCCGCAGGAGCGGGTGGGGCAGCAATTGGGATGGAAAGAGGCAGCGGCCTTAACTGACGGCAGTTACAATAACGTCCTTGGAGAAGTTAAACATACAGATTTCTTTTCTTTTCTTTCTTTTTGTTTATTGATATGCTTGAAATACCTTAAGCAGTTTATTTTTACTGTAAGTTTTGTCTCAGGTTGAGTTTATAATTTTATCATCTTAATATCTAATAAAGGCATTATAAGTTTGAAAAAAAATAAACAAAATAAAATACCGTACTTGGCAAATTTCACAGGAACATGTGAGTTTCTGAACGCCCTGCTGGAGCCCTTCCCAGGGCCTTGGAAGGGGCTAGCGTGAGTCGGGGGCTTGAGGCTTCAGCACCACAGTCAATCCATCAGGCCACAGGCAGGGTTCAGGCAGAGAGAAAACCCTTCTTGAAAATGCCTGTGGTCTGGGCCAAGTCTTTGGTTTCACATTCCTGGTGAGTGCGACCCAGAGGAAGGGTCATGTCCAGTCTTTCCAGTCTCCACCAAGAAACCTAAGTGGGGGAGGAAGGTGACCACACACCAAGAATGTCTCCTGTCCCCAGACAACCTCCTCCTCGTTGCTTCCTTGATACATTCCCTCAGTCACTCATGAAGTCATGCCCGCGTTACACAAATATTTGCTGAGCATTTGCTGCAGGCCTGGCATCTTGCCAGAAGGGCTCCAATTCGTGGCTCATTCTGTGGCTTAAGGCTGAAAGCTTTGTTTGTTGTTCTCTGTTCTGATGACACTGCCCGTATGGGACGGATCAACTCATGGACAGAAGGTGGGTGTCCTGGACACCACTCAACCCTCCAGTGCAGGCGGCCCAGGGCTGTGGTCTCGAGACATGGATACGGGTCCCAGCCCTGGACTAACGAGGTGCATCCCTTGGGCAATCAGCCTCCCTGAGCTTTGTTTCTTTATCTGTAAAGCCCAGCACTTAGTGCTGAAGGATTTATTAAAACTCAGATGGATGTAAGCTTGGGGAGAGAAAAAGCATTAGCAAACTGCAAGCAGCCGCTAGGAGGCGGAGGCTTTGGGGATGGAAGGTCCCTTTATTTTCTGCCGAAAAAGTCCAGGGAGTGAAGATGCTTGGGCTGTAAAGCATACCCGGGCCATCTGTGCTCTGGAAGGTCCTGATCCTGGAGGTGGCCCTGTGGTCCCATCTGTGTTCTGCGGTCCTGCCCCTGTGGCCATGGCCGACGAACCTGCAGTATCTCTGGCACAGGCTGCGCCCACCCTATGGTCTCTCCCAGGAATTTGAAACCAGTGACTCAGCCAGGGAGGGTCACTGGAACAGGGCTGTGCTAGGAGCCATTTTCCTAATCTCCCACTATGGGGGTTTGGGCAGCTGGTTCTCTCTCTTCCCAAGGCTTGAGTTTCCAGTTCTTGGATTCCACGAGCTGCACCAATGTTCTTTCCAAACAACCTTCTTGTACATCAGTTTGTTGGAAAAGGTTTTTGTTGAAACCAAAAAAATTTACTGAATACAAATCATAACGCCAAGGGCTGCTCGATTAAACAAGATAATATACGTGAGAGCCCTTCACAAGCCAAAGTGAATATCGCACACCTGGTTATGAGGTGTGTCTTTGCTTCTGAATGACCTGGGACTTGCTGGAGTCAGAGCACCCATCCTCACTCGTTTGCTGGACCTTGGCTCAGACCTATGTTCATATGACCTTGGACAAGATAACTCCCCAGTCTTAGTTCCTCCATCTGCAAAATAGGGTAGAAAACCCAAGCTCATAGAGCTGTTATGAGACGAGAGTAAGATTCATATAAAGTGTATAGCCAGCCCCTAGCATATAAATATTAAATATTATAATTTGGCGAGCACTAATGAGCAAACCCTGCAGGCTTACCATAAAAAGCCACTCTGAAGGCTGGAATCTGAATATTTCTCAGTTGCAGATTTTGGACCTCCCCTGCCAAAGTGTGCGTTCACCCCATTCACCCACCTGGGGCCAATTTTCTGCATCATTTTTTGCTATGAAAATAAAAGGAATTTGTTCTTACTGTCCTTGAACCACATTCCAAGGGAGAACTTAAGTCCTGGCCAAATGTCTCCTCCTTTGCAGGAGTTTCTTAATACTGCTTAAATAGCCTTGCCAGCAATGATTCAACATCCCAATAATATCTCAACCTTTGGGACTGACATATATACATTTCTATGTATAAAGTAGATAACTAATGAGACCCTACTATATAGCGCAGGGAACTCTACTCAGTGCTCTGTGGTGACCTAAATGGGAAGGAAATCTAAAAAAGAGGGGATATATGTATATGCATAGCTGACTCACTTTGCTGTACAGCAGAAACTAACACAAGATTGTAAAGCAACTATACTCCAATAAAAATTAATTTTAAAAATCTCAATCTTTTTGTGCTTTTCAAGTGAGGAACTGTATCCATTTTGACGTGACAGCTAAAAAATTAATATTATGCCCCTCATTATATTGTTTCCCCTCATTATTATTTTCATCCTTATTGTATGATTACTCCACTTATTCTCTAATTAGAGAACAAACTCTGGGTGTGAAGGTCTTGGAGGCTGGGATCACAGGTAATTGAAGGCTCCTTGGAGGTACCAGCCACCTGAAGTGTCTGTGTCTAGGAAAACATGCCTCACTTTCACAGATGGTAACATTCCAGGGTCGCTGCTAAAGGAAAGGGCTGTCCCATCATCTACAGAAGATATTAGTCATGGCTTGAGGCTCACGTCGAATCCCCAAAGTGCTACGCGGGTGCCGGGAGCCGTCGCTTTGTTTGTTTGGGTGATACCGCGAGACGGAACCTTCTCCCATCCTCACGTCCCTGGGCCTCATTGAATTCCATCAGGTCCTGGATCCTGTTTTTCAAAAGAAGATGCAAATCAGTTATACATACACAATAAAAATTAATTTTAAAAAAGGAAGATGCAAACCCACATAGCTTTAGGTGGACCTAAATCCTAGGATAAGATTCTGAGATGTTTCTGACATCTTTACCGCAGAATCTTTTATTTTCAAGCAAATCTGCCTCTTGAACCAACTGTCGATGGTTATGGACTGACTTAACAGGACTAGAGACAACGTGTAGAACTTTAATGGTGCGAGTCTTCAACACACACGTCTTAGTCGCTTGGTAAAGTGTCCACTATTCAGGCTTTGCTCTCTGATATTGGGACTGTGGCCACTTCCGGTCACCAAGTGACATTTACTCTCACTTAAAAAATTGTCGTTAGCGTTCTGTGGTAACTCTTAAGTAGGCCTTTAAAAGTCACCACCGAGAAGCTTAGATTTTATTGCACTAGAAATTCAATTCAGTTCACTTCAAGACTATTTGTTTTTTTTTTGTTTTTTTGTTTTTTGTGGTACGCGGGCCTCTCACCGTTGTGGCCTCTTACCGCCGTGGCCTCTCCCGTTGCGGAGCACAGGCTCCAGACGTGCAGGCTCAGCGGCCATGGCTCACGGGCCCAGCCGCTCCGCGGCATGTGAGATCTTCCCGGACCGGGGCACGAACCCGTGTCCCCTGCATCGGCAGGCGGACTCTCAACCACTGGGCCACCAGGGAAGCCCCAAGACTATTTGTATTTTTGAGATGAGTTCTAGCCAGTTCAGAATTCCAGCTGTCTTGATGTATAGAGATAGCATTAAATAGAGAAAAATACTTAAACAAATGTTCAACAGTTTGTACATTCGTAACATTAAGTAATTAAAAAGAAATGTCATATGAAGTGACCAGGGACTCCCTAACTAACGTTAAAGTTGTCATCTAATAACTGCACTCTTTCTATTTTGCACTAACTAACTTGCTCTGTTTCTGCTGAAACCATCGTGCAGGTGGACCGTTCCATCCGGTCACGGACTTGTCACCTGTCCTGGCGGGACTCCCAGCCGTGCTCATCACCACTGTTTACCTTTTAACCTAGTTACAGGCTTATTAACTTTGTGAGCTAAAGCCTTTTCTTTCAGTGACAATCAGGCTGCAGCCCAGGGACGAGCTGTGTCTGAATAGCTGCCACTCCCTTGAGACCCCGCAGAACACACACCTGTCCCCTCTCCCCCTGCACACAAGGAGGCTGGGCTGCCAGTAGGCATCTCTGCATCCTTCCAAGTTTCTGCTCTGAGCAAATCATCTTAGGACAATTTATTAGAAGATTAGGACTCACTGAGGAGATGCCCATTCAAGACCAACTTTTAGCCACCAGGGAGGAATCGTTGGTGAACGATCGCTAAAAAGAAACTCTGATAAGCTGACCCTCGTGGCACCAATTCTGAGCTAACAAGGACCTCCTCAGTCATCATGGAGGTAGGCACCCCAGCCCTAACAGATTGACTTCTGGGTCTCATTCAATGGCATTTCAAGAAAAAACTCACCTGCCTGCAAATTAAACAAAATTAGTTATGAGGAGGACAGAGTGATCCCTCTGGTCCAAGTCAAATAATTGTGATGTGGAGGCAAAAATTGTTAAAGGGGGGCTTCCCTGGTGGCGCAGTGGTTGAGAGTCCGCCTGCCGATGCCGGGGACACGGGTTCGTGCCCCGGTCCGGGAAGATCCCACATGCCGCGGAGCGGCTGGGCCCGTGAGCCATGGCCGCCGAGCCTGAGCGTCCGGAGCCTGTGCTCCACAACGGGAGAGGCCACGACAGTGACAGGCCTGCGTACCGCAACAACAACAACAACAACAACAATTGTTAAAGGGTCTTTGATATCTGAGATTAAATGAAGTGCAACGTGGGGTCCTGGACTGGATCCTGGGACAGAAAAAGAACGTTAGTGGGAAAACTGGTGCAGTTTAGTAGTAATATACCAACGTTAATTTCTTCGTTTTGATAAGTGTGCCGTGGTTATACAAGATGCTAGCATCAGGGGAGACCGGGTGGAGGGGTACGTTGAAATTCGATGTACTACGGTTGCAACTTTTCTGTAAATCTAAAATTATGCCGGGTTATTAGAGAAAATGAACAAAGCAGGTGGAGGAAGGGCATATTCCAGGGATGGATGTGAGAGAGAGCCACGATCCGTGAGATCCGTGGGGAGGGTCGGGAGGTGCGGTCCTGGAATGTGCTCCCCCCCCAGCAAGCTGAGAAGGAGGCATCCGCGTTATGTGTAGAACAAGAACGGAAATGGGAGCAGTGGATGGGGAGGAAGGATGCAGCTGCCACAGTTACAGACCGTGGGCTTGACGTGCCTCGAAGGGAGAGTGCTGACACAATCAGATCAGTGGTCTGTGAAAGCTCAGAGAGAGAACTGGAGGCCACGGCAGCCAACCGGGCTCACCTGAGAATAAGGAAGACCAGACAAACCTCCGAGCCACATGAATAACGTTAGGAAATTGACAGATGAGGGGAGTGGTGTGGGTATATACACGTTTGGATTTCTAGAAGACAGAGCTTCTCATTACGTCTCTGTGGACACTGGAGTTTGGAGAGATGGATGATAATATGGTTAGTGAACTTAGTACCCAAAGACTGCAAATGTACAGGTGATGCCTGTCTAAAGAGAGCTGGTCCCTAGTGCTCAGTTTACCGTTCTTTAAATCAATGACTTAGATGAAGGTAATATAGATTATGTTTGACTTCTTGTAATGGAAACCCGACAGGAGTGGCTTAGCCAAATAGGGATTTATTTCTGACAATTAACAAGAAGACCAAAGACAGCGGTCCAGGCTGGTCAGTGCTTCACGCTGTCCTAATTGTCCCAGGCTCTTTCTGTCTCTCTTCTGTGTCATCCTTTGCGTGTGTCTTTCACCCTTATGGTTCACCTCTGGCCTCACGTCAACTCCAGGCAGGAATTAGTAAATTAGTAAACTAAGTAAATGGCAAGGAATAAAGAGAAACTCTCATATCCGGAAAGCAAGAATATGCCAGAAATCCCCAGCAGGATTCCAATTGGCCAGAATTCTGCGTGCTGGCTGCAAGGGATGTTGAGAAATGAAGGTACTTGGTTGAGCATATATCCACACTGACCAGAATCAGTGCCCGCCTGAAGAGGTGAGAATGGATTTGGGGTTGGTAGTTAGCACTGCTTGCCAAAGATGGCTGACTTACCTGAATCGAGTGGAGTTTTGGATGGCTGACATTCCTCACCTCAACTTGGTCCTCTAAGACTGTTCATCTCAGTGATGCGTGTTCCCTCACGCCAATCTCTCATGTTAAAATCTTGGTGTCAATCTGGACAACAATCGCTTTCTCTTACACTTCACATCAAGTCCACACCACCTGGCTCAGAGATGTGTGCTGTGACCCCGTGTAGACGCCAGGTGTAGCTATCCCCACCTCCTGCCGGCAGTGAGAATAGGAGGAACTGGGAGCAGACACGCTAGGACCCAGCAGCCGGTCTCACTCTCCTGATTTCTCCTCTCGCACCTATCGCTCACATTTTACTTTCAGTTTCCAGCTGTTCACTGCATGTAAAGAGAAGCACAATTGATTGTATATTGATGTTCTATTCTGTGACCTTGATAATCTCACTTATTTGTCCTAATAGCTTTTGTGTAGATTCTTCAGGATTTTTCTAAGTAAACAGTTATATCATCTGCAAATTGAAACAGATTTATTTCTTCCTTTGGATGCCTTTTATCTCTTTTTCTTGCCTTATTTCACTGGCTAGCAAGTCCAGCACAATGCTGAATATGAGGGATGAGAGTGGACGTTCCTGCATTGCTCTTGTCCTTAGGGAGAAGCATCCAGTCTGATCACGAAGGATGACATTAGCTATAGTGCTTTTTGTAGATGCCCTTTATCAATGTGAGGAAATTACCTTTAATTCCTAGTTTGCTAAGAGATGTTACCGTGAATGATGGTTGAATTTTACCAGATGCTTTCTCTGCATTTATTGACATGGTCATGTCCTTAGGTCTATTGATACAGTGAATGGTGCAGTTTACTTTTTGAATGTTTAACCAACTCCACTTAAATGTTAAACCTCTTCTCCATCTGAAAGCAGGGGCAACAATTACTCATATCTAAGCTTTCTTTTTTTTTTTTTTAAAGAACATTTAAGGGCTTCCCTGGTGGCAAAGTGGTTAAGAATCCGCCTGCCAATGCAAAGGACACGTGTTTGATCCCTGGTCCGGGAAGATGCCACATGCCGCGGAGCAGCTAAGCCCATGCGCCGCAACTACTGAGCTCTAGAGCCCACGAGCCACAACTACTGAGCCTGCACGCCCTAGAGCCCACGCTCCGCAACAAGAGAAGACACCGCAATGAGAAGCCCGCACACCACAACGACGTGTAGCCCCTGCTCACCACAACTAGAGAAAGCCCGCACGCAACGCAAGACCCAATGCAGCCAAGAAAAAAGAGCATTTAAGATGATATAACGTATGTAAAGCACACAGCACAGCATCTGACATACAGTCAGCCCTTAATAAATTGTAGTAGATACCGTCATTTAATTACTAGCTCTGGTGGGTGCCCATACCCTACCTCCCTCCCCCGCCGGAGGGCTGGATGGTGAGGTTGTGCCTGTTGTGTGGCTCTGGGGCTTTCCTGAGTACTTCACCATAGCCTGGGTCTCCTGCCGCTGTGCCCGGTTCCGCAAGGCTGGCCTTTCCGGCACGCAGACTTGCCCGAATCACCCTTGACTGACTCTCCTGCACTGGGACGTGGAATGTCTGGCTGCCCTTTCAGAGCTGCCTCTGTGTCGGTACCCCGACGTCTGCATCCCAGCACCTGCTCTTGCTGCCTCTGCTGATCCCATGAATCGGTTAGGATGCCACCAGCTGCAAATAATAGAAAAACCAATGCAGAGTTAGTTCCTTAGCCCACAGGCCCAGAAACCTGCAGGCCAGGGCGGACTCGGCCGTCAGGGTTGGTGACGTCACCGAGAACGGCGCCCCTCTGCGTCTCTCAGTGGTGCTCAGCGTTAGCCCTGTGCTGAAAAGCCAGTGCTGATGGCAGCTGGCTCTCTCAGTGGGGAGCATCTCTCCTCCAACTGCGGAACAGGAGTCGTCCCTGCGGGGGCCACCTCCTCCCTTCTGACCAGTGTCTGTCGCAGTCGGAACGCCAGTTGCGAACTGGCTTAGGTCTGGTTTCCTGAACCCAGAACAGAGAAAGGAGATGAGTCAACCACAGTGAGCTGGTTTGTTCAAAGCCCCAGCCCTCCTTGAAGCTGGAGTCGATTCCCCAAACTGCACTGCTTCTGTCCTGTGAGGGCAAAAGAGGGCGGATGCGAAACAGTCACCACACAGCCCCCTCCCTCTCTCCCCGCGGGACCCCAGCGTATCCTGTGTTCTGGGTCCTGCGTTCACGTCCCAGGAGCCCCTAAGCTGCTTGTAGATTTAGCCGAAAAGCTGTGTGGATGGACATTTTTATATCACCCCCAGAAGAAGGACCAAACCCTTCCGAGCCAAGTCAAACTCACCCCCTTTCTCCGGAGGCTGGAGGATGCCCCAGGAGAGTGCTGGGGCTGGCAGGACGTATGAACCTGTTCTTCTCTTCTGCAGAGATGCTGCAACAAACAGTGGAAATGAAGCCCCAGGTCCAATATTAGATTTATGTCTGTTCTTAGATAACTTCTTGAGAAAGCAACTGTGGTAAGTATATTGGTTGCCTCCCAGCTGCCACTCGCCCCTCTAGTTTGCTGATAGAATCCCGATTTTCAGGGGGAGGGGTTGGCAACGTGCCCTCCCCCAGGGACCAATCCTGATTTTTCTACGTCAGTTGTGGTGCTTGCTCTGGGGTTGGGGGCACGAGTGGACGTGTGCTGGGCAGGGAAGGAGCTGTGGGCAGCAAGTCTGTCTCTGGGATGGAAAAGGAGGGGGGAGACCCCTTGCTTAGAGCTCCTACATGGATGCTGTGATAAAGGCTGGAACAGCCCCTGCACCCTGAGGTTGTCCAGGCAGGAGGATTGACCCTGGGTCTTCAGTGTTGTCGTGGGGTCAGTGAACGAAACCTGGGGCCGGCCGCTTTGGGACTTGTTAATACGCAATCAATGTCCTCATGTTTTAGGCCACCGGTAGATGAGTTTGTCTTGGTGGCAACTGGATGCGTTCTAAGTGAGTCAGTGGCTAAAGCCCTCCTGGAGGCTGGGTCCAGGGAGGAGACTCTGAAAAAGAATTAAGCATATTTGTGATCTCAGGTCTGCCTCAAGGTACTGAGTCCAGAGAAGAGGGAAGTTTGCCCAAGACCCTTCGGAGGGACGCAGGTTTGGTGAACAAGGTGTGAGAGGTGAGGCGGGGTGTCACTGGGAGTCGGGGGGTCTTAAGAAGAGTGTGACTTGGTAGGGATGCTGACGCTCGCTATTGAAGAGGACTGAAAAGGGCTCAAGGTGGGACGGCTCTGGTGAACTTCCAGGGCTCCATGTTCAAAGCCCCCAAGGGCTTCCCTGGTGGCGCAGTGGTTGAGAGTCCGCCTGCCGATGCAGGGGACACGGGTTCGTGCCCCGGTCCGGGAAGATCCCATATGCCGCGGAGCGGCTGGGCCCGTGAGCTATGGCCGCTGAGCTTGCACGTCCGGAGCCTGTGCTCCGCAACGGGAGAGGCCACAACAGTGAGAGGCCCGCGTACCGAAAGAAAAAAAAAAAAAAGCCCCCAGATCATTACCTGGGAAACTTACTAATCTGTGTGTCTCAGAGCAGCCCCCTCACCGGACGGGGCAGAGGGGGAGATGTCGGGGGCAGTGTGATCATTGCCGAGGAAACGGATGAAGAGCTGGAGACTCAGGGTAACAAATGAAAATAATTACTGGAAATCTAAGTTGGCAGCGAGAACTATCAAAAATTGTACAGCCTCCAAGTGAGGAATAATGTGTAAATGAGAATTTGTATCAAATGTTCATTTTGGGTGTGTGTGGGTGAGTGAAAGCTGGGAATACCAGCTGGGCTGTACTGGTGTGATTTGAACTTGGTTTGGGTATTTATTGATGGGAGGTCTTCATCTGGACCGGGAGAAGGGCCCGGGGGCTGGCAGGGACACCCCCAGACTAGAGGCCACAACTTACTCTTGCTGTATCTCCCCACTCGCCCCCAGCCTCGTATGTTTACGTGTCTGTCTCTGTGAAACGCCACCAGCCCTTCACAACCTTGGGCTTTGAAAACTTCATCTTTAGCACAGTGTGCTTAGCCCCTAATGGACCCTTAGTAAATGCTGACAATGTATGAGACGCACAGTCAATGTCGTAACCATCGCAAGGACAGTTAGAAGTAGGGAGGGATGATGTCTAAATACGTAATGACCTCGGTCCCTTGGTTAAAATGTGAGAAAATACCTCTGCCCACATCTCACAAGTTGGCTTTTGCATTATTGGACTGTGGTCATGGGTCCAACCAAGGAGACGTGTTTTGACCTCTGTCTGGGATGCTTCCCCAGGAAGAGCTGCCTGGATCCATCTTCGACATTCAGGTTTCCAACAGAGGACATAACCATTCTGAATTCTGTCACTCAATCATCATAGCGGCTAAGGGTTAAATAGCATATTCTTAACATATAAATGTATTTAAAACCCCAAACATCCCATCTGTTTTAGACCTCTGCAAGATCTGCATATATTATTGGAGGTTCACGTATGTTTTTAGATCTCTAATAGCAGCGGGCGCCCTCTCAGTCTCCCGTCCTACAAACTAATCGGACGCACACATCCGCGCAGCCTGCACTGAGGCAGGGAGAGTGAGGCTCCAGGAGGATAGCAGGGCTCTTTCTTTATCTAAAGCAAAATTCTCCACTCCCTCCCTCCTTCCCTCCAAACTTGGACTCAATACCCAGAAAGGGAATGACCGCTATAGGCACACAGGGATGCCTCCGTGCATGTGTGTTGATGGAGAAAAATAAAGACCAGAAAAGACAGGGACTGAAACGCTCACCCACCTGATCTTATACACGACGAGGTTTCTCCTACAAGCACTGAATTGATTTTCTCTGCCAAGGGATAAGCTCAATATGCCTCACGCTTCGCAACTGTTTCTTGACAAGCCTTAAGGGACTGGCCGCAGCAGCAGACAATTTGGTTTATGCTGAGAGAGAAGAAACTTGAGGACGCGCTTCTGGGCAGCGTCCCCTGGGGTCCAGCCAGGTACCAGGCACGTGAGGATGCCTGGGGGTCCGTAGAGCGACCTGCCCTGTGTGCAGACCCCACAGCTGGTATGCGAGGGGCTAAAGCTATCCTCAATGTGCCCATGCTGAAAAATTAAAGAAATGTCACTTCTCACCTTCTGTCAGACCAATCATTTGTTGTGAATTAAGAAGAAGGAGTAATGGACCCCTGCCCGCCAAGCAGTCCCTCCCCATCCCCTGCCCCCAGCCCAGACATTTATTCCTAACAACCAACGTTAGTGAAGGGCTGTGAATTTCTAACGTGCTTTACAGACACATTCCTTCATTCTCACATGAGCTCTGTTGATTGGCTCTGCTTACCCCATATGACAGGTGAGGAAGTGGGTGGTCTCCCAGCCGGGAGCCACGCCCTGGAGGTCCTGAGCCAGCTAGCTGCCCAGTCTCCAGCTTTGCAGCCTCGGTAGTTTCTTGGCAAAGAGCTATTTTCTGTCGGGTGTAAATGGGAAGAGGCTCTAAGAGGACAGATTTACAAGTCACAGCAAGAAAAATGCTGGATCTCAGATCTGATTTCCCTTAAGAAACTGCTCCACATGTTAAATATAACTCCAGAAACAGAAGGAATAGATCTTACAATATTTAGGTTTTAGTACACTTATTGCTTTTGTACAATATTTAGGTTTTAGTCACCCTCATTCCTTTGGATCTATAAGCTTCCTTTGAGATGCAGTATTAAGCAGTCTTGTATTCAAGTGACTGTCTGACTTGAAAGCTCCATTTTTTTTTTTTTCGGTACGCGGTCCTCTCACTGTTGTGGCCTCTCCCGTTGCGGAGCACAGGCTCCGGACGCGCAGGCTCAGCGGCCACGGCTCACGGGCCCAGCCGCTCCGCGGCATGTGGGATCTTCCCGGACCGGGGCACGAACCCGTGTCCCCTGCATCAGCAGGCGGACTCTCATCCACTGTGCCACCAGGGAAGCCCCCAGTTCCATTTTTGGAGCATCCTCCAGGGCCAAGTTTCCTTCCACACGTCACCGACATGACCATTTATAAGTGGTTTTAAATTCCCATCTTCACCTAGGTTCACACTCCCAAGAGTGCGTGTTTTACTAATAGGACATCAATAAACGCCTAATGGAGAGCACAGCAGGCAGTGGGATTCTGAGATGTCGAATGTGTGCTTGGCCAACCCATTTAATTAACTGCTTAGTGGAAACAGAAAACTCCAGACACTGTGTTGGCCTGGGATATTAGGAAAGAGGAGATCAAATCCCTGCCTGTGGGAAGGATGCCCTTGGCAATCCTGCGAATCCTACCTGCAGATCCCCGAGTTCTGCGGGGCTGCGTGGGCCCAGCCACACCTCTGGGGGGAAGCCCTGCGACCCTGGGTTTCGCATGGAGCGGGGAGCATCATAGGCCTTGCTCCATGAGTGACTGGCCGGGTGTCAGCCAAGCTAAGGGAGTGAGCCTCTGCTTCGTCACACTCTTAATATTATGTTTCAGAAGGATCTGTCAAAAGAAAAGATCGGGCCAGGTTAGGGTCATGAGGCACGTGGCTCACATCAGGCCTTGGTCATGGCTCCGTGCGGCCCTAACCTACAAGTGGCTAAAATAGCCTTCCCTAAGAAGGACGGAGGCCACAGGCCCTGATGGAGCAAATACGTAATGAAGGGGCACATGGGGACTCGGGACGGGCCTGGGGACATGCTCGAGTGAAACCTGCCAACACAAAGGTCCCCGTTGTCTCTACCCACACGAGGAGGCTTCTCCTCCTTCCCTCCGTGGCTCGTGGGGTAATGAGGCAAGTCTGGTCGCGGCCTTTAGCCTCAGGTTTGCAATGCTCCCCATTCCTGTCCCAAAAGAGGGCTGCTAACGCTGCCCGCTGGGACACAGGGGAAATAATTCTCAGGGGCAGGCTTGGGGCAAAAGTGAGAACCAGTGATGTTCATGATGACACACAATGAACAGCCATAATGTTGGTCACCTTATGTTTGCCAAAAAGTCTTCACAGCCAGTGTCTCATTTGATCCCCTCAGCTGGGCCGTGAGGTGGGGAGGTATCACCCCGATTTTGCTGGTGGGAAGACGAAGCTTAGGGAGGCTCTCGGACGTGAGTTTACAGGCTGTGTTGGGGGCTGAGCTGAGGGTGAGCCTGCGGTCTTCCAGCTGGAGCGTGGCCGCGGTCCCCCGCCCTCCCCTCCGTCATGCGACTCCTTGCTTCCAACCTCGGATCTGCTGACATCTCCTAAGACCCTAACCAATAATTAACACCTTACAAAAGCCACACTGGAAGCTGGAAAATTCCATGGGGTTGAAAAAGAGCCACTGTATCTCCTTTCCCCCAAGGGAAAGTGAATAATTGACCATCTGCCCGGCCCTGGGGCCCCGCTTTGTATCATGGAACGTGTGGCTGCCAAGGGTCCCTCTCCGCTGTCACAGGTTGTAACACGGTGGAAAAGGAGAGGCCTTCTTCTGGGACTGTCTCCAGCACCTAGCACGCTACCTGGCCGCGCGGGACAGAGTGACCATCTGAGTGACCGTGGTGCCGTGACCAGGCCCGCTGCCCTGGACTCACGTGACAAGAACGGGGAGGGTTCCTCACCCAGGGCAGCCTGTCTGGGGCCGTGGCCTTGTGAGATCCCAGCAGAGACCATGCAGACCAAGCAGACCCTGGTTGTCTGGTCCCTGGACCTGAGCGATGGGGGCAGAGGGGTCGTGGCCTGAGTGCGAGAGCCCCTTATAGGAGGTGGTTGGTCTGTTTTGGCTGGTTTGCGTATGAAAGGCTCCCCAGCAGGTGAGCTGTTTACTATCTCTAGGCATTGGCTGACCCTGGGAGGGGCAGTCCATCCCAGAAATCAAAGATCAAATACAGAGTAAAGAGACATGATTAATAAGAGACAATTGTTGCTCTGTCTGCCCAGCACTTTCTTCTCTTGAGGAAGTTCTTCCCTTCTCTGTCATGAGGCATCTTCTCATGCAATCGTCTCCACGGTTTCAGCAACTGGTCAGGTGACCAAGCAACTGGCTTGGCCACCTGACCTTAGGTGGCCAAGGTTCATTTCCAGGATTTTCTAGTGGAGCTAGGGACCCACTCTGCATGTGGAGAGAACAGAGTCCAGATGTAGAGGGAAGCAGAGAGGAGCGGGGAGAGGGGAGGCTGGGGCATCTGAATCCTGAATCCAGCCGTCCCTGAAGCCAACTCCATCTCTGTTTTCCCTTACAAGAGCCAGTAACTTACTCTTTCTCCTAAACTAGTTTGAATCGGATTTTTTTCATTTGCATTTTATCTTTATGGAAGAGAAAAGATGTATGTTTTAATTTATTCTCAGAAAGTCCCGTGCTTCCTTTCAAGGGGTGCTTGAACCCCTAAGCAGCTCCTCTTATATAAGGTGGCATTTCAATGATCTTATAATAGTGATGATCTAATAATAATAGATTACATTTCTTCTGAGGCGCCAGACAAAAACTGAGAGTGAACTTTCAAGGCAATTGAAAAAAAGCAGGCAGATTCAGTTGGATTTAATCATCCCTATTTTAAGAGTTTGAGTTTGAACTTAGTGGTGGAGGCACGTCAAGCACTGATACACACCTGACAAGACGTTTGTGTGACGGGGCATGGTTTGCTGAGGTCCTTGGCCATCCAAGTAGGTTTCAAGAAAGTGACATTGCCAGCAATTAGACAAATCATTCTCCAGAAAATGCCACTCCCCACGGAGCCCTCGGAGAAAGGGCTAGTGATGGGAGACGGTCTGTACTCTCTGCTGATGAGGCTTGGACATGAGGGCGGGACTGTAGATGGAATAGGAGGACGCCTGTTCCAGAGGGACAGGAAGACAGGCCGGCTCGGCGCAGATGTTTCCAGCTCCACGTCTAAGACCGAGGGCGGGCCCTCCCCAGAGATCCACGCTTCTCACCCGCTCAGGTGTATCTGGCTTCTAATCTCATTCACTTAACTTTTGATGCCTGCATCCCATGCAACTTGGCATGTTCAAGATTGTTTTAAAAATAGACACATTGTAGGCACTCTCGGCCTATGCGCCTCTTTCACAAGGGAAATTAAGCTCCAAATGACAGGCAGAAGACCGCCCGGCCTCCAGGCCCCTTTGCAAAGAAGAGAACCTGCCACGTTTCCTTGTGATTCTAACCTGGAGGGCACCGTGGGCGGGCAGGTGGGGACGTGGGTACAGTCGCTCAGCGTAAACCGCGGTCACACACACTTGTGTGGTCTTACGTCTGGGTTCACTAATGACAATTGGCTTTACAAGCACAAAGTTGGAAATCCTTCTCCAAATATTTCTGGGTTGAGAAAATGGTGGTGTTGCCACACCGAGCCTTGCCCTTTCCTTCTTTTGAATGCCTGATCTCTTCCTGTAGCTCTTTTTCTAACACCTGCCCATACCTGTCCTCGGAATACAGCTGTGGCATTGTTTCTATTGCCCTTTTCAACTTGCTTCCCAGAACCCTTCTGGGGAAAGGACAAACATTTACATAATTGCCAAGCAAATAAGGATATCCTTTGATTTCCAAGTGCGTGTGTCCAATGTGTGAACAAAACTCTGCCACTCAGCGCCGGTAGCCCTTAACTTCATTCTTTCCCATTTTCAGCCACTTGTCCAATAAACATTTATCAAGTGCCAATTACCTATGAATAGGGCATTGTCTTTTCCCTCCTGACATTCCTGTCTGTGCCCTCCTGAAACTCATGTTCTAATTATGGAGATGGGCTGTGAACAAAGAGTGAGGTGTCAGTTTGGTGAGCTGGGTCATGTCACCCCTGCTTATTTGAGGCTATGAAAACGTCCTCCGGAGGAGGAGGAAACCTCAGGGAGGCCCCCTAGTTCTGGGCGGTTCACGGAGTCTCTCAACCACCTTCTGGGATGATGGGCACTGGTGGGTCCCCGTTCCCTCGCGAGGAAACTGGGCTGATTTGGACTAAGTGACCCGTGCAAGTGCACGGGTAGGGGAATCAGACCCCCATGTCTATGCTCACCTCGTGACAGCATCTCCTCCTTCTGGGAAAAACAACAAAGAACAACAACAAAACCCTCCCTCGGTTTGACAACTGTGACCGCATCCTCCCCTGTGTTTTCCTCCCCGGTTCCTCCCCCGGCCTGGAGGCTGCTTGACACCCCGCGGGGACTTGCCCTTGGCATTCATCTCAGTCTCCATGTTCTACTGGGTGAATGACGGCACACACTCAAAGGGCACATGGCGGAAAGATGGGCTAACGCCTATTTAATTTTTCTAAATTTGCCCAATGTATAAACAAGGGCATGGCTGTGTTTTACAGAATTTCCCGGCAGAATAAAATCTAATCCACACCATAGGCTCGATGGGAAATGTCCGTGTTCCAAGGAAAAGGACATCAGCTTTTGCGACTAAAGGAATGAATGGATGTTATGTCGGGGGAGAAGGGTCCTTGGCCAGGTCAGGGCAGGCGACACAGCCAGCTGAGGACATGACCGTCACAGGCACAAGTCCAAGGTACCAGAGAGCTGCCTGCATCTGCTGCAAAGGTCTCCCTTCCTTAAGGGAAGGGACCATGTTCTGTTTGGTTTTGTAACATATTTCTATGAAGTCTGCAGCAGCCCGAATGGTGTTGCATATTTAAAATGATTTGTCTAATAACCCAGTCGCCTCTTTTGCAAAATACCCAGCAGTTCCTCATTTGCTGCCCCCACCCCCAGACACTTGGCGGGGTTTCTCCAATAGCAGGGCACCCAGGAGCCTGCCGGGCAGCCCTGGGGGTGGGAGGTGGCCTGTCACACCGGATGCTAGGAAACACCATAGTTACCTGAGAAGCAACACCAGGCGGCCTGGATTGGGGGCGCCCAGGGTGCCTTCCGGCCCCTCTCCCTGACATCTCCCCTGAGAGTAAGACCCCTACTGGCCCTGGGGACCCCTCACCCCTCACCTTGCAGCCTCCACTGAAGGCAACATGATGATACGCTCGCCGAGAGAGGGAGATTCTCCCATGAGAAACCGCCCTTCTCCTCAGCTGGACTGGTGGCTGCCATTGCTGAAAGCCTTTTAGTCATTGCGGGAAAACCGCACTGAACTAAAGTGAAGGGGGTTCCGGAGAGCTTTGCTCAGGGCCTGTGGGCGTTTCTGCCCTCCTTCTGTCCAGGTGGGAGTAGGGCTGCCTGTAAAAGCTGGAGGGCTCTTGGGCTGCGGCAGGTCAGAGGCGGTCCCCGGATGGAAAGAACCAGGGCAGCAGGGGGCGGCGGGGTGCCAGTCCCAACCCAGCTGCCAGGTGCTGGTAGACTTTGTACCAGACCAGAGGGACAGAGGGCAAGAACCAACCTCCCAGGATGCCTGGGGCCACCATGTCCCCAGTGCCCCATTTCTGTCCATTGTTTTGGAAGAATGCAGGGTGGAGGTGGCAAGGCTGGGTGGGAGGGCTGGGACAGGAGAGAGAAAGAAGTGTGCGTTGCACGGGGAGATCAGCTTCTGCTGCAGGGCTGCAGGTGAAATTCAGGATGCCCAGTTCAACCCGAACTATAGATAAACAGCAGCAACCTTTTTAATATGAGTGTGTCCCCAGTACTGCCTGTATTCGTATTTGCTAGGCCTGGCTACCCTACCTGGTCACCCTGAGCTTCCCGCGCCTTTCATCAGGGCGACCACTCCCCTCGCACAGCTCCCAGCCGTGACGCCCACCCTGCCGCAGAGTTTGGGGGCCTGGGCGGCCGGTGTTCCTACTGCTCCTTAAACAAACTAGAGAGCAGCCCCGCCCCGGCTGGTTTCCCCGGGGGTGATTTCAGCGCTTCGCCAGCACGGAGTTGTGAAATTCCTGCCGGCTCCGCTGGGAGAGGCGTTGAAATCAGTGTCTCTTGGATTTTAATGGCGTGGGAGTCACCTGGGGACCTTGGTACAATGCAGATTCTGAGTCAGCAGGTCTCGGGTGGGGCCTGAGGAGCTGCGTCTCCGACAGGCTCCCAGGAGACATCCAGAGGCTGCTTCGAAGCAGAGACACGGTCAGACCTGAGTTTAGGGAATGGCCCGGGCTGTTTTACCTGGTGGTCCTGGGAGACCTAAGTCATGCTTTTCACACTGTGGACTGTGACCCGTCAGTGACTCATGAAATCGGGTTCATGGGTTGTGAGCAGCTTTAAATAAAAACTGGGAAGTGGGCAAAATAAAAGAGGAACTATCAGGACACATTGCACATTTGATTGTTGTGTGTACGTGTGTGTGGTGTGCATGTGTGTGTGCAAATGTGAGTGTGTATACATGTGTGAGTGTGTGTGAATGTGAGTGTGTGCGTGTCTGTGTGTGGGTGTGGGTGAACGTGGGTGTGTGTGTGTACGTGTGTGAGTGTATGAATGCGTGTGTGAGTGAATGTGTGTGCATGTCTGTGTATGTGGGGGGGTGAATGTGTGTGTACGTGTGTATGTGTACGAATGTGTGTATGTGTGTGAATGTGAGTGTGTGTATGTCTGTGCATGTGTGTGAGTGTGTGTGTGAATGTGAGTGTGTGCATGTCTGGGTGTGGGTGAATGTGAGTACGTGTGTGTGAGTGTGTGTATGAATGTATGTGTGTGAATGTGAGTGTGTGTATGCATGTGTGTGTGGGGGGTGAGTGTGTGTGAGTGTGTGTATGCATGTGTGTGAGTGTGGGGGGTGAATGTGAGCGTGTGTGCGTGTGTGTGCGTGTGCGTGTGTGCGTAGACAGCCCTCCAATGCACAATGTCTTCCTCAGGATGGCCGTGGCTCAGGAAATCTGGAAGCTGCTGGCCTGGCGGCTGAGACGCCCCGCCCTCCAAGGCTGGAGAGGGAGCTCTGTGGGCTCCGGGGCAGCATAGATGGCACGAGGGTCGGGTGACCACATACCTCCGGGTCAGGGCGCCCGTCAGGGCCCGGGTGTGGAAGTGCCCTGCAGGACAGTCATGTTGCCAGTGAGTGTGGGATGTGCCCCAATGGGAGGGCACTTTGTCCCTCCGAGCCCCCCCAGCAACAGATGATGATGAACCCAGGAGACACCAGTGACTTCAGTCGGGGCGGGGCTGGGAAGGGGCTTGGATTCCTCCCGGCCGCGGCAGGAGAGGCTCTCAAGGACTTTCAGGCTCCTTTTGGCCCGCGGTCCCACGCTGGCCGTCGTGTGGACAGGTCGCTAGATGTTTGACTCCACACCAGTTCCCAGAAGAAGCCTCATGGCCACGCGGTGGCAGAAATGACTGTTCACGCATCAGAGCAGGCAGAGCTTTGGGTGCCTCCCCGAGGGGAGCTCACCCAGGGCCGTGGCTTAGAGACACAGGGGCTGCTGCACGCGGGCGGGGGAAGACCCCCCAGGGGTGGAGAAGGTCCTGACAAAGACCAGAGGGAGAGTCCACCCGGCGCTTGCCCACCTGCCGTCCTCATGTGAGCCTGGCGGTCGGGACATGGTGGAGAGCAGGGCTCGGTCTCCTGGGCGCCAAGCCCATCTCCCCCGTCACGTACTGTCCCCGCCGCCACAAACCACACGGCTGGGCTCTGCGTGATGTAAGGGGAACTCTACACAGAGCCTACGCTTCAAGAGGTTGACAACCAAGATATCTCAAAACATTCAAGGTGACGTCCGCCCAGGCTGGGGACAAATGTAGGTGAGTTTTGCCTCTCGGCCCTGGAGAAACGCAGGTTTTCACAGCTAAGTCCCTCCTGGGGCAGGTCAGGCGGTGTGTCAGAAAGACAGGGGCGCTGGAGGTGTCAGGAGATGCCCTGAGCACTGAGCTGAGGGGACTCTGTCACCGGCCTTCACCACGGCAGCCAGGCCACCTGTAACTCAGACTCCAGGCTGAAACCAGGGCCTTGGCATTGACCAGGAGGGTGACCATCTCCCAGAGGTCACTGGCCACCCAGAGAGACTCAGGTTCATTCCAAGCAGACCAGCTCCCCTTCCCATCCCTGCATCAGGACCAGTGCCTGGACCGACGGGACCGCGTGGACAGTGAACCATGACAGTGATGGGACGGGTCATCTAAGGGAGCGGTGGTGGCTCCTCTGAGAAGCACGTGGCCGGCCTTCAGGGGGCCCGGCTGGCAGGCAAGGCGGGAGAGAGCCAGTATCCGCTCACCCAGCTGTGAGCCCGGCTTCAGAGCTGCGTTCCCCGGGGAGGTGGCCCTCACCTGAGCTCTGCTGCCCAGAGCGCCGAGCGCGGTGCTCAGGGCCGCAGAGGCGATGGGGTCTGGGGAGCACAGAGACCGCAGTTCGCACAGTGGCTCCATGGCCTCCTTTCCTGTTTTCCTGCTGAAAACAAAACCCTCACTGAGGAGGCCTGGCTTCCCTTGGCATGACGGAGCGGGCTGCTCCCTGGCTGGCTGGCCCTAGCCGGTGGCGCTGGCCCACGCTGTCGCTCTCAGGAAGGGTCTCCACGCCTTCCACCCACCGCCTACCGAGTCTGAACACAGGAGACTTGGCACAGATTTGGCCGTGGAATCTGAGCCCAAACCCAGAGAGGAGTGGGTGTGTCCAGATTGAAAATGCTGTCACGGCTCTGCCGGCTCTTAGAGGCCAACCCTGAAAGTGATGTGCTGTCTCCCCCGAAATCACTGCCAGCCTTGGCCCAGTGGCTTCTCGCATGGCAAACTTTAGTTCCTCAGTCGCAGAGACGGTGTCCCCAAGCTCCCCGTCTCATATTCTTGTGGAAATGGACTCCCCAGCGGGTAGGGAAGGACCCCCATCGTTTTTAAATTGGGGTATAGTTGATTTACAAGGTTGTGTTAATTTCTGCTGTGCAGCAAAGTGATTCATATATATACATTCTTTCTCATATTCTTTTCCATTACGGTTTATCCCAGGATATCGAATATAGTTCCCTGTGCTATATGGTAGGACCTTGTTGTTTATCCATTCTGTGTATACTAGTTTACGCCTGCCAATCCTAAACTCCCACTCCATCCCTCCCCCACTCCCCTCCCCCTTGGCAGCCACAAGTCTGTTCTCTGTAGGACCCTGATCTTTGCTTGAAGTCCCTCCCTTCCTCGCCTCTCAGGCCCCCTCCCAACTCCACTCTGCAAGTAGCAGAAAGAGAAAAGGCCCTCCTTTAGTTGAGGCATAAACTACTTTTTCCCAAATTTTGAGATGTCTCCACTGATCTCTGCCCGCAGGGCAGAACCAAGACAGACAGGCGCCCCAAGGATAATTTGGACCCTTCCTGGACAATGTTCTTTCTTCACTTTATTTTTTTTTAATTTTATTTATTTTTGACTGTGTTGGGTCTTTGTTGCTGCGTGCGGGCTTTCTCCAGTTGAGGCGAACAGTGGCTTCTCTTCGTTACGGTGTGTGGGCTTCTCATTGTGGTGGCTTCTCTTGTTGCAGAGCACAGGCTCTAGGCATGCAGGCTTCCGAAGCTGCAGTATGCGGGCTCAGCAGTTGCGGCACACAGACCCTATAGCACGCGGGCTTCAGTAGTTGAGGCGCATGGGCTCAGCAGTTGTGGCACACAGGCTTCAGAAGTTGTGGCTCGCAGGCTCTAGAGCTCAGGCTTGGTAGTTGTGGCGCACGGGCTTAGTTGCTCCACGGCATGTGCGATCTTCCCAGACCAGGGATCAAACCTGTGTCCCCTGCAGTGGCAGGCAGATTCTTAACCACTGTGCCACCAGGGAAGTCCCCTGACAGTGTTCTTTAAATAACAATCCAACATTTATTTAGAAGTGGCGGCAATTTTTACAGATAAATATCATGTATCCTTTATGTTTTGTCCAAAGTAAGGGATCTATTACATGCATCCGTTAGATGTCATTCTCCAAACCACACGAGTTATTGGCAGCCACAAACAAGTTAAACGGCCTAAAATGTGGATAATGAAATAAATCACGCGCTTCCAATAAAAAGCACTACACTGTGCTGCCTCCATCGTTTTCATGATTCTCGCTGACTCTGACTGTTGGCTCGAGGCGACTCTCGGCTGCCTGATGTCAGGGCTGGGCTGGGTTTGTGCTGTCGTTCCACCCTAGTTACTCAGGGGAGAGAGACTCAGGTGGCCACACCTGCAGGGTGCGTGGGGGGCAGGAGGCGCCGGAGCATCGGCCTGGGAAATGTCCAGGTTACCTGCCAGGGTACCTGCCCGGGAAGCAGGTGCAGAGCCTGGGCCTCGAGAACAGTCGGGAGGGTCTGGAACCCCAGGGGAAGTGGCAAAGAGAGCTTCTGCATTTTCAGCTCAACTCTCTCCTGCACCATCGGTTCTGATGCAACACGGGTGCCTCCGTGGAGGCCAAAGGCCCAGGGGCACCTGAGCTCTGGCCCAGGGAGCTGCTTCTCCCATCCTGCGAGGCTGTCAGAGGGCGGGAAGGTGTGTACTCCCCCTGCGCCGAAGGAATGTCGCCCTTTGCCTGGACAGTTGGCTAATCTCCACCAATCGTGGCTTCCTCGGCAGCAGAGGACCCAGTGTCCGTGCCCCAGATTGTGCCAGGAGTCCGCGTGGGAAGTGGTAACTGACACACAATCCCAGTCTATCCCAGGCGGCCTCAGTGTTCCTGGAGCCCCAGAAGCTCCCCGGATGGATGGCCCCTCGTTCTGTCTCTGAACCCATCACAGCAGAGGCGTTAGGGTCTCCCCAATGCAGTCACTTGAAGGCATCCCTCCCGGGCCCTTCCCATGTCAGGCTTGCTCCCTCCTCTTCCAGACGTGATGGTGGGGAGGGACACCTCAGTGTCCCCCGGTGTCAGAGGACACCCAGGCCGGCTTCTCTCTCTCCAACTTGCTCAAAGCTCTGACACAGTGACCCAAGGCTGAGATACTGACTCCACGCTGACAGGTTTGACTAGAGCAGCTCCCTGCGCATGACAAGGAGAGAGCTGTCGGGCTAAATGCCATTCTGACATTTGAAGGGCGACTCTCATCTAATTTTTGGTTGTTTAAAGGCAAGAAGCCTAGAACTCTGTCTTCTTGTTAAAATGACAAGAAGCAACAAGCATTTTTTCCTCTTTCTTCTCCCTTAAGAAGTAGGGTCTAAGGGGAACTTGATGTATGATGAACTTACCACCTGGGAGACCTGTCCCTGTGGGAGAGAAACCTGTGGTGCATTTCTGTTCATCATCACCATCACCGTTACCACACGCTCGCTCGGCACGCCTGCAAGCAGGACTCTGCCAGGGGCTCTGTCAGGTGAACTGTCACCGTCCCTGACTTCTGGGGTTGCAAAACCCAAGGAAAAGAACGCTGATGGGCAAAGGGGCGAGTGTATGGGAGCCTCTGGGTGTGCAGCAGTGCTGTGTACAGTATCACCCACTTTCTATCAATAGCTTCCCTGTAAACAGAATCTGAACATCTCTGTCATCTCAGCGTCCACGTCACGGCAGGGAGAGGGGCAACAGCGGGGAGATGTTGTCAAAGTGACAGCTACTGGATCAAAGCCCCCATCCAGCTACTACCCCCAGCTCGGCCCCTCCCCTCCCCAGGACTGGGGCCAGGACCTTCCTCCAGGCTCTCTGAGGCTGGAAGAGCTGGTCCCTCTCCTTTCAGGTCCTCGCAGCCCCACCTTTCGCTGGAGGACAGTTTCTCCTGCTGGTTTGGTTCCTCTGGGCGGTTTGGGGATTAGTTCCTGAAAACAGGCTGTGGCTTCACTCCCACCTACGCACCTTGGAATGAGCCTACAGTTTGGGAGGATTTATTTGGAAACCTTTTCCATTCCTCTGGCCAAGATTACTCAAAGGGTTGGGTCTATCCAGGAAGAGGAGGCGCTCTTGCGGAACCCACTTGCCCCCAAGGAGACAGAACCCTGTTTCAGGACGAGGTGTTTGTTTCCGACGAGGGTTTTTCAATCTAGGCACAACTGACATTTGCGGCTGGATCGTTCTTTGCTCTGGGTCCTTTCGGTGCCCTGTGGGGCGTTAGCAGCGTCCCTGGCCTCTGCCCACTAGATCCCCGTGGTACTTCTTCCCTAAGCTGCATCGATCAAAACTGTCTCCAGGCGTTGGCAAGTGCGCGGGGGTGTGGGTGAGAGTGGGAGGGTGCAGAGTGCCCTCGGTTGAGGGCCGCCGCTTTAGATGTGCCGTAGGTTAAAATCTTTACCCTAGCAATAACAATCGCGCGCGCACACAGAGACAACAATTACTGTTATTCACGTTATTAAATTAGCACAGAAAGCAGGTGGGTCCTAAAGGAATTTCAGGACCCCAAACCCCAAACCTTTAGCACTTTGTTAAAGTTCAGGGTCGTTCGTGTTACATCTGCAGGGTATAACAAAAGTGACGCTAAGAGCAGCCCACAGGACTGAGCGGACCGCGGGCTGCAGACCTGGAGCCCTGAGACCTAGCTTAGCCCTGGGACCCAGCAGGAGGGGAACAGTGGGGTTTGGCCCTTAGTTCCTTCCTTCTTAGAAGGAAGCAATTGGGCTAAACCTGCGGTTTTCCTGTTTCTTTTGCTGGAATCCAGGTCGACGGTGGACACACCGCAGTTTAGCAGCATTGGTGATCCAATCGCCCGGGGGGAGCACACTCCCTAGTTTGTCGTGGACGTTACCCTTTCTCATACTTGATCAGGAGTCCCGGGGCATTCTGACACTCTGGATGAGAAACGCTGAAGTACATCGTTTTACTCTTTCTTCCACTCTAAAATTCTAGAGGCAAAGAGGCTTCTTATCCTGTCCAGCTTGCTGGTCGGCCAGTCCGGAGGACAGCATCCTCAGGCCCCGGCCCCAGTCCCTGTCTCACCCTCCAAGCTGCCTCTTCGTGTAACCTGCCACACAACTCCTCACCCTGGCCCACTGGCCACAAATTCATTCCCTGCCATTAAGCTCTCCCATCAGTGAGTCACCTGTTCTTTCATAGGTTGTGAGACTAGAGCCTACCCTACGGGTGGGTAAATAGCCCTTGTCGAAAGATAGTTTCGAGCCCCACTGACTCATGGGATCATCCTGACACCTTCCCCTCCCCCAGCTGCATTTCTAGAAAGTGTCCTCAAGTTTGGTGTCCGTCCCCTCCAGTCATCATTCCTACGGGGTGTTTGTCTGAAGTAGTTACGTAAAGATAAGAGTTCCATCTTCACGAAGTGTCTGGACGGACTGGACTCCTGGCTGCAACCCACCCTTCTGTCTCCGTCCTTGGCGTGAGGTGTGCAATCTCCCTGGGTCCCACTTCCGATCCATCGAGGCCCTCGGACACGCGCGGAGGCTCTGCCGCGTGCCGGGCACGTGAAGAGGAGTCAGCCTCGGCCGCCCTCAGAGGAAGCCTCCGTCTAGTAAAGGCTGTGGATCCAACCCCGTCGCTGTCACACGGGCCGGTAAGTGATGGAAACGAAGCAACCGCACGTTCCATCGCTGGCACAAAAGAAAATGAACGAGTTTTCCTGGAGAGACAGGAGGCCCCTTGGAGCAAGTCCCACTCGGGCTGCGTCCTGCAAGATGGGGAAAGACAGAGGGGGAACTGGGAGTGGGCAGGCCCAGGGGGAGGGGAGAATCCATCCGCGTGGCGAGCTCAGGGGATTATGGGCTTGAAACTTGTGTAGGGGTGTGTGCGTGTGTGAGTGTGGGAATGTGTAGGAGAGCATGTGTGTGTGAGAGTGCGTATGTTTGTGAGCATGTGTAAGGGTGTGTGTGAGCGTGTATGTATGCGTGTGAGCATGTGCGTGTGTGCGTGTTCTCACTTGCAAGAGTGTGTCGTGGGGAAGCAGCTGAGGAATGACAGGGTGGCCGCAGAGACACATCCTGGAGGGACTTGTGCGATGTGACAAGGAGTCTGAATTCGCCCACGAGAGAAGGCAGGGCTTCTGAAGGGCTTCAGGCCGAGGGCGGCCGTCATCACATTGGCCTTGAAGGAAGACACCCAAGGACCAGAGTGGAGGCTGGCGGAGGAGGTGGGAATTCCAGTTAGGACGTGGGTAACAACCCAGGGAGGTGAGGGCTGGAGAGAAGCAGCCCTGGGAATGGAACCAATGCGGGGGGCGGGGGGTGGACAGCTGGACGCCGGTGATGCCAGCTTTGGTGGGCATTTGCCCAGGGGAATGCAGAGGAAAGAAGCGCTTTGGGGACAAGTCAGGAACTTTTGCCAGCGGCATGCGTGTGAGGTGCACATGTGGAACAGCAGGGGCGAAGGTTTAGTTCCCCACCTGCCATAAGACGTGCCATCATGAAAATGTGATGGAAATTCAGGGAGTGCTTTGAAACCCGCAGACGAAAGGTGCGGGGAAGCGGAGAGCAGCGTTATTTCAGTGTGTTTCCTGCTCTCTCCTCGTGGCCTCGTCAGCCAGCCTTTCAGGAGGAAGAGAACTCTTTCCCAGGCTTGATTTGAATCGCCTCCGGTCCCGTGCCAGCTTATTCTAGGAAAAACAACACAAGTGTCACAGATGTGACATGTGGGAGGGTTTGGCGCATGGTGTGGGCTTCAGGGAGGTTCTGAGGTCCGGGTACCGGCAGCCAGAACTGAGGGGCGAGACAAGGCCCTGTGATTAGTCCTGGGTCCTGGATTCCCCCCACCCCACCTTCCCTGCCTCACTTAGAAAATCCATGCCCTTTCCGGTTTTTTCAATCAGACTCGGAACTGTCCTGCAACATTCACAATTTCTTCTATCCTGGGACCCACTGCACAGCTGGGGTTAGGGGCTTGGTGTCCAGCAAGACTGACACAATCCCTGTCCTCCCACAAGGAACTGTATAATAGTAAGAAGGTGTGTAAGTATCTCATGATCAAGAGAAAGGACCAAGACTGAATCAAACCTTCTCCAAACCGCTCAATTTCCGGGAACAAATGGACGCTCCGTCTACGGAGAGCACGTGGAAGGGCAGCCCTGTCGCTTGCAGGGCCTGCTGAATGGAGGAGCAGGCACGGTAGCTTCTCCTGTTGGGTAGAGAGTGAACCGCCACTTGTGTATCATCTTCTGGATCCTGGAGATTCGAAGCCCGTGTCTCCGTCTGGCCCCGCTGAAGTGCCGTCACGGCATCATTGCTGGGATTATCTGGACTCGCCTTTCTGCTTCCCTCACCGGGGTGGGGGTGAGCTGGGAGCGTGTTTCAGGCTAAGGCAAGCAGGCTGAAGGGATGTCAGAGCCCGGACTCAGTGCCGGCTGGAGCTGGCCAGCTCCATCTCCCTGGGGCATCACGGGAGGAGGCTGTCGCCTGGTCATTGCTCCGGAGGAAACAGCGGCAGACGGGCCTGCAAGCAGGGAACAGGCATCCTGGTTCCACTGCCGTCCGTGCTCTGAAGGCAGGGCCTCGAGTTAGAGGCAGAACCCCGCTCTCCCCAAGGCCACTGGGCCAGGACGGTGCTTTCTCTCCCCACGTCCTAACTGCCCTTCCCATCCTTTGCCCTCTCTCTCTCTCGCTCTCTCTCTCTCTCTCTCTCTCTCGTCCTCATTATTGAGCTCCTGCCATTTCAGGTACCGAGTTGGGTGCCAGAGAAACACAGAGAAGACACAGCCCCGCCCTCAAAGGACCCCTGGGCTCCAGGAGCACACGGACCTCCGTCCCAGCTCGGGGGGTCTTGATGTGGCCCAGGTTACACCCCCCGCCCAGCGTGGCTCCGTGACCCTCCCTGTGGACGGGCTTGGAGCTGCTGCAGATGCGGCCTGTGCCTTGTCAGCAGGAACCCAGCAGCGTGGCAAGCCTTGAACAAGGAGAGACTCGCGGGTTGGTAGCCGGCAAATCAGCTGCTGATGGAGTAGCTCGCTCATCCCCAGAGAGGAGCTGGAGCCTAGGCGCCGGTGTATCAAGGTGCCCCTAAGGAAAGGCTCGGAGGAGGCCCGGGAACGACGCCCTTTCCGCCGCTGCCCCCGCGGGCCCTCCGCCACACCGCTGCTGGGCTGGGGCCGGAGGCCTTTGGGAGCGGCCAGTGGTCCCATCACAGGAGGTGACCTCCAGGAGTGGCCTGGGGTCTGGGCCAGTCTAGGTGGACAGGCCAAGCTGTCGGTAGGGGTGAGGGGGCGTCAAGAACATTCAGGAAGTTTCCGTCTTTGACAACGTTCTCCACTCTCTTGTTTCCTTATAACATCTCTTCACCCTCATCTTAACCTTATAGCAAACTAATTGCCCCCCAAAAACTCCACTTTCAGAAAATGATTTATGCTTATTTTTTCCAAAAAAACTCGTGTGTGTGTGTAAATCTTCTTTCCTTTGCCTTGTGGAACTTCCAGCAAGTTCTTTCTTCTCCCCTCTGATTCTTCCACAAGAGAACAAGACAGCATCGTTCCAAGGGCCTAAATCCTCTTTTCCTAAAGTCTTGAAACCTCCATTCCAAACCCTTCTCAGATGGGGAAGGGCGAGGGCACCCCAAGCAGCTAAGCTCCTCGTTGAATCTGTAGACCTTTGTTTCCTCTCCTGCCCCTGGGATCAGAGGGTCAGGAGCCAGGGAGGCCTAGGGCGGCAGCATCATGGGACGGGGAGTGTCGGGCTGGGCCTGGGGGACCCAGGGCGTGGCTGCCAAGCTGGGTCTCGGAGGTTGAGCACAACTTGGGCAGCAACTCTGCCTTCCCCACCCCCGCTAGCCACCAACACTTTAAATGGGCTAAAATAAACACTGAAGGCAACGTCAAAGAAGAAAGCCAGAGAGTGAGGGAAGGGGGGGGTGGCTGCTGGCAGAGGGGTGACAGTGCCAGGCTCCGGGGTGACTGTGGTCTCTTTAAGGTTCTTTCATCAAGTGGCCCCCTTCTCTTGGCCTATGCCTGCCGCTCCCCACATCCTTGTGTGAGGATCCCAACGTGAACACTAAGGACACTTTCCCCCAGTTTCCTGAGCTCCGGGGGTGACCCTAAGTGAGGGCCATAAAGCTTCCAGACTGAGAGATCGCAGTACTTTTAAAAAGTGTGTCATAACTTGAAGCCGGAGGACACGGGGAGGGGAGGGAGGGGACGGGAGGCGGAAGCAGGAAGGAGATGCAGGCAGATGCCAGCAGGAAGACGGCTGGCCTGGGCGCTCAAGCCTGACCAAGCGCATATGCTGATGGTCTGCGTCAGAGCATGACTTACGGGCGGGTTGCCCAGTAGAACATACTTCTGGACGGAGATTGTTAAATTAACGCCCGATCCACCTGACTGCAGTGTCCGCGCTTTCCTTCTGTAATGATTTACTGACAGAGTTTCCTTCCTGAGTGCCAGCCCTTCCTGTCCTGGTGGTCAGGCCACAGGGTGAGTGTCTGTGCAGATGCCACCGAGATGGGACCTACAGAGGGAGAGATGAGCCGGCCTCCCACCTCGGGGCCCAGCGGCTCCTGTGCAGGCCCCTGCCCTCTGCTGCAGCCATGGCCACTGCCGCTCCCACTGCTGCTGCCACCATTGCCACTGCTATTCTGGGCCTGTGTTCTGACCTGGCCCCCTTCCAGCGCCCTGGATGGCCCTGCAGCGTGCACCTGGGCCCCCGGCCGATGCCTCGGCGCCCACACTGCTTCCCGCGTTGGCAGGTCTGGGCCTGTCGTGTTTGCACAGCTGCCCAGTGTCTCTCCACGGTGCGCACACCATGAGCCCATCAGACGTCACTTACAAAGCACAAGCTCAAAGATAAGACTATAAAGAATTTCAGCACAGCCGGCAAGGGTCAAACCAAGCACCTAGCCCTTCCGAGACACCATGGGTCAGCCTTCCATCCAGGCCCAAGTACAAGGCCACAGCCTGCTGACTGCGCAGGACAAGGCGGGAGAGCCGAGAGAAATCCCTGTGGGCCCCCGTGTCCGGCAATGAACGTCCAAAGGCCAGGGCAAGGCAGCAGGTGGAGAGAAGAACAGGAAGACGGGAGTGGGACTGGAGGCCAGCAGGGATTCCCAGTGAGCCAAAGAGCTGGCACAGAGAAAACTCCCACACCCCACGTGGCCGGTGGCTGAGCCGTGCAGCAGGAAGAGACCCCAGAGACTTGCTGGGACTCAGGCACTGAGTTGTGCTGGGGAGAAGTTGCGACCCCCTTCCTCAAAGGCATCTGTAATAGCTTTGCCTGTATTTATAGCAAGACCACCGGCTCCTGGAAGCTGCGTTACAGAGTACTTAAATGGGGTGTTCACAGTGAACTTGGATACACCCATTAGAAATTAAATAAACAAATATATATATAAATACAGCAGGTTACATATATATATTTATAATGTGTCTTTTTATTAACCATTTGTACAATAAATGTTACTTCCCATGCGGTTATTTTATGGTTCATTTGCAGTGACTTTTAAGGCAGTACTGTTTAGCACTTTGATATTAAAATTTTGCTTATGTTTTGCTAAATTCAAATAACGTTTGAAGATTTTTAGGTCTAAAAGTCTTTATATTATATACTCTGTATCAAGTCAAAATATCTGTGGCCATTTTGCTAAGAAACAAACTTTGAATGTCAAACTGATGTCACAGTAGTTTTTGTTAGCTTTAAATCATTTTTGCTTTAATCTTTTTAAAGGAAAAAGAACAAAACTATGCTGTTTATATTGTCATTAAATTACACAATCGAACAAAACAAAAACTAGAAACTAGTGGTGAACTGAACGTCACTAAAGTTTCAACAAAACTCAGACCCAGCTCAACTGCAGATGAGACTGATTCAGCACCCGTCATGCAGCCTGGAAGAAGAAGGGTCTGTCCTTTCCTGCGGCAAATGTTTACTACAGTCTCTACTCTGTTTTGCACACAATGCCTGCACACGATAAAAATTGCAATACAGGCAACAAAGGAAGAAAATATGATCTTCAGTCAAGAGAGAAAACAGTAACTATAATTACATCTACACTAAATCCAAATGTTGGACTTCAAAATAAGAAGGACTTTAAAATGACCGTGATAGATATGTTAGAGGATGTAGTGGAAAAGGTGGGCAGCATGTGTGAACAGATGGCGAATTTCAGCATAGAGACAGAAAAGGGACGAATGGAAATGTTAGATATAAAAATAGCACAAATGAAGAATTCAATCTATAGGCTTTTCAATGGATTGGATGCAGCAGACAGACTGGCAAAAATTATCCAAACCGAGAAGAATAGGAGAAAAAAGAAGCAAAGTGCACAAGATCTGAGGGACAATATCAAATGAGCTAAGACCAGGACAGAGAAGTCCCAAGAGAGGGGAGATAGAATAATACAGGATAAATCTTGGAAAAGATAATAGGTGAGAATTTTCCAAATGATGGAGGGTCAACCAATGGCCCAAACTTAGTGTATCATGAATCAAGATTTAAAAAAACACACATCTGGCAAATTCAGGGTGAAATTTCTAAACACCAAAGATAAAGAGAAAATCTTAAAATCAGCTGGAGGGGGAAGAAAGACACTTTGTGCCTGCAGAGGTCCCAGGAATCCCCCTGTCTCCACACCCCAACCTGGTTTATCTTGGTCAGGCTGTGAGTATGGCGTGTGTGTGTAAGACAGAGTGTGTCTTTACGTGTGTGTAAAAGTGTGTGTATGTGAGACTGTGTGTGTACGTGAGTGTACAAGTGTGTGTATGTGAGAGTGTGCGTGTGTGGTGTGTGTGTGTGAATGTGTGTGTATGTGAGGGTGTGTGTGTATGTGAGCATGAACGTGTATGTCTGTGAGAGTGTGTGTGCGTGTGGTGTGTGTGTGCATATGTGTGTGAGTGTAAAAGTGCATGTGTGAGAGTGTGTGTGTGTCTTGTGCTGGAAGAGGAAAGGCCTTACAAAGGATTTCTACTTCCTAAATGAAAATTTAGGAAAGATCAGGTAGAAATGGCAAATTCCACACTTTCCAAAGAGTCCATCACATGTGCCTCCCTGGCATGCAGACATGTACACTTATGTGTCTTATATATAAACATATAAATACATGCATTGTGTGTCTTCCAAGTGCAGCAAACACACAGGTACCTCTGATGGTTCTTTCACATGCTTGCAGGGGCACACAAACATTACATGTGTCTTTCCCATGTATACAAACACACATGCAAGTCACTTGTGCCTTTCATAGACACACAAACACAGGTGTATAATATGTGACTTTAATATGTATACAAACACATATGAACCTCACGTGTATTTTGTGCTCATAAGAACATACATGCCTATCACGTGTACATTTATATGTGTGTATATCTATTATTTTTCAAAAATAGATGATATATAACCTAATCTCGTGTAACCTGATATTTTCACTTTGTTTTGTTTTCTGCTTTTGGACTGTGCACGTCTTTCCACACCAATAGACCTCTTCTGCTGTGGCATCATTTAGAATCGCTTCTTACGTTACACTGAGTGGGTAATTAACAATTTATCTAATTGCTCCGATGCCAGACGTTCAGGTCACCTTCTGCATCGTTTCAGTGGAACGTCCTTGGGTTTGCTGTAGTCTCTGTCTGCAGATCAGGATTCATTTCTCACTTTACCAAATGCTCACAGCAAATTTCAGTGTCATTTCTGTGGCATGTTTTGCCCTTGACTTAGAGTCACTTACGAGCAGCTGTGTCTCCCCTCGCATCTCCGCCTGGAGGGCCGGGCTCCTTGCCACACTGACTTCCCACGCCCGACCTGTAGCCCAGTCCCTTCTGTTTGAGAAAGGTTTACCGGGCTTTGTCCCACAGGTTTGCACATGGTCGATTCTCACGTAATGTGTATCGAATAGCAAACTATTTCTACAGAAGGAGCCCCAAGGGAGAACCTGGCGGCTACCTGCCTGTCACCTGTGCTAGAGGCAGCGCAGGCCCGGGTCAAGACTCACAAGATCTACGACCTTGTAACTTAGCTCCTCAAGCCTCTGTCCCCTTACGATGGAGGTTAGTACACGCCGAATAAGGTACAAAGGAGGTTAATTACGGTGCCTTCCCCACGGGGTTGTGAAGACGATTCAACACAGCAGGAGTCAAATAGCCCAGCGGCCGGGGTGCCATTGACGTCAGCTCTCAGTGCTGTTATCGGTTATTGTTTTCTGAATAAAATAAATGAAAATTTTTAAGTAAGTGCTAAGCTCTTAGTGGATACCAAGTTGAATTGAATTAAATAATTTCTCACTTAGTATAAGAGAGAGAAAAAGAGAAGAACAGAAATGTCTTACTGATACAGTTTCCTGAGCCTTCGCAGGGCCCGACTGTCCAAGACCATTGGCCAGGTGTCCGGTGAGCGAGTCTGAGAGGCTTTCCCAGGGCCCAGGGGTGTGACGATGACACAGCTCTTGGTGACCGTACAGTGTGCTTTGTCTGAGGGACTCGGGCTGGAACTGTGGTCCTTGTGTGTGTGACTCTGGTTTCCAGATGGAGAAATTGCACCGTGGGGAACCATTCTAAAGCACTGACACCGTATTGCAGGCCACAGGAGGGAGCGCATCACCTGCGAGCCAGCCCCAGGTCACTCTAGAATATTGACAGGTGTCCCGCGGTGTCTGCCCAAAGCCACCACCCTTCTCCTCCAGCTGCTGCTGCATCTCCCTATCTGTGTCTGTGACACTTTGAGCAAGGATGCCCTCCGCAGTGGGGCTCCCACACTCCAGAAGGACGGGAGCACCTGGTGAGATGTTTAAAGGCATCTTCCCTGGCCCCCCAGACACTGACTCAGCGGAAACAGAGACCGAGGATCAGAATTCTCAAGCTGCCTGGGAGGCTCTGATTTATTTGATTCTCAGACCACACGTTGAGAGAACATTTCAGTGGGTGCTACAAAGGTTCTCCGAGTGAGCGAGGTGACATTGTGTTCCTTGATTCCGTTCTTTAATCGCTAAGCTGCACCCTCTCTTTAAACTCCACTAATGCCACGATGTGAGGATACCTCTGGGTTTGAAAAGCCCATGTTCCAATAAAACCGCCCGTCACAGCTCTGGAAAATTAACTACTGGCTTCCGTCACCCCCTTTGTTCATCCTAGAAATTTCAGAGCTCTGCAAGATACACGATTATTTTATTTAAGACTTCAGATAATTCTTGTTGCCAAAATGTTCTGAAAATCGCGAATTGCTATATGAGCTCTCAGTGGTGTTATTGTACTAGGTTTCCCAACAATAAAAATAGGGCTTTTCATTTCATCACTTATAGTAAGTACAGCTAATACTAAGTATAATAAAAAGGGACTTTCTTTTCTCAGAAAGAAAAACGTTACTCAAGACCTGCTCAGGGAGGGTATTGAAAAATAAAAGAACGATGGTTTTCAACACGTGTATTTACTATTAATTGCATTTTCAGCCTTTGACACGTCGCTAATTGAAGGTTCGTTTTATTTTCCATGACTTAACTTCAGCAGTTTTTATCAATTATTTCTAATCAGAATGACAAAACTGATTATTCGTTTTGAATTATTCATTTTATTTGAATGAAATGGCATTATAATCACCTCGCTGCCTTGTGTCAAATGTGTTATAAGAACACCACGTGCTTCAGAGGTACGCCTCACTTGCACACAACTTTTAATACCTGTGTGGACGTGTATACACATACACAAACACGGAACAAGAGAGCGCTATGTAGTGGAATGAGTTTCACGCTGGATTTATTTCCTGTGCCTATGATCTTCTCATGAGTTCGTCTTGGGCCAATCACTGAAGCAATCCGAACCTCGGCTTTCATCAGAAAGAAAATAAGGAGTGTGTATTTTCAAAGGTGAGAGGGCTCTAGGTAAAAACAGAGATTTTCCCAAGCGCTGCTTTGGGGTTCCTTTACCAGGGTACGTCTGGAGGAGAGAGTCAGCTCCCCAACCCCACCCAAGACCTCCCTGCGGTTTTGAGGGTGCAGGACACCGAGAGTGAGGCTGGAGTAATGGCAGCCACCTGTGAGGATCTGCAAGGGCTCGTGAAGGATTAAGAGAACAGGCTCAGGGGGCCAGCAGCCAAACCCCAGCAAGAGGCCTTGCTGTTGCCCACACGCGCTGGCCAAGTCTGGGGCGCCCGGCGGAGCTGGGAGCTGCAGGAGCACACGTGAGACTCCACACCTGAGGGCAGGTGAGGAAGGGTCAGCGTGTCCGATCATGGGACCACAAACATTTTACACTTCCCTTGACTCTGCTCGGAGAAGAAGTAGGGTGTTCATATCTTTAAGTCTTAGATGACAAAACAGAATTGCAAGGCATTGAATGACTTATATAGAGGTATATGTACGTTGTAGTATAGATGATGATCGCAGAACTTGTGTTCTAAATTACATTTTAAACACAGCCCTATATGCAAGATAAAGCCAGCGCGTAGCTACTGCTACGCACCTATTAGAATGGCTGGAAGTGAAAAGATTGATGAGGCCAGAGGTGGAAGAGGATGTGAGGAAGTGGAACTCTCGTACACAGCTGGTGGAATGCAAAATGGTGCCAAAACATTGGAAACCAGCTTGTCAGTTACTTTACTAATGCCACCTTCCGACCAGCTGTCTACTCCCAGCACTTCCCCCAGAAGAATGAAGGACTTGTACACAAACAGTCATAGCAACTTTATTGGGAAGAGGCCCACACTGTAAACAGCCCTGGTACCCATCAACGGCTGGACGGGAAATAAACCACAGCACGCATGCAATGTTACTCAGTGATAAAATGAGTGCTGCTGTCCACAGCGCGTGGAGAAATCCACAATAATTATGCCGGCTGACAGAAGACAGACCAAAGAAGAAGACACGTTGCGTGGTTCTATTTACATAAAATTCTAGAAATGAGGAAACTTCGGGGTGTGACAGACATGTTCATTTTCTTGATTGCGGTGACAGTTTCCCAGGTACATTCATAGGTCAAAACATCCGACTGCACAGCTGAGATATGTGCAGTTTACTGTATGTGAACTCTACCTCATTACAGCTTCTAGGCGAGAATAAAAAGCCCTGGACAGCAATGAACTCTCCTGCAATTTTGTCAGTATGATTTCGGAATGTTTGGTCTCATGAAATACTTCTAAGATTTCCAGAGATTCCTGGGACCACTGTAACTCTTTCTTCCTGGGTTCACCATTGGATTAATTCTTGAGGCTTCTTACCTGACTCGTCACCTTGAAATATCAGTGATGTGTGAGAGGGTCATGAGTGAAAATCCAGGCACATAGTTAAATGCCCAGAGGAGAAGGGCTGACCTACCTCTTTGAAGGGACCAGGACAAATTCAGGGCCAGAGGGCAGTGTGGAAAAAATTGGAGCTAATAGAATTTAATTCTCTGTCGAGCAAGCTATTGAGACAAGCTTGGGCTATGAAATCATCATTCACAGGAACCTGTCCTGCATCACCTGCAGGGCTGCGTGGACCATCAGGCACTCAGGAGAAAGGCGAGAGGAGGTGCTGGTCACAGGGATCCAGGGGGGTCTGTGCAAGTTCACGGCACACGGCCAGGTTCAAGAGTCTGGTACGGGGAGCCCAGAGAACCCAGCCAACTCCTCCAGGTACCCCGATCCCAGTCAAAGCAGTGGACACACAGCGTAAGTATTCAGTAAAATGTAAGGGCATTCATGAGCGATCCCAGATGATAAGGAGGTGAAACCACTTTTGCTGTAAACCTTAACCGCCAAGCACAGTCTCAGCAGGGGCCTGTGTTCTTATACAATATTCCTTTTATTCGGTGTCAGCATCAGAGACAACATTGAAACAGGTAGGACAGGACCTGACCTTGTAGATCTTGTAGAACTTGTGTCTTCTGGAAAGATTGCCCAAGTGGGAGGCAGGAGACTGACATTAACTAGATGCACCGTCTTAAAATGAGTCATGTGTTCTTTCCAGGGCTTCGTGTCCTCGTCTTTTAAAAGGGGGTAACGAAACAAACAGTGTCTATCTCAGAAGATTTTATAGGTTAAAGGAGGATAAAAATATAATGAAAACTAGTCTGAAAAAGTTTAAGGACCACAGAAATGTAAGATATAGGTAGTCAAAATCTTTACATCCGATAGTAAAGAACACTTCTTTACATAGAGCAATTTGCTGAGTTGAACTAATATCTCTATGCCAATTGGAAACATGAAATTAGTAGATGTCAGTGGTTTTATTTCGGCAGGTACCTTTCAAACTCTTTCATCCAGTTAAGGAATAGTGACATAGCTTAACACATACTCACTAACTTGAAACTTCCCTACTATTGTTTTGGGAGTTTATTCCTAAGCAAAGTTCTGATTTCTTTTCAGTAAGGGTATTTCTTTCACTTGCCTCATCAAGAGAGTGGACAATGCCTGCAGAGCAAGTGCACCTTGTGAAAAAGGGTCTGAGCCATGGGGACACTGAGTCCCGCGGTTTCAATCTGCGCTGCCCATGACTCATCACACAAGCCCACCTCATGGCGTCAGAGCCCCTCTGGCTTTGGACTTACGGGCAAAGCAATGGGCTTGGGCTCTAGTGCTGGTTCTGCCACCACCCACTTGTGTGATCCTACGAAAACGACTTCCATTCTCTGATGCCTCACTGACAGCAGGAGGTGTAAACAGGAGACCAGTCCTCATGTCTGTGAGCCTGTGATGTGACTGGGAAGAATCATGTTAGGGTTTCTCCCCTTTAGCACGTGTGCTTGGAGTCTAAAGACATTATGCGGCTGCAGGACGTACCACCACCAGTGGATGGAAACTGCAGACTCAGATTTCTGTTGAACACAAATCATTGTGCTTGGAAAATTAGGTCTGTTTGAGCATAGACTGGGGTAGATGTCTGCTCCCGACGGCTTTGCAAGTGGCCTCTTTGAGGGGGTGCCCTAGCCCCTAGGCTCCAAACACACATCGGTGGTAGACAAAGCAAAATCAGAAAAGTTGCCTTGAGACAGCATTTCTCACCATCAAGAAAACATGTCCCCGGACCAGAAGCAGAACCCAAACAGAGCCAGTCGTACCAGCTCTGAGCCTCAGGCAGGTGACGCAGACAGAAATGCTTCATCCAGCGAGCGGGACCAAGCCGGCCCGTGTGCTACGGGAAGGGCAGCCTAGTCAGTGTTTCCCATGCTCACGGCCGACCAGCCACTGCACCCGTCCACGGCTATGGAGCTGCTGCCTGATGCCTGAACCTGGTCCAGGCCACTCGTTGGTTCCGTGACCGCATCCGCCTCACCTCCAGTGTCATGTGCACTGGGAGCTGGGGGGAGGGGACGCGGGGCGAAGGGGGAGGATGCCTCACCCTCCCCAAGGATAAAGGCAACGATAGTTGCCTCCACCCTTGTTCAACTCAGCCTGTTTTAAACAAACAGAGGGGCGCTGGTAAAATGTGTGCATTTCTCTGTTAGAATTCTCCCTGGCTCCCATTTCTTTTGGCAGAAAACCACAGCTTCTCTCGTGGACCGCACGTGCCTCCGCGGCCTGGGCCTGCTCATCGCCGCTCCCGCCTGACCTCCTGCGTCCTTCTCTCCTCCCCCATTCCGAGTGAGGCCAGACTCTCACCCCTGCACCCCCGCCCCCACTGCGTGCTGCGCTCACCTTCATACTCTGCATTAAAGGTGTGCTTCCAGGATGGGCACGTTAGCATCCCTGGGAGCTCGGAGGCCCCGCCCAGACCTACTGAACCTGAGTCTGCATTGAGCAAGGCCCCCGGGGACCTGCAGACACACTGAGGTTTGAGAAGCACGATTCCAGCAGGCAACGCAATTTACTTCTCTGCGATATTTGCGTTTACAGAGCTCACGCCCTGTACTGGAATGTTGGTTCCACAGGTTAGAGATTTGGGTCTGTTTTATTCGTGAAAACTCTCAGAGGCAAAATCAGGGCCTGGCACGAACGTGAGGTGAGTGAGGGTTTTCCTATAAATATTTGGAAACACGTTTCTTTCCACATTACCTGTGGGAGCCAGAGATCAGATAGTAGTTTTAGATTTAAGCCTGGTGGAGAACAGTGTAAAGTTAAGCATTTATTTTTTTACTTCTGGGCGTTCAAAACTATCAGCTCACTGAAGAATATGTTCAAAGAATAAAGCATGAGGAGGGGTCAGGAGGGAACAAATGTGAAACCGTCTAAGACCGTAGAAATGTATGGGAAAAAAAGAAGCCGAGAAACACGGACAGCCTGTAGCGTCTGTCCTCGACGTGTCACCCGTGTCTGCAGCTGCTGTCCCCTTGGTGGGGCAGCGGGAGGAGCCCCTCGCCCTCACCTGTCTGCGCAGTGAGCCCAGCGGAGCCAGAGTCTCTGGGGTCCCCTTGTTCCGTGTCCTGGGAGTCCACCCTGCCGTCATCCTGTGAGACCCTCACGCTCATTTCTAGGAAAACAAGCGCCAGGCAGACACCGCTTCTTTCCCTTTCCTGGTCTGTCGTCCTGACTCCTTCCTCGATCGACCCTAAATTTCAACTGCACGTGCCAAAAACTCATCTGTGTTAAACCCTGGAAGTTTCCCCGAGGTGTTGCGCCTGTGTGTGTGCGTGTGTGTGCATGTGTGCGTGTGTGTGTGTGCACGTGTGTGTGTGTGTGTGCGCTGACCCCACAGCAGGCACTGAGTCCTGGCCTTCCAGTGCCATGGCCGGGCACATCCCACGTGCACACACGCACACAGACACACACACGTGACGGCCTGTGGTGTCCCTTTCCTGTGAACACACTCCAACCTCAAGCTGGGCCAGGGGTGGTGGCCTGACACCCATGTGTCTCCTCTTGGCCCCAGCCACAGCCTTACTGTCCCTCCTTAGACTTCGGGTCCTCACTAGAAACTGTGTCAATGGGTGTATTTAGCAGACAGAAGCCCCAGAGGTCCAGCCCTCCACTTGGGGATGAGACCCAAACCAAGGAAGGCAGACGTACAGGGACCTACTAGGTGCTCACGCTGTGGGCTAGGCTGCCCAGAGTGCTCTGCTGCGTGACCCTAGTTTTGCGGGCTGTTCAGTGATGTTATTTGGAGGAAAGTTTTCAGAGCTAACGAACTTGGGAAGCACTGAGTTAAATCAAGTTGTATGTGTTTCTTTTACTCAGTGCCTCTCAGAGTCTTATGCAAATGTGCCTAGGAATTTCCAAAGAAGACGATATAATGTCAGGCAGCTCCCGTACTTATGTGGCCATGCACCCCCTTTTTATAAAGAATTATATTTTGTGCAGATCCAAACTACAATGAGAGATGCATGTCACACTAGTCAGAATGGCCATCATTGAAAAGCCTACATATAGGGCTTCCCTGGTGGCGCAGTGATTGAGAGTCCGCCTGCCGATGCAGGGGACACAGGTTCGTGCCCTGGTCTGGGAAGATCCCACATGCCGCAGAGCGGCTGGGCCCGTGAGCCGTGGCCGCTGAGCCTGTGCATCCGGAGCCTGTGCTCCGCAACGGGAGAGGCCACAGCAGTGAGAGGCCCGTGTACCGCAAAAAAAAAAAAAAAAAAAAAAAAAGCCTACATATAATAAATGCTGGAGAGGGTGTGGAAAAAAGGGAACCCTCCTGCACTGTTGGTGGGAATGTAAATTGGTGCAGCCACTATGGAGAACAGTATGGAGGTTCCTTAAAAAATTAAAAATAGAGCGCTACCATATGATCCTGCAATCCACTTACGGGCATATATCTAGAGAAGACTCTAATTCAAAAAACTACATGCACCCCTATGTTCATAGAGACTATCTCTCTGGGACTATCTCTATTGGCAATAGCTAAGACATGGAAGCAACCTAGGTGTCCCCCAACAGATGAGTGGATACAGAAGATGTGGTACATATACACAATGGAGTATTACTCAGCCATAAAAAAGAATGTTGCTGCCATTTGCAGCAACATGGATGGACCTAGAGATGATCATACTGAGTGAAGTAAGTCAGACAGAGACAAATGCCATATGATATCATTTACACGTGGAATCTAAAATATGACACAAATGAACTTATTTACAAAACAGAAGCAGACTCGCAGACATAGAAAAGAAACCTATGTTTACCGAAGGAGAAAGAGGGAAGGGGTAAATCAGGAATGTAGGATGAGCAGATACAAGCTAGTAGATGTAAAGTGGATAAACAACAAGGACCTACTGTATAGCAAAGGGATCTATATTCAGTGTCCTGTAATAAACCGGAATGGAAAAGAATATGTTTATATGTATAATTGATTCACTTTGCTGTACACCAAAAACTAACACAACATTATAAATCAGCTATACTTCAATTAAAAAAAAAAAAAGAACTGTATTTTGGAAAATACCTCACAAGTGCAGGACGCAGAATCACTGGCCACGTGGCCCGGCCCATCATTTCACAGAAGCGGACCTGGGGCCTGAGAGAGGTGAAGCCACCTGCTCCAGGGTCCCGTAGCTGACGCTATCTCAGCTGAAGTAAACGGCAAATTATTTTTCAGGTATTTAGTTGACCGTTAATTCACCTTAACCAGTGATTTTCATTGAGAGACAGACTTGAGGGCAAAAACAAGAATGTGAGAAAAGGGGCTTTCAGGTAACGAGCTTTCTAACAGCCAAATATATGCTATGATTCTAATCCCAGTGAAGAAATACATTAGAGAAAAAATCTTCACATATATTGTGCTATAAAGTTTGAGGGTTATGCTTCTCATCAAGATAAATAAAATTGAGGAAACAGAAAAAATAATAAACACAATTATTAATTGTAAATTTTCTCTAAGAGTTATGATTCAGTCTAAAGCATAATTATAACCTTTACCAACCTCCTAAGAGTTGATAGAATTTAGAGTAAATTGTATATAACTTGGTTTATTATCCTGATATTTCTTAAAGCAAGATATAATATTTTGACCGTCGTACATGTGCTGACAGGACAGTTTTTAATCCCACCACTTTTACACTTAATGGTAAAAAATTAAAATGTTGAATCATCTCCTGGCTACTGTATAGCACAGAGAGCTCTGCTCAGTAGTATGTAACATCCTAAATGGGAAAAGAATTTGCAAAAGAATAGATACAGGTATATGTAGAAGTGAATCACTTTGCTGTACATCCGAAACTAACACAATATAGTTAATCAACTGTACTCCAATATCAAATAAAAAGTTAAAAAAAAAATTTAAAAATCATCTCCTGGCCAAATTATCAGAAATTCAGAATTAGTGGAAATTGTACTCTATGTACACCTACTGTGGGAAGACGGAGGCCACAATTTTTTTGTGTGGGGTCCCTACTGTATGAACAATACGAGTCACTCAAAGCCAGCCTGCCGGCATCATTCGGCTGCCCGATTTCATAGGATGCCGTGAAAGAAGTTGGGTACCAGCCGGTGAGAGATTACCAGGTAACCCTCCAGGATGACCCTGCTGTGCGAGACCCAGAGCTCTGGGCATCTGGTCAACCCTAGGCAGAGGATAGAGGGTAGTGGGCTGGAGAGACTGTCCCAAAGGTAGAAATGATGTCTGACATCCACACAGTCTCAGACCAGGCTCAGGGTACCCTGCCATCCACAGGCGGGAGCCAGCTTGCCTGGATCAAAGGGTGGTACTGACTTTATACATCAAGGATGTAAAGGAAATGAATATATAAAAATTCAATATACTCACAACTTTCCAGGACTATCCCTCTGGGCAGTAATTAAACTTGGAATTGAAAATCAAAAGAGACAGGACTTCCCTTCCTTTCAGACCTTCATTTTGAATCTCTTTGATGTGAACCACTTGCATTTCCTGTCTCATTCCTCACTGCGGTGCTTCCTAAGAGCTCTCTGTGCCGCATTGCTGAAGACATGTTTCTAACGGAAGGTAAGGCACCAACTGGTCTTTTTCCGTCTCCGCAGGAATTTTTTAAAGCATATCTTTCAAGTTAGGCACAGCAGCGAACCAAGCTCTGAGGATCCATCTTTCCACCCGTGGTGACATTAAGGACCGCGGTAATTGGAACCTGTTGGAACAGCATCTGGCGTCTATGTTTGAGGGTAGGCGGGTACCCAGGCCACAGGCCTGTACAGTCACCCTTGTCCTTCGCGCGACCACACTGGCATCTGTGGGCCCTGCAGCGAGTTCTGAATAATGCAGGACGTGGAAAGGGCTGCGCCCTCCGGCCACACAGCAAAGAGGAAGCATGATGAAACTCGGTGCCTGGCCCTAAAATTCCACCCCGGTGTCCCCACAGTGCCGAGCAGCTCTCCCCAAGGCTGGTTTCCTGTGGGTGGAGCGCCGTCTGGCAGCCAGCCTGACCCGGCAGGCAGCGGGCTCAGAGCATCTGTGTGTATTTCGGTACCAAATGTACAGGGCAATCCCTCCCATAAAAACAAACATTGGCTGTTGGGTCACCGTCTCCAGAACAGGATCAGACCCCGGGACCCCAGGCTCCGCCACACTGAGCTTCCAGGGCAGTGGGGTGGCCGGAGCGTCTTCCGTCAGGTGTGTTTGCTGGTTTTCCCTAGTTCCTTGCGGTCCATCCTTTATGTCTGTCTCCCTGGATCCCAAGGGCGTTCCTGGTGGCCGCCCCTGCCCCGTCCTGGCCCCTGGCCTTGCCGACTGTGAGGGTTTGCTGGGAAGGCTGCTCTGGCGGTAAACCAGCAAGCCCGGCAGCAGCCTCTCCCGCGTCCCCGTCTGCCTTTGTGGAGACCAGCGTCATCCAAGTCACCCCGAGACAGCGCATCCGCATCAGTCCCATGGAGGCCGCAGGCCGCCTTGGAACACTGTGTCTCTAAATCCCATTCAGTGTGAGCAGCTGACTCGCGCCAGCAAAGCCCACCAAGAAAACGGGGGCTTCTAGACGCTTCCCTGGGCGAGAGGCCCCGCCCCAGGCTGCTTCTGGAGAGCCCTTCCCTGCGCGCAGGAAGGAGAAGCCCTGGAGAGAAAATCTGCCCCCCCCGCATTACAGACCATAACCTGGCACCTCTCTCAAGCCTGCGCTCACCCCTCTCCCCTAGCGAGGCGCAGCCTGCCCTCCCCCCCACTGCCCCCAGCACACGCACACTGGGTGCCCCGCCCCAGCCCCTCCCCGCTCTGCTTCGTCCTTGTAGCACTTATCTCCCTAAAAACGTCCCTATTTACCAAGCCCGTCGTTTACCGTTTGCTAAGGTGAGGGGGCAGGAGTCTGCTTTGTCCCCTGATGTATCACCACAACCCACAACCCCATCTGCCCCTAAGAAGACGCTCTCAGACGGAGAAAAAGTGAAATTAGATCGCGATGGGGTTTTTAACTGGTTAAGACGTTCTACGTCCAGATTTTTTAAAATAAAATACCCCACAGAAGCACGGGATCATATCCTATTTTATCCTAGTTTAATGTACAATTTACTTATTCAGACTCCATATCGTGCAGACTCTATTCTGGATACAAGGAAATAGAGAGGAAATGGGGTGTGTGTGCGCGTGTGTGTGCGTGTGCGTGTGTGTGTGTGTGTGTGTGTAGGGGATGGAGATGAAACCAGAGGGCAGATCCAGAAGATGGGTCCCTTCGTACCAACCATGAGCCCGAGCTCTCCTGGAGCTCACCCTAACCCTTCAGAGCCGAGGTCTCGTCCCCCGCTACTGATGATGTGAAAACCTCCCCTGGGGTCTGGAATTGCCCCAGAGCGGGAATCACCACGTACCACGCATTATTTGGTCCATAAAAATGAATCTGTGCGGGCAGGACATTTCACAAAACTTATTGAAGGCAACTGCTGCCTTGGGCAAGGGTCCTGGGGCCACTTCCTCAGGCGTGGCGTGGCCTCTGGGGTTAAGGTTTTGTACATCAAAGCCCGTCATCAAGAGAGACACCCTCAGCTTTCCCTAAATGACAGTTAGTCTCCTGAAAGAGGACACCAACGCCAGCTTCCATTTGTTTAAAACAACCATAACGGAACCAGGAAGTTATTTAGGGCTCAAATGCTTTCACCTGTTTCCTCCTGGTTTAGCTGTTCCACATGCAGGGTGAGAAGGAACCTATGATACCGTGAGACGAGGCCAGATTTTAGAAGCAGCGGCCTGTCCTATGACTACCACCACACCAGCTGTTACCTGGAGCAGGTCACTTAACGTCTCTGGTTCTCTCATCTCTGAAATGAGCTTGCCTGGAGCTAACCCCTGAGTTTTGCTTCTCCTACAGCGAGTCCCTCAACCTCAGTCTCCTCATCTGTAAAATGGGAACAGTGCCTTCTTCACACAGCATGATGCTGGCCTGGAGCAGGCACACAGCTGTCTGTGTTTCCCTTTCCCACTTCCCATCCCTGCTTTTCCCAGTGTGACGGTGCTCCTGACGCTCGTGTCTGTTCCCTCCCTCCCCTTCCTGCCTGTCGGAAGCCTCCTAATGGAAACTCTGCAGGGGGTGGAAAAATACTGAGGAAAACTATACGCAAGCCTCCCCCCACCCTGCATTCCCAGAGGCTGGGATTCAGGAGAAAAATCCCTGGGGACCTATTCATAGAGACATCCACCCCCCCAGTGAGCTCCTTCCGCAACCCCTGGCTGCGTCATCGAAACCCCATGACAGCCTCACCCTCCAGACAGATGCTTGTCCCCTCTCCTGTGGGTTCAGGGAGGCTGCGCAAACCTTCAGTTACGGGGCCTGGATTCTGACCCAGGCGTGCTTGACTCCAAAGCCCACGTTCTTTCTTTGGCTCCCCAGCTACGCAGCAAAGGTGGCTCTGCCTTTAAGCCAGGCCCCCAAATAAAAGAGCCCCCTCCACCACTGGGCTGGCTGCTGGAAGATGCCCTCTGCCCCTGTGCGGGTCCCATAGGGGATGGGCAGCCTCCCCCCACCAGCTGCCTGGCTGTCTCCCAAACACCTGGCAGGGGCAGCAGCATCATTTGGGAACCGGTTGGAAATGCAGATTCTCAGCCCCATCCCAGACCTGCCGAATCAGAACCTCTGGGGTAGGCCCCAATCTGTCTTCACAACCACCCAGGGGGTTCTGAGGGGCTCAGGTCTGAGAACCACGGGTGCATGACACCAGGCCCTGTGTAACTTAGCGCCAGGCTGTCGGAACAGGGACTTGAGCTCCAAAGCCTGACATTCTGAAACACCTCGGACCACCCACCTTGGTGGGGAGCCCTGACCATCAGCCTACAGCATGCATGGGGTTAGGGGGGCACAGGGGCCTGAGGACAAGGTTCTGTTCCCAGCAAGAAAAGACGTTGCCTCTCCCAAATCAGTGCCCAGCCAGACGGACCAGCCAAGCGAGGCCCAGTCCCTGGGGGAGGGTCACACATGGGGCGCTCGTGGGCAACCACCAAATGCAGAGGACCAGAGAGGCTCAAGGTGAGAGCCACGGGCCATGAGAGCAGAGTGGAGGTGTCTAGAGGGGCCAGGAGCACAGCTGGAGAGAGACCCCGGCCACCTGCGGCTTAGGAGGTGGACGCAGGGCACACGGGGTGTCCGGAGCCGAGGTGGACCCCAGCTAGGCAGGCAGGACACCCAAGCTGGCTCAAGGCAGGAATGAGCGGCCAGGTGTCTCCTTGATTATTCTCCTGTCCAGTCCTTCCCTGGTCCGAGGTCAGCACACAGGTGGGGATGGGCAGCGCTGGGCGGGAGGTGGAGGTGGAGGTGAGGGATGAGCCCCTTTGTCAGAATTCCTCAAACCGGGGCGATAATCAGAAAGGTCACTTTCAGTGGACATAGCTGCTGGGATAATGAAATGCATCATATTTGCCGTGAGGTGTAATGTTCAGATCAAACAATAAAACACGCATGAGCATTTTTATTTCTCAACATAACGCAGTGAAAGAAACCGTATTTTCAGCCGATGCTCATTATAAGCTGGAGGTCAGCTAACCCCTCTCTATGCTTTTCTGGAATCACGCGATTCAGTCCACGTCTCAGGCCAAGGCAGGGGAAGGAGCGGTGACAACCCTGGGGTTAGGAGATGAGGACAGTGCCGAAACCAACTGGAAAGCTTCTATCTGGGACTACCAACTCTTTGTCATTTCCCCCTTACGAAATGTGTCACCGTGCAACGTGAGATTAGAGCAAAATTGCAGATTACAATGAGAACGTGGTCCAGGCAAGGAGCTTCTCACTGGCAATACTCTTTTTCATTTTATGAAAAATGAAAAATTTTCATTTTATGAAAAAAAAGCCCTATATTAAGAAATTAAATTATTTTAATATTTGGTACCTCATGGGTATGTTAAATATCATTTATTAAAATGCTTTTAACTCAGGAAAGGTTCAAATGAAACGTGAGCCCCCGTGCAAATCAAATTTAGATCATTAATTCTGACGTTAGTGGAGAAGCATTGCCAGGGAGACGGCGCCGTGGAACGTTTTTATCACAATAAACGCAGCATCTGCGGGTGGAGGCAAGGAGGCCAGGAGAAGAGGCAGAAGACGGTCGGTAGAGGGGACACAAGGGGGCGGCCTCCGGGCACAGGGAAAGTGGGAGCGCTGACTGGAGTGAGGAAGCCGGTGGTGGAAGGTCTGAAGCCCCTTAGTGTCCCGAGTGACTCAAGGATGGTCCTGGGTGCCTAGAATGTTCCTGGAGAGGGGGGCGGGGGGCACTGCAGGGGACGAGGCTGGATGAGCAGAGAGCTGGCCTCCTCCCTCCTCTGAAGTGCTGCCCCCCAAACCACGGTCCACCCTCAGCCGGACCATCCTTCATCCCAACGTCCCTCCTCACGTCACGTCGAGGGTAACATCCTGCACGAGGCTGAACGGCCACTGACCTGGTCCAGACCTCTCTCCCGCCCTGTCTCCACCCACCTGCTCCTCGGCTGCAGCCTCCCCGACTCCTCGAAGGACCGCAGACCACTGCAGGCCTCCTGTCCCCGGAAGCGCTTGGCCTGCAGCCTCCCTTCTCCCCCGCCCCGTGCCTCGCTCCTCCCATTAGGGCGTGAAGTCCGTATCTGCGGACCGAGTGCAGGAACCCGCCCTCGCGTGGCGCCTCTTCACCCCCCAGGGTCCCAGCAGGTGCTCAGTCTGCAGTGAAGGAAGGAGCAGGGAAACAGCGGAAGCCCGTTTGGTCCAGTCCCGGGCTCTCCATCCTGCCACCCCACAACCGGCCCACTACCACAGCCTGTCCTTCTGAGGCAGCTGTCGCCTCCATGACGAGCTTTGCTTCTGGGGTCAGAAGCCCGAGATTCAGACCTTCTGGTCGCACCTGCTACAGGTGGCCTTGGGCTGTGAGTTCCTTCCAAATTCATCTCATCATCTGTAAAATGGGATCGCAACCTCACTCACCCAGCTGTGGGGATTCCATGAAATGCACTCAGCCACGTGGACAAGAAATACTGACATTTATTGAGAATTCGCTGTTTGCCAGGAACTATTGTGAATTTTCTGAACGTATCGTCCCATTTAATTCCCACAGCAACCTAACTTCCCCGGTGGGGAAACTGAGGCTCACAGTCACGGCAGCACGCAGGGGACAAGCACGAGCCCAGCGGCCGCTCTGCCCTCGGAGCCCCGAGCCCACGCGCTGCTTACAGAGTCAGGGAGCTTCTTAGAACAACCACAGAATACGAGAATCAGCCACCCCCAGAGGAGTTTCCCGCTTCGCTTCTCACGTCAAGGAGGTGTCCAGCTCCCTGGACGTCCGAATGACTGTGGACACAGCTTGCGGGGGCTCCGAGAACATGCTCTCCCCCTAAGAGCTGAGGGGACAGCAGTGACTTCCCTACGCTCTCATCAGCCTCGGGGAGCTGGTTTGCTCCTCAGAAAAGGCCAAGGAGGGACTCGGCCAGGCCACCAGGAATGCCTTCCAAGGGAGGCTGTCCTAGTGCTTTTCTAGGACCTGCCTCTTCCCAACAAGAGGGCCCAGACTTCAACCCGCCATGTCCCTGCTGAGTGACTGTGTGGGTGACTGGGAGTGAGAGGCTCTGGAGGGACAAAGTAGCTGGAGTATAGAAATCTGTTCTTCAGCAGCACTTGCTGAAGGATGAAAGAATGAACAGTCAGTCAGTTGAGAGCTGATCAGGTGACCTTTTTTTTTTTTATTTGCGGTACGCGGGCCTCTCACTGCTGTGGCCTCTCCCGTTGCGGAGCACAGGCTCTGGACGCGCAGGCTCAGCGGCCATGGCTCACGGGCCCAGCCGCTCCGCGGCACGTGGGATCTTCCCAGACCGGGGCACGAACCCATGTGCCCTGCATCGGCAGGCGGACTCTCAACCACTGCGCCACCAGGGAAGCCCAGGTGACCATTTTTAACGCAATGGAAACAATGAGATCGGATGCCTGTCCTGCTGCTGCATTTGGACGAGGCTCACAAGCGTGTGAGCCTTTTCCGTTTTCCTTTGTCTTTCTTTCTCCAAAGTTTCTTTTCAGTACATCTAGACTGACCCAAATGTCACTTGTAGGCCAAACTCTAGTGACAATTTTTCTTATTGGCTTTATAGTTTATTATGATATTTCAGCCCAACATCATCAAGTGTATCAGGAGGAGAGCAGGCGTTTATTAAATAAGCATCTGTGTTGCCTGTGGACACTTAGGCTACTTCCACGTCTTGACTATTGTAAATAGTGCTGCAATGAACATTGGGGCGCATGTATCTTTTCAAATTAGAGCTCCATCCTTTCCAGAATATGCCCAGGAGTGGGATTGCTGGGTCACATGGTAACTCTATTTTCAGTTTTTAAAGGAACCTCCATACTGTTCTCCACAGTGGCTGCACCAATTTACATTGCCGCCAACAGGGTATCGACAGACGAGTGGATAAAGAAGATGTGGTACATATACACAGTGGAGTATTACTCAGCCATAAAAAAGAATGAAATAATGCCATTTGCAGCAACATGGATGGACCTAGAGATGATCGTACTAAGTAAGTCAAAGACCAGTACCATACGATGTCGCTTATATGTGGAATCTAAAAAAAATGATACAGATGAACTCATTTACAAAACAGAAATAGACTCACAGATGTAGAAAACAAACTTATGGTTACCGGGGGGAAGGGAGGGAGGGATAAATTGGGAGATTGGGACTGACTTATACACACTACTATATATAAAATAGGTAACTAAGAAGGACCTGCCGTATAGCACAGGGAACTCTACTCAATATTCTGTAATGACCTATATGGGAAAAGAATCTAAAAACGAGTGGATATAGGTGTACGTATAACTGATTCGCTTTGCTGTACAGCAGAAACTAGCACAACATTGTAAATCAACTATACTCCAATATAAATTGTTTAAAATATGATACAAATGAACTTATTCACAAAACGGAAACAGACTCACAGACAGAGAAAAAAAATTTATGACTACCGAAGGGGAAAGGGGGGGATAAATTGGGAGTTTGGGATTAAAATATACACACTACTATATACAAAATAGGTAAACAACAGACCTCCTGTATAGCACAGGGACCTGTGCTCAGTATTTTGTACTAACCTGTAACAGAAGAGAATGTAAAAAGAATATTATATACATATGTATAACTGAATCACTTTGCTGTACATCTGAAACTAATGCAACATTGTAAATCAACTATATTTCCATAAAATTTTTTAAAAGGAATTTGTATTGCTCAGACTTGTCTTTTAAGCCTATTCTGGGAGGTAAAGCATGAATCAAGTAGAAGAAAGGCCAGTGTCTGTTCATCTTTTCTAAAACATTAAATACTGAGACCTCATTTACCAAAAGTTATCCTTGCATATATAACTCCCAGTCATTCTCATATAAAGTTTTATTAAACTCTGTAATTCAGTGCCATTTTCTCTTGAAGGAAGATTTATATTTTTGTAGGCTGTGACGGATAAGGTAGTAGTTAAGGGACCCTGACATCGCACGGTGCATTTATGACCTCGGGCAAATTACTTTCCTCCCTTAGTCTCGGGTCTCCATCACCATGAAATATGGAAGAAACAAAATGAGTCCACCTCACAGCACGGTGTGGGGCATGTTAGAAGCACACGATAGATGGTAGCTGTCATTATTTTAACTTCAGCTTTATTTTTCTGTAAATTGGAAAACAGTGCGAAAAATGATGGGGAAGTTTTTATACCAAAATTTTTTTATACCTAAAAATACTTTTTTCTTCTGGTCTTGGGAATTAAGAACTCATGGAGAGCAAATAAGTTAGGAGAGGAGACAACTTCTTCTTTCACGTCTATAAATAAACAAATCCTTAGTTCATGGCTGTTGAATTTAGAATTTTCATTCTTCCCAAGGAGTCCAACTTCAGTTTTCTGAGAATACAAGGCAAGGACTCACTATAAATCCACGTGGGATGACATGAGATGTAAGTGTGACGATTATTCTCTGATGATGCCTTATCTTTCTGATGGTTCTTGAACAGAATCAGTGTCTATTACGGTCCTTAGGGAGGAAATAATCAGCTAGAACCCATCCAGATCTTCCCCCAGACATTTAATTGTATTCTATTTAGGCTCAAGCCTTACTTCATTAATATAAATGAAAACCATTGAAAAAACTCAAAAAAATATTCTGCAGGATTTATTATGCTCATTAGGAAATATTTCTGATTATGCCTCATCCTCAGGAGTAGTTTGATTCCAGCTTCTGTTGAGTGTCCAGCATCTGTCATCCACAGACCTCTCTGGGTACCTCCTACCTAGACAGACCTGTGCCACATACTGGGCTTGAAAAAACGAGTCTGAATCAGCCCCTCAGAGCAGGGTGATGGCGGTCAGGCTCTGGGGCGACCCTCCAGGAAGCCGCCTCCTGGCATTCGCGTCCTTGTGTGCTCCTTCCCTAACTCTTCAGGGTTGGTCTGTGTGACCAAAAGTTCAGAAGGGATGGTGAGTCCCGTGGAGTCCAGGGTATTAAAGTCATTGGCTCTGCCTTGCTCTCGTGGACCCCTCACTCATGGAAGGGGCTGCACGTTGTGCTGTGGAGACCCCCCACTCCATCAGGAACGGGGAGGATCTGAGGCCGTGGCATCTCCTGCCGCAGCCCAGGGACTGAGCTTGGAAGCAGCTCTTCCAGCCTCAGTCACGCCTTCAGATGAGACAGTCTTGCTGAGGCTTGACTGCAACCTCATGAGAGATCCTGGGCCAGACTCTCTTTGCAGAGAGAGAACTTTAAGTGCTGATAACTTTCCTTCCCCAGCGCAGATTCCATGGGGTGTTTTTGCAAATACATTCTAAGGCATCCTTTTCTGGCCCTGCCTCCACGGCATACAGAATGAAACCATGATTAGAAACCCGAGAAACAAAAACTGTTTAAAGATGAGTGCTTGAAAACCAAACAACCTCTGTCCCTCTGCCTATGCCCCGTGGGGAAGGAGGGTGGATACACAATAGCACAGTTACACAATAGCACAGTTACGAAAATTTTGCTTTTTTACTGAAGGAACGTTTGACCATGGAAAACAAATTACAAATTTCATCCCAAATCATTAAAACTATTAACTGTGAGCAATTAAAAACATGTTTTAATTAAAAAGAGAACAACCTGCCCAAGGAGGACCACATTGAGTCACCTTCTCGAGAACTCCAATCCGAGGCCCCTCTAAACAGCAGAGAATAGCAGGTTCTCACGAGCCGCCCGCAGCTCGGGTTCAGAAGGATGCTGAGACCACTTGTGGTTCACGGTCTCTGCAGTGGCAGAACAGCTCCTCCACCGAGAGGCAGAGGCTGCCGTAAGGACACCTGCTTGGGCTGCTGTGGTAGCATCACCCCTGCCCCATGTGACCTACAACTTCTAACCTGCCGTGGGAAACGGAATGACCATGTTTGCAACTAAAATGAGGGCGGGCAGGCTCTGGGTGAGGCCCTCCCACGGGTGAAATTCTTCGGTGCTTCCACATCTGTACTCTCTGGGGCCCAGAAATCCAGACGGGATTCCCACTTGTGCCGGAGCAGCCTTGACAGTGACGTTCACACAGGCGGGGCTGTTTGTACACACAGCAGCGGTCCCTGAGACCTCAGACACTCTTCTCTGCACTGGTGACCAATCCTTCCCTCCCACCTGCCTGTCCACCTGCTGTTCGATACATGGGAAGGTGATGCCAGGACCTCAGCCACGGAAGTCTACGACATCCTGGCGTTAGCAGTGAGATCTGGTAAGATCTAGGCCTGCCTCAGCATCACACTGTACAAAGTTATTTAATAAAAGGCAAAATGTCGCGTTCATCCATTTGACAAATATCTGGTGACCACCTACTGTGCGCAAATGCTTGAAGAGTAGGGACAAAATGAGACTGGAGCCCTTCCCAGAAAAATGACAAGATCAGCGTGAACTTCAATATTAGGAATGAAGAACACAAACAAGATAAAAGCAGATGAGACGCTATTCCTTACACAGCCACACTCCACCTGTCCTGGTCTTTGGTCGCTGACACAGACGTTGCGTCTGTGTGTCCTGGGGGCCTTAGTCTCCTCTAAACCCACCTGCAGGAGCAAAGGGGAGAGGCACCAGCCCCTGCTGACAGGAGCAGGGAGTGTTCACTTGCTTCTTTTTAGACCTCAGGTTTTGTTTTATAAAACACACATGTACATACACATACTCACCACGTCTCTGAATAGCAGCTAAATCTATAAGCCTGCTCCATTTGGGAAAAAACAAAAAAATGCCAGGTTCACCGGAGTTTGCAGATTACAGAGCAGGGCTAAAATAGCTGCTCCCACCACTAGAGCAAAACTCGATGGGCCACCTGTGCTGTTCCCACAATGGAAGCCCTTAGCTTTCCAACAGCATGTGAAGCCCGGCGCCTGCAAGCTTAAAGTGTGTTGCCGGCAGCTGCAAGCTACCTTCACGGCTGGGAAATATCTCCAAATACAGTTACCTGTGCTCTGCTGAGCAGGGAACGGTCACAGACAGAGGGACTGTGGAATTCAACATCAACACGTTTTTAATGATGAGGATAAAGCAGAGACCACGTTGCAGGGAACAGGAGAGCCTGCAAATCTCAGGACCGTGGAAATTAGATACCTCAAAAATATAGGATTAATAGCTAGAGTATAACGAGAGGAGATGGGCTTTCTCAGAACATAGCAAGAGGAGATGGGCTTTGAAATTTGCGTGCGTCACCTTCCCTAGCCCAATTAATATTGATGGAGGAGTTTGTGAAGGAGAACCACGGGTCTAGATGGTACCAGTTGCAATGGAGATGCAGATGCTAGAGCTGTGTGGACAGGGTGGGAATCCTGACGCCACTACTTACTAACTGGGCGACATCTAACAATGACATAATTTCTCCGTGACTCACGTTCCCCTGTACAATGGGCATACTCGTCGTGTTAAACTACTAGCGTGCTGGGAGAGGTGAACAATGCAGCTCCCGGCGAGCACAATACTGCTTTGTCTCCTACGGCAGAATCAGAGTCCTCCCCATTCTCCCATGTCCTGCCCCTCACCTGGAAAGACCCTGCAGAAGATTGTGTTTCCAAAGACAGCTACACCATGTGTCCCCTTCCAAATGCTCTTTTGCACTGTGACTACATTACTAATTATTCCAGACAACCAAATCGCTTTTCTAAACATTGTTTTGCAAAGCTACTATCATTCCAACTTGGGATGCCAGGAATACACTCACCCTGGTGCAGCCTCGGCAATAAATCCAGGACTCCCACTGCCCGCCTGGGAACCCAGAACGGGGGTGCAGGGGTAGAGGGGTGACCGGGTGTCCTAGGAGTTGCCAAGAGGGGAGGGGATTTGCACGGCTTTGGGCAGCTGTTGCCAGGTGGCAGGAATTTATTCTGAGTGCCTCTAGAGGATTTGGGGGAGTCGATATGAAGTAAGTATAGTAAACAAGTGTAGGGTAGAAAAACCATAGCAGGAAAAATTAAGATGCGTATACTTTTGAGATGGTGTCTGACAGTCCATCAGGACTGTTACCTAGTGATGGGGCTTGTTTCTAACAGTAGCCACAGCGTATCCCACCAAGCGATGGCTGCAGGTCCGTGTGGAGGAAGGTGAAATCATCTTCCTCTGTTTAGTAATGCCATCCTTCCTGTGGGTGTTCCCTAGACAAGCCCGTGCCTCGACTGGATCCCCCTCCCTGCCCCGGCACGACTCCACCTTGAGTGTCCCAACCTCCACCTGAGACGCAGTGGAACGGCTGAGCTGGCCCTGCTTGGAATGATTGTTCCTGTTGCGTAATCAGAAATACATTTAGGTACAACTTAGCTTCTGAAGGCCGTGTGTTACCTGTGGGAATCTGCACCACGATTGTCCGTGGCCATTTCTAACTCAAGAGCCACTGACTGGGAGAGCTTTGTGACGCAGCTGCCAGCGACCAGGTGAAGCTGGGAGGGGAGCTGGCAGCAGCATCCCGGACGTGGTCGGGGAGGGGACGGTGTTGTCACTCAGCTCATGAAGTAGTGATCGGGCTGCCATTACTTTCCAATGGCTCTGTGTGGACCGGCCAGCAACTTAATTTAAATGGCCGTTGTGCCTTTAAATTTAAATATCATACTTGGGATGAACTATTAAGCAGGAATTCTTTCCAGGTCCTGGTTTTCCTGGTCTTCCTCCTTCTCCTCCTTTTCCTCTTTTTCTTTTGTATTTTATTTTTATATTCGTGTGCATAGTTCCATATCTGGCTACGGATCCCTGCTGAATGAAGGAACGAGTAACCTTGCTGGGATGCAAGGTGTTTGAATAATCTACCTTCATTTAACAGATAAGGAAACTGAAACAGATTTCATGATTTCAGTCATTAAAAGGTATTTAAATATACAGGAAGGTACATTTACTCTGTTAAAAATTTGGGGGAGACTTCTGAGAATGATAATGATATTGCCTGTAATTTTTAAAAAAGAAAAGAAAAGACTCTCCCCAAAGGAATCTTGAGAGTTATAACTACACTGGACCTGAAAAAATCCTCTGTGTCATTTTCGCCAACTTGAAGAGCTATCAGCAGACTTGAAGACAGTTTGGGTTGAATTAAACGCCATCCTTATTCACTGAAAGACAACGATGTAATACGTTGAATGAATCTGCTGGGGGGTGGGCTGGGGAGGGGGCAGGGAGCCACTGGGAACCCTCAAAGTCTCTCAAGCAAAGCAGCTGGTTGCCCTCCTCGATTCCAGAACGTTCTCCGGTTAGCACCTTCCCTGGGTGGGAATTACACATGAACCCACCCTAGGCGCTGAGGATGCCCTACCAGCCCCGACTGACTTATAACTATGATCACACAAAGGCAAGTCGCTAGACTCTGGAGGAAGATAAGGAAGAGCACGAAGGGCTCCCAGTTCAAAAGATACAGGAGACAGAAGAGAATCTTTTATAGATTCTGATTCGCGTTCACAGTGACGTCCAAGAGGATAAAACCACCACCAAAGGCTCCCGTGGAAAAGAACCCCCTAGAGACAAGGAAAATAGTTGTAGAAAGAAAACAATAATTAAAGAAGTACAATATTTAATCCAGAAACCGAGCAGCAGAAAGAACACTGTTGAAAATACAATTCTGGAGTTGATAGAGGAGCTGAAGAAGGTGGCCCCCAGGATAAAAAGGCAAAGGGGTAGAAACCGTGAAGGGGAGACAGGATAAGAGCTCCGAGGATACGTCTCAGAGAGTCAGTATCAATCTCTTTGAAAGCAGCAGCAGAAACAAAAAATATACACAAAGAGCAAAGCAAGTATTCAGAAATACTGGACAATTGACAGTAAAAACTTTTATTTCCTTTGAGATGGCCCTACCCAACCCAAAACCTGATGTTCCAGGCTCACAGGCCAGTGAAGAGAATCTGAATTACACACAGGGCTTTCTCCCGAACACCTGGGCATTCCATCCTAAAGAAGCGTGTTGGGACAGCTCTGCTCCAAAACAGTTAGCTCTGTGTGCCAGGCCCAGTCACTCCTTCCACGTGACACGGAGAGGAAATCAGCGGCGCCTGAAACCCAAGCTATAGACCAACCGCGCCCTGAGCAAGCAGCCTATAGGAAGAAGTCCGCATCCCCCGAGAACGAGCCGTGGTCTCACCACGGGTCAGCCTTTGTCCAGATTCACAAAAATTCACCATACTGAACAAGACCCTTGACATCAGTCCGAAGCAGCCGCACTTGGGTTACTTTCCCCTGATGAGTAGATGCTTTTCTTACATGACAAAAGTGTTCACCAAAACGCACTTTCAAATAAAGAGCGGTACACCCTCCCAAACCCTTTTCTTCTCCTTCCTAAAACATTGAAACTACTGCAGCTGCCGGTCTCCACCTTTACGTGTAATGTTCACAGTTAATGAGTTTTAAACTATTTTGGGATCTGTCTCTTTTTCAAATTTTTTTGGAAGTATAGTTGATTTACAGTGTTGTGAGTGTTAAAGTATTTTTAAAGGAATGAACGGAAGAGGGAGAAATATGAAGAAAATTCCAGATTACTCGACAAAAACCAGGCGATAAGAGAGGGAAAGGGGAAGTAAATGCACGTTCACAGTCTTGACTATGTGAAGGCTGGTGGTTATGAATAATGGCTAATTCTTGGCTTTGAGAGAGGAAGGCAGGATGAAATATGTTTGTAATAATTGAAGGGTAACCACGATTGGGATAGCATTTAGATGTAATTTTTCACACCCACTAGAGGAGAGAAGAAGACATAAAATGATCAAACAAGGAAGAGGCAGGAAAGGTGGAAAAAAAGGAAGCAACAAGACATCACAATGAACATAAAACATAAGATGGCAGCCATAAAAAGAAACGAAATTGAGCTCTTTGTAATGAGGTGGATGGACCTAGAGTCTGTCATACAGAGAGAAGTAAGTCAGAAAGAAAAAGACAAATATCGTATGCTAACACATATATATGGAATCTAAAAAAAAAAAAAAGTTCTGAAGAACCTAGGGGCAGGACAGGGATAATGATGCAGATGTAGAGAATGGATTTGAAGACACAGGGAGGGGGAAGGGCAAGCTGGGACGAAGTGAGAGAGTGGCACGGACATATATACACTACCAAACGTAAAACAGATAGCTAGTGGGAAGCAGCCGCATAGCACAGGGAGATCAGCTCGGTGCTTTGTGACCACCTAGCGGGGTGGGTTAGGGAGGGTGGGAGGGAGACGCAAGAGGGAGGGGATATGGGGACATATGTATATGTATAGCTGGTTCACTTTGTTATAAAACAGAAACTAGCACACCATTGTAAAGCAATTATACCAATAAAGATGTAAAAAATAAATAATAAATAAGATGGCAGGAGAAAGATTGAATGTATCATTAACACAGTAAATAACATGCATGGATAAAATTATTCTCTGCGCTCTGTCTTACATTTGAGAAGAAAAGAACAGATCAAGTGAAAGAGAAAAAAATCAGCTAGCTGTTATTTTTAAGGTGCATGCGGACAACAAATGATAAAGGAAAAAGGTAGAAATAAAGAAGTGAGTAAGGATATATCAGGAAAGTGCTAACAATGACAAATGGCAAAAATATTAACATGATACAAAGTACACTTTAAGGTCAAAACATCAAATAAGGCACAGAGGGATTTTAGTGATGAAAGATACTATCCCTAAAGAAATTGTAACATGTTTAGTGTGTAAACATTTACACACTAAACTACATTGCACGGAAATACTTGAAACAAAAAAAACGTTAGGAATTCAAGGGTATTTTGACAGGATCACGAAGAGCTTTGAGATTGTATATCAAAATTTAACAAATCTAGTAGGAAAAGGCTTCACATGATGAGAGTACTTGAATTACATAAGCTTAATTTAATACAAATACTATTTTTGTATGAAACAGAAAATCTTTTTTAAATGCTCATGGACTGTTTACAAAAATTGTTTAGAGACTGTTCCATAAAGAAAATCTTGACAAATCCGTATTTTGCCCCCTTTCCAGAATTCATGTTGACGTCCTGACCCTCAGGACCTCGGAATGTGGCTGTGTTGGGACACAGGGCCCTTAGGAGTTAATTAAAGTTAAATGAGGTCGTTAGGGTGGGCTTTAATCCATTCTGGCTGGTGTTCCTAGAAGAAGAGGAGATTTATACACGTGAAGAGTCTCCAGAGGGATGACCCTGTGAGGACACAGGCAGGAGGTGGCGTCCACAGCCCAGGAGAGAGGCCTCGGGAGGACCAGCCCCGTGACACCTTGATCTGGGATATCCAGCCCCAGGGGCTGGGTCTTTGGTGACGTGAGGCTCTCCCTGAGCCAGGGGGTCTGATGTAAGGATACGTGTAGTTCACATGACTCTGCCCCCCTAGAAAGCCATCCACTCCCCAGCACCCAAGCGGAAACAAGAGATGGGATCCAGCGATGGAAGAAGGCGGTCTGTGGAGCTCAGGGAGCCCAGCGCTCTGTACAGCGCACTTCACGGCCCCCTGCAGGGCTTTGCTACAGCAAGTTTGTCTACGTGCAATTGGAGCCCAATGGGCCACTTTAGAGCTTAACCTTTACCTCAGCTGTCACTCGACAGGACAGAGAAATGCACAGAAAGGTCCCCAGAAACAGAAATAAACGTGTGTGTGTGTGTGTGTGTGCACGCGTGCGTGCATGTGTTCACTGTGTGGGCTGGGAGTTCCCAGCCCCACAACACAACGCTCCTACTTGGAGATTCCTCCCCCGACCCCCTAATTTACATCCAACAGCAAAAGAAGCAACAAAACATTGCCGTCAAAATATTACCGTCAATAACTGAGCAAGACGGGAGCTGGCCCTCCTGCCAGTGCTGAGCTGTCCATAGCGTCCACCTGCCGGGGTCCACACGGCTGGGGTCCACACGGCCGGGGTCCACACAGCCAGGGTCCACACAGCCGGGGTCCACACGGCCGGGGTCTACACGGCTGGGGTCCACACGGCCGGGGTCTACACAGCCGGGGTCCACACGGCCGGGGTCTACACGGCTGGGGTCCACACGGCCAGGGTCCACCTCAGCGACACGCAGACCTGGCCCCTGACGGCCACCTGTGGACTCTTGCCCCTCCCCGAGGATGCTGACCGACAGGGAGGTGAGGAGATGAGAGTTGGGCCAGGAGCCCAGGAGGGAAGGGACAGGAGTGTCACCGACGTGGCAGCGAGCCAGGGGATTGGCTTGAAGGAGGACCTTCTGCTGTTTCTGCCCCCTCAGAGCTGACTTGCATTGTGCAGAAGAGGCGCTTTTGCTTTCCCCCTACAGGGCTGAGCCCTGGGTTTGCTGATGGGACTGGTGTGATGCGGGGTGTGGCTTCGGCCCAGAGAAGACGAGGTGCTTTGGGTAAAGGAGGGAACACAGAGCATGGTGGGCTCTTGCTTCTGCTGCCTATCTTGGTCTCCGAAAAGCACTGTCGGCCTAGCTGCCACGGCCCACCTCGGGGTGGCCACATCTACCTGCGGGACAGCTGGGCAGGGCAGAGATGGCCCTGGGTGGCCCCAGTGTCAGAGGGGCATGGACCCTGCCTGGATGGACACCCAGGGGCCAGCCGCAGGCCTGTCGTGGCCACTTGCAAAGATCCCACAGCAGAGCCCAGGGGAGCAGGTGAGGGGCCTGGATGCAGAGAGAGCTCTGGGGCCTGCAGCTGTGGCAGGTGAGGCTCCCTCTGCCAGGTGGACACCAGTGGGAGGCCGGAGTAGACCGACCCCAGCACAGCGTCCGCTGCAAATGCCAGAGGACAGCCCCAGTGGGGGCGTGGGACGTCCCCCAGCAGATGACGCGGCCCAGGAGGGCCAGGTGGATGGCCAGGGTCATTGACGGCCGCCATTTTCTACCTGTTGGACAAGGAGAGAGGCAGGAAGGGGGAGGGAAGTCAGTCTGAAAGTCTGGGCATACCAGCCCAGAGAAAGAGAGTTATCCCAAGAAATCGTTCACATTTTCAGATCAAAACTGGAATCACACTGGACGTTCATTTACATTTTTAATTTAAAGACATAGCTTAATTTTAAATGTTTCCCCTGCTAACCAGCGGGTAGAGCTCAGAAGGAAGACCAGATTAGATGTCGATAAAGACATGAACCTAATTTTCGCAGCACCACTGAGCCGCAGTGTGAGGCGAAGGTCTAGCGCGATACCCAGACCTTTACCTGGGAAGCAGGCGGGGTCCCAGGGGATGAAGGCATGAGGGCGCGGGGGCTGAGGGGTGTCTTCCCTCCTACTTTGTACACATTTCACTCTTAAAATAATTGTTCCGATCTGCAGAGGCATAAAAAGAAACACCTGACAAATGCTTGGAAAGGCAATTTCTCTCTTTCATATGTTTCCCCCATTCCACACTTCCTGGGGTCACAGGACCATTTCCTTTCACAGGCCCTGTAATTAATCACCAATGTTCAGTTTCTAGCTTTTCTCTCAATAATCAGTCGGACAAGAAACTAAAACTTCAGTTCTCTCTTCTTTCTTTCTTTTTAATCTTTAAAGTCTCCTTTTTATTTGAAAGTTTGTTTCTTTTAAAGTTCCGTTTGCACAAGGAACTCCAGTTTTCCCTTCTTTTCCACCGCATTTCCTAAGATCTACCCACCACTCTTCCCCGGCAGCAAGTGACCACAAAGAAAGGCAGGGGAGTATTTCTGTGTTCGCTCCACCCAGTATTTTGCTCCTGGCAATTGCTTACTACAGGAGAAACCTTATTTAAAAGATATTTGGGGGCTTCCCTGGTGGCGCAGTGGTTGAGAGTCCGCCTGCCGATGCAGGGGACACGGGTTCGTGCCCTGGTCCGGGAAGATCCCACATGCCGCGGAGCGGCTGGGCCCGTGAGCCGTGGCCGCTGAGCCTGCGCGTCCGGAGCCTGTGCTCCGCAACGGGAGAGGCCACAGCAGTGAGAGGCCCGCGTACCGCAAAAAAAAAAAGAGATTTGGGGTAAAGGGGCTTCCCTGGTGGCGCAGTGGTTAAGATCCACCTGCCAATGCAGGGGACATGGGTTCAAGCCCTGGTCCGGGAAGATCCCACATGCCGCGGAGCAACTGAGCCCATGCGCCACAACTACTGAGCCTGCGCTCTAGAGCCCGCAAGCCACAACTACTGAGCCTATGTGCCACAACTACTGAAGCCCGCGCGCCTAGAACCCCATGCTCCACAACAAGAGAAGCCACCGCAATGAGAGGCACGCACACCGTGACGAAGAGTGGCCCCCCCTCGCCGCAACTAGAGAAAGCCAGCGCGCAGCAGTGAAGACCCAACGCAGTCAAAGATAAAATAAATAAATAAATATTTGGGGTAAAGGGCAAAAATAAACAAGCAGGCCCCCCGGGCTCCCTGCCCGCCTCGCCCTCCTGTCTTGGGTTTGGGCTTTGAGCCTGTGCACTGCTCACCACTGCCCCCGGGGTTGGGGGGGGGGGGCGAGTCTGAGAATCCCTGGGAATCGCACAAGTCAGGGTGAGCATGCTTCACCCCCCACACCTTGGGCTCCTGAGGGGCTAGGGAACCCGTGTCCCTCTGAGGAGGGGGTGGGAAGGGAGCGGAGGGAAGGTGAGGGGAAGGAGGAGAAGGAAATCTTCATTTAGCGCCGTCTACCTTGTATGTGCGTGCCAGGTGTCACCCCAGGTAAGCGTTTTCACACAGTGTATCTCAATTAATTTTTTAAGGTGGATTTTATTTTTTTATTTATTCCTTAACAGCTCTACTGAGGTTTATCCCAAACTTTTACATCCCATCCCCAGATCAGATAAAGAAATGAGGTTCAAATTTTTTTAAAAAAGGAAATGAAGTTCAGAGAAGTTGAGCAACTTCCCCACTGTCACACAGCTTTTAAGCCAGGAGCAGGGATTTGATGCAGTTCCCTGACTCCACCACTTCCGCCACCAGAGAGGGAAGCCTGACAGCTGCCTGCTTGGAACTCTTGTCCATAATCTGTACACTTTACTTCCTGAAAACAGTGGCCTGAAATAGCAAAGATCAAAGGGCACTCCTTCCGGGCTGTGTGTCCCCTGCATGTGTGTTTCCCGTCTGACTGTACTGTCCCAGCAGCCCCCAGCCAGCATTCGTTTGGGGGCCTGCCCTGCTTTGGGGTCCCCTTCAGCAATCATGGCTTTGCGGCCACTTGCCTGGAGAACGTGAAACAAACACGTTTACCCTCTGCATCCACGTGGTCATGAATGCCCACGTCCTGCCAGTGCCAGCCTGCCTGCATCCTCAGCACTGCCCGTGGCCCTGGACCCTCGGCACACCCTCAGGTATGGTCCTGGAGACCCTCTGGACCATGGGGTTTCCCACTCTTGTCTGGAAACTCATGGATACCTTTGGGGGACCATGTCACCCACCAGTCGTTCAGATGGGGGCTTGGGGTGATTCCACCTCCGTCTGAACGGCTCACTGATTCATTTATTCACCCACCCAGCACTTTGAACCCTTTATTCATCCAGCACAGATTCATGGCGCCCCCATAACACACCTAGGTGCTCGTATCGATCTCTGCTCTCCGTAGATACTGCTCCAAGGCCAAGGGTTAGACGTCAAGGAGATGACAGATGTAGAAAAGTGTAAAACAAAATATTTCCTGGAAGAGTCCAGAAAAGACTTTTACGCTGTAACAATCTGCGCACACTCTGCAGTGAGCGTGAGGAGTGTTCTCGCTCCTGCCTTTGCAACGAGGGCCGAACAGGAGTGCAGACCAAGACTCGAGGTCAGAGCGAGTCATCCAGTCCAGCCCCTCCGTGCAGGCCGTACGAGCTCCCCCGCGGCCAATGGCAACGTCGGGGATCTGGAGTCCCCAGGGGCACCTAGAGTGGTGGTCTTCAGCATAGCCCCTGCTCTGAAGCCTCCGCTAACTATCACCCGCCACCCTCCACAGCGACAAGCAGAGCCCAGGAGCCCTTTTTACAGTAGTTGTGAAAACCACACATTGAAAATAAGAAAAGGTAATTACCATGACCCCTGAGCTCAAAGGCTGGGTCTCTTTCTACAACTATTGTCTGGATCAGGTGCTGATACTGTAACCAACTCCCCTGATACTGGGATGGGCCACCCCCGCCCGGGGGGAGTGGGAAATAGTAACAACAGCTAACTTTGTGGGCTCCCGACCGGTACCGGTCCCTGCGTCCTCGGCATCCGTTCCTTCGCTCACGACCTGCTGAGCTTAGAAGCCACTGCTGTTCCCGTGTTAGACGGGGGGAGCCTGAGGCACGGAGAGGTGCGTTAACTTGCCTCCCGTCCCATAGCAGAGCCAGGATTCTAACCCAGGCTGTCGAGCACCGGAATCTATGTGCCTCTAAGAAAGAAAAAGAGAGCACTTAATTCCCAGCTTTAGGCCCCTGTAGGATGCTCGCGTGCCCCAGTGACCTGTGAGGTTAGGTTAATGATAGAATAAGGGGGTTATTCTGCAATTCAACCCATCTTCCTGACCTAAGAACTCGGAGAGTAGTCACTTTGCTTTAAATTTGTTTCCAAACTCAAACGGGGCCATCTTCTTTTGATATTAAACTTGGGTCTTTTATTCTGAATAATAAATGATAATCTCTTAGAATCATACAACCTGAGATATGGTTTCATCCTCCCACCCCCAAGAAATACCTTGTGGTTACTGATTATACAGACTCTGCTGCCTGCGTGCTCTCTTGGGGGACCGGGCAGTTTCTGGAGACAGTGGTGGGCATACATTTTGGGATATTCCACACTAAAGTGAAGAAGAGAAACTCTTTGGAATACTTCAGTAACTCCCTACAAGGCTCTCCTGAATGTCTACTTTTTAATTGATTGTATCTGAAAAGAAACATGATGGTGAAGGTAGTAAATATACAGCCTAATCCTCCCAGATGGGAAACAGAGCTGAGCCCCGCCCTCCCTCAGTGGCCTGGCTTCCCCAAAGCTCTGGGCGGGGGGACCCATGCGTCGCCGCCGTGGGAACCCCGGTGGCCTCCGCTACGATGCGCCGCCTTAGGGAGGGGACAGGGCACAGGGGCGTCAGCACACCTCCACCGAGCTAACTGCCTCCCTAATCCTCGTTGCGACGCAGAGGTTCAGACAGACGGTATGACGCTTAGGTATTTCTAACTAAAACAAAATGAAGACTGTAAAGTTTAGGTCGCTAAGTGTGGAGTCTGCTGCTAGAGTTGGGACCTGACGTGACAGAGGGACACAAACCCACCAAGTTCACAGCCACAGAGCAGGAGGGGGGCCGTGAGGTTTGTCTCTGGGCCTCTGCCAGCCTCCTGTCCCCGCAAATACTGACAATAACATGACTTAACTCTGCACGTTCCTAAGCCGCGGCTGCTTTGGGGCTGGGCTACTGTTCGGAAGTTGCCATTTGACAGGAAGAACCGATTCTCGGGCCTCAGATCCATAACCTTTCTCAACTGAATCCCCCCGAGGACAGAGGCACCCACTTTCCCTGGTGGCCCTGGGCTGAGTCCCCCTCCAGGAACTGCCCACCACTGGACTGAGGTCACACCACCGTCGTGGGGCGGCCACAGGCTACGGCTGGTCACACGTGCAACAGCTCCCGAGGGCCATCGGCTCCAGAGTCCCCATGGCAGCTAAGCGTCCTGTGGTGACGGACACTCCTTGCCAAACTCTGCCAGACTCCTCCGAGCCCTCTTCCCAGCCCGGCCTCGGCCTTGGCCTGAAAAGACACGAACAAACAGTAACATCATTTGTAACAGCTCAAGGCTGCGTCCGCAGGGGACACGAGGCCCCCTCCAAGTGCCTGCTCAGAAAGCTCAAGCCCCCCAAGAACTGACCCTCTGTCCCAGCCGCACCTGAGGACGCATCCCGCCTCCCGGCCTCCGCGGGAACCTAACTTCCATAAGCGCCAATGAGCGACGCCAGGTGGTGTCACGTGGACCCACCCTCCCCGTGTAGATCTTCACTCCCCGACTCCGCTGAGCCCCGTCACCCCTCCTCGTCTCCTACCTCTCCATGTGAAGCACCATCCCCTCTGTCCGCCTCTGTACAAAGTCGTGTTCATGCTCTACCCTTCTCCCTATGGCAATGCTTATTCCTGATTAAAGGCCGTCCTTCCCACTGGAACTCGAGCCCGACTTTGTGTATCTTTGACAGTCACTGTGGCATCTCAGTTTAGCCTCCCCTGAGCCGCCAGCCTCCCCGCTCTTGCCTGAGTATGTAATCATCAGCATCTTTCCATCACGGTCACCACCCCATCTCTCCCCCCGGAATTCTCCAGGGCCCCTTTGATCCTAAATCCGAGTTTAGCTCCAGGCCAACTCTTGTCGCCTCCCCGGCCTCAAACCCACATATTCCTCATCTAAGAAATAGCTGGTCATCCACGCAGACTCCCTAGCGTCCACTAGTTCAGCTCCTAAGTAACTCAGGGGCAGGTGCCTAGCCCCACCTGCTCTGCAACACTGCTCTGGTTGAGGCACCATCTTCTCCGCCTGCCCCGCATCCTCCCTGGTGCTTTCGCTGCAGCGCTAGTGGACAGATTCTTCTTTACATGAAAATCTGATGATGTCACTTCTCCCTGTAGCCCTGGGGACAAAGTTCAACCTCGGTTCCCTGGCTCCCGAGACCCTGTGTGGTTCACCCCCCTACCCTTCTCTCCCGCTCACCCCTCACCCCTGGCCCCAGAATCTGATGCTTCAGGAATCAATGCTTATTTTCTGTTGCTCAGATTCACACCGTTTCCTCTTCACTGGGATGGTCCCTTTCCTCCTCTCCAGCTCTCCTCCCTGGACAGCCTGGCCAATGTGTGCTCTTCCTTCCAGCCACAGCTCTGAGGCCACTTCCTCCAGGAAGTCTTCCCTGATCTCTCAAGTCTGGGTGGAGAGTCCTCTGCTCTTGTCTTACCCCTTAGATAACCCCACTCAGGGCTTTTCATACAGGGTGTCCTGGCCTGTTCGTTTCCCTGTATCCTCCACTAGACATGCCTGTAAACTGCATGAAGAGAGGATTTGACTTTGATTCACTATGATACGTCCATGAAAACCTCAGTAATAGGTACTCAACGAAAATCTGCCAAATGAATCTGCCCATTGGGAGGACTCAATCAGGTAATTCAAAAAGAGGGTGTGTCTGGGGCTTCCCTGGTGGCGCAGTGGTTGAGAGTCCGCCTGCCGATGCAGGGGACACGGGTTCATGCCCCGGTCCGGGAAGATCCCACATGCCGTGGAGCGGCTGGGCCCGTGAGCCATGGCCACTGAGCCTGCGTGTCTGGAGCCTGTGCTCTGCAACGGGAGAGGCCGCAACAGTGAGAGGCTTGCATACCGCCAAAAAAAAAAAAAAAAAAAGAGCGTGTGTCTGAAAGAACCTGCCCCCACTTAAGACCCTGCAGGCCAAATCCGGCCCATGGCTTGTGTTTGTAAATAAAGCTTTATTGGCACATGACCATACCCATCGGTTTACTATTGTCTGTGGCTGCTTTCCTGCTACAACGGCAGAGTTGAGCTGTTGTGACAGAGGCCATGTGGCCCACGAGGACTAAAATATTTACTATCTAGCCCTTCATGGAAAAAACTTGCCTCTCCCTGGTCTAGGTCTCAGCATAAATAAGCCTGATTCCAAAATGAGAAAAAATGTTTATTAGCCAGGGCTCTGCGTGGGGATCGAAGCACCATCCAGTTAACTCACCACCCTAGCAAGGGCTTCCTTCATCTGTATTATCCAGATAATCTTATCAATCACCCCCTTCCTAAGATCCATGGCAATAAATCTCTCCCCTACGTAGTTAATTAACTCTTTCAGGCTCTGCAGTGGCATTGAGAAGCCCCTTGTCTGGGGTCTGATTGCTCTCTGGGGGCCATAAAAGGTTTAATTCACCCTTAAAAAGTAGAAAACTTTGACCTGATTCATCGTCAGCAGGTTCTGAATCACCAGGCCAGCTGTGTGGACTCAGATTCAAAGCTAGGTCCTTAACTAGTGGCCCCTGGAGGCCTCTGGAACCTGTGGTGAACTCACAGCTGAGGGTGGGTTAAGAGCAGTTAACCTCATACCTGGGGCCCCAGGACCAGGTGCCCCAGATGCGTCCTGTTTCTAGATTCACACCCACCCCTGACATAGAACCACAAGGAGGATGCGTGTTCCCAGCCAGAGCCCTGGGTAGATGTCCAAGTTTCCCGCCCCCCCCCCCCAGAAGTCCTTCCCTTTTCAGTTTTGCTTTGTCATGTGAGCAAAGCCCTCTTCAGCCGGGCAGTGACCTCTGAGTCCAGAAGGATTGATTAGCAAATAGCCTCTGCAATGAGGTCAGTAAATGTCACAGGCAAAGAGGAGTAAAGGACGGGACCCCGTCGAGGCTTTGTGGAGCAGGCGTCCTGTTGATGCAAAGATAAAGGAGACCCCACGTGACCCCTGTGAGAAAAAGGACACACACTGAGGTGCGGTTTCATTGTTACTGACACTCAGGAAGACAGGGTTTCCCAAGCCTGAGGGACGAGCATCACCCCCTACAGCAGAGCAGTTTACGTCGGGGTTCTGGGTGGGGAGGGAGCATTCATGTCCAAGCGCCAGCTCTTCCCTGTAAGGATGTTTTTTGTTTCTTTGTTTGTTTTACTATTTGTCTGTTTCGTATTTCCCAAGGCTATTCTTATTTTTTTGCAGTTGGTGTTTTTTCCCATGGATGGGCTCAGGTAATCAAAATAGTGATTCAAGTACTATTTCTGGGAATAACAAAATGTTAGGTGGCAGGAAAGCATATGTGGTCCCTTTAGCAAGTAGACAGCATCCTCTCACTCCAATGGAAAGAAATGCTCAGTTAGGGCCCCCGCTGTGTTATAGGTGTCACCTCCTGGGGTCCTGTGAGCTGCCTGATGGTGACACACACACCCATAATACAGATGAGAAAACCAAGGCCCAGGTAAGTGAGGTGCACAAGGTAACTTCCTCAGGCTGGGCTCCCTCCCAAGCAGAGCCTGAGACAGACTTGGGTGCAAGTAGGTGACTTGGGCATCGGAGCCCAGGAATTCGGGCAGGGGACTGGGTAGGGAAGGAGGAAGTGAATGGAAGCTCATGTTGTTAACTATTGAAATGCAGGCAGGATGCCTCCCAGAACCAAAAGGGGGAAGTGTGGCCTCTGTAGGGCAGAGAGCAAGGAGGCCTGCAGGACATGCCCAAGGCAAAGTTTACCAGATGGTCCTGAGCCGTGACCTTCGGGCTAAGGGTGGGATTTGAGACCACAGGTGCCTGTTCTCGTAGCAGACAAGGAAGAATCCAAGTCTGGAGTCTCTGTCTGGAGAGCACCCTCCACACCATCTTCCCACGCTGCAGGCCCTGGTCAGCAGAGTGGCACTTGGGCTGCCAGGAGGACAGGGGCCTTGCCTGGCGTGGGCTGGCTGGCCGCCTACCTCCTTGGTACCTCACTTCCCTGGGTCGTGAGGAAAGAGGCACACGGCCCTGCTGGCCTGGTGAAGCCATCCCGCCTGGAAGAAGCCAGACACACAGCAGCCCGAAGCCACGTGGGGTCCTGCGGGCTGAGCCCTGCGAGGCCCCGGGGAGCACGATTCCCGTGCGGCCTGAGTGCCTGGTGCCCCCGCTGGTGTGCAGAGAGCGCTGGGTAATTGCGCACAGTGGCCTGCACCCAGCACTTCCAGTGTCACCTGCTGTCAGGCGCTCTGGGCTACCTGCTCTCCAATGGGCCCGTTAGCCAGCTGACCACACACTTGCACCTTTGAGATCCTCAGCGCGTCCTTGCATCTCGTTGGCCCCGGCTCCCCTTAGAGGCCGGTGCCCCCGTTCACCTCCCATGTGCTGAGGAGACCTGGTCACTTCTGAATGAAGGCCAAGTGACCACCTAACGCAGAGAGGGACCCTCCGCTGAGGACGGTGAGGGTTTCCAGGCTCGGCAGCGTTGAGTCAGCTCCTCATGGGGAGAAACCGCCGTTCCCTCGTCACAGCCAGCATTGGAAATGGGCTCTGTTGTCGCAAAGCAGGGGCGGGGAGTCAGGGGACAGAGCCCTGCTCTCCAGCGGCTGCACTTTCCTGCGACCCTGGTCTGAGACCACAGACCACATGCCCTCTTCTCTCAGAAACATGATCAAGATGGTCCAGGACCCAACCAGGATTTCATAGGAACTTGAAAATTGTGCCCCGAATGCCAAGTTTTGTACTTTGAATAAAAGACATTCCTCAGAGATTTTTCTGAAAGAGAAAATTAAAAGCTCCTGCTAAAAACACTTCTGTGCTTTTTGTTTTTTCCTGCAAAATTGCAGCTGAGCAACCTATGTGAGCTCGCTGGTAGGGAACAAACGTGCACTTAATGGAAGCCTAGAATTTGTGGGACTCGACTCCACAGTCCATCCAAACCTGCTCCTGGACACTCATCCTCACAGATTAGCTAATCATCCTAAGAATATTCAGAGAAACAGTGGATATTCATTTTCACGTAAAAGGATATTCACTCACCATTCCTCGAAGGCCTGGCACTGCCCTGATGCAAAGGTGAAGAGACCCAAGCCGTACCTTTAGGGGCTCACACCTGAGGGGCAGGAGGACGGGGACAAACAGTATGGAATAGTTACACCACAGTGGGGCAAGTACTATAACTGAAGAGAGTTTTGCTTTAAGTGGAGCACAGAGGAAGGGCCGTGCTAATGCCACCTGGGAAAATCAGGAAAAGAATGAGTCACAGAGGGGACATTTCAGTTGGGTCTTGAAGGATGAGTATGAGTTTTCCAACAGGTGGGGTGGAAGGGGGCATGCCAAGCAGAGCAGGAAGTAGAGGCAAAAGTTTAGAGGTTTAAAGCATTGTGGCATATTCGGAGGGCTTAAATAGTTTTCTGTGACTGGAGTATGGGGTACAGGAGGCAAGGGATGAGAAATCAGGCTGCTGCATGAGCTGAGGCTGGAAACGTCTGCTGGGACCCCACTACGATGATAGCTTTGGGATGCTTCTCCTGGGGACACTGCCGGCTGTGTTAATTATTATATGGAGACCAGGATTACACTAAATGAAGTGCTTAGATCCACCAAAAATGCAGTTTCTACCTCACCTCCCTAACAATAAAAAGAGGCAGAGATTTAAAAAGCAAGGGACTCTTCGCCCCAAATATCTTCTCTACCAACCTGACCCAAGACCTTCGGAAATGTCACTATCTGAGGCCCACCCTTGGGGTCAGAAGCTTTTTGGTCTTTGATATCCTTAATAAAAATGCAAATATCCTGGAGGAGAAAGTACCTGAATCTTTGAGGTTTATTCTGCGTTTTCCTGATCACTGATCTGGGAGTATCTTGTTTTGTTACTGGCCATTCATGGTTCCACTTCTGTGAAATGCCTCTTCAGTGCACTTCCTAATTTTCCTGTTGGGTTGTTTCTCATCGATCTGTAGTCCTTCTCTGTGTCCTCTGGTTACTAATCCTCTTCAGTTACACGAGTGGCCAACGTCTTCCCCCAGACCGGTGGCTCATCTTTCACGAGCACCTGTATCTCTCCATTAACACCTCACCTGGGATCATGGACTTTTGTGCCTGACCGATGCTCAAGAGCTAGCTTAGGGCTCAAGACACAGTCCGTGGCCTGGAGGGAAAGGCAGGCCTGGCAGAGAGAGGATAAAGCCCGGAGCCTGATGCAGCCCTGCTCGCCGCTTCGGGGCCTGGCATCTGCTCGCTCTGCCAGGCTCAGCTCCTCTGCCCGGAGGCTCCAGCCTCGGGAACCTTTTCTGATCTCTGAATGCACCGTGCTCTCGCTGCCCCAGGGTTTCCCATGCTGCTCCCTGTGCCAGAGCCCCTTTCTGACTCCTCCCCCAGCCCACTCTGCCGGAAGGTCCTACCGTTTCATCAGTCCTCCCCCAAGTCTCACCCCAACCCGGTTAGAGTCCCTCCCGTGGGCTCCTGGAGGAAACTGACTCACCCCTGCAGAGACTCTCACTTTTATTCACTGCGCGTTGATCTCCCCACATGGATTCTTCACTTTTGTGGGCAACACTGCCTACCTCTTCTGCATCCCACACCATCTAGCACAGGACTCCACACATGATAACTAGTTAATAAATTTCTTTAAAGAACAGAATGGGGGCTTCCCTGGTGGCGCAGTGGTTGGGAATCCGCCTGCCAATTCAGGGGACACGGGTTCGAGCCCTGGTCTGGGAGGATCCCACATGCCGCGGAGCAACTGGGCCCGTGAGCCACAACTACTGAGCCTGCACGTCTGGAGCCTGTGCTCTGCAACGGGAGAGGCCGCGACAGTGAGAAGCCCGCGCACAGCGATGAAGAGTGGCCCCTGCTCGCCGCAACTAGAGAAAGCCCTCGCACAGAAACGAAGACCCAACACGGCCAAAAAATAAATAAATTTATAAAAAAAAATAAAAATAAAAGAACAGAATGACTCGATAAAGGTAATTCGGAATGTAATGATACTTTTTCATTAGGCTTCTCTGATCACTGGTTTAAATCAACATTTGCATTGTAAGTCTAACAATTTTTATAAAGACCCAAGATAGTTTCAGTGGAAGTTAGAACTTTCACCATCCCTATTTGACCCTGGAGGTGGCCTTCCGTCAGGGATGACCTGGGTGGTGCAGTGACAGAAACAGCCCAGACCGAGTCGCCATTGGAGGAGAGCTACCCTGGACCCACACTGGACTTGGATGTGATCGCAAGATGAGCCACTGTGGTGTTAAGCCTTTACAGCCGCCAGGGCTCACTTAATTTCCCTGGCCAAAAAAATCTCGTTTTGGAATTGCCTTTGAAATTTACTTGGAATATTGTCAGTGTTATCAAATCATCATCCTTTGAATATGAATGAATTCATTGATACAAGTCAGTTCCACAAGTGTGTACTGAGCACCTCATGTGTTTGGGAGAGAATGACGGGGCCAGAAAGACACCTCTGCAGCAGCTACACCTGGAAGGCCAGTGGAGGGCGTGGCCAGGAAGCCACGGAGGAGAGGGCTGGAGTTTCCAGCCCTAAAGCTCTTTCCTTGGAAAACACCGTATGGAAATGAGAGCCGTTCAAATCACAGTGTCAAATAGCCTTATTCCCTGCTCGAGGGGTCCTGCTCCCCTGGCTTTGGGTGGGCGCCCACCCAACAGGCCGTGCAGCCTGCAAGGGAACTTGATGGCTTGAGACCCTTCCCATCCCAGGAGGGACGTCTGCAGGTTGAGTTGTTCAGACGTGGCATTGTTGCGTGGCCACTCATGACTGTGGTGCCTCTGTTTCCCCACGATGACCCAAAGAAGAGGACAGACCGCTTTCTGCTGTATCATCGGGCCACACGAGGATAGGGAGGGAGTGTCAGGCGAGGGCTCTGGGCTCAGAAGACTTGTGGTGATGAATAAATCATGGCAAGTATCGACGCGTGACTGATGATGGCTGGGTTCTCAGTCCTCCCCAAACCGCTTTTTCAAAATATTCCACCCCCAAAGGTCATATTTCGTAAGAGCGAAAAGATAAAACTCATGGAGAAATGGGGGGATATGAACACTGCTTCGTTGGGATAAATAAAACAGTTTACACAAATAGAATAACCAATGATGAGTGACCTGAGATCCTAAGATCCTGGCAGCACAGCCAGCCCTGACAAGTAGGGTCACTTGAGGAGGCTGTGCGGACTGGCCCAGCTCTCTGTCTCACAAAGTACCCTGCATGGTGGTGAGATCTATGACTTTGCTATAACAGATCTCATAATTCCATTCTGGACACCATGCACAAATGATATTACCCTACCCTCTTCTCAGAGGCGGGTAGGCTGAGATTTTCTGGGACCAGTTTCATTGTTCCACCTAATATATAAGAAAGGATCAGACTGACTCTGAGATAACTTCCGGCTCAAGCCTTCTAAAATTCCATTCATAAAGCTCATAACTTTCCCTTATTGGCTCCTTTCAACCTCACAACTAGCCCCGGCGCTAGTTCTTTTCATTCCCATCTTACAGATGAGGAAACTATGGCACAGAGAGGTTAAGTAAGCTAAGAGAAGACCACACAGCATTTAAATAGCAGAGCCAAAAATTCACACCTGTGTCTCTCTCACCCCGGGATCTAGATTCTTAGCTATTCTCCTGAATACTGGCTGTCACGGTTCATCTGATGCATCAACTTGACTGGGTTACAAGTCGCCCAGATACGTGGTTAAATGTTATTCTGGGTATTTCTGCGAGGGTGTTTCCAGAAGTGGTTGGCGTTTGAATCCGTAAACTGAGTAAAGCAGATTGTCCTCCTCGGTGTGGGTGGGCCGCATCCAATCCCCTGAAGGCCTGAAGAGAAAAAATGGGGGGAAGGGGGCGCTCTCTCTCTCTCTCTCTCTCTGCCTGACTGTTGAGCTGGAACATGGATCTTCTCCTGTCCTGGGCCTCAGAATGGAACTCACACCATTGATTTCTCTGGTTCTTGGGCCATTGAGTTTATGGGACTTCTTGGCCTCCATCATCAGATGAGCTAATTTCTCATAATAAACCTCTCTGTAGGTGATAGAAAGAAGGAAGGAAGGAGGGAGGGAGGAAGGAAGGAAAGAGAGAGAGAGAGAGAGAAAGAAACAGAGACAAGGAAAGAAAGAAAAGAAGGAAGGAAGGAGGAAAAAGGTATAGAGAAAAACAGACAAATAGATATAGGTATAGATATGGATAAAGATGTAGACATAGAGACATAGATCCTGTTGGCTCTGTTTCTCTGGAGAACCCTCATGTGCCGCCCCTCAAACAGGTGTCATCCCTGGAGGTCCTTTTCCTCTTGGCCAAGTCCCTAGGATAAGGGTGACGGGATTAGAAGTCTGAGTAACAATGCCTTCATCCATCTACCCAGTCGCATTCGTTGCTATTATTATTATATTAGCTGCTATTACGTCAAACATCAGCTCAACGTAAGTTCACTATTAAAAATGAGACGGCTTTACAGAATTTCCCTTCCCAATTTTCAATAAAAATAAGAAAAAAAATTTAAGTTGGCAAAAAAAAAAAAGAGAGAATTTCCCAACAGCACCAAGGAGGAAAAGAGTATAACCAGAAAAAGTACATTTAAAAAACTGGAAGCCAAGGAAGGACGGATTCCGGAGTGGAGCACAGGGCATAGACCCAGCGCGGCCAGTCTTCACAGCCCCCGTCCTGGAAGCCTCACTGGAGGGTCCACCAAGCTGAGAGGAGGGCTGTCTCTCTCCTCTGAGCCGGTGGAATCAGTGGTGAGAGAGAAACGGGTAAAATAAGGAGGAGGGTGAGCGAGGGCTGCAGTCAGGCTGCAGGAGAGCACGCTGCCCGAGGGAAATGCCCCGAATCCCGGGGTGTTTCCCCATGCGAACAGGGTGCACTCTGCTGTGAGGTGGAGCAGGTCCTGGTTCAAGAAGAAATGTCCAGATAGTCCAACAAATGTACCTGATCATGTCACTCCAAGTCCTTCCCTCCACCCATGCAATTCTCCAAGGCAACAGAAAGAGAAACAGACTTCAAAACTGCTTGTAGAGAAAAACAACCTAGTCTCAGAGAAGGAAGGAGTCATGTCAAGTCACTGCTTTAATTCGGGGCAAACAGAATGTCTGGAGGGAGCTCCTCAAGCAGGTGTCAGATGAAAAGGACCCGATGAGCAGCTATGCCACCATCCAGCACAGAGGGAGGGAGGGAAGGGGGAGAGGGAGGCGGGCAGTGGAAGGGGAGGGAGGGAGAAGGGGAGGGAGGGGGAAGGAATTCACCGAGAGTCCAAAGATGAGGACATAACTGTGGAGAGAAAAGGGAGAGTGCACAGCTAAAGGCACAGGTGGTGAACAGTGAATCTGTTTAAAGATAAAGCGTATGTCACACACCATAAGAACTATCTTTACCAAACAGACTGTGATTAAGGTAAACCTGGACAATGTTAAAATGACTGTATTAGTCTCCCAGGGCTGCCGTAGCAAAGTACCACGAACTGGGCACAACAGAAATGTCTTGTCTCCCAGTCCTGGGTGCTAGAAGTCCAAGATCAAGGTGATGGCAGGGTTTGCTCCTCCTGGGGGCTCCGAGGGGGATCTGTTCCAGGCCCCTCTCCCAGCTTCTGGTGGCTCCCCGCAGCCCCTGGCGTTCCAAGGCTTGTAAACGTCCCGCTCCAGCCTCAGCCTCTGTCTCCACGCAGCTTTCTTTCCTCTGTGTGTCTGTGTCAAAATGTCCCTCTCGTTGTAAGGACACCAATCACTGGATTAGAGCCCACTGCTTACAATCCAATATGACCTCATTTTAACGTGATTACATCTGCAAATACCCTATTTCCAAAGGAAGTCACATTCACAGGTACCAGGGCTTAGGACTCGGACATGTCTTTTGGGGAAACTCAATTCAACCAACAATAATAATACAACAATAAAATGAAGAGGAAGAAGAGAGAAAATGGAAGCAGCATTTGGAAGGAGACGATCGATACTTCCTAACGTCAAGACGTACAGTATAGACCACTATAGGTGTGCGTACACGTGCACTCAATCTTCTGTGATCTCTTATACTAAGAGGACTAATCTCTTTTGTGGTAAAGAAACATTTAAGTCTCAACAACTTTAATTTATTTTTGTCCTTTTATAAAATAAATAAATTTTAAATGTAATGATTTGTATTCTTTTAAAGACCCCAGTGACTGCTTAAGAGGTTGTCCCATGAAGCAATTCTAATACTAAGTTCCTCCCTGACAACCGTCAAAACCACCAGAAAGTGTATCAATAAGCCAGAGATCTAGTTATATTTGAAGCCCTGGCAGCTAGCAGCATGCTCGGTACATAGGTTTGCTAAATTGGATTATTTTGTTGCTAATTATGCAGCGTGTTGTACTAGATAACATACAACTAAGCCAGTGCCCGTATGCCCTCTGGAATCTCGCACCCTTGGAGGTACATGGCGTCCAGTTTCCAAGGACTACATTGTTTCATTTCTCTTCTGCACCCAACAGTCTGACTCCGGGAGGTCAATTCCAGACATAGCTGACGGGGAGAGGGCACATCTGTCCACAGCTGGGCTAAACCCTGTGCAGAAAAGGAAAATGAATTCCCTCCTTCTTCTCTGGAGTGTATATCATGTCCCCTGACCTAAAGCCGTGTTCTCTGGCAACATAGTGATTTCATCCTCGGACCAGAGAATCTGCTTGTAAAAAGCCAGGGGTGATAGCCGCCAGCTCCTGGGGCTCAGCCCCTTCCGTGCAGATGCATCCTTGCTCTGTTGAATGCAGCCTGGCTCAGAAGTAAGCAGATGCTGACAGATGCCGCCAGGCGTGCTGGACATCCACAGACTGACCCGCCGTGATGTCCACTGTCCGCCCTCCCCTCCCACGCCAGCTCGCCTCCACCCTGCTTGGAAGGCAGCAAGGGGACTCAGGTTTGGCACGGAGCCGGCCTCAGCTCTTACTAACAGGCCCTTGGGAAGGAAAGCCGGGGCTGCCTGCCTCATGCCTTTTGATCTGCACCCATCGGGTGTGAATGGCTCTCCCTCCCTCGCTGCCCCAGTGCAGTCGATGTTCTGCTCACTTACAGATCCGGGACCTGACAGGCTGTGTCTGCCGTCCCTGTGCTGACTCACCCACCAAGCCCGTCAGGACCCTAGTGCTCCCTTCTGCCTGAGAAGCCACTCGCTGGGATGTCCGGCTCTGGCTCACCTTTGCTCCGATCCCCGCAATGTCCCGTCCGTCATCCCCCAGAGAGGTGTTAACGCAGCAGGCACGGAGGTTGCAGAACTCTGGTGGAAGGTGGGCAGGAGACAGCTGTGTCCCTCGTGAGTATCAGGACCATTTGCTCAGGAGAGGGAAGCACAGACGCTGGTGGCCAAGGTCGAAGGCTGGAGCCGATACACACTCTACAAATATCTTGATCCCAGGGTGGGATCTTGTGTCCAGGTTTGGTTTGATTTCCTCATTTTGTAAGCTAACTAAGAAGAACTGCGGGGAGGGTGGAGAAAAGTACATACTCATTTAAACTCTCCCCTAGTTGTCAAGTGACGGGTTTCAAGCTGGCTGGACCTCGGAGATCACTGTGCCCAGCGCTCTCTCCATGGAGGAGAAGACAGAGGGATGCCCAGATGGGCCACGGCTTCCCCAAGGTCCCACGGGGGGACAGCGTCCCGTCCCAGTCCAGGGCTATTTTTTTGCCTCCTTGGAGAGTGGTCCCTGCGCATAACCATGCGAATTTGGGATGCTGTCAAGTGCTTTACTTTGCCGTGTCCAAGGTGTGAACCAGCCAGCTGATAGTGATGCCCCCAGAGACCTGTTTGGGAAGGGAAAGCTCACTTCCTTCCACACGTTGGCTGTGGGTGGTCACACTGCAGCCAGGGTGCCCCGGGCAGGGCCGGGGACGGCGGCAGGAGCTTCATCGTGGAGGACTCCCTGGGGATTACGGGAGCGGAGGCTCTTATCCGACTCCCAGTTATGGTCCAGCGGCAGAGGACAGACACACCGGCCCCAGTGGAGATCTTGAACGAAGGAAATGAACAATCTGGCCTCCTGCATCTTTAGGCCGCTGAGCACCGTGACCTCTTCTGGAAGGTTCTCTGGTCTGTGGGACTCGCTGCAGAAAGGCCGCGCTCAGCTGCTATTACTACTGCTCCCTCGGTTTGCAGAGAAGTTGGGGGGAAGGGGGACGATAGGGAGTAAGGAGAGATACAGGGTAGCCTGTGGGGAGGTAATGGGAGGGAGGGGATGGGGAGAGAGGGGGAGGGGGAGGGAGGGGAGGGAGGGGAATGGGGAGGGAGGGCGGGGGTGAAGGGGATGGAGGCGGTGGGGAGGGAGGGGGGATGGGGAGGGAGGGGGAGGGGAGGGAGGGCGGGAGTGAAGGGGATGGAGGCAGTGGGGAGGGAGGGGGAGGGAGGGGAATGGGGAGGGGAGGGAGGGGGATGGGAAGAGAGGGGGGACGATGGGGAGCGGGGAACTTCCCACAGCAGGCCTGGCTGTTCCACTGTGACCCTGAAGAAACAACAGGCTTAATCGAGCTGAAGTTTGGGGTTTCAGGGGACACTGGCTCACAGACTAAGGGGAGAAGGTGGGTGTCAGGGGCTCACAAAGCCAAACTGCTCCTTCAGGGTGAGTCAGCCCAGGTTCTCTCAAAGGAGAATGCGGATAGGCTATTTGGTGGATCCGTGAGCAGGAAGTAATAACTTGGGGGAGGAAATGGAAGACCTCCCAGGTCCTGTCTTTAAGGTGTGCCATTGCAGGACCGTGGACCTCAGAGCTGAGAGCCACCTGCCTTAGAGGCCGTCCACCCGTCTGGGCATCCCGGGTAAGACTCTGCTCCACCCTCCTCCTTCCAGCAGTTCCGAGACAGCGGGTCTCCTTGCGGATGGACCCCCATTTCATCTGGGGGAGCTCTAACTGTTAGAACATCATCCCCGTACAGAGCGGGATGGGCTGCCCCGCATCTTCTAGCCTGTATTCTAGTCCTTGCATGTAATTCTCAGAAGTCAGATTATTACACTGCTGTGACAGTTTAGAGACTCTGTGTGTGTGTGTGTGTGTGTGTGTGTGTGTGTGTGCACGCGCACACACGGGCAAGGGGAACTCCTACCTCGTCTAGACGTATAATCTTGGCAATGCCAGAGAACTAGCAAGCAAGCAAGCCAGTGATTTATTCAGTTAGAGGCTATCAATGACTAATTCTAAATCGTTTCATCGTCTGTTTGAATTTACAAATCTTGAATTTCACACCAGGGAAACAAGTTCATCCAACATTCAAATGCTAACATTGGAAATATTAAATCAGCTCAGAAGAGCGACTCACCCCTGTGTGGATGGTCCTCTGCTCGGACACGAGCTCGGCTACATCACAGTGCGCTGGTTGAACTCTTTAGTTGAACGTCATTTACCCTGTTAATTCGCTCTTGGTACAGAAGTCCCATCAGAGCTCAGACTTAAGATGCAGGGAGGACGGGGCTGACGTGCGAGGGCCCAGCTCCCGTGTCAACCTTGTAAAGAACATTGTGGTGCTTCTCAGACCTGCAGAGACAGGCCGTTGCCAGGACGCGCCAGACGCCCAGCTGTGACGTGTCCCACATGGTCACGGAGCGTCACCGTCACGTCTGGCTCCACCGTCTGATGCTCAGCACACGGGTCAGGGACCAGAACCTCCGCCAGGCGTGCCCCTCTCCATCCCGGCCGCCTCTGCCCTTGCTGGTCGCTCTTCAGAGGGTGCGGCAGAAAGCCTTCCTCCTTCCCACCGGGAAGCAGGGTCAGCTGGAGGCTCCTGTGGGCCCCAAGAAAGCTGACGTTTCAGCGAAATTGTTATGATTCCCCGTCTATTCTGAGGCAGAGCTGAGAGCCGCTTCCAGCCGCCCTCCCGTCCGCCCCTCCAGGCAAAGCTCAAACTCGACACCAGCTCTCTCGGAGGAGCCGTTGAAAGGAGGCTGACAGAGCAGAGTCTTACCCGGGAGGCTCAGATGCGTGGATGGCCTCTAAGTCCTGAGGGTAGGTTTCTCCCGCGTTCGGTCATTTCTTGGACTGTGTTAGTGGTCATCTCATGTCAGGCTTCCCAGAAGCAGGGCCCGAGGCCAGGGCTGTGTGCATGTGATCTACTCCGGCAGGTCCCCTGGGAAAACTGATTGAGGGGTGCGGGCAGCAGGGCAGGAAATGGGGGGTGGCCCATCCATTCCCTCCATGGAGGCATTCTGGAGGGAAAATTGCAACTTGGAGTTTGTCTTCCGTCAAAGCAAGGGCCTGGGCTTTCAAACTCCTTCACCAGTTGGTTACTAAGGAGCGTCCCCAGGGAGGGACCCCCAGGCCCATGTGGACCCCTGCACGGGGAGCAAAGGCTCTGGTCGCCTAAGGCCCATCCTGCATCAGGACTGCCATCGGAAGCAAAGCACAGGGACCGAGGACACCCCAGCTTGAGAGCTCAGGAAGCCTAAGAGGGGCCCACTGCGGTGGTCCCTGCCGATGGCACTCTGGGCCACTGCTGCCCAGCTGGGCCGCTCCTCAACCTGCTGCCGCCAAGGATGGGGGATAAGAACTTAGTGGAACCCAGTTACAATCCGGCACCAGTAGGTACCCAAGATGGGCCTCGTTCCTAACATCTCGCTGTCTCTGCCACGCACACACAGCGGAGATGCTCACACACGCTCCAGCTGCCTTCCAAGCACAGCCCTAGAACAGTCAGCAAAGCTGGATCCCATTTACCAAGACGCTGGCCCGGGTGGGAGGCCCCTTCCCCTCCCCCGCTCCCGGGTCCCACATCCTCATGCCAGCCTCCCCCCTCCCCCGCCCACGCTGCTCCTTCGGGCTCCCACCTCTTAGGGCTTCTGGGACCGTCTGAGAAAGAGCTCCTGTGTCCTGAGCCCTGTGTCCTCTGTCACTGACCCTAAGCCTTCCTCTGCACCCACAGGATTGATCTGTGGGTCCTTTCCTGGAGCAGCACATCTGTGTACAAACCTCTCGCGGGTTTCTGGAGGCTGGGCTCCCGGCCGCCAAGGCCTCTGGCTCCCCGGGGCCCTCGTCCGTGCTTTGTAAGGCCCGGACTGTCCGAGCTCAGCCATTATCGTTGTTTCTCCCAGTTTTACTGTGGCCGGAGCCTGGCAGCCGCCTGGCATCTCACCAGCCCTACCCAGCAGCACCTGACGTTGGGCCTTGTGGAGATGCTGCAGAGAAGAGCGTTAGCACCGCGGTCTAGAAGCCAACCTCCAGCACTGAGTTGTAAGAATAGAACCAAGAATTCCTAGGTATTCTTCACCCAGTTATCGATTATTAACATTTTGCCACATTTACTTTATTACTCCTCTCTACATTTATATGTAGACTATTATTTGTTTTTTTTGTGATACGCGGGCCTCTCACTGTCGTGGCCTCTCCCGTTGCGGAGCACAGGCTCCGGACGCGCAGGCTCAGCGGCCATGGCTCACGGGCCCAGCCGCTCCGCGGCATGTGGGATCTTCCCGGACCGGGGCACGAACCCGTGTCCCCTGCATCGGCAGGCGGACTCTCAACCGCTGCGCCACCAGGGAAGCCCTAGACTATTATTTTTTGTGAACAATTTGAAAGTTCGTAGCAGACACTCTCTACCCCAAAATATTTCATCATGCATTATGTAAGAACAGGAGAGTTCCCTGACATAACCACAGTACAATGATCAGGTCAGGTGATTTGACGTTGAAATAACACTACGATCTAACCTACCCTGCGGATTCTGTTGTCAGTGGTCCCCTCACGTCCTTGGTGGGTATGTTTTTCCTGATCCAGGATCCACACAGGACCACACGGTGACTGGAGTTGCCACGTCCCCTTCACCTCTTTTTTTTTTTTTTTGCGGTACTCGGGCCTCTCACTGCTGTGGCCTCTCCTGTTGCAGAGCACAGGCTCCGGACGCGCAGGCCCAGCAGCCATGGCTCACGGGCCCAGCCACTCCGCGGCACATGGGATCTTCCCGGACCGGGGCACGAACCCACGTCCCCGGCATCGGCAGGCGGACTCCCAACCACTGCGCCACCAGGGAAGCCCTCCCTTCATCTCTTTTAATCTAGACCAGGTCCTCATCATTTCTTTGTCCTTAAAGATACAGATTCTTTTCAGCTTTGACGTATAAGTGACAGGGCTGATATTCGTGAGGAGTACAGGCCCCCCTTTTAGAGAGCGCTCCCAATTCGATTTTGCATATACGTGTTCTCATGATCGGTTGCAGGTTTTGCATTTTGGCAGGAACACTGCCTGAGAGATGGGTTCTCAATTCATCCCACAGGAGGGACCAGATGTCAGCTTGTCCCATCACTGCAAACGAGAGCTTTCCTCACCTGGCAAGGTCGTGTCTGTCAGGTTTCTTTCTTTGCTTGCTGGCGGTGCCAAAACCCAGGAACAACCAGGTCTCTTGACAAATCATTGTTTTAAAGCAGAAATCAACTATGTTCTAAAGATGTGAGTCCTCAGTTAATAAGTGTATAAATTTAACATAATCTCCCTAAATGTCCTAACAAGTTTCCTTCCTTCAGAAGTAGACAAGCAAATCCACTGAAAATAAACAAGCAAGGTAGCCCAGGAAAACCCTGAAATAGAAGGAAAATGAGGAGGGATTGGTCTTCCCGGTTCTTAAAGCCCATCACAAGGCCTTGGTGATGAATACAGAATATGAATGGACAGCCCAGTGGAACAAAAGAGAAAGTCCAGAAATAGAGCCAAGTGCACATGGGACATTAATATATGACCAATGTGGGTAAAGGTGGATTTTGTGATAAGCAGCGTAGGGACACGTGGATAGTTGTCGGAGAAGCAGGACCCACGCCACACATGGTACATCCAGAGAAACTCCACCGGGACAAAGTTGTAAATGTAAAAGTAAGACCCCGTAAGTGCTGCTGAGGGGGTCTGGAAGTGGGTCCCACCTCTTCTCCCCAACACCCGCCCCACAGAGCTCGGACCACTCACCCCTCATTCTGTGCCCTGGACGGCTGCCCACATGGACGCTGCCAGCAGGCTTCTCCCAACAGCCACAACCAGACAGGAGGGAAGCAGGGACGTGAGGGCAGGGTGTTCCGTTCCTGGTTTCCTCCGCAGACGAGGGCCCCTCTCTAGGAGGCTTGGCCTACACAGCTCTCTCCTTCCAGGCTGCATAACTCCTCCGTCCCCTCATCCCCAGGGGCCCAGGGGTGATGCATCTCGGTTGCTGCTGGGCCCCCATTCTCGCACTGCCCCTGGGACGCCCCTAAAACTTGCCCAGGCCCTTGTCAGTAGTCCCTTTGTACGTAACCCCCGCCTTAAAATCACCCTAATTTGAGTGTGCCGTGTCATTCCTGTTGGAACTTTGACAGAATAACATCGGAGTCGATTGACATGTCAAACCATGTCTCAAAATCCAGCAGCCAAAAAGCAGAGATTAATAATTGCAAATGTAAACAACAGCAGTGTCCACAGAGAAGCCAAAACCAAAGCACAACACAGAGTGGGGAAAAAGGGCAAAAACTAGGGGAAATATTTGTACCTCACGACACAGAAAAGTGTTTTTCTCCAAAATATATGAAGAGCTCTCAGAGATGAAAGCAAGAAAGACCACAGAACCGACAGAAAAATGGGCCGAGGTCATGGGCGGTTCACAGAATAAGAAATACATGCGGTCCAAAAGACACGCAAGCGTCACAGTCAGAGACACGAGCAGTAAAACTACGCAAGGATACAAGTTTTCCTCGATCAGACTGGAAAAAAGACAAAAGTTCGACAAAACACTCTGTTGCCCGGGAGCCAGGGAGGCCAACACTGTTCTCCTTTCTCGATGGGTCTACTCAACTGCCCATACGAGGGTCACGGCCAGCAAGGTGTCAGATGGACTTTCCCCTGCCTCAGTGACCCGCTCCTGGGGCTACAGCTGACGGGTGGGCACGGACCTCTGCAAGGTGACTCCCAGAAGGCGTTGTCTGTGGTTCTGAAACACATGGAAACCGCCTAGTGGCCGGATCCGAGGACCTGGCTAAGTAAACCGATGACTTACCCAACCCGGTGGAACCGCCTGTCCCCGTGAGAAGGAACGAGGAAGCTCCCTGGGAACTAAAATCACAGTATTTTCCGGACACATCGCTGAGTAATGACAGAGTAAGTGCCAAGCATGGTCTAATTTGGTGTGCCAACCCTGGGGTAAGAAAGTAGGAAACAAGAACACACATTGCTAAGTTCCTGTTTTTGCAAAGAGAAAGGAGCCCAGAGGCACCAGGAAGCAGGGCTGGGGAGTGTGGTTCCAGGCGGGCAGGAGGGAGCCTTCTCAACGCCCGCCCTCCCTTCTGCTTTCCTTTATGACCGCGGTGCTTGTTCCAAAGGATGGAGAATAAAAAATACCAGGATGAAGGGGAGGCGGAGAAGTGGACCATGCTGCTGAGCCCGAGGGCAAAAGGAGCCCTCCTCCTCCGTAAGGGTGTCGGGTCGCAGCCGGCGGCCAGGGGCGAAAAGCACGGGATTCGCAATAAAGCAGACGTCGGATTGAACCTTGGCGTTTCTGCCTTCCCGCTGGACAGAGACCTGACCTCTCTGAGCCGCAGGGGGCGTGTGCCAGGGAGACGGGGGTCTTCTCGGCACTGATGTCACCGTGTCATGAGGATGGATTAGGTCACTGCCATCCTTAGAAAGTGCTGGCTCCTAGGAAATACAAGACATTGCTGTTCGCATAGCTTTTAGGCAGGTATGCTGAAAGGTAAGAATTTAATGGCCCACGTCAACTCTTTGTACCGAGAATTCTCCCTGGAAAATGAAATTACCGTCTTTGAAATAAATGCCGAGACTCCTCTGTCTTGAGATGCGTGGCTGAGGGCTCCCTGCTCGGCTGTGGCGCCATCATTTAACAAGCACGTCCAGGAGGCAGGAGCGGGGCGCACATGCCACGCTGCACCCCCCCACCCCCGCCCCGGGATCCCCTCCTCACTCACCCTCTCCTCCTGTCTCGTGTCCCTTCCCCCCCATCGGCCTCCCTTCCCCTTGGCCTCGGCAGTCACAAACGACCCGAAAGCTAAAACCAGGGGTGACCTCAGGAGACGATCCGCTGAATCCACTCACGTCGCAGACACACAAACCAAGGTCCAGCAAGTCAGGGTCTGCACCCGGCCACCGCCGCCGGGATCGCAGACCAGGACCGGAGCCAGCTTCCCGTAACGGGCCCTCTGCGTTCGGCTTCCGGACGCCAGCTTACCCTAGAGACCCCAGGCCCTGTATGGGAGGGAAGCGTCATTTCTTCACTTCTCATCCGCGTTTAGAAAGCAACCGGGTCAGGAGTCACGTCGTCATTTGGGGTTTAAGTGAGATCAATGCTCCACGCCGGCAACGCAGTGGCAGCCGTGACTGTCAGAGCGGTGGAGACGGAGCCCATCACAGAGAGGCCGCGAGGTCCTGCCCGCACGTGGGAGGGTGTGGGCAGCGGGGCCCCCGCGGGAGCCCCCGGCGTCGTGGCCCAATCTACCCAAGTCTTCCTCCACGTAGCGTCTCCTCTCCGGAGAGGCCTGGCTGCTGCACCCCGAATCCTCAGCCTGGCAGCCACGGAACAAGAACCGAGCTCTAGAGCGAGGACGGAGCGAAGCCCAGGCAGGGCGACCACCCGTCGGACGGTGACCCCCCGCTAGATGCTGTGCAGGGGGTGAGGGGTCCACAGACACAGAGAACTGTGGCAGGACACAGAGCTCAGGTGCGCAAGAGGGGCCTCACTGTCACTCCTCCTCAGCCTCGTCTCTTCCTCGAGCCTCCGTTCTGCTTGGAGCCCGAAACCTCCGCCCCCAGGATCACTCGCTCATTTCACAGGAAACGCAGTCCGCGCTGGGGGGCCCCGCGCCTTCCCCACAAGCGGGCCTCTGAGGCCACACGCTGCCCGCTCACAAGCGCACTGCCTCTCCCTGCGGGTCCCGGGCGTCGGACTCCACCCAGCGTCCCCTCCCTGGCTCGGCCACGCCCTCTGTTTTCCTTCCCCAGTGCCGAGGCCCCTGGGGCTTCTAACTCTCGCAGGCTTCTTTCCTCTTGGGGCTCGGGAAGAGATTGCCCTTCCCATCCCCTGGACTCTGGGGGACCCTGGGGCACGTCGATGAAGTGCGAGCAGACCTGACGTCCGTCACTTCCAGGTGGAGACTTAGAAGAGCCCGGGAGCCGGTCACCCCCTTGCTGTACCTCGGTCGTCAGAAATGCTTCGCGCGGTGGCGTTTCCATCCCTCCGGGTCTTGGGGTGACAACCGGGTGAAGCAGACACATCCCCTCTCAGGAGGGACGTGCAGCCTGAGCAAGAAATGAAACTTCATCACTTTAAGCCATTGAGATGTGGGGTGTTACCATCACACACCTAGCCCATCCTGACTTACACAGGGGGAATGAAGGTTTAGGGCCAGCAGATAAGGGGGGTTCTCGGGGGCCCTGTGCAGCCAGCACGCTTGGCTGTCACCTGCCCTCCGCTGCTGCTACAGTCCACACTGCAATGGGCTGGGGTCTCCTCTACAAGACTTGCTGTGACCCCAGACTTCTCCTGGGAGTGGGGCACGAGACCCTCCTACTCTCAAATTCCCAAACTTCTTTCAGGCGTCTATTTCCATTTCCCACCAGAGGTCTGGCCCACAGAGTGGAAAGTCGACCGTAGTGCTGCCTCTAGCTAGCCCGCCCTGCCCGGGCCCTGCCCTGGACGCTGGTCTAGTTCCGAGGCCAGGACACTGCTGGCCGTCCGCCCCTCCGAGGCACTGTTCACGGCCTTCGCTTCACGCCTGGATGCTTCAGCACCTGAACTTTTCAGTTCTGCAGTACCCGCTCTTGCAGACCAAAAGCTCTTTTCTCAACAAGACCATCGCCTCTGAGTTTCCTTTTCCTTTTTAAAAATTATCAAAGTGATACATCTACACAATTAAAATCAAACAGAACCACAAGTCTCGTGATGGAACACGGCACCTCTAACGTTTCTATTCCACTGTTTACGACAGTAATTCTAAATGTTATCATTAGACCATTACTTTTTTTTAAATAAATTTATTTATTTTTTGGGTGTTGGGTCTTCGTTTCTGTGCGAGGGCTTTCTCTAGTTGTGGCAAGCGGGGGCCACTCTTCATCACGGTGCGCGGGCCTCTCACTGTCGCGGCCTCTCTTGTTGCGGAGCACAGGCTCCAGACGCGCAGGCTCAGTAGTTGTGGCTCACAGGCTCTAGTTGCTCCGCGGCATGTGTGTTCTTCCCAGACCAGGGCTCGAACCCATGTCCTCTGCATTGTCAGGCAGATTCTCAACCACTGTGCCACCAGGGAAGCCCAAGACCATTACTTTTTGATTTATTGATTTTAGACATTATCCACTGACTTCCTGTCATGAAAAATGCGGGCTTTGTCCCCGGCATCACCTGGCCTGCAGTGCCTCCCATCATGGGACAGATCAGTAGCCTGTACTTACCTCATGAAAACCAGGAACACGTGATTTAATTCATTCCTTACACATCTTTTAAACTATTGCCCCTGGATCTAATAATAGTTGTCATTTGGGGGTTAATCATTTTTGTTTGCTTTGTTAATTCCCCCTCCAACAGCATCGTGAAAATCCTCTGAATACTATTGACATCTGATTGACCAGCTCCAGTTTTCCTAGGAGCCGTTCCTCCTAAACCCTCACTTCCGGTCCTCCACCGCAGTCCACACGGGGTCACGTCAGCCTCCGCGCCCCTGCCAGCCTCAGCCTGGACGCTCTCTGCCTGTCTGGTTTTAGATGCTTTGTCCTCTGGAGCCCATGCCTTCCTCGTTGTCTGTTTTGGTAGCACAGCCTCTAATAACTCACAAGAAAGGGTGTGTGAGATGTCAATATTTTTAGACCGTGAATATCTGATAAATGCCTTTACTCTCCCCTCCCTCCGGACGGACGCTTGGGTACGTTGAGAATCATGTCTCCCTGGTCCTCTGGCTTCCATTACGGCTTTTGAGACGCCCTCCTAAAATTTGCATACTCTTGTCTTTGTATGTGATCTTTTTTTTTTCCCCCCCTCTGGAAGATTTTAGGGTCTTCTCTTCCTCCTGGCGTTTTAATATCTCAGCAAGGTGCCTTAATAAGGGTGTCTTTCCATTCATGGTGTGGGTCACTTTGTGGACCTTTCAGTTTAGAAATGTATGTATTTCGTGGTTGAGCTGTACACTTACAATGTGTGTACTTTGTTACATGTCAATAAAAATCTTAAGAACAGGAGAAGAAGAGTCTGTTTTGGAGCTCAGAAGCTGAAATGGGAACTCTTTAGCATGTGTTCCCTCCCTGTGTCAGTTCGTGCCTCTGGAGGCGAGGACCCAGGCCATGAGGAATTATGTTCACCAAGGAGCATGTGTGTGGGAGAAACGGCCCCGTGTCCCAGCACTTTGTCTCACCTCTCTGTCCTGGCTCATTGAGGCCTTTCGGTTGCCCGCGAAGTAGGTGTGATTATCCGCATTTTACTGATGAGAACGTTTAAGTAACTTCCCTGAGATCCCACTGACTCACACTTGAACCTGACGTGGAGTCTTGCTGACCCCACCGCTCACCTTCTTAATCGTGATGCTCGAGGGCCTCCCTGGGGAAGTATCCAAGGGCAGGGAGGAAAGAAGAGAGAACAGACCACCAGCTGCTGCCAGGAAACGCCTGTGCACCTCCACCAAGCCTGGACTCCAGATCGTCTGCTTTTTATTTTCTCTCTTTCTCTCCCTTAGGGAGACGGTGAGTGTCCCAGGTAGACTCAAATAAAAATCCAAGCTCCCTGAGGCCAGAGAACTGTATTTTCAGAAGCTTTGTTTCCTCCGAGGAACCCAGGAAAGATTAGTGATGTGTAGAATGTATTCTGCAATACATTCTTAGGGGACTAAACATTCTAATCGTTCTCCTTCCCACGTGATTCTAAGATTAGAGTTCATTGGCTGTGAGCACATCCCCATAAACTCGGAGGCAGAGAATACCGCGTTGGCCCCTCTCCTTTTGAAAGATGGGTTTCTTTTTTTTTTAATTGCAGTATAGTTGATTTACAACGTTGTGCCTGTCTCTGCTGTACAGCAAAGTGACTCAGTTATACACACACATATACATTCTTTTTTCTATTCTTTTCCATGATGGTTTATCCCAGGATATTGACTATAGTTCCCCGTGCTCTACAGTAGGTCCTTGTAGTTTATCCATTCTGTATATAATAGTTTTCATCTGCTCACCCCAAACTCCCCCTCCAGCCCTCCCTCCCCTGCTTCCCATTGGCAACCACAAATCTGTTCTCTACATCTGTGAGTCTGTTTCAAAAACAGATTTCTTTTGAGGGTGACCCGGGCTTCCTTCATAGAAACACGAAGTGTAAGAAACAAACAACTGGGTCCCTGTGGGTTTTCCCCAGCAGACTGGGAATCTTTCTAGCTGATCCCAGCTAATCTGCCCATTTCTTTTCCAGTTCAATGTTGCAAAGGTCAATGAAGCACTTTGGTTTCTCTGGTGACACAAAGTCTCAGTGAAGAGGACTACTCCACTGCTGGGATAGAAGTCTGCAGAGAACAGAGGTAAATATTTCCCTGACAAATGAAATCTTCAACTGAATTTTCTTTCCGCAATTATATTTGCTAGCTTCGCAACACAGTGATTAATACGTTAAACCAATTAAACTCTGGGAAACTATTCACATTTGCTTGCATATGTTTTTTAGAAGCACACACACAGAATTAGTCTGAACCAAAGGTGTAATTTATTTGTCTGCCATCTGAGTCACCAAGTTCCCTCAGGGTATCTTTGAACTTGTTCTTTCTAAATCTCTTTGGAAACACAACAATGTAAAGCAATTATACTCCAATGAAGATGCTTAAAAAAAAATCTCTGTGGAGTATTTTTAAAAGAAAACGTGATTTATTCAGACATAGAAAACAAACTTATGGTTACCAAAGCTGAAAGGGAGCGGGGGATAAATTAGGAGTTTGGGATTAGCAGATACAAACTACCGTACATAAAATAGATAAACAGCAAGGACCTACTGTAGAGCACAGGGAACTATATTCAATATCCTGGGATAAACCACAATGGAAAAGAATCTGAAAAAATACATATATATGCACATATATACGTATAACTGAATCACTTTTGCTGTACACCTGAAACACTGTAAATTAAATGTACTTTAATAAAAATAAATAAGTAAAAGACAAAATACCCATGTGGTTTTCTAGAAACAGGCTGCCCAGCCCAGAACCCAACCTGTTCCATAGTCTCTATTCCAGAATTTGCTCACGTGACTTAGGAAACGCTCAGACCACGTGCTCTGTGCCTTTACGGCTCTGAGTCCGTGCGTGGCGGTGACTGCTGTTAGCGTGGCTGCTTTATCACAGAGATCCGACACGGCCACCCTCCCTAGACGTGCCTGTCAATACTGGACGGCTGAGGCCAGGAGACTGGATAGACTGTTTCCACACACCTTTCAAAGCTCTTAACTTCTATGGCTTTTACAGCAATGGGCAATGTTTTACCTACAGTTCAAAAGAAGTTTTCTTCTTCAACGTTTATGTAGCTTTCAGCCTCGAGCTGAAAGAGCATCAGAGATGTACACAATTATTAGAACCCAGGGACGAGGCCACAGTTTTTTTCCACACCAACGACCCTTCTGGAATATTCGTGAAGCTCTATGGTGTGTGGCCAAGAAGACAGCAGAACTGAAGCTGCGGGTGGGCTACCACTGAGCACGTGACAGGGGGTGAGTTATCCCACCTGGGCCTCAGCTTCTGCAGGTGTGAGATGGGGAAACACCTGTTTGGCCCTCAGGAAGCTGTGTTTGGTTTCAAGTGATGTCATGCCTGGTGGAAGCCTTTGTAGGGTGTGAGGCTGTCCAGACAAGGAACGCTGTGACGTGACCTTCTATCACTGCTCTTGCCTGCTCTCCACAGAAAGGTCTGCAAAGGGACCCATCGTGGTGCAGGAAGAGGATGTCAGAGCGCCTGGAATGCTTTACTCCCAAGCCTTACATTTCGTTTCTTCTTTGGGCGCGTTTGTGGAGCGGGGCGCTGTGCGTCTGAGGGAACCCTGTCTGGCTCTGTCCCAACCTCCTGGCTTGGCTTCCTCACCTGCCGAGGCTGGAAAGCTCCGTATCCACCCCTCCCAGGCCCCTGTGCTTCCAGCAGCGACGTCTGTGCATCAGCCGCATTTCAAGCTGCTGTCAACTGGATGCTGTCACGTCTGTCCTACACACGTGTCCCAGACAGGCACCCGGTGACATGCCTGAGTCACCTGGCCCGGGCCTCCTGCCTTCCTTGTCACCCTTGCCCCACTCCTCCCCCAGAGTGCACCCCCTCACCCCTCCTCTGTGGGCTCTCACAGTCCGGCCACTGGGAAAGTCACCAGAGGGAGGGCTCCACCCACCAGCGCTGGGGAAGTTTCCCTCGGGCAGCCAGGCCGACGGTGGAGGGGAAATGGCCCTGGGTCCAGGGAGAGAAGCCCCTTCATCTTGCAAAGGGCATCACTCTGGTCCAATCAGGAGGGAGAACCATGCAGCCATTTGAAACAGGTGCACTTTCATGAAAAGAACTATTAACTGTAACAGGGGAAGGGAGTAATGAGGGATTGGCTAGGAAGAAGTAAAGGGAGCCCCAGAAAGTATAGGAAAAGCAGATACAAAGAGCAGCGATGACCCCCAGGGCTGACAGGGGGCCAGGAAGCAGCTCAGACCCCACCCCGGGCTGAGATCTGCTCCCCGCTGGCCAGGTCCCGGCCGTGGCTCGGCCAGTGGCCGAGAAGGCGCTGGGGAGCTTCACCCGTGGAATTTGCTGGTAGTCTGTCCTCTAAGGTGGCCCAGAAGGCGGATCACGGGGGTGTCTCACTGGAGTTACTCCATGTGAAACCTCCAGGAGTGGGTGTTGGGGACTTGGCTGACCTTTGGTGCTGCCGGCTGCAGGGCCAGCCCAAGCTCCCGGTCACGGTGCAGCTCAAAGGAGGGAGGGCTTGGTGCAATGATTCGGTCTTGGTAACGGTCTACCCCTTTGGCCCTTTGGCTTCCATATTCCCTTTCACACACACTTGAACTTGTGCAGAACTCTGTGTCCACCTAGCGAGACGCAGCTGTCCTTCACGCGAGTGAGGAAGCCCTCACTCCCCCCACCGAACAAGGACGTACATGGCCCCGGGAGCCATTGTACCCACGGCCAGACAAGTTCATTACTACTCAAGTCACAATCCCGCTAACTCTTCTGTCACCTGAAGCCTAAACAGTAAAGTTGACCTGTATATGAAATAATAATAAGGGAAAGAGGGGAAGAAAATGCTTGTGTAAGGCACACACATCCAAGCAAGGAGAAAGTAGGCAAGGCTCTCAGTCCTCCTGTAACTGGCCAGGCTGGGGATTGCGCCAAGAGACCCAGCGGGAGCTTCCTGAGCCCACGACCTCTTGTCTGCGGCGGGGCCTGGAGCTCCTTCGCCCGGCCGCGCTGCGGTGTTTTTCTAGAAGTCATCTCTCGGACTCTGCATCTTGTTCTTCCAGATCTTTGTGAGCATCTAGTTTCTCGTGTTAAATCCCTTCTGTTGAACTTTCTCTCATCCGCAACTAATCCCTGTGCATCACATTTTGTAATTAACATATTTGTACAATAGTGTAAATATAAATAGATTTGAGACACCTGCTTCGTTTCTTTCAACTAATGGATATATATGATTTAAGAGTTTTTAGAGACTTGTGCTAGAGAGCGTGCAATGGTTCCTGGCTGGCATAGTGAGTTTTGTGGAACTCCTGGAGCATGGTAATGGCCACGGAAAACGACCCAAGCTCAAATTTGCTGTAGGCTGATGAAGCGTGTATCACAGCCCTCTGCCACGGCCATGAGTGATGGGTCAGATCCACAGGTGTGACCAGGTGTTTGAAGAAGTTGCCCCCATAGGGAAAAATACCTTGAAATGGCTTTTTTTCTTTCAATTCACCCCCGGATCAAATCTCTCTTTCCCATGCCAAGATTATACATCTCAGACATGTCTTAACCTTTTTGATTTCAGTGAATGGTCTTCTGGTACAAAAAGTCTGGTGGGATCTAAATCAAGTCTTTTGTGTCAATTTCAGTCTTTCGCAGGAGGAAGAAAGGAAGGAAGGAGGAAAGGAAAGGGAAAAGGAAAAGAGAGAGAGAGAAAAGAAAAAGAAAACAGAGACACAAGGCACCTGGCACTGGGGCAGGCCAGCTTCCTAGAGTTTCACTATCTCACCACCCAGAGCCCTTTTTCTCTCCCACAAACATGGCCTCCATCCAGGAAGCCTTTCCCAGCAGAGATCTATTGCTTTCAGGCTAGCTCTGTGTGGAAAACAAATAATTTAAGGGCACCATAAAAGCTTATTGATTATCAATGGTCCACTCTGTGGTAGGTACTTAGACAAGGGGAAAAATGGAAACTAAAAATAAGCCCCAAGTTTACTTCTGCAGAGAGAAATGGACTAAATACCAATAAGGCACCTTCCCAGCCCAGACCGTTTCTTGCGCTCATTAAAATTCAAAAGCAGGGACCCAAGTGTGTCCTGGAGGGGACATCCCAGCCTCCCCTGACCTCTCTAGCCTCCTCTCGACCTCCAGCAAGGGGCTGCCGGGGGAAGAAGGGAAAGGAAGGCAGTGGTTCTAAGCTTGAGCATCAGAACTCACTGGAGGGCTTGCAGGCTCCACCCCAGAGATCTGGACCAGCATCAATGCCCCGCATCTGGAACCGGCTCCCAGGTGATGCCGATGTTGCTGGCCCAGGGACCACTCTTTGAGAGCCAGTGGTTTTGAGGCAGGAAAGCAGAGAGGTGAAGAACACAGACTCTGAAAGTCAGACAGCCTCAGTCCAAATTCTAGCTCCACCCTCACTGTGGGACCTGGGAAAATTACATCCTAAAACATCTCTAAAACAGGCATCATGGCAGTATGCGCTTCACAGGGTCATCAGGAGAACTGAGTTAATAGAGATAAAGCACTTAGCACGGCACCTGACCCAGGCACAAGTAGGAGCTCGTACAAACTTTAAATTCAGACGCTCACTGTTTGTCCTGTGACCCCGTCTGCCCTCGAGCGTCCTGCGAGCGTCCTGTGTGTGAACCCTCATCTTCCTCCTCAGCCCCGCCAGTGTCTGGGCCCCAGTTTCCTCTCCCATAAAATGGGAGGGTGGGTTAGTTGACTTTCAAGGTTCCTCTTCATAGAAACATAAAGCAACTTCTGAAGCTTACAGGAAACCCTCTAAATGTTCCCGGGCCGTGACTACCCCCGGGCATACCTTCTTTTTTAATTTTCATAGGTTACAAGCATGCGAGTCCCGCTCAGCTTAGAGTGACAGAGCTGATTGTGTGTGAACTTGCCCTTGTGTGTTTCTTCTCTTTCTCGGGGTGTCACCGGCCTCCCTGCTCAGTCACGGCCAAGGGGAAGGGAGGGAGCTGAGCCGGGGGCTGCACCCCTGCTCATGTGTTCCTTGGGGCAGCCCTGCAAGGTGGTGGCCTTGTCCCATTTTCCAGATGAGGAAACCAAGCTCAGGAAGGTGATGAAACCTGCCCAAGGTGACCCAACTGGCGGGCGACGACGCTGGGACCTGTGAGCCCCACTCAGAGGCCGGTGTGAGGTGCTGGGGCTGGAGAGGTGGGAGTGCAGACACACACAGACCAATAGACTGGAGCCCCAGGGGCCAGGTCTACCTGACACAGCCCCAGAATCACCCGTTCTGGGCGGGGTAACGCACCCTCGTCTCTGCCCCAGAGCTGCACGGGCAGGCAGGGCAGGGGTGACCAGCTGCCCTTCCCTCTGCCCAGCTACTCCCCCGCTCGAGGCTGGGAAGCTCCTCTGCCTCTCCCACCCGCCCCTCTGCCCACAGGTGAGGTTCCTCACCTCTGAAGGCCTGGCCATCACCTCTGCGGGGCCCCTGAGACCTGCGCCCACCCTGCAGTGACCACCATCCCAGCGCCAACAGGTTTCTACCTTGGCCCCTGGGACTTAAAGCACCGTTTCCCTCCACTACCTGAGCCCCTGTCGTGGGCTGAATCGTGTCCCCCTGCCCCCAGGTTCACATGTTGAAGCCTTTTCCCCAGGAGGTGATTAAGGTTAGATGAGGTCACATGGGTGGGCCCTAGTCTACCATGATAGGTGTCTTTATAAGAAGAGATGAGGACACAGACCCAGGGAGACGGCATCTACCAGCCAAAGAGAGAGCCCTCAGGAGAAACCACCCTGGGACACCTTCATCTTGCACTTCCAGCCTCCAGACCGTGAGGAAATGAGCTGTGGCTTAAGCCCCCAGCCAGTGGGGTCTTCATTACCGCAGCCCTAGCAGACAAGGTAGCTCGCCTTCCCAGCCCTGCAGCCCCGCCCCCCAACAAAGGCATGAACACCTTGTCATCTTAGGGATTGACTGCTACTCATCCCAGAGCCCCTCACACCCAGGGAGGCCCCGGTTCTTAGGAGGCCTTGGTGGACAGGTGTGCACGGAATCAGTGGATGGGTGTCAGATACGAGCCGCCTGATAGCTCGTCATAAAGCCCCTTGGACTGCCCCTCACCCAATACACGAGGTGCCCTGCCCAGAGCTGTGCTTAAAAAACAACAGGCACAGGGGCTGGCTGGAAACCCACAGGCGTGTCTTGCGCTGAAAGATGCTTTAAGGAGCTGACCCTGCCACCAGTGGCTGGCCTGGCTGTGGACACCAAGCCCTGAGGTCACGGTAACATGAAACGAAGCAAGGCCACTTCGCAATTTCACCTAAGCAGAGACAAAAACAAGGTCACTGTGACACCCACAAAAACCCTGTGCCGGCTAAAGTGAGTCCCTGCTGCTTGGCCAATTATAGCGTTATCTTCAGTCTCCCCTCCTTAGGAAGGCTGATGGAGACGCCTGGACAAAGAAACGCTCCCACTCTTGCGACAGCATCTAACCTCCAGTCTAGACCAATGGCAGCTTCCTAGATGCCCCCAGTCACCCACGTCCTGCAGCGGGTCCCTTCCAGCCCCCTCCCCAAGATACCCGCTGTTCCCATGGTGACATTCCCCCTCGGGGCAGCTGGTCATGACCCCGCCTGTCCAAGCACAGATGTGCCTAGGGGTCTCGGCCTGCAGCTCCTGGACAGGGCTGTCCCCTGGCTGTAGTTTGATGGGATAGAATATGCTGACCGCCAGATCTGGGGGAAGGGGTGTCGGGAGGAAGGCACGGTGGGGAGCTAAAGCCTGAGAAGAGGTTTGGCAGTTTGCAAAGGGGAGAGGAGGCTGCAGACATCACTAGCCTCTCCTCCACCTTTTCCAGAAAAGCTTCGGGAACGTCCATGTTATTTGTTGAGCTCTTCAAGTTGGGTTTGGGTTTGGGGCTGAGCGGCGCTGATCTCTCAGTAACTGCCTGGAGAGACTGGGCTGTGAGGGACCCTCAGGAGAGGCCGGGCGACCCCGAGGGGAATTGCTGACCATCCTCCGTGGTTCCTTGAGTCCCGGGAACGCAAGGCAGCGGTTCTCAACCCTCCCAGCGCCTTAGAATCACCCAGCGAGCTCAGGAGAGGTCCTCACGGCGCCACCTCTGGGCCCAGGTGAGCTGGCCTAGGCTGGGCCTCCCAGGTGTTTCCACCCTCACCTTCGGGAATCCTTTCTGCGGGTCCTGGAGCCACATTTCAACAGGTGTGCTTGTTTAAAAAGCGGCCTTAATGGCGAGGATTTCAACCGCCAGTTTCAATGGTGGGAAAATATTTGTGGACAGACGTGTGCTTTTGTTCTCTAACTAACAACAGAATGAGGTCATTTGGGGGCTTTGTATGGGGGGTGGAGCCGTGGGCCGTGGTGTCTGTTCCCTTAGTTAGGACAGAGAAATGCATCCAGTTGTGCTCCAGGTGATACCCGGCTCCCACCCCGTGCAAGACCTGTAGCACGCTCAGGGGACAGCAGAGTGGCATTCTGGTGTCGCTGGTGCTTTAGCAGAACAAGGGTGCCTGGAGGGGGGCCTTCCGCCCCCGGTCCTTTGGTCGCAAGACCCAGCAGGACATTCCCGAGACCCGGTGCTTGAAATCCTCAGATACATCTGCTTGAGCGTCAGCCTCTGACGGCCTCCCGTGCCGGCAGCGAGGGCGAGAAGCCTGGCATCTCCGCGATTCTGTAAAGAGTGTTTTTTTAATCAAATAGGATTTGAAAAAACAAAGCAAAGATGAAATGTGCCCCCACTCAACAGTTTCACTTTCCTCTCTGTCGAGGTGTGGCAGGTGAGCACAGGGCCCCAGCACCTTGCTGTCGGGAACATGCATCACACGCCGTGTTGTACCTGCCTGCTGACTGCGGTCCCCTCCCTCCACCGTGAGCCCTTCCTGCCCATCAGAGCATCTCAGGGTCTAGCACCAGGCCTGGCAACATCTCAGGTGTGAGACGAGATATAAGCCCCCGGGAGGGCTGGGGGTCTGGTCTGCAGGGTTCGCTCTCTCCCAGCACCTGGCACAGAGCAGCTAAGCCACAGGGGACGGAGGAACATCAGGGCACTGTGGACGCGAAAGTCAGGTTCTCACCACCGAGAGGCGTGCCCGTGATTTCTCATTTACCCAGATTGATGCAGCTTTAGCAGGAAGGGGCATGGGGAGGACGACAGTGGGGAGAGAATGAGGGAGGATGGGAAGGGCGAGTGGTGGTGGCCATGGGAGGCTGGGCATCTTCAACCTGGACCTTCACTCTCCCCTGGAGACAGATCGGCCCCGGCAGCCCCTGCACCACTGAGGTCTGAGAGTCGCCATCCGAGCTGCTCTCCTGCGGAGGCTGCTTCTCCAGGGATGACGGACGTGTCCTCTTGGCAGCTCCCCTGTCTCACGCATTTCAGCTCCTTCCCACGCAGCCCGCGCTGCTCCCAGCCTTGCCCTCAGGTGACCTGAGAGCCGCCTTCTCCCTAACCAGGAGCCCCAGCTCATTGTTGCCACTGGCAGACACCCCGGCCAGGACTGCACATCCTAAATAGCTTTAAAATAGCCGAGGTGAGGGCTTCCCTGGTGGCACAGTGGTTGAGAGGCCGCCTGCCGATGCAGGGGACGTGGGTTCGTGCCCCTGTCCGGGAAGATCCCACATGCCGCGGAGCGGCTGGACCTGCGCATCCGGAGCCTGTGCTCCGCAACGGGAGAGGCCACAGCAGTGAGAGGCCCGCGTACCGCAAAAAAAAAAAAAAAAATAGCAGAGGTGATATGCTGGAAACTGATTAATAACCTGCTGTTTGCTCAGCTCAGCTGCCTAAGTTGAAATCTATTCCTCTCGATCGACTGGTACCTGTGGAACACCTGCTGGGAGTTTGGGGCAAAAGAAGCACAAAGTGGTCCATGTCGGGAAGCAGCTTCCTCCCGACCTGGGGAGGCTCCAGGGACGCTGAGGACGGCAGCTAGGCCTTCAAGGTGTGACGGGGATGCTGAAGGTGACAGCAGTGGAGGCGCGGGGGGCAGGCATCAGGTGGGGGAAGGTAGATGGAGCACAGAAAGGGGGGCACAGGGGCGGGGGTGACTGTGGGAGCAGAAGATGGAGGGGCCAAGGGCCTGGACAGGGGCGTGTGCTGGGACCACTGCTGGACAGGGAAACCAGCTGCCAGCAGACGTGGAGAGGCAGGTGATTCCGAGAAATCCACCTGCTCAGCAGGCAGAATAGAATCCAGACCAGAGGCTGCAGGGACACTGAGGAGAGAGGAGCAGGGCAGGCACGAGGCGGCGCAGGCTGGGCGGGGGCAGCAGGATGGGGGCGGGAGAGAAGGACAACTCCCAGGGAAGACAGCAGGACGTGGTGACAGGCTGCATGCAGAGGGTGAAGAAACGAGAGGCTTTCAGGCCCCAGGAGGTGAGAGATGTACGAGGTTCAGGGCACGTTTTAGTGGCATGAGAATTCACTGGAGAGTTTTCTTCTTTCTTTGTTTTAAAAGTATTTTTATTAGTTTTTTAAACTGTGAAACATACATAACATAAAATTTACCATGTGTGTGGCCAGTGCAGCACATCACATTCACAAGCACATTCACAGTGATGTATAACTGTCCCACCATCTATCTCCCAAAATGATGCTCTGTCCCCATTAAACACTGACTCCCCATTCCCGCCCTCTCAGCCCCTGGCGCCCCTCATTCTGCTTTCTGTCTTGGTGAATCTGACGACTGCTGGAACCTCATGGAAGTGGAATCATCCAGTATTTGTCCTTTTGTGTCTGGCTTATTTCACTGGACATAATGTCCTCAAGGTCCATCCATATTGTGGCCTGTGTCAGAATTTCCTTCCTTTCTTTGGCTGGACCATATTCCATTGTATGTATGGACCACATCTGTTTATCCACCATCCATCAATGGACACTTGGGTTGCTTCCACCTCTGGGCTATTGTGAAGGATGCTGGTGTGAACACGGGTATGCAAATATCTCTTCCAGCCCCTGCTTTGAATTTCTCTCTCTCCTCTCAGGTTTTACTCTAGGTGAACCAAGCCACTCCTTCACTCGGCTTAGAAATCTCCTCAGCTAAATATCGAAGTTCATCACTGCAAGTTCCACCTTCCACTCAACCCTAGAACACAGTCCAGCCAAGTTCCTTGTCACTGTTAACCAGTTGCCAAAAACACACTCCTCGTTTCCATGTGAGCCTCCTGCGAATGGCCTTTAACATCCACGTGTCTACCAATATTCTGAACAAATGAAGTTTGTTCCCCGGTTCCATCCAGGCAGCACGTCCCACAGGCCTCGCGGTGGCTGTGACTTTCTGGAATGAGCGCCTGACTCGTTCCGGCCACCTCTGCTCCCATCCTGGCCCTGCCTGCTCGGGAAGCCGTTTAACCACGATGGGTCTCAGTGCTGCCGTTGGGGTGTGGGGATGGCGGGACGTAACCTTTTCCCAGGCTTGTCGCAAGGGTGAAGCGAACCACGAATGTGGAGGCATTTCAGTGCCCGCACACCTAAGGGATTCCTAGTCACGCTTCCGGGCCCCTACGTGGCTAGACAGTCAAACCACCAAAGCCCACATCTGTGCTCATCCGTACTGGCCTCTTGCCTGACAGTAAGTGAGGGAGGAGTGGCATTCTCTTTCGGGGCGGGGGGATCTTTTTTAGAACAGAGACCAAGGATGGCGAATACTGGGTTCCAGAGGGGTCTCGGCTGTGTCCAGTCTCCGCCTGAGAGGGCGATGGTGTCCATCAAGGGCGTCGCGGGGAAGAGGCCAGACTTAGCCCAGACCCCCCGGGGCTCTGCTGGCCAGTCACCGGGCTCTTGCTTTTCAATTTTCTAGGCTCTCAGGAACCCCACCACCCTCCAGTGTGGGGGTTTGTTGTCCAGAGGTACAGAATCATGATGGCACAAGGTGGTTACCACCGCTTAATGATTAAACCAAAACCGACTGCCGTGTCCGTCCTCAGTATCCGCAGAAATGAGCAGAGGGCCTCACGTCAAGCGAGTGTTTGATGAGTGAATCCCTGCTAACAGGCGCGAAGCACCGCCAGCCTTCACACCACCCGCAGCCGTGCCCTGAGTTACAAAACAAAGAGCACAGGAGACCGCCACGCCTCAGCTGAGACAAAGGCCGAGATCATTAAAGCCATGACCAGTTACAAGCAGACTTCCTGTGTTCCTCACTGCTCTGTGCTCTATTGGCCCTTCTTCACCCGTGCTGAGCGCTCCCCACGTAGCACCGTAATGACATAATTCTGCTTTGTCCCTCTCCCTAGACAGGGAAGCCCTTGTGGCCCAGGAGCCCTTATTAGTCTGTGTTACCAAAGCCTGGTGCACCCTCTCCAGACCTTAGAGGAGCAAGGAGGGTGTTGTCAAGCTTCCAGAGCGGGAGGTGTCAGCGACGTCTTCCTCTTCTCATTCCTCCCTCCCGAGTGTCATCACCTAAAGGTACCAAAGCTGCCCTGCTTGGTTTATCTTGGTCTCTGTGTCTGCAAATGCATACATTAGCTGCCTTTTGGAAAAGAGGTGGCTATTCCAAAGGCTGGAATTAGATGTTGTTTTGGATGTTTGCAGAGCGAATTGTGGGACTAGAAAAACGCCTTTATCCGGAACAGAAATTGTGACGCTTCCTATTTTTTAATGTAAAACATGAAGTAAACATAATTCACAGTCATTTTTAATGTCCTGGTGCATCTCAGAGCCCCATTTAAGATAAATGATTTTCAAATGCCTGATGAGTCTGGTTTGAAAGCCTCTGTGGAATTGATGTACTATAATGTACTCAGATCATTTTAAATCCAGGCCCTGCTTTGATATTTGCCTCTCGTTGCCATCATGGATGGAAAACGTAGACACCAGGACCAGAAGAGGGTTCTGCTGAGGAGGGGTGTGGGTGGGGTGAGGGAGAAGCGGGAAGAGAGAGCGTATCTTTGCAAAGCCACGAGGCGCATACGTCAACATTTGTAAAATCATGGTGGTACAGACTTATATTATTCCCTGTACTTTTCTGAATGTTTGAAACATTTCAGAGAGAGAGAGAGAGAGTGAGAGAGAGAGACTCTTCCAGGGGTCTGGAGCAAGGGCACCCTGAGCCCCTCTCCGAGCCCCAGACAGCCGGAGCTACTCAAAGTGGGGTCGACCAGCAGCTTCGCAGAAACACAGATTCTCAGGTCCCGCCCAGAGTCTGCATTTTAACGAGCCCCAGATGATTCCTAGACACGAGAAAATGCTCCTGCTGCCTCTTCTCTCCTGCCCTGCCCATCACCTCCCAAACTCCTAAAGCTCGGAAGTAGTTCAAGGATATTTTAAGATTTCCTTGAACCCCGCCTAGGTCAGGAGTTCTGTGGTGCCCTACACCTGCTTTTCTCAAAACATCTGGCACTATCACCAGCTGCTACCTGGACTGTGAACTCCCCACTGGTCCCTTCAGCCTTTGGGCAGTTGTCCTGTCACAGTATACGGCACGTGGCGTTAGGGTCAACGAGTGTTTTATGAATGAACAAGAATACACAGTTTTAGATATACCCGTCAGGCCATCAACCAAACTGCAAATGGTTCATCCAGGGAAGGGAATTGCCTGGTTCTAGAACACATTAATGCATGGAATTAATTTCTTACCATCTTGTTTGGTGCTAAATCTAAAATAAATTAACTCACTTTAAAATTATCCGCATTTTTTTAAAGTGCATCGTCAAAATTTTGTAGCAAAGTGCGAGATTTTAATGGCACAGCTCAGTAAACTGACATTAAAAAGACCTCCACTTCGGGAGCTCAACCTTTCGAGATGTCTTGGCCCCATTTGAAAGCCTGAGGAAAGATGGGAACTTCTCCCCAGATAAATGCACACTATTGGCCTATAATTCCGGGTCCACCGACCCCAAGTAAAGAGATCTTACCCTAAGTCGACAAGGCCAGGTCCACTGCCCTCACCTGGCGCCGTCCTGGAGTTTCCCACTGTCGTTGGAACAAGACGTGTCCGTGGACATCCCCCATGTGACACTCCGGGCAGACACCTCGTTTCTCTGGCTGGGAAAATAACACGGGCAACACACTGTAAATCATGACCACCTTAAAAGCTCTTCCCATCGCTGGCTGATAAAGGGATGCTTTGAAGGGTTTTACGTTTGGTTTAATCCCACAGTTTCCCCCTGTAGGTCTAGGAGACAGGAAGTTGCCACGGAATCAACATTGACTGGACAGAGGCCACCACGGGGACCAGACAGTATTTTATCAAGTGGCTTTTTTTCTTTAGAGACATCAAAGGGGGCTTGGAAGCCGTCAGCAAGGCAGTGGAAATATTTGATTCTATTCACAAGCACCATCTAACCAGCACGTGGTTTATGCGTAATAAACAAGTAACACCCGAAAGAATAGAGAGATGGGAGGAGCCATCGCTGAGGCTCTGACGATGTAAGGAGCCCAGATCCTAAGGTCTCACCACTCCAAGTTGTGCTCATTTCCCACAAAGAAAAGTCCAATGCCGCCCCGCTTAGCGAGAAACCACCAGGTCCTTCAGAAAGTCATTTCCCCTGACATTCAGTCATTGCACCCGTACTTTAGTAGAATAAGAACAACACTGAACAATTGAATGATAATTCAATAATAATTGCCTAGTATTGAATAAGAATAATAACATCGTATGGAGAAACCTGAACGAACTTTTTGGCCAGCCCAACAACATCACGGGTATTTGCACCGCATTTAACTTTGCAAAGCTCTTTCACTTTGTGTCGGTCCAGCAATTTAACTATGTTGCCAGAAAGAAAGAGGAACTTCTTCTTCCCCTCAGGCCCACAGCCCCTGACACGTCCACACAGCCCGCGACAAGCGCCCACAGAAACCAAGACCCGCGCGGCTGTGAGCTGGGGTTGAGCCTCAGAGCCTCTTTATTGCCTTATGAGTGTCTCCGATGTCCGTGACAGAAGTCAGCTCTTCCAGGACTCTGAGTGCTGAGGTCAGAGCTCATGAGAGAGGCCGGCCTTTCCAGAAGGATTGCCTTTCTCTGCGGCCTTTGCAAAACTAAGCTCAGGACATAAGTGAACGTTGGGTGAGTGGCATTTTTACTGGGGATTTTAAGTTAAGCGTTGCGTTGATGTTTCTTAAAGAAGCCAACTTGGGGGAAGATGGTGGCCGCTACTTAATGGCTGGTTAACCAAACTCACTGGCATCATCAGGAGAGCCGAGGGCATCCGGGTTGGGACAGCTGACTGGCCTGGTTTCATTCATCCCCTCATTCCCCATTTACTGAGCCCCTACTAGGTTCAAACGATGAAGGATACACAGTCGAATCTTCAGAGAGCTTCAAGTTTCAGGAAGCAGCTCAGAGAGAACTTTTTTTTTTTTTTTTTTTTTTTTTTGCGGTACGTAGGCCTCTCGCTGCTGTGGTCTCTCCCGTTGCGGAGCACAGGCTCCGGACGCACAGGCCCAGCGGCCACGGCTCACGGGCCCAGCCGTTCCGCGGCATGTGGAATCTTCCCGGACCGGGGCACGAACCCGCGTCCCCTGCATCGGCAGGCGGACTCCCAACCACCCTAGCAGACTCTTGATGAAGGTGCTTTGTGCAGAAGCTTGCCAGGCAGGATCGGCAGGACTTCACACCTGAGGTCTCATCAGGTGGGGACGTGGACGGTGCCGTCACATGTGTTCTCCTTTGAAAGGGAAAAAACTGAAGATCGGAGAAGAGAGGCCCCAGAAGAATCCTTTCATCTGCCCAGTTGGAAAGCTGGGCTGAGTGAGAGCAACTAAGAAACGGCCTTTTTGTGCTCAAGGGATGATTTAAATTCTTCTCCACTTCCTCCCGGGGTTTGGACATGGTGTCACCCTCATTAAATGAAAATGTGAGGGATAAACGCTCAGCAAAGATCAAAAGGGAGTGTGGTGCTTTCAAGTGAGGACGGAGCAGATGGGGAGGCCTTCAGTGGCAAGACCAAGCCTGTCACCATCACCATCACCGTTGCTGGGGAAAGGCCTCCCCTCCCTGACAGCCTCCTGGGCCTCAGAAGAAATTCACGACCCTCAGAGCCACGTAGGACCACACAGGAAACTCTCTCCTTACTTCATAGTCAGTCATTTCAAGCTCCATGGTATGCTTCTCAGGTTAATCACTCTACTTGGTTTCAATGGACTTTCAGCCACTTAAACTCAAGAGTGTAAAAAATTTTTTCACAATTGAGAAAATTCAAAGAATGTGCTGCTCCAAAGGCAATTTCAGGAAATGAGGCTGAAAGTTTCTAACAGTAGCAGCACCTTCCTCTCAGGTCCATTGTTCTCTGGGAAGAGGAGAGACTCGTGTGCTCATGTTCTGATCATTTAAAAACATGTTTCTAAATGGGACCTAATTAAATTCAAAAGCTTTTGCACAGCAAAGGAAACCATAAACACAATGAAAAGACAACCCACAGAATGGGAGAAAATACTATGTGACCTACAAGGGATTAATCTCCAAAGTTTACAAACAGCTTATGTGGCTCAATACCAAAATAACAGAAAACCCAATCCAAAAATGGGCAGAAGACCTAAACAGACATTTCTCAAAAGAAGACATACAGATGGCCAAGAGGCACATGAAAAGATGCTCAACATCGCTAATTATTAGAGAAATGTGAATCAAAACTACAGTGAGATATCACCTCACACCGATCAGAATGGCCATCATCAAAAAGTCCACAAACGATAAATGCTGGAGAGGGTGTGGAGAAAAGGGAACCTTCCTACACTGTTGGTGGGAATGTAAGTTGGTGCAGCCACTATGGAAAACAGATGGAAGTTCTTTACAAAACTAAAAATAGAGCTAGCATATGACCCAGCAATCCTACTCCTGGGCATATGTCCGGAGAAAAACTTGCTTCGAAAGGATACGTGCATCCCCGTGTTCTCTGCAGCACTATTTACGATAGCCAAGTCATGGAAGCAACCTAAATGTCTACCAACAGAGGAATGGATAAAGAAGATGTGACATACACACACACACACACACACAATGGAATATTACTCAGCCATAAAAAAGAATGAAATAATGCCATTTGCAGCAACATGGGTGGACCTGGAGATTATCATAATAAGTGAAGTAAGTTAGACAGAGCATGACAAATATCATATGATATCGCTTATATGTGGAATCAAAAAAAAATGATACAAATGAACTTATTTACAAAGCAGAAATAGACTCACGGACTTAGAGAATGAATTTATGGTTACTGGGGGGAAGGGTGTGGGGGGAAGGATAGACTGGGAGATTGGGATTGACATGTACACACTGCTATAGTTAAAATAGATAACCAATAAGGACCTACTGTATAACACAGGGAACTCTGCTCAGTACTCTGTAATAACCTAAATAGGAAAAGAATTTGAAAAAGAATAGGTACATATATATGTATAACCGAATCACTTTGCTGTACACCTGAAACTAACACAACATTATTAATCAACTATCCTACAATATAAAATGAAAATTTTTTTAAATAAAATAAAATGAAAATAGCTGTTTCTATATGTAAAAGTCTCATCTGATGCAAGGCATTAAGGTCATTTTTTTAAATGAACTAGGTGGGGAAAAAGGTAAAAACATAAAATAGAATTGTAGGCAATGCAGTTTAGATTCTCATTTTTGGGATCTTTTCTGCAGAAAGAGTCCTCCAGCATCTTGAGGGCGATACCCGGTTCCCTTGACCGCTCAGACTAGCTCAGGCTCCAGCCCAAGAGGGCAAATCCCTCCAGAGCGTCCAGGGAAGGGTGAGGGATTGAAGGAGTTCACCTGTGCTTCTGTTTAGTTCCGTGTCCAACAGCGGGATTTTCTGAGCATCCCACACACAGAAGACACAAAATTTTGTACTCCAGAGCCTTTTCAGTGGGAGAATGTTTCTGAACCCAAAACAAGGGGGAATCAGGCACGTTTCTAAGAAGACTTCACCGTCCAGAGCTCTATTTTGTTCACTGACTAAGGGTTGATGCTGAAATGACTAGATAAATGATTCCTGAGAGATTAAGGGCCCAGAGATGTCCCCCAGGGAAGGCGGTGGGTGACAGTGCTGGCCTGAGGAGCTGTACTTACTACAGGGCATTCTCCTGTAGGGGAGCAATTTGGGGCTTCCCAAGGTCACCAGCACTGGGGCAGAGAGGAAGCCAGCGCCAGGAGCAAAGGCAGGGGTCAAGGAGGCCCCTGGTATGACTTTCTGTTGAGAGGACAGGAGCGGAGCAGGGCAGGTGCTGAGCGTAGTGGGCTGGCGTCCTGAGTCTGGCAGGGGAACAGTCTGAGTTTTGGGGTCCTGGTTTGCACACCATGTGACCTTGGGCAAGTTACTCAACACCTCTGAAGCCTGCTGTCCTCACCTCCACAGTGGCCTTCACAGGTGTGCAGGTACTTCAGGTGAGGCAGCACACAGGGAAGGGTGTCAGTGACCGGGTTGGCTCTTGAGTTTGTTAGGAGCATGTCCTATCTCTGCTTCTGTCAAAGATGCAGAGTGGTGTGCTTGCAGCAGGACAGGGTGGACGGGGTGCGGCGGGGCCAGGACCAGGCTTTAGCTCCACCAGGGGATAAAATCGGGACCAGGGAAGCCTGGCCGGAGCTGCTGCTGGGCGGGGTGGGGAGGTGGACATGACACTGGACAGCGGGGTGTGGCTGTCCTCCACACTTGGTGATGTGGGTTTAGCCCCATCGACAAGATAGAGGACCGGGTGGCCTGCCCCTGGGCAAAGAGGCCACGGGAGATTTGGGACTTTACCCAGAGTCATCCGCTACCAGGAAGTCTGACCGCAGGCAGCAAACTCCAGCTCTGTGTCTATCGGGCCCGGCTGCAGAATTATTTAGCAGAGCTAATGGAATGAACTGTCCTGGGGATTCCAACCTCTTCTCTCTGTTGATTGATGTTGGATCCGACCCCAGTTTGTGGGGACGATGCACGATCAGATAAGCTCCTTCTGGCTCTCTCGAGGGGTTGGGGTCAAGATGACCACTTCTGACGGCAGCTAAATAATCCTGGATATTGTACAATCGTTCACTTGTCCAAGTTCCCCGCTCACATGATCTCATGTGAGAGGTGATTGGCAGGTAAGGCAGGTGTTATGATTATTCCCACTTTATGGATGAGGAAAGTAAGGCTCACAGAGGTGATGAGACCAGTTCAAGGTCACACAGCCTGAAGGTGTGAGGTCCGGAGAAAACGTCAGGAGGTCTGACTTTAGGTGCTCTGCTTTCTCCATAACAGAATCCTGCCAAGCGTTTGGGGGGCTTGAAACTTTTATGCTCCTTGACTTAGGCTTTGACACCTGGAAGCAGACCCTGGAATGAGGATGCAGGCAAGGGGGCGGGGACCTCACTGCCCCCAACTCACCTGTCCCAGGTGAAGGGAAACAGAATTCCCAAGACTTCCTGCTGACTTGGTCCATGGGTTCCAGGCGTCCAAGAGTAACGCTTTGAGGAAAAGCCTCCACGGGGGTTATGGGGATATATGCATATGTATAGCTGATTCACTTTGTTATACAGCAGAAACTAACACACCATTGTAAAGCAATTATACTCCAATAAAGATGTTTAAAAAAAAAAAGTCTCCACTGGGGGCTGATGGGATGAACATCCCTTAAAGCCAGCCTCCTTTCCTCAACCCCAAGCCCTCCCAACAAAACTAGTTACAAGGGCCCCGTGGGGTCTAGGCAAAGCATCCCTCTAGCCAGGAGGCCTTGGAAGGTCCTGCATCCCAATCACATGATGACGGCCACGTGAGTATCACTCCCCCACCTGCTTTAGGGGAAAGTGGAGTTTAGTACCTGGGAGTCACTGGTGTTCTGTGGGTGGTAGTTCCCTCTAATTTATTTGATGAGTTATCCTGAAAAGTGGAGGATTCTCTCCTGACAACTTGTAACTAATGTCTCATCCATTTTCTTTCTCAGATTAAGGAGCCTGAGTGACATCAATATACTTAAAAATCTACCGTTTGCACAACGTTTCTAACAAGCACAGAAATGGCCATCGTTGTTTCTGCTTCTGGTAACTGCGCCTGGGAATTCTGCTACTCCCCCCTCAGTCCTGCAGTTCAGACCAGGCTAAGGCCACCTCCACGCATGTGACCGAGCCTGGCCAGAGCATCACAGCCTGGGTGCCATGGTGATAGGCTCAAAAAGAGCACGGGACCCGCCAGCAACAGTCAGAGCTGACAAGACCGGCTGGGATGTTGTTGGGATAGTTTAGAGAAGAGCTGCCTCTTTCTGTGGGAGCTGCCAGGGTGAGTGAGCAGGGGACACGCCACGTGGAGCCTGAGAATGAAGGTGACAGAGAAGAAAGCAACCTGGAGGTGGAGACAGAGCAGGATTCAGCCATGTCTAAAGCCATGTCACCCTTGGTCTTTTTGGTTACATAAGCTAGTAAAGTCTCTTTTTTTTGCATAAGTCAGTTTGCCTTGGGTGTATAGTTTTCATATAAAAAAATACTAATGCACTCGCAGTATTGGTCATTTCCTGTCGATGTCTTGCTATGTAAGCAAGTATGAGACCCTGATGTGCTGCCTAAAATGAGTCCACTTCCAGATACTGACGTGTAAAGTATTCACTTCAGCTCAGACGTACCAACCAGCATATTCAGTGCCATCTCCCCATTGTCACTTGTGTCCTCAAAGAATACGAGCATTATTCTAATGTGAGAACGTAAGCTGTCCCATGCCAGCTCGGGTGACGCTCTACCCAGCCTGGGTTCTTTGTTCAAATGGTGGCTATAAGGACAGTTTTTGTGAGTTAATGACCCCAAAGGTATCATTTTCAAAAAGTAAGATATGACTTATCATATAACCCACCAATGCTGCTCCTAGATACTTACCCAGGAGAAATGAAAACATGTGTCTACACAAAGCACTGCACCTGAGGGTTCAGAGCAGCTTTATTCCAAGGGGCCCCAACTGGACACCACCCAAACGCCCATGAACAGAGCAATGGATAACAAGTCCCGGGGTATTCATACAATGGAACACCACTTAGCAGTAAATACAAAGGAATAAAGTACCGATACGGGCGACATGCGGGAGTCTCCTAAGTGTTATGCTGAGTGAAAGAAGCCGGACACACGACAGCCTGTGCCTGGTTCCATTTACTCGAAGCTGAGAATAGGAAAGACTCACCTGCGGTGAGAGAAGCGGGCCCGTCACTGTCTAGGGAGGCGAGGGGGCAGGGACTGTCTGCAAAGAGGCTCAGCAGAGCTTTTCTGGGTGGCGTCTGTATCTTGATGGGGGTGAGGGCTTCACAGGCGTGTACATCCCTGGACCGTACGTTTAAAATGTGCGTATGTACAGTACACCTCAAGAAAGCCATTTTCTAAAGGGAGGTATTTCCCTAGGATTTTCTTAACGTCCTTTCAAAACTCCTAATGTTGATATTTAAAATAGTCTTTTTTAAAAAATAAAATTTTATTTATTTATTTTTGGCTGCGTTGGGTCTTCATTGCTGTATGCGGGCTTTCTCTAGTTGCGACAAGCGGGGGCTACTCTTCCTTGTGGTGCGCGGGCTTCTCAGTGCGGTGGCTTCTCTTGTTGTGGAGTGCGGGCTCTAGGAACGTGGGCTCAGTAGTTGTGGCATGCGGGCTTCAGTAGTTGTGGCTCACGGCTCAGTAGTTGTGGCTCGTGGGCTTAGTTGCTCCGCGGCATGTGGGATCTTCCCCGACCAGGGCTCAAACCCGTGACCCCTGCATTGGCAGATGGATTCTTAACCACTGCGCCACCAGGGAAGCCCCTAAAATAGTCTTTTGGAAAGTGCAGTTTTTTCCTCCCCATGCTCTTCTCTACTGTGTCTTTCTCACCTGTGAGTCTCCTCTGCTGCTCAAACACTTCACCTCTGGTCACCACATGTGGGAGGTTTTCTCCCACATCAAGCAAGTCTCTGAACACCAGCTGGGGGTCCTACACTTTAATTCAATTCAGACACTATTGACCCAGAGTTATCTTCGGATCCCACCGATTAGGGCTCCGTCCCACAAGACGGCACCCCTCCCCATACTGCAGATGCCAGTTCCAGCCCAGGCCACCCGTCACCTGTGCTTCTGACTCACCAGCTACAGCAGTGGCCCCCAACCCCCGGGCCACGGGCTGGTTGTTAGGAAGCAGGCCGCACAGCAGGAGGTGAGTGGAGGGGGAGTGAGCAAAGCTTCACCTGCCGCTCCCCATCGCTCCCCATTGCTCCCCATCAGTCCCCGTCACTCCCCTTTGCTCCCCGTCGCTCCCCGTCGCTCCCCGTCACTCCCCGTCGCTCCCCGTCACTCCTTGTCACACCCCATTGCTCCCCAATCGCTCCCCGTCGCTCCCCATCTCTCCCCGTTGCTCCCCGTCGCTCCCCATTGCTCCCCGTCGCTCCCCGTCACTCCCCGTTGCTCCCCGTTGCTCCCCATCGCTTGCATTACCGCCTGAACCATCTCCCCACCGCAGCCCCAGTCTGTGGAAAAACTGTCATCCACAAAACCGGACCCTGGTGCCAAAACGGGTGGGGACCGCTGAGATACAGAGCACAGGTTGCAATGACCTCCTTCTTGAGTTTGACTAACTTGCTAGAGGGGCTCACAGATGTGGAAACGCTTACGTACCTTTACCAGTTTATTAAAGGATATAGTAAAGGACAGATGAAGAGATGCACAGGGCGAGGTCTGGGAGGGTCCTGACTGCAGGAGCCTCTGTCCCCCTGGAGTTGGGGTGCGTCACCCCCCTCCGTGTGGCTGTGCTCACCCACCTGGAAGCTCTCTGAACCCCACACTAGTGGGATTTTACCTACAGAGGCTTCCTCACGTGGGCACGATGGGTCATTAACTCCACTTCCGGCCCCTTTTCCCTCTCTAGAGAAACACGGAGGGTGGCTGGACATTCCAAGCTTCTCATCATGGCTCGGTGTTTCTGGAGACCCAGAGTCACCTCATTAGAACAAAAGACACTCCTATTACCCAGGAAATTACCAGGGTTTCAGGACCTCTGTGTCAGGAACGGGGGTCAAAGACCAAATATTAGAACAAGAGATGCTCCTCGTGTTCTCATCACTTAGGAAATTACAAGGGTTTTCGGAGTCCTGTGTCAGGAACCAGGGGCAGAGACCCATAGATATATTTCTTATTATTTCACAAAGAGTATCGTCAAATTTTATTCTATAAATACCATAATTAAATCATAAGATGGAAATGCCATGAGGTCCCTAAACCTTCACAAACGTGTAATTCTCCCTGCACCTTGGTGCCTCCCTTCCTGCTGTTCCCTCTTCTCTTTCTGGCAAAATCCTATCTATCAGCCCACTCTTCATCCATTCCAAAAGTATTTACTGAGCGCCAGGCCCTGTGACAGGCAGGGGGCCTCCTGAGGCGTATAAATCAGGGCTCTGTCCTTTAGGGACGTCCACCAGAAAATGGAGTTTTACTTGAATGCCCTTAGATTTATATTCCCAGCATTTTCTGGTTGATGGAGACACTCTTGTCAGAGGCCATGAACCTGGAGGCTACGGCCGCTCTATTCTGTTCGCTAAAAGCGGCTGCTTATTCCACACACATGAATTTTGCAGCCTCCCTGAAGGCTCTATGTTAACTTTAAAGAAATGGAATCTTTGAGGAGGTTAACAAGGCCGCAGGAAAAAGCACTGAAAAATTAAAGGAAAACTTGGATATAAGTGCATTTCTGGGTCAATGATCAAAACTTGGTAGAAGATGGAAATGTAAACTAGAATGAAACAGGAGAATTTGAGCAGTTAGTCGTCATGACCCCCAGACTGGGCTCAAGGCTCACCCTCCACGCCGCCGGCCTTTCAGACAGACCGGAGACTGGACTGCAGCAGGCAGGTTTAGTGCTGTTGGCGTCTTTAACATTTTGGAGTAGTTTAAAAAACCACTTACTAAAACAAGCTTTTTATTAAAATTTACTTTTCTTTGTTTTTTTGTTTTTCTTCTGCTCCCCCATCGACTTTGAGTTCCAAACCATGAAATCTTTACTTGATTAAAAATATCATCACAAATTGTAAATCAACTCTACGTCAATAAAATTTTTAAAAATATATCGCAAAGATGGAACCTATTCAGAGGGAAATTACTGATTTAGAGCTTAAAATGAAATCGTGTTTGGAAAGAGTGTTAAATCACCTTTTTTAAAAAACTAAAAATTTTATTTTAGAATATTTTTAGGCTTATAGGAAAAGATTGCAAGGATAGTACAGAGAGGTTCCACATACCCTACGCCTAATGTCCCCGTTATTAACGTCTTACATTAGTCTGGTATGTTTGTCACAACGAGTGAGCCAATACTGATACGTTTTTATTCATTAAAGTCTATAGTTCACTTGGATTTTCTTAGTGTTGACAGGTGCCCTTTTCCTCTTCCAGGACCCCGCCCCACTTGATCCCCGCGTCTCCCTGGGCCCCTCTGGGCTGTGGCGGTCTCTCCCACTTGCCTTGCTTTTGATGAGCTGGGCAGTTTTCAGTTCTGGCCAGGTATTTTGTAGAACTTCTCAGCTGGGATTCGCCTGGTGTTCGCCCCCTGGTTAGAGTGGGGCCCTGGGTTTGGGGGAGGAAGACCCCAGAGGCAAGGGCCCTCCTCATCACACCAGGTCAAGGCTACATGCTCTCAGGATGACTTGGCCCTGTCGATGTCGTCCTCTCTGGAAGGAAACACTGTAGGCAGCCCGCACTTCATGGGTGTTGAATTAATGCTCCACCTTCTCAAGGGTCATGTACCTACACACAGTATCTACAGTTCTTCCACGGGGGAGATCTTTCGCTTCTTCCCCATTTCTTTCGTTCTTTATTCAATCATTTGTTTATATCAGTATGGATCTGGGGATAGTTCTTCCATACTTTGGGTTATTAACCAACACGACTTTATTTTGTTGCTCAAATCAGGAGCTTATCCATTTGACACAGCCACACGGTTGTCATGTTAATTTCTCCTGTACAGCGAAGTGACGCTTACACACACACACACGCACATACATATTCTTTTTCGTATTCTTTTCCATTATGGTTATCACAGGATATTGACTATAGTTCCCTGTGCTCTACAGTAGGACCTTGTTTACTCATCCTGTGTATAATAGTTTGCCTCTGCTGCTCCCAAACTCCCATTCCTTCCCTCCCCATCCCCTCCCCCTTGGCCACCACAAGTCTGTTCTCTACAACTGTGAGTCTGTTTTTGCTTCATAGATATGTTGACTTGTATCGTATTTTAGATTCTACATATAAATGATATCACAATGAACATTCTTAACCACGATAAGGCAAACGTGACATCTGTGATTTTTAGCAAACAAAAGCCAACCTCCAATTCTAGATCAATTTGTTATACTGACTGTTTTTAAACTCAGTAAGAGTTCAAAATTAAATTTTAACCAAGCTTTTAATTCGGCCCTATCAATCACATTTACAATTGAATAGCTTTTTGCATAGAACTCTTATCTTCACTTTGTTAATTCTTTTCACTTGGTCTTTTGATCAGGAAGAATGAATTGGCTTGTACTCCACGAGTAAGTAGTCCTTCTCAAGATATTACCTGTAGTTCTTTTTTTTTTTTTGGATAGATTTTGTGACATTTTTATTACTTCTTCAACAGAACAAAAATAGCTTTTGAATTTTCATTCATGATAGGTCTTGTAAATGTCAAATTCCTTGTTAGTCAAAGGTAACATTCCAAAAGTCAAAGGATGATGTAAATAATGTTCAAGTGTACACGAGTAGAGTTTGAAGTAATTTCATATCACGTTCTCCCATCCTCCAAAAATCAAGATAACCTACTTTTCAAATAGCTAACTGAAAGGAAGAAATCAAACTGCAGTAAAAAATAAAAGGACGTCATATTTTTAAATATATCTATCCATATTTCAAGTATAAAGAAGAAACATGAGCATACAGGTAAAAAAACCAATGTGAAATCCATTTGCTATGATTGCTTTGTACATTTTAAGTTAATTAACCATGACACCAATTCCTTGAAACTAACTCTTACAGAATTATGGAGGATTTAAAATTAGATCTCTGTCAACTTTAGAAGTAAGCTAAATATCTTTTTTCCTCCTGCTATCTCCAAGGAAATAAAATTGTTCAAGTGCATCGGTGATTTGGTTGTATCTTTTATTTCTTCTTGTTACTTTCTCAGTTTTAAGAAAATTACAAACAGACAGATTATTTAACGTGCTTTCAAAGGAAGAGAAATAGAGATCAGTGAGTTCGGGATACTGACATAAATTTAGGGTCACAGTCTCAGATGTTCTCCGGGGCCAGACAAGTGACGTGTACTCACATCCCTGTGTGCCCAGCAGAAACAAGGCGAGCTGGAGAACTCCTGTCCTTCCATTGCCCTCCAAGGAAACACGGCATGACAAGGGCCAGGGCTTCTGCGATGTACTTAAAAAAAGTTCAATCTCCCGATTTTCAAATGTTGGCAGTTATTTTTCTGGAAGCATCGTGTGTAGTCTGTGAGCTGCTTTTGGCCTACAAACCGTCCATCTGCAGACTGATAACTGCCCACAAGAACTTCACATTGGGAGCTAACCCACCAACCGCAATAACTTCCACTAAGGCATAGAATTGTCAAGAGCATTTGAATTCTCCTGCTGCCTGATCTGAGCACTATATTTGAGAGACTAAACAAACATGAAAAGGTTGCTTGGTGACTTAAGAAGCAAAGTAAACAGAGATGGAGGATCCCAACAGATTATATGACTCGGTGATAGTAACTGGATATACTCATTTATTCAGCAAATACATATTGCCTTGCGTGTGTCAGGCACCAGAAATACAGCCGAGTACAGGAACAGTCTAGAGGGAGGAGGCAGCAGATAAATAAGTAAACAAGAAAACTAGCACTTGGTGAAAACTACAGTGCAGGAAAGTAGACTAGGGTAATGTGATAGCAGGTGCCTGAGTGGCTGCCGTATAGGAGCCCGTGAACCCGGCAGCCATCAGAGTTTCCAGTTCTTCCTCTTTGCTCTTTTGGTTCTAGGTCCCTCCGTGAGGTCACTTTTTGTGGTATGTCTTAATAAATTATAGACCAGCTTAATTGCTACCTTTTCATCTTCCTGACTAGATTTGGGGGGCATATTGATCCAAGAGGGATTTAGGGAAACCCCTAATCTAATCAGCAATTTAATTACAATGCCTGGGTCAGTGCTGCAGCTGACTAATCCCAAACATCTTATGTGGCTTCTTTTTAGCTTGAGTTTTAAAGGGAACCATTTCGAGTGTGTCCCCAAATCTTCGGAATGTACCATTTGAGGATTTTTATCACCTTTTTGAGACAAGAACTAGTAACAGCTTGGCAATGAAACTCCCCCCCCCCACCGCCCCAGCGCTAGGGCTTCTCCCACCTAAAAATGCATATTGACAAATATCTTTTAAAACTCTTTCCTATGATTTTCTCGCTGGTTTTTTTGCTTGCTTTGTTGAGGTTTTGTTGGTGTTGTTCCCCCTGCCTTCTGAAACGGAGAAATCCTGGAGTGCAAAGTCAGAAGATCTGGTTCCAAGCCAGAAGTTTGGCTCTGCTGCGGGCAACGCCCTAACCCTACAGCTTCATCTTGCAGACCCACTTCTTGGGGGGCCCATGAGGACTGAGTGAGAGTGTGTATCAGAAAGTCAACCCTGCAAAGTTCAATCTTTACTGAAATACTGAACACTAACAAGTGCTTAGTGTTAAAATACGTGCAGGTTTTGGGACCCATCTCTCGGAGGTTTGGTGTTTCCTTTGCCCCTGCGTATCTAATCTCCCCTTTTCAGCCACACCAGAGTCCACGACCCCCCCCCCCCGCCCCCAAGGCCCGGTGCGCTAGAAGGCGTTTAAAGAAATCTCTCTCTGGTGTGCAAGTATTTTAAATTGTAAGTACGTGTTGCCCGTAACAAAAAAGAACTGCAGGTTAAAAATGTAAGCAAATAATGGAAATGCAGGAGTATGTTCAGTATATGCAGCTTAGAGTGTATTCTTTTGGAAAGCAAAAGCATTTCTCCCACTCCCCCCCCCCCCAAACAAGGCTGGAAATGGATTGCTCTATCAGAGACACCCATTAATAAACTTCTCAGAACGTCAAGGGTCCTATCACTGGGCACGCCTGGTGAAGGGGCCCGCCGGCCCGGGCGCAGTAGGAAACACGCGAACGCGGCCGGTTGCCGAAGGGCGGTGTTGTTCTCACGGCGCTGCCCAACGCGGTCTGCGCGGGACTGCGGGAGAGGAGGGGGGTCCGGCCTCCGCGTGTGCGCCTGTGCTCTCCGCCGGAGACCGGAATGCATCTTGGGGAGGGGGTTGGGGACACCAGCACCGTTCACGGCCATGTACATATAACTCGGTGTTGGCAATATATCCTTCCGGCCTCGTGCTTACATAGCATTCCTTTAGGAGTGGGACGAGAAATGGCGATTTGGGAGTGGGTGCTGCGGGCGGTCGCGGGTGACCCGACGCTGCGGGTCACACACGACCTGAAATTGGCAAATGCGCCCCCTCGACTCGAAAATCAACCGTGTCAGCACCTCGAAACAGCGCAAGAGGGTTGCTCCCGAACACTGGCGACCCTTGGCCTCGGGACCTGGCGTGGGGTGCGGGCAGCTGGTGGCGGGCACTTGGGAAGAACAGAGGTCACCGAGAGCCGGCACCGCGGGAGCCGAGCCTGAGGACCACCCGGTCACCCGCTCAGCGCGCGCCGCCCCCTCCGGGCCGCCAGCCTCACGAGCCCGCAGTCGTGGCACCTCCTCCTCTCCCTGCCGGGGGCGGAGCGGAGCCTGGCGGGGATCCTCGCGCCCTGCGGCCGGGCATCCCGTGTCCCCGCCCCTCCCCGGCTGCTGCGGCGGTGGCGGCGGCGGCGCCGCGGTGGGCCGGAGGGGGCGCTCGCGCGCAGGAGCCGGCGCAGCAGGTGCCGCGTTACCTCCACCGCGCGGGGGGAGAGGGGGCGGGCCGGGACGCGGGAGGCGGAGGGAGGCCGCGGAGCCGAGCCGGGGAGCGCGGCCGGCGCGGCAGGCTGGCATCGAGCTCGCGGCTTCCGGGAGGCGCTGGGGTCGGATAAATACATCCCGGGCGCGCGGGGAGCGCGGAGCCGCCCGCGCCGTGCTCCGCAGGGCTCCCGCCGGCCGACACAGGCACAGGCACAGGCGCGGCGCCGCTCCTCCTCCTCCTCACGCGTCGGGCGCGGAGCCGCGGAGAGCGGCGGGCTCGGCCGCCGGCGCCCGGGCCTCTGAGCCGATGAGCGGCGGCGGCTGAGGGCCGCGGCCTCTGCCCGCCCTCCGCCCGGCGCCCGCCGGGGCCGCAGCCCGGGCGCGGGTGGCCGGCCATGGGGGCGCAGTGACGCGCGCGGCAGCCGAGCGTCCCTGCGAGCGGCGGGCCCTCCTCGGCGGCGGCGGCGGCGGCGGCGGCGGCGCCGGGCCCGCGCGCTCTGCCCGGGGCCCCGCGGGAGCCTCCGCTGCGCTCTATGCGCCTCTGCGCGCGCCGCGAACCCGGGCCATGGCGATAGACCGGCGGCGCGAGGCGGCGGGCGGCGTCCCTGGGCGGCTGCCGCCCGCGGCCGAGGAGAACGGCGCCCTGCCGCCCGGGGACGCGGCGGCCTCGGCGCCCCTCGGGGGACGCGCGGGCCCGGGCGGCGGCGGCGGCGACATCCAGCCGCTGCCCGCCCCGCACGCCGCCGGCGGCCCGCACCCGAGCCTCCTGTTGCTGGACTACGACGGGTCGGTGCTGCCCTTCCTCGGGGGCCTGGGCGGCGGCTACCAGAAGACCCTTGTGCTGCTCACCTGGATCCCGGCGCTCTTCATCGGCTTCAGCCAGTTCTCGGACTCCTTCCTCTTGGACCAACCCAACTTCTGGTGCCGCGAGGACGGCAAGGGCGCCGAGCCGGCGGGGGTCACGGCCACGGCCCGGGGGGGCGGCGGCGACCTGGCCAACTGGACCAGCCCCCCGACCACCCCCTTCTCCACCGCCGCCTGGGGGACGGCGGGCCCCCTCGGCAACGGCAGCGGCGCGGAAGGGGGCGACGCGCCGCCCCTGCCGTCCCCTCCGGACAAGGGGGACAACGCCTCCAACTGCGACTGCCACGCGTGGGACTACGGCCTCCGCACAGGCCTGGTACAAAACGTGGTCAGCAAGGTAAGGGCCGCGACCGCCCCGGCCCCGCGTCCCGCTCCCGAGCGTTGTGCCCTCCGCGGTCCTCGCGCCCTTCCCCGCGCCCTCGTGCAGACCCGGGTCCCCGCAGTGGTGCGAGCCCGCGTGTCCTCGCACCTCACGTGGGCTTGCTGTCCTTCCATCCCCCAAACAGATGTGTTTGCCCGGGTGTGAAGCCGGGCTCCGGCAGCTCTCTGCGGTGGCCCTGCCTACCTACGCCAAGGGGCACCTTAGCCTTCCGAGTTGGCACCCAAACTCCTGTCCCAAAGCACACACGGAAGGGGCGCCCCTCCCTCTGCAAAGGCTGGAGCTTCCCTCCCCCACCCTCGAGCTGTCGCTTCATTCAGGCAGGGGTGGCCCGCGGAGGGCAAGGCCTGATGGGTCACCAGCTGGCCCTGGAGGACGCCCCTCTCAAGGTCTGCCCGCTGGAGCCCGGCCCCAGGCTCTGCCCTTTGCCGGGCCAGCTGTCCCCAAGTCTCCCACAAAGAAACAGCCTCGGCCAGAATAGTTCCTATTCCCAGGTGTTCTTCTGGGCACACGTCAGCCATCCAGCGCTGGCTTTGGAAACAGACTAAAGCTGACTAAAGAGCTCAAACTGTAGCCAGAGAAGCAAACAGCTTTCGAAGATTCCCTTTCTCCAGCTCAGTCCTCCCCAGAGGTCGGCGTATTTCACGTTGGACTTCGCCACCCCAGTGTTCCCTCAGGTGTCTTCTCGGGACTGTAGCAAACACCATTGGAGTATAGGAAGGCTGCTAAGAATTTGTGGCGTTTCGGGACCACCCCTGCTGTCACACAGCAGCCCTTTTGTCCAGGCGTTGAGGTCAGATCCTGGCCAGCTTTACCTGGACATCTGACTTGCTCCAGCCCAGGGGGGCCCTCTAGCAGAGGTGCTGCATCCTGGGAAATGGAGTCGGAGTGTTTGCCAGAGATATGTGGCCGTCATAGAGATGGAGAAGGGGCAGTACTAGAAAATCGATGCCGAAGACAGCTACAGTTTTCTGGATTTCTTAACATACAAGAGAGATTGTATGCCAGTGTGTCAAACAACTTGTGTTATTGTGCCCCTTCTGTGTTTTAAATAACTAATTTGCCTTTCAAAGTAAATGTAGACCTTTCTCCCACTTCTGGAGCTGTTCTGGGCAGAGTTTGAAACGCTTTGTTTAAATGCAAGACTGAAATTTGACAGTTTATAATCATCTATGTGCATGTATCTCCCCCTCGCCCCAAACGTGTGTTAGTGAACAGTTGTGCCGCATGGATGTGTAAGATGAAACCCTTACATCATCATAACCCTTGTCTTCAGCTCGTACCAGCCTGGCGAGAAATGAGCTGTCCTCCGGGAACTGTCTGGCTTAGCTGTTAGTGGGGAGATCCTTCTAGCGTGGTTCACCTTGATCCCGCCGGTCAGCCTGTCCTTTGCCAAGGCGTTTCTGTGACTGTTTCCCATCCATGGAGGTCAATATCTGGCTGTCATTCACCAGCACGGAAAACTTAAGAACAGTGACTATTTTAATACTGTTTGTATGTCTGTGAAAGTAAGGATTTGCAACTTGTCAAATACTTTGACCCTCTTTCTGAAGTACAGGAGGAATGATGTGGATCGAAGCAGATGTGTGTAGAGGGTGCTCTGTTCCGGGGTCACAGGGGAGGCCAACTTGGAAGTCAGCCTCCAAGGAGGTGGGTCAGAGTATCATTGTCTCAGTGGTGGGGACCCTGCCGTGGATGGTGGGAGTAGAAAACTAGAGAACAGTTCTTGAAAGCAGGCGATGGAGGCGCCTTGGAGAGCCGGACAGGTATTCCAAGTGAGCACTCGAGGGGTCAAAAACGGCACGAGGGTGTGCAGCATGGTTTGGGGTGCGTCAGTTATGTACAGCTGACAAGGCAGTCCGGGAGGTGAACACTTGGGGGCAATAGGTAGAGACGCATTTTCCTGTAAGATAAAGACTAAAAAGGACATATTGATTTTCACGCTCAAATAAGATCTAAATAAAGGACCGTTCTGTTCCATAAGCAATGCTTTCAAGAGCTTTTTAAGCACATTTTGGCTCGTACTGAGGCCGGCTTTCTCCTCTGATGGCGGTGTCCGCTGGATCCTGTATCAGATGTACAGACGTGGAAGGCATATTGTGATGGGTGCTGATTCCAGAGGTCAGGTGCCTGTCAGCTTGGCTTGCAAGTGGAAGCAGAAGTGGCAGGCTTCTCCTTCTGTCAGTGGATGAAAATTCAGGGTCTGAGAAGTTGCCTTTTATACCATCTTCCCCCACTGAGCGCCGCGATCTTCCCACTCACAAAAGCCCCGTGCGATGTCTTTATCATCAGACTTCCTTCAGCAGGTGTGTGCCTCCCTGCGATAGAGGGCCAGTTCTCTCCTCAGGTATTAGATGGGGAGGGGGTACAGAAGAACCACCAGGCACATATTACATTATATTAAATATATGTTTTAGATATATATCATTAATATCTATATCATATATTGTATAGTCTAGTATACAGGCTATAATAGCGTTTACACACGTGAAACTGTCAAGGCAGATAGAGTCCCAGGTTGTTACAGTTAAAAGGGGTCTTGGAACTGACAAGAGTCTCTCCCCTCCTGGGTGGCATCCCCGGCGTGGCTGTGCCTTGCACAGAACCCCGTTAGCTGGTTAGTCTTCCTTGCAGAGAGTTGTGCTTTTTGGTGGACATAACTCGGGTCATCTCATGCCTGTTTGTGCAGCTCTCTCCTCCGAATGATTCTTTTTCCTTCATATAATATGTGCTCAGATACCTGAGGATACCCAAGGACTGGTTTCTTCCCTGGCTAAGAAATCTCCAGCTCCTTCAGTCCTTCCATACGGGACAGAATTCACCATTCTGCTGGGTCCACGTGGCATATGTATCTCTTAAGCATGGCACCCAGAACACAATAGGCACGGCCTGCGTGTCCTGATCAGAAGAGAAGACACTGGACACTTCACTAATGAAGCTTACAGTCGATCATTAAGGCTTTCAGTAGACGTGTCATCCGTCTACCTCGGGGCCTCGATGGGATCCCGTTATGTCAGGGCTTTCTCAGCCTGTGCTCGTGTGACGTGGGGCACCATGTAGGTTCCATCTTGCTAGTTTGGGGTTATTAGATCTCTCCTGTTAGGATCTTTTTCGTTTCTATTTTTTGCCTTGGTCCCTGGTATTTGTTAACCAGAATTTGCAATGCCTTCGGAATAGTAATAATGATGATGATGATGATGATGATGGTGCCGGTGCCACCACCTTTCTTTTGTGCTGCCCTATCAAGTCTTCAAAACATTTTCACCTGTTATTTCCTTTGATTAAGAATGTTGAGCCGTCCAAGGCAGTCTTAACACTGAGTGTTGTCTTGGATTTTAAGTCAGTTCACCAGCCTTGAGTGGACCAGAAAGTTGGTCCTCAACTTCCAAATGCCGTTCATTGCTCTGTGTTTTATCCCCAGCCGCGTAGAAAGATTGTCAGTGCTTAACGTAACTCTGCTGACTTTAAAATACTCCTCCCAGTGATTTGCATGGTTTATCTTATCCTGCAGTGTTCAGAGTGAACCCTTGTTGGTTTCTAGTGCTCTCCACTTCCTTGAATAACCCCTAGAATTTTGCCTACCATAAATGTTAGCAACACTCTCTTTCTGTACGTGACATTTAAGATGTTTATCTCCAGTCTTCTAATATTTTTTCTGTTCGCCAAGAATTCTCACAGGTTGCTGGCCTTTATCCTGTAAGTAACCTGAGAGTTGTTTAAATACCCCAGGAAGTAATTTGAATTCTTTTTCTGGGGCTCAAGATTAGAAGTTATTTAAAGTGACTCAGTACGATTTAATTACGGTGAAAAATAATTACAATGTCATCACAATAGGAATATCTTTAGAAATAACTCACCGGTAGGTCATCCTAGTGTGATTTTATTTCGTGTGTCTACTATATACAACACAACAGTGAACATCTTTGTGAGTGACTGTGTTTAGAAACTTACTGAAATAGACAATGCATCACATGGGACCAAAAGCAAACAGTAAAAGTAACATTTCTCCCCATCTCTGCCTCCAGTTTCCCTCTTTGGAAGCAGCCATGGTTACCAGTTCCTTATGTATCCTTCCAGAAATATTCCAAGTATATTTTCATTTATATATTTTTTCTCTCACAAGCTGTTCGTATACACTGTTTCAGACCTTTTGTTCACCTGTGTTGGGGATGGGTGCGTATCAGTACAGGGAGCCCCTCACTCTTTTCTGTGTAATAATTTAACAAGTCACCTTCCAAGGGGGCATTTCGGTTGTTTCCAGTCTTTGTTATTACATAATATATAATGAAACTCCCCCACACATGAAACTTTTAGAAGTGGAGGGTCAAACTGGGCTGCATTTTAATTCTGACAGATGTTGTCAAAGTGCTCTCCATAGAGATCTTATTGCCCTTTCACACTTCCATCCATAAGGTGTGAGGCCCCACTCCCACACCCTCCCTGACCCAGGGGGTTGTCATACTTTTAAATGTCTCCTCGTTTGACATGTGAGAAATTGTTGTTGTCATTTGCATTCTCTTTTTAGGAGGGAGGTTAAATATCTCTGAAATCTTTTGAGCCATTCGTGTTTCCTTTTCTTTGGACTGTCTCTTCGCATCCTTTGCCTTCTTGGGTGTATTTTGGGGGGGGCGTTATTTTCTTACTGATTTATAGGAGGACTTTATGCATGAAGTAAATGAAGCATTTTGGATGTTTTGTAAATGGTTTTCCCTGGTTTGTTGTTTGTCTTGTGATTTTGTTTATGGTATTTTTGTCACGCAGAAACTTCTGGTTTGGATAGAGTCAAGTGAATCTTTTACGGTTTCTGGGTTTTGTGGTAGATTTAGGACTTCTATAATCCTGGAATATTAGGGAAAAAACACATTTTCTTCGAATATTTTTAGGATCTCAGTACCTTTTTGATTTGGTGTTGTAGGTGTCAGATTTGCTTCTATTGAGGCATTAGGATGAATTGCTAGGAAGGGAAATAAATGTTAGGTCAGTGGGTATAACAGCATTTCTCACAGGCTTCAACTTGCTCATGACGAGCTCCTAAGCACAGAATCTGGTGTGGTCCTCACTGATGGAGACGCCGGAAGTTGCACAGTTGCTAAGCAGCTCTTCCATCTTTTGGGGGACAGTGTTCATCCCCAGGTCTCACCTTTCCTTCACCTTCTTGCTCTGGACCAGCTGCAAAACCTCTTGTCTTTAGCATTGTTTTGCAAGTCTCAGTTCATTCTGGCCTTCAGTCCCAGGCAGGATCGAGTCAAAAGTTGATGTCATTTAAAAACACGTTGGGCACCAAATGTCAGTCCCGGTGCGGGAGCCGGCTGGGCCACACATTCAGGACGCGGGGCTGGCGGCTGGGAGCCGGCCACGGCCACGGTGAGAGCGTTTACACCGTGGAAATCTGCAAACACTGCACACCTGGGTCTGTTTTTCTTCCGAGAAACAGTTGTTAGGCAATCATCACGCCACTGAGTGTGGCCCTGGGCCACTCCTCTGTTTTTTCCTAACCTCTCCTTCCCTCCCTCCTCCCTTTCTCAGATGTGAGTGCGGATTCTGGGCCGGGCCTCGTGCTTCGTGTTGGGAATGCAGTGCTAGGCGGAAATAGCACAGCACCCACCGAGCTGATAGACTAACAAGCGAGGTGCACCTTAACTAATCATCATCACTTTTTAATTACAAACTGAGTTAAGTGAGTGGAAAGGATGGGAAATGAGAGAGAACAGAGAGCCTGGCCCAGACAGACTGGCCTCAGTGATGAGACTGACGCCTGAGGAGAGAGGCAGAGGAGGGGGTGGGTGTGTGTGCCTTTCCCTCCGAGAGGGAGTGGCATCTGCAGGGCCTTGTGGCCTGCAGGAGCCTGGGGCTGAAGGGTGCAGGGTGGCTGGGAGCACGGGGATGGGGTGACTCATAGCCATGAGACGCTGAACTCAGCCAGCCGAGGGATGGGTAGGGAACAGGGGCGCCCAGGGAGAGAGCCTGTGGGGTGAGGAGAGGGCTGGCGCTGACCCTGCTTGGGGCCACAGACGGGCAGAGGGGAAGCCAGGCCCGCTTCTGCTGGAAGGAGGCCGCTGGCCCGAGGCAGGGGCCTGCGGAGGAGCCGTGGAGAAGCCCACTGGCCGGCAGGTTCGGACCAGGCCTTGGGCAAGTGGGTCTGACCCTGTTCCCGGGCTGTTGATTGGAGAAGCACCGGCCCTGGAGGGTTCTAGCATCTTCTCTTGCCCTCTGGCTCAAAAGGGGAGGGTGCTAATTAAATTTCCACCGGGCCGAAGGACCCTGAGATGGGAAGCCATCGGCTAGAACCGACTTCATTCAGCGAGCTTCACCTGTGCCCAGCACCCAGTGTAGGTAAAAGTGCCCTGGGCACAGCGAGCTGTGGTGTTATCTTCGAGTCCAAAGTTCAGTTCAGGGAGGAGAACGAGGCTGGGGGTCATTGACGTGTCCAGAGCCGTAGCTGTAGGGTTAGAATGGCTCACCTGCTCACCCTGCAGGGTGTTCTTGCCTCCGCCCCAGGGGCCCCGCCCGGGGGGGGGGGGGGGCTGCCCTTTCTCTTCATCTTTACTGGCCAATCAGAGACGGGCCTGCTCCTGCCTGAGGAGGGGCGTGGCTGTGTGCTGTTACCTGCGGCTTCCGCGGTGGGCTGTGCAGACCTCTCTGGCAGTTTCCCTAATCTTTGCTCCCTCTGCCTCTGAGCCCACTTCCTGGAACCCTTTTCTCCGTCCTTCTACTTGCTGGTCCCTGTTCATCCTTCGGGTCCGCACGCAGTGCCCCCAGCACTGGCTGTGCGTCTGTCCCCGCTCTACCCACCGAATCCTCAGCAGAAGTGTCTGAGCGCACCTGCGCTGGTGTCACGAGAAGAGTGGAGCTCTCTAGCTTGCCAGGTGTGGTTATGACCCGTTCACCTGCAGGCGCCTCGCGGGTAACGTGGGCTCAGGGCTCCCTCCCCTCCCCTCCAGGAGACACTTGGAAATCTCAGATTCCTCTCCTCCTCTTCTGTGGGGTAAGGACCGGCTGAACGAGTCAGGTCAGAAATGCTTAGATGAGGAGGACCTGATAAGCCACATCTGGAAGGGTGGTTAATTCCATGCCATTCGGAGGTGTCTTTCGCCTTCGCCCAGAAACTGATGACGTGGGAAGCCGGGTGTGCCCTTCAGACGGGATGCCCCAATGCAGGTGGCCTGAGGGGTCCCGCCAAGGTGGACCTCCAGGGGGTTTGTCTGAAAGACCCTTGAAGGGGTTGGCTGGTTTTCAGAGTTCTCATGTGAAAACAGAGCAGGCCTCTGGCTGCAGGGCTCAGGGATCTGAAAAGGAAAGAGGCTTCCTGGCCGGCGGGGGCCCCAGGATGAGGTGGGGTGCTCTGTCATTTGCGCCTCCACCTCCACCGAGGTCGTGGGCCAGACATCTGAGTCCGTGCCCTTCGATGGAGGACCGTCTACCAAGTTAGAAGTCTGGGTTAGCGGTGCTGGGGGGAAGCGGATGGGAGAGAAAGTGGAATTGTAAAGCGGGGCTGAGGGTAACCCGAGCCTTGACCGCAGGCATCAGGGAGCTGCCTTCAGGGCAGGTGCAAACGGGGGAAGGGCCAGGCTCTGTAGAGAGGCCCCTGCCCACCTGGAGTGTTGTCCCTGCTGGGTCTGTAGGAGGCATTGACCCTGACCTTCGTGGTCCACAGACTTGGCTCTGCGGTCTCTGCTTCTCTCAGCGTTTACCCAGCGCTGGTCATTACATACAGGCTGACCCCCCCGGGAGACAAGTGGCCTAGAGCTTCACAAGCCTGCCTTTCTGGGGAAGGGGGCAGGGTTATGGGCTGATTTAGGTGGATTTCCCCTACAACAAGTCGTTGCTGAAATAGAACACCGCCCACGGGCTCTCAGGTCGTCACTTGCACCGTATGACATGCCATCAAACCCTCTCTTCTCAGGACTCGTTTGGTTGCAAGTAATGAAAACAAATTCCAAATTACATTAATTCACAAAAATAGAAAAGAAATTGACTGGAAAGATGCAGGGATGGCTCAGGAAACCTAGGCTGGGATCTGAGACCAGAAAGTGGGACAGGGGTTGTTTCAGAGCCCTTGTGGAACCCACATCAGTTTCTCCTGAGATCAGCTTCCCTCCCGCCTCCGGACTGGCTTTTGCTCACCTGGTCCCTGGTCAGGTGGAGGCCAGCACCCCTCTGTCCAACACCAGATTCCTGGGCGCAATTCCGATGTCCAGCTGGGGCAGGACAGGCGGGTTTCAGAGTACAGGGTGCAGTTACCCAGGGCGGGGGGACCCCTGCAGACCATGGGGTGGGGGGCAGCAGTAGCTGTTTTTCACTGGGGGGTGGAAGAGACTAGAGATGGATCTTTTGGGCAGTTAATGGAGGATAAATGAATATTGATGATTTAACCCTTAAGTGCTTTAGACAAAGGACTCTTTTTCTTCTCAGAGACTCAGGATGAAACTCACCCGGCCCCTTAAGCTTCGTGTGGAATTGGCAGGAACACCCCTCCTGAGGCTTCTTTTCTGGAAATAGGTATAGATGCCCTCAGCTATTAGCTCCGGATCAGAGGGGGCTTGGAGCGAGCGAGCCCCGGGGCAGACGCTGAAACACGCAGCAGAGCGTTGCCTCACCCCCGCCCCACTCGGGGCGGGTCTCCTGGGCTCTCCAAACCTTTCTTCTAGTCAGGACCAGCCATGAAACTTGGGGGGCCCCAGTGCAAGATGAAGATGCCGGGCCCCTTGTTCGTAAACGATTCCCAAGACCAAGACGGCAGCCGCAGAGCATTGAGCCACATGCGGCCCTTCTGAGCCGGGCCCTGCTCCTGGGGACCGCCCCCCGCTGCCTGTCACTGTTCACAGAGCCGGTGTCACCACCGCAAAGCTCATCAAGTGTCCCCCATGCCTTTCTGCGTCTTCTTCCCCATTTCACGTCCTTCTGCTTCTCCACTCCTTTGCTGCGTCTTTTTCTCGGTTCCTTGCGGTGAAAGTATAACTCACTTTTGCAGGGCCTGTTTTGCAGAGGCACAGCCCTAACCGGTTTAGTTCTGGGTGTATAGTTAGCTTAGGGCCTGCAGTGGCACCAGGGAGCCAGGAGGCTCCTTACATTGGAAACCCTGCTCCAGAAATGAGACAGTTTTCTTATCTGAGCAGTGAACCCATAGCTGAGTCACAGGAGCCTGTGGGAAGGAATGTCAAGTCCTAAGAATGCGGGTTAAGTGTTTATCAGCCTTTTTTTTTTTTAAAGTGGGGAAGAGGGTCAGTCTTTGTATTACTTAATCCTGCTAGCATGACAGTCACACTTTATTTCTTAGCATCATTTAAAGAATAAAGCTTCCCTGGTGGTGCAGTGGTGAGGAATCCGCCTGCCATTGCAGGGGACACGGGTTCGAGCCCTGGTCTGGGAAGATCCCACGTGCCACAGAGCAACTAAGCCCGTGCGCCACAACTACTGAGCCCTTGTGCCACAACTACTGAGCCTGTGCTCTAGAGCCCACGAGCCACAACTGCTGAGCCCACGCGCCACAACTACTGAAGCCCAGGCACCTAGAGCCCATGCTCCACAACAAGAGAAGCCACTGCAATGAGAAGCCTGCGCACCACAACCAAGAGTAGCCCCCGCTCGCCGCAACTAGAGAGAGCCCGCGCGCGGCAATGAAGACCCAATGCGGCCAAAACTAAAAATTAAAAAGAATAAAGAATAAGTGCAGAGGAGACAGTGGGCTGTAAACCAGCCACCAGCCTCCCAGGGGTCATGTTAAATTAAGGATGTTAGACGCTCAGCCCCACAATCTGCACTATAGACTGTTTCCTCCCAGATTAGATTAAAAGCTGCTTTTTCTGTGTGTTTAAAAGATGCTTTACAAAGTGGGCACCCTTGGTTGCTTCATCCTGAGGAACTCCACTGTTCCCAAGTGGGTATACACGAGCATTTGCAGCAAACACAAAGTTTCTGTCCAACTTAAAAAAATTTCTGTGTAACTGTGGTAAAGTATACATAACGTAAAACTGACCATTTTAACCATCTGTAAGTGCACAGCTCAGCGGCATTAAGTACGTTCTCAGTGTTGTGCAACCATCACCTCCATCCTTTCCAGAACTTTTTCATCTTCCCAGACTGAACCTCCGTCCCCATTGAACACTAGCTCCCCTTCTCCCCCACCCCGGCCCCGGCCCCCACCGTCTAGTTTCTGTCTCTGTGAGCTTGACTACTTTCAACCCCTCCTATAAGGGAAACCACTTTTCGTCCTTTTGTGACCGGCATAGTTCACTGAGCATCATGTCCTCAAGGTTCATCCACGCTGTAGCCCGTGTCAGGATTTCCTTCCTTTTTAAGACTGAACAGTAATATTCCATTGTGTTTATACCACTTTTGTTTGTCCATCATCCGTCAGTGGACACTTGGGTGGCTCCCTCCTTGAGGTGCTTGTGACAGTGCTGCTGTGAACACAGCTGCTGCCCTACGTTTTGAAGACAGTTACGTACAGCCCCTCCCCACCGCCTGTGTTGAGCCTGCCCCTGCTTCTGCTCTCGCGACATCTGCTCCGTGGCAGGCCTTGCTCCGCCCTGGGTAGTGACCCAGGTGGACAGAAGCTCGTCTGTGCCCAGAGAAGGAGCTCCTGGTACAGCCGAGACCAGTGTCAGCTGGAGGGTTCTGGGCGTGGTGTGAGGCGGGAGCTGAGGCATGGGGCACAGAGGTGAACACACCTGGGGAGGTCTGTGCTCACCGTCGGGGGGGGCAGGGGAGCAGCGCTCACGCCCAGCTGTCCACGCCGTGTCCTCAGGGTCCCCCAGCCCTTCCATCCATCCTCCGCCCTTGAAAACCATGGCCGTGGCCCTTCCCAGGGCTTCTGACCGAGGGCCTGTCCCTCTCGACGTGTCTGCCCTTGGAGGTGCCAGTGCTGCCTGGTCCCCGCCGCACCCGGGCCTCGGGGTCTCGGTGCCACAGCCGAGTCAGGCTGGTGATACGAGATCCGCAGACGGCTTCAGGGACGTCAGGCGACCTGTCTGTGGCCTTAGCGGTGACCGTTCAGTCCTCAGCCCTCTCAGGACGGGTGCGCCGCCTGGATTTCCCGTCTGTCTCCTAGCTGCTCTCCTCCTGGTCTCCTGCGAGAGTCCTTTTCGTCGCTCACCCGTTAAGGTCGTTCCCGGGTGTCTTAGCTCCTTATGGGCCGAGAAACAAGCCCCACAGGCGGGGCGGCCAAGGGAACTCACATTTAGTCCCTCGCGGTCTGGGGGCTGAGGTCCGAGATCAGGGTGGCAGCGGGGCTGCTTCCTCCGAGGCCCTCCCCTGGGCTTGTAGACACCGCCTGTTCCCTGTGTCCTCACACGGCCGTCCCTCTGTGTCTGTGTCCTCATCCCCCCCTTACAAGGACAGCCCTGTTCAATCAGGGTCCACCTCAGTGCCCTCATTTTGAGTGAATTACCCCTGTAAGGGCCCATCTCCAATTAGTCCCATCTGAGGTGCTGGGGGTCAGAACTTCAACACAGGAGAGTCTTTTTGGGGTGGTGGTGAGGGGACACAGTTCAGCCCGTAACAGCTGAGTTCCAGCACACAGCCTGAGGAGGGCGGCCCCAGAGCTCTGCCTGTGCCTCGTATCTCCCCAAGGCCCCAGGCCTGCGTGTTCCATCGCCAGCAGGACTGGCCGTGTCCTCTGGTCTCTGATCTCCTCCACCCCCCTTGCCTCAGATCCCAGTGCTTTTGTCCTTAGTCGTAGCCGACTGGCTCTTCTGACTCCTCTGCTCAGTCTTCGCTGTGCTCCCTGGCCTTCAGGGCGGAGTTGGGCCTGGTTGGCGGGTTTTCACGGCCGCCGCCTGCCTCTCCTGCCACTGTCCCCACCGCCCAGCGCCGGGACCCTGTGCTCTGGCCCCGACCCTTCCTCAGGCAGCCTCAGCCTTTGCACACGGTGTCCTCCAGCCTGGAGTCCGCCTGCTGGTCACCCCGCGCCTTCTCCAGGCCTTTCCCTGTGCCTCCGCTCCAGGCCCAGCTACGCGCCCTGGGTGCCTGGCCCTGGTAGGTGCTCGCCGCGGTGAAGGTGGCTGGGGGCTGTGGCCCTGCCGGTGTGGGGTGTCAGCCGAGTTGATTCTAGGACGGCAAGAATAGAAAGGGGAGGACAGAATCACAGGTCAACTCAGGCCTGAAGTCCAGGTTCAAGGAGCTGCTGAGGACCATGAAGGGTGATGTGATGTATCTCAAGTCGCAGCTCATCAAACTGGAATTCAGCCTGGGCTCCGGAGCGCGTTATGTCTTTTCTTTGCGGTACGCGGGCCTCTCACCGCTGCGGCCTCTCCCGCTGCGGAGCACAGGCTCCGGACGCGCAGGCTCAGCGGCCACGGCTCACGGGCCCAGCCGCTCCGCGGCACGTGGGATCTTCCCGGACCGGGGCACGAACCCGCGTCCCCTGCATCGGCAGGCGGACTCCCAACCACTGCGCCACCAGGGAAGCCCCACGTTATGTCTTTAAGCCAGTGTTTTTCAGAACTTTTAGTCACAGAGTCTTTTCTTCTAATGGAAGCTGTGGATCGACAGAATTGGTCTTTCTGGACCTAGGACCGGGGCCAGAGGTGGTGTCTGGAAAACCTAGACTCGCTTGGGGAACTTTGGGAAATACCTGCAGGACCCAGGCACCCGCTGTTTAAAAAAGTTCTAGGACATCCCCACGTGGTGCGGCTCTTCCCCAGCGGACACGTGGCCGTGTCTGGAAACACTGTGGTGGTTACGCAGAGGCGGGGTGCTGCTGACATCTGGTGAGCAGGGACCAGGGATGCTGCTGTACGTGGTACGATGCAGGGGACCGCCACCCCCAGCAGCGAAGGGTGATCCAGCCCCAAGTGTCCGGAGCGCCAGGTCTGAGACGTCCTGGTCTCAGCTAGTGTGGACGTGCGTTGTGTTTCCTGGCCCCACCCAACAGATGGCCAGGGCTCAGCCCATCTGAGACCGAGGCTCCCCTGTAAGCCAGGCAGGAGCTGCAGAGTTGCCAGGAGTGACCCCTCAGCTGGGCGCCCTGCCCCGTGGAAGAAGGGTCTGCGGAGCGCATGCGTGCTGTCAGCCGAGCCTCAGCCCGCCCGCGGCCAGGCTACCGGGGCAGGCACGTTATGAAGCACCAACCCGTGAGTTCTACCTGCAGATGGATGTGCTGACGACCCTGTCACTTGTTCAATAGGCCCTTTGAACCTCTGCCTAGAATAATGGTTCATTACTTGAAAGGGAAACATTTATTTGCAAGTAAAAGGTATTTATTTTCTAAATGGCTCTAATTCGGACTAGCCTTTTCCATAATTCCCATTAAGGTGGTTTGATAGTGTTTTCAGGGGCAGGCAACGAGAGCTGCCCTGTGGGACACCGACACCGAGCGCTCAGGGCCGGAACGGAGCACGTTTTCGGTATCAGAGTAACTGAGCAGGGCGACCCCCCTCAGTGCAGGCGGTGAACCTGCAGTGGTCCTAGCGTGACATCCCCCATGACACGTGTCCCTCCGAAAGTCAGCCTGTTGGGGGGTGGTCACTGCAGCTGCTGGCCTGGGGCCTGTCCACTCACCGGAGCCGACCCCGGGCCCCATCTGCCCGTCTTCCCCAACCAGCGAGATCTTTCCCTCCTTAGACGCTCACAGCGCCGTCTGTCTGTCCCCCTCGCTCTCCTCCTTCTAAGGGGTCTGTGCTCGGCGTCCTTGGTGTCCCTAGGAAAGAACCATCCAAGGCTGTGAGCGGGGAGACCTCACCGAGTGTTCTGGGGCCGGGGAGTGTCTTAGCTGGCTCTCAGAAGTAACGTTCAAATGGGAAATAAAGATGCCTTGACCAGTGGTCACCCAGTGAGAAGTAGAGAAAAGTGAGAAGGTGACGCGTCTCGTTGGGGCCTGTGCACAGTTTGGAAGCTTCTGGAGCTGTCGCATGGTGGGCCTGTGATCAAACCTTCTAGGTTCCAGGGTAGGGTTTTGTGTTATTTCATTGTAAAAGGAGATTTATTTTTAATCTTTCTTTCTGGGACGTCCCAGAAGCAGCTGCTTTTCAAAAATGGATATCATCAAGGTTATGAGAGTATTTGGGGGTTTTTTTTGGTTTTTGTGTGTCTGCTGATAACAGGTTTGAATTGAATTGAATTGTGGTTTAAGTATAAGCAGTGGTTCCTCTCCTTAGTTTCTCACCTGCCATCTTGCTTTTCCCCACTTGTAACTCTAGTCCTCTTTTGACTAGAGTTTTGACTAGGGTCTCAGACACGTGACTGAAGGGAGGGTGGCGAAAAAAGAAAAACTAGAGCCTTGGTTGTGGGTCTCGCTCCAGCAGCAGTTTGGGGGAAACTGAGATGACCTGAGCAGGCAGGGGTGACCAGAATTTAAAGGCTCAGTTTATGACACCGAGAGTAGGTTTTTCTGTCTCCAAAAGGCAATTTCCCCCGTCGAGGGGGAGGCCATGATCCACAGTCTGATGGAATCTGTGCGTAGAGCAGAGGTGGTGGCCTCATCTCATCTGGTTCCCATTCACGTGGGGAGGAGACCACAGGAGGAAAGTCCAGAGGGTATGTCATTCAGATGTTTGCTGGGCCGCTCTGTTTGCAGAGTGCCATGTTGAGAGCTTGTGAGGCATGCCCTGAGGATCGGGTGGTCCCGGGAGACCGGGGAGAAGGAGGGCAGCTGGGCAGGGGGGGAGCCTGAGCAGGGGGTGGCAGTGGGGAGGGGTGGAGTGTGTGTGTCGGGGGTCAGTCCTGGGTGGCAGGAAGTGGGAAGGAGCTCTTGTTTAAACCAGGAGGAGATAAGGCACAGAGCTGTGACGGTTTGAAACCTTGGACATCAGTAGGGATGCTGTCCGCTGCAGACAGCAGAAGACCTCAGATCACACTGAGTTCTGAAATACGCAGGGAAACTTAAGACATTTCCGGAAGTCAGGGATGGGCCGGGCCCCAGTCCACAGTCTTTTCTGCGTCTCTTCCTGGCCTTCGTCAGTGGTGGTTCATCCTGACGCTGTGTAGTGAGAGGCTAATACTACTTGGGCCGCCGTAACAGCACCACAGACTGGCTGAAACAGCAGGATTTGTTCGTCACGGTCTGGAGGCTGCAGGTCCAAGGTCAAGGTGTTGGCAGGGCTGGTTCTCCCGAGGCCTCTCTCGGCTTGTAGATGCCGCCTCCTGCCTGTGTCCTCACAGGGTCATCTCTCTGTGTGTCTGTGTCCTGATCTCCTCCTCTTCTAAAGACACCAGTCGTGTTGGGTTGTGTCCCACGCTAACGACCCGTTTTAACTTAATCACCTCTCGGAAGCCTTGCGTCCAAATGCAGCCACATCTGAGGTGCCGGAGGTCAGGGCTTCAACAGATGGCTTTGGAGGGGACACGATCCAGCCCGTGGCCAAGCGCTGAGGTCCTCGTGTTGGCAAGGCGAACGCACCCTGACGGTGGCTCTCTGAGGCTCCAGCCCCCTCCTGGCCTGGGAAAGAGGGAAGGACAGCGTCTCCTTGCAGCCTGGAGCGTGGGTCCTTCTCTCTCACCTGCATCCCTCAGGTCGCATACCTGCCTGGGACCAACAGCACCCACCGGGGGTGCCCTGTGCGCACCAGGGACGCCCCTTCCCCGAGTCACGTGGGGCGGGCACGTAGACAAAACTGGGTTCAAGAGGAGTGGGATCGGGGAGAAGAGGGGCTGTGTGCAGAGGACCCCGGACTGTCTCTGGCAGGTGAGCAGAGGGTGGGAGGTTTGTGAGCCAGGTCGTGGCAACATGTCCCAGCCGTGGGCTGGCCACTCTGGCGGGCCACTCACTTCTCCCTCCTGTTATCGGCATCTGATAGGTGAGGGACCCAAGGCTTAGAGGCCAAGGGGCTTGGCCAGGGACGCGGCGTTCCTAATCGACGAAGCTGGCATCCCAAACACGTCAGTCCCGCTCCACCACCTGTGCTCCCTCCATAACACCAGCCCCCCTCCGCTCCCCCCCCCCATTTCCAGAAGACAGACCGTGTGCCGGCGGAGAGGAGGTCCGGGGCCACCAGCGTCTGTGCTGTGGGTGATGGTGCCCGGCCACATGGGGTGGGCAAGGGGCAGACCAGACTCACTCGCGTATCAGGTGACAGGAGGGGGCGGGCACGGAGCCTCAGAAAGTCCAGGGCGGCAGCAGGCTTGGCTCCCCGCGGGGGCCCTGAGGGAGGGTCCGTCCAGGCCTCTGGAGCGGCCTCGGTCCCTGGTGTCCTGGGCTGGGATGCACCCGTCCAGTCCTGCATCTCCACCTGGCCTCCCCATGTGTCTTCACGTCATCATCCCTCTACCTGTGTCTCTGCTTCGACGTTTGCCCGTTTTCTAAGGACACCAGTCATGCTGGATGCGGACCCACCCTGATGACGTCATTTAGCTTCCTCTGCTCCGTGAGGACCCTTCCTCCCACAGTCACGTCCTGAGCCGCCGGGCTGAGGAGTCACTTCGCCAGTTCTTACTGGGGGGATGCAGCTCAGCCCACAGTGGGGTCCTTTCAGGAAGACAGAGCTTCTTATCCCTGCAACACGGGTGATTCCGTCCTTCACGTCAGTTTTGCAAGAAGAGTGCTTTTCCAGCCCATTTGGTCTGTTGTAGAGTGATGGATCTGCAAGCAGGTGGCTGCAGTGGTTGGAATCCAGGTGGTGACAGGGGGCAGGTAACAGGTGGCTGCAGATGGTGGCAGGAGTGCCTGTGGCGCTTTCACGGTGAGGGAGAAGGGGGAGGGAAGGAGGGGAAGGGGCCCTGGAATAAACAGCACCTGTGCGAGTCGCTCACTCTCTGCCCTGAGCTCTTGGCCTGGAGATCGTCTCCTTGAGCAGAAGGGAAAGTACAAACAAACGCTTTCCCTCCTGGAGGGTCATCTAGCCCTCTGGGCTCTGCCACACCCCCTGCGTCTCCTTCCCCTTCGCCGCCTGTCACCAGAGAGCTGCCGGAGCCGGGAGGACACGGAAGCCCCGTCAGCTCTGGCTGCTGCTTCCTCATCTTTGGGGACCCGTTTAAAACAATTTCCCAGATTTTTCTAAATGGAGATACAATTTAACATACAGTAAAACGGGCAGATTTTAAGTGTATAGTTCAGTGGGTTTGGACCCATTTATCTGCCCCTTAACCACCACCTAAATTAAGCCGCAGTGCGTTCCCCCGCCGTGGAGAACTGCCCCCTGCGCGCCTCCCATGGCCTCCCGCCCCCGCCAGCAGCCGGCGTGTTACTTTCCCTCAGCACACCTGGGTGCCGCCTGGTGCAGAACGTGGCAGACGTGGACACGTGCAGGACGAGGCCTGCGCGTCTGCCGCTCGCACCCTGCGCACGCGTGAGCTCCGCCCACGTTCCCACCTCCGTCAGTCGTTGCTCCTGGTCCGCCCTCCACCGCTCGCGTCACCGCGTTCGGGTTCTCCCCTCACCTGCCAGTGGACTTTGGGGTGTTTCCTGTTAGTGGCCGATACACGTCGATTGCCATGACAGTGAAATTCAGAACTTCGCAAGCCCTGCCTAGTCATTACCTTGCAGTTCTAACACGTCCAAGTTGACAGAATCGGAGCAGCTAGTGGGAGGTCTTGACTTACTTATAATCTGGGTAGGTTTCCCTCTTTCCCTTCTCTTCCTGGGGGTCGGAAGCAGGAGCGCGGGGTGCCTGTGGGGGAGCAGCTGTGGCTTCCAAGCCGCAGGAATCCAGATGCAGTTTCCAGGGCCCAAGGGTGATGAGGAGGCCCGAGGACTGGGGCTGGGGGCGGGGATGCGTGTGGGCGGGGATGCGTGTGGGCGGGGATGCACGTGGGCGGAGGGAGCTACACCTGGACAGGCCGCGGCCATGACCGTAGCGCGGGTACCAGGAGTGCTGTGGTTTTCCACCGCAGCTCCAGGGGGCTTGGAACAGCAGGACCTTCTGCCACGTGTGGGACCCCAGCCGGGAGCCCCGCATGCCTCCTGGCTCAGGAAGACCTGGGTAAGCCTGGTGAGGGCTGACGGCTCTGGGGTTAAAGGAGTTTGGGAGCAAGAGGCCAAACGAAACAGACGGTGCGTCCGCCATCTCCCAGCCACGGCTGAACAGAGCGGCGGCCCCGTGTGTAGGCACATTTGTAGGAAAGGGCAAGGGGAATTCTCTTCCCATGGACCTGCCCAGGGGAAGGAGGGGGCTAGGGGAGTGTTTCCCAGCAGGGCTGGGGCGTGGGAAGGGAATCATCGCTCCCAACCTCTCCCCTCCGCCTACAGACCTCAAAGGAAGCAACGAAGTGCGGGCAGACGGTTCCCACCATTTTTGAACCTCCAAAAACACGGCGTTTTCCCCAGGGTTTTCACGTTTGTCCGTGTTTGCGTGCCGCTGGGCATTTCGTCGGGCAGAGTGTTTGCGTCCGTGCCTGCGCGTCGCCCAAGGTGAACTGTGCTCGTGTTGAAGCAGGTGCAGCCACCACTGATGCACTTGTGTTGAGACAGCAGTTTAGGGACTGCAGGCCCCGCCGTGTTCAGCAGAGAGAATGCGTTTATCCTGATGGCTGTTGAAGTTACTGAGCCGAAGGGGAAAGCGAGAGGCGGCTTTCTTGGGCCTGGGTGGGTGGTGTTCTGAACGGCACTTGAGCGCAGTAGCCAGGAAGCTCGGTTCCTTTAGGTTTTGTAAACGCAGCCCCATGATGTGGAAAAAAAAAAAAAAGACCTTGTGAAAAATGATTTTACACTTGGCTTTTTCACAGTCTTGTCTTGACCACAAGCACCGCGTGGTTGTGAGAACCGGGGCTGGTCCAGCAGTGACGCGGTCCCGTGCTCGGGGGCTGTGCTGAGTGCAGCAGGGCGGGGGGAAGCCCCTAGGCTCGGGCAGGAGACCTGGGTCTCCGTGCTGGGCTCTTCACCACTTTTCCACTCAGACCGGCTCCTGGAGTTACTTGGCCTCCTGGACCCTAATTTCCGAGGTGGAGATGCCGCTTAATGCGTAGGCTTTGCAGAGATGAAAGGAAACGACCCCCACGCAGCCTCCATCTCCGCAGGGCGAGACCCGTGCTTCACCCGAGCCCTTTGCTCGAGGAGCCCCCATCGGGGCTGGGAGGGTAACTGCTCTGACGCATCGCGCACATCGCCGCAGTTTCCCAGCCGTTAACTCAGCATGTTTAAAACAAGACGTCTGGAAGGTCTCAGGACAAAATTACGATCAGCCCTGGCAAATGAGCCTTCATGGCATGTGGGAGCCACCTGAGCCGCGGCCGCGCTGGGGACCCTGCCTTCTCACCTTAAAACGTCCGGGCAGCTGGTCTCAGCTAAGAGGTAAGGCAGCTCACACCGAGGTACATGAGATGGTAGAGCTAATCCTTCTCCTTGGGGCTCATCCGTATCCTGCGGCCTGTTCATCGGTGGCAGATGTGCGGCCTGCACCCTCGTGCCCACCCATCGGTGCGTCTGTAGAAAGGCTGGAGCCTGCTTGGTCCGCGCCGCACCCCCGGTCACTCTCTCCCTTTCTCTCCTCCCCCGTCCCCTGAACAGCGGGCTCGGGGATTTGGTCCCCTTCCTCTGAAAGGCTGCCAGGCTGGATCAGGGTGTTTCTAACAAGAGCAGCATCAAGGAAGAGCCAATATGAGGTTTGATTTCAGTTGACATTTGAACTCCATTTAAAGGTTGGTTTTGATGCGTTCCCCTCTGTAATGTGGGGTGCAGGGCCTCCGGGTCTGCCCCGCCTTCTTCACTCACCTCCTGACCCCCTGCCCGGCCAAGAGGGAGAGTCCTAACTAAACAGAGCCCCAGGCCCTTTGATGTACTCTCACAGCGCCTTAAGTTCAGCTGTATTTCATTTCTTACTCACGGCCTGTTTTCCACCCTTAGACTCTCGACAGCAGGGACAGCACTTTGCACTGTTATTTCCTGGGGTCTGGCACACAATAGTGACCAGTAAACAGCCATTAAATATGGAAGCCGTGCCTGTGCCACCCTCTGAATATGCAGACGAGTCCCCGATGGGCCTGGACCAGGGCGCTGGCCGCGGGTGGGGATGCACAGGGAGGAACCTGTTTGCGTGAGGACAGAACCTAAGCACTGGGAGCCTGGCTTGAGCATCATGGGAAGTGAAGCCCAGGGGAGGGAGCAGGCGACTGTGAGGGACACAGGAGGACTGTCACGCTTCCTTCTCTCATGTCTCCCCGCAAGGAATGGTCTGGGCCTCGGAGAAGCTTGTCCTGAGGCTCTAACCCGTAAGGCTGAGAATCCTCAAGCAGGAAGTGGCTGCCCGAGGGCTTCCTGCTCTTCAAGGGGGCGTCCTCTGTGTGTAAGTTAAACAGAACCCTGACTAGTCACAGCTTGGGTTTATCACTGTTAGAACAGGAACACAATTTTATCTCACTTTTTTTTTTGGTAAGATATATATGAAATAAAACTTACCATTTTAACCATTTTTAAGTATATAGTTCACTAGCATTAAGTACATTCACGTTGTTGTGCAACCATCACCACCATGCGTTTCCAGAACTTTTTCATCGTCCCAAACTGAAACTCTGTCCCCGTTGAACACTAACTGCCCATCCGCCCTCCCTCTGCCCCAGCATCCTTCTACTTTCTGTCTCTGTGAATCCGACGGCTCCAGCGACCTCTTTTAAGTGGAATCGGACAGTACTTGTCCTTTTGTGACGGGCTTGTTGCTTTGAGTGCAGTGTCCTCAAGCGCATCCATGGTGTAGCCTGTGTCAGAATTTCCCTCCTCTTTGGGGCTGCATAATATTCCATTCTGTGTATACACCACATTTTGTGTATCCATTCATGTGTCTATGGACCCTTGGGTTGCTTCAACTTTTTGGCTATTGTGAATAATGCTGCTTTGCACATGGACGTACAAATATCTGTTTGTGTCCCTGCTTTCACTTCTGTTGGGTGCGTAGACTATGTCTTGAAGAGTCCGTAAGCACCACTGGACTTGGGCTGACTGAGCGTCCCCCTGCAGGAGAGGCAGCAGCGTCCAGTGCAGGTGCGTGTCCTTTCAAGGGGGGTGAATTGTACACAGCGATTGCTTTTTGCTGTCATTGAGCTTCTACATATCAGTTCCTAAGAGTTTTGAATGTTTGTCTGTCACCAGTTAGCCTTTATAATCTCTTGCAAAGACAGAGAAACATAGTTATTGTTTTTATGTTCTCTGATGGAAGGTAGAAAACAAATTCCTCTGTGTACTTTGACTATCCTTTGACACATATGAATAGCAGCTCTCCTCCCCTCATGTAGTTGCAGGGGTAACCAAAGTGTCTTAACCCAGGCTCAGAATCCCAGAATTGTCATATCATAATTTGCATTGTGATCGTCTTTTAGGTCGTAGGGCAAACAAAATATGCATGGCAACATCTCTTATTCTGCAGTTCAAAATATGCCCTTCAAAGTCTGTGTGTGGGATGTCCAAGGCCTCCTGAGTTTGGGAAGTGCAGCCACAGAGCCCCCTGTGCAGGATCCATGGTGTGCAGTAACAGTAAAGGCTCTGAGAAGTCCTGCAAGGCAGACTCCATCTTCCCTCTGATTGTTACTGCAGACGAACACCTGTTGGTGCCCTTTCAAGCACCTTCAGAAAATGCCTCAGCTGCTGACTTAGAAGTGAACGCGTGTTAAAGATGCAGCCCCACAGGGGAGCACAGCCCAGCTGAAGGTTTCATTTATGGACCGTTCCCTCCTCTCTGCGTCCTGTGTGCCTTGGAGAGAGGGGAAGGAGTGGGGAGTGCCCAGTGGGTGGCCTTGATGGCCTGCGACAAGCTTTGTGAAATCCGCTCTCGAATCAGTGGTTGATGGAGGGTTTTCACTTGGCAGTCTGTGAAGCGTACCTTTGCAGACCATGCCTTAGGCTGGGATGGAATTCAGCTGCCCTGGCTTAATTAGCAGGGCCACACCCACCAAGCCCCGAACCCGATGCAGTTAATACCGTTGCAGGAAAGAGCCTGGTTTCCAGAGGTTCACGGAAGGGGCTGCCGCACAAGTGCCTGCGTGCTGTACTTCCAAATGCATCCATAGCAGAAGACACCGTCCCAGGCCCGTCCCCAGTATTAAAGCCCGTGGGGTTCTGACCGGGCTGGCGGGTGAGCAGGGTGAGAACATCCACGCAGCCGTGGGGGGCCTGTGAGGGAGGCCACCTGAGGCCCAGTCTGGCAACGCGCAGCCGCCTGAGGGATCTCTGCCCCCTCCTTCCCCTTCCAGCTGAGTCTGTTCTCCGCTTCCCTTTCCCACCCAGCCCGGCCCGATGTGGGTCCCTGGGGTCTGTCCTCAGGAGAACTGGCTCGCGACAGTGGGTGGCGCCCCTCCAGGAGCTGATTCTGGCTTTGGCTTAAGGATACTTTGAGTTTTATTCGAGGAAAATCTTGGAGAACTGTCTGTCTTCTGTTAACTTGTCCCTCGGGATGTCGGAGGCCCCTGGTGTGGATGGCAGGGGTCCTTTCTCGGGCCTGTATCTGCATGTCCTTGTCCCGCTGAGCCCCGGGCAGCTGGAAACAAACTGCACTGTCACCTTTGGCTGTCACATTGCCAATTCTGCTCAATGTTTTGGGGAGATTAATAGTTGGTTCAAGGGAAAAAAACGTAAACACCCTTTTGGGTGTGATAGTGTCGCTAGCTTTTGAGAACCAACCTCCTTTTTCTCCTTTGGGTCAGAAACAGTATACTTAATGACTGTCTGTGGGACGTCTGGGACGTGGGGCTAATGTTGTCCTGTCTGCAGCTGATGAGATCGAAGCGAAGGGCATCGCGTCCGAGCTCTGGGGAAGGACGTGAAAGGCGTGTAGACCCCCGTGTGGAAGGGTGCCGGCTTCCCGTCCAGTCCCTCCCCACTGCGGGCACAGCTGTGCCCTGGGGGCATCTTCTGTGCTTGCCTCTCCCACTTTCTGTTCTGTGCAGAGAGGATGTACAGCTGTGCAGAGAGGATGCACAGCTAGGAAATACCCCTTCATTTGGATCAGTTAGGGTCAGTCTCGGTGAATAACGCAGACTCTCTATCAAAACTCTTTTTGAAAGTAGTTTTATTAGCTCTCCTTCAGGTGTTACTCACCCACAGACATAAGCCCCAAAGGAGCTGCTTAAGTGACAGAATTAATGAGTAATAATCACCAGGCATCTGCCTTATATTAGTTTTGACTCATGACAAACCTATATTGCAAGTTTTATGACTCCTGTATCATAGATGTTGCAACTGAGGCCCCAAGGGGTGAGGTAACTCACCCGGGTCACGTGACTAGAATGGAAACTCTGGGTCCATCAGCTGAAAATCTGTGCTCTCACCTCGGTGCGGCTGTCGCCTTCCGGCCCAGCCCGGCCCAGCCCAGCCCAGCCCCCATGTTGGTCTCTGAATTCCAGGCCTCCTGCAGGCTCTTGTTTATCTGATGACGCTCTTCTGCGGAGACCCTGGTAAGCTATAGCCCAGCCCAATAACAACAAAGGAAAAGGCCAAATTGGTAAAAATTCCCCAACTAGTGTTCTGCTAGACCTTTTGTGAGTCCAGCACCTGAGGGTTCTGTGTACCTTGTTTTAGCAGGCTGGTGTCAGCTGTCTTTGTGGAAAAGGTGACCATTTAGATTCACATGTGTGCTGGCTTCTAACTTGAGTCAGACACAGCAAACAACATCCTTGTTTGAAGAGGCCGTTTTGCCTAATATTATTCACGTCCTTTCAAGATGGTGAGACCGATGTTGAAACAGGGAGAAAACTGGTTTAGCTTCTCAACTGCCCTGATTTATTATTTAAAAAAAAAAAAAAAGTGACTGTTGGACAAGAAGGCCAAGAGTTGGTCTCAATTAGAACGTTGAGATAATTTTTTAAAATTCTTTATGTTGTAAGGGCTTTGGACCAGAGTGAACGTGGTGCCGACAGACGACCGTGAGGTTGGGAGCTGGACCACACACCTCTGTCCTGCTCGGCAGTGATGGACTTGGGCGGTTTGCATCAGGGCCACCTGTGAGGAAGTGAGATCTTCCACAGCAGCCTGAGCTGGGGTCCAGCAGCCCCAGGGTTTTGTTTTTTTTTTTGCCGCGCTGCACGGCATGCAAGATCCTAGGTCCCGGACCAGGGATCGAACCCGTGCCCTCTGCAGTGGAAACAAGGAGTGCTCTGGACCGCCAGGGAAGTCCCCAAGATTTTTTTATTTTGAGCAAGTTACGTCATTTCTCTAGGCTTCAGGCTTCTCATTTCTAAAATTAGGAGGTTGACCTTGACTTTTCCCAGTATTTCCGTACTAAAATTCTATGAAAAATAAGATACTGGGATATTATTTTTAATAGATGCCTTTGAGTACATACCTGCTATTCACAGGGACTTTACCAGCCGTTTTTGTTTAGTCATTGTAACAGTGAAGTAACAGCAAAGGTTGTCCTGCTTCCACAGTAACGCTTTGCTTCCTCGTACCTGAGGTCTTCTGAATACCAGGCAAGACAAATGCTGCAACCGAGAACAATTTAGTGTAAACCGCAGAATTGTTTATATTTGCATGAACAAGTGCTGTTTCTTTGAGTTTATTGGGGTGGGGAAAGAACATGAGTTTTAATCAGACATGGATTGATAATCTTCTACTGAAAAACCCTTTGACTTTGGACTAGTTGCTTCCCCTCTGCCTCAATTTCCTCATCTGTAAAGTGGACTCACTAGTCATAAGCCCGTGTTGTAGGGCTGTTTCGATCCCTGAATAAGATGCTTAGTCAAAGCAGCCAGCAGAGCACAAGACCACGGCAGGTGCTTAACAAACGTTGAGACGATACTTAATTTATGTAACCGATTTGTTCTATTAAGAGAGAATTATTCATTGTTTTAAATAAATGTCTCATACCCTGTATTCTGTGGGCTTTTATAATGAAACTAGAATTCTCTTCCTCTTGGGGAAAATTACTAATGGTGAAAAGTGTGGCGGAAACACTTAAAAACTATATTGCCTGTATAAATGTTGTATAATATGTAATTATGTATTAATTATTTAAATCCTGTTTGAAGAAATAATCACGGAGAGAAAGAGGGTTGAGAAGGTGCATGGCACAGGGAACACAAGCAAACACAGAGCACGTCCACTTCCGGAGTGGCAGCTCCACGTGCTGTCCTGCCCCATCCCAGCCATCAGCTTAGAGACTGAGGACGTGGTCCCTTTCTTCAGGGACTCACGGTCGAGTGCCGGGGTCGGCAGACTTTCCCTGTGAAGGGCTGAATAGTAGACATTTTCCGCTTTGCAGGCCGTGTGTCCTGTGTTGTCACCCCTGTGCTCGGCACATGCACTTGTGCACTAGCAGAGACGGGCCCCATCGAACTCAACGTGCAGAACAGGGGGCAGGGCCACATCGGGCCTGCGGGCTGTAGTTTGCCAACCCCTGAGCTGGTGAAAGGAAGATTTGTAAGCAGCAGGCAATTATGTTATGTTCTGATAAATAGTCCTGAGTTCAGGTTGTCATAGGAGTACAGAACAGGGGTACTAGGAAGAGGAGAGCTTCTCAATTGACTTGATTAAGTATATGGAAACGTATTCTTTGTATCTTTCTAATTTTCTACCCCTTGTAATTAATTGTGTGCTTACAAAGCTGCTGTATGCCCATCGAAAGGCATAACGCCAGGAGTACAGAAAGGCTGCCATTCTCCAACCCGCAGGTGATCTACAATGTTAAATAATTTTGGTTGAAATGAGTTTTATCCATTGAGCCAGGAAAATCGGGGTGTGCATGGATATTGTAGGACAGGCAAAGGGCCCTGCGGCTTTTGGGGAACTGGGGGTCCCCTGGCGTGGCTGGGCCCTGGCAGGGCAGAGAGGTGAGGGGTGACTCGGCCCAGAGGCACTTCTCAGGGCTGAGAGAAGTCAGGGTCACAGCTGCCAGGCAGTGGGGAGGGACAAGGCATTTGTCTCCGCAGGTAAAAGATAATTTTCCTTCTGCCTCTGAGTTCTTCTCGATTGATCACCTGGTCATCACATTCTTCTCGTTCCAAGGATTCCCTGACCCTGCTGTCCAAAGGTCTCCACACTTCGCTCCCTTCCAGAATTAGTGGGACTCGTTTCAATGTTACAGTCCAGTTTTGTTCCCGCGCAATACTAAAAGATCTCTTCTAGTAACACATGTAGCAACTGTTTAATTTCTTGCTAAGAATCTTTCAGTTACTTAATATCAATTACGTGTGAGAAGCCGGTGTGTTGAATTCACTTAAGGCATGAATAGTTCCCTGGGGTTGAATGTTCAGGGCGGTGGAGTTTTTTGTTTTTTGTGTTTTTTCTCTCTTTCTGTTTTTGCAATAGTCCTCTTTAATGTATAGGGTTTACTATCGATTTCCCTTCTTAGAGGTAGTAAAATAGGCATTGCAGGATTTGGAAAGACTCTCCAGGGTTTTGGTTGATAGAAGGTCGTTGCTTATTTACCGTCTCTGCTGCCTGTGGATCATAGATTCAGCATCCCCCAGGGCCATAGTGGGCATCATGGCCCACTCGTAAGGACGTTTGCTAACGTAACCTCTGCTTAGAACTGTACAGTGTTCCTTGTTTCCTTTCAGAAAAAGGAAAGGAAAATTGAGTGCCTCGTGTTACCTCGCAGAGATGATCCTACATCCACTACTCAGGGCCTGTTTAGGTGGTTAATTTTCTGTTTCCTTTTTAAGTTAGCTTCTTAAATTTTTATTTATTTTTTAAATTGAAGTGTAGTTGATTTACAATGTTCTGTTAGTTTCAGGTGTACGGCAAAGTGATTCAGTTATACATAATATATATGTATATATCATTATATTCTATCATTCTTTTCCATGATAGTTTTTTACAAGGTATTGAATATAGTTCCCTGTGCTATAAGAAAGAGGTTTTATACTTCCAGCCCTTTAAAAATGGTCAAATTCAGTAAGAACCGGGAAAGCCCCCGAAGGCGACAGGTTGAAGCCGTTGTCACATCCATCTCTCTTCCTCCACACCAAGGTGGTACCACAGCCAAAGGACAGCAGGCGTAAGAGTCGTCACTGGAAGAAAAACAGAACAAGACCGATCACTGAGTAAGCGTTAGGGTGAGTCTAAAATGACTACACTAGTCCAAAACGGAGCTACGCGAGGTTGAAGTTCACCAGCTTTGACAGTGTGGTCTTGGACCGGTTTCCTTTGCACGAGGAGAGAGCGGGTTTGCTGGTCTCCTCCATGGAGCACCCACAGGCTCACAGTAGGTTTTTGGTTCAACTATTTCCCTCAGCGTGCTGTGTTTGGGTTTTTGGCACCAAGTTGGTTGGGGAAAAAGAAAGTGGAGGAGCCGTTTGAGCAGCAATTAATGAAAAACAGGGAAACAAAACTAAAAAGAAAACCCAAAAACCTCCCATTGTATCTGGCAAGGTCGTTCATTATGTCATTTAAGGAAGCTCGAGAGAGTGCCAGCCCTAATTGGCAGTTATGTTGGCTGCTGTGAATCTCCTAAAATTGGAGGATGAACTTAGAGGCAAAAAGCAGAGAATAATGTGGGGTTTTCAAAATATGCAGTATTTCTTGAATTTTGATAGCATCTTTAGGAAAAAAAATCCGAATACTACTGGATTAAAAAGAACAAAAACGGGGCTTCCCTGGTGGTGCAGTGGTTAAGAATCCGCCTGCCAATGCAGGGGACACGCGTTCGAGCCCTGGTCCAGGAAGATCCCACATGCCGCAGAGCAACTAAGCCCGTGCGCCACAACTACTGAGCCTGCGCTCTAGAGCCTGCGAGCCACAACTACTGAGCCCACGTGCCACAACTACTGAGCCTGTGCTCCAGAGCCTGCAAGCCACAACTCCTGAAGCCCGGGCGCCTAGAGCCTGTGCTCTATAACAAGAGAAGCCACCACAATGAAAAGCCCGTGCACCGCAATGAGGAGTAGCCCCTGCTCACTGCAACTAGAGAAAGCCCGCACACAGCAACGAAGACCCAATGCAGCCAAAATAAATAAATAAAATAAATCCATTAAAAAAAAAAAAACGGAATAACACAGACCTGCATAGGCTGCCTCAGTGTTGAGCAGCTGATTGTAGCTAATGTGCTTCGTGGGTCCAGCTTATGTGGCCAGCCTTCCAGGGTGTGTGTGTGTGTCGGGGGTGGGGGGGAGGTGTTCTTGCCACTTCTCTTGTCTCCAGTTAAGAAACACAGAGCAGGGCAAATCCTCGGTGTATCAAACAGTGGTTCATGAGGGTCTGCTGAAATACCACTTTAGGGGGAAAAAAAGGTTGCGGAAGAATGCTGACCCTGCATTTCTCTAAATTCCTCCAGTTCAGTCAGGAATTTTGTTTTATTTAAGCTTTTGAAGTTTTAAGCAGTGTTATCCCCTTTGCAGTCTGAGCAGAAACTTTTCCGTTTATCTCTACTGACTCCTCAGGGTTGGAACAGACGTGCGTTGTGACTGGTAAGACCCTCGTGGCTTCTGATGGAGCAGCCTCGGATGGGCATCTCCAGCACAGAAGATGAAACTTGGCGGAAATTTTTCACTTAGTTTCCTAAAAAATGCTTTTGGCTTTAGTCAATGAACATTAACATCATCAGTAATCTTCAGGCTCTGAAGATGTAGTTTGTTTCTAGTCATTTTGCAAACAAGCTTCCGCTAGGCCTGAGTGTTTAGATTGTGTTAAAATGCATATTCCTGAAAAGGTGAAAAGTTTTTTTTTTTTTTTTTTTAGTCATTTGGTCTCACCGTAACTACTATCACTTCCACATACCACTGTGGGTGGGAGTTTATATTACTTTTACCTCTACGTTTTTTCTTTCATTATAAGGCTTATAGATTAACTGTAGGAAGTTTGGAAAAGTCAAGAAAAGTATAAAATCGAAAATAAAACTCAACTCTCCAGAGATAGTCACTTTAAATATTTTGGAATATCTTCTAATTTCCCCTGTGGACCCAAATATCTCCTCTATTCATGGTTTTTTATTCTGAGCCTTTCTCATACCGTTACGTCATGAGCATTTTTCTCAATCATTTGCTTTCAAAAGCAAACATTTTCATGCTGTATAGCCTTGCTGATGTCAGGCAGGTTCCCATGTCTTACAAGTTACAAACACTGAGCATCGTTGCACCAGGACATCTGTGGGCATCAGTCATAGTCTCCTTGGGAAAAACTTCCAAGAAAGGGCATTGCTGGGATAAAGAGTGTTCATGATTTCACGTCACGGGACGCATGTTGCCAGACGGCCTCGCAGAAACGTAGTGCTTCGTTCACACGCCCAGCACAGATTTGATCCTCTTGGCTTCTCCTGCATTGTTGGGAAACGTAAAAAAAAATTTTTTTTGAAAATGAAATATTGAGCGTTGATTTTAGTTAGTGGAATTGAGCATTTCCCAGGTGTTTTTTTTAACCATTTGTTTCATATTTTGTTAATTTGCCGGGTGCTTTACCCATTTCTAGTAGGAGTATCAGTCTATATTGTTATGGAAATACTTACTAAGGATAGTAACCCTTCGGCTGTTGTAGGGGAGGAGAAAACCTTTTTCCTCTACCCTCCTAGGCTCTGTGGCTGGGGCCCTGGGAACTAGACTGAAGGCAGCTGAGCAAGAGGGAACCAGGGTTCATTGCCAAGTGGAGCCGGGCACACAGGAGCGCTTGGTGACCAGTAACTCAAAGGGGTGGTCAGAACTTGGGCTCACATCTTAACAGAAGGACAGTCCGTTTGTACAGAAGTGAGGAGACAGAAGAAAAGGGGTTGAGGCTTTTAGGGGTGGCAAACTTGGGAAGGAAATATATGGGGGAACTAATGGAAGATGAGGGTTGTTTCATTGAGGTTGTTTTTAATTTTTATCTTATATTGGAGTACAGCTGATTTACAATGTTGTGTTAGTTTCAGGTGTACAGCAAAGTGATTCAGTTATACGTATTTTTCAAATTCTTCTCCCATTTAGGTTGTTACAGAATATTGAGTTCCCTGTGCTGTATAGTAGGTCCTTGCTGATGACCTGTTTTATATATAGTAGTGTGTACATGTTAATCCCCAGCTCCTAATTTGTCAGTGAGGCTGTTTGCAGACACATCTGGGTGCCAACTTTGTCTTCACGGCCATAGGACTTCCCCGGGGAGGGGGTTTATGGCCTTCATTTCTCAGAAGCCTCTGCTTTTAGGCAGATAGGGACACTCTGAGAAGGCTTCTTTCTGAATCTGCTGATTCTCATTTGCTCCAGCTCAAAATCATCCTTAGGCCAACGTGGCATGTTTTGGGGGTGACCCATTCTGATCCCCCTTCCAATATATTTTACAAATTTATCTCTTTATAATTTTGTTTAAGTTTGTTTTTTGCGGTACACGGGCCTCTCACTGCTGTGGCCTCTCCCGTTGCGGAGCACAGGCTCCGGACGTGCAGGCTCAGCGGCCATGGCTCACCGGCCCAGCCGCTCTGTGGCATGTGGGATATTCCTGTACCAGGGCACGAACCTGTGTTCCCTGCATCGGCAGGCGGACTCTCAACCACTGCGCCACCAGGGAAGCCCTTGTTTATGGTATTTTTGATGCAGGGAGGTTTTAAATAATAAGTAAAATGAATAATAATTAAGGAGTAACAGATAAACTGTTATAAAATCCATCATCTTTTTCTTAAGTAGTTTTTTTCCTCTTAGTTTTTATTCTCAGGGAGTCTCTCCACTTCAAATTCGATAAGTAATCTGTTTTCTTCAGTTTTCTTACGTTCTTGTTTTGCATTTGACTTTATCATAGTATCTTCATTATTGCTGAAAATAAGATTATCTTCCTCATCTCCCATTTATTTTCCATCTTCTTTAGAAACTTCATTAGTTTCCTTGATGAATATTTCTCCCCTCTGGCAAGTCAAGCAATTAGATGATTCCCTTGAAAATAGTATAAATTTTATTTCTTTTAGCTTATCTTTAAAATATATAGGTAGGAAAACAGTCTACCAGATTTTCTGTAACCACTGCCTTTTTTTTGAAAAACAGAACATGTGCAGCTAAGATTGAGATCATATTCTAGGGTCAGTTCCCTCACCGTGGAGCATCACGTGGCATCACAGTGGACCATCCCCGGTCCTGGAACAACGGCAAGGGAAGCAGGCGTCAGACTATGAAATGGGGCCATGACGTCTCCGCTTTTGCGATCTTGTTAAACCTGCTGACAAAGTGCTTGACTAGAGGGCTGTTCTCATTGTTGTGAAGGGAATGGATTTGAGGGATTAATGCATGGAGACCCCTGTGTTAGTTCAGTGGGGAGGCCCCCTGTCCTCTTGCCCTGCACACTCCTTCCCAGGGAGATCTGGTCATAAAATCAGTGCTTGCCGAATTGCAGAAGCAGCTGAGAGCTGAGCCTCCTGAAGGATGCCTGGAGCAGCTCCCTAGAATGGCCTGTCCAGGGACTGGGTCACAGCTAGGAGGCGGGGGATTCAGGAGGTCACTGTCCAACCCGGGCTCTGGGATCACACCTCGGCCACCTGCAGACCAAGCCCTGCCCGATGTGACCACCAAATGGATGTCCCACCTATTCCTGCCTTAACGCTCTTCCTAATTCAAGTTACCCTGGAAATTAGATCTAGGCTGTGCGCTGGAAGTTAAGTGCAGATGACGGGCAGAACCTCAGTTACATGGGAGAGCTCAGCAGTAAGGGAGCCTGGAAGTGGTGTTTTCCAGCCCACACTGCGGGAACCCGCACCAAAGGGGTGACGAGCGAGCCTCCTCACGCGTCCCCATAAATCAGGTTGTCCATAACAGAGGTGGAGTGGGGGGTGGGTGCCAGGTACGCTAGGAAGGAGCGCCCTCTGGCATCGGTGATTGACAGGTGTGAGAAGAGGGAGGTGACAGGTGATGATGTCAGAGACAGAACCTGTGCCACTGAGTCCTGGCTGTGCACAAGTTAGGTTTCTTAACGTCCCTTAGCCTTTGCTTAGTGAAATGACCGATTGCCGCGTCTTATCGATAGTGGGACAGATTTCGAAAGCGAGGTGATCTCAGAGCTTCTTCATACTTCTGAAATTCTTCTGGAGGTTGTAGGACATCTGAGCATATTTTATTTTCATCAGAAGTGGGGCGATCGGACAAGGGATGCTGTCCCCGTGGATTCCCAGCCCTACCTCACCTTGTTTACGGAGTGGACCTCAAGGGGCCTCCAGGGTTTAGGGGTGTCCAGCAGACCCCGAGCAGGAGGGACTTTATCTTGGGGAGCCCGCTGGGGTCTGGAGTGGTTTTCTTGTTGACTCAGAGATGCTGTCTGCTCCGGTGCCTGATGGAGGGGTTACGGCGCCAGGTGGCTGTCGTCCTGGGTCCTCCCCCCACCCCGCCCCCCAGGCTGAGGACCGCTGGGCCAGCGACACTGCTAACCAGGCTGCCTTTCCCTCCTGGCCGTGGGAGCGGCTCTGTCTCCCTCAGCTGTTTCAGTTTTCCACTCCCGCCTTGTTAATTGATAGGGATTGCACTGAACATCTGACTAGGTAGCAACTGAATTGGGTCATGGCTGCCCAAGGCCAGGGCGAGTTATTGTTCAGGGGCCTGAACCCACAGCAGTGTTGGCAATCCGCTCCCCGCCAGATGCTTTTATGAGAATCTCTTTTGTCTCCTGGGCGCCTAATACAAGCAGAATGTGCTGCTTGGCATCACTTAACCTCAAATAAGCTCATCAGTGAGCAGTCTGGGTGGAGACGGGAGTGACTGATTCTTGGCCACAGAGCCAGCAGCTGGTCCCCCTTCCTCCCCTCCCCCTCCCCCTCCCCCCTCCCCCTGGCAGCAACCTGGGGCTGGGTGTGTCCTTCTGCTGCCAAGCACGTGCCAGGCTGAGGTGCAGGAAGGTGTGATGTGATTGGGATTGTAACCATTATAGGTGTTGTAAGCATCTCCTGGCCCGGAGGAGCCAGATGGGCTGGTGGATGTAGCTCTTAGCCTTGGAAATCAATTGCTTTGTGGGTAGAGTCCTGTGCTGGGCAGAGTGGAGAGAAGACAATTCAGAAACAGCCTCAGAATGTGATAAACCAGGCTGGGGAGACAGAACGTACACACACGGGTACTTCCGTGAGTGCTGGTTTTCCAGGCTGGCCTCCACAAGCCCCCTTAGCTCACGCTCTAGTTTCTGACCCGGCATTTGCTGCACAAAGCGCTGACCAGCCCTGCTGTGCATGTTTCACGCGGCCTTTGGCCTCACACTGCTCTTGGGGGTTGACTGTTCGAGCCCTGGCCCAGGCCTGGGAAGCTCATTCACTGTATTCAAAACAGCAGGGAAATGACAGGCCAGGGCGGCATCGTTGTCACCTGGGCGGCTTGTCAAACTGCTTGCTGTGCTTCCTCCAGAACTTCCCGTTCGGGGTCTGGCGTGGGCCCGAGAATGTGCCTTTCTGACGCCTTCCCAGGTGATGCTGATGCTGCCGGTCCCTGGGCAGACGTAGGGGGATGTCATCCCTGGAAAGAACACCTGTATCTGAATTGTTAATGATGAGGTGACGTGCAGCTAGCAGTGACGGCCCTGGATGTGTCCCAGGGAGTCCAGGGAATGACGTGGCGGGCGGCCGCCTTCCTGCTCTGTCCAGGCTGGCTGGCCCCTCCCTTCGCAGTGGCTGGTGCAGAAGCTCGGCTTGTCCCAAAGCCCGTTGAAGCCGAGACCCCTTTTGTTTGCCCCTCGGGCCCAGACGTCAGTTGCTTGTGGGTTGAGGGCCGTGTTTCCACTTGGACGCACGTCACTTCGAGGGAGCAGACGTGCATTTCTCTCTCACTTCTGCAAAAGGAGGAAGGAAAAATTGGAGGGTTATTTTTATTTGTTTTTCTAAATAATAAAGCTTAATTGTAAAGATAGTCTAAATGTTGTATTCACCAATTGATTGGCTTTCTCTCCAAGTGGAGAGAAAGTGGCTTTAGGATGTAATATGGGAAAACACAAGGGACATTGATGAGGAAAAAAAGTAAGAATGCTTAGTTAAAATTGATATTTCAGTATTCACTGCTAACCCTCTTTATTTTTAAGGCGACTTATAAAGTTTGGGGAGTTTTTTGGGTTGGAAACACAGAGGTTGCTTTCAGTTTCCTCGTGTTACTGTGATACCCCATGCAAAAAGCTGGCAGGGGCTTTCCACCTGCAGGGCCGCGTGACAGCTGTGCCAGGGATGGGGGACTCCCGGCCTGCGCTGGCAGGATGGAGGAAAGACTCATCCGCAGATTCATGGGGGGGTGAGGCCCTGCAGACTTTTATCCTCTGTCCTGGGCTAAAACGTTACCCCGCCTTCTGTGGGCAGATTTATATTTCTCATTGTTGGATTTTCAAAAGCATTGAAGAGACTCTCAGAGGTATGTGTGACACAGCCTGTAAAGGGTGTCATGACCCTGAGCGCAGTTATGTGTTGCCCTTATGATTGACAAGTGGCCTCTGTGTGTGTTTCTCTCTGATCTGTTTTCTATTTGCCCCTCTCTAGTGGGATCTTGTGTGTGATAATGCCTGGAAGGTCCATGTCGCTAAGTTCTCCTTACTGGTTGGATTAATCTTTGGCTACCTGATAACTGGATGCATTGCTGACTGGTAAGTACCCACATGCCCGCCGCACAAACCTGGGAGCCGCAGCAAGCCTCTGCTGCCTAGCGGGGCACGGTCGGTGTGAGCTCACCGTGACCGAGGCTCTCCTCTGCCCTGGTGCTGGTGGCAGAGCAGAAGGCTGTAGCTGCCACCTGCAGCATTCAGAATGAAAGGAATTGGCCGGTGCACAGAGCAGACCCTTTTGAAGTGAGAATCTAAATTCATTGCAGTTCCCTGGCTGCTAGAATCTAGCAAAACCGGCTTGCAGCCTGCAAGCCCACGTCCTCCTGACCGTCAGAGTGCAGTTAGGAAGAGCCTGGGGACGTGGCTTCGAGGCTTTATGGTCCGGGCCCTGAGCGGGTGGATATACGAGAGGCGTCAAAAGATGGGGAGAGGACACGGCGGACTCTCTTCACCCCCGAGAACTGGGCGGTGGGGCCGTGCCCATGAGCTCCCTGAATGCCCACAGATCTTAGAGAGGGACAGTCCTTGTAGCTGGCTTGGCCAGCAGATGCCTGTGCGGGTCCACAGGGAGCTAGACCTTGAAAAGTGGACAGCATGTGCGTAATGGCTGGGCAGTGCAGGCAGAGGGGCGGTGACCAGAGGTGAGAAGGAATACGCTTTACGTGGGTGGGTTAGGGGCCAGGTGTGTGGTTCAGGGTGAAGTGACAGGTTGTTCGGAGGGCGATGGGGGCAGTCATGGTAATAATAACAGCGACCATGGTAGCACCCCTCGCTTACTGGCTGCCTGCAGTGGCCGGGCACCGTGCTGAGTGTCTCCGTGGATTAGAATATCCCGTCCTCATGGCACCCCGTTGGGAAGGTACTCTTATTACCCCCGTCTCATGGTGGAGAAATGGAAGCACGGACGTTTAAGTAAAATCCCCAGGTTCACTCAGCTTTTAGGTCGGAGAGCCAGGATTTGAGACTAAGCTGGTGGTGGCCCCAGAGCCTGGCTCCACGGGTGTAGACAGCTGGCTGGTGGTACTCCAGAGAGCGCCTGCGGGGACAGAGCGGCGGGGGAGCCCAGGGAGGCCCCTTTCAGGTCTAGAACTTTCTTCCCCAAGGCTAGCGCCTATTTTGGGAGTTCCTTGCATTAATGTGAAGTGTGATTTCCTGAGTGTTCAGAATTTGCTTAATCATCGTTTGGAAGTGCTTTTTAAGGACATACTCCCTGGAGACGGCAACAGAGACGCTGTCAGTGATCTCTGGAAACCCACAGCCCGCCCTCGCATGGGGTTTGGTGGTGGCTTTTCTTGGGGAGTGGAGGCGGGGAAAGGGCGAGGGTTTGGGGTTTTGTTTTTTTTTTAAACCAAATCCTTGAGCTTAAACGTCTTCAGAGTGAGCTATACTGACCTAAAAGATACTCTAATCCCAATGTTTTAACCACAAAGACTTTTGTTTCCTAGAAACCTGCATTGAAATAGGTGGGGAAGGCTATGGTGATATAACCACGTCACTTCTTCCTAAAAACACGGACTTGACGGAGGTTTTAGTGTCCCGATTCCTGAGAGATTTAATAGGGGAAGTAAATACGGACCTCGAGCAACAGATCTGTGACGGTTTAAATTGCTTAGACGGGGTTTTGTGGTTTCTTCCTTCTGGCCCATCCACGCCGTTTGGCCTCCCTGACCGCACGCCAGGCCTGGGGACAGAAGACAGGAGAGTCTGGGGTCTCCCTTGGCGAGCAGCCAGAGTCTGGTGCCGTGGCCGCTTGGCCAGGGTCGCCGTGGTGGGCGAGGGGCACTGGGGGGTCAGGGCGGGCAGCTTGTGCTGGGGCTCCCTGCACGTGTGAGTGGGCCTCAGTTCCAGTTTGAAAGTTTGGTGTTTTCCACCCTTGCCTGATTTACTTTTGGCATTTTACTCCCTGCTAGAGCCTTACTTCAAAGGAGATAAACACGTGTAGAGGGGAGCCCGGATTTCACAGCCCTTGGCACCGTTTCACGGCTGTGTAGGGAAGTTGATCCAGTCCTAGGTTAAGCTAAGACCGCAGTCAGCGTCTAAGAAAACTTTAAAAAGTGACTGTTTTCCACACACGTTCTATCTGGGACCGGACAGTATGTACGGTCACGCGTTAGTTCACATGGAAGAGGGGGACCGGCCTGGTCAGTGGCTCTCGCCCGATGACCTCGTTCCCCCCCCCCCTGGGTCTTTGGCTGGACATCCTGCATGTCTCGCCCAGCCGGTCCCGGGAGGCTGCCTTTATGGGCTGCACTGCGGGCCCCCTTGTCCTCTGGCTCCCGGCTAAGCCTGGCCAGCGGGGCAGAGGCCAGGGGTGGGGGGGCGCGGGGAGCACAGGCTGGAGATGTGAGGGAGGGGACAGCAAGGTGGCAGCATTTCCCTCCCCTGCTTGGTCTCTGTAGAGTTGCCATCGTTCGGGGCCCCCCTGCCTGCGCCCCGTCTCTGAGCTCTGGACTGTCCTTGCTCCCCACTCCCTGCTGTCGGCAGCCCCAGCCTTCTCTCCCAGCTTGCCCCCCGCTTTGTAAATAATCCCTCCGTTAGAGTCTCCTCCGAGTCCTCCGTTTGAGCGGGACACCTGTGTCCTGTGGAGACCCTGTCGTATTTCTCTGGGGGCTGTCATGGTTACCAGGCACTTGGTGGCTTGACTGACCTGACTCGCGGTCCTGTAGTTCGCGCCAGGCTGAGCCCAGGGTGCCCGCAGGGCTGCAGGACCCCCTGGGGGTGCTAGGAGAGAATTCACTGCCTTGCTTTCTCCACCTTCTCGCGTTCCTTGGCTCCTGGCCCACTTCTAGTTTCCGAGCCCGAGATGGCTGGTCAGGTCCTTCTCACAAGGTCATCTCTCTGGTTCCCTGCAGCCGGGACAGGCTCTCCGGGTCCTTAGATTGGACCCACCTGGACAGTCACCTCACCTCAGGCCCTTCACCTTCGTCACGTCTGTACAGCCCCTTTTGCCTTGAGAGGTGACACAGTCACAGGGTCTGAGGATTAGGACCGGGGCCCCCCCGAGGCCGTTATTCTGCACATCACAGATTTGGGGGTGCGATTTTACCAGTCAGCTGGTGGGGGAGGGCCCCAGCTCTGGGGCAGCCGGTGCGCACGTGAACTCCAGGGCTTTCTAAATCACTTGCACGTGTCTATACCCGACCGCCCTTCCTGAAGAAAGCACAAGCCTCGTTTGACGGAGCCTCATCTTCCTCAAGATTCCATCCTTCCTCAGGGAGCCTGGATTCGGGGCTGCGGGGTTCTGACCCTGAGGACCATGTTGGCCCACAGTTCCTAACACTGATTTTCACTTAATGATTTTAACAACCATTTGGGAGGGAAAGATTTAGAATCATTTCTACAAGTTAAAAAAAAAAATCCAGGATCTTTCCTAAAGTGTCAGGACAGGGCAGACCATATCTGGTGGGCGACAGGGACGCAGGATGCGGGAAGGGGACCCACGAGCTGCTGGGTGCCCTGTCCGTCATCCCTGTTAGCGATCCCAACACACTGTGATGCAGGACGATTATCCCCGTGTTACAGAGAAGGGAAGTCGAGGTAAACAAAAATGGGTAAGTTAGACTTTGTTTTCCTTCATTTTAGGAGACCAACTAAGCCATGCTTAAATTTATTTCTGTAAACGGGTTGGGTTTGGACCAAACTACCTATAGAGTCTTTGCTGATGAGGACTTAGTGGCCCCAGCACAAGTCAGGGGAGGTAATGGCTAAAAGCTCGATAAGAAGGTTGACTTACGTTGCGTTGAGCTCACAGCCTTGCCGTCCTTTCTCTAAACCAAAGCGACTGACGGGGCTGCTCAGAAGCCTAAGGAATTCTGAATGAAACTGTGTCCTGTAGTTCCCGCCCCCAGAGTTTCTAGAAATTACATCCATCCCCTGCACAGGGCAAGACCGTGCACTCCTGAGTGTTGCTTTTTTAAAAAGCAGCTTTATTGAGAGATAATTTACATACCATAAAGCTCCCCCATTTTAAGTACCCAATTCAGTGAGTTTTAGTATATTCACAGGGTTATGCAGTCACACCACACGCCGAGTCTACACCATTGCCATCTCCTGCCCATTTGTAGTCACCGCCATTCTCACCCCAGCCCTAGACAACCACGAATCTACTCTCCATTCTCTCCATTTGCCCTTTCTGGGCACTCTGCTCTTAGGTAGGTGCCTCGTCCTAAGTCCAGGTGTTTGGGGTACCAGGCGTGGACTTTGTTCCCTTGGCAAATGGAGTCCAGTTGCTCTGTGAGCCTTCCTTCCAGTTCACTCTGGCTGTGTCACATTCATCTGTGTGGTGGAGGGTTCTGCTCTACTTGGGACACATGGCAGGTTGGGAGGGATGGAGAACAAGGGCCTCCCCATCCCAGTGGGCCACCGCTACCCAGCCCCCCCACCCTGGGCCACGCCTAGAAGCACATCGCCCCCTAGTGGTCACCGAGCTCTCACCGGCTGGCGCTGTGGCCCACCAGCCCAGGGTGCGCGCTGCCGTTTCCCGAGGTGCAGAGGATGGGCCCCTGGGGGCTTCACTTTCAGATCCACACCCGTTGTGTACAGGTCAGGCTACCTTAGTTTAGCCTGTGGTCCCTTAAATTTCCTTCTCATCATACAGTTGAAACCAGTCGGCAGCCGGCTGGGCCCTGGGCTCCACCAGGCCACGGGTCAGGTCGGGCCAGACTAGTTAACAGCCCAGAGAAACGGCTTGAAGCCGCTTGCCTGGGGTCTGTGTTGACCCTGGAGCCACTTCCAAAGGTCAGCAGCTTCTCAGGACATTGAATGTTGGGCGTGTCAAGGTTGGTGTTTGGGGAAGGTGTCATTGATTGTGTTGAATTATCCCCCATGTACTCACTCGGGCACAGACTCGCCAACAGGACTTGGTTCCCGTCTCTCTGGTCTGTTGTGCGGTACTGTTGACCTGTGTTCCCTAATCTACAAGTCCAGCGGGTGCGTGCATATACCCCGGGGGCCTTCTACCCCTGGGCCTCCCCAGGTGGGTCCAGGAGGGATACAGACTCAGTGCGGTGCTCACCCGGCACCCAGCGAGCACGGCGGTCCCAGGGATGCCGTGGCGTCCGGCCGGCGGCCCCACCCGGCGGTGGCGGCTAACCGTGTCCCTGTCCGCGTGCAGGTCCGGCCGGCGGCCCGTGCTGCTCTTCTCCGTCATCTTCATCCTCGTCTTTGGACTGACCGTGGCGCTGTCTGTGAATGTGACCATGTTCAGCACGCTCAGGTTCTTTGAAGGATTCTGCCTGGCCGGAGTGATTCTCACCCTGTACGCGCTACGTAAGTAGGAGCCTTCACGGCGGGTCTTGAAGAAACGAGGGGACGTGTGGCCGCTGCGTGCGAGGTTCGGGAAGGGTGTCTGCGCGCTGCGATTCGGGGAGGCGGGGGGCGGGCTGTGGAGGCAGCAGCTTCTGGAGGTGCGGACCACAGGCCTCATCTGCTGTGAAAGCACTCGTTCCCACGTTGTGTCTCTAACCCTCCCTTCAGCCCGAGCTCAGGCTCAGGGCCCGTCGGAGGGCGTGGGGGGCTGCATCGTGGCCCGGAGAAGTGGGGATCGGCCCGCAGTGGGCGTGGACGGGCTTCTGCTTTCCCCCCGGGATGTTCTGTGCTCGCGTTCCGTGCACTGCCAATCCTGGACGTATCCGGGCATCCCTGCACTCGGTTCCGGAAGAGCATAGCAAGTGCTTGCTCCAGTGTGCTCCGACGGGCTCCTCAAGAGTTTCCCTTGTCTTTTTTTCTTTAAGACTGTGCCAGGTCCAGGCTTCCCACCTCCCCACGTGGCTTAAGTGGTCTGGGCTTGAACCCTAAGCGCTGGTGCTGGGAGAGCAAACGGCAGTCTCTTTAGGGTGAAGAAAATTTCCATCGTGTCTGTGACCTTTTAATTCTCCTGTCAAGGATGGTTGTCTCCCTTCTTTGTAGTTGGTGGTTTCTAGCACAGGGCCACAACCCCACAAGGAGAAGGAAGGCTTTAGGCATTTACTTATTTTCTAGTTTTATACTTTTTAATCATTGTGGAAAGAACTGTTAGGACTAATGTAAGATGATTTATGACATGTTTTCTTTTTCTTTCCCTTTGACAACATAGGCAGGATAGACTAGGTAGCAGTTTCCAGTGGGGTCAATAAGGGTAGCTCTGATTATCTTAAGTACGGCTCTCTTACTTTAGTCTGTGATCCCTTTAAATAACACTTTTAGATGGCCTGGATTTCGTTCCCTTATTGTAGAGAACAGAACTATAGTCGATTATAACGTAGCTTTGTAACCACAGAGAATAAAAGGGCTACAGAGGTGTTCTCCTAAAGTCACTGTGGACAGTTTTGTTATCTCCTTCCAACACTGAATTGAATTGTGGTTTCTTAGAAGTCACCATTTCCAGGTTATTTGCATTTATTTTGGAACCCTTGCTCTTGGGGGTTCTTAAGGAATGTGCGTGTTCCAGGGCAGTGGGTCGAGGGGATGGCTATTTGGAGGGTTTGTTTCTTTGAACAAACGTTATGGGCGTGGGGCTGGGGGGGGGTGGGCTTGAGCGCTTCCATTCAAGGTGCCTGGGCCGTGCTCCATCCCTGCCCACCCGTCCGTCTGTGCAGAGGAGCGGCTCTCGCGCTCGTTCTGGAGGAGGCTGCGGGCCCTGCTCTCAGGCCCTCCGGTCCCATGTTTGTTCAGGCGCGTGGGCATCTGCTCTCCAGGCCGCCATCCCCACGGGGCTCTGGTTCCCACAGGAGGACATCCGTCCTTTGCTTCGTCGAGGACGCTGTTCCCGGGGACGGCTCTGCACACTGGCAGAACGGAGCAGCCACGCTTCAGGAACTTAGCAGAGGAATAACCTCCGTCTCACCACCCCGGTACTTAGCCACGTTCGGTGGAGAGAACGTGTACGGAAAAGAGCCTTAAAGCAAAGCTGACATGTCGGCTTTATCTTGCGTGCTAACTGCTGACAGAGACCTCAGAGGACCCGGGAGGACCCTTGGGGCCCAGCGGGAGAGGAGCCTGACCTGCTGGCCCTGCCGGCCTGTGATAAGGAAGGAGAGCAGGGGGTGGCCGGCACTGGCCATCTCTGCAGACTCCCCTGAACTCAGCCAGACCTGGAGAGAATTTCCCTCAAATGGCATCATTTCAGCCTCATGTAGAATCGCCCTTGTCCCTGTGAAATCTGTTGCTGTACGTACTGTGAAAAATGAAGCTACGGCTGTTTTTTCGTGAGATTACACAGTGAGCTCTTTATAGTAGAAAGTTCTCTTACGTACTTCAGGACCATACGAAGAGTGTGCTTATCCCGGGAGACGGCTTTGCTGTTATCTTACCGGCACAGATCGTGTAACCCAGGCATCTGCAAACTTTTTTCTGTAAAGGGACAGGTAGTAAATATTTTATTCTGTTGCAGCTACTCAGATCTGCCATCGTATCCTGAGAGCAGCCATAAATAATATGTAAATGATTAGGTGTGGCCGTGTTCCAGTAGGACTTGGTTTACAGAGGCAGATGGTGGCCAGATTTGACCAGTGGGCCGTCATATTTTAGCCACTGATAAGTGATGCTCTCTTTCCAGTGACGCTGGGAAGCTTGGAAAGCTTAGAATCTGATCTAGCATGTGTGTGGGCTTGACAAGCTGAGCTTTAAATGCTGGCCCCTCTCCTAGTTTTATTTGAAATTTTCTGCTTTCGTTTCTCCTTTGTCCCATTTTCCTATCTCCATAATTTAAGTATTATTATATGGATTTCTGCGCACAGTCTTAGGTTTTCTCGGAAATGAAGCAAGGCGTAAATAAATAGCTATGTTTTCTTAGATTGGGACTATGAGTCAAACGTCATGACAGATACCGTTGCATTGAAAATTTCCAGATATCCACCAGTGGCCCGTTGTCCGAGTTAATACAATATCTGATATAGCAAAATTAAAATAAAACGATATAAATGATTACTTGGAGTTCATTGAGATAATATTTAAACAGCATGAATCAGAAAAGCTAAGTTTGGGAAGGGAGACTCAAAAAAGGAAATAAAGTTGTAACGGGCAGACAGCGTTGGGGTGGGTGTGCTGCGTGCCGGGCTGGGGCAGCCCCTCTCTCTGGCAGTCTTGGGAGAAGACGGGCTGGTGACGAGAATTTAAGAGACCAGCTCTCAGTCTGTTGGGCAGGTGACTCTGAATGTCCTGATCAGTGTGCTTGCTAGCGTTTCATACACAAGTAGTACCTATGCTTAGTGAATGCTTGGGAATTCGTTTTGCTTAAAGGAAATTCTTCATAACCCTGGTCACAGGGTCGAAGTATTTCTTGACTCTAGAGAAGAGTTTTTACATGGGGGAAGTTGATTATTTGGAAGATACATTTTTTACGGTCCTGACGTTTTCTCCCCCTTCCACTGGCAGGTTTTTAGCTTACTTAATGCGTCTGCTGGAAAGGTCTGCATTTTCTCAGAAGAGACCTGGATATCGTTCTTTTTTCAGCCTTGCAGGTTCTTGGCATCGTAAGAAGGGAGAGTCATGATTTTTGCCGATTTCGCTTCTTGCGGAGCTTGCCGCGAAGGTGGACTCTTCATTTTGAGACATGCTGCTGACGTGTGAACGTTTTTGTGCTGTTCCGTGCAAGGCTGCTTAAGGTTTTTCCTGGTTTGGAATTTGTCTAAGGTGCATTCCAGTGAAAGACTCTCTCCTTCAAACTTTAGTTTCCGTTGGCTCACCAAAGGGAGATGCGGTTGTGTCATTAGGACTAGGACATAAACCAGAGACTGTGGGCATCTTCCCAGGAGTCTGTACCTGTCAGCGTGTTGGCAGGAACCAGAGACAGCGAGCTATGCTGAGTGGTTAGTGGCAGCTACAGACGAGCTTCCTGCCGCCTCTGAGGCCTCACAAGGCACTGAAATAATTAAACACACTCGGGCCACCCTGGTGGCTTCATTGTAGCCCTTGAGCTCTGGACCCGGAAAAAAAAAAAGAAAAGGTAGAAAGTCTTGCCTTAGCTGGGCCAGCAGCAGGGAACCACAGACAAAGAAAGAAGCGAGCATCACGTTTCCTGATTCGTTTATGAAAAAGGCTTGTCAGAGACTAAAGAAATAGACGCTTTTCAGCACGGGCAGATGTGATTTGTTGTGGTGTGAATTCTTTTTCCAACAAGGATTCGTAACCTCACAGACAGGGTGATGCAGCTTTTGTAAAGATGTGTCCTTGTTTAAAAGGAGCCCCGAGAGGTTATAGCTTTTTGAGTTGACTTGATATCAGATGTAATAAGTCCTGGGGGAGAGGAATGTGTTTAGCATACTTTTTCGAGTTTCTCTCCTCATTTGATCTCTGTCTTCCCCTCCCCACTGTTAGCAACCTCCCCCGACCCTGAGCGCAAGGAATGAGCCCGGCTTTTTGCCAGCAGAGACCAAACCATACTGACGGTGGGTGAATGAACGTTACTTTTTTGTTTTTGTTTTTCGGCCTAGCAACAGTTAGGCCGGAAAACAAAACAATTGTTTTGTTTTGTTTGAACAATTTCCTTGAAACATTAAAAGCTTCATGTTCTTATTATAATAACCCTCCTCAAACCCATACAGCATACATAATTGGATGAATTTTACACATAAGGAGTGACCAGAAATTTCACAGGTGACTAAGTTACTGATTACTTTGCAAAATGAGGAGCCACATCTTAACTGGTAAATAATCTCTGAAGGACCTTGAGTTTGCTCTGCGTGGGGCGATGTTCTGTTTCTCACTAGCTCGTGAGATAGATGATGGATCTGGACTCAGGCTGAGTAATTTCCGTCGTGCTGGGTGACTTTCTTCCTCGCGGTTGCCTGTATTTCTATAATTTGATGTTCTTCTGAACTAATATTCCTGGGGGCGTATTTCAGTCGACAGGGTTTTTGAGCATCAGAGCTGTGCTGTACGTTAAGAAGACAGTCCACTGAACCGTGGCACCAGGGACTGAGTCATTGAGCTGTGTGGTCAAGTATAAGTGACCCCAGCTGGCTGACGAGCAAATATTGGCACTGCGTTGGGGGGAAGGGACAGTTTCAGTGTAAGTGGCCCCAGCTGGCTGATAGCAAATATTGCCACTGTGTTGGGGTGAAGGGACAGTTTCCGTATATGTGACCCCAGCTGGCTGGTGAGCAAATATTTATTTGCACTGCGTTGGGGGGAAGGGACAGTTTCAGTGTAAGTGACCCCAGCTGGCTGATGAGCAGATATTTGCACTGCGTTGTGGTGAAGGGACAGTTTCTTGTGAACGTGTGCTTGGCCATCGTCAGCGGTCACCTCTTTCTTCCCCCACCTGCCCCATCTTCAGATGCCTGGGCCTTCCCTGCGGCCACCCTGGGAGCCACAGCCCCATTCTGGTGGGACCAGCTCTACCTACAGGGCTTTGTCCACCAAGGAAGTGAGTCAGAGTTTACCCAAAGCCTTTGGCAAACATTTATTTTTAAACTTCAGAAGAGTTTTGGTTTGATCCGCGTTCAAAACCGCATGGTTGGGAAATCAGAACGGACTTAGGTTTCCCCATCTGTCTTTTTCTTCATGGGAAACACTTTACTAACCCACAGACAGACTGTGACAGGGAAGGGAGCAGATGTATAAGAGAAAGGTAACAAGACCTTTGTCCCCTCACCTGCCTTCCCCATCACACCTCGCAGGAACCCCAGCGCTCTCGGGATGCCGTGAGAGGGCAGGGGGTCCCGGCAGCTTAGTCCCGTCCTCCCGAGGGGTTGAGGTGGCAGCGGCTGGGGCCCTGCGGCCGGTCTGAGACTGGAGAGGCGGGTTGTCCAGAAGGGAACCAGGAAACGCCACCGAGGACTAGTATTTCTAGAAGCAGTGCCAGTTCTTCAAATAAAAACGATGAAACCTCTCCCCCTTCTAACATATTAGCCGCAACCTGGATTTATGTGGAGGCTTTTCTCTGAAGAAAGTGCAAATGTCTGTGTGGCTCTAGGGCATGTGAGGATATATTGTGTCACCTGCACGTCAGAGGTGGAAATATGAGGGCAGAGGAAGGGTACACGGCTTGTGGCCTCACGGAGGCCCGGACGCCCAGTCTTCTGCTGGAAGTTGGGACAGAGGTGCGTGTAAGTGGGCGTCAAGCGCATATTCCTTTGGGTGTTTTGAATTTGGTGAAGAGAGTCCTGTCTCAAAATCAGTGGAAAAAGTAGAAACTATTTAGATATCTGGCGTTCTAAGATTAGAGTATTTGGATGCCTTTTCCCCTGCAGTGGAGGATGTTATTAAAGCTATGTCTATCCCTGAGGCCTGGGTGTTTCCCAGACTGGGACTCTAGTGGTGCGTGAGGGCTTCGTTTGAAACCAGCTGCTCACACACTAAAAGGGGAAGGAGAGAGATGTGGAAATCAGGAGATCCAGGTGTAGTGTGAGCTCCATGGTGGACCGACCCTGTGCCAACAGGCTGCTTTATCTCTAAGCTTCTGTCTGCCTCTCTCCCAAGTCAGGGCACAGGTTTCAGAGTGTGTGCCGTGGAACCATTTGTGGAGAAAATGGGTAGAAAACAAAAAGAAATGGATTCTAGGTGTTAACGTTGACCACCACTGTCAAGATAAGACAACGACAAAACCAAGTGGAAACCACCGCTGCCCCCGTGCTTTCTTGCTTAAGCTTTCCATGGCTTTTCATTCTAAGCTCAACCAGGAGCCTCCCCCGGTGCTGAGGGTTTCATAGCCCTCAACAGGGGCCGGGAAGGACAGGAAACCGGGGATGCTTGGCCCTGAATGGTGTCCTTCTCCAGCCCGCGCTGGCAGCCTGAGTCGTTGCTCTCTGGAGGCTGCGGCGCTGAGGGGCTGAGGTCAGAGGTGGCGTGGGAGGTGAGTGGGGGCAGGACTAGTGGTTGACCGCTTCCCTGTGGTTCTCGGCCCTGCCTTCCAGGCTGCAGCTCCACCAGCTGCTCCACCAGCCGCCCCCCCCCACCCCGCCCCCAGAACCAGGTGGACTCACGGGTCTGTTCCAGGAATCCCGTTAGATGCCACAGGATTTTCTTTTCTCTTCTGGAAAGACAGGAAGGGACACAGTGCTGGAAGCTGTGCTGACTGGAAGAGGGGGTTGAGGAGAAGTAGGAGAGCGACGTTGGACGCACTTCGTTTTGTTTTTCGCTCTTGAAACAAAAGAGAGGAAATGAACGTCACCTGGAAAGCAAGTGAAAAAGACCAGGCTTCTTTAAAAACATCCAAACGGACCTGGTGGGGGATGAAATCAGGACTGGTTTGCCAAGACTCCTGTTGGCAAAAAACCATAACCTTGGCTGAGAGAATAGAGAGAAACGTAACTCCCGTGACGCTGAGCCCTGAGGCTTGCTGTCGGCGACCGTGTGGCTCTGTGTCACGCCAGAGCAGCTGGGCTTCAGAGAGTCTCGGTTTTGTTTTTTGGTGGCTCTCGTGAAAACAGGACTGCTTTCTCCTTCACTCACGCATTCAGCAAGCATTCGAGGGCTTACTGGGTGCCGGGGGCCGTGATTAACTTGAGCACTTACCGGGTACCTGAGTCAGGGGCTGAGCACGCAAAGGTAGACACACCTTCCTGCCCACCAGGACTCAGAGTTTAGTGAGGGAGATGCAGGGCCAGGCCCCGGCTGCACTGAGAGTGTTGGAAAGCAAGCCCGAGCTGAGAATTTGGTAGAGTCAGGAGAGTAGGTGTTAGCTATTTGCAGTGGATACTCAGAGGCCAGAGGAGCCTAGAGCATTCTGGGTACTGTGGTTGATCAGGGACGAGCTGGAGCCTAGTGCATTCTGGGTACTGTGGGTGATCAGGGACCAGCTGGAGCCTAGTGCATCCTGGCAAATGTGAGTGATTAGGGGCCGGGTGGAGCCTAGTGCATGCTGGGTAATGTGAATGGTTAGGGACCAGCTGGAGCCTAGGCATTCTGGGTAATATGAGTGATTAGGGACCAGCTAGAGCCTAGAGCATCCTGGCTAATGTGGGTTATTAGGGGCTGGGTGTAGCCCAGAGGCTGAATCATGGATAGTGAAGCCTGGGAAGGAGGCTGGGACAGTGCACAAAATGACTGTCCTCCGTGACCTTGGGACAGTGGCAGGCTACTGCAGGGTCTCAAGCAGAAAGTTACCAATTTAGATGCACGTTTTGGGGGGACTGCTCAGGTTGGGGCAGTGGAGAGCAGACCAAGGAAGCAGTCCAAGCTGAAAGCAGGCGGTTGCAGCATCTGGGTGAGGAAGGAGGACCTGGAAGAGTGTGGCCACGGGGAAGGAGAGACTTTGGGGAGGTGGGACCTGAGCCTAGGTGATTGGAGGAGGGAGCGCAGAGGACCTGGTGACCAGCTTGGGCACCTGGACAGGTTCTGCTCCAAATGGTGGGGTGAGGAATGCAGCCCAGGCTTTCAGATTCCTAATCCTGATTGCGAAGCCACGGGCCCCTCCCCTCCTCTGGCAGGTTTGCCGGGGGAAGGTGACAGCTTCAGTTTCAGATATGACGGGTTGGGGGTCCCTTAGGGGCATCTGGGGTGATTGATTTAGCAGGCGATCGGCTGTTCAGAAGTTCAGGAGCAAGGTCCGCATGTCCTCAGCGTCAAGGCAGCAGTTAGAGGCCCCGGCATAGCTGAGTTTGCCCAGAGCCTGTGTAACATGAGAAATAAGTGGGTGGAGGAAGAGGACGCAGTGAGGGAGGTGGGAAGGAGTAGCGTGAGTGGTCAGTGGAAAGTCAGAATAGCCTGATAACCGGGGCGCTAAGGAGGGGCGGATGAGAGTGTCCAGTGATGCAAGACAAGGATCGAGAAACAGCCCTGGGATGGAGCCGTGGTGGCCCAGTAGGTCAGAGGTAACTGGGGCAAAAGCAGCTTCCATTTAGTGATTAATGTAATCTAAATCATTTCAAGCATAGGTTTTAATTTCTGTCTTCCCCAGAGGGATACGTCTCGTCCTCATGTCAAGTATTTTAGAAAGAAACTTCTTTTGGTAAAATGTGTGTAACATAAAATTTGCCGTCGCAGCCATTCTTAAGCATGAAGTCAGTGGCTTAAGTGCATCCACATTGCTGTGCAAGAAAATAACAAATAAGTGTTGATTATAACTGGGTAGAAAACATTGAGTTTAGAAGGCACGTCAGTAATGAGTCTTTTCTTGAAGTCACCTGAAACAGCGCATTCCCTTGGCTCAGCTGGGAATTCAGAACTGCAGTTGAACCAGAGATGCAGTTTTGTCTCCCCAGGGATATCATGTTGCTCACGCCGAAAGCGGGGTCTGCACGCTCGCTGTGCGCCCACCCTCCTTCTCGTCCACAGGCACGCTTGTGTGTGTCACACATCGGCAGCTGTGAAGATGCTGGGGAGGGTTTGGTGCTGGATATAAGCCAGGCCCCACCGCTCACCCGGTGTGATCTTGGGCGAGGTGCTTACAGACCCTAAATCCGTTTCTCACCGTGAAGGGTGGTGCAGAGAGTTGAGAGGATGAACGTAATCACCGTCGGTAAACCACGAAGATCCAGAGAAGTGGGCGTGGGCGTGTGTGTTCGTGCGCGTGCTTCTGTGCGTGTCACGGCCACCGCTCTGCTCAAAGCAGGAATCCTGTGCTGGGGTCATCAAGCCTTTCCTCTTCCAAAGGGCCTCATCCGAGGGCTTCCCTGAGCTCACAGCAAACTCGGAGCACTTAGCTGGAGGGGAACGTTGCACTGGGGCTGGCTACTCGCTGGGGGTCACGGAGGAGAGTCACTGTGGCAGGGACGGGCGGGGGCAAGAATCCACTTCATAACCGTTTCTCCAGCAGCTGGCTTAATAAACTACCTCTCCTGCGACACCCATCCAGAGCCCCACAGGCTGCATTTTTAAACTCCGAACCACTTCAGGGGCAGGAGGAGATAATAAACTAAAGGAAAGGTTCTCCTGGACAAATCACATGAGGGGCCCTCGGCTCTTCTGTTGGACCCCAGTACCTGGGTACCCGTCACACCCAGAACCCTCCCTTCATCGCTGAGAAAGACACAAGGAAATGGAACAGTGGCAGCTGTTTTCAAGATCTGTCTCACACACATATTTTTTCAATTTCATACTAACTATATAAGGTAGATTCTGCCAAGACGCCCATTTTACAGATAAGGAAACTGAGACCTCTAACCCCCGGGCGAGTGGGACCTTCCAGGAGGAGCTGGCGTTGCCTGGACTTTACCGTGTGCCTCGATGCTGTGCTGAACGCAGCATCAGTAGTTCAGTTACTCCCCCCCTTAACCCCATGATTTGGGCACCACTGTTATCCCCACTTTACAAATGGGGGCCTGAGGTGTAGGTGAGGTAACTGGCCCAGGACCACAAACCCAGAGATGGAGGACCCAGGACTGGACCCCAGGTCTCGGTGGCTCCAGTGCCCATGTTGGTAACTGCCATGTCGTTCCTAACAGCCCTGATACCATTTTAAACGTGTACAAATATCCCATAAGGAGTTTGCATTCGTTCTTACAACTTCTAAATGACTGTAACACCAAAACGTTAATAACGACCCCCGATTCCAAAGCCAATAGGGTCCTAATTAATGGCGCTTGGATGTGACGGGTGGGGGTCTTTTCCTGCAACAGAATCACCCGTTCAGCCTTGTCGGGTTGGGCAGCAGAAAGACGTGGCTTCAGATTCAGTCTCGCATTTAATCTCTTTTGGCATTTGGACTTGAAAAGTCCCAGCGTCCGGGATGCCTGTTCACATAACTTTGCTGTCTAAGGTGGTGTTAACAGCTTTGAGGCTTTGCCCGCATGGAATACTCGTCCTTCACACCCGCCACGCCTCGGCCCCTCGACGGCCCTGCTGACTTGTCTGCTTCTCTTGACCGTAAAGTGAGATCTATGGCATTACTAAAATATTAACTAAACAGGCGCTTAGTCCAGTGCTGACGGGGGCTGAGCCGGGGAGACATCCCTACATCCTGTGTCCTAGCGCTCCTGTGCTCAGGAGCGTGGCCTTTCCAGGGACGGCCTCAGCCTGGTCACGTCCTGGGATGCTGAACGCAGTGGTGGCTCCCATCTCCTGCTGCTTTGTGCAAACCACGGTTAAGCCTGCCTCTGTGCAGCCGGCCATGGTGACCTTCGGCCTTTGGAGTGTAAATCTAGACACGAACGTCGTCTGAAATCTCAGGTCCCTGCTGGGTTCTGGGTTGCTCAGCCAGACGGTCAGGGGGGTGCTTGTAAATGGATTTTCATTGACGTGAGAACATGAAATTTAAAGGTTCCTGCAGACCGCCAAGAACGTGTCCTCAGGTGGCCAGAGACAGGCCTCCCCCCACTCAGGAACCAGCGTTCTAGAGTCTAGAGTGCAGCCCCAGCTGGTGACCCTCTCCCTGTCCCATCCCTGCCGCCCTCAGCTCCTCCCACCCCCATCACTGGGCAGATGGCTTGGCTCCGGCCTGCCCCCCCGTGCTCCCCGCCCCTTTCCCCGGCCGGCCGCCTCTCTGGCCTCATCCAGCATCCTGAGGACCAGGCACCTTCCCAAGAGATACCTCTGTCCTCTCACCCAGGAGCCTGGCCGGCGAGCGTGACCTCTCCACAGGAAGTCACCGTGGGGGGCTGGGAAGGTTTTCCCAAAGGGCTGGGGCCTCCGAGGGACGTGGGTGCCGGGTGCGGTGTCCCGGCTGCACTCTGTAGGCGGAGGACGGCTGTCACCCGCTTTTTGCGAAAGTGTTTGCTCCGTTCCGTGTTTTGGGGAGATAGCTGTGGGGGCCTTGCCCTCTCATCCCGTGGTGGCTGGCAAGTAGCAAGAGTTTGTGCTGTTCTAGTTCTCGCTAGTTCTAAGGAGTTTGAACCAGAATGTCCTCTTTATCACAGAAGGCGTCCCTGCAGAAAGTTCAGTGGAGAGCCCATCGTTCAGATCTCTCTTTCCCATGAATGAAATTTACCAAAGCCATTCCTCTTCTTGGCGCTTTTATCACAGAAAAGATGGTCTCCTCCGGAACCATCCTTCAGCACCCGTCCTCGTGTTTCACCCTGCTCCCGGCGGTGCGGGCTCCCAGCCACAGGTGGGGACTGTTATTGCGACTTTGACGTGAGCCTGGAGTGTTCGGGGTGTCGGTTTGCTCTGGGGTACTCGGATCTCTCTCTTTAAGAGGGTGTCATTGAATCACAGAACACGCCACCCCGGGGGTTTAAGGCTGACATCCCGGGAGGGGATCGCGGTGCCCAAACCTTGTTTTTCCTTTGTGATCGTCACCCAAAGACCTGGTGCTGGTCTCTGACCCGTTCGTTTATTTTCCGTTTCCCTTGTGGGGTCACTGTAGGGTCTAATTTCATGTTCTCTCCAGGGGATAATTGTTCTTTTGCTGTTTTTCCGGGCTCTTCTTTTTGGCATTTTCCCCATCCACCTTGTGACAGTAGAAGCAAGTGTTTGCATGGTTGCCTTTTCTGTCCCATCACCGCTGCTTTGGCACCTCTGTGGGGCTGGGGGGTCAGCAGGGCGGGAGCGGCTGCTGTCTGCTCTCAGCGGACGAAAGAGCATCGCTTAAGGCTCCCATCCTTCCTCAGGGCTGATAAGGCAGCTGAGAATAAAAGAAGAGTTGAAACCTCAGGGTAGTTACCTTCTGAAAAGTTCCACAGACCTCTGACCTCTTCAAATATTGGGAATTATTGTGAACGGTTTATAAACACGAACCTGAAGGATTTCGGTGAAGGAGTGTGGTGGTTACACGTTTAAGTTATAGAAGAAGAAATAAAATGGGAAAACACACGCCTCTATTTTCTCTCCCATTCTCTCTCACACGTCAGGCTATGAGACAAAGCAGTCCCTCATCATAAACTGTCTCTCAAGAGGTTTAGACCAGAGCTTTCCGAGAGACCTTGCAGCAGGGCTGGGAGCGCGCTCTGTCTACGTTGCCCGGTGCTCTGACCCCACCACATGTGGCGGTTGAGCAGTGACATGTGACCGGGGACTGGGGCACTGAATCTGTAAATTTAGTTAATTTTCATTAATTAAATATAAGTAACCGCACGTGGCGAGCAGCTGCTGTTGTGGTCAGCGCTGCTGGAAGCTTGGTGTCGAATCAGCTCGGGATGGTTGATGTTGCCAGCGCTGACCTCCCTACCAGGTTCCACACCCCTCCACGCAGCTGCCTGGTGGGAGTTCCACTTGGTCTTGAAAGCGTCTCAGGGCTAGTGTGGCTGAGACAGAGCTCTCATCCGCCCTCAGCCTCACAGCCGCGGCCCCCGCGTCTTCCCAGCCTCAGTCCAGAACCGCCACACGCGGGGCAGCTCCAGCCGAGGGTCGGCGTCGCTTTCTCACCTCTCCCCCTTGATCAGCTGCTGAGGCCCTCGATTCCCTCCACCCCGCCACAGCCCCCAAGGCAAAGCCTTGCCGTTCTTGCCCTCAGTAGCTTCCTGAGCCGTCTTCCTACCTCCTGCTCATGCCGTGCAGCTAATTCTTCACTTACAACCAGGGTGATACCTACACATCCAGAGCCAGGCCTTGTGCTCATCTGCTTCAGACCCTCTGGGTTAGTTAGCAGTGTGGGTTAGTTCACTGTGGAAGCCTGAAACCCAGAATGACAAGGATTTAAACAAAGCAGCTGTTTATTTCTCCCGTCACTGTAGTCATCCAGGCGGGCATGGACGGTCTCCTGAGCCTGGGGCCCGGACCCTCCCTGTCTGCTAATCCTGCCATCACGTCCACATTCCAGCCAGCACGGAGGTGGAAAAGAGGAGGCGGGAACGCTCTTCCCATTAAGGTCACTGCTTGGAGATCGTGGGTACCACGTCTTACATCCCCGTAGTAACCTGCCCACACCCAGCTACAAGGGGTCTGGGAAATACTGTCTCATCTCGGACAGCCACAAGCCTGCGGGAGGCCGGTGGGGTGCTGGGGGATGACCCGTGGTCCTTGCCACACCCTCCAGTGGCTTTCACTGTGCAGCCCAAGGTCCTCACTGCAGCCTGTGAGGTCCCATGACCTCACTCCGCATTCCAGCCAGACTGACCTCCTTTCCATTCTCTACGTGCCAGGCTCTCACTGGTTCCTCCGGTCGTTCTTAGGAGCCTCTCCCTTTGCCTGAGATGTTCTGTCACCGTGATTCTGCTCGTGTGACATCTGCAAAACTTGCTCACACCATCCATCTCACCGCCAGCCAAACTATTCCTTTAGGACCACCTGCCTTTCTTTAAGCATCTACCACCCCCTGGACATGTATTTATTTATCTGAATCTCCATGAATACCCCCCCACCCCGCCCCTGGCTCTGGAATAGACTCCACAGAGCACGACCTTCCCATTCTTCTCCCCTGTATCTCCGGCACCTCGGGTTGTACCTGGCACAGAAAGGGCGTCTACATATGAGCTGGGTGAATGAATGAATTCATGGGACGTGATGAAAACCTGTGCAGCGCCGTCACAGAGTAGAAGTGTGTGTGCGGCTGTAAAATACTACAGCCGGAAAGGCTGCAGGTCTCTCGGTCCCATTCCCGCCTCCTAGAGATGAGGGAAAAGCACGTGTGATGTCACGCAGCTGGTTATGGACAGCAAAGGTAATAGCTGGGATTTCTCATGAGGCCTCGCGAGCTAGACAGTTGTGGACTGGGTGCCAGAAGGGTTGGCTGCGCTCAGAACTGACGGCTCAACCCTGCGCTACCACGACTGATTGATACGGACTCCCAGCAGAACAAGGTCTCAGTGACCCTGTGTGCAAATGAAGTCTGACTGAGCACAAAACGAGGGGCTGGCCAGCAGGAGCGAGGACGCACGTCACCATCCTCCTTGTCTTCACCGCGATAGGTTGACTGCCCGCGAGTCCCTGCTGTCGCCTTCACCGTAGCTCCATGGCAGGGAGGGGGGATCGCAGCCCATCCTGTATCCTCTGCCCGTGGTATATACTCAGTAAGAACTAAGAGATGGGAAGAGATCTCATGGGGGGTTTTGGTGAGTCAGTAAAGAGTCAGGGTGTCGCTTCTCCATCCACACAGCTCACCAGATGTGCTTAAAGAGCGGACCCAGCATCAGCAGTAAACGGTCTGGTTCCCTCGCGCTGGGCGTGCGGGGCCCTTAGGCCGGACTCTAGCATCGGTGTCGGTGTCCTTGGCTCCTCTGCTGTCCGGCCGTGGTTTCACAGGTAGCCAGCGTTTTAGTTAAGCTCTCAGGACCTGAAACTAATGTTTACGAAATGAAGCAGAGCCGCACAGACTCTGTACCTTCCCTTGGGGTCTGGTGACGCACACCAGACTCAGGAATGCCAAGGGTCCCACGTGGGATGCAGGCCGGCCCCCAGGTTCCGCCCGGTGTTTCATAGATGAGACAGATGGATAGTGAATGGGGCCAGGGTGGCCGCAGGGGATACACTTAGCCCAGGCCCCTCCGAGGAGATCGTAAACCTGCAGGGAACGCTGAGTGTGCCCAGAGCTCTGGGCCCCGCGGAGCGTTAGGCTTACTTCCGGCTCCCAGCTCCTCCCATGGGAGAGCCTGCCGGAGAGGTCATTGCAGACGTGGGTAGATTCTTGGCCCGCATGTGAAGCGTTTGCACTAGGACTCGGCGAGGCTCTGGGCACGGCAGGAGGAGGACGGGGCAGGTCGGGGACCCAGGGTGTGCCTGGATCGCGCTGCATTCTCACGTTGTGGGTGAATCTTCAGAACTCGGATCCGTGCGCTCTGTGGTTTGAGGCCAGTTGCTTGAGAGGCTGAGTGTATGTAGAACGTCCAGGGCGTCCTGCCTTTTTCCTCTTCAGGATCATTGGATGAGAGGTTTAGCTTAGGCCGTTCCCTTACGCCTGACGTGACTCCCAGCTGGCGGCTGTTCCAGGTGACGCAGCAGACAGTTGGTGGCAGCTGGCCTGGTGACACCGTGCCGGGGGGCGGGGGGGCGCTGTTCATTTCATCCAAAACGGGGCCTTTTTTGAAACACAGCACTGTGATGTCCCTTTGATATATGGCCCACCAGAGCTGGCTGGATATTATTTTTTTAGGACAAGTGACATCAGGTTTGCAAATTAGTAAAAAAAAAAAAAGGCACGTGCCGAGGGCGCATCTTTAAAACTGGCTTCAGCAAAGCGGACCCTGCGGCAGGCGTGGGGTGGGTTTCGCGCCGCTGGTGACAACCTGAAATGCACGCGTCACACCCTCTCCCCTCGTGCCGGATCTGCGGGACTTGATTGCGATGCCGTCACAAGCCAGGAAGAAGCACCTTGTCCTGGGTGTCTGCTGCACAGGCCCCTGGCCGGGTGACCGTGCAGGGGCTCCATCCCCCCGATGAGTTTAGACCTTTGTGAGCCTGGACGAGGCTGTGAGTGCAGGAAAACAGCCTGAAAAGGGGGAGAAGGGGGCGTCAGGGAGCAGCAGATGAAAGACGCCAGCCGGCTCTGTCTAGACATTTACCCTGCCCACCACCTCCTGTCCCTCCTCAGAGAGGCTTCCCTGACAGTTCACACAGAATTCACCAGCTTCCTTCTCTTAGCACACCCTGATTCTTGGTGTTCACTTTTTTAAAAAATTGTTTAGTCGTGGTATGAAACACATAATGTAAAATTTACCGTCTTAACCATTTCTAAGTCATTGTGTTGTGTTAAGTACACTCACGTCGTTGTGCAGCGGTCACCACCATCCGTCTCCCGCTGACACTCTGTCCCTGTTAAACAGTCTCCCCTCCCCCATCCCCGCCACCCACTGTCTGCTCTCTGTCTCCGTGCATCTGACCCCTCTAGGGACCCCACATCGGTGGCATCACACAGTACTTGTCCTCTCGTGTCTGGCTTATTTTGCTGAGCATAATGTCCTCAAGGTTTATCCATGTTGTGATGTGTGTCTGCATTTCCTTTGTAAGCCTGAGGAGTATTCCATCGTCTGTCTAGACTGTGTGTAGTTTATCCATCCAGGGACACCTGGGTCGCCGGCACCTCCTGGCTACTGTGAACAGTGCTGCAGGGAACATGGGTGTGCAAATATCTCTTCAAGACCCTGCTTTCAGTTCTTTTGGGGGTGTGCCCAGAAGTGGGATCGCTGCATCATACGGACTCACTGTTTTCATCCGCAAGACGAAAGCGTAGGCTGTGGCCGGCTCCGAGCCCCAGGTTGTCTCCAGCATCGCGTGGCCTGGCCACCGAAGAGCAGACCCCGGGGGTGGGTGTGAGCAGCGGTGCCCGTCTCCTCTGGGCACGAGGAGCAGGCTGTCTCGGAAGAACCACCAGCCTCCTGTGGCCGCTTGATTTGGAGCCCCTCCCCCGACTCTCCAAACAAGCAGACTTTTTCAGGGGGGACGGGGAAGAACAAGTTACAAATGCCCACTTAACAAGTTTACAGCTGTGGGCTTTGTTGACGGTTTCCGTGGAACAAGTGGGTTTTTCTTCTTCCTTCTGTCTCTGGGGCTGAGGCTTGTCTGCCGTCCTGCAGGGCCTCCTTGGGGCCGCCACCCCACTGCATCCCTTTCTGCTTCCCTCTCGTCTTCCCTCTGGTCCATTTCTGAATGCCTGGGGAGCTCTCTGAGCCCTGGTGGCATCAGTGCTGTGTTTCTTGCTGATGTCGAGCCAGGTCATTTAATAAATCCGTTTGCCAGGTAATTAAAGACCTAGGAGGAGTGTGGAAAGATGCTGGTTTTTAAGCCTGTTGAGATCTCCTCTTTGTGTCCAGCAGGGGCTGATGTTTAATGGGGAGTTTGAGACCCGCGTCATTCAGAGCGCGATGCCCTTAACGTGGCACCTCCTGCTGGAATTCAGAGCTGGGGTGCTCGTCGCGGTGTCTCGGTGGCCTAATGGATTATTCTGTGGTTGTTCTTTGGAGAAGGTGAGCTGAAAATAATCGGTGACCAAGTCTGCCCTTGTGACATCCCAGCTGTAATGCATCTCTCTGTCCTGGTAACAAAGGGTTCTCTGGGGAGTGCTTTGTTTTGAGGACAGGGGTTTGTGGTTGGGGGCCAGTAGCAGGCACGTGTGTTTGGTACCATAATGGGGAGGACACAGATGTCCTAGTCTCTGGTCAGCACTTGTACCCTCAGAGGTCATCCCTGAGGAAGCCAGAGACCTTTAAGGGACCAAGATGATTAGGGCCACAGTGAGGGGCAGGTTGAGTCTGTAATATTAAATTAGCAGCTGTGCAGTTCAGTTAAGACATCCACGTTTTGGAACTTGTTGTTTTACTGTGGTGAAATATATGTAATGTGAAATTTACCTTTTCAGACCTTTCTAAGCGTACAGCTCAGAGGCATTAAGTATATTCATGTTACTAGCATCACCACCGTCCATCTCAGAATAGTTTTCATCTTGCAGAACAGAAACTCTGTCCCCATTTAGCACTAACTCTCCATCCCCCTCCTCCCAGACCCTCACACCCACATTCTACCTCCTGTCTCTATGCATCTGACAGCCCTCGGGACTCATAAGTGGAATCATCTAGCTCTTGTCTTTGGGGCCTTATTCCACTGAGCATCGTGTTGTCAAGGTTCACCCATGTTGTAGCCTGGGTCAGGATTACCTTCCTTTTTACGGCTGAATCGTATTCCATCGTATGGATACGGCACACTTTGTTTATCCATCCATCCGTCGATGGTCACTTGGGTTGCTTCCACTTCTGGACTGTTGTGGAGAATGCTGCTGTGAACATGTGTGCACAGATGTCTGTTCAAATTCCTGCTTCCAGTTCTTTTAGTTACATACTCTGGGGTTGCTGGATCGTATAGTTTTGAGGACTTTTAAAGTCGCTATCTGGTCTAACTTCCTACAAGCATAAGAGTTTATGCTGACATTGTTTCCAAGTAGAATTACCAGGAGGCAAAAAATACGGTTATTATTTAGTAATTAAGTTACAAGTTTGAAGTAGGTGGTGGGGTGATGAAACCAGAGAGAGTGCTGTTTTTGTGTTTTATTTTCTTTGTAGCATTTAATATAATAATAATAATAATTATTATATATGCATGTTTCTTCTTGCCACTAGAGAAATGTGCTTTTGAACTGATTTTCCTACTGATAAGATTTTTTAATATTTACAGCATCCACAGTTCCACTTATCTGTTCTTTTAAAGAATTAAGAAGCGTTTAGATAGGATGCTTGTTTGAAGTGGGTCTGGGGGATTAAAATCTATTTTCGGGAAGTTGACGTGTGTTAGGAGATTCTTTGTTTTAGGGAGGGAGCGTCCGCTTTGCCAGGATTCACCGTTGGGATGTCTTTATCGTAATGTCTCCCGGCGCACTGATGTTTAATTCAGTGTGTGCAGAATACTGCTTTACACAGCGTTCGTGTTTCCACTCGTAACAGTCCATAGTTGATACCCATCAGCTGTGTTATGAAGGGCCTTGTGGTTTTGACCTGACACCTTAGTTTTGTTTGTGTAACTGGTGGTGCTGTCAGTGACAGACAGGGACCAGCATTGCTCTCAACCCAGCAGAAGCCCAAGGGGACGTCAGGACGGCAGAATAAACTGATGTTGCCACAGCACGAAGAGTCTCTTTAGAAAACGGCTCTGACGTGTCTTTTTACTCCGTGGCTCCAGTTCTCCAGAGGCCCACGTTGCTTTGGGAGCAAAGTGCCTGGTTTTCACGGCGGCCTGTGAGGCTGGGGACAGCCCCAGCCCTGCTCCCCCGCTGCCCCCTCCTCTGCTGCTTCGGTTCCTTGAACACTTTGTGGTCTGCAGCACCTGTGGACTTCTGCACAGGTGCTCTCTGCTGGGACAGGCTTCTACGACTTCTTCTCAGGGTGAAGTGTGCTCAAGTCCTCGGGAGACAGAGGCGCCATTTTTTCCAGAGCTTTCTCCCGGCATCCCCCTCCCGTCTGAGTTGGGGGCCTTCCCCACTCATCACAGTGAGTCTGCTTTCAAAAGTCAGCTTGTTTAAATACTGGACAGACATATAAATGCCAGCAAGTCAGGTGTGAGGGCTTCTGACACCAGGCACGTTTGAGGATTACGACCATCGCTTTGAAACGCCCCGTGTGTCCCTGCCCAGCCACCCAGGTCACTCCTGCCCTCCCGGTCACCACGAGCCTGGCTTCTGTGTTTCTCCTTCCCTTGCTTTTCTTCATAATTTTGCCTCATCTGCTGGGATCCGCGAACAGTCTGACGTTTAGCTTTGCGTGCTTTTCAGCTTTTAGTAAGTGCAGTCTTGCAGCACGTGTTCTCCTGGACGTTTCTGTTTTCACTCGGCCTTTTTCCCCAGGCGCGTGTGTGTGGCTCTTTGCAGCTGTAATGCACTCATTTCACTGCTGTGTGAATAGCCCACTGCTGTGTGACCCCCTAGTTGATTTTGCATGGATCTCTGTTCTTCTCTTTCCCTTATGCCCCATCTTTATCCCAACACACAACTTTAAACTCCCACAGGGCAGAGATTGCGTTTATCCCGCTCACTGTTACATTGCAGTATCCAGCACGTAAGGAAGTATTTAGTAAAGGAAAGCCACGCCCTTGGTCAGAGGGTCTGCCGGGGACGGCCACGGGCCACCATACCATCCTTGTGGGTCCACAGCTCTTTCCTCCCTGCCCCTTCTCCTGCCGCAAACCCTAGCCCAGGGCTCAGCACGCTTTCTGTAAAGGGCCAGATGGGAAATATTTTAGGCTCTCTGGGCCGTAGGGTTTCTCGCGTAACTACGCTGCCGTCGTGGCTCAGAGCAGCCACAGACTGTGCGTAAACAGATGGTGTCGCAATAAAGCCTTATTTACAGAAATAGCCATTGGGCTGAATTGCCACCAGCTGTTTGCTGACCTCTGCTCTGGAGGACTTCGCTGGTTGGAGAGGAGGACAGTGCGAGGAAGCCCCCCCGATCACACCGTGCCTTCTGGGGGACCCTCCCCTCTAGTCCAGACGAGGACAAGCAGAGTGGGCCGCGGCCAGAAGGTGAGGTGATTGGTTCCCGTCTGGGTGGAAAGATAGCAGTTTCCAGACCGGGACCGTAGCACACCTTCCAGGCAGCCTGCTGTGTGTGCGTGTGGAGCCTTGAAGACAAAGGCTGCTGGGCCTCTGAGGTGCAGGAGGGGACAGGGTTTGGACGGCCGCCTCCCCGTCCTTCCCGCGACCCTTCCTTCCCCGATTCACCGCCAGCACCTGTGGCGGGAGCCTGGCTGGCTGTGCGTGCGGACAACAGAGGGTCAGGCGTACAGAATGCGTCCGGTGGGGGGGAAGCATCGCCTTACCGTTGCTGAATTGAGCAGAGCGGCTTCTTTGAAGAGTTCCAGGTACAAGTGGGGGATCGACCTTGACCAAGCTGTTTTCCTGACCCCGACCTGGCCCCTTGTGTACACGACATCAAGGCAGACCTGGGAGAAAGTTGCAGAGAAAGAGGGTCGGCTCGGACAGACAGATTCTAATCCTGGGTCAGTCTTGGTCTTTTCCTTATTTAATGGGGATGCTTACGCCCACCTCCCAGTTTACGTTAGGAATGTGACTTTCTCTTTGTGGAACAAGTTTGTTCGAAGCTAACGGGGCCGAAGGGGGTTAGGTGATGAGAAGAAAAAGAACAGCGGCACCAGCGCCTGTTGCACGCGCCCCTCACCCCTCATTCCACAGCACAGTGACCGGGGTGGGGGTGGGGAAGGAGCCGGCACCCTCCCCGCTCGCAAGATGGTCGCTTGGCCAGAGAGGGAAGAACTGAGGCTGAGACGCAGTGAGTCTGGCTGGGGAGCCCGTGCTCTTCACCCCGACGCCGCCTCTCGTGGCATTGAGGCTGACGCGGTGCGCTGGCCTGCTGTCACGCTGCTGAGGTCCTGAAGCTGCCGCAGGGCAGCCCATCTGCTCTCCTACGGTCCGTGGTGCCCAGCCTTTGGCACAGTAGACAGAAGCCGCCCAGTGGGAGATGCTGGGAAAGAGCGGGGTGTGACACTGAAGGGGCTGAGCCCGCGTGGTGATCCCGGGGCTGAGGTTGGTGGCCGGGTCGGCACTGCTAAGCCACATCCCGCGACGCAGTGACAACCACGGCAGGGACTCAAGTCAGTCCCCGTCATGGTCCTGGGGCTGCGACGAGGCGGGGCGAGGGGTCTAGACACATCTCAGGACGCAAAGCGCCCAGGAAGTCAGGCCGGCCTCTTCACGCGTGATGTGTGTTTGAAGCATTTTCGAACAATCAGCTCCACACAACAAGGTGTGGACGTCGTTGGTGCCTTTGGCCAGTATTTCCCTAGAGGTCAGGCAGGTCCCCGTGTCTGGTTCTGGCCCGTGAGCTGGGAGCAGAAGTGACGTGTCCCTCCTCGACCGGAGCATTTAATTACCTGCGAGAGACCTGGAGGCCTCTAATTCATAACCACTCTTTCCACCTGACCCCCAGGTGACAGGGACGATCCACCTCCACCAGCCCTCGCTGGGCACGTGGTGTGCGCAGGAAATGACCTTCTGAGCTTTTAAGCGTCTGAAATTACTCAGAGTTTTTTGTTCCTGCAGCGTGACGTAGCCCATGACTAACACACCACCCACTGCGGGTTTCTCTCCGTGCAGACACCCTGCTTGTGCCACGTTTGTGTGTGTGTGTGTGTATGTCAGTGAGTTAGGACAAGCAGGAAAGAATGTTAGTGTTGAATTTGGGTAGAGTTTTGTAAAGAACAGATAAGACGTTCCAGAAATAGGGTCCAGTTCCCCAGGACTTGGTGTGTGTTGGTAAACCCAGCAGAACGTCTCGCGTAGTGATGATGTCAGGACACGTTTGCTTCACGGGTCAGGCTGTCGTCAGGGCCCCAGAGGTGTAGAAATCGGCCACTGCCTTGAGCGTTCTTCTTACCAATTCCCGTTACTGTGGTTGGAACTAGTTCCTCGTAGGAAGACCCTCTCCTCACTTCTTAGCCTGCGATGTCAGACGTTCCAGGAGAGCAGGCTGACGTGGGTGTCGTGTTGAACAGTGTCATCCCTGTGTGCTCGAACGGATCCCCGTCCACCTGAGACTTGTCTAAACGTCTCCAAAACCTGCTTAACTTGCTTGAGTTTGGACAACGTGTTCGCCCTGTCGGCCTGTACGCTTTGTGCGTTCACACGTCAGTTGCTGCTCCGGCCAGGACGTGTTTTCTGTTAAGTGTCTTCAGCAGCCAGCGTTGGGGTTCTGTTCTCTTCACCCCTCCCCTTCTCCCTCGTCGTGTGCGTCACGTTTTCTCTTGCTCACACGTAGGTGTTCCCTCTGTCTCTGTCCCTCCACCAGACTCCCTGCCCCCCGACAAGCATTTAAACTGATCCTGTTCTAAGATCCCTGACCCTGGGGAGACACACGTTTTTCATCATCCCTGGTGAACAGAACTGTGGGAATGCCTGGAAGCGCTCCAGCGGGGCCCAGAAGGGGCCGGGGCCCTGAGCCCACCCAGCCGCGGTCTTCGGTTTGAACCGCAGGGTCTCTGCTTTCAGCTCCACGGGTGTTGGTTTACAGCTCGTGTTCAGGCTGACACGGAGCAGGGGTAGAATTAGTGGGAGAAATTTAGTCCCGAGGGAAGGGAAAGATGGCAGCATTCCAGCCCCCACAGGTGTGTTTGCGTCTGTGTCACATAAGCTGGAATTTCCAACGCCAGGTGGAAACGCGGTCCACCGTCCCCTCCCCTCCCTGCATCCCCAGGCCCTGCAGGTACAACACCTCGGACTTGCTGTGCGGTGTTCTTCAGTTCACCAACAGCGTCCCACAGCATGAAAAATAAATTTCATCCTTGACAATGGGAAACGTGCCCTGAACCTTCTCAGGGAGCATTTGGTGATTTTTAACATTTTATAGATTATCATTAGAAAGGTGGGCCTTTCTCTCCAGGAGCTTCCCATCTGGTCGGTTGTAAGACTTTTGCAAGAAGAAGGAGCGTGTTTGGGGGGGCAGGGACTGCGTCCCTGCACCAGAGAAGAGGTGCATTTCGATTCCGGCTCTCGTCTGCCCTGTGCGCCAGAGCACGGGGCTCGTGTCCGGGCAGGTCGGGTGCGGGGAGGCTCTCCAGGGAGCTTGTGAGGGAGACCCACATCCCGGAGAAAGCGGGGCTGCCCCAGACCAGCCGGTCCTGGGAAGACAGGCCTGCCTGAGCCGCGTCTGAGCACCCACACCCCAGCCCAGCTCATCCGTCGTATGAAGATCTACACTGTGAGAGGTTGAAACACCCAAGGCCAGACAGGCGGTGTCTGAGCCAGAGTCAGAACTCACACCTCGTGAGTCGCAGTCGAACCCCCTCAGACAGGGAGGGGGTCGTGGTCGTCAGGGAGTCTCCAGGAAAGACGGGAAAGGGCGGCTTTTCTTTTTTTTTAATATAAACTTATTTATTTTATTTACTTATTTTGGCTGTGCGTGGGGTTTCTCTAGTCGCGGCATTGTGGTGCGCGGGCTTCCCATTGCGGTGGCTTCTCTTGCTGCAGAGCACGGGCTATAGGCGCACGGGCTTCAGTAGTTGTGGCACGTGGGCTCAGCAGTTGTGGCAGTTCAGCAGTTGTGGCTCGCGAGCTCTAGAATGCAGGCTCAGTAGTTGTGGCGCACGGGCTTAGTTGCTTCGCGGCATGTGGGATCTTCCTGGACCAGGGCTCGAACCCATGTCCCTTGCATTGGAAGGCGGATTCTTAACCACTGTGCCCCCGGGGAAGCCCCTGGAAAAGGTGGCTTTTCAAGGGAAGTCTAGGCCTACGGCCTGCGTAGGAATAACAGCAGGGGTCACTGTGTATCATTGCTGCTACCCGGGCTGAGGTTTTCGTGTCCCCTCTGCCTTTACCTCCTGAGAAACCCCTCCAGGCCCTCACTGCCACGCTTGCCGGACTTTTGGCCCTGGAACTTCTGATCTCTGGCACCTGCCAAGCGTGGACCCCGCTAGAGGCTCAGGCAGCAGAGCAGGAAGTGGGATGTCTCCGGAGCCGTAGGCGTTTCTGATGCTGGGGGAGCCGGACGCACGAGGGACTGGCACCATGTGTTGGCCGCGGGCCGTCGGCAGTGCCGGGGGAACAGATCCCCTCGCAAGTGTGCGTCTGGGCCGTGGCGGAACCGCTCACAGGAGCTGCCTGACAGCTCGTCCCCAGCTGGGCGGACTATGGCTCTGTGGCTGCGCCGGGGCCGCCAGGCCATGGGGACCGGGCATCTCCATCAGGAGCACCTGGAGAAGACAGGCCTCCTGCCCAGGGCTCCACCTGCGCCTGCCCGAGGGTCTCGGTGGCCTCCTGCCTGGCCCCCCTCCCCAGATGCCCCTCTTTGGGTGCCGCTCCGGCTGCCCACCAGGCATCTTTCCAGAGCACAGCTCGGATTCTGGGCAGCATGACTTCACCCATGGGTCACTGCGCGGTGCCCTAGAGGTGACCGTCCCGAAAGCCAGGGAAGGGGCGGCTGCCCTCGTTTTGCCCACAGACCTGAGAGAGAGACGCACCTCAGGGGCAGCTGCCCAGCCAAGGGGGTCCGAGGGGCGGGGGGAGCGGGGCTGGGGGGCGGGGAGGGTGGGCGGGGGGGCGGGGAGAAGCAGGGCTGGGGGGGGCGGAGGGGGTCTCTCAGCATCATTCCTGTTGTCCCCTTCCCAGCCCCTCCTCCAGGCTCTGCAACCGGCCCTCTCTCAAGCCTCTGTCCGCACCGTCCTTACGCCTGGAGTGCCCTCTTCCTCCTCCACTTGCATCTCCAGATTCCCCGGGGCCAATCAGAGGCCCTCTTTCCCTTCTCTGTTTTTACATGTGGAAGCCTTTGCAGATGTGCCCATCATCGTCCCAGGGGCCGCCCTGATCTTCTCTGTGTCCTTCAGTTAAAGGACACGTGCTGCCCTGTGAGCACAAAGGGCAGATCTTCCTGCCCCACCGCATCTGTCTGGGCTGGGGAGGGCCCGTCCCGCTCTCCTGAGCTCCCTGCCCCCCCTTATGGTCAGCGCCCTTCTCGCTCTTTTTTCTTTAAATTTTATTTATTTATTTATTTTTGGCTGTGTTGGGTCTTCGTTTCTGTGCGAGGGCTCTCTCCAGTTGCGGCAAGTGGGGGCCACTCTTCATCGCGGTGCGCGGGCCTCTCTTGTTGCGGAGCACAGGCTCCGGATGCGCAGGCTCAGTAATTGTAGCTCACGGACCCAGTTGCTCCACGGCATGTGGGATCCTCCCAGACCAGGGCTCGAACCCGTGTCCCCTGCATCGGCAGGCAGATTCTCAACCACTGCGCCACCAGGGAAGCCCGGTCCTTCTCTCTCTTGCTGGCCCACATGGTTCATGTGTGTCCCGTTGGTTTTTGTCTAAATGACCCAACACAACGTGCATACAGTGACCTGCATGCGCTGAACTGTATCTGACAGACACCGAGATATTTGTGATGCAAGTGAATGAATTAAGGACGGATGCAGGTGGCTGAAAGTCACCGGAAGTTCAGGAGAAAGGAGAGCAGCGTGTGCATTGAGAGACGGGGGACATTCCTGTGGGAGGGGGCCTGAGACAGAGTATTTAGTGCCAGCGAGACAAGAGGGCATGTTCTATAGCGAGAGGATGCGGGGCTGCGAGGGGCGAGCAGGGGTGGCAGAGAGTGGCGGGGCTGGGAGGGCCTCGAACCCGGCCGGAGAGGCAGGCATCAGAGGAGAGCCATGGCAGGGTTCTCTGGGCACCGTGACGTGGTCTTGGCTTTGCCGTGGCTCAGTGACTTGCTCGAATCACACAGTGACATGAAGAGGGCGAGGAGGCGGCGCCGGGAGTCCAGCCTCTGGTCCGGCCTCTCACTAGCCTCTCGCTCTGAAATGACGGCACAACGAGCGTTTGTGTTCTGAAGCCCGCGTTAGCATTTGCCACCGCGCTCCCACTGGCACAATTGTTTAATAAAATCTGCAGGATCTCTATTACCCCAAATGCAATGTGCTTTCCAAAGAATTATACACTGCTACGAAATATTCTAATGCCTGCTAGAAAGGGAACGGAAATACGCATGACACCAAATGAATTTATTTCTACTATTAAAATTCCTAGTGTGTCAGCCACTTTAAAGGCAAATCCAAGTAAACAGATGAGGCGTGTGGTTTCCTCTAAGGGGGGAATATTTTAATGAGAATAGAGACAGTCGATAGACATTTGTATCTGCATCTCTTCTTTCTGCCGCATTAAACCAGAAGTTGGTCTTTGCCAGTAGTGACCCAGTATATGTGTACAAGACACGGCAATTCACCGAAGGGGCCAATTGCAGCATTGCTTACCCTGTCGTATTTGCCACCAGCCTTGTATATTCAGTATACAGCCGTATACTATACACATTAGAGGCTAAAGGCTCCCTCCCTGGATAGAGAGACTGTGCGCGAAGCAGCGAAGCACATCTGCAGAAGGTAGGTTCTGCAGCAGGACTGAGCAGCTTCTCCCCAGAACGTCTCTCTGTGCCCACGGCCGTGGCCTCGGCACTTGCCGTGGGCTCGCGTCGGTCCCCGGGCAGTAACGCTCCCTGTAGGGCACAGCCACCTGGCAGGTGAATGGTTTAGTTAGATGCATAACTGTGCTCAAAAATGGAAAAGCGATTAGCTCCCCGAGGGTCACTGGCGGATACTCTATTTCAAAACACAGAATGTGCTCGGATACAATCCTGAGACTTAATCGGCTTTGACCGCAGTTGTAGAAGCGGTATTTTGACGGGTGGTTTGTTTGAAGCTGGGGGGTGCTGGAGGGTTAACTGGTGACCAGCGTGGATAAAGGCGCCGTCAGCAAGTCTGTCTTCTCCTGGGCTTGCTTCTCGTTTTTCCCTGCTTTTTTTTTCCGTGTAGCTTATTGTCATTTAGAGTCTCACCTCTAGTAGCTGCTGAGGTTATTTTTTCCTTTAAACATACTTTCCTGTGTGAAGTAAAGAATGTCTTTGATTTTCTCTCTGGACTTCCTTACCCCCGTCAGTATCACCGTCAGTCACCCAGCTTTCTGCGCTCGCCCTCGGGCCATCATGAATACCCCACTGCTGTTAGTGAGATACCAGAGTCCATCAATCCTCTGTTTAGAAATGGTGCATAAAACCCACAGCTACCACCAATTCCAGTCCAAGTCCGTTAGGATCCTAAAGGTTCAAGTGGGAAAGGCTGAGACTCTCAACACCGCCCGTCAGCTCCAAGAAGTCGCACTGGCCGAGGTCTTACACGTCTAAGCAGCGGATCTGCTGTGGAACCCGCCTCCGGTCTTGGGCTCCGGCTGCATTTCTCGCATGTTCACATTGCGTGGAGATTCTTTCTGCAGCTTCTCAGTTCCTCCGCCTCCCCAGAGCTCTGGCCCGTCCCTCCCTCTGCCCCCAGATAACTCTTACCAACTCTCACTGGCTGCCCTCCGCTGTTTGACCCGGGCTTTCCATTTAAGGGTCGTCACAGTTTGATTTCACCCAGTTTCACCTGGACGCATCCTTTATTCTGGCCAGTCGTCTCTCAGGCCTCTCACCTTCTCATGGTCATTGCCGGGTCCACCTCTTGGCCTGCTCTGCTGCTGCCCCGTGAACGCCCGCTTTCCCTTCTGGCTGTTGGGAACTTAGCATTTGAGATCCGAATGTCCGCGTGTGCCCCGAAACCTAGGTCACAGTTCTAGTGTGCGCTGACCCCCAGTCCCGAATGGTGACTCCCTCCCGTCTGTCTGCATCTGAATGTTTGCCGCGTGCAAAGCGTGGTGCCCTGGTGGGACCCAGAGTCACACCAGGCACGGACTGGCCGCGCAGCTCAGAGGGTAGTGCAGGCAGTGGAACACGCCCACAGGGCATTCAGAGGCTGGGTGGAATATGATAAATACTGTTTGCTAAAGGGGTGGGTGAAGCTGGGCCAGGTGATACCGGTTCAGATTTACGTCCATGTCCAGAGAGAGACAGTTCTGTGTCGTGGCGAGAACTTGGATTCTGAAGCCAGAGGACGTGTTGCCAGTGACCAGTGTGTGACCCAGGGCGGCTCTCAGCATTTTTGTGGTCCGCTTCCTCACTGTGAAGATGGAGATAATAAAGGCGCCTCCCCCTGGGGTTGCTGAGGATGGACTGAGTTAACATGGGAAGTAGTCATGGCAGGTCCCAGTAAGTGCAACCTCTTGTCACCTCTGTCATCACCGTCACCGTCGCCATCTCCTACCCGAAGGACAGAAATCACGAGGTCACCTCTCCCAGAGAAGCGTGCAAGGGGTGCTTGGTCAATGGAGCAGAACACAGATACTCTGTACCTGGCTTCTCACGACCTTTGCTTCAGGGCCGGCACAGGCAGCGGCGTCCGTCCAGCACCTGGTACGGCGCTCTTCCAGAAGGATGGTGTTTTGAAATGAATCAGCTGCGGGTGGCTGTGCCGGAACCCCCAGCCCACCCCCGGGACTGAGGATTTACAGAACTCAGCATCTCAGCTTCTAGTTTGGCTGTGATTTACTGCAGGGAAGGATACAGAGCAAATTCAGCACGGGGCAAAGTCCAGAAGAGGCCAGGCCCGAGCTCCAGCATCCGCTTCCAGTGGAGTCAACACAGTCGCTACTTCACTCCCCAGCTATGGGCTGTGACGACACGTGCGAGATGATGTCACCAGGAGCTCATCAGAGACCCAGCACCCAGGGATTTGATTGGAGCTGCTCACACGGCCTCCTCTGCCTGGCACGGACCAGCCTCAAGGCTCTTGGAAGGAAGCAGGTGCTCAGTGTGAACCACCCTGAATGCACAGTGTAGGTCCCAAGGGCCATGCTTGTCGGTCAGGAAACCAAGGGACGGTCCTGCAGTCCCAGGTCCTGGACATTATGTCACATCCTCTTAGCCTTGCGCCCACCCTCCCCTGAACGGGGCAGGATTCCCAGTGCAGCCGTCAGGGTGAAATCAAACTGTGATGACCCTTCAGTGGAAAACCCGGGTCAAACAGCAGAGGGCAGCCAGTGAGAGTTGGTAAGAGTTATCTGGGGGCAGAGGGTCCTGCAGCCGAGATGCTGGTGTCCCTTGCCATTTCCATTCTACATCTGAGGCTCCCGTTTCCTGTTACTTCCTGCTGCAGTCACGCATTGAAGCACCAGAGGGACACCAGTGGCTGGCCCGTGTGTCCTCTCTGACCGAGGACAAGGTTCGTCTGTGCCCGACTCCTGGACCTTGCCGTTTCCTACTCAAAGTTCCAGCTGTTTCAGCTTCTGCTGGGCATTCGTGCCCAAGAGGCAGAGCTCAGACTCTGGACTGGGCTGCCCGTGTTCAGTCGCAGCTGTTTGAGCACAGGCTAGGACCTCTCCTCAGTTTCCTCTCCTGTAAAACGGGGATAGGAGTACCTGCCTGCGAGGATGGCTGTGGGCTTAAAGGAGATACCACATTTCATTGGTTCTAAAATGCAGTCGTCCCCCGCAACACCACCACTACACACACATTTTAGCATTTGTGAAATCAAGATGCATCTTACAGTCGATGCTGCGTCAGAGGTTAACTGGCAGCTTTTTCTGTCTCGGTGGTCCATTCAGTAATGGTGCGTCTTAAAATCGATGGCCTCGTAGATTAGATAAAATACTATAAAAAGCACACAGCACTTAACACCGTGCTGGCAGGAAGCTTAACCGTTATTGCTGTGATCAACAAGGCTACCTCTCCAGGAAGGAGATCACCTGGCATTCGTCTAGTGCTTTCTACGTTTAGGTATCTTAATTGTTAGAACCCACGAGGCAAGGCTCGCGACATCCAGGCAACTCACCTTCCCTTACAGAGCAAGGCAGGGGCAGAGCCAGGAGTCTGCAAGCCACGGCCACTGGCCACGCTCGGCAAGCTGTCCATTGTATATGGTTGGTGAGCTGTGAGTGGTTTTTCTATTTTTTAGAAGTCGCAAAACATCAGAAGAAGATGCATGTTGGGGGGGCGTGTGAAAACTGTAAGAAATCGAAGTTCCTGTGTCCATCAGAAGAGTTCTGTTGGACCCGGCCCTGCCCACACGGTTCTGTGCAGGCTGGTGGCTTTTGCACCGTGGTACCAGCATTGGGTGGTCCTGACAGATACCCTGCGGCCCGCGGCACCTACAGCGCTCGCCGTCTGGCTGTTGGCGGGGCATGCTGCCGACGCCTGCTCTGGTTCTCGGCCCGCCCACCTGGGTCTGTTGGAGGAGAATCTCGTTCATCTTTGTCTTCCACGCTGGGCAGCCCCTCAGCCGGCAGCGGCTAAGTCGAATTCCTGTAATCGCTCGTGAGTCTGGAGCGTAGCTCTTCAGTCGCGCTGGTAACCAAGGCACCAGATAAACCTCAGAATAAAATGCTCATCGGCTCAAGGAGAGAAAACCAGTTATGGAAACTCTCCAAGACACTTTTCCAAATAAGTTCATTTTTGTGTTGCAGCATCTCTTAGAGGGTAAATGAAATAAAGCGATTTCCCTTCTAACAAGGCCACGTTCCTGGGAGCCGCGGAATGGGTAAAAAAGCCCCAGGGAGGAGCTCTTTTCAGGAAATCGAACACTTGGTTCCGTGCTGTCAGCCCTTGAAAGGCCTGCCATGTGGCTGTAGGACTGAGTGCAGGTGGTGGGGCGTCAGTGGTCAGGAGACCCTTCGGCAGGTGGGCGGAGAAGTGAGTCCACGATGTCCTGCTTTGAAGGCCCTGCTGGTTTCAAGAGGTCAATGGAGTTACTGACACTCAGGCAGGATCGATGTTGCCTCCCCATTAGATGTGTACGAGGCCGGCAAGAGGAGACGCCGTCAAGGTCATTGGGGAACTTGCTCAACCTGGAGTTTGAGCCCGAGGTCGGGCAGGTGGGCCCACGGCCCAATGAGCGAGGAGCTCCACGGCCTTGACCCCAGGAAGGAGCCTCCTGTGGCTTCAGGGGCCGCAGGTCTGGACCGGCACGGCTGGCCGACTCCCTGGGCAGCGTGCCCACCCCGATGTGGCTTTCTCTCGAGTCAGGGTTCCGTGGAGAGAGCCCACTCTTCATGCCGTGCAGAGCAGGCTTCATGGAATCAGAACTAAGAGCGGGGCCCCCTGCCCTCGGGCGTCCGCACCCACCCCCCTCTGCCCCTTGTAAGACTCGGGGTTCCTCAGGGACCAACTCGGGATTCTTCAAAATGTGTTTAAGCATTTAAATTGTCTTACTAACTGATGCCCATTCAAGTCCCTTCCCAGAAGAGCTTAATTTTAAAAAGACTTGTTGCATTCCTAGATGTGGTTATAACACCCTTTAGTTTCGTAAAGAAAGTCAGTGGAGAAGTTTAGGGGAAATCATTCCCAGCCAAGGCATCCTTAAAAATGGAAGCATAGATCCCGTAAAATGAAGTTCAGAGGCGTACAGTCCATTGCCCTGATAATCACCCTAATCAAATTGGAGCTGTTTTCTTATAATTTGCCTCTTCCTCCCGAAACAAAAGTGTGGTGTTAACAAATATTAATTGTTAATATGATTTGTATTAATATTAATACAAATATTAATTGTGTACCATAGACTGAATTTTGCTTTTTTTCTCTTGAATTTGGAGGTGTACCTGTATGTGATGGAAATTTTCACGAGAAAAAATGTTGTGTTTAAAATATAATATCTTAAAAACCATTTCTAATATCGAAGCAATAGTGTTTCAACACACAGATATTTTAAGTATGAAGCATTTCAGCAGTCTTTGGGTTAAAATGCTTGTGTAGACTGGTCCAAGGCCCCTAAAAAATGTGGCTTCAAATTGAGGACCTAAACATATGTTTACACCATTATTTCTTTAAAAAAAAAATTTTTTTTAATTGGGGTATAGTTGTTTTACAATGTTGTGTTAGTTTCTACTGTACAGCAAAGTGGAGTTCCCTGTGCTATACAGCAGGTTCTTATTATGTTATCTATTTTATACATATTAGTGTATATATGTCAATCATTATTTCTTTTTTTAACTGAAGTACAGTTGATTTACAATGTTGCGTTAATTTCTGCTATACAGCAAAGTGATTCAGTTATACACACATATATATTCTTTTTTATATTTTTTTCCATTACGGTTTATCACAGGGTATTGAATATAGTTCCCTGTGCTATACAGTAGGACCTTATTGTTTATCCATTCTATATGTAATAGTTTGCATCTGCTAATCCCAAACTCCCCCTCCACCCCTCTCCCACCCTCCTCCCCCCTGGGCAGCCACAAGTCTGTTCTCCATGTCTGGGAGTCTGTTTCTGTTTTATAGATAGGTTCGTTTGTTTACACCATTATTCCCAATAAGCAAGTTACACATAGAACTTTTGGGAAACATTCATGAGGTGGACCTATCACTTTGAAGACAGAGTTGCAAGAAGATTACAGGGAGATGATAGTGATTTTCAAAGTGCTCGGGCTACAGTCCTTTTCATCTTTTTGTTATTGTGGTTCTTTTATTTTTAATTAGGGTCCCTGCAGGGTGCGAAGCAGGGATTCACATGTTTTTTCAGTTCTCTTCTGCCTGGAATGTCCCCATCTGTCTTCAGGAGAAATGCTTGAAGGAGACTGGAGGAATTATCAGCTAGGCTAAATTATTCATGGGAATATTAAGAAGGAAAAGGTATTTTCCTACCAAAAAAAAAAATGTAAACCTCCCACTCTAAGTGACAGTCAGAATTAGGTTAAAAATAGAGCATCTCTGGGAAAGACCACAGAATTTTAATTAGCTCATCTCTCTGAGCAGTTCTGACGTGTCAGCAGGTTGGTCCCAGGGGGAGGCCAGGACTTCTGTGCTGCACACGTGGTTTTCCAGTAGGTTTAAGTAAAAATAGGAACCGGTGTGCAGGCTAATAAGCCAACTGGCTGCGGAGCCCACCTCGGGAGCAGCGCACGGGGGGATGGAAGGGCCCTCGTCCACTCCGCGTTTCCGACAGCTCTTGTTCTCCCTCCCGACTCACCCCTTCCACGACCAGTAACCCGCCATTCTATTGCAGTCCTTTCGCATAAGGTATTCCGTTGGAGGATGTTTTAATTTCCCTGAAATCTTACAGATGAAATTGCCCATCCTTGCCTTTTTTCCACTTCTAATCGCTCTGACCCACTTTACGTTGAAATGTGGCCAATTTGACAGAAATGAAAGCTCCTTTTAAAGCGGTGCTTCTGAGTCATCCGAATCTTTTTTGGGTCAGAGACCCCTTCGAGAATCTGATGAAAACTGTGGGTTCTTCCCCTGGAAAAATGCATATTTTACACCCACATGCCCATACAGTCTTACAAAACTACAGAACGTTCACAGCTACCCCCAGACACATCTGTGCCTCCCGGGCCGAAGATGACACAGCTCTGGTTGGGCGTGAGGGGCAGGGTCCCTGGGGGGAGCCTGACTTGCGTCGCCAGCGCTGGGATTGTATGGCAGATGCATCACAGGAAGGGCCAGGGCAGAAAGCATGTTCCCACGGTGTGGGTCTAGCAAGCACTTTGTCATAGAGAACCAAGGATTCAATTTTTGGTCAAAACCGCCTGTTTCCAGAAAATACCTTGTGTCCAAACGGGAGGGGCGTTAAGTAGTTGCGACTTTCAACCCCAGGAGGCCTCGCGCCTCTGCCCTTCACCCTCGGTCACCTTGACCTTGCTGGAACCCCGGGAGGGCCGTCCGCCTGTTCTGAGTGATGGGCCTCTCGGGGTGTCCGTGACAACGCAGAGAGCTAGAAGCATCTGGATGAGGCCAAGACAGCATCATAGGACTTGGCGTCGGAACAAACGTGAACAGCCCAGGGAGAGAGGTGCAGGGGGCTGCCCCGTCCTCAGCAGGAGGAAAGGGGGTCTCTTGTTGGAGCCCCACTCGAGGTCACTGGGACACGGGGCGGGCGAGGGTTTCTGATCTCCTTCACATCACATGACTAATCTTTCACAGTTAACGAACAGTCAGGAGTCGCCCAACGCTAGCAGACGTCCGCCTGGGCTCACTCTCGGCCCATCTGCCCCCGCAGCCTGTGACTTTGGGTGACCTGGTTCGCCTCCTGGGCCCCGGCCTCCTCTCCTGGGAGGTGCTGACGCGCAGGTTTCCTCTCGGAGCTGCTGTGAGCCAGGTGGTAAAGCCGTGCGGTGCGCGCCGGGCCCCTCTCTCCGCTCTCACGGAGCCATCGGCAGGCGCTGCAGAGACCTGCCCCCCCGCCCCGCCAGCCCCGACGACAGCCCCGCAGGTGCCGTTGGGCCTGGCTCACTGATGCCAGAGATGATGGTGGGCGGAGACAGCCGCTTTCAGAGACGACCCGCGAACCACCTGCCCGACCCTCGCCTCTCATCTCAGGACGGTTTAGGGCATTTCCTCTGAGCGCGGCGTGCGCTTTCTCTGAAGCTGTGCTCTCATCAGGAGTTCACGGGGTGGGTGAACGGCGGCCGCGCTCGCCTGTGCGTGGGGTCCACACGCCTCTCCTGCCTGAGACTCGGGAGCAGCCCCTGCCCCTTCCTTGTAGGACGACGGCTGCATCGTTGGAAAGTCTCGGCCAAGTTTTATTTTTGCACAGAGGATGGGGTGGGAGACAGAGGCCACTGGACTCTCCTAGATTTCCCCTCCCATCGCTAGGACCCCTCAGCCGGAGGTCCACGGTGGCTTCTGCTGGGAGGAGCCCTGTAACTTAGTGATAAAACTGATAGTCGGGCCGGCTGTTTCGCTTGTGAAAGGTTGGAGTGAGTTCTGTGGACTTCAGCAGTTGTATAGAGCCTGTGGAAGGCTTCTTCCACGTGAGATATCCTGAGAACCAAACGACTCAGGAAAAGTTACTCTTTATGTGTTACTGGTGGTAGTAATAACAAAATAATAAGTTATTTGCTGAGGCAGGAACTACACTAGACAGTTAACACACATCAACCCTTCCCCCCATGATACTGTGAGTTAAACATTTACAACCATTTAGCAGAAGTTCCCAGAACAACTGGGATGGAAGACCCAAACACCAGAGTTTTGGAAATGGAACCAGTGACAGGCAGGGTCACCACCCCCTCTCGGGACCTTGGCCTGTGTGACCTCTCAACCGCTGACCTTGAGACACCTGCATCACTGTGATGTGCGGGTCCTCACCTGGCCATTAGGATGCTGGTTGGGGTGACCCAAGGGGTGTGAGCTTAGGAGAGAGGACAGGATTCGGGATGAAGTAGCCGTTGGCACAGACTTGACTCATCCAGCCTTTTTTTTTTTTTTTTTTTTTTTTTTTGCGTTACACGGGGCCTCTCACTGCTGTGGCCTCTCCCATTGCGGAGCACAGCCTCCGGACGCGCAGGCTCAGCGGCCATGGCTCACAGGCCCAGACGCTCCGCGGCATGTGGGATCTTCCCGGACCGGGCCACGAACCTGTGTCCCCTGCATCGGCAGGCGGACTCTCAACCACTGCGCCACCAGGGAAGCCCCCATCCAGCCTTTTAAAAAGATAAAAGATGACATAGGAACCTTCAAGCTCTCTACAAAGGGAGAGCTTGGGGGACCCCACACCCCTCCCTCAGAGCACCAGCTGGCACCTTGCTTTGGTAGAAGATGTGTTTGGTCAGGGGGGGTGTTTTCCGAGATGTAGTCACCAGGCTTCTTCGGGAGGAAGCCCTGATCTAGATCACAGCTGGTTCAGCCTGAAGTCGCTTGAGCAGTTTAACTTGGGGTAAGTATGAGATGCATAGAAGTAGGAAGTCCACGAACTACGGAAGTGTGGGACGTGGGATGCCGTCCGTGGCCTGGAGGGAGGGCCCAGCCTCGTGCTCCTCTGCTGCCCACCTGCACTCACTCTTACTGACCCGCTGCTTCTGCCCACACCCGGCTCGCGACGCCCCCTCCCTCCATCCCAGGGAAGCCTGTGGTCTCCGCTAGAGGATGCACTCGTAGGGGTCCCTGCTCCTCTGTCCTGTGTCGTCATGGAGGGCTCAGCTCATTTCCTTAGGAACTGAGGTAGTGTCTGGGCTTAGGTGGCAGTGGACACAGGGCTAAGTGGAGACGTGGAGGTGGGTGTGCGGAATGAGGTGGTCAGGGTTGACCTCGGGTGGTGAAAAGGCCCTGAGGTGACCTCTGTCTGCTGCTGAGCAGGTGCCTGACACCTGACCATCAGGGTGCAGTTCTCTATTTTAAGCCACACAGGATCCTTGCCCTGAGGATGGTCATGCAACAAGCTCCCAGAGTCACTTCCACCTCGTGGTGACGGACTTCATGTGATCCCCCTGAAGGGAAAGGGGACGGTGGGGACCCTGGTGGGTGGGGCAGCTGGGCACAGACTGGGCACAGAGCTCCAAAGGCAAATATGCCTACTTTCCTTTTTTTTTGTTTGTTTGGAAGGGGATTTTTTATTGTGGTAAAAGACAGTAATGTAAAATTTACCATTTTAACTGCTTTTAAGTGTACAATTCATTAGCAGTAAGTTCGTTCATGTTGTTGTACTACTGTCCACCTCCAGAAGCTTTTCATCTTGCAGAACTGAAACTCTGTCCCATTAAATACCAAATCCCCCATCCCCTTCCTCCCAGCCCCTGGCAGCTGCCCCTCTGCTTTCTGTCTCTGTGGATTTGATGGCTCCAGGGACCTCGTTTGAGTGGAATCAGACAGGATTTGTCCTTCTGTGACTCTGGCATAATGTCCTCAGGGCTCCTCCACGTGGGAACATGTGTCAGAATCTCCTCTCCTGACGATGGAGTAATATCCCGTTGCATGTGTAGACCGCATTTTGTTTACCCATCCACCCGTCCGTGGGAACTTGGATCGCCTCCGCCTTCTGGCTGTGTGGATAACGCGGCCGTGAGCATGAGGACACAGGTAGCTTTCTGAGTCTCAGCTTTCGGTTATTTTGGGTCTATGTCCAGAAGTGGAGCTTCTGGGCCATATGGTAATTCTATGTTTAACTTTCTGAGGAACCTCCCTGCTGTTTTCCACACGGCTGCACCGTTTTACGTCCCCACACGCAGTGCACAGGGTTCCTGTTTCTCCACATTCTTGCCATCCTGGTGAGTGTGATGTGGTATCTCACGGTCGTTTGTATCAACGTTTCCCTAACGGTTGGTGCCGTTACACATCTTCAACCTGCCTATTGGCTACCTGTACGTCGTCTTTGGTTTTCATTTTGTTTTAAACTTGCACTCAGGATCCTTATTCAGACGGACGTTATGTGTGTGGCCTGAGAAGAACCGTTTGGTGATGAGGGATGAATGTGTCTGCCTGGTGGTGGCGGGTCCTCCGCAGGTGTGCCTTCCGGCTTGTCCCCAGGTCAGGTGGGTCTCAGTTGGCGCGTTCCTCACCTCCCGTTCTCGGCGCCCAGCCTTTTCTCAGTTGAGACAGTCAGTGATTCTGGAGGCAGCCTGTCCAGTCTCTGCCCCGTCTCTGCGGCACTGAATGAGTAGAGTTTCCCCCTTGGCAGCCGTGTGATCTGCACTCCCTGCCCTCCCGCGGGCGCACGAGGGGGGGCGTGGGGAGGAGGGGCAGCAAACCCACTGTGGAGACGGGACAGGGGGTAGAGACCTGGCCAGGGGGACAGAGAGCAGAGGCCGTCTGGCACGCGTGGCCGAAGGGCAGCCAGGGCCTCCGGTGACACGGCGCCGTCCCCCAGACAGACGCCTGCCTGTCTCCCGGGGCTCCTCCCTGCAGCAGCTTCCGCGCAGAGCTGTGGCTCCTTCCGGTGGTGGTGCAACAGACCCTCCTGGGGACTTTGGATCCTGATGTCCAAGCTGGCCCTCGGCCTCTCCTGCGCACGCCCTGTTTCCGGGGGGAGCTGCCTCCGCTGGACCCTCAGCCCCTCCTCCCTGTCACCCACAAGGCGGGACACTCCTCCTTACTCTCTGCTTTGTACTAGGTTCTCCCCAGGGCTCCCACCCCCCCCCCCACCCCGCGTACACCCAGTTGCCTGATCTCATAGTCCCGTGCCTCCTTCGTCAGTCAGCCTGTCGGCCCCCTAAGGCCGGCTTACCCATCCCGCATCTCCCCTGGCAGAGCGCTTCTGCGTGGTCTCTACTGAACAAGCAGACGGGGTGCGTTTATTGTGCACTGCCAGCCTTCTGTGTTCCGTGATCCACCGTTATTCAGGGTTTTCTCCAGGTCAGAAGCCGGACATGGGACTTTGAATAAGAACACAGTCCCTGATCTCAAGGAGCTTTTAATGTGGTAACCGGAAAAGTTGATTCTGAATTTTTATTTATGATTCACGTTGGGGTTTTTTTTGCGGTACGCGGACCTCTCACTGTTGTGGCCTCTCCCGTTGCGGAGCACAGGCTCCGGACGTGCAGGCTCAGCGGCCATGGCTCACGGGCCCAGCTGCTCCGCGGCATGTGGGATCTTCCCGGACCGGGGCACGAACCCGCATCCCCTGCATCGGCAGGCGAACTCTCAACCACTGCGCCACCAGGGAAGCCCCTGATTCACGTGTTTTGATATCTAGAAAGAGGTAAACAGCACAGCATATGGAGTTCAGTTTTTGAAGTGGTGAAGGTCCGTGACTGATGCCGAGAATAGGGGGCTAGGAACACACACCCACTCTGGGGGGGTCACCTCCTCACGCTGCTCGACCAGGGGCGTGGTCCCCGTGCTGTCACTGGGCCGCCTGCCTGCTTGACCTAAGAAAGCCGTCTGGATAATCATTAGCCCAGACTTTCTGAGGAGGCCGAGGAGAGCCCTCCAGCTGTTGTTTGCACTGGGGGTTTTGCCGTGCTTTTGACCTTTGCTTAAGGTAAGGAAGGGTTTGTTTGGCAAAAGCAATGATAAATATTCCCCTGGACTTTTGCCACATAAATGCCACTGGACTTTTGAGACTCAGGGAATGTGGTGTGGGCTCTGCACGAGGTGTGGGCGTTCCGTGCAGTGCCTGCCTCGCTTCTTGGTTTTTGTCCCGTTTTGGTTGTCTCCTCCAGGCTGTGTTGCTGGGCCGTCTGCTTGCAGACTGTGTGTGGTCCAGGCTGCGGTAGTCTCTGGGCTGGCCACGGTGGTGGGAATCTAGAAGCCTGTACTTCTGGTCCATCCCTCTGTCGATGAACCCACCTTTGAAGATGCCATTTCCCGTCTCAGAAATGGGTGGAATACCCAACATCCTTATTTATAGGATTTACTGAGGGCTTATGAGGTCGCTCCTCTAAAAATGCTCTGAAGGGCCCAGGGGTAACCGTGCACCTTACTGCGGGTGGCTGTTGATATCACGAGCCCAGTTTCAACACCCAGCGGACCAAGCCACCTGGTCCTCCCTGCTGAGCAGAGGAGGACAGAGATAACACGGTTACAGCGCAGCTCCAGACCAGGGGAGAAATGTCCTACGCGGATGGGGTCCCTGCCAGCGGGTTTGGTTCTCAAATAAACACTCTGCCTCTTGCGCTAAAGTGTGCCCAGTGGAATGGAGACGCTGACGGAGGGCAGAGCGTGGTGGCTGTATTTAGGGTAGGCTGTATTTTCAGCAGCAGGTGAGGGAGTGAGAGGCTGCCAGGATCCCTCTTCCAAGGTTTCCCTTTCTGGGAAGCTGCTGGTGTCTCCAAGACAGGGCCATGACCCTTGACCTTCCTGCGGGTCGGCGAAAGCTGTGCTTTAGGACCCAGCTCCATCAGCCGCTGCGTTGCTCACCATTTCCCTCCGAACGTTCGAGGAGCCCGAGGGCCAGCTCCCCAGGGCTGGCACGCGTGGGAGAGGCACTCAGAGGAGGGTGTGTGCTTCAGTTTCTTTTATCCATGGTCACTGGGAAATATTCCTGACGTCACACAGGTACGCACCCCCTTCCCAGACTCAGCAACAAAGCGTCGTCGTGCAAACTAGTACGTGTAGGATGGGTGAGCAGCGGGGTCCTGCTGTCGCGCACAGGGCGCTCTACGCAATGTCCTGGGATAAACCCTAGTGGAAAAGAATGTGAGAAAGAATGTACGTGTGTAACTGAGTCACTTTGCTCCACGGCAGAGATTAACACAACACTGTGAATCAACTACACTTCAACTTTTTAAAAATAAGTAAATAAATTTTAAATATAGATGACCAGCAAGGCCCTACTGTCGAGCACAGGGCACTCTATGCAATGTCCTGGGATAAGCCATAATGGAAACGCCAAAAAAAAAAAAAACCAACACTTTAAATAAGTGGAATCCTATGTATTTGTTCTTCTGAACTTCCTTTTTTCCTCTTTTACAACTCAGCGCTGTGTCTGGGAGGCCCCCCCGCATTGACTGACATCGCTGTGTCTGGGAGGCCCCCCCGCATTGACAGCGCTGTGTCTGGGAGGCCCCCCCGCACTGACAGCGCTGTGTCTGGGAGGCCCCCCCGCATTGACTGACAGCGCTGTGTCTGGGAGGCCCCCCCGCATTGACAGCGCTGTGTCTGGGAGGCCCCCCCGCATTGACAGCGCTGTGTTTGGGAGGCCCCCCCGCATTGACGGGGCTGTGTCTGGGAGGCCCCCCCGCACTGACAGCGCTGTGTCTGGGAGGCCCCCCCGCACTGACAGGTGGAGGGAACGAGCGGAGCCGTGTCGCCTTGGTGGCCGGGCCGCTGAGGACTGAACTTGGGCCTTGACTTAAGACATAGCAGCTGGCTGCAGTGGGGGAGCCACAAGATCCCGTGCTTCTGTTTCTTACGCGTTGAAACGAAATTCGGGAAGGCACGGGAGGGCTGGACGGGGCAGCTAGCGACCGCGCCTGCAGCCTGGGAGCAGGGCTGATGGCGGGAGTGGGGTGCGAGGGCCCAGATCAGACCCCATGCGTAATGTCACCGACGTGACCTCGCTCGGGCCTCTGCCTTCCCTCGGCCTGCGGCCCCTGCCCCCTTTCTTTCTGTTGTACAAATGGTGAGAAGGAAAGATGGCCGTGTTGCCAAGAATAAGTCATGAAGAATCTGTGAACAGGAAACTTGGCTTCCCCTTATTTTTAAGTTCAAAGGCATCTTACCAGGCACAGGAAGTTCATCTCTTTCCTCTGAAACTCTTATTTCTGATTTTCAGTTTGAAGGTGAGGACATTGATGGTATTAGGGCCTCTATTCATCTTGTTTTATTTCCACAACGTAAAGGTGAAGAGATGCGAGTCAGGATTTGCGGGGGAGAGCCCTTTTTTTTTTTTTTTTGTGGTTTTTTTTTTTTGCTGTACACGGGCCTCTCACTGTTTTGGCCTCTCCCGTTGCGGAGCACAGGCTCCGGATGCGCAGGCTCAGCGGCCATGGCTCACGGGCCCAGCCGCTCCGTGGCATGTGGGATCTTCCCAGACCGGGTCACGAACCCGCGTCCCCTGCATCGGCAGGTGGATTCTCAACCACTGCACCCCCAGGGAAGCCCAGAGATCCCTTTTCTGATGGGTGAGGGCAGTAACGACGCAGAGGGGGTGGAGGACGGGCACCACAGACAAGGATGTGGACACTCCCATGTCCTGCAGGCGGAGGCGTTATTTTTTTTCTTGTTTTAAACTCAATAATAGAAGAAGCCTCAGTATTTTTCCTGTTTCCTATTTAAAGGAAAGGGTGCAGCACAAAGGCATCCGAATGCATCATGCTTTTAGGGACAGCATCAGTGCTGTGACCTGTGACCCTCAGCTCATTGCTCTTCTATGATACCATCTTACCTGTGGAGGCCATGACATTGAATTATGAGATTCCGACCACGGTGACTTGGCCCAGGGTGGCTCCTTCCCACTATAGATGTGGACTAGTGACTCGAGTGCTTGGTGGCACGTGCGACAGAAAGCTGGGCAACCCCTCCGACTCCTTCTTTCCCCCCAACACTCATAATGGGGCATCTACTGAAAAACACAGCCCGAGTTTCCGTTCCTCCACCAACGAACGGTCCATCCATCACTTACTGAGTGCTTGCGGGATGCGGGGCTCTAAAGATGAGGGGACGGTGTATGGCCATCGAGGCTCGGGGTCTCGGAACGACCGTGGCGTCTGGCCACACGCGGGACTCGCATGATGGAGACACAGAGCAAATACACTGGGGGTGCAGGACAGGCAAGCTCCCAGCCTCTCCGGAATTTTATTCCCTCCCCCGACCCGCCCTCCTGTGAAGGCAGGAGGAGAAGGGGGTCTCTGAGGGCCTCACTTGCCAGCTTCCAGGCAGATGTGCGTCTCTCATTGCATTGACCAGGCAGGGTCTTGGGGGCAGCATCTTTGCCATCTGGTGCCGTGACTGCCGCCCGGGGAGGGTCCGGTCCATCGGCAGGCTGAGTGGTCTGTATGTCTCTGGCCTGGAATTCTCCCTGAGCCTTTCACGCAGCTCTTCTGGGCCGCGCCAACTCTAAGGGAAAACTACCTGTGATCGTCATTGAAATCCCCACGAGCCAACCAAGGGTGCCAGGGAGGTTTACCTTGGCATTGGAAGGTGGCTTTGCTCCCTGTCACCCCAGACAACAGAGCAGTGCCTCCAGTGAGCCTGCCGCAGGAATGGTGTGTTCCCCAGCGTCGCCCTCGAAAAAGCAAAGCAGCCAACCCGCAGGAGGTCGGGAAAAATCCATGGCTGGGCTCTGCGTGTGTCACGTTCAGGGCTGAGCTGGGGTCCCAGGGAACGTCCGCCAGTGGAGGAGAGCGTCTGCTCTGCTGAGCAGGGCCTGGGGCTCCCTGAGCCAGGGCCCTTGGGAACCTTCACATTTGGGTGGCTGCAGGAGGGACAGAGAACCGTGTCAGAGCTTCAGTAAAGGGTAAAGAGGCACAGCCTTTCCCCCTGAATCCCGGGAAAGCAGCGCTTGACCAATTTGGTGATGTAGCGACAAAAATCCCAGTCGCTCTAGTCTTGTGTTTCCAGTTGAACCTCTTTCCTGTTGTTTAACTCCACGTGACCTTACAGAGGGTGTAAACCCCTAGGCAGAGCGGCCTGGTGTTTTCAAGCCCAGCACAGAGGGTCTCTTTCGGGTGTGATCCAGGCCCTGAGGCCGGACGACGAGAGATCTCAGGAGACGCCGGAGGTGGTTTAAACTGGTCCGCTACGGGGGAGGGTGGAATTGGGAACTGGGAGAAGTGGAGGCAGAGGCACCTGCTAATCGGGGTTCTGGGTGCGCTGGCAGCCGGCGCCTCTCTTGCGCGTTCAGGCGCTGGAGGCCGGGTGAGGACCCCAGTTCTGTGCCTTGTGTAGCCTCTGTCGTCGAGTCTCCAGGAAGATGAAAGCGTGTTCTTTTCAACAGTAGCAGTTTCTCTGTGTAGATTAAGCAGAGCGGTGGCGAGACCTCACGTCACCTGACGTCTTCTGGGACCAGTCAGTATTTGTACAGTGAGGATATTTACTTTCCGCCTTCATTTTTAAGTAAAACGTTCCTCCCTGCCCCTCGGCCGCTGAGTTCCGTTGGAACAAAGCTAATCACCACCGCTGGCTCTGTTGGCAGGAAGGTGGGGCGTCTCCCCGACGTCTGCCGCCCTCAGCCTGTCACGGGCCAGGCCCGAGTGCCCCCAGTGCTGGTCAAGCTCAGGCTCAGCAGGCCACCCCCTCAGAGTCTAGTTTCTGTAAGTACTCGTTAGCAACACTAATCGTTCTCAGAGCGTAAACTTGCTGCGTAGACCTCTGCGGTTCACGCGATGTGAGAATATGATGGAAGCACCCAGGGGATTCCCTTTTCCATGATTCAGGGGGGTCCCCGTAGCGGTTTCTTATGTAAAGGTGGAGAAATGAGAATGAGATGGAGGCAAAGATCAGAGCCTCTGGGAGTTAACCCCTCAGAGCAGCTTTTCTTTCCCTTTTGTTGTCAACCATCGTTACAGCTGAAGCATGGCGCGCTCTCACGCTGTGTGAGTGTGTGGTGTGAGTGGTGTGTGTGGGGTATGTGTATGGTGTGTGTATATGTACATGCGTGTGGTCTGTGACTGTGGTGTGTGTTTGTATTTTTGTGTGTGGTGTGCTGTGTGTATGTGTGTGTGTGTAGTATGCCAGTGCGTGTAGTGTGTGTGAGCGTGGGCTGTGCGTGGTGTGTGTGGCGTGTCGCGTGTGTGAGTGTGGGCTGTGTGTGTGGTGTGTCGTGTGTGTGAGTGTGGGCTGTGTGTGGTGTGTGTGGTGAGTCGTGTGTGCGAGCGTGGGCTGTGTGTGGTGTGTGTGTGGTGTGTCGTGTGTGTGAGCGTGGGCTGTGTGTGCTGTGTGTGTGGTGAGTCGCGTGTGTGAGTGTGGGCTGTGTGTGCTGTGCGCAAGTGAGGCTCCCACCTTCCCGTCCCCACCTGCCCTCTCCGTGGTCCCCCAGGACCGGCCGTGCCCTCTGCTCGGTCGCCCACCTGCCAGCAGCCCTGCCCGGCGCGGGGGAGGCCTGGGATGCCTTTGTTGTGGCTCAGTTTCAGAGCTGGGTGCTGCCAGCCCGGCCTGGGGCGCCACAGTCCTGAGCGCCCCTCCCTGCGCTCTCGCGGGCCACGGCCACAGGGAGCCCCCACCGTGCTCAGGTGCCCTCCGGCCTCGGCACCTTGGACCCGCCCGGCGGCACGCGTGGCTGAGGAGCAGCCCTTCGAGCCTGGGCCTCCGGCTCACTTTGCGCGGAAGCACCGAGTCCCCTTGGCCACCGGTTTGGTTCCAAATGGCAGCAGCGTGGCCTCCCCAAGGCCAGCTGCTGTGGGCGGCGGCAGGGGGACGAGAGGGGCTGCCGAGCCTTCAGAGTGGCCAATGGCACGTTCCTAGGCCAAGGCCAGGAGGGCACAGGGGAGAGGCTTCTGGGGCTTCTGGGGTGCGGGGATGGGGGCAGGAGTGGGAGCCACAAAGGGACCCTTTGTTCGGCTGAAGTGACTCCCCGCCGCCTCTGACTGTGCAGACGTGGCCGAGTGCCCCTCACGGCCACATCCTCAGACAAAGCCCAGGGTCGTAGCTCAGCAGCCCCCCAAGCCCTCCCCGCCCCACGCCGTCAGCCAGGATCAGTCCCCTCTTCCTCTTACTTTTCCTTTTCCCTCCTTTGTGCACCCCGAGCGGCTAAATCCCCAGGCGTGTCCACGTCCTCGGACGATGCTGGACAAAGGCCTGCAGGCTGCAGGGCTGGCGGGAGCTTTCTTCCCTCTCCAGTGTGGGCCTCGCAGAAGCTGGGCGCCCCCCCCCCGCACTCACTCTTTCCTGCGATTCTATGCACGTGGTGTCAGCCTTGGCCACGTCTTTGTTGGCTGCCATTCCAAGGGAACTTTCTATCCACAGTGGGTTCTTGAATGTTAAGAGAAATTTGTTCTCATCAGCCTGGTGTTTCCTCTTGTGGAGGAAATGCAGGCTCGTGATTGAAGTTCCAAAAGGGATGGTTTTTAAAACCATCCTTCTCTCCCACCACACATTAAACACGTCAGTAAGAGAAGAGCATTAAAAATTAAAATGCGCCTGGACGACTAGCTCAGTGCCTTCGGAGTACGTGGTGAAGGGCCCTCCTCCGACACCCAGAGAAACTCCACTGCTGCCTCTCCGAGGTGACGGCAGCTCAGCCTTCTTAAGGACTCTGTTCTCGTAGTAAAAATCGCTGCGCTCTTCAAGCGCTGTTACTGGCCATTCTGCTACAAACGGAAGTAAAGGCAAACTGTCCTGCGACCCTGGCAACACACTTGGCACCTCGATCTCATGGCCCGGTCTGCACCTATCAGAGCTTCAGAGCACGAGCCAGCAGACTTCTTCTGTAGAGGGTCAGAAACCCAGTCCTCGGGGTCCTGCGGGCCATCAGTCTGTGCGCTAGTGTGAGAGCAGCCGGGCAGGCTGGGAGTGAGCAAACGTGGCTGTGTTCCAGCCCAGCGTCGTTGGCAGACTCTCAGATTCAGTTCACATACATTCCACGCGAGACATATCCTTCTTCCTTTGGTTGTTTTGAACCCTTTGAAAATGTAAAAACCGTTTGTAGTTCACAGGCTAAATGCAAACAGGTGGCAGGTTGTACAAAACCAGGCAGCGGGCAGGATGCGGCCCGGGGTCACAGTTCTCGGAGGCCCTTGTGCACTTGTTTGTAAAGCGATCTGAACCCTACCCTAAAGCAGCGTTTGGAAGACTGCGGTTCATGAGGCGTTAGGGGGGTCACCAAGTCCATTGGGCGGATCCTTCCCAGCATTTTAAAAGGAAAAGAGTAGGATTTAGTGCAACAGACATAATAAGGCTTAAGTACTGTGTCGTAAACCTTCTGGGGTGTGTGTGTGTGTGTACGTGTACACGGGGTCACGATGCTGCCGAGTACTTGGACAGAATTTTATATCAACCGTGGCCCTCCCCATTCCCCGGACCTTTGCGTACCCCAAGGGACACAAAACCTTGGAACCAGTGGAGTGCTGATGTCGGGGGACGGAGGGGAGTGTGGTCCCCCTCCTTCCTGTACCCCAGGAATCAGGATGCTCAGCGTACGTCTCTCTCCTAGGTCTGTAGCCTAAGAGACAGAAGCAACAAGCGATATCCATCCTTAAGGTAATGGGTTGTTGGGGCGCCGACCGCTGAACGTGAACTTCCTGCTTTCGTGTTCTGCGTATTTCAGTAATCCGGCTTCACCTCTCCGCTCTTCGACCTCCCCAGACTGAGTGGTATTGAAAGCATGGGTCGGGTATTCAGTATCCTTCGCCAAACAGAAACACGATCCTGCGTGGGAAGAGGGGTGATACATCTTAATCTGATAAAAACAAGTCACGCCAACCATGGCTGTTTGCCAGGCCGTGAGGCGGCGGAGGTGGAGAAAGGAGGGAATACTGGGTGCTCTAATAATTCGGGGCCCACAGGGGATGCCCTGTGGGTGATCAACAGCCTGGAGAAGGTTCTAGAAACTCCAGGGCCGCGGGGCTGCCCTGGGCCCTTGGCTTTGCCTGTTGGTGGTCAGTTGGGCTGAAAAGTCTTCGGGAGGTGTTGATAGTGATGGGGCGGGGGGAGAGACAGACCCTTAGGTTCCTGCCCTGGACCAGTTCTAGAAACTGGGGTGGGGAGGGGAAGGTGGGGATGGAAAGACGCTGGGGTTCCCATGGAACAGCCCCGTGCTTCCTTGTGGTTGAAGGCCGGCTCCCTGGAGGGCCGGGGATCTCCCAGCTCTGCGGCCGTAGGGTGCCCCTGGCCCCGTGAGTGGGCTGCTCCCACGCTGAGCTGTCAGAGGAAAGGCTCACCGTCACGTTCCCTTGTTCTCCTGCTCAGATGGTGCTTTGTGGCTTCCTTGTTTACCCAGAGGGAGAAACGTTTACTCTTCTGAAGAGATAACGAAAGATTAGCTTCTCTTTCCAGGGTGGTGATGAGGGCTGAGGTGACGAGGCGATGAGGGCTGAGGGCACTCGGTCCCTTCCTGCCTGGAACAGAGGGTCTGAATTTCGCAAGCACCCTCTGTCTGGCCTCAAGGGGCAGCTCCAGGAGGTCGGCCAGGGGTTGTTCCCTCACGGCTGTGATGTCCAGTGAGTCTGTGCAGGCGGAAGGTCTGAACCGTTTTCTCCCTGGATAGTCTCCCAGTGGGTCTGAGGGGGTGACCATGGCCGTGCTGAGGGGATGACCTCAGGTGTGGGGAGCAGGACAGGGCACCACACCCAGCTCGGTGTCCAGAAAGGGTGGACGCCCAGTGGCGATGGCTGAGTTGCTCTGGGCAGGACGGCAGGACGCGTCATGCCGTCACCAGGGCCTGCGTCCCACGTGCACACGCGGAGACGCACAGGCAGGGCCAAGAACCAGGCAGTGGCCTCGCTGGATCAAGAACCCAGAGAGAGGAAGGTGTGAACGTGCCGGCTGCAGCGGTCACTTCAGGCAGGGGCCGCAGGCCAGCCGAAGCGCGTCCCCGCCTGTGGGAGAAGATGGGGAATGAACCTCTGCCCCGGGGAGGGTGGCAGGTGGGCTTTGGTTCGGGGCCAGGGCCCTGCAAGCTGGGGAGGTTGTACTAGGCAGTGGTCAGAAGCCAGCTCATGCCCTGCCCTGCCCACTTCCCTGCTCCCATGGCACAGAGAACCTGTCACGTGCAGGCCCTGAGGAGGGGACACGGTATTAAAGACGACAGAGGCATGGGCTCCTTCCCCCTGGAGCCTCAGGTCCAGGCGCATATCGTACAGACGATCAGATCTGTGTGTCCCCACTTGAGACAGTGCTGTGAAGGGGGCATCAGGTGACATGAGAGAGCCGGGAGCCTTGACGTACACGGGGGAGCAGAGAGAGCGTGGCCTGAGGACACGTCACGCATGCGGGACCGGGAGGCTTAGCCAGGGAAGGACAGGAGAGCGGCCAGGCAGAGGCACCGGGCTGGGGAGGGCTGGCCTGTCGGGCGGACAGAAGGGCTGGTGGCCGCGGCCTGAGCGGGGCAGGACAGGCCCCGCAGGCCCTCCTGGGCCATCTCCTGGGTAAAGCAGGAGCCCCAGGTGGAGATGAGAAGAAGAATGAGATCATCCCAGACTTGGTCCTAAAGAGGCGACTTTGGCTGAAGTGCAGCTGGGAAACTGGGAGGTGGGGAGGTCCCGAGGAGGCCCCTGTGGCTGCCCAGGCGGAGAGGGGGAAGGGACAGACTGGGGGTAGGGAGCGGTGGAGAGACAGTGGCCAGGCTGGGAGAGTGAGGATGGTGTCGAGAAGAATCACCAGGTTCCCATCCTGAGCCTGAGTGAGAGCAGATTCCGCTGGTGAGAGGAGATGCTGGGAGAGACGCAGCTTAGGAGATGCAGAGGCCGGAGACCCGAGGCGCGTAGGGGTTCCTGCAGGGCTGGGCCCTGCCTCTATGGGAGGGGAGCCCGGGGCAGCTCAGCCCTTAGGGGGACAGCACCCAGATCCGTCAGTCCACCGGGGTCATCCGGGGCTGCTCTGGGTCAGGGACACGAGGAGTGTGAGAAGGGACCGGGCCCTCGAGACCATTCATGTCCCTTTGGGGGGGCAGTGTAACTGCACAAAGTGGGGAAGCGACTAGAGAGTGGACAGGTACGTGAATTAATAGGGTCAGACCTCATGCAGCCTCAAAACCTCTCGTTTGGGGGACTATCTAACGACTTGAGGTAATGTTTACAGTGTCCTACAAAATAAGGAAAGCAAGCAGATAGCCAATTCTGTTGTTTAAATTAATTCTTTAGAAGATTGGGAGGAAATACATGGGAATCTGAACGCCGGCCATTTGGGTTATCAGTGATTCACTTAATGTACACTTTCCTGTGTCTTCAGAATTTCCCCCAGTGTCTGTGTCTTTAAGGTTGAAGGTTAAGATGTGCTAGTTGCCCCCCAGGTCCCGGGACTCCAGGCTGGATTGCGGAAGCTGGGCTACGTTCGTCCTGGGCGTCAGCAAGGGCAGAATATTTCCAGAGGGAGGGTTGGGGGAAGCGGGGGATGCTCTTGTGAGCCGTGTGGTGGGAGATTTGGAGAGCGTGATGGAGGGGGCCCTGCCTGAGCCTGAGCAGGAGGGATGGAAGAGGGTAGGACAGGACAGTCGGATCTCAGAGGGTCTGCAGGAAGGAAGCTTCCCGGACCCACAGACTGAGTCCAGGTAGGGGGACCCGCAGCCGGGGGCTGGGTCGAGGGATGCGTAATTAACAGATGTAAGAAGTCAGGGGCACAGCTGACTCTGGGGTGGGGAGGCCCGTGATGAGTTTAGCCCCAGATGAACCGTAGTGGGTTTTAGATGTGGCAGAAACTGGCCGGCAGGGAAGCAGAGGTGGGACTTAGCTCGGAGGGCAGTGCTGGCGGGTCAGGTGGCATCCTTCACGCACAGGAGGGGAGCTGTGTCCTGTGACGCAGGGGAGCCCGTCTCTGGCTCTGAGCAGCTAGAGCAGGAGAAAGTTTCAGTGGTTCCAGGCTGAACAGCCTGTGAATTGTAAGTGGAACATTTTCAATGCTGAAGGAGAAGCCAGCTTCATTACCCAACTCCTGGGGGCAGAACGGTTTGTACACAACTGTAGAAACGTACTCTGCGTTCAGCTGCTCTGACCTGGGAGCTCGCACCTCACCCCGGGATACTCACAAGTCCCCGTCTTGTCCTGCAAAAGGCACCGTGTTTGTAGGACGGTAGGCTACGTGTACTTCCCTTATAACTTAAAAGTGGGTCCTTCCCCTCTGAGAACTCTTTTCTTTGGCTGAATGAAGGTGGGCTGTACGAAGAAACACACGTCTTGGCATTCGAAACTCCCTAGCCACTGAACACCTCTGTGTGTTAATTCCCCCAGTGTCGGAGCCCGGAGTCCACTGGACTCGAGGATATAACCGAAGTGATGCTAAGTGAAAGTGTGTACGGCATCCTGGTGCAGCCAGATGTCCTTCGCGTTGGGACACGTGCACATGTATTTATTACAGGCTGAGCAGTGGACCTTTTGTCAAACACTGGATGATAAACAGCTGTTTTCTTGCTCGCTGTGGGGTTTGCTCATTTCCTAATATTAAGGTTTATCGAATGACTCACCCAGGGCGGTGGCTGCTTCTTTCTGCCTAGCTCCCGAACTGCCAAGAGCACAGCGTTTCTGTGCGTTTACGTCTCGGTTTCAAGGTGTCAGCAGGGGAGAGCTGTAAGAAGCTTGTCTCTGCAGTTACAGGGGCAGAAAGGGTTGCGTTGGAGGCATTTGTGCTTAAGGATCACGAATTTTAACATGCTTGAAGTTTGAAATTGGTTCTTTCAAGACATGCTCTCCACTTCTGCCTCCAGGAAAAGGATCTTTATGCATCTGTCTGTACATTCAAATCAGTTCCCTTTAGCCTTCAGCAGATCTCCAGACATCCTGGAGTTGCTCTCAGCTGTCCCGGAAGCTTAGAACCCGTGCTGCCTGGTCCAGAGCGTAGGGTCCTCACCGCGTGGTTGCCGGACACCGACGTGGGGCTCCTTTGTAACTTTCAGTAGAGGATTCACTGGGCTCGTTGAAGGGGCCCGCCGGGGCTTCCACTGTGTCTGTTGTGTTTTCTTATCTTCACTCAAAAAGAAGTGGGGAAGTACGGTAAAGTAAAGATTTGACCAGGCCAGGTGTTTGGGCACACAAGTGTTTTCTAGTATTTCTTATACTTTTCCAATATACTTGAAATATTTCACAATTTAAAAATGATCTTTGAAGTTCAGTTGCCCCCTCCTTCCTCCTTACATATTCTTGAGAAAGTTGGCAAAGTGTCTTTATTTCGACACTTTGACATCAGATTCTAGATCTGTGCTGTCCAGTAGAACACGTGAAATGTGGCTAGCCTAACTCAACAACCGAATTTTTTATTTTATTTAACTTTAATTAAGTTTAAATTTAAGAAGCCTTAGGTGGTTACCGCTTTGGTCAGGTACAATTCTGGAAGAAAAAGCTGTAGAAACCAGAATATTCCTCGAATGCTGTCAGAGACTGGGCTGAACACGCCACTTTGTGTTCCCATTCCTTAGCAGAAATCTTCTTTAAAGTTAACGAATCCAGCATTAAATTTAGTGAAGGAAATAATACCCTGAATATTTACAGAATGTAGTTTTCTTCTTCTGCCATCTCGTCCCCTCCACCTGTCCTTTTCCAAATAAGATGTTTTTCTTCCTTCTTGCGTGGGAGAGCTGCCCCCTGGTCGGCACGAGTGTTTGACGATGATGAGCTCTTTGCTGGGCCTGACTCCACGCGGGTCCCCGGGTCATCCATCAGTGTCGTGATGTTTGGAAGCAGATGGACGATTCAGGAGCAAGCTATGGGCCCTTAGACGTTTGGCTGGTTGCTGAGTGTTTCATTATGTCTCAGCAGACACGGGAGTGGGCCCTCGTCGATAAGCTTAGCCGGTCTGGTTAGCAGTCGTGGTGATAAATTGAGCAAGTCTTACTGAAAAGAGGTGAACAATAGGAAGACAGCGTCTCAGTGTGTGCGTGTGTGGAGGGCAGGGCTGTCTGCTTTGTTCTTAAAGGACACACCTGATGTTTAGAACCCAGAAAGTCTGGATTCAAGGTCCAGGTACTGTAAACCACGTGACCCGAGACCTGTTTGGTCACCAGCCTCTTGGGGCCACCCTGTAAAATGGGAACAGGGCAAGAATGTGGTGAGGAATAAAGGCCATGACGCAGGTGACTGTTTCCTAGGGAAAGGGTCCAGAACGTGCCACGTGGCATAAGGAGCCCTTTGGGCTGAAGACGTTTGAGAGTTGACAGAAGCAGGAAGAGGCTTTCTCTGCACTCCTCTTACTGCCTAAAAGCAGATCTTCTGAAAGAATTCATCTCCCATGCATCCCCTTTTATGGAAAGCTTCCTATCCGGGGGCGGGGGCGGGGTGCGGGTAGTGACTCCTGTCACCAGAGATGAGAAATTGCATAAACAGACTTTCTTAAACCTTACTTTCCAATAGTTTCTTTCATCTACGTTGGCATTCATTTCTCACTATTTATTGCCCCTTGAAGTCCTAACTCCTTCCTCATGCTGAGGTGGTGTATAAGCCCCAAATTCTAACTGCTTCTCTTCTCTGAGCCGCTTTCTTTGTGAGCCCCCCGCGTCCATACTTCCACAGTCAGCAGTGAACTTTGTCTTTTCTCTTGCCAATCTGCCTGTTGTCAGTTTAATTCACGGGCCCCCAGGAAGCGCACCCAAAAGGGTAGGGAAAGGTCTCCCCACCCTTGCAGCACTAACAGGTGCAGGTGTTATGTGTCTGATGGTGGTTTGAGGCGATGAAGAACCGCATCAGTTCTGCTGGAGCTTGATGACAGGTGCAGCAGCATCTCCTGGACGCCCTGCTAAACTCTGGCTCCTACCAAGGAAGCGTCTGGTTCTGTAGGTTTGGACAGGGGATCCCAGGGGAGGGTGAGGCAGAGGGTTAAGGGAACCGCACTCTGCGGAGCACTGCTTTTGGGGACCTCCGCGTTTAGAAGGACCACAGGCGTGGGGATGACCCAGCATGCCTCGTTCATAGTTTCTGGGGCTCTGCTTCATTCTGCATTTCAGTTTTAGTCGTTGGTTGCCTAAATGAATTGAGACGCTCTTTTCAGTTTTGCTTTATCTCGATGCGTGAGCTATACAGCGACTTTCTGGAGGAGTTGAGCTATGTTAAGGAGATTCATATCCTTAAAACATCACGCTGTGATGGGTTTAATTTGAAATTCAGGGCCCATCTTAAAATGCTGATTGAACGTAAGTTTTCACACAGACATACCCGACATTTAAGCCCATATTATTTACCTGGAGGAGTAAACTGCTCGGTCAGCTGTTAAAAAACTTGGGTTTTACCTTCTTAACTCTCTTGGGCAGGTTGCTTCCTCTGTCCATGAATCAAAATACATTTAATCACTTGGACCCTAGAATTTGTTCAGGAAATGAGAGAAGTACGTGGAGATTTAAGTTATGTAATTTTTTTAATCTATTAACTTTTCTTTGAAGGAACTTACATTATTTATTCTGTGTAAAGCCCGTCACTCGAATTTTGGGTTTTCCCAAACCAGGAGTGGAGTCAGTCCTCACTAGTAATTAATTCCAAGCACAGCCCCACCCTGGCAGGAAAGCTTTGGTCGTGATAGATGATAAGTGAATAGTTCATTTGTTTTCTGCCCCTTTGCCTCTGTATCTTCTGTCAGCTTTGTCAAAGGTGGTGGCCCAGCGTGACTCAGAGGTGCTGGCTAAACATGTACCCCGGACTCTGGGGTTGTTTTGTGTGACAGCATTTACATTTGATTGTCACCTGATACCACAGCAGTGACTGCCAGTGACTGCGGCTTCACATCCAAAGTGGGGTGACTTCTGTGCTTTTATGTTCTGGACCAAAGAAAGGGGGAGAGGGAGAGAGCAAACAAAACAAACCCCCCTTGGAAGTTTCCTGGAGGTCTGACAGTCATTATACTAACAGTGAGCTAGCTTCAGGTGTGTTCTCAAAGCTTGGCCTTGAAACAGACTCTTACACCACATAAAAAGCAGGCTTTTGGAATCAAACCTTTTAAACAAACAAAAATTATAATTCAGTGGCAGAACTTTTGCAGACTTTAAATCCCTTGCAGCTGACAAGCCCCCTCTCAGCTTGAGAGGAGGGATGCTTTCTGGGAAACTCTTCCCACTGCAGCTCACAAGGGCCCCCGGGACAGGTCGGGCTCCAGAGAGCCTCAGCCTGAGGGTCCTGCTCGTTATAAAGCGCTGTCTGTCCTGAACTCGCCTCCTTCAGAACCAAGAACTAGAGGGAGCTGTACAGTCCCTGACTTCACAGCAGGCCGTTTTGAACGGTATGAAACGGTTGGAGGTGTGGGTGTGATGCAAACATCTGCGTTCACGGGGGGCATGAAAGGTGGGGCTCCCGGCCGTTCACCATTACCCTTAAAGAAGGAACGTAGTGTGAAGACACTGCTCTTTTTTTTTTTTTTTTTTTGTGGACTTTCAACCACTGCGCCACCAGGGAAGCCCAACACTGCTCTTTTAAATAGAATTACTTAGAAACTATGGTGCCTCCAGGGCCGCTTTTCCAAATGCTAAGTGTGTCCCTTCCAAATGGAGCCCATCAAAACCCACAGACAAATCTCTTAGGACCTCTCCCATCCTTGCATTCCAGGGCTGTCCTTTCCCCGTGGACCATCCATTTCCACGAGGCCTGTGCTCTGTTGCTTGCACATTTGCTGTGACAATTGTCTTCTCCCTTTTCACGTGGGGCCTGGAAAATCCTTGCTCGCCTTTACACAACGGATCATGTAGAAAGGCCCTTCCTCTGTTTACTGTGGTTAGCGTTCCCGGCACTTTGGAGGTTGCCATTCTCATGCAAAAAGTCCCCAGCTTTCACAAGAGTTATAAACTTCTACAAAAGTTCATTTGTTTCGTGGTTACCTGGAACTCAAGGGGCGTTTTGCGAGAGCCTCTGCTGTGGCCATGAGAGTCTCCCGCAGCCCCGGGGCCGTTGGACCGAGTCCCTGAGCTGTTACTCGGATGTGCTGTGTCAGGCGCTGGGGCAAACGAGCCCGGCAGCTCACCTCCTGTCACCCGTCCTTCCGGCGGGGACCTGTCACCCTCTTCCGTGACAGCATGAGTGTGTTAAGTACTCAGCTCAAGACCATGAGGCAGGTACTTGGAAAATGGAAAAGTCCAGCCCATTTCAGCGCTTCTGCTCTTCCCGTTGCCGCCTCTGGGCTACCTATCTTGAATGATGCTGTTTCCGTGGGAAAGGAGCGGCCGGCAGGTGGATTCTTGCGGATACAGTCCTTTTTAATTTCGTACAACTGCAGAGGGAGGCTGGCCTCGGGGTAGATATTCCTCAAGGTCATGAGCTGGAAAGCCGAGACTTCGCCCCAGGAGGGACGGGGCCAGGGCTTGGGAACCCGGTTGCACCTGGCGAGTGATGGTCAGTGTCTGTCCCTACCAAAGCCTGTGAGCATGGTGCCAGGTTATCACATTGAGGGGGAGGCAGGGGGAGGGGAGGGCTGGGGAAGGAATGCCGGTTTCATTTTTATCAAAATTGGGGCAATTTTTTTTTTTTTTTTTTTTTTTTTTGCGGTATGCGGGCCTCTCACTGTTGTGGCCTCTCCCATTGCGGAGCACAGGCTCCGGATGCGCAGACTCAGCGGCCATGGCTCACGGGCCCAGCCGCTCCGCGGCATGTGGGATCCTCCCGGACCGGGACACGAACCTGTGTCCCCTGCATTGGCAGGCAGACTCTCAACCACTACGCCACCAGGGAAGCCCCTTAGTGCAGCAAATTTTGAGCATCTGCTGGGTGCTGGACGCAGTGCTGGACGTCGAAGAGATGGGTAGGAGCAGGCTTGGTCGCTGCCAGTGGCCTCTGTGACCTTACTCTCCCCGTGAACGAAGCCAGCAGGCCGGCAGCGCGTGGCGGACCCTGGCCCCCGCCGGGTTCCGTGCGACCCAGACTGAGGTTTTCTTCTAATTGAATTTGAAGGGCTTTAAACAGAGCCAGCAAGCCGTGATTCGCTGCAGGTCCACCCCTCATCCCAGGCCGGTTTGGCACGTTTCTTACCTGCCTGGCATTGGACTCTGCCAGCCCCGGTGGGTGTTCTCTGAGTTTCCTCTTATCTGAATTAGGCTGAGAGTCGAACTTCTTTGCAACTCCAGGTCTTTTAAGCCTCTGCCTGCCTTGCCCTGGGGGCACTGGAAGAGCTGTTTTCCTCAGTGGGAAAGAAAGTCACACATGGTGATGGGGAAAAAAGCAAGCACGTAGTCTCCCCAAGGCCTGCAGGCCAACAGGTGTTCTAAGCTGCAGTGTAGCCTTGAGCTGTGTTAGTTTTAATATGCTAATGCTGCAAAGGGGACCTTAATATGGGATCTCAGGGCTAAGACGTGTAGAACTCTCCCCGTGGTGTTCCCAGCGCTGGGCTTCGGAGCGTGGGCCCTGAACAAGCAGCACCTGCGTCACCTGGGAACTCGTTAGCAGCACAGATTCTGGAACACTGACCCAGACCCCCCGAATCAGCATTGAGGCCGGGGCCCAGGAATCTGTGTTCTGTTATCTTTAAAATTTAATGATGAAATAGTGCTACCTCCTAGGGTTATTAGAAGGATTGAATGACGTGATATTTGTCAGGTCCTCCGTAGGGCTTGTTAACACGGGGTGCTGGATGCAGCCCCAGGTACGGATTCAGCAGGTCTGGAGCAGGGCCCTAGAATTTGTGTTTCCAGCACGGTCCCAGGTGCCACTGCTGCTGGTTTGGGACCACACTTGAGAAACTTGAGAACCACAGTCCAGAGACCCTGTCCGCTGTGTGGTGAGTCATCGGGAAGAACCTGGGGAGATGAGACAGGGTAGGGATGGCTGTTACGTGTGGCGTGGTCGGACAGAGCTTCCCTGATCCGGTGACACGCGGGCGGAGGGAGCGTGGGACACTCTGGGGAGGGTGTTCCAGGCACAGGGACAGACAGCAGGTGCAGCAAGGAGGCCGGTGGGTGACGGGCAGGGGAAGTGGCAGATGAGGTCCGAGGGGGAGGGGGCTGGAGAACACGTCAGGCCTCAAGTCACTGTGAAGGCCTGCGTTTGCTCTGAGCACAGTGGGAGCTCTCAGAGGTGACGTGACCTGTGAAATTACCCATTGCCTGGTGTGACTGTGGTTCCGTAGTGCTGCCTCTTCTGAATGGCCCTCCCTGGTGAATAAGAGTTCTTCTGTACAAGTATAACTCAAGGCGAAAAACAACGCGCAATGAACGACGGAATTAGAAAATCTTGCACCCCTGATGAAATCACTGATGTGGGCCTTGCCCGTCGGGGGATGTTGAAGCCAGGAGGAAGGTGTTGGTGAGCGGTCCGGATGGGAGGCTGAGACGCCACCACGTGAGTCTGTTGGTCAAGCTCAGCATCTTCCAAAGTAGGTGCCCCTCCTGGGGGGCTGCAGCAGGAAGCACGGGCCCACCGCGAGCCATTCTTACGGAAAATGTTGCACCTGAGTCCAGCTGGACCTTCAGGTCTAACTTACTGTTCAGAGATTAAAAAAGCGAATGAAGGAACAAGTCAGCACCCCCCGGGAAGTAGGTGTCCAGACAAAACCAGAGCCCTCTGGCCTCTTCAGCAAGACGGCGCCCTGGGAAAGGGGATGGGGGGTGCTTTTCTACATTGAAGGAGACTTAGAGCCGAGCGTATGAATTTCGTTTGGACCTGGTGTTTTAAACATACACCCATAAAGAGATTTGGGGGGTAATTGAATAATCAGAGCATAGACTGGAGAATAAATAACATTTAAGAATTATCATAGATTTTGTCAGATGTGATGATGGTATTGGTCTTTACGTAAGAAAATATCCTTTTTATAGAGAGACGTCTGTGGGCTTAGAAGTGAAATGACATGATTTCAAGAATTTGATTTAGGGCTTCCCTGGTGGCGCAGTGGTTGAGAGTCCGCCTGCCGATGCAGGGGACATGGGTTCGTGCCCTGGTCCTGGAGGATCCCACAGGCCGCGGAGCAGCTGGGCCCGTGAGCCATGGCCGCTGAGCCTGTGCGTCCGGAGCCTGTGCTCCGCAACGGGAGAGGCCACGACAGTGAGAGGCCCGCGTACCGCAAAAAAAAAAAAGAGAATTTGATTTTAAATATTACAGGAAACAGTGAAAGAAAAGTGGCAGAAGAACCAAGAGAAGCAAAATATTGATCATCGCTGACCCCACACGTGGTCTCTGGGGATTCATTACACGATTCTGTCTTCTTGGTGAATGTATGAACTTTCAAAAGCTTTTAGAAATGCAGACATAAGAGAGACAGGAAGGTACGCAGAAGAAGCAAATGAGAAAAAAGGAAGACCTTGTTTAGAAAGACTAATTTCCAAGAATTCCTGCCTGTTTAGGACGAGTATGCTAAAGAGTGAAGTGCATTTACCATTACCAGGTATTATACAGTAAGGATACTGTGACCTCATGTTGAGATATATTCTATTTACCATAAACCCAACCCCTGCTTTCCTGACTGCTCGTCAAGCTCATAAAACAACAACAACGTCGACAGTTGAAGACAAATAGAAGTTGGGTGGTCCTCCCTGCCCGCCGACACCTGGGGAGCGTGTGCTGCTAACGTGAGGCAGAGTTGGCAGTAGCTTAGGACTGTGCTCCTGGGCCACCTTCCTCTGAGGGTTCAGATCTGCCGTCTCCGAGGACTCTGTTGGGTGCATCATCTAACGATGCAGACATGATGGGTCAGTAAGTGCAATTTTGACCCACAGGATGGCTGGTACCAAAGAAAGTGAGGATTGAGGAGTGTCACTTGGAACTGACGGCTGGAAACCTGTGTTCTGGACCCGAAAATCCCCCTCTCTCTGTACCTGCTCCTTCGCTCAGCCTGAATGAAGGTGCCCAGCAGATGCAGAATGCAGGGATTTCAGCGGGCTTGAGGCTGTTCTGATGCTTCAGGTCCCTTCTCTCGCTGGATTTTTCCTCTCTCGCTAAATGCTGGGAGACTGAAAGTGGAATTAATGTAAATTCTTAAGTGTGTACTGCTGAACGTTAGTCACTGTTCTTAAACAGAAGCGCTTGCTAAGCGGAAACATCAGTGAGCGTTTAAATCCTTTTTCCTCATTTTGAGTAATTATAATACTCGTTTAAAAGAAACATGAGGTGATAGAAAGAATTCGTTATCTGGAGAGGACACCGGGCTCAGGGGCTCCTTCTGCGGAGCTGGGCTTTGTGGGCAGTGGTCTCCCCAATAGCGCTCAGCGTGTGAATCTGTGAACCACAGTGGGCTCCCGTGTCAGACCAGCTTCTGCAGATTTACTCACCAGTCTCAGCTACCGTGACGCTCATTGATTCCATCGTAGACATCTAAGGAAAGAGGAGCATAGGTAAAGCCACTGAACCAGACGGGAAGAGTCCATCACGAGCTTCTTCAGGTGACAGATACCTGAGTCCCCGCTGTGTGCCAGGCACCATCCCAGACTCTGAGGAAGGGCAGTGAGCAAAGCCGAGGAGGCCTGACCTCCAGGACCTTAGATTCCAGTGGGTGCAGCCGAGAGGCCAGACCCACCAGGGACTCCCGTTGGAGACCTGCCTGCAGCCAGGCGGGTGGAGGCACCGGGGGACGGGGGCCCTAGCTTCAGTTCCTGCTCGGTTCCCTCCTTAGCTGTGTGACCTTGGACAAGTCACGTAATCACTCCGAGCTTTGGGGTCCTCTTGTGTGAAACGAGCATTAAAAACAGTACCTCCGGGCTTCCCTGGTGGCGCAGTGGTTGAGAGTCCGCCTGCCGATGCAGGGGACGCGGGTTCGTGCCCCAGTCTGGGAAGATCCCACGTGCCGCGGGGCGGCTGGGCCCGTGAGCCATGGCCGCTGAGCCTGCGCGTCCGGAGCCTGTGCTCTGCAATGGGCGAGGCCACAGCAGTGAGAGGCATGTGTACCGCAAATTAAAAAAAAAAAACAAAACAGTACCTCCATCGGAGAGTTGTGCAGATTGAGTGAGTTTAATGGATGAAAAATGCCCACCGGCGCGTTTAGCCACAGTGAGGGGGGCCGTGCCTTAGCCCAGCGCTGCAGACCTGATGGGCAACCCGGCAGGCAGGTGATGTGGTTCTTCTGCGTTTGAGCATTAGATGTTTGAGTCTGTATGTCTGGCAGGCACTGGAATGTGAATTGTAGGAGATCTTTACGTTTCCATATTTTTTTATCTTCTTTTCTCTAAATGGAGGTGGTTTTAACCGTTCCGCTGGGTTGGCAGGTCCTAAATTGAGAGGAAAAGGAAGTTTTCCACAGGGAAGGTAAGACATGGAAGCTGTTGTGATAACAGCAGCCTTTTACAGTCACGCCCTCAGATGCTATTTGAGTCTCCATGACTGGCGATTTCAGGCCACTTTTTGCTATAATAAGGAATTGCAGAATCACATGTCACAGGTCTATTTTCTGGGGTTCTGGGGGCCCCGTGTCCTCAGCCGTAATTAGAGGGTGGTGTGTCCCCTTCCGGGCCAGCTCGGTGAGGGCAGGGAGCAGGGAAGAGGAGAGAGGCCGGCGGGTGTCGGGGCAGCGGCCAGTGAGCGCACCCCCCTTGCTGGGGAGGAGCCCGGGCCCGGGGGGGCGTCAGCAGCCCGGAGGCTGGGCCGGGCCAGGCTGGAGGGAGCCGGTGCCCGAGGTGGGGGGCTGCGATGCCCCCCCCTTCCATTGGGCGGGGCCCCTTCCTCCTGCTTCGGGCAGTTTCTCCCCAGCGGCCCCTCAGCTCCTCGGCTGATGACAGAGGTTCTCGGGCGGATAGGGAGGGGCTCCGCGTGGAAGGATGTGAGCCTGGTCCAGTGGCCCCTGAGTGGCCTGTGCTGCGGCCGCGGGGCTGCGAGGGGCCCGGCGGCCCGTGGTGGGCTTACCCCTTCGTGGGGTGGCCGAGCCGCTCGGCGGAGCCCCGGGCTTTGATGGATTTCTCACTCCCCGGCGGATCCAGAAGCATGTTTCGTTCTGGTGCTTGAACACAGTTTGGGGGAGACTGTCCTTTCCTGAGCCCGTCTCCCTCCTCCAGCGAGTTGAGTCCCGCCAGCCCCTGTCCCAGGTGGGGTGACGTCTGGGTCCAGCCACAGTGAGCCGGGCGGCGCCCCAGGGAAACCGCAGGGGCCGGTGCTTCTCGAGAAGCCGTGGGGGCAGGAGCGGGGCTTGACATCCTGCTGGGCTCGCTGGGAGCGCGTGCTGACGCCTGCGTGCAGGCTGGTTTCTTGCCAGTCCAGACTCCCTGTTTCTTTCCTGGGGACCTGGTGCAGGAGTTCGTGAGGGTGGGGGGAGGTGGGTGTGGGCCTCACAGCCCAAAGGGGAGGCGGAGGCAGCGAGAGAGGGACCGTCACCCAGAGGAGACTGTTCTTTCCACGCAGCCTCGTCAGCCTCCCCTGGAGAGCAGAGGCTACTGACGTCCAAGAATCCTGTCACAGGGGCTTGTACGCATATCGTTTTGTCGGTTCCGACCGAGTTTTGCCTAAAACCCAGGATCGTTCAGGTCCCGCATGGGAGCACTTACTTTAGTGGCGTTAGTCTCTGGGGGATGTGAGCCCACCCGGAGCCGGACCCAGACGGCCTGAGCCTGAGGTCTGTAGGGACGACAGCCTTGAACGGCGGTTGGATGTGTGTCACCTCGTGGCCGAGGAATGTTATCTGCTTTGTAGGCCAGGAAGGAGCAGCACAGAGAGGCTGAGCGACTTCACCCGACGGGAAGGGGCGGGGAAGGGGTCCCACGCCTGCCGTGCACCCACACTGGCGCCCCAGCCTCTCCCCTGCAGGGCCCACTTCCTCCTCGTTCTATGCGGATGCTGTCAGCCAGCTGCATGTGTTCCCTCCTTACGGCCGACTGCCATCCAGAAAAACCCTGGAGACTCATTTCAGAGCAGCTGGGAGCACTTCGAGATCCCAAGAAAACGTAGGCTCCCGGAGCCGCGGCAAGCACGCACAGCTTTTTAGAAATGCATTTAAGAAAGGATAAGGGTTGAGCGCTCCTGTGCGCAGAGCTGGGATCAGACCTTCCTCGGGTAGAACCATCTACCTGCAGTCCCCACCCCCTCCCAGATGCGGGGACTTAGGACGTTCACCCTCTGATGTATTCCTTCCTCTCCTCACTTCAGAAAAGCTGACTTCTCATCATCCAAAAGGAGCATGTGATTAAAGGCAAACCCAAAGTGCCTGAGGTTCTTTGATAATTGCTTTTTCTTTTTGAAACATCTTTACAGCCACCTTCAGAACGTAGTTGATTTCAGGCAGTTGGGAACGGATTCCTGGTGAGTCAAGGCAGAAGGGTCATTGTAAGTGTCATACCCGTGTCCTTACATCGAATGGCTGTGTTTTTCCATTGCCTCAGCAGGAATACTGAAATGCTGTAGATCTGCTGGAATGCTCTGCGTTCTTCTGCCCGATGAGATAAAGCAAGATCTCTGCTAGGATTCCTAGCAGAGCAGAAGCCCTGGAGAGGTCGGGAAACGATTTTACTTATTCCGCTCTCACAGACGTGTGCCTGGGAGACAAAAGCATTTCTCCTGCTGTGGGTGATGCCCACGGTTTGGGAGAAGCACGGTGAGCCAGTGCTTGTCAGGGGGGCTTCTGGGGCTCTTGTTAAAACGCAGGTGTGATCCTGGGGGCCTAGGCGGGGCCTGAGGCTCTGTGTGCCTAACAAGCTCCCAGGTGACGCTGATGCTTCCCGTCCAGGTAGCTGGGAGTGAGAGGATCGCTCGGGCCACTTACGGGCGAGCAAGGAGAGACCCTGTGGAAGGAGAACCACGACAAGGTCATCGTCGTCTGAGCAGTGGTCACGGGGAGGGTCGAGGGAGGAGGAGCCAGACTGTGGAACCCTCTGCCTGTCGAGGGGCGATGCTGCTTTGTCGCCCACAAACCTCGCCCCGGGTTTGGGAAGTGGCCTGTGATCCTCGGTGCGACAGCACGTGGTGTAGACTGACGTGTGGGATTAGACGTCCCGAAGGGGGCCTGGGGGAGCAGAACAATAGCTGCAGATATTTTCATACTTAAGAGCCAGGCGGAGAAGAGGAGAACCGCCAGCCCCGCGCAGGGCCTGTCCAAACAGCGAACCCGAGGACGTGAAGCCGTTATGCTGCCTTGACGCTCCCTCTCTGAGGGGCCAAGCGCTGAATTTTCTCATCTGATCTTAACCTGTGCCGACCCTCAGAGCGTCACACTCGCCCTGGCGGATGCCGAGTTCTGGTTTCCATGGCAGCGCATCCACTGCTTGTGCTTATTTAATACGTGAAAACTAGAGCCTGCAACTGTTAGTCTTTTCTAAAAGACCCTGATCTCTTTATTATTTTTAAGAGGGGAAATGCCAGGTGGGCGGGGGGAAGGGATAGTTAGGGAGTTTGGGATCGACTATATATATTTTTTATTTTATTTTATTTTTTTTTTTTTTTGCGGTACGCGGGCCTCTCACTGTTGTGGCCTCTCCCCTTGCGGAGCGCAGGCTCCGGACGCGCAGGCTCAGCGGCCATGGCTCACAGGCCCAGCCGCTCCGCAGCACGTGGGATCTTCCCGGACCGGGGCACGAACCCGTGTCCCCTGCATCGGCAGGCGGACTCTCAACCGCTGCGCCACCAGGGAAGCCCGGGATCGACTATATTTAAAACGGATAACCAACAGGGGCCTACTGCATAGCACAGGGAGCTCTGCTCAGTGTTATGTGGCAGCCTGGATGGGAGAGGAGTTTGGGGGAGAATGGATACACGTATATGTATGGCTGAGTCCCTTTGCTGTCCACCTGAAACTATCACAACATTGTTAATCGGCTATACTCCAATATAAATTAAAAGTTAAAAAAAAAAAGAAAGGAACGCCAGATGTGGGGTAAATACCTGAGCCCCGCTAGGAAGTGATCCTTTACGTGAACCTGGCCTGGGCGCTGAAAGGAACAGCAGCACAGTAAATGGCCGGGAGAGAACTGTTTGATCCTGTTTTCTTAATTAAATAGCAGAAGTTCTTTATGAGCGAGGCCAGGCTTCTCTGTCGCGCACGGGTAGCTGGTAGCAAGGCCAGGCTTCTCTGTCGCGCACGGGTAGCTGGGACGCTGACCTGCTTGTCTGCGGCAGGGCAGGGGTGGAGACGCGGGCGGCTGTTATTTCTTCCTTACAGATGAGCTGGTGTAGCTATTAGCTGGCGTAGTGCATGGTCCTTGTTAATGCCGACTCCCTCCTGTGACCAGATGTAATCTGCCTGTTCCGCCCCCTCTCATCTGCTTCCCTTCTTACTGCCTTTTGACCTCTGACCTCTGCTCTGGCCTCTGGACAACCAGCAGATGGGCTGTAGCCACTGATCTACGAACAGTCTCTGGATACAGAGACGTGAGAAGTATTCTCTCCTGAGGGTCTCATTCTTTTTTAAAAAATCATTTTAACTACGCTTTTTTTTTAAAAAAAATGAAAAAAAAAGCAAGCTTTAGGGAATCCTGCAAATTGTTGAGGAAGAATAGCAGACAAATTACAGGCTCTATAGGGGGAAAATATATAAAACCCAGATGCACTTTCTAGCATTGGGGACTCTTATTACAGGAACTCATGTAGTGGGTGTGCACTGGTTGTCACTTGGGTGCTACAAGTTAAGGTTTTGTGACCATCTTTTTTTGCGCAAGGTCAAATTAAGAGCATAGATTCTTGCAAACAGGAGGGACTGTGTCCTTGACATTTATTGAAGGCAGACACCGGTGTTTTTGCAGCTATGAAGGTGAATCAGACCTGCCCCTACTGGCAGAGCCGTCATCTGACGGGGGTGCGTGGGATGCCCAGGTCACGGGGGCAGCAGAATTCTGAGAGGGGGGGGGGGCTTGGGTGAGATCCGCCCTACGTGATCCAGTCTGCTTCATGGTTTGGCTTCTGTCTTGTTCAGAAGATGGATTGGGTGCGACTGACCTGTCTTGGTCTCACGTGTGAGTGGGTTGCCTGGAACTCAGAGCTCGGGGAGCAGTGGGACGGAAGGAGGGGTGGTGAGGCGGGGGGAGCTGGGCTGGGCTTCCTGTGCCCTGTGCAGAGGTTGGGAGGGCCGCGTGGTCCAGCAGCAGAGACGGAAGGAAGGGCGGCAGAGGGAGCTCAGAGGCGCCGAGAGAGCAGAAGGTATGGGGGCCGCGTGTGACGCACGCGCTCTGTCTCCCCGCGAGGCAGCGTCTCCTAGTTCCTGAGCCGGCCGCTCTCCATCACAGCGTTCTTCGGCCGCGACTTGCTCTGTGACCCTGAGCAACGATCTCGCTCCCTTTGCAGGGGGAGCCTCAGCTCGTCCAGCTGCACAAACGAGCATCTCAGCCTTGACGCACCACCTTGCAGCCCTTGGCCAGATGGGAAGCGTGCTGGCCCGGCGCTCACGGCTCTCTTGTCCCTTCTGTGTTCCAGGCATAGAGCTCTGCCCCCCGGGAAAGCGGTTCCTGATCACAATGGTGGCGAGCTTCGTGGCCACGGCGGGGCAGCTCCTCATGCCCGGGCTGGCCGCCCTGTGCCGGGACTGGCAGGTGCTGCAGGCCCTCATCATCTGCCCCTTCCTGCCCATGCTGCTCTACTGGTCGTGAGTATCCTCCGTGCCACCCCCCGGGCCACCTGCGTTGCGTCCCAGGGCCGCGCCCGGGCTTGGGCCCCGCGGTCCCCAGACATCCCGCCAGTTTCAGCTTGTGGCATTTTTAATGAGGGAATTTTCCTCTCTTTTTAAAAAAATTTCCTCTTCTAAATGTTTCATCTTGGCAAACGTTCTGACATACACAGAAGTAGACGGAGGAGTGGGGCGAAGCCTAGGCGCCCCTGCCCGGCTCCAGCCACCTACCCTCCAGGGTCTGGCTGAACACACGCTTGCTGGGTGTTCGACGTGACTTTTCATGACTGGGTTTGCAAAGGGCGGGGTCTCGTGTTGGGAGGGGAAATGTGTTTGGAGGTGTTCAGGAGAGATTTAGCCGAGCCACTGTCCCCTGTCTCCTCTGGGCTAGGGATGGGCAAACGCCGGCCCGCAGGCCAACTCTGGTCCGCTGTCTGTTGCTGTAAATAAAGTTTTGTTGGAACACAGCTGTGCTCACGTGTTTCCACGTGTATCATCCGTGAGCACTCTCATGCCACGATGGCAGAGCTGAGCAGATACTACCAAGACGCTGTGGCCCTACAAAGCCGAGAACGTTTAGTCTCTGGTCCTTTGCAGAAGTTTGTCCACCCCTGCTCTGGACGAGCCCACTAGGCCTTTTAGAACCGTGTGTAACTTTTAGTGTTTGGCTTGCTGACTTTAGAGAAAAAACAACTGAACACACTGGCCTGGCCTGGGGCTGTGACCTGGGCAACCAGATGCTTTTAGACTCCTCAGGGGATTAATGTTTAGCCAAGGTTGAAAAACACCGCTCTCGGATAGAGAGATGTTTACCCGAAAAATGAGCACTGTACCCTTTCTGTGAAAACCTCTTTTCTTTCTTTCCTTCCCTCCCGTCCCCTTTCTGTGCCAGACTCCCCGCCGGCCCGCACTGGGTACAAGGTGCTGGAGAGGAGGTTTTACCCGCTGCACTGTGTTTCTGTTATTTAGTCACTAATGAAAAGCCGATTTGGGGCCAGAAGTCAGTTGTGTCTTAGCTTTAAGTGCTCGCCCTAGCGGACACGGCTGTTAACGGGGCTTCCTTTCCTAAGGTGCGGGGGAGGGGAAGAAAGCGAGACCTTGCAGCTTAACAGGCTGGCCCCGCCCTCACCCTGGCAGCAGACCCTCCAGCAGAGAAATCACATGAGCCAGACTCACGTGTCTTTTCCTCAAGAGCCGGGTTCTCGCTCACAGTGTCCTCAGAGCCTCGGCAGTGGTGGGGAGGCTACAAGGACAGATGAGAAAAAGGCCACCTGCCAGGAAAAGCGTCCCCCACCCGAGGCTGGACGGCACCCATTCCGCAGGAGCCCACGTGTTTGGGGACATCCTGTTCTTTCCTGCAGGGTCTTAAGAGGCAAAGAACGAAGTCGTTCCCCAAAGCAGGATGGAGTGGGCAGCCTGTCCTCATATCCCTAAGGATATGCTGCATCCAGAGCTGGGCTTTGCTTGGTTTGGAATTTCAGGACATTTCCTTATTTAACACTTGTTTGTATCGTGTTTGTGTCAGAGGCATATGGCAAGCACTGTATTAATAGTGGATCATTCGGTCTGGGCATTTCATGGCCCCATTGTACAGATGGCAAAGCTGAGGACACCCAGCTGACCCTTGAGCCCGGAGTTGTGCTGTCTCTAGCTCTGCAGTCAGGAATCCCCCGACCCCACTCCTCTGGCTTCCTGGGCTCCACTGCGCCCAAGGGCAGTGGTGCTGTCTGCTGGCCCCTGGAGACACAGCCTCTTGGAGACTCACACACCTGTAAGGATAGGCAGCGTTGTCTCCATCACCTCCAGGCTTTGAGGCTCAGCCCAGGCTCTGCTCCCACCTGTCCCAGGTAGGAGGAAACCTGTCCGAGAGAAAAGGCAGAGGATGGTTTCCTGGAGCAGGTCTGGGGGCCTGGCCCCTGTGGGAAAGCTTTAGGGGTTTTGTTTATCTTATTTTTTTATTTTAAATTTTAAAAATATATCAAGGTTTAGTGTTAGGCAAGGTAAAAATGTTCATTTATTTAAATCCATTGTAAAGCATAAAAAATAATTCTTTGAAACACACAAATGTAAAAATATGACTCTATGGTGAAAAGGGCACCCAGGGTACTCTGATAAGTGAGAAGTGTGTGTGGACAGACAGATGGATAGCGTCTGCAGGCACCAGGCACCCCAGTATGGGGTAGACCCACTCCACCCACCCGTGTACTTGTCCCTTGTGTTATTACGTAAGGCCCCTGACGTACGTCCGGCCTGCAGTAGCGCTTGCAGAGATCAGCTACTGCTCTTACTGTTACTATATCCCCGCCTTCCCAGTGTGGAAGCCTGGGTGTATCTGGGGCCGGTCGAGGGAATCGCGGTAAGAGGTGTGTCCCACTTCTGCCTGTAGTCGTGAGTGGCTCCAGGGGCGTCACTGGCTTTTAAAGGCCATTGAGGTGCCCCTTCTTTCGCGCCCCCTAATGGCCACCTTCCTCCCCTCTGCTACGGTAGAAGATTTCTTGCAGAAGGCTCTGTGGTTTGACAGGATGAACTGGCCTCTGGGGAGGGCAGTGAGCTGCAGTGGCCAGCACGACCGGCTGTTGGTGACAAAATGTTGAAAGTCACTCTTTCCTTTAAGAGCAAGTATTTATCGCATGTGCCCTGGGTGCCCGGCAGCCTGCTCGGTGCTTTGGAGCAGGCCTGAGGAACAGGTGTGTTAACAGGGCCATAAAGCAGAGCACACGACATGAAGTCCCCGGGACACAGGGTCAGGTCAGGAGCACAAAGGAGAGGGTGCAGGTGAAGGATCTTCTGGTCCACACGGAAGCTGGGAGCATCCAGACACACCAGGTAAGAGGTGACATTATCCAAATACGGACACAGCGCTGACCTCCAGCACAGGAAAGGGGGTGCTGGGCAGAGACCCAGGACAGATTCACGCTGGAGTGACACAGGGCACCACAGGGCAGCTGAACCAGAAAGGGGCCCAGGGGCCTGGGTTCCCTACACGGGGCCCGGGGCTGAGATCTCAGGCCTCTTCTGCACTTAGAACTGAGCCCCCGGGACGAAGCCGGGCCTCAGAGCATCAGTGATAACAGATCTCTGCGCAGCACAGGGCCTCAGCTCCAAAGCTGGACAACTGCCCTGGGCCGTGGGCGGGAAGGACATCAGCGCCTTGGAGTCTGCACCACACGTGGCTACATGTTCCTTTCCAAATGCCAGCTGCTCTCCAGGGCTGACAGAAGAACCAGGGGAGCTCGCTGGAACCTCAGGGTCAGAAATGAAACCTCCGTGGGGCATCACCGGAGCCGAGACTCACGTGGAAGAGAATTCTCACCAAGGATGAGCTCACCGAGCCCAGGGGACCCATTACCACGGGCAAAAACTATACTTCAGGGAGTTTGCATCTCAGGAATTCTGCAAAACAGACCAGTCTGAAAGAGAAGTGAATTCACCTCATTTATTATGCATAGTTACCACTTAGGCACACCGCGTGCCGTTCTAGACACGACGGATTCTGGATACTGCCGTGCACGTCACCAAACCTCTGCCCGCTGAGACGTACTTGATGGGCTGATGGGGGGCCCACAGCCCATAAATCATAAGTCAGCCAATAACATGCTTTCAGATAACCGGCACTAGGAAGAAATGGAATAAAGCAGCGGGATGCAGAGGGACAAGTGCAGTCGGCGTCTCTGAGGAAGTGACTTCTGGGCTGAGACTACGTGCCCGGCGCACGGCGGCAGCCAGGGTAAAGGCTGGCTCCGCTTGGCTTTTTGTGGAAGAGGAAGGCGGTGGCCAGTGTGGCCAGAGCCCGAGTGGCCAGTTGGGGCGGAAGATGATCTTGGACACAGAGGTGGGTCAGACGTGGGGGGCCTTGGGCACCGAGCTTCCTCTGCCACCTGAAAACACGCCAGCGGCCGAAGCGGGGCAGGGCTGTGCCCTGGGAGCCTCGCTCTGTCTGCTGTGGGAGTGGCCGCAGGGCAGGGCGGGTGCTGATGCAGCGCTGGCTGCGGGTCACCTGACGGGGTCTGGTTCCAGGTCTGTTCTGCAGGTAGCCCTGGGAGGTCTCGTTTGTGGATCTGCTGGGGCACAGGTGGGTAAGAGGGCGAACGGCCCGGGCTTGGGAGGCATTTCCGGGACGTGATGGAGATGTTCCGGCCACCCTCCCGAAACGCCGGTGCGTGCCGTCACCTGCCTTAGAGCATCACTGTTGGTGCCGAGTACCTGTGATAGTTTGTGAGGACGAGCACGTGCACGTCTGCTTTGGGCCTGGCATGTGCTGGGCATGGTCGCGACACCAAGGCCTCTCCCCAGGCAGCGTCTGCCAGGTGTCGGGTGCCATGTGCCCACGCCCCTGCCTGGTGGAGCAGCTCACCAAGGAGGGCGACCTCACGTGCCTCCTTCGAGGCAGGTGCACCGTCAGGTGTGGCGGTTTGAACACGTCTTGAAGTTTTCAGGACACGCTTTTCCCGAGATCAGTTGCAGGTTTCTATGTGCGAGGCTGTATCAACCTGATATTTTCGGATTAGGTACAAGCTGGTGGTTGGTGGGATTATTCCTGTTTTTAGCTGGGGGAACCAGGCCATCAAAAGGCTGCACCAGAGACACAGGTGTGGCAAGTCATTAAAAACTGGTTTCTGAATGTCAGTGGTTCTCAGAGTGTGGCCACCGGGCCAGCGTCACCACCACCACCACCTGGGAACCTGTTAGCAACGCCCGGGCTCAGACCCCACCCCAGGCTGACTGAGTCACAGTGTCTGCGGGTAGTTTAAGAAGCCTTCCAGGGGTGCTGGTGGTGGCTCAGGTCCCAGAGGGCTGCTGTGCACCAGGCTGCCCAGTGAGAAGGAAAAGCCAGATATCTGCTTATGGGATACGGGACCTGGTCCACTTCCAAAAAAGTGAAAGATGCTGTCAAGAGTGAAAGGAGATGTGGGTTGGCTGGGGTAACACACCCTTCTTAAAAGAAGCGGTTCTTGGTTCTGCAAGGACGTGACACGGTTGCCGTCCTTGAGGGTCTGTGAGGTGCCACACGGGACATAGCTGCCCAGTCCAGCCCCACCGTGAGTCATCTCAGACGGCAGACGGCAGAAGTCATAGGCATTCCTGGAACTGACAGACGAAGACAAAAAACCCTCAGTACTGAGTCCAGTGATTTTTATCTGCACTGTGAGAACATAAACCCACATGCATGTATGTCTGGGAGTCTTCAGCTGTGGCCCGTGATGGAAGTTGCTGGGAGGGAAAGGTCCCACCTTGCTTACCTGTGAGTCCCTCACCCCTGCAGGGAGCCTGGGTGCGGTTTTCCTTCACATTCCCCAGACTCCCAGCCAGGTCCCTGGGTAGGACAGGGTCTCACCTGAGACTTACCTGATGTGTGTGTTGCGTGAACTGCCTCGAAGTTTCAAAACGTGTGAAGATGCTGAATTATTAACCGAGTGCTGTTGGCAGTCAGCGTGATCATGGGAAACGTTTAGGAGAACGAGAAGAAGAAAATGAACGTGGGAATAATAAGGAAGTTAGAGAAAGATCAAGTTGCGCTGGTAACATTGGAGAATAAGCAACGGTATCCATTCCTCAAATGGGAGATAAACCTTGAAACCCAGGACGTTCGACTGGGCTGACCTCGGGACTCACCGGTAGAGGAGAGACAATTAAAACCCTCGGGAAAATGCTATGTGCTAAAAGCGATCTTAATTTTAAAAATTTCGAGAAACAAGCCATTGTATTGGGTTGGCCAGAAAGTTCGTTCGGTTTTTTTTCTGTTACGATGTTATGGAAAAACCCACACGAACTTTTTGGCCAAGCCAATAAAACATTGAAGGGGCCTCATGTTAGATAAATATCCAGAAAAAAAAAATTACTAACAATTCCAATAGATAAGCGCTCCCATATGTTACTTGGCTCTTTTAAATAGCATCGGAAATATTCTGGCCAAAATAAGACTAATTTTTAACGTTTCTTGAGGGTTTCCTCTGAGTCAGACCCTCTGAAGGAGGTTCCACGGCGCATGGAGAAATCGAGGCACAGAGATTGGTACCAGCACTGGTCCGAGGTCAAAGCCGGTAGAGGCCACTCCAGAGCCAGCGTGAGGACGAGTATATACGTGCATCCCCGCGGCCGCCCCAGAGCCAGCGTGAGGACGAGTATATACGTGCATCCCCGCGGCTGCCGGCCTTTGTCTCTCGCCTATACACTTGAGGGACAAAACACCTTCCTCCATCAAAAAGTTTTATTTCAGTACGGGGTCAAAATAACACTATGCAAACAGGCAAAACAAGGGCCGCAGGGCGCCCCGCACACCAGGAGGGAGACTGGAATCAGTTACACCATCACCAAAGGTTAAGCCTCACAGGACGATGTTTTCCTTCCAGGAAGCGGAAGAAGTGAGAAGTGAGTCATAAAAGGCATGTAGCCTCTGGGAGCTTGAATGAATCTGCAGTAATTATTTGTACAGGTTATCAGATAGTTCATTTGGGGAGAGTTTCGGGAAACTTAGAGCAAAAAAAATTTTTTTAGCCAAATCCTGTTTGTCTACAAATTATCTAGATGGGGGAAGACTAGGTAGTACTGACGAAGGCAAACATAGACATAAAAATGATAGCCCGTATGTCAGTCATAAGCATAGGATATGAGCAATTAAAAGTGAGATCAAAATATTCTCTAAATGGGTGGCCAGAGGCAACCCCATTTTTGCCTTCTGAGTGGGCAGAGATTATGTAAAGTACTAGGAACCCCTGCAGTCAACTGAAATGTTTCCAAGTAGATGTGGAGAGAGGCGCTCCCACAGGGTCTGGCCTCCGCTCTGAAGGCCAGCGTCACTGACCCCAGAGCCACACCGTGGTCCACGCGGACCCCGTGCCTGACACGTGCTCCAATGTTCCACCCCACTCCCCTGCCCACCCCTGGGAGGCTGGGGGTCGCTTAGGCCAGCTGGAGGAGCTCTCAGCCTCGAGACCAGGCAGGGTTCAGGCAGCGTGCGTGGCGAGCCTGTGTGTTCAAGTGTGCACACGCGTGTGCGTGTGGTGGGAGCAGTGAGGTCGAGCTGTTGGCCGCTGGCAGAAATTGGGGAAATGCCCGTCTGGTGACAGGTGTCTAGTGAGAGCTGCCAAGTGTTTGCCCGGCTGGCAGCTGGCAGAAGTCCATGTGGATGGACAGAGAGAGAGGGGCCAGGTTCCGGAGCCGGGTGTGAGGTCAGGGCAGGACCAGCAGGGGCCCCCCGATGGTGAGTGGCGTCTGTGGCCTCAGTTATCATCCTGTCGGGGCGAGACTGCAGCCGCAGGTAGGGGGAGGCTGGGCCCCTGGGGAGGGTCTGTGGAGCCCCCTGTAACCAGTTGCTGATTCAGAGGTGCCGACAAAATTCCAGTTAGAAGCAGGACCACACAAAGCCTTCTGCCCACTTATCTCCTCGAATTGCTTTTCAGCATCTCATTTTATTTTTATCATTTGCAAAAATGCCAAGTTAATTCCCCTACTGTGTCACCTTTTAAATGCCCTGTGTGCCCTACGCTGTCTTCAGCCTGATCATTGTGCACGTGGATAAGTTAGTAAAAGAAGCAGAAGGAAGAGAGTCGAAGGAGAGAGAAAGTGGAAAAAACCAACCCAGATGAATTCCAAATGTTCCCGTTTCTAGTGGGAACTGAGGAACATTTTAAATTGATCGCAGCCATTATACACTGTTGTCCATTCCGAGTTGCTTAGCCTTTAAAAGGCCAGCTCCGAAGGCATTTTAGGAGCCAGCTCCGTTCGTCCTGGCAACACCGAGAGCAGCAGTAGGATATTGGTTCAAGTGCACTGCGTGAGCAGCATGTTTTTTAACTTTCAGAAGGGGCCACGGTTACCATCAGCCCCTTGAAATAAACTAGGGGGAGAATGTTGGAGCTGGGGGGAGCCCTTGGTGTGACTCCACACACCCCACGCCCACCCCATTCTACAGATGGGGAAACAGAGGCCCGGAGGTTTAGGTGACTTGCCCAAGGTCACAAAACTGGTCTATAAACCGGCCTCCTGATATAGTCCCTCCACAGTTTTCCTGTAGTGGAAGAACTCTAGAGCTCAGGCGTGTATATCATTTTGAAAAACGAGAGATGCAGTGTTCCGAATTTATGTGACAGATAAGCTAGTGTGGTGGCCATCTAATTACAAAAGAATTCCTTGGGCTTCCCTGGTGGCGCAGTAGTTGAGAATCTGCCTGCCAATGCAGGGGACACGGGTTCGAGCCCTGGTCTGGGAAGATCCCACATGCCGTGGAGCAACTGGGCCCTTGAGCCACAATACTGAGCCTGCGCGTCTGGAGCCTGTGCTCCGCAACAAGAGAGGCCGCGATAGTGAGAAGCCCGCGCACTGCGATGAAGAGTGGCCCCCGCTTGCCACAACTAGAGAAAAGCCCTCGCACAGAAACAAAGACCCAACACAGCCAAAATAAATAAATAAATTTAAAAATTAAAAAAAAAAAAGAATTCCTTGTTCTACAAAGATTTACAAGAAGAGTTGATTTGCCTTAGGAAGACTTTATGGTTTAACCATCCTAAGAGCCAAATTTTCTTTAATTTCATACTTGTCCCTTCTCCCTAATTTACTAAGTCTAACTCAAGTCATGAACTTGACTTTTTTTAAAGAGCTAATTCATATCCATTTGCTCTGCCCTGAACTGAAACTACTTACCTTTTTTTTTTTTTAACACCAAACAGAACTAAAGTTAAAAAAAAAATGCAACTGAAAGCTTATCTACTGGAACCAAGTATGTATTTTTGTAAGAGCTTTGAATCAGAAACTTAGGATATTCCCCCAACTGGTGTTTAATTCAATTCTAGTCTCTGAATTTTTTCATTTTGAAAATCTTTACAGAATGTCGTAAGTTTGATACTTGGTAATACCCCAAAGCATTAACAGCTAGAATCACCTCTTTAAATCAAAGCACCCTTAGAACAACTGTCTAAGACTCTTTTCACACACAAGTTCAGGGAAACTTCATCTCTGCAAAGCCCTTCATGGCTGTGCTCCTCCAACTTCACTTATGTCCTTCCCTCTCTGTTTTCTAACCTGTTTGTTGGAAGACGCTCCCTGTAAGGCATTTATTAATTTACATGTTTTTCCCCCCTGCAGGCTGGTCATGTTCAGTACACGTTTATCCCATGAGTGCAGTGATGTCACATCACTAGTACGAGAGCATACCTGTCGACAGGTGTGTCACCCAAAACTAACTACATCAGAAACACAGACAAAACAACTTGAGGGTAAAATTAATTTCAAAGAGCGTTAGCAGTTAGCCTTATTTCCTGTCCGTATTTACTTTGTGAGTAAATGTTCCAGTTCGGTGATTTGAAGAGAGAGACATACTTTGACTGTAGAGCACTGCCAAGCGCAGGTGTTACATGGGTTTGCTGGAAGGCAGCCTGCGTGGAATCGTCGTCTGTGTCAGGTCCTCCAGTGGGGTAGAAGGAATACTTGCTTTTATTGTTAAATGTTAAGGAAAAAATATCAACTTCACAGTATTGTGAAAGGATCGCAGTGTCGCATTTTAATTTCTGATTCTTCTGAGAGACCATACAACGCGAGTAGAACAGATCCAGGAATGCAGGTCAGACGCACTTGAGACGGAGCCAGATAACAGAAAGGCAGGAAGTAAGACAAAGCTGGGAAAGCAGACCAGAAGCAACACGTTACTATTAAATCATAAAGCGTCGAGGTCTGAAACGCACGTGGTGAGTCAGAGGCCTAAAGAGGGGAAGCGGGCAGGGTCCTCCTGCTGGAATGGCTTCTGATGCTCAGCTTGGAGGAGCAACCCAAGGGCATCGATCGGAAAACAGGGAAAGGACTTCCCTGGTGGCACAGTGGTTAGGAATCCGCCTGCCAATGCAGGGGACACGAGTTCGAGCCCTGGTCCGGGAAGATCCCACATGCCGCGGAGCAACTGAGCCCGTGCGCCACAACTACTGAGCCTGTGCTCTAGAGCCCACGAGCCACAACTACTGAGCCCGTGCGCCTAGAGTCCATGCTCCGCAAGAAGAGGAGCCACCACAATGAGAAGCCCGTGCACTGCAACAAAGAATAGCCCCCGCTCGCTGCAACTAGAGAAAGCCTGCGCACAGCCAAGACCCAACGCAGCCAAAAATAAATTATTTTAAAGAAAGGTTCTTCCTTTAAAGAAAAAGAGAGAAAGGAAGTGGAAAGCTTTCTCTCTTGATACAGTAACATCATTTACATTGGTACCATTGAAAAAGTAGTTCCACATAAATAAACTTCCCATGTAATTCTTTAAGAATTGATACTTCATTGTAGCTATTTAGGGTGGGCATCTTTCTTTCTTTCTTTTTTTTTTTTTTTGCGGTACGTGGGCCTCTCACTGTTGTGGCCTCTCCTGTTGCTGAGCACAGGCTCCAGATGCGCAGGCTCAGCGGCCATGGCTCACGGGCCCAGCCGCTCCGCGGCACGTGGGATCTTCCCAGACCGGGGCACGAACCCGCGTCCCCTGCATCGGCAGGCGGACTCCCAACCACTACGCCACCAGGGAAGCCCCCTTTCTTTTTTTTTTTTTTTTTTTTTTTGCTGTACGCGGGCCTCTCACTGCTGTGGCCTCTCCCGTTGCGGAGCACAGGCTCCAGACGCACAGGCTCAGCGGCCATGGCTCACGGGCCCAGCCGCTCCGCGGCACGTGGGATCTTCCCAGACCGGGGCACGAACCCGCGTCCCCTGCATCGGCAGGCAGACTCTCAACCACTGCGCCACCAGAGAAGCCCCCAGGGTGGGCATCTTTCTAAAATATATTTTCCTGCTTTTTAAGTAGTACTGTAAGCCTGAAGTGGGAAAAGTGATGCTGCCCTAGGGATTCAAAGACCACAGGTCCCAGACCTTTGAATCAGTGCCGCCGGGGAAAGGCTAAGTGCAAATCAGAGACCCCCGCGGGCTTCAAGTTCAGATGTGTGACTCTGCCTTCTTCTGTGAGTGATTCAAGGGTTTTCATCATGTCAACAGACACGCGTGTGCTGCAGAAGTGTGATCCTGCAGCAGGGTCTGTGGTGTGGGGTGCAGTCTGGTGCCCCCGGGCAAGGTCGGGAAGCCCGTGCCTTCCCAGTTGGGCGTTTCCTGCTGCCCCTGCCCAGCCTCTCTGCCCCTCACTGCCTCCCCGACCCCCATCGCCGCCTGGGACTTCCTGACCCAGGACTCGGTTGTCTGACTGAGGCCTGGGGGTTCTCCTCTGAAGAAAGCCTGGGTTTGCAGTGCGTCCTCTGTAACCTCCCTGGCGTTCAGTCAAAGCCTCTTCCTTAAATTTCTGGTTCTTGGCTTTCGTGGAATAACTGAGGCCACGGGGTTCATGGCCTGTAGATCCAGGCGGAGTTTGGATGTTCTCGGGACGCACTGGGAAACGAGGTGGCCCGGGTAGGACTGACCTGCCTTGGTGCCCCCAGTGCACAGGTAGGATGTGAGCGTGGCTTCCTCCCAGGATCTCGGGGTGGACACCGCCGTGCACACCCCCGGGGTGACGGTCTCCGGACCACCACGGGGGCAGTCGTGTGCCCATCTGGGAGGAAGGGGATTTCGGAGAGCGCAACAGGCATTTTCCACTGAAGGTAGGGGCAGTGTGACAGCAGAGGGAGCACCTTGAGATAAACGGGGCTCCAGTGGTTGGAAGGATGCGCACCCACAGGGCAGGGGTCAGCTCGGGGCGGGGAGGGCAGTGCAGGGGCGCCAGGACTGGGGCAGGAGGTCGGCGGAGTTCTCTGGAATCTTTCAGTTTTTAAGTAGAGAATGGGTTTATCTGTGATTTGCTTATAACTTCGTGGCTGAAGTCTTTAAGCACAGCTTCCTCACCTGTGACTCGTGCCTGCTGCCGGGAAGGGGTGGCGCCGTCCACCTGCAGCCCCGCCACCGCCCGTGGGGATGCTGACGTGTCCACCGGACGCTCACACTTCTGCAGGGAAGTGTCTGCATCTCAGGAGAGCGATGCCCGAGGCTGACGCTTGTACCCAGTAGGTCCCGTTCTGCCTCAGGGAGTTCAGGTCTTTTCCCAAGTGAGTTAAATGAAGAGGTTTTAGGTTTCAGAATCTTCTGGATTCTGGAATTGTGAATGAGGGATCCTGGACCTTCTGACCATCCTGAATGTATTTCGGAGGCCTCGGGACCATGTGCCTTGGGGCGAGAGGTCCATCAACCTGTGACCATCCTCAGGGAGGGGGTGGGACTTCTGCCCAGGGCTCTGCGTTTGCCCTTCCTGTGCCCCTCGCTTCCCGCCAGGGGCTCAGGACTTGAACTGGACGAGAGGAGACTTTTAGTTTTGCCCACACCCTCCCGCAGAAGCCCTGGAGCCATTGAACCCCTGGCTTGGAGGGATCACAGCCTGAAAGTCTCCCGAGTTCAAATCCAGCTCTGCCCCTTTAATAGCTACATAATCCGGGCAACGTCATTGAACCTGCTCTGCCTCAGTTTTCCCGTCTGTGGAAGAGGGGTGATAATAGTTCTGCCCCACAGTGCGCTTGAGAGGACCAGATACTTCCAGCTTTCAAACACTCGTGTCTCTCCACCCACTCTGGGGACCACTGCCTGTCCCCGTAGCCATCGCCCCTTCTGGCAGCAATGGCAAAGCTCCCTCCTGGAGGTGCCGCTGTGGCCTTTATGCACATTACTGTGTTCGCAGAGGTCATCCTCGAGGTCGCTCTTTCTTAGTATCCACGTGAGGGTCCGCCAGCAGACGTGGGCTCCAGCTGCCTGCTGTGCTCTTTCATTTTCGTTGAAAATGTTGGGCGTTTCTGAGGCTCAGCTACACTCCTGCCAGATCTGGGCCACTGGCCAGTTTTTTCATTTTCATGGTGTTACTACATTATGTGCCTGTCAGCAGACATTTCGTTAAATTCCCATAATGTGGCCACGCTGCACAGTATCCAAGCTAGAACCGCCATCTCTGGGCTTTCTCATAGGCTGACAATTCAGCGAGTTCTTTATGAATTTGCAGCAGGTTTAAATACCCAGAGGGCACCGTGGCATCTGGAAGGGCTGAGGAGGTGGCGCTGGAACAGTATCTCCCACACCCCAGTCATGGGAGCGCCGTCTCCGCACGCGGGGTTGGTTTCTTTGCTGCATCCCCCGGGGTTAAGGATGTGGGGTCCTGAGTCAGACTGCCTGGGGTCAAATCCCGCTCTGCATTCCACTGCCCAGGAACCTGGAACACATCCTTGAGTGCCTTGCTTGAGTTTCCCCATCTGTGAAGTGGGGATAATGTTACTACAGCATAATGAGCTGGAAAGACGTAAATTCATGGGAAACGTGCAGAAGGGTGAGTGTAGGCCAGGCAGGCGTGGAGGAAGCGGCCTGCAGTGCTGGCCACCAGCAGAGACGGGACGTGTGGCTAACAGAGCCCTGGTCGCTGTGCCCAGGTCTCCTGGGAGAGCCCTGTTTCTTTACTTGGGTTCATTCCGGTCCGAGGGCTGCTGCCCCTGATAACCTCAGGCCCTCCCCTCCCTGGGCCCTGCCTCTCTCCTCTCCTCCTCTTTCCTCCTCTTGGATCCAGGATTCTGGTTGTACCAGTTTGCAGTAACACAGGCTGTGTTTTCTCAAAATGACTAAATAAAATTAAAAGTCAATGAAACAAGATTGCAACCCCGCCACTGCCCCCCTCTCGAAACTGGTATGTTTGGAAATGTTATGTATATATATGAGATATGTCTGTCTGTCTGTCTGTCTAACTGGCTATATCATAGGTAAGGAAAAATCCTGATAGAAATCACAAAATATTTATAATCAAATCACAGCAAGAACTACTTATCAGAACTTGTGAAGTGTTGCTAAAGTGATACTGAGGTGAAATTTTGAAGTCTGAGATGCACATGTTAGGAAAGAAGAATTAATGGCCTATGTGTCTATCTTAAGAAATGAGCAAGTGACACTAAACCCAAATAAATCAGAAAGATGGGTGGAGACAACGCAGGTGAGAGCTATAGGGGTGGGCATTTGTGTTAGGTTATTTCATTATAAAGAAAAGATCTGATAAAGCATGGTGAGATGTTAATATCTATATAATATTGATGTCTGTTATGTTATATTGTGAGTGTTTCTGTTTGCTTGAATTATGTTCAAAATTATAAACACTAGAGGCTAGTAAAGCAAACATTAACTTTTATTATTTAAAAAAAAAAACAGTGCTTACAGTTTGAAACCTGTGTTTTATCAGCTTTCCAATATGGGCTCCTGGGCGAAAAGACATGAGACTTTCTGAGCCCGTCTTAATGCTCCGGCCGTACCTCACCAGGGTGGGCCCCCAGCTCGCCTGCACCTTTGTGCAGCCACGTGGGACGGTGGCTTTTTGACTCTTGGTGACAACCCAGGTCTCCCAGCGTAGATTGACACTCTGATCAGACCATCCCAGTGTACCACTGAAGTCAGCTGTTTCTGCAGAATACATCACGAACATTTAGAAACTTGATTTTTGTTCAGACAGGTGAGGGAGTGACAGCTGTGACATCATTAGATGTGACTCTGAAATAAAAGCTTAGCACTGAGAGCTTTTGCAGCTTCTGCTTTACTTTGATTAGAGGCTCCCCAGAGCTGGTGGGGCAGGTGTTGGGTGGTAGCAAAGATAACTTCTTATCATCATCAGTCATGATTCCCTGACACTCTGTAACTGACATGAAACACAGGGACGCCTGGAGCGCTGCGCCCGCAGAGGCTGTGCTGTCATCCCCAACCTTGACTTCCAGCTTTTGCTTCTCCCACACAGGGGTGCCACCTGCTTCAAAATCAGGTCCCAAGGGAACACAGCCTCCATCCCTGGGCACGTGGCAGTGGCTGGTTTCTCAAGAGACCTTGTGACCTGCAAAGTCTAAAATATTCGCTGTTTGGACTTTTACAGAAAAAGCAAGCTGACGCACTGCTCCAGACAGGCACATGGTTCTCCTTGACGGACTTGCAAATCTCGTTATAAATGTAAAATTACAAAACGCATTGATAAGACACTAGTTTGGTTTGGGGTTTTTTCCCGATGGGACTCCTCACCGTATTTCATCCTAAACACGAACAAACCAGCAAGGAGTCTGTCGCTCATTACACTTGAAAACCATCACCCGCCTCCGGGAGGCGCTCTGGGCAGTTAGCAGCAAGATGAAACTAATTCTACAGTTGAGCCCTGGGCAGGTCAGGCTCCAGATGCTCAGAACGGAAGGTGCCCGTCAGGTCGCTAGGATGGGGGCGTTGTTTTTAAACTTAAAGTCATTCTATGAACATTTGTTTTTTGAGACAGAATATCACAAAAGCAGCCCTTCCATGAATTGCTGGAACGTGTTTTAGCAATCCAGCGTCTGGTGAAAAGTATACACAGATTTCTTGACACAGCTGGGAGGATACTGCTCCTTTCTGCCTCATTTTAAACATTGCAACTTCCACACTTTCTAAGAGAAAGCCAGAAACACCCAGGGCCACGGTCTTCTCTCGTCCGCTTGGGCCAAGAGAGAGTCCTGAGTACCCGCCAGCCTCCGCCGCTCGCAGATGGGTACCCAGTCCGACCCGGCTGGACGCTCCCAGCCCCCGACAGCTGTGTCTTGACGCCTCACCCGATGGGAAGAGCCTCACCCGCTCCCTGTCTCTTTGCAGGATCTTCCCAGAGTCCCTGCGGTGGCTCATGGCCACCCACCAGTTTGCGTCGGCAAAGAAGCTAATCCTGCGCTTCACACAGAAGAACCGCATGAACCCCGAGAGTGACATCAAAGGCGTGATGCCTGGTGAGCACGCGTCCCCTTCAAACCCTCAGCCCCGCCAGACTCGGGGGCCCGCCACCCGTCCCGCCGGGACCGGGAGTCACGCCACATCACCCCTGGTGCCTTCGTTGCCCAGCCAGCTGTCCAGCTTCCTGGGGCAGTCGGTCCTCAGCTAGACCAGGAACATGGCCAAGGCCAAACCCAGAGGACGGCGTGACCTTGCGTGCCCCTGCCCCTCGGGGGAACCTTGAGGGCTGAACCGCATGGGGCACACAGCCTTGCCTGCCTGCGGTTTGGTGCCGGCGGTCCTGGCCAGGGGGCGCTGGCCTTCGCTCCCTGTCTCGCCCGAACAGGACCTGCAGAGAGCTGCTGTGTTGTCTGTGTCTGTCAGGACCTGTTGGTTGGGCCTCTGAGGACGCGGAACACTTCAGGTCCATAGAATCTGTTTGTCAGGAACGTCAGCACGAAAGCTAGATCAGATCCATGAGGCACCTGGAGGGCGTTAAAATCCAGACTCCTGGGCCCCTCCCGGCACCCAGAGATTCTCATCCAGTAGATCTTGGAAGGAACCCTGAACATTGTCTGTTTAATAAGCACTAGAAGTGATTTATTGTGACCTGCAAAGTCTAAAATATTGACTATTTGGACTTTTACAGGAAAAGCAAGCACCTGATATCAATATTAGAGGTGTGTTGATATTACCTTAAATCTTTCCACAGCAGTTCTGTGCAAGGTACTGTAATTATCCCCATTTGCAGACGAGGAAACTGAGGCACAGAGAGGTTGAGTATCTTGCCAGAGGTCACACAGCTAGTGAGTAGTAGTGCTGGGACTTGAGCCCAGGAAGCCCAGCAGAAGCAGCTTCCCTGTGCTGCTTCCGAGAGGGAGATGGACGTGCTGGCGTGGCGGGCGGGGGGGTGAGGGGTGCGTGGACCTCGCTCCTTTCAGGCCACGTTTGCCCCTTTTGGACTGTCTGGCTCTTGTCCCCAAACTTGTCCCGGCCCATCCATTAGCAGGTCAGTGCTCTTAAGTCAAAGTGCCTTGTTTCTGGCATTTCCCTAATTAAATCACCACACTCCACTTCTTTCAGGTTAAAATAGTGTCTGGGAGAAGCTTGTTTTCTCCATCCTAATTATGCTGATTCGTTCCCTCCTGTTTTTAGAAAGTGGTATCCTCGCTCAGGAGCTGGGCTGGTGCTGGTGTCTGTGCTGGGGGGCAGGCAGCAGCACGCATGACCCCCCCGACTGGGGGCTGGGGTGGCATGCGCTCACGCCCCGGGGCACGCGGCTCTCGCCCGCCTCTGGGTCTCTGCTCCCTCCCAGCTGTCAGGCGCAGGGTGACGGTGACGGTGACGTCATGGCACCAGGGCAAAGCTGGAGGCAGGCGGGTATCCGTTTCCTCGCAGGTGGCCCCTTGCACCTCCCTAGGCTGGACTGGTTTGCCTGCTTGAATGCTGTGTCCCAGCATCTTATCTAGGCCACTGGACCAGCATCCCGTCCCCAACCCAGGCTCTCACCCGCCCTGACTCTATCCTCCCTGCTGCCCTGCCCTCAGCCCTGCCTTGGGGGCTGAGACGCCATACAGGCGTTTGACCCTCATCAGAGCCTTTCCGATGGATCAGATCGCCCGCCCCTGCTGCATGTACGGGAAAGGGGCCCAGGAGGCTGAGAGCTGGAGGCACGGCTTCCCTGCTCCCGGCATTCCCTCCGCATGGAAGGAGCCCCCGAGGAAGAGTGAACCGGCTTCCCTTTTCCTCCTTGGACGTGAGCCAGGTGCGGAGAGGGGGTCCCCGGCATTAGGCCCTCTCCGGGCAGCCTGACCGCAGGGAAGCAGCCAAGTCCGGCGTCACCAGGTCAGGCAGCGAGTCTGGGGGCTACGAGGCCCCCATCAGGCCCACAGGGGCTTTACCCGAGCCCTTCTCGGTAACCGAGCGGGGATCCCACCCCACGTGCCTCACTCTGTCTTGTCCGTCTGTCCTGAACCCAAGGTGAGAAGCGGGTCCCTGTATCGGGCCACCTCACGGTCCCCAGCGTCAGGTGACTTGCACCAGTCACACCCAAGCCAAGGCGGCCCCAGGCAGCCGAGCCCGGCGCCCTGCCTCTGACCCTCCGCACCTACTTCTGCTCCTGCAAGAGGCCTCGGGCCGGCTGGAGCCTCGCGCGTTGAGAGGGAATTTCTGGGGTCAGCAGGTGTCCCCGCAGGCCCAGGAAGGAGTCTCTGCAGTGGGTGGGGAGAGGCCAGGACGGTCTGGGTCGGCCGGAGCGCGGGGCCAGGAAGGCCTCATGGCTTCTTGCGTGTCTGTGGTGGTGTCGAGAGGCTGGGGATGCAGGTAACAGAGAGAACATACCAAGAGCCCCGGAGAGGTTAGTGTAATTCCACTTAGAATAATGCAGTTACCTCTGTAGACTACAGTCAGCTTGGGCTCCAGAGTTTAAAGCTTTAAAAAAAGAAAGAAAAAAGGTCATAATTACAGTTACTACAGCTTCTTAACACCTATTTCATACACTAGAAAGTATCAGGAATTAAGTTTTAGCTGCATTACAAAAGAAAAAAAAATTTAAACCTATACAGCCATGCGAATGGGCATTTAGTTTTTCTTCCTGGAAGACTTCCATGGTGGGCAAGCGTGGCTGTGATAAATAGGTTCCTGACCAGTTTCACAACAGTGAAGATACTCAGATCGTTGGATCAACGCTATGTGTTTGTTAACCATGTTTCCGTGCTCTTTAAAAGTTTTCTAGCGTTCTGACCATGGCGAAAGTATGTCTGTAAATCAAATGAGCCTGTTTTCGCAGAGGGGATGATAAAGGCCAGGAGGATGTCAGGAGCTGAGCGTCCGTGGAGGGACGTTCTGGCTGGTGCACAGGCCTGCAGCTCTGTGCCTGAAGATTGACACGGAAGAAAGTTCTGGAAACTGAGGGAGCATGGTATCCCTCGGACGTAGGACAGGTGTCGCCTTCTCCCTTGTGTGCCCCAGCTGGTGACACTGATCCAGACATTTTTTTTTTAAATAAAAAACTCCTAAACCGTTATGGTTAAGCAACCCGTTGCTCCTTCCAGCTGTAACTAGTGAGGTTGGTGACCCTCTCGCCATTGGATGGCAGGAAAGAGGTAGGACGTCCAGGGGTGAGAGTACCCCTAAGCAGTACAGGCAGGGGGACACACCTCGGAGCCCCCCCCAGGGGGCTGCAGCTCCTGGGCCCCTCTTGAGGCAACCCCACTCCCTCCGGGCCTTCCCACCCCACTGCGTGCTTTATTTTTAGTCAACTTGTTTTGAATTCCTCTTAGGTTTATAGTAAAGTTACAAAGAGGGCACAGAATTTTGAAAAAGCCCCAGTCAGTCTCCCTGTTGTAACATCGCACATCCCCTGCACCTGTTACGACTGGGAAACTGCCGTCGCTGCACTGCAGTCAGCCCAGCTGCAGCCTGGACCGGACGTCACCCCCAGTGACCCTGCTGTAGGATCCCACCCAGGGCTGCCTGCTCTCACCTCCCGGCCGCCTGTGGTCGGTGCGCTGTCAGTCTTTCCCTGCATCCCCTGACCTCGGCAGTCTTGATTGGTTAAGTCTCCTTTTTCTTCTCTGGCCCCTGAGAAGGGGTCCCCTCCCCCGAGGGCACGGCCGGCCAGGGGAGCAGGGACAGACCCGGAGGCAGAATGTGCGGCATTTCTGCTCACAGATGCCGGGAGACGGGGAGGCTGGGGCGTCTCCTCGTTGGATCTTCCCTGTTGAACCGGCAGCCCCGGACGGCGGCAAACGCCTCGACCTCGTTGACGTGGGCCTGGCGTCTGCTCAGAGCTGGTCTGGGCCCCCCGAGAAGCTGGGTCTCGCTACCAAGCTGTAGTTGGTCACGTCACCTGAGCCGAGACGCCGTCTGTCTGGCTCAGCGCACGTATGTGCACGGGCCACACCTCTGTGCACGCGTTTGCACACATGTTCATTCAGTCACTCATTTCTCCTCCTAATATGTGGACCGTGCAGGGGCAGGTGCAGAGGAAGCAGCCTCAGCCTGTTTGGCCCGCAGGGTTGGTTTGGGGACCAGAGCAGTGCGTGCATCTCCTGGTTCCTGAGCAGAGGGTTCAGAGTCTGTAAGGAAGAGGACCCCTGCCCAAGCCCGACCAGGGCCTCCGTGCCCGCCAGTGGGCTCTGCAGCCCTTCCAAGTGGACGGAGCCCACGCAGGTGGCTGCTGTGTGTGTCCTGCCGCCTCCCTGCGGGCCCCGTGGGCAGCTGTACCTGCCAAGTCGGTGTCTCTGTGGCGTGTTTTCTCCCGAGAGCCAGGCCCTGCCCCTGCCTTAAAGAGAAACACTCTCCTTCTCTGACCCCCGAATCCGCGCATCGGGCCGTCGGGGGGGCTGCCTGGCCGAGCGTGGCTCACGGGTCCCCCCTCCCTGCAGAGCTGGAGAAGGAGCTTTCCCGGAGGCCCAAGAAGGTCTGCATCGTGAAGGTGGTGGGAACCCGGAACCTGTGGAAGAACATCGTGGTGCTGTGCGTGAACTCGTGAGTCACGGGCGCAGGCGGGCTCAGGCCTGGGGCGGGGGAGAGGCGGCAGGGCCGGGGTGAGCCTGAGCAACCCCGTCAGAGCTTCTGAACAGCTGTCTGACGGGCTACGGGTGCCTGCAGACGCGGACCCCCAGCCTCAGGGCAGCCCGGCATCTCCCCCTGCTTGCCACTCGGGCCACACAGACGTGTCCCGGGGGACGGGGCTGCCGGAGAGCAGGCTCACGTCCAGGGCCGTCCTGGGAGCGGGGCTCTCTGGCCACGCACCTCCCGGGAGGCACCTCCCCCCGAGGCACAGTGGCGGGGGGCTCGGGGGCGACGGGACCCCCACGTGCGGGCCTCCGGGCACCATCACGGGCGAGGGGACCAGGCTGCCGAGTGTCCTAGCTCCGTGCGTGGAGCCAGCGCCTGCGGAGGCCCGACCCCAGGGTCACGGCGGGTGGAGATGGGCCGGCCCGGCCCTGGGTATGACCTCCACACGTGGCCAGAGGCCCTCCCGTCCAGCCGACCACATCCAGCCCGGCGCCCCAGGTTTGCACCCCCACCCCCGTGGCTCACGCCGTTTCCTGCCAGCACTGTCCCCGGTTCGGTGTGCACTGGCAAGCCTGTGCTGCTGACTCGCAGCTCAGTAACCCTGCCCTTCCCTGCTCGCCCAGGTGGGCCTCGTTCAGGGTCACAGGTCGTCTGGGCAGTCGGGGGTTAGAGGTCACTGGGGGAGGGGAGCTCGCACCCTTCGGTGCGCAGTCTCAGGACGGCAGTCGTCGGTAGAGAGCAAGGCCCGGGGGCGGGCCTCTGGCCCTACGTCCCACAGCTGCTCCTGTCAAAGCCGCTCCTTTAATCAGCTGTCGGGACTGGGGTTCCAGGTTAAATAATTTGGGGGAGGATACAAAACAGCCCAGCGCCAAAGCAGTGGAAGAGCCCAGATCTAACGGACACCTCGTCCTGCAGCCGAGGCCCAGGCAGGGGAAGGGGCAGCCGCGCCGCACGCCTGGTCGGGGCCGAGCCCTCAGGCCCGTCTCTGCACAGAGTCAGCTCCAGCCTGGCCACCCGCTGCCCAGTCGCAGGCAGACGCCGGCTGGGCCAGTGGGACCGTTTACAGTGGGGTCACTTCTCCAACTTTTATTTTGGAAAAAACACAAATGGTGACATAGACAAGATGGGGAGTTTCCACCTTAATGATTCTTGTTTCGGGGGAGGGCGAGCCAGTCTCTCTGGCTTTGCTGTGGTCGGAGGACGTCCTTCCACCAGAACAACAAGGTGGGAGACCCGCCCTGAGACCAGGAGCCCCGCCGAACTCACACCTGTTAGGCCGTCCAACGCGGCCCAGGGGAGCGGGGTTTGGAGGAGGGCGGCTCCCTCCTGCAGGACTGGGTCTGTAGTTGACCTTGATGCGTCCTCAAGGTCTGCTGAAAGCACGGAGGAGGGAGGCTGGGAGAGAAGGGCGTTTCAGCTCAGGGACAGATGCAGGTGCTCGCAGCCCTGCTCCCACTGGGCACGTCCACCGGGGCCTCAGAGCCCTGCTGCCCTGTGCTCCCAGGGAACACGACACATCTTTATTCCTGTTCCCAGAATGGACATCCGCCTGAGCGGCTGGGACACACGTTTCCCTGCGGGTTTTTGTGACCCTGTGGGGCAGGAGGGGGCTGAACCCAGGGCAGGGGGGGCGGGGGACAGTAAATTAAGCGTTGAACGGTCTCCAAGACCAGATGTCCTCACCGGCCTGACCCTTCCTGTCCCTCCAGGCCCCATGAGCCGTGAGTAGCAGCGAGGGGTGGGGGGGGAGCCAGTTCTCGGGGCGGGTCCCCGAGTTTCCAGAACCCCGGGAGAGGCAGAGGTGTAGACGGGCAGTGCATCCTAGAGGCCGTGCTCACCCGCTGTGCTGCCTGCCTGTCGGCCTGCCTGGAAAGTGGCTCTGATGGGCCCCCTCGGTGCCCACGGTGCGGACTCAAACGCAGGGACCCTGGGGGCGCCTGCCTCACGCCTGGATTTCATGAGAGACAGCGTCTGAGCCGAGGGTCTCCCTGCTTTTATGCCTGCACCCTCCATAAGGCCACGGCAGGGCAGTGACCGCGCACATCACCCCCCCCCCACCCGACGTCCTCTCTGACGTGCGTTCCCCGCCACCTTCCGAGGGGCTGCTCTGCCCCTGGACGCGATGCAGGGTGCCCCGCGCCCGCCGGGAGGTGGTGGCCTCAGGCACTGTGTCCCCGCAGGCTGACCGGCTTCGGGATCCACCACTGCTTTGCGCGCAGCATGGTGGGCCACGAGGTGAAGGCGCCACTGCTCGAGAACTTCTACGCCGACTACTACACGGCGGCCGGCATCGCCCTGGCGTCCTGCCTGGCCGTGTGCCCGGCGGTGCGGCTCCTGGGGCGCCGGGGAGGCCTGCTGCTCTTCGTCATCCTCACGGCCCTGGCCTCGCTCCTGCAGCTCGGGCTGCTCAACCGTGAGTGGGCCCAGGCCCCGGGCGGGCGGTGGGCAGGGCCTGGCGTGCGCTCCAGAGCCCTGGGTGGGTGGGCAGCCCGAGGCGTCCTCCAGAATCCACGGCTGCAGGGGGCTGCTTTGGGAAGGACGAGCTCGCACTGGAACACGTGCGTGGGGTGCCCCCTCCTCCCACGCGACCCCAAGGCTTCCTGCTGCCCCGGGGCTCCCTGGTAGCCGGGCCCTCACAGTGCTGGTGGGCGTGGTGACCCCACTGGGGGCCACGCTCTCCCGCTGTGATCCATCGCGTGAGAAGGAATGAAGGACTTTTTCCTCATGTGAGATCAAGGGCGAGATAGATACATTCTGACACCCTTGCACTGGGACCCTGCTTTTCAGCACTGCTTCCAAGCTCATCAGCTGCTCTTGGGGCCAGAGAGCTTCTCAGTAAACGTTACAAGTAATGTAAAGAAAAGCTAGCCAGTCCGTGTCGCCCACCCAACTCTACGAGGCACGCTCAGTGCAGCTTCTGGGGAACAAAAGCCCTCGCCCACCACGGGGACGAGCCGCAGCGTATCTGACCGCCCGGGCGAGGCGGGAGTGAGCCGGGCAGCCGAGCCTTCTCGCCCAGCACCATCCCCCCCAGTGGACTCAGGCGCCGCGGGGACCCCGTGGCTCTGATGGCTGCCCTCGCCCCTGAGCTGTCAGAGCTCGGTCAGCGCCGCTGGGCAAGTCAGACGCCTGCAGTAGTGTTTCAGGTCTGCGTGGTGTCCAGGTGGGGAGGGAGGATCCAGAACAGGAGGAGGAGAAAGAAAACCGAGGGCTTTCTCAGCCTTGTGCAAAGTGGGTTCTAGAAGAGCCAGCGTCAGACTCAGGAGCCGCTTTCTGACCTGGGCAAGTTCACGTGCAGTCCGCATCTTGCCAGGAGACTGGTCTCATTTTCAGCTGTGACGACATGGGGTCTGTCCCCCGGTGGGGCCGCCCAAGCTGCCCTTTGGGGAGTCTTCTGCAGCTCCCGCCGGTTGGGCGGACATGCAGGGGCACGGCAGCCCCGGGGCTTCCAGCCGCCCTTCTTAGTCCCTGAGCAGGGATGCCCAGGAGACCAGGCACCGTGGGGACCAGGCTGGGAGGGCACAGCGATGCTGTCTGCCGGGTCTGCCCAGAGCACTTGGTGCCCCGAGCACAGACCAGCAGTGACTTGAGTAACTTCGGACATTAAGTCCAAAGTTAAGTCCGAGATTCCCCCTTTGGCTTGAGGGCGGGCGCTGCGCGCGGGCCCCTGCTCTCAGGAGCTGGCGTCCTCCCCAGGTCACGAGGCCAGAGGGGCCCAGCCCTCCCTTCCGAACAGAAGGAGCTCCATTTGGTCAAATGCCAGCCCTGATGCCCTGGACCCTCCCCCACGTCTGTGCCACGTCCCTCCTGCTCTCTGGCCCCTGGCGGCGTCAGCTGGGCTCCCCGAGTGGGCCTGGCGGGCTGGCTGCAAGGCCACCCCTGCTGGTCCCGGAGTGGGTGTGCTTAGAAACCAGTCGCATGGAAGCATGCGGTGGTAACTTCCGTCCGACCTGCTCTCTTTCTCCCCTCCCTGCCCGCCTTCCTCCTCGTGTGCCGCCGTTCCTGTGGTCCAGTGATCGGGAAATACAGCCAGCATCCGGACTCAGGTGAGCCGAACGCACGTGCGGCCCCGTGTTGTCTTTTTTATTGCACCTGCAGGGCATTTTCACAAAGACTCACAGACCTGTGGTTTCCCTTTCCTCTCTCTCCCCTCCCCCTTTCACCCCAAGAGTTGCAGCTGAAGTTGGCCGTAGGTTGGACACTACACTCATCCACTTGTCCTTTCTGCCCCTCGCGCCTCTAGAAAGTCGGGCCGCCCGCCCCCCGCCCGCTTTGTGCCCGGCTTGCACGCTGCCCTCGCTCCTGCCCCTGGCACCAGTGGCCAGCACAGCCCAGCAGCCTCCACTGTGACGCAGGGCCTTGGGGACAGGCCTGGGCTGGGCCACACGGCCCTGGGGGCCCGGCTGACCACGCTGCCAGGGGAAGCAGCTGTCCCCGCCTGTGAGCGACGCAAGCCTGCCACTCTCGGCCTCTGGGACGGCATAGCCTCTGCCCCGCACGCGACACTGCTGCGCACACGTGCCTGGCCTGACCGAGCCTATGCCGCCAGGGCTCCCAGTGCAGCCTTGTGGGGAACTGGGTTGCGCCCCAAATGTGGGACCCCAGCATCTTGCTGTGCCCGCCTAGCACCGCCTGGGTGTGAGGTCAGACCCGGTGCCACTGGCAAGATGCTCCAGTTGGTCCAGCTCGCTCCCTCCAGGCCCATAAGTTCTCCTCTTGGGGTTGAGTTCTCGTTCCCCTCAGTCAAGCCTGGGCTGCCCTGTCCCTTGTATTGGACTGGTCAAGCCTGAGGCCAGAATGGCCAGGCTCTCTGGAACCAGAGACCTTTCTCTGGAGCTGAGCCGGAAGGCTGGACGGGAGGGCGGCGTCATAGCGTCCGCCGCTCTAGGCTACGGCGTCCGGCAGAGTCTGCCTGAGCCCCACATTTTAGACCCGCAGGGACTCCCGGGGGACCCGACAGAGGCTCCTGCCAGAAGGGCTCTGACCTCCCACCCCGGGACACGCTGCTGCATCTCCCGGGTCTGCATCTCACACCGGGCAGAGGGGAGGAGGGAAGACCCTTCTTCGGCCCCAGGCCTCCCTCCGCCCCCCTCACCACCCCCCTGGTTCTCCCCCAGGAATGAGCGACAGCGTCAAAGACAAGTTCTCCATCACCTTCTCCATCGTGGGCATGTTCGCCTCCCATGCAGTGGGGAGCCTCAGCGTGTTCTTCTGTGCCGAGATCACTCCCACAGTAATAAGGTGCGTGGCGGGCCGCCCGTGCAGGGGCGCGTTTCTTCTGAGGACACGGGGGGCGGGGCTCCGCGTCTGGCAGGGCTCCCGGTGAACGAGCCACCCGCTCTGCTCCGGCCTCCGGACGAGCTGCGGCCCGTGCTGGGCGTCAGCTCCCAGACCGCTGTTCCGCCCTGACCCCCAGGGAACCCAGAGTGAGGTAAGGGCTGGACCCTGGGTCCCGTCCAGGCAGCTGGAGGGACGGGGAGCGTCGGGGAGCGTTGGGGGCGCAAGCAGCGCGGCAGGGCCTGGAAAAGGAGTGGAGTGGGGAGGCCACTGAATTCATGCCTGTGCTCTGCTCCAGCCCAAACGCTGTCCACTCTCCTAGGAGGATTCTGGAAACAGTCTGTTTCACATACAAAGCACTCTCCTAGGAGGACTCTGGAAACAGTCTGTTTCACATACAAAGCAGATAGAAAGGGCCTTGGTTTTCTACTGGCCTGAGAAACCAGTGTCTCCAGCCCAAAGAAGGGCCTCGGAGAGAAAGCCCAAGAAGTTACATCACTGATTTGTTGGACAGATATTTGTTACGAAGCTGCCGTGTGTCCGGCAGAGGCCGAGTGTGCAGCCCGGCCCCCAGGAGTCCGTGACGGGTCTGTTTTCTGAAAGGCGGGGTGGCGGGCACTAAGCTGCCTTTGCTTTCCTGGTGAGGGGAGGGGGGGACTGCTCCGTCCGGCACCGTCCCGGGCAGCGGTACGCGGGCGGGCACACCCTCTGGTGCTGTCGAGGTTACAGCGACATGGAAGGGTTTCCTTTCGTGAAGGGCATCACCTCCCTGCCGTCACGCTGTCTTCCCGGTAGCGACTGTTGTGACTTCCGGTCAAGCTCCCGAACTCGGTGTGGGAACGACTCAGCTTGCCCAGCGCACACGCTCTGCTTGTTAAAGTGTAACTGGGAGTGTGGCAGTTAATCGGCTGTGGGATACCGCCCAGAAGCCAGCATGATCGCACCCTTCCATCCTCCCTTTCCCACGTGGGCGACAGGCAGGGGCCAGTCCCACTCAGGCAGGACGCCCGGGACTGACCATCTGGTCCCTGGTGCCGGGCTCTGGGAGGAGGCCCGCGTCTGCAGGCGTCATGCTGACACAGCATTTTCACTGGCCTCGCTCTGGTTCATCCTCCTGGATTCTTACATACACATGCCAAGCCTGAAGGCTGTCCCGTACCCAGGGAATAAAATGGCAGGGAATTGTGCGTTTAAGAAAAAGCAAGCAAATGCAAGTAACTCACCCTGGTCCAACCCTCTGCTTAACCTGACACGGGAAGTGAGCCTGGGGCTTATTTCATGCGGGACATTGCAAAGCGCCCCAGGCGGAGAACAGCAGCCCCCTGGTATCTTTCTTTACCCGGTTAATGTCCTGCCTTTACCAAAGAGCCCAGCAAGGAGGACTCTTTCAGGAGACCGGAAGTCGAGGTCAGACTTGTATCTTTCTCTGGGGGTGGCCAGCCTCCCCTTCAGCAGTCGGCAGACCTCCTTAATCATCATTAGATTTTGCTGAAAAGAGCTAAACAAGCTAAACTGAAGGAAATGCAGTATCCTTTTCCTCTCTGAGGCAAACCTGCAAAGATTATTTTGGGGATAGAAAATGTTCTCGGGGTCAGCTTGCCAGGATGACAAACTAGAAAACATGTTCACTTGACCCTAGGTGATGCGTTTATAGTTGCAGAGGAAGGAGATGAGGTCCGGGGGGGGGTCTCCTGGTGGGGACAGAAGGCTCTCTGGTGTTGCCGGTGAGTCACTCTCCCTGCTGGACACCCCTCGTCCCGGCCCTTCCTTGCGTGCCCACCCAGGGACAGTCCCACGGAGTCGCTGGGAGGAAATGGACTTCCTGCCTCCCCCGACTTCTCACGGGTGAGCCAGGAGGAGCTGGGAGGGCCACTCAGGTCTGCGAGCTTCACGTTGCCTAGTGCAAAACTAGCCTTTTCTACAACACGGTGTTAAAAACACACCCTCTGAACGAGAACAGTAGCGAAGGTTAGGGTTGGCTAACGAGGAGCGAAGAGCAGGGTAAGAACTCCTTTGCACAGAGCCTGGGGGACGTTGGCTGTCCACGCATGACAGCTGTCCGGCGCGCCCACCCAGACGCTGACGGTGCCCTCCCCGTGGCCGGCAGCTACAGAGGTGCTTCTCAGCATCCTCCCCTTGGGCCTCGGCGGTGTAGGGGCAGCTGGTGGCTTTGGTGTGGCGGGCCCAGTGTCACCTGGAAGCTGCAGGAGGGTCCCTGAGGCCTCGCTGTCTCCGTGTGCCCTCACAAAGCAGGGCGGGGGGTGGGGCAGGCGCTGGTGGCAGGGGCGTGTCCCTCCCCTCCCGACACCTCGTCAGGCTCCCAGAGCACCGGGCCCCGGCTGCGGGGTGTTTCTTCCTTTTTTATTGAGATATAGTTGATATACAGTATCATGCTTCAGGTGTACAACACAGTGACTCACAATTTTTGAAGGTTAATATATAGCAATTTAAAGGTAAATGATAAAATACTGGCTGTAGTCCCCGTGTTGTACAGTTCATCCTTGTAGCTTGTTTCATACCTAATAGTTCGTACCTCTCACTCCCTACCCCCATGTCGCCCCTCCCTGCTTCCCGCTCCCCACTGGTAACCAGAGTCTGTTTCGTTTTTGTTATCTTCCCTAGTTTGTTGTATTTTTTAGATTCCAAACGTAAGTGATATCACACAGTATTTGTCTTCCCCTGACTGGTTTCACTTAGCATAATGCCCTCCAAGCCCATCCATGTTGCAAATGGCAAAATTCCGTTCTTTTTGACGGCTGAGTAATATTCCACTGCATACGTATACTGCGTCTTCTTTGTCAGTAGACCTTTAGGTTGCTTCCATGTCTTGGCTATTGTAATACTGCTACGAACACAGAGGTGCATGTATCTTTTTGAATTAGTATTTTCAGTTTTTTTTGATATATACCCAAAAGTGGAATTACTGGATCATATGGTAGTTCTATTTTTAGTTTTTTAGTTTTTTTAGAATTTTGAGAAACCTCCAGACTGGTCTCCATAGCGGCTGCACCATTTCACACTCCCACCAGCAGTGCGCGAGGGTTCTCTTTTCTCCATATCCTTGTCAGCGTGTTACCTGTGTTCTTTTTGATGGTGGCCGTTCTGACCGGTGTGAGGCGATGCCTCATTGTGGTTTTGATTTGCATTTCCTGATGACTAGCGATGTTGAACATCTTTTCATGTGCCTGTTGCCCACCTGCATTTCTTCTTTGGAAAAATGCCTATTCAATTCTTGTGCCATTGTTTCAATCGGGGTTTTGTTTGTTTTTGATGTTGAGTTGTATGAGCTGTTACATATTTTGGATGTCAACCCTTTATCGGTCGTATCATTTGCAAACAGGGTCTGCCATGCAGTAGGTTGTCTTTTCATTTTGTCCATGGTTTCCTTTACTGTGCAAAATCTTTAAAAAGTTAAATTAGGTCCCATTTGTTTCTTTTTGCTTTTGTTTCCTTTGCCTGAGCAGAGGGGCCACTTCACCGTCTGACACCTCCTCACCTGCTCCCTGGCTGCCCACCACCTTCTCCGGCTGAGCTCTTCCCTCCCCATTTGCATCATATATATATAAATGTTTATAACACACGCTCAGTGAGTGACTGCAGGCCAAGGGGGTGATGGGTAATCCTCACCGTTAAACATCAGGAGGGGGACAGACAGGATGGGACAGCCAAAGCACACAGGTCGCATCCCCCCCGAGCCCCCGACTCGGGCCTTTAGCAGGCAGGGAACCTGTGTTCCTCCGTGGCCTTGGGCACGTCCTTCAGCTGGGCTCATCTCTGCCCCAAAACAAGACTAGTCATGACGGCCTTCTCGTGGGGGGACTGGTGGGGGACAGACTGTACACAGAGGGTCTGGCCGCAGTAAGTGACAACCGGTGGTGTTCATTATTCCTACCTGAATATTTTTGGCAGTGATATTTCTGTAAAGATGGGCAGAAATGTCTCTTCGTCCTTGACTTCACAGGATGGTAGTCAAGACAAGTAATACAGAGAAGGAAGTGGAAAACAGGTTTGTTTTCTGTGTTCAAGACGCTGGTATTAACATGGTTAAAAGAATGATTTGAAGATTCTTTTTTGTTGTTTTTGGTTTTTTGTTTATTTTTCTTTTTTTCCTTTATTTTTATTTTTTTCTGAAGTTTCCAGAAGTTTTGTCAAGTTTGCTACTTCTAAGAAGTCTGCCTGTGTACCTATCTTTCTATTATTACTAGTAAAATAAAGACAGCCAGTAAAAGCCTTCGAGCTCCGAAAGCACTAGAAGGCAACCTTGCTCCAGGTTCTCCTTTATCTGTAAATCGAGGCGGCTGCCACTCTCCTGTTTAAACATGAGCGTGTGCTGCCCTCTCGTGACAACCTGGAGAAAAGCAGAAAATGTACAGAGTCAGCATTTGCGGGGAGAAAGATGAAGTTACACCTTAGAACCAAGCACGTAATGATCCCATTCTCTAAACTGAGATTTCTAAAAGGAACACAGATCCAAAAATGGAATACCAGATTCTGCCAGTTGTTCCTAACCTAATTTCAAGGTCTCCTTGATAGAAAACCAACAGAAAATTGCTTTTGTGGAAGAAAATACTTAAGGCTATATTGCATATTACATATGCACGTGTACATGGATTGCATTTTATATATATGCATCTGTAGAGATGTCGGCACTTTTTAAAAACAAGTCATCGCACCCTACCGTAAATCAAATACGTTCCATCTCATTTGATGTGACTTGCTACCATGACATAGTTCACCTAGACTCTGAGGGGAAGCCAGCTCCTTGCTCAGGAATTCCTCGTGGGCTGTGCACTCACGTCCCTGTGCACTAACCATGTGAGCACTTCACTGCACTGAGCAGGGAAGCCTCTCATGCTCATCAGCACCACCCCCACTCAACTTATGGGAAGGTCAGGCAGACGTGGGCAGTTTTCTTTTAATAAGTTTACTTACTTATTTTTGGCTGCGTTGGGTCTTCGTTGCTGCAAGCGGGCTTTCTCTAGTTGTGGCGAGCGGGGGCTGCTCTTCATTGCAGTGAGCGGGCTTCTCATCGCGGTGGCTTCTCTTGTTGCTGAGCTCGGGCTCTAGGCACGCGGGCTTCAGTAGCTGTGGCACGAGGGCTCAGTAGTTGTGGTGCACGGGCTTAATCCATGGCATGTGGGATCTTCCTGGACAGGGCTCGAACCTGTGTCCCCTGCACTGGCAGGCGGATTCTTACCCACTGCACTACCAGGGAAGTCCCACATGGGCAGTTTTAGAGAAAATGGTCTCTCACTGGTATCAAAGGCCCGTGAAACACGTCCTTTATTTCCGGTGCCCCATATAATCCTTTGCAGCCTCCCGTGGCTTCCTGGAGTGGCCAGACTCACAAGGACTGAAGAGCTATTTCAGGTGCTCGTTTATTCACCTTCCAGTGGAGTCAGTCGCACCGCTCTTTGTAAGGTCTTCATATTCTCTCTGCCCCATTCACTGGGACAGTGGCCCTCTTGCCAAGGAACCAGGGTGATCTGATCTGCAGCATCCCCACATTTATGAAACACAGTGTGTGCCATGGGTGTTCCAGAAAAGAATCCTTGACCCTCCTTTCTCCACTGTACATTCTTGGCTCCTTTGTCATAGATTAATTGACCATAAGAGCATGGGTTTATTTCTGAGCTCTCTGTTTCACTGATCTATGTGTCTGTTTTTGTGCCAGTACCATACTGTTTTGACTACTGTAACCTTGTAGTATAGTCTGAAGTCAGGGAGTGTGGTCCTTCCAGCTCTGTTCTTCTTTCTCAAGAGTGTTTTGGCTATTTAGGGTCTTCTGCATTTCCATTAAAATTTTTAAATTATTCTAGTTCTGTGAAAAATGTCATGGGTATTTTGATAGGCATTGCATTGAATCTGTAGATTGTCTTGGGTAGTATGGTCATTTTGACAATATTAATTCTCCCAATCCAAGAACACGATATATCTTTACATCTCTTTTTGTCGTTTTCAATTTCTTTCATCAGTGACTTATAGTTTTCTGAGTAGGTTTATTCCTAGGTATTTTATTCTCTTTGTTGCAATGGTATATGAGATTGTTTCCTTAATTTCTCTGATAGTTCATTGTTAGTGTATAAATTCTATATCTTGCAACTTTACCAAATTCATTGATGAGCTCCATAGTTTTCTGGTGACATCTTTAGGATTTTCTGTATATATTTATAGTATCATGTCATCCACAGTGACAGTTTTACTTCTTCCTTTCCTTTTACTTCTTCCTTTCCAATTTGGATTCTTTTTATTTCTTTTTCTTCTCTGAGTGCTGTGGCTAGGATTTCCAAAACTATATTGAATAAAAGTTGCAAGATTGGGTATCTTTGTCTCGTTCCTGATCTTACAGGAAATGTTTTCAGCTTTCCATTGTTGAGTATGATGCTAGCTGTGGGTTTGTCATATGGCCTTTACTATGTTGAGGTATGTTCCCTCTATGCCCACTTTCCTGGAGAGTTCTTATCATAAATCGGTGTTGAGTTTTGTCAAAAGCTTTTTCTGCATCTATGGAGATAATATGGTTTTTATTCTTCAGTGTGTCAATGTGGTGTATCACACTGACTTGCAGATATTGAAAAACCCTTGCATCCCTGGGATAAGTCCCACTTGATTGTGGTGTATGATCCTTTTAATATATTGTTGGATTTGGTTTGCTAATGTTTTGTTGAGGATTTTTGCATCTATGTTATTAATCAGCAGCCTATAACTTTGTGATATTTTTGTCTGGTTTTGGTATCAGGGTGATGGTGGCCTCACAGAATGAATTCAGAAGTGTTCCTTCCTCTGCAGTTTTTTTGGAATAGTTTGAGGAGGATAGGGGTTAGCTCTTCTCTAAATGTTTGGTAGAATTCACCTGTGAAGCCATCTAGTCCTGCACTTTTTTGTGTTTTGGGAGTTTTTAAATTACTGATTCAGTTTCATTACTGGTAATTGATCTGTTCATATTTTCTATTTCTTCCTGGTTCAGTCCTGGGAGATTGTACCTAAGAATTTGCCCATTTCTTCTAGGTTGACTATTGTTATTGGCATATAGTTGTTCACAGCAGTCTCTTATGGTCCTTTGTATGTCTGTGGTGTCAGTTGAAACTTCTTTTATCATTTATGATTTTATTGATTTGGGCCCTCTCCCTTTTTTTCTTGATGAGTCTGGCTAAAGGTTTATCAATTTTGTTTAGCCTTTCAAAGAACCAGCTTTTAGTTTCGTTGATCTTTTCTATTGTTTTTTTAGTCTCTATTTCATTTATTTCTGCTCTGATGTTTATGATTTCATTCCTTCTACTAACTCTGGGTTTTGTTTGTTCTTTCTCTAGTTCCTTTAGGAGTATGGTTAGGTTGTTCATTTGAAATTTTTCTTATTTCCTGAGGTAAGCTTGTATCACTGTAAACTTACCTCTTAGAACTGCTTTTGCTGTGTCCCATAGGTTTTGAATTGTTCTGTTTTCTTTTTCATTTGTGTCTAGGTATTTTTCTGTTTCCTCTTTAATTTCTTCAGTGATCCACTGGTTGTTTAGTTGCATATTGTTTAGCCTCCCTGTGCTTGTGTTTTCTGCAGTTCTGTTCTTGTAGTTGACTTCTGGTATCATAGTTTTGTGGTCAGAAAAGCTGCCGGATATGATTTCAGTTTTATTAATGTCCTGAGGCTTGTTTTATGGCCTAGCGTGTGATCTGTCCTGGACAATGTTCCATGTGCACTTGGAAAGGATGTGTATTCTGCTGCTTTCAAATGGAATGCTCTCTTTATATATATATATCAATTAAGTGCATCTGGTCTCGTGTGTCATTTAGGGTCAGTGTTTTCTTACTGGATGATCTGTCCATCGATGTGAGTGGGCTGTTAAAGTCCCCTATTATTGTGTTACTGTCAATTTCTCCCTGTGTCTGTTAACATTTGCCTTATATATTGAGGTGCTCCTGTGTTGGGTGCATATATATTTACAATGGTTATATCTTTTTTGGATTGATCATTTTATCCATAATGTGGTGTTCTTCTTTGTCTCTTGTAACCATCTTTATTTTAAAGTCTATTTTGTCTGATATGAGTATTGCTACTCCAGCTTCTTTTGATTTCCATTTGCATGGAATATCTTTTTCCATCCCCTCACTTTCAGTCTGTGTCTGTCCCTAGGTCTCTTGTAGACAGTATATATACGGGTCTTGTTTTTGTATTCATGTAGTGAGCCTGTGTCTTTTGGTTGGAGCACTTAGTCCATTTACACTCAAGGTAATTATCGATATGTATGTTCCGACTGCCATTTTGTTCATCGTTTTGAATTTGATTTTGGAGGTCTTTATCCCCCTTTCTTCTTTTGCTTTCTTCTCTTGTGATTTGATGACTATCTTTAGTTTTACGTTTGGATTCCTTTTTCTTTTTTATGGGTGTATCTACTACAGATTTTTGACTCGTGGTTGCCATGAGGTTTCCATATAGCAGTCTATGTATATATACATGTGACTGTTTCAAGGTGCTGATCTCTTAATTTTAAAACTCTGCATTTGGGACTTCCCTGGTGGCGCAGTGGTTGGGAATCCGTCTGCCAATGCAGGGGACACGGGTTTGAGCCCTGGTCCGGGAAGATCCCACATGCCGCGGAGCAGGTAAGCCCATGCGCCGCAACTACTGAGCCTGTGGTCTAGAACCCACGAGCCACAACTACTGAGCCTGCACGCCCTAGAGCCCATGCGCTGCAACAAGAGAAGACACTGCAATGAGAAGCCCGCGCACCACAACTGCTGAGCCCGCAAGCCTAGAGCCCGCGCTCCGCAACAAGAGAAGCCACCACAATGAGCCTGTGCACTGCAACGAAGAATAGCCCCCACTCACTGCAACTAGAGAAAGCCCTGCAGCAACGAAGACCCAATGTGGCCAAAAGTAAATTTTTAAGAAACAAACAAAACAAAGGAAACCCTGCCTTTGTCCTCTTCTCCCCTCACATCCTATTTTCCATCTAACTGTTCTGTCCATCCCTTAACTGCCTATTGTGGATATACATGATTTTACCATTTCTGTCTTTTAACCCCCCCACTAGCTTTGTTTGTGGATGACTTCCTACCTTTACTATATGTTTGCCCTTACCACTTAGTTCTTTCATTTCATAGTTTTCTTGTTTCTAGTCATAGCTATTTATTTTTCTTTTAGAGAAGTCCCTTTAACATTTGCTGTAAAGCTGGTTTGGTGGTGAACTCTTAGTTTTTGCTTGTCTGTAAAGCTTTGATCTCTCCATCAAATCTGAACGAGAGCCTTGCTGAGCAGAGTATTCTTGGTTGTAGGTTTTGTCCCTTCATCATTTAAAATAGATCATGCCATTCCCTTCTGGCCTGCAGTTTCCACTAAAAAACAGCTGATAGCCTTACGGGAGCTCCCTTGTATGTTGTTTGTTGCTTTTCTCTTGCTGCTTTTAATATTCTGTTTTTATTTTTTGGTACTTCAGTTGCAGTGAGTCTTGGAGTGGTCCTCTTTGGGTTGATCCTGTTTGGGACTCTCTCTGCTTCCTGGACCTTGATGTCTGTTTCCTTTCCCAGGTTAAATAAGTCTTCAGTGGTTATGTCTTCAAATGTGTCCTGTGCCCCTTGCTCTCTCTCCTCCTCTGGGACCCCTGTAATGCAAGCATTACGTGTGCCTGGTGTTGTCCCAGAGTCTCTCGCTCTGGCCTCACTTCTTTTCATTCTTCCTTCTGTTCAGCAGCAGCAGTGGCTCCCACTGCTCTGTCTTCCCGCTCACTGATCCGTTCCTCTGTGTCACTCAGTCTGCTGCTGACGCCTTCATTTCAATTACTATAGTCTTCACCTCTGTAGGGTTGTTCTTTATATTTTCCGACTCTTTGTTAAAAGCTTTTAACTCCTTGCTCTGTGCATCCATTCTTCTCCCGAGTTCTTTGATCATCTTTACTGTCATTATTCTGGACTCTTTCTTGGGTAGATTGCCTGTCTCCACTTCGCTTAGTTGTTCTCCTGGGGGTTTATTTTGTTCCTCCGTCTGCAGCAGGTTTCTGTGCCACCTCGTCTTGTCTGAGTTGCTGTTTGTATATTACGTATGTGGTAGGTTGTTTCTCGACCTCAGCAGTGGCCCCCTCTGTAGGAGACATTACGCATCCCAGCAGCACACTCGTCACCAGAGCTGTATGTAGGGGCGCCCCCTGTGAGGGCTGTGTGGTTCCTTCTGTTTGGAGGGCTGGCTACGTGGGTGGTCTGGTGGGCTTAGTTGGCACCCGGTCTGGTTGACTGCCAAGCTCTGCCTTGTGTGGAGGCCACTGGTTGGTGGGGCCTGGTCAGGAGGCAGCTGACTGCAGAATCCCCAGGGACCCTGGGGCTAGCGCCAGGTCACTGATGGGTGACGTCAGGGTCCAGGCGACTCTGGAGCTGTTGACCCCCTACTGCTGGGTGAAGCCAGGTCCTGGGGTGAGTGCCAGAGAGCTGGTGTAAGATTGCTGGTGGCTGGGGCCAGTTCCTAGCACAGTTGGGTATGGGGTGTCCAGAAGCTTGCACTGGCCAGCTGGGAGCGCCGAGGTCTGCAAGCTGCAGGATCGTGGTTTTCCTGCTTCTGGTTTCTGCCCCGTGGTGGGCGGGACTGGTCTAGAGGCTGTGCAGGCTTCCTAGCAGCAGAGGCCAGCACCTGTCAGCTGGTGGGTGGAGCAGAATCTTGGCCCTCTGGTGGGCAGGGCCATGTCCAGAGGTGGCCAGCTGCGTGCTCAGGAAGTCTCTAAGCAGCCTGTCCGCTGAGGGGTGGGGCTGTGTTCCCACCCGGCTGGTGGTCCCAGCACTGGCACCTACAGGCGGTTGGGTGGGACCGGGTCTCAGAGCTCATGAGCCAGGACGGTGGTCGCCGGCACCAGCGTCCCCATGGTAGAAAGCTCCCAAATATGTCTGCCACCAGCATCTGTGTCCCCAGGGTGAGCTGCGGTTGCCCCCTTGCCTGTCTGAGAGACTCCCCAAGTCCAGCAGGTACGTCTGGCCCAGGCTCCTATCAAGTTACTGCTCTGCCCCTGGTCCCAGTGCACGTGGGATTTTGTGTACTCCCTGTAACAGTGGAGTCTCTGTTTCCCCCAGTCCTCTGGGACCCCTGAAAGCTCCCCAGCCCCGGGGGCCCGTTTTCCTGGTATAGGACCCGCGGGCTACGGAGCCCGACGTGCGGCTCAGAACCGTCTCCTGTGGGAGAACCTCCGCGATGTGCTTGCTCTCCGGTGTGTGGGTCGCCCCCCCAGTGGGGGTCACGAGCCTCGATCATCTCGCACGTCTGCTCCCCCTACCTGGCTCATTGTGGCTCCTCCCGTGTCTTCAGCTGTGGATCTTTCTGGCAGGCTCTGGTCCTTTGTGTCCAGCTGTAGATCTTTCTGGCTCTGGTCCTTTTCGTCGATGGCTGCTCTGCGCAGCTGTGCGTCCGGCGTGCCCACGGGAAGAGGCGAGCTGGGGGGGTCTTTCCGCTCCACCACCTCGGCAGCTCTCCTGTCGACGTGTCCTTGATGCCTTCTTTAACCCCCAGCCACCCTCCCTGCTTCTAAATGAAGAGCGAGCCTCGGAAAAACAGCGTAAATGGATACAGCCTCGAGAAACAAATTGTTAACGTCATTCACGGCAAGCGAGGCCGCTTGTCCCCCACAGTGGTATTTATCACAGTCACCTAGTAAGAAGTTTTGGGCTGGCGAGGAAAATGTTCACTGAATAGCGGGGGCAGCAGATGCAGGAGGTGAAGGGGGTTGGGGGAGCTGGCCGTGCGCCGGTGCTGGGGCCCCGTGCCTGTGGGCCCGACCCGCCGCCTACCTGCGCGTTCCCCGCAGGTGCGGCGGCCTGGGGCTGGTGCTGGCCAGCGCGGGCTTCGGCATGCTGACGGCGCCCATCATCGAGCTGCACAACCAGAAGGGCTACTTCCTGCACCACATCATCTTCGCCTGCTGCACGCTCATCTGCATCATCTGCCTCTTGCTGCTGCCTGAGAGCCGGGACCAGAACCTGCCCGAGAGCATCCCCGACGGCGAGCACTACACGCGGCAGCCCCTGCTGCCGCCCAGGCGCGGGGAGCAGCCCCTGCTGCTGACCAACGCCGAGCTCAAGGACTACTCGGGGCTGCACGACGTGGCCGCCGCGGGCGACGGGCTGCCGGACCGTGCCACGGCCAACGGCGGGCGGCCCATGTAGCAGGGCTGGGGGTGGACCGGGCTGACCGTGGCCATGGGTGGGCCCACTCTGCTGAGGCCGGCGTGGGGACCCCCGAGGAGCCCACGTGTGAGGAAGAGGACTTTGCAAACGACCCTTCAAAGACTTTCCTTTCTGCCATGAAACGTTTGTATTTATTTTGGTCATTTTTAAAGAGCACTTTACTCCCTTCCCTTCACGGGTCCCACCTCCTCAGGAAGAGGGACGCGGTGGCCGAGGACACACCGTGAGGACCGCGCAGCCCAGGCTCCCCGGGAGGTCCGCTGCGCCCTCAGAGCCAGCTGTCCCCAAGGCCGTGCACAGAGACCAACCAGCCACCGTCTGGAGCACTCCCACAGCTGTGCTTTATTCAGACTGAAATGTAAATGGTTAGGGTTTTGCTAGAGTCTGTGTATGGTTTTTAAAGGTTTTCTCTGTAAGGTAAGAGCTTCTGCTCCATGTGCTGGGGGAAAGCAGCTCACGGTATCATTAAAACCAGCTTAGTCTTTCCCGCGAGATCATCCTTTTTATACTTGATGCTGGAAGCTCTTTGGGGGAAGAGCCTGATTAGTGGCGGTATCGCCACGGTCTCCAAGGCAGGTCTGCCCAGCTCAGCTCCCGAGCAGCGACGCATCGATCAGAGACAAGTTACTGTTATCACCCCTCCTCCCGGTTCAGCTCCAGCAGGAAAGTCCCCTCTTGCAGTCAGTCTTTCTGCCAGCACATGAACACACAGCTACTTCCTGAACTAACACCAATAGGAAAATAACTCAATAGGCTAGGCAGCCCCCAGGAGGGAGCGGTGCTCTTGCAAACAAACACGGCCCGCCAGCCACATCCCGAGCACACACGGCGCAGAAATCACCAGCCTGGAGGCCTCGGCTCTGCTAGCCGCCAGCGGAGACCCCAGAGCCCTCTGCTTCCGTCAGCATGGAGCTGGGCCTGGAGCAGGCCCTCACTGGGGAGCTCCGCTGACGGCAGCCTCCAAGAACATCAAGACCAACTGAGAGAAGCAATAACTCACCAAAGCTCGAGCCCCACCCGACTCCAAGGGTTTTCGTTGTGTTCCTCACTTCGTCCCCCTGCCTTTCCAGGTCAGGCTCTCTGCACCTGTCTGGAGCCGTTTCAGAGGAAACACAGGAGATGCTGAGAAACACCCCTCGCTGGCCAGGCAGGCACCGCCTTGTGGCAGTCCCGGGACAGCCTAGGCTCTTCCTGGAAGGGTCCACCTCCCCACGGTGCCTCTGCCGTGGGCTCTTCTTCCAGGGAAGGCATGGCCCTGGGTCCGTGGGAAGCAGCGAGGGGACTCCCAGCCCACGGCTGCCCAGACTCCGATGCCCAGGAGAGAGGTGGAGCGCGTCCCCGCTCGCCTCCTGTCCCCTCCAGTCTGTCTTGCCATCCCCCCACGGTGCCCCTACAAGCTGGCGGCCACGGGGAGGAGCCGCTGGCGCGGTGAGAACGCCGTGAGGTGAGCAGACGCGCAGGCCTGTGTGGTGGCGGCAGCTACACCGCCTGCTCCCAGGGCCACCAGCCCAGCCCCTCATGGCCCGGCCTTGTGTCTTGAGTCACATCTGTTCTGTGTTTCAGCGTCCGTCCGCATTCACCTTAATCTACAAGGCCTTCCTTCACACCTGTGCAGCTCGAGTGCCAAACCTGGGAAGCGCCTTAGCCTCTCTCAGCATGCCGGCCGCAGGGTCCCTGGTCTAGGGCAGGACGTGCAGCGCAGGGCTGGCGGGGTCCCTGGGCCACACCTGCCAGGTGTGTCTGCACCCATCACCCCAGCTCCAGGACACCTTGCAGCCAGGCCGCTCGCCAGACCCCAGGCCGTGCGTGCCCTCCCGCTGGCCATGTAGACCTTTAGGGATCATGCTCAAGCCACAGGGGGCAGTCGGCACCTCCAGGAAGGCGGGCACAGCACTCCCAGACCCCTGTTCCAAAGTCTGAGGTCCGTCTTAAGTGACAACAGTAGACGCTGGTCCTACAGAGCCCAGCACTGTGACCGCAGCGGTCAGGACCAGCTCATAGACTAGAAGAGAAGCTGGCTGCGAGGGCGGGGCTCCCGGGACCAAAGCCCAGCAGGTGTGAGGGAGGGGATGGCGCAGCAGGTGTGAGGGAGGGGAGGTTCCTGGCTCCTCCATGCCCCCTCCTGCGGCCCTGGGTCAGGCTGGTCCCGAGGGACAGCTGTGAGCGTGGCCAAAGCAGAAAAGCTTCCTGTGGGCCGAGCCCCGTGAGACCCCACACCACGCGGGCGAGGCAGCCCCAAGCCCAGCCGGGGCCGGTCCTGCCTGCTCCGCGAGACCCCCGTGCTCACGCGTGGACCCCTCGGCCCAGGCCCCTCCGTGCTTAGGGGAGAGACACTTCTCAGGCGCCTGCCGCTGCACGTCCGCCACCCGGCTCACCCAGCCCGCTGCCCGGGAAGGTCCAGCTCCTCCTCTGGCATCACGCCGCGCCCTCAGTCCCAGCCCCCCAGGAGCCGGGACCCCCTTCCAACGAGTCAGGCACAAACGTGATCCTCCTGCCTTCTCTTCCTGTCTGGAAACCAGTAACAACTCACCCGATACTCACCCAATACCCTGCCTGTTAGCACCCAAAACACACAGTAAAAGTTTTAAATGTTATCTGAAAGACTACAATACCACTTGCGACTAGGGGCAGGGGGCGGGCAAGCTGGTCCGGCCACAGAACAGCAGGAGAAAGAAACGGCCCAGAGGAAGTACTGCCCGCAATACCACTTCCTGGTGCCACACGAGGGCGGCTGAGGCGCCGCGAAAGGACGAGCCCCTGGGCCACAGGGTGGTGGCGACATGGTGCGGCCTGCGTGCCGCTGGGGGTGCCCCGGTGGCCCAGCAGCCCCGGGCCGGAGGTTTCTGTGTGAGAACCGCGTGGCCTGCGTACGGACGGGACGCCTGGAGGTGCCTGCTCCCAGCACAAACCTGCACCCGGTCCTGGCCTGTCCTTACGTTCCTGTCTGCATGACGCCACAGCTGTCGTACCCTGGGGGGAGATTTGTATGTAAACGTACAGAAATAAAAATGTTGCCCCGTTAACAAACTTCCTCTGGAATGTCTTCCCTACCTCATCTGATGGTGTCCAGTGAAGGGCATTTCGTGACCACTGGCTACGAGTAATAAACTGTTGATTCAGGTCTCGCTGTGTCCCTACTTTAGCGCCTGTGTAAGCCCAGCCTCGCTCTGCCCCCGGGGGACCGCGGGGGGGCTTCTCTGCCTGCAGATTCCCCATCGTAAAGGCGGGCAGAGGAAACATCAAACTGCCGTTCGCAGGCCCCGAGAAACGGGGGGCGACAGCAGGTTTCAGAGTTCTTTTCTCCTGTGTGTGGATGTCCTGCTAATCTAATCCGTGGCCTGAAGGTTCCTAGAGAGGAAACGATTCTCACACTGTGATTCGGCCAGGAGAGACTGAGAACCCAGAGCTCTCTTTAATGTAGTATTTTTTAACAAGAAAGCAGTATTTCTTTAATAAAGTATTTATACCAAACTCTCCTCTCCATAGCCCTGATTTGCATTACCTGCTCTTCCTAGAAAGGTACCCGCTGTGCTTCCAAACCACAACCGGCCGGGGCCTTGCAGGTTAGCGTCCTGAGCCCCAGACCTGGTCCCCGGAAGGTCCTTTCCGTCCCGGCCAAAGTGTCACCACTCTGGCTGCCCGCACTGGCTCGACACAGGGCTTGCCACCCATCGCGTGAACCGTGTCACAGGGCCCGAAACCATCCGCCTCTCCTGACAAAAGGGGTCCACGTGGACCCCAAAGATCAGAGAGTCCTTTGCCTGTAGTTCTCGGCTTGGCTGTGCTGAGAAGCACGTGGGGGGCCTTCCAACCCCACAAAACCTGGGCCTCCGGCCGCCTGAGTCTGGGGAAGGGAACTTGTAAGAGCTCTGCCAGCAATTCGACTGGAAGACAAGTTGAGAGCCACTGACCTGAGCACCACCGGCTTCTGGAAAGGAGTGCACGTACCAGAAAGGCTGGACTCCACCTGAAGCAGCAGAAAAGGCCAAGGATTAAGACGACGCAGCAGGGGCCTGCGACTTGGAGGAAAGAGGGGACGGAAGGACAGGCAGGGCAGCAGGAAGCCCAGGGAGGGGCTGACACACTCGGATGCATTCAACTAAAAGGGTAAAACCGTGACCCAGGTCCTAGGGGCCACGGCACCGGGGTTTGCGAAGCATTTCCAGCAATAACCCAGCCAGGTGAGACCGTCCCACTTCACAGGTGAGGAAACGGCGCCCAGAGAAGTGAGACTCAGTAGTGGCGGGACGTGGGGACACACGACAGAAGGACCTCACAGGCCTCGGGCCTCAGGCCCCGGTCGTGACAAGATGGGCCTGACGGAGTCGTGACTGATTTCCCCTCCGTCCCACAACGGCCCCGAACCCCTCCCCCCAGGACCGCGAGGAACCTTCCCTGCCCTTCTCCTGCCTCCTCCTGCAGGTGCAGCCCTGGGGCCCAACTCCAGTGACGGCGGGAAGACCGACCCTTTAAAAACAAACGTCACGCGTGACCCTGCTGACAGCTGGCGACACCCCACGCGTTTATTCAGACATCCGTCAGGGCGCGCGCATCTGCGTCCTTGCTGCCGCCTGGGCTAGAACTTCTCGGGAAAGGCCTCCATTTCCTCCTTGATCCTGTTTTCTACCAGCAATGTGAAGCTGCTGTCGGTGTTTGGAAGGTTATAGCTGACAAACACCTGTTTGCTGGTCTTCCTGGCTGAAACGAGAGAAAGCACACAGACGTGTGCAACCCACTGCGGGGAAAGGCCTGGAAGGGGAAGGTGGGCTTCCAGGGAGAGAAGCGAGCTCTGACACCTGTGGTGTCACGGGCAGTTGCTGCAGACCAGACTACAGGCAAGGAACAGCGGTTCTGAAAGGCCGGTCCCCATGGCCACAGTGCCGGGACCTCGTGGGAGATGCAGACCCTCGGCCCACCCAGACCCATCGAGTCTGCTCTCAGACTCTACCGTCTGAGTCCCACCGCTCTGCACACGGGGCTGGCTGGTCGTGCTGCTTTTTAAAAAGCACAGATAATGTGCAAGTATTTAAAACGCTAAGGTCCTGGGACTTCCCTGGCGGTCCAGTGGTTAGGACTCCACGCCTCCACCGCCGAGGGCCTGGGTTCAATCCCCAGTCGGGGAACTAAGATCCCGCGAGCAGCGGGGCACGGCCCAAAAAATCTATCTATACTTCAGAACCGCCCCCTCCAGCAACTCCCCCTGCCCACAGACGGGAGCCGACGTTCCTACACATACACACGTGCAGGCGCACGCGCACACGTACGATTTCTCAACGCGATGCGAGAGACGTGTTTTAGCTCCTTTCTGCGGCACCGTTCATGGCTGACGTGAGCTGCTCCAACCGCCAAAAGCACGCGCGGTTGCACACCCATAACCTAAAGGCAGGACAGGTCCCGAGGACAAGCCAGGCGGTACCGGTCCCCTCTTCCCCTTCCGGTGAAATAGCTCCTCCCTGGGCCCCACCCCACAGGGGGCGGGTGCAAGCCCCTCCTCCCCCCACCGCAGTCAGGGGCTACGTCAGTCCCGTCGGCAAAGGCAGAGAGATGGGGACGGGGAGAAACGGGGCAGTCGAGCCACAGCCGCTCAGCCTGCCTGCATTCGGCGGCAGGAAAGTCCCCGGCCCCGGGGGCCACTGATTCCAGTCCCTCCGCGAGCCAAGAACCATCCCGCCTGCACGGTCCACCCGGCAGCCCCACCCTGCGCCCCAGAGCCACACAGGGCAGGGGGTCCCCATCCACACCGAAGCCCCCAGTGCCCCCAGGCCGTTCACCTCTTCCACCCAAGACACTGTCTCGGGGCACCTGTCTCTTCTCGGCTCCCTCCAGACAACTAACGACGGTTAATAACGCATTTTCAACTGCAGGTGACCTCCCTGCGGAACGGGCCTCTGTGGCCTCAGCACACGCGTCGCCTGTCCCCCTGGGGTGCTGGCATCTCACCACGTGTGCCCGTCCCTGCTGGGCGGTGGCCGAGGGCTGCCAGGTCTGCGGATACGGGAGGGTGGGAGCCTCCACTAGCGTCTGGCTTTGGTTAAGTGAGAGTGTATGTTTTGGTCTGTATTTTTTGGTCTGTGTTGTTTCAAATTATGCAGATTATAAATCGACGTAAGCCACGTGAGAGAATGTTAAAAAGAGCGCCAACGTTTGCATAAAATGCCCCAAAAAAGAAAAAGAACCCTAGTTTTCGCACACAAACTGCTTCCAGATCTCATCTCAAGGACACCGGGAGCCCATCTCCCTTCACTGGAATAACCAGGTGGTTCGTGTCTCATCAAACGAGCTCCCGCCGCCCTCCTCTCCTGGACTCGGTCCACACTGGGGGGACCCACCAGTCCCAGCTCCACAAACCAGCAGCCTCCCTCCCTCCTCCACCAGGCCCGGCACACGGGGCCTGCCTGCTGGGGGTGCGTCACCCCGAAACGCTGGCAAATACGCAGTGAAGCAAAGGGGCATCAGGTCTTCCACCTGCTCTCCGTGGGTCACAAAAAACCAGCAGCTCAAACGCAGAGCAGCAATGATAGCACCTGGGAGTCTGGGCAAAGGCTAGGCAGGAATCCTTTACATCTCTCCTGTGGCTTTTCTGTAAATTTTAAATTGCTTCCTCATAAAAAGTTACCAAAATAACTTACTAGCCAGGCTGCTCTAGCTTCAGGCTAAAGGACAAGTGTGGTGGACGTCCCCGAGACGCAGCCGCCAGGTCTCTGCCCCGTCTCGTGCAACCTGTGGGCCACCTGTGCAAGCCCTGGCCCTCGACGCACTGGCAGTGCCTCCACCAGTGCGTGGCTGCGCTGTCCGCATGCGTGCGTCCCGGAGCGACTGACACTCACGTCCCCACTCCCCGGAGATGAGGCTGACAGGACCATCGACACAACTGCAAAAGAAGCTCCTCAAATCAGGGCCCGGCCTCATCGCCACCCCCCAGCCGGGACCCAGGGCTCCGCACGTGGCCAGGACACTGTGAACACGAAGGCCAGACGGGAGGCAAGGCTGCCCTGCTGGTCGAGGTCCCCGGCGCCTGGGACCACCCGGCGGTCATGCGTACCAGCTGGGGGCACCTTTACCTGAACCACCTGGGCATCTTGCAGGACACGTTTTGGGTGCAGGGGGTCTGGAGCCCTCAACCTCGGGGCCCTGCCTGACGCCCTTTCAGGCCACCCTAGGCCAGGCCGTCACCCTTCCGAGCTCTGAGCGACATCACCTGCGGCGAAGGGCGGTCCCTCCTGCTCCGCGGGGCCCCACCGAACCCCTGGAGGCTACCTGGAGCCGCCACCCACTAGGCACCGTGGGCATCACTCGCCCGCTCCTCCCACGAGGAGGAGGAGATCACCTGTCACTGGTCGGCCTGGACGGCAGCCAGGGCGACACGGGAGCCCGTGGGCAGCACAAGCCCCGAGCGGTGCTGGTACCGGCTCAGCTCCTGAGAAGCCCGGTGTACAAGGCCTTCCTTCCCGCAGAGACCGGGGGTCCGCCTCCCAGACAGAGTCTTCCTCCTCCAGCGACTCGCCTCCCGGCTCCGCTGAACAACAAGGTCCCCACCCGGGCACTCGGGCAGCTAAGCTGCAGGACCTACCTAAGCGCTGGGCAAGGCCGGTGGACGTCGTGTCGGACATGTCCCCAAGGAGGGCAGTGGACACAGGGATGGGGTCCTGCAAGGAAAACAAAGAGCAGTGCTGCCCCACCTGCAAGGCCCAACGCTCCTGGATCACCTGAGCACCCAGGGTCCCATGGCCCCCCTTCCTGTCCCAGGCCGGCCTCCCCCTGCAGTGGGCCTGTGTCACCCTAGCTGTGCAGCCTCTCCTGGCAGCAGGCAGGCCTGCCCGGTGAAAGGCTGGAGCAGCCCAGAGGGGTGAGTGGGGCACAGACAGGGGGGCAGGGGCACCCCAGCAGCTGACGGGGCCTGCAGGTCAGTGCGGGCTCTGGACTCTCGGAAGGTCTGAGCAGAGGGATGACGATACTGACTGCAGCCCAGGGGGGACTGGCCGTAAGGCAGCGCCGAGGGCTAAGCCACGACCTCCAAAAGGTACGTCCAGGTCCTAACCCCTGGCACCTGTGCAGGTGACTTTATTTGGAAATAGGGCCTTTGCAGATGTAATTGAGATGTAAGTTAAGGTGAGAAGAACCCTTCATCTAGTAGGACTGGTGTCTTCAGAAGAATGGAAGAGACAGAGGCACACAAAGGAGAAGGCCTGTGCACTGGCAGCAGGACTGGGGGTGACGAGGCTGCCAGCAGCACCGGAAGCCCAGAGACGGGACGACTTCTCCCCCGGAGCCTCCAGGAGGAACCAGCCCTGCTGACACCTTGATTCAGACTCTGGCCTCCAGATCTGGGAGGGAATCAGCCTGTTGTTTTCAGCCACCCAGCCTGTGGCACTTTGCAACAGCAGCTCTGAGAAACCTATAACGTGGCAAAGGGGGCCTCAGCCGCCACGAGAGATGCAGCTTGGCCCAGGCAGCAGGTGAGAAGAGGCTGGATTCTGCAGGTTCTGCTGACAGCAGTGCCTGCTGCTTCACTGACACTGGGCGCGTGGAGCGTGGGAGAGGGGATCCAAAGATGACCCCAAGGTTGGGCGGAGCTGCTACAGAAAGGGGCAGGCTGCTGGAGGAGCGGGGCGGAGCCTGGAATGCCGAGGGACAGCTGCCTATCACACCCGCCAGCGAGACGCGGGAGGGGAAGGGGAAGGGCGGGAAAGAGGTCTGGGCCGGAAATGTAAATAAGTGTGGTCAACAGGGAGCGGGCAAGAAAAACAAGGACAGATGCCACCCCCCAGGGCGAGTGTGAGCCGACAGCAGAGGTCCCACGAGGGAGCCCTGACACTCCAACCAGAAATGGAGGACGACCAGCCGAGCGGCGGGACGCAGCTCTCCCCGGGTGGCCAGCGCAACCCTCTTCGACCCCGGTCCCGGGGAGCCCCAAGCGCCCCTCCCCGACCCGGGACAGCCCTGGGGGGCCGCCGAATCCGCGGTCTCCCCGGCGGGCACCCGGTGGGCACGGGGCGCGCGCCTGAGGCCCTCGGTCACCGTTCGGCCCCCACCGGCCCGGCCTCCGAGACTCCATCCGTCCCCCGCATGCCTAGCCCCCTCCGCCCCGTCCCGGACCCCGCGCCGCTGCCCCCACCCCCGGCCCCTCTACCCACGCACGGCCCTCCGGCCGCACTCACGTAGCGGGTGCACATGGCCACGGAGAGGTTGCGCAGGTGCGGCGTGGCCCCCACCCACAGGAAAAGCGAGTCCGTCAGCCGCATGACGTGGAAGTGGACGAGCTGCTCCCACAGCCTCGCGCTGAAGTTGTGCAGGGAGACGTTCCCCCGCGCAGCAGCCCCCGGCCCCTCCATGCCGCCCGGAGGCCCCGCCGCACGCGCCCCACCCGCTCCAGCCGCGCCGCCGCCGCCAGACCCGAGCAGGCGAGCGCCGAGAGGTCGAGCGCGCCTTCGTTTTCTATCCCGAGGTGGGGCGGGGCCTGGGGCGGGGGCTCGAGAGTGGGCGGGGGACGGATCCCGGTGTGGGCGGGGCTTTCCGGGGAAGGGCGAGGCCCAGGTGGGACGCCGGAGGGGCGGGTCCCGAGAGTGGGCGGGGCGGGGGCGGGGCGGGGGCGGGCCGGCGTCCTTGCGGACAGCAGTGTAGACTTGTGGGAGCGTCTTACCTGGTGGAGACGCGCCGCCCAGCAGAGGGCAGCGCTGTTCAGTCGGTGCCGCAAGCACTCAAAGCAGCCTCCTCCGCGTGCTCGAGATAGCCGTGAGGATGGCAGCGATACTGGGGAAAGCCCTAGAAAGGAAAATCGCATGGACTGAGTTAGGGGGGTGGGTTGGCACGCCTTTGGACCCAGACCCCTGAGCTGATGCCCTGTACAAGTGTGGGCCTTGGCTAAACCGTGCAACCCGAGCCTCAGTCTCCCCATCTGCAAAGTGGAAGTAAGAACGGGCGCCTCTCAGAGGCGTGGGAAGCAGATGAAAGGGGGCCACTGTCATCCCTGCTGGGGACCTTGACTTGTAGTCACTCTGGGACACTCGGAGTTGACATAGGAAGGCTTCAGTGTGTTGAGAGGCAGTGTTTGTGGTACACGCACACAGCGCCCATTTTTGTCAGATTCTGTTACAACTGACTGTTGGGTTTTATGTCAGAACTATCAGAGTTGTGCTTTTTAAATCTCTAATAGATCTAAGTTGACTAAATTGACATTTAAGAGAGTAAGTATTGTTAAAAGTTTGTTCCCTTCGCTAATTATCAATGATTCAATTATGTACTTAATTTTCAGGTCAATAGTTTCTAACAGCTTTATTAAGGTATAATTAACCTACAATAACTGCACTATTTAAAGTATACGAATTGAAGTTGTGACACGTGTGTAACTCATGAAACCATCCCCACAACGAAGAGAATGTACATGTCCATCACCCCCAGAGGCTTCCTCAAGCCCCTTGTAACCCCTCCTGCCTGCCCCAAACACTGTGCTGTACTTGGTCACTAGTTTGCATTTTCTAGAGCTTTATGTAAATAGACTGTACAGTAGGTATAATTTTTGCTCTGCCTTTTCACTCATCACAATTATTTTGAGATTCATCCAGGTTGGTGCATGTGTCATTTGTTCCTTTGCATTGATGACCAGCGTTCTGCTGGGTGGATGCACCACTGCTTGTTTATCCCTCACGTGCTGATGCCCATTTGGGCTGTTTTCAGTTTGGGGATATTGCAGTCAAGCTGCTATGAACATGTCTGTACAAGTCTCTATGAACATATGCTTTCATTTCTTGTAGTTAAAGACCTAGGAGTAGAATGGTTGTACCATGTGTAACTTTTTAAGAACCTGACAAGCTGTTTCCACAGTGACTGTGCCCTTGTATGTTCCCATCAGCAGAGTATGAGTTCATTTTAGCCATTCTAAGGACTATTTCAACATGATTTTAATTTGCATTTCCTTAATTATTAATGAACCTCAGTTTACACTTCACACCATATGCAAGAGTGAACTCAAAATGGTTCAGAGACCTAAACATGAAACCTAAAACTGTAAAACTTCCAGAAGAAAATGTAGAAAACCTTTGTGACCTTTAAACAGACAAAGATTTCACAATAAAACACCAAAAGCACGATCCATAAAAGAATAACTCGATGAACTGGACTGACGGAGCAGGTGATGTCACCCACACATCAACTCTAATACCCTCTAATGCTTTGTCCCCTTAGAAGACAAACACCATTTTTAAAACAGAGAGTTTCTCTCTAAAGAGCCTTGAAGAGCTGTCTGGGGAAACTAAGGCAAGAAGCTAACACCCTGTTGCCCCCTGTTCTCCCCGACACCTGCCCAGCACAAGTGGGAGCACGCTCCTCTCTGCTCCTCCGGCGGGCTCAGATGACCGCTGCGGAAGCCACGTGACCCAGCAGGCAGGGCTTACAACCTCCAGGCCCCCCATCACCAGCTGCCCCTCAACACACTGTCCTGTGGTCCCCAGACTGCATCCTCTCATTTACCTTGAGGACTTTTCTCCTCAAGTCCTAACCCTACCCAAGCCCACATTCAGCCGATGCCCCAGCTCCTGAGTTTACAAAGAAAACAGAGGTCATCGGGCTCGATTTCCCCCAATCCCTGTCCCTCCTCTCAAACCCTTACCTCCATGTGACCCCACTCGTACCTCCTTCTCCCCCTCATTACACAGGAGATGCCCCTCCCCTTGTCGCAGGCTGATCTCTTCCCCTGGGCTCTGAGCCTCTCCTCCTTCACGTCCTCAGGAACCCACTCCATCAACCACGCTGGCTTCTCCAAAGACTCTGGGATGTGCCTCCCAGACCCCTTCAGGAAAGGACTAGTTGTCCCAGCTGCTGGCCGTTAGTGGAGAGCCTTCCACTGGGGCCTCCTGCCGCGTCTGCACGCCCTCCCCAGGGCGGCCCACCCCCAGTGACTGGCAGAGGCAGCTGTGTAAAGGCCAGGCCTTTGCAGCCCAACACAGGACAGCCGTGATGGGCCCTTTTCGCTCCACAGTGCCCACGGAGTCAGCTCAGGGTGTAAGGTGGGGGTGATACAAGGCTAGTAGTCACCCTACACCGTCACAAGACATGGGGCATGGACGATCCTCAGTCACCCTGATCTCAGGTGGTCCCTTTGCTCAGTCTCCGGGAACCAGATAACTGAAGACGTGACCAGGTCCCCGGCAACACACTGTGAGCCCCAGCCCTCCCCCAAAGGGACCAGTGCCCATTTACTCAGGTAACGGTACACTCGGGAAAGAGGAAGACCCAGGCATTTCAGGGGTCAGAGCCGGCACTGAGATATGGGGACCAGGAGTGTCATCACTGCCCTCCTGCGTGTGCGGGGCCTACAGGGACCAGACAATAAACAGAGTGCTGGCCTAGGGTCCACATTCGCCTGGTCCCTGAACATGCAATTGGGGTGGACGCGCTCAGAAGTTGGCACACCCCCGTACTGGGTCCTTGGCCTGGGGTAGGAGCTACCGTAGTGGAGGATGCCGGGGGGAGCCTGGGATACTGCCCCACCTCAGCCAGGCAGTACTGCATCCAGAGGAGGGTGGAGCATCGTGGATGCAAAGGGTGCAGTGGCGGTGGTCCTCATCCCTCTCTATTCACCAGCTGAGGCTGGGAGACGGCGATAGACCACCATGAACTCAACCAGGAAGCAGTCCCAACTGCAGCTGCCTCAGCAGCTGTGGTATCTTTCCCAGAGCAGAACAACACGTCTTCAGGTACGTGGAAGGTGGACCAGGACTGGGGAAACGCGTTCTTTTCTCTTCTGATCAGAAAAGAGGAGCAGAAGCAGTTTGCATTGACGTGGATGGATGACAATATTCGTTTATATGAATGGTACTCGTAGCCCAAGGCTGTGTTAGCTCTCCACCCGCTGACAAAATGTAGTGTGAAGAGCTCTACACCGTCTATAGACGTTCCACGTAATATCACACTGATGCATTACATCATGTCGTCCTCAGCTCACGCTTATGGCTGTAGGCAGGATCCCACACAAATAGCTGAAGACGGGGGTGAAAGCCTGAGCTGGGCCGTTGGGTGGGTCAGTGCAAGCCACTAATGGATGCAGTTGCATTACAGATTCACTCCGGCAGTGCACCTGGTCATCTGTGTGTCCACAGAGCAGTAGCCCAGGGTTAGAGTATATACAGACTCATGGGCGATGGCCAGGGGCCTGGCTGGGCTGGTCAAGGACCTGTAGGAAGAAAGACTGGAAGATGGAGGGCGAGGAAGTCTGGGGAGGAGGCATGTAGGCGGACTGTCCACTAAGTGTGGAGATCACCATAGCACGTGCTGTCACCTGGCAGACAACGTCCACCACAGTCAACAAATTTGTCAACTAAGTGACAAAAGGACTCCATCACTTGATGTTGGTTGGCCCCGTCTGCCACCACCCAGGGCTGGCACAAAGGGCCAAGAACAAAATAGCCATGGTAGCAGGGATGGAGGTTCTGCAAGAGCCAGCAGCACGGACTCCCACCTCCCAAGGTCGATCCTGCAGCTGTTGCCACCACGTGTCCTACTGGCCAGGAGGCCCAGGCCCCAGCTCCTCTCTGGCGCGGCTCCCAGGGGTGGGAGCAGGGTGGCGGTGACGGGCTCCTTCCACCCAGAGGTGCCAGTAATTTGTTCTCATGGGGGCCACATTCCAGGTGCACGTTTGCCCTCCTGCCCGCAGGGCCTCAGAAACTGCCACCATCCAAGTGCTTACAGAGCGTGTCCTCTGCGTGGCATTCCACGTAACCTCACTGAGACAGTGGAAGAGGTGGGAGGGTGGGCCCAGACCCACGGGAGCCGCTGGTCACATCACCCACAAGCTGCCGCCCACCGAAGAAAGAGACGCTCAGAGACGGTGTGGATGGGGAGTCATCCCCCAGGCCCCCCACACACAACGGAACCGAAGTGCTTCCCATAGTGCCATGTCCCCAAGAGGAAGACCTCATGGGCCAAGGACGCCAAAAATCCATCTAGGGGCCGGTGCTCCCCAAACCTTCACTCACCACGGGATCAGAAGCCCCAGGGGACATGGCCGAAGTCCGCTAAGCCATTGCTACGTGTGGCTAGCACTAGCACTTTGGGCTCCTTGTGTCCAGAGCCCCGCAAGTCTCGAAGCGGAGGCAGCATCCCAGCAGGGAGGTGCACCCTGAGGTCAGGGGGAGGTTAGGGCTACTGTCACCCCTGGGGGAGGGAGGAAAGTGTCCTGCTCCTGGGTGACCAACTTGCAAGTCATTTGGTATCCCCTGCCCAGCTGTGACAGTAAGTGGACCAGAAAGCACCGCTGGCCTAAGGGCAGATCCCCCTTCCAGGAAAGAACTGTCACTGGGCCCTGGGGTCTGGGCCCTTCAAGTGTCACCCCCCTCTTGATTACCTCAGCTGCTGAGAGCCTCCTTACCCAAAGGTCTTTCCCGGGGGCTCTGCAGCCATTTTAGCTCCGGAGCCCCCCATGGAGCTGTTGCCAAGCTGGGTCCTTGGACCCTTTAATCGCTTAATCAATAGAAACTGATAAGAGGCCAGACGGGAAATTCAGGCAAGGCTTTATTGGACTCTTGCTACGGCGCAAGTTAACGAAAACAAGAAACAGGTGCCCTTGCTCGCCCCCTAAGTGGGCGAGGATACGAGCTGTCCCTTAAACGGGCTAAAGGGTGGAGCTGGATCAGCGGGTCTGGCTGGAGGCGTGTCTTAGCGGCACCCCCTTGCTGATGCCGTGTGCAGGGGGCACGCGCAGGACCCTGCCCTTGCTCCCGGCGCCTCAGAAGTGGCGGCCAGTTTGTGGTCTCTTTGTAGCTTGTTGTCCATAATTTGCCCCAGCTGCGTATGCGTACCTTGAGTCCCTTATACTTTCTATTCTGTTGCTCAAGGAGACGTTTGTCCAGGTGCCACCTCTGCAGCAAAGGGTCCCAGTTCCCAGGGCCAGCTGAGCCTTTGGGGTCTGCACCTTCCTGCTCCCTTTGCCAGTCCCATCCTCTCCCTCCTTCCACGGGTGTGGATTCCCAGCGTCCTCTCTCACCCACATTCAGACTAAGCTCTCTGAATTTGCTCTCTGCAGAACCCAGCCCGGGACAGCTCCTTCCGGGGCTGCTCTCATCTCACTCGGCACTCTCCCTGGGCAGTCACATCCATGGACCTAGTCTAGCTCATCACCCACTCTCCAACGTGCTCACAGCCTCGCGCTTCTTCGAGCCGCACACATGCCTCCCGGCCAGCACCTCCTAACTGTACCCAAGCACCTGGACCCATCATCTCCGCCATCCGCTGCCCCCGCCCCCAGCCCTCTCCCTCCTGTCATCCCGACATTGGTGAATGCACACCTGTCCCTCCCTTTCCCCACGCAAACTCAGGAATCCTATTTCTGCAAACTGTGCAGACGTCACCCACGCCCCCTCCGGCCCTCACCCTGCACGCCCTGCCCTCCGTCCTGGCACAGACCCTCCCCGTCTGTCGCCTGGGCTGCTGCTGTAGCATTCCGACTGGCTTCCCTGCCGCCTGCTTCGCCGGCTCCCAATTTGCCTTTCTCACCGAACGAACGAGTGAATGAATGGAGAGATGGACTGAGTGAATAAACCTGCCCACGTTACTGCCCCTAATTGTTCTTCAACGGTGTTCAGCCCTAACACCTTTGCAGATATCAAGGCCCCTCACCTCCTGACTTGACGCCCCGCTGACACCAAGCTCCACGAGGCGGCCAGAACCCACCACCTCCGTTTGCCCTGTGCCCCACTGCACGCCGTACCCCTGCCCACCCCAGCTTTCCTGCAGGGGTAACCCCGGAGGTTTGCCCCGACGCCCCTTAAGGAAGCCTTCCCCGCCTCGGGCAGACGGACTGCAGCTTCTCCTGGCCTGCCTTTTTACCACCCACAGAGCAATCGTTTCATGCAGTGGCCTTGTTCATGCCCATCTTCCTTCTCAGGAAGCTCCTTAAGGGCAGCTACGCGGTCTCTCATCTTCCGAGCGGTAGCCAGCAGGGGCCCTGCGTGTCATAGGCAAAGCAAATATTGATTCAGTGGTTGACTGAGTGAGGAAATGCTGGAAGAATAAACAGAGAACTTCTCAAGGCCGCAGGCCCCAGGCCTGGCCCGCCGCTCATTAGCCCTGGGCCCCTCTGCTAGGTCTGTTACCTGAGCTGTAAATGGAGAAGACTGGCTTGGATTATCTCTAGGGCGCCTTCTAGGGCTAATACCCTGTGAAGATCAGATAAGAATGCAGAACGGTAACCAGATCCTTCCATTCCAACGCCAGCAGGAGGGTGTAATTCCACAGGGGACCACAGGGTGGCAGGTGGGAAGGAGGCGGGCTCCCTGCAGGGTGGCCTTGGCTTTGCAAAGCGATGGGGAGGGCCTGAGTTCCTACCCTCAACTCGGGGAACTCTGTCAGGGCCAGGCTTTTCTCTAAACTGTGCAATTTTAGAACACTCATGAAACAGCAGGTCCTGTTTCCCAGGTAGCCACCGCCCACAGATGAAAGGCCCAGCAGGAGGCTGTGAAGAAGGCCAGCCTACCAGCTGTCTGCTTGAAGAGCGGAGGGGGCCCGGTGTCGCGACTCGTTCCTCTCTTCTTTCTGCCACCGTTTGGGTTGTGAGCTTTGGTGTGAATTTCATTCACCAAGAACCAAGAACTACAGGCTTTAGATGAGGGATAAGAGAGCTGCCCACGGGGAGGACACCTGTCGGCTCCCTACCAAGGGAGGAAAGGTGAGTCCTGGGTTCGTGGTGTGCCCACCTGGAGATGCAGCTGCCCCCGGGCACGTGCCCAGTGAGTCACAAGAGCATCGAGGATGTTTACAGCATCACAGGATTCTCTCACGAGATCCTTGGGCCTTGAATCCAAAATCAATCCCAAACTCTGTTATATGCCATGGTTGGTAACGTGGTATTTGGGTTAGTAATAGACCAGGTTATGCTGTGGTAACATTTTAGCCCTGAAATGGCGGTGCCGTGATGTAACAAACTCTATCCTCAGCTCATCATGTATTTCTAGCTTGGGATGCAGGCAAGGGGGTAAGAGGTAGGGTGGGGTCTCTGCTGCATGTGGTCCTTCAAGGACCCGGACTGCTCCTTGGGTCACAGCTGCAGGGGTGGGCCCAACCTTTCGACGCTCCAACTTAGAAGTGACACATCACACCCTCTCGTAGCCCATTAGCCAGAAATAGTCGCCCGTCACTGCCTACCTGCCGGGGGTAGAGGGGGTACAAGCTGTGGGGGGCAGATGGACTGTTTGATGAGCACCACTGTCCCTGCCACAGTGACAAAACAGATCACGACTTACTGAGAGCCTCTGCGTCTGCCAACCAGCATTGTCCAGATTTTCCAGAGGCCTGAGGTCAGGGGGCGAGGCCCAGAGCTGTGTCTACCACCCCAAGTGCTTGAACTGAGTCACTGTCCGCCCCGAAGAGTACATGATACCCGCATCCTGCTTCAGATCTGTTCCCCCACCAAGGCCACGAACCTCCTCCAAGTCCTCCGTCCTGTGCCTGTGGATAAAGATTAGCCCTCCTCGCACACTGGCCCTGCCTAACCTCCAGGGCGCCACCCAGAGGTTTGTATCTCTCTCCTGCATCCCCGATTCCACCCCCACTTCCAGACTACTCCGGTCAGGGTGTAGACACGTCCTTCAAACCTATTTTTGCCTCCCCATTGACTCTGATCACCCCCACCCCTGCAATTCCTCACCCTTTCTTTCCTGAACTCACTCCACTGGGCTGCCCTTCCCGTCACTGAGCTGCTCCCACTGAGGCCACCAAGAGCCCGCTGTGTCGGAGCCGTAGCCTGACACCGTCTCTTCCCAGCCTGGGCTGCCGTGGCTTCCAGGCTGTCTCCCCCTAGTTCTGGGTCACAGTCCCAGCCTCCTCTGTTCTGGGGTCCACCCTCTCCCCTAGCTGCTCTCCCTCTCGCCCCCCAGCCCATAGCTTATGAACCTCCTACACACTGACTTCTCCCAAATTTGTGTCTCTGGAGCCAGCCTCCTTCCTGAGCTCCAACCCTATAAGGTCGGCTGCCCACGCAGCATCTCCCCCGAATGTGCCTAGAGACCTCTAACTTTGCAAGTTAGAGGAAGCTGCCCGCCCCTCCCCCACTGTCTCCCTGCTCCGAACACGGCCCGATGCGTACGTGTTCAGGCATCTTCCTCTCACACCTGCATCTCCCTCATCAGCAAATCCTACTAGCTCTGTGCATCACCTCCGCCGCCGCCTGCCGTCTGGACTCAGGCGCTAACCTTCTAAATGGTCCCCCTGCCCCACCCTCATCCCCTTACCATCTATTCTAACGTAACAGAGTGAGTCCTTTAGAGTGGCTTTCCTCTTACCTCATTTTCGAAATAGGAGGGCTAGATTCTCCAACCAAAATGGCCTACTATGAACAGTCTGCTTCCAGGGAAGTCTTCCAGAATGCTCACCTTCCTGGGGGTATCAGAACCGCTCCTATTTCTTTTTTAATTTCCCGTCAGTCCTCGAATCCCCCAAAAGCTATATTCCCAATGCATCCACCTCCTCCCTGGCCTCCCCCCGCGCAGTCTCCACGAGTGCAGACAAAATATTTGTGCTGGCAGCCGCCGTCCCAGAGCTTTCCGTAGCTCACGAAAGAAACCCTGCCCAAGTTCTGATGTCACCAGCCTCTGGCCCCAAAGGAAAATTAGATAATCCTATCACTTTGCTCCAGAGGGAAACGAACCTTAAAGTGGACAGAAACAAGTTGAGCTGGCAGTGTGACCACAGACAGAATCATCCGCCCTGAGACTTCTCTGTAACTCCTTGAAAGATGTCAATACAGTTTCTTTATCAGCTATGCTTCAGTACAGCCCTGCCTGCCCCGCCCCTGAGGTTAACCTGCTCAGCCCCTGCCGCAGACCGGCCTCCCACGCCCTCACTCCACGCCGGACTCGGCAGGAGCCCCAATTCCACCCTAGGATGGAGGTCTGGTCCCTGCCTCTGGCTGACCCATGAGTGATGAATAAAAAGGTTCCCCCCAGTCCGGCTGGCCAGGGGAGCAGCCGCCTGGGTGCCCACAGTCCCCGGGAAGGACGACACGAGCCTAGGATTTAGGGGAGCAAAGCAGGAAAGGGGGTTCCAACAAGGACAACACTCGAGTTTTCAAACAAGGAAGTGAACCCCAGGATAGACAGGGGACCCAGAAGGCACTTGGTCACTGCGGGCGGAGCATGGCCTCTATGGGCACCACCGGGGCCCCCGCCCCCCTCAGGGGGCGGGGCTGAATGCCGCCGGGAGCCAGGGTGGAGGGGATGCACAGTCTGCGGGGTGTCGGGGGGAGCCTGCCCCACGCGGCCCTCCCACGGCAGCTCCCACGGCTGGACATCTGCTGTGGCCCTGAAGGTGTACAGTGGGACTGCTGCCTCTCACCCCGGACCTCAGAATTCCCCACAATCCCAGTGTTTAATATTTCAGTGAAGTAAGCGTTGGTCTCCATGTGATTTGATTTTGTGACTCAGCACTTTTCCGATGAGCAAGCTCACACACCTGGAGCGGGCCCTTTTCACGGAGGGCGTGGACTCCCCGGGGCGGGGAAAGGCGGTCGCCATGCGTGTGACTGTGTTGGGGGGTGACTCGAAGGCTCCGGGGCGCAGGTGGGGTCGGTGGCACTATGAGACTCACAAGGAAGCAGAGACACAGCTGCCAGCGGAAGATGGCGCTTACACCCCTGTGTCCAGCGCCGGACCCGCCTCTGGGCGCAGCCCCTGAGGCTTTCGCAGAATCCTCGGCCACACTTCAGAGCTGAGCCCGCGATCAGCAGACACGGAGGACAGGGAACAAAGGCCTGCATGCGCGCGCGCGTGCGTGTGTGTGCATGTGCGTGCGTGCGTGTGTGTGCGTGTGTGTCTCCGGCTGAAAGGATCATGTGATTCAGAAATCCATCCACAGAGGCCCTGCCGTGGGAGGGGCAGGTGGGGCTGGCTGCTCAGCACGTTGGGGGGTGTCTCAAGAATGTCAAAGCCCCTTCCCCGCCTTGGTGCCAGGGCGCTGCGTGAGACACGGCCCGTGGGCCAGCCCCTCGGCCCCGAGCCCCCTCATAGCGTGTAGACGGGTCTGTTCTTGGCACAAAGGAGACCTCTTTCGCCCAGAACATGGCTGCTGGGCGGGTCCGTTTCTGGTGTTTTCTTCCTGGCCCTGAAGACGAGCCCAGCGACCCAATAAAGAAAGACGCGGCCCATGAAAGCAGCTGTATTTCAAGGAGAGCGGGGAGCAAAGCCAAGGGAAAAAATGAAAAGCTCCAGTGACAAAACGCCCATTCATGGGTTCACTCGGCAAACATTTACTGAGGCCATCTGTGCTCCAGGCCCCGCGCTGAGTGCCGGGGGCACAAAGATGCCCTTGAGCGCGCGCCCCGCCCCCGGCTGCCCACTCCGCTCCCCGGGCCGAGATAGAGGGAGGGCGGCACCCCTCCATCCACGCACCGGGTCCCAGGACCGGGAACACGGGTGTGTGAACGCGCATCGCACCGGGATGAATGGACCTCACAGTGAGGGGCGCAGACGCATCCAAAGCTGATGGATTCCTGGTGCCACGGGTCAGGACCGCGGTTACTCTCTGTGGCGAGGGACGGGGACCACCAAGGGGCTCTGGAAGGTGTGCAGTGTCCACTAGGACAGTCGTGGAGCCGTGCACTGTGCTCTGAGCACTTTCTGAGTCGATCCTTGAATAGCTTAAGAATCTGTGTGTCTCTACAGATGTTTGTATCCTGACTCAGAGAGCAGGGCGCCTTTAAAGGCAGCTATGCTACATACTACCTCTGCACAGAGCCAATCTAAACGGTACTGGTCCCTTCCGTATTCACCCCAAACTTTACATCTCCACCAAAAAGGTCTTTATCTCAGTCCATAAAAGGCAGCAATTAAGCCCACCGATGCTAATGATGGCCCCTGGCTTGCACAGAGGGGAGTTCCCAAGCAGTTTTTCACTTATTCATGCCTATGTTTATCCTACAAACAATTATTGAGCGACTACTGTGTGCCAGGCACCAGGGGAACAAAAAAAAAAAAAAAATGAGGAAGACAAAGCTCTTTCTAGTGAAAGAAATGGAAAAGCCAAATAGCTACAGTGCAGCTCAGTACGGGCTGGGCTAAAGGCAAACAGAGTGACCAGGGCGGTTCACCCAGCACAGACTGAGCCCTCAGGAGGGCTTCCTGGAAGAGGTCGAGTGGAGTGGGAGGGTGCAGAGGAGTCAGATGGACCAGGTGGGCGGCCTGGGCTGGGCACAGGCGCCAAGTGGGGGGAAGTGCAGGGCGCTCAGGAGGTGGGGTCAGCACTGAGGACACAGCTGGGGGCACAGGACAGAGCGGGCTCAGAGCCTGTTAAATGAAGAGGGAGAAGGATGAGCTGAGAAAGGGCAGCGAGACAGAGGAAAAGGGGGTTAAATTCAGCAAGATCCCCCCAGTGAAAAGCCTCATCTGAGCATCCGGACACCCACTCAGAGGGGTGACCTTGCCTTGAAAAGGGAGGACGTTCCGACACAGCCTACTACACGGAGGAACCTTGAGGACATTGTGCTCCAGTGAATAAGCCAGACACAAAAGGACAAACACTTGATGGTTCCGCTGCTATGAGGTCCCTAGAGGGGTCAGACTCAGCGAGACAGCAAGTAGATGGCGGGGCAGGGACTGAGCAGGAGGAGTGGGGAGTTAGGGTTTAACGGGGAGAGAGTTTCCGTTTTGCAAGATGAAAAGAGTTCTGTGGCTGGACAGTGGTGATGTTTGCACAACAGTGTGACTGTACTTGATACCACAGACCTGTGTGCTTCAAAACGGTTACGACGGTAAATTTTATGATATGTGTTTTACCAATATTAAAATTTCTTTTAAAAAAAGAAGGGTGGGGCTTCCCTGGTGGCGCAGTGGTTGAGAGTCCGCCTGCCGATGCAGGGGACGCCGGTTCGTGCCCCGGTGCGGGAAGATCCCACGTGCCGCGGAGCGGCTGGGCCCGTGAGCCATGGCCGCTGAGCCTGTGCGTCTGGAGCCTGTGCTCCGCAACGGGAGAGGCCACAGCAGTGAGAGGCCCGCGTACTGCAAAAAAAAAAAAAAAAAAAGGGGGCTTCCCTGGTGGCGTAGTGGTTGGGAGTCCGCCTGCCGATGCAGGGGACACGGGTTCGTGCCCCGGTCCGGGAACATCCCACATGCCGCGGAGCGGCTGGGCCCGTGAGCCGTGGTCGCTGGGCCTGCGCGTCCGGAGCCTGTGCTCCACAATGGGAGAGGCCACAACAGTGAGAGGCCCGCGTACCGCAAAAAAAAAAAAAAAAAGAAGGGTGACCCTAGCTCAGAAGGTCAAATACATTCACACGATGTATTTAACCAAGTCTCGTCACCCTAAGAAGCCGCCACGCACTCTGCTGCCCAAACTATACCAGGTCCTCTTGAGGCAGCCTGGGACCTGGGACCCTTTGCGGCAGTGCTTGCACCTGAACGACCATCTCCTAGAGCACCAAGATACCAAGACACAATAAGGGATGAAAAATAACGCACGCATGCCCAGCTGGGGCCAATTATGAACAACAAGGCCAAAACCCAGCTGCCACTTCTGAGATGCCGGGAGCAAAAGCAGGGTCCTGCGCATGCGCCACGAGGGGCGTGGGCAGCCCACCTAAGCCACACCTCTGATCCGCCCCACCTGCAGCCCGTTTAAGGGAGCAGCCTGCCGTCCTCAGGGGGCAAAGCAAGGGCACCTGCGACTTGTTTTCGCTCTCTCGCGCTGCAGAGCCCTAGTAAAGCCTTGCCTCTGGCCTCTCGCCAATTTCTATTGATTCAAGAGTCCAAGGACCCAGGTTGGTAACTCCGAGAATCCAGAGCAAATCACAAATTGTTACTAACGTTGCATCTCCCGGAAACTTCACTTGCAAGAGCCCCACCGGGCCAGTCGCCCCCTTTCTGGGCACTGCTCTCTGGAAGCTGCCTCTAAGAGCCCCCCGCTCCCCAGCAAGGCTTCCCAGCCCGGAAGTACCGCTGTCCAGCCACTGCCCACCCCTCGCGCCATTACCAGCCCTACAGCGAGCCCACCTGGAGCCTCGCCACCAGGCTGCAGAGGCCAAGGCGGAACTCACCTCCTTGCCCACAGGATTCCAGGCATAATGTCTGCGCTTTGCCCACTTACACCTCACAACTCCTTGTACTTTCCTTCCAGTTGCAGCACGGCGGTGCGATTCCGGGTCCCAGTTCTGACACTGGGTTTTTCCCAACCATTTTGGCACAAGACCCTATGCCCTCCCATCCCCTCATCTAACGGTGACAGTCGTTCCCAGGCGGGCACCTACCTACTTGGCGTTGGGAGCCGCGGCCTGAGCTTCCCGTCCACACGTCAGCGACCCGGGGAAGCGTCCATAGTCCCTAGTTTCTCCGTTTAGGTCGCGGTTTGAGCCCAAACTGGATGTTCTTCCCACTCTGCTGTCCCGCTTCGTCTGTGCGACCTGGGCTCCCCTTGGTAGCGTCTTGAAGGCTTCGCTCCAGGTTCAAGAGGACGTCACCACACGTCTAACTGCGTCCCAGGCTCCGTGACCTGCGCTTCTCCTGTATCCCGGCCTTTGCCTCCGTGTCCCTGCACGGCCCGGTTTCCAGTCCAGCAACAAGAGCGACAGCAACGCAGCCCCTCTGCTCGACGGGCCCTCCAGGGACCTGCACGATGGCCGCTGAGGCTTCGGGGCGAGCGCCCCGCCCGCCGAGCCCATCCCTCCGGCGCAGACGCCGCGGAAACCCTACAGCCGGTGGAGGAGCCCGGAGGAGCCGCAGGCCTGCGGCTGCCCCTCGCACCGCTCATATCTGAGTGGGGCTCGAGGCGAGGAGAACAAGGCTCACCTGCTGGCTTCACGGGGCCCCGTGGGGTCTGGAAACTCTCCCAGCTGCTGCAGGCCTCAGCTAAGGGGCCGCGGTCAGCTGGTGCGCTTCAGTGAATCTCCGTCTCACGGCTAAAATGAAAACCCTCCACGGGGTCACGGAGCTCCCCACGCCCAGCGTCCCACCCCCGTGCACCCCGCCCCGTCTGCCCCTCACGCACACTTTCCCAGACAAGGCCCCTCCCCGGCACCGCGGCGGGTTCCTCGCAGTGTTCACCCAGCAGCCGCGGACACTCTCTCTCTGTCTCTCTGTCTCTGTCTCTGTCTCTGTCTCTGTCTCTCCTTCTCCCCCCCCATCTCTCTCTCCCTCTCTCTCCCTCTCTCCCTCTCTCTCTCTCTCTCCCCCTCTCTCTCTCCTTCTCCCCCCCCGTCTCTGTCTCTCTCTCTCTCTCTGTCTCTCTCTCCCTCTCTCCCTCTCTCTCTGTCTCTCTCTCCCTCTCTCCCTGTCTCTCTCTCTCTGTCCCTCTCTCTCTGTCTCTCTGTCTTTCTCTCTGTCTCTCCCTCTCTCCCTCTCTCTCTGTCCTTCTCCCCCCGTCTCTCTGTCTCCCTCTCTCCCTCTCTCTGTCTCTCTGTCTCTGTCTCTCCCTCTCTCTCTGCCTCTCTCTCCCTCTCTCTCTCTCTCTGTCTCTCTCTCTCCCTCTCTCCCTGTCTCTCTCTCTCTCTGTCTCTCTCTGTCTCTCTCTCTCTCTCTCTGTCTCTCCCTCTGTCTCTCTCTCCCTCTCTCCCTGTCTCTCTCTCTCTCCCTCTCTCTCTCTCTCCTTCTCCCCCCCTCCTTCTCCCCTCCCTCTCTGTCTCTCTCTGTCTCTCTCTCCCTCTCTCTCTCCTTCTCCCTGTCTCTCTCTCTCTCTCTCTCTCTCTGTCTCTGTCTCTGTCTCTCTCTCTCTCGGTGGCTGGTCTGTAGGAAAGAGGGCTTCAAGGTGACAATGGAAAATAGGTTCACCTTTGCCTTCGGCCTAGCGGTCACCTTCGTGATGATCCTGTAATGACTAAAGATGCCCATTTTTAGGCGGAGAGTTTGCTTCCTTGTTTTTTATTTTTTTTTCAACAAAGTCCCAGAATCACTTGCTTGTTTTCTCACACCAGGATCTATAATCCCTCAGAGAGCAACAGACAGGGGTGGGGGTGGGAGGAGATTGGAGGATGGGTTAATGTCATCACCGCGAGTGTCAGCGTAACGCACCTGACTGCACCTCGTCTGACAAGCCGTCCCAGACTCACTGTCACCAGGTCTCTGCAACCTTTAATTACCCGTCTGACCACACACTTGATTTAGCAGAGAAAAGAAAGGCTTGGAGAAGCACATAAACGGGATGAACAGAACCAATGAGGGCAAGGAAATAAACAGGAAAAACCATCAAAAACCAGGAACCAGACGCTTCTAACTTGACAACCTCGGCTGCAGCTCAGCTCCAGGAGGGCAGGGGTTTCTGCCCGACTCCTTCACTGCTGTCTTTCTGGGCCTAGAGCAGAGCCTGACCCCCGCAGGTATGTGTTGGATGAATTGGGTGGCCGCTAAGTCCACTTTAAAGGATCAAGCCGGGTGCGCCAGCTGCAAGTCAGCACCTCCAGAGGCCGAGACCCTGGCCCTGACCCCACCACGGGGGTCCCAGCTCACCCTCGGGAGGAGGCCAGAGCCGTCCCGCTCTCCGCTCCCGGGAAAGGCCCACCTGGGGAAGGCGCCAGGACCGGAGTGGCTCAGGGAAGCGGGCTGTTTCCTCACCCTCACCCTCCACTGGGACATAACCCACTCTCCTGGGTCCTTCTGGTCATGAAGAAAGCTGGGCACCTTTCAGGTGGCAGCGTGCTAGCCCGCTTGGGAACACACCTAATTTCAGTCGGTTTCCAGAATGAAGGCAGCGACTAGGACAAAGGAACAGGCCCCTGCGGTCGTTCCAGGTCATCTGATTCCCGAGCGAGGAAATTGTTAGGATGCAAAGGTGGGCACCTCGCTACACTTCAAATTACAATAAGGTTTTTTCTTTCTCCATCTTAAGGTACCTTGACAACATTTTTGAACTTTAAAAATATTTGTTAAAATGGGCTTCCCTGGTGGCGCAGTGGTTGAGAGTCCGCCTGCCGATGCAGGGGACGCCGGTTCGTGCCCCGGTCTGGGAAGATCCCACATTCCACGGAGCGGCTGGGCCCGTGAGCCATGGCCGCTGAGCCTGCGCGTCCGGAGCCTGTGCTCCGCAACGGGAGAGGCCACAGCAGTGAGAGGCCCGCGTACCGCAAAAAAAAAAAAAAAAAAAAAAAAAAATTGTTAAAGGTATTTCATTTTCATCATATTTTCATAATGTTTAAAGTAATTTGCCAACTACTCGAATTATGGAAACCAAAATAAAACAGGTACTACTGCAGGTGGCTGCATCTGCAGAGCCTTCATTTGTGGCTCAGAGGACACAACTTCAGGTCAGCCTGGGAAAATAAAAAATTCAATACAAAAGAGAACAATAGAAATGGATTTGAAGCACAGGGATGTTTCCAGCAGCCCGTTCATCGTCACGACGAAGGTCTGGGAGAGGCCTGAGAGTCGTCCTGTGAGCAGCCAGGAGACAAGGGTCACCTCTGAGCCTGAAGACATTCCTGCATCTTGCAAAAGGTGGAGGCAGACAGCGCACGGCTCTGGGACGGGAGGAGAGCAGGGGAGGCTGCCTGAGGTCAGAGCAGAGCACTGAGGGCCTGGGATTCTAGAGCGGGGCTCTGCAGGGCCTCCCCCCACGTGAGAGCCTGCTCTGAGTGGGCAGTGTTCCCTAGGCCTGGCGGGGGAGCCCGGCGGGAGCAAGGGGTGGGAGACGGCGCAGAGGCCGGAAGCCACCCCCGGCGAGGAGGTGTCCAAGCGGACCCCGTGGGCATCCTCCGTCCTCCAGTTGAAAGCCGGGCTTCTCTGAGGCCAGCCTCACCTGTGACATCATCCCTGTCAAAGGGAAGCGGTTTCTGGGTTTACTGATGATGGCCCCCGGAGCCCGTGGCAGAGGCAAATCTGTTCCAGAAACTGCATATGATCCCCTCGGCCCATCCGCAGATCATTTGGGGTGTATCTCTTCCCTAAGAGAAGAGAAATGCAGAGCTGTGGGTACTGTGTCCTCGTGGGTTTGAGCAGAGGAGCGGGGAGCAGAGGATTTCTCTCCGGAAGTCACAGGTTTGACTGCCTCCATTTCTGTCCCGGGTTGGCATATTTCCCCTCCACTCCAGCGAGAACAGCGGGCCGGCTGTCACGCGCTTCCCCCTCGAGCATCAGCCTGGGGTTCTGTGAGATCTCTCTGCTGCCATCCTGCATTCAGTGTGTCGTCTTCCTCTGCTCGTAAGGTTTCACTTCCTCTGCAGCTGGCGGCTTCTGCGTTTCTTTTCCCATTTATCCCAGTCATGAATCAGCTGCGTTTTCAGAACCCTGTATGGTATTTCTTTTGAGAGAGGTCATTACAGATCTCTGCTTTGTGCTGCATGGTTTTTTCTTTCATTTTCCAGCAGAATTTCGGCCAAATGTCAGTCCAGCTGACCTCTCAGCAGTCAGCTTATGTTGGGAACAAAGGATTTAGGAAAAATTTGTCTGTGAGCTCTTCATCTTCCTCCTTCTCTGGTTTCTTTAAAAATAATGTCACTCCAGTGATTGGCCTGTGCTTCCACTGCAAAATGCAATGGTTTAAAACTTCAATTTCCTTTTCTCTGCAAGCGAGAGTCCTCACACATCTTTCTAAGAGTTTCCACGTCATTTTATTAGTTCACCGAGCTCAGAGCATTTCTCATTCCTCCATCGCTGCTCCATGCCGCTCTTAAATTTAGTCATTTTCTTTGTAAGCCTGGTGGACCGTAGACTTCACCTTTACTGATTTAGCTTCATCACAGCATTGGCGGGGGGGCCTCTGTGAGTTTTACAGAATTCCTTATAAAAACTGTGTTATTTCCATAGAATTTTGACTTCCCAATAGCTTGTCCTGTTTCTTTCCATGGCATTTATCCTTAGTCATCAAAATAAGAAGGGGATTCTCTACTGCAATCCGGTTCCTTTCTTCAAGGCCCTGGCGTGTCTCTAAGCCCCACTCACCTCCTCAGACACACTCTTATTTTGCATCCTGAGTTCTTCAAGAGATACCTTTGTTGCTTTGACCTTCTCTCTAAAATCTTACAATTTGTTGAGAATTTTATATTTTCATGGGACATTTTTAAATGTCTGTGCACCTGTTGTTGCATCGCTTGAAATCTTCTACTCTTTGTAGCAGAGAAGCTTCCAGAATAAACTGGCAAACAACCAATTCCCCATAAGGAGGTAATAATTCCAATTTACAGGGAACTTGATGATGATCCGGCAGCCTCAGGTCCTTGACCAGGGTCACTACCAGCAGCTTGGAAAAGCATTTCCACAGAACTCCTCAACTGAAGGGCTTCTGTGTCTGTTTCTGGACTATATTCAGAGATACCATTACCTCTTAGGTCACGTGCTTTCAAACAGCCAACCTTTCTAAGATTTATTTCTATTTCTACATTCTCTGGATCCCTTTTTTTTTCTTTCCAAAATGGCTCACAGAAACTACATTTCCTCAGTTCTTCTATGTTCAAAAATATTTGTTACCTTTAAAATTAAAAGGCAGGGATTTCCCTGGTGGCACAGTGGTTAAGAGTCCTCCTGCCAATGCAGGGGACACGAGTTCGAGCCCTGGTCCGGGAAGATCCCACATGCTGCGGAGCGGCTGGGCCCGTGCGCCACAGCTATTGAGCCTGCGCTCTAGAGCCCGCGAGGCACAACTACTGAAGCCCGCGCACCTAGAGCCCATGCTCCACAACAGGTGAAGCCACCGCAGTGAGAGGCCTGCACACTGCAGCAAAGAGTAGCCCCCACTTGTCACAACTAGAGAAAGCCTGCGCGCAGCAACAAAGACCCAACACAGCCAAAAATAAATTAATTAATTAAAAAAATTAAAAGGCAATGTAACTGGATATACAAATATTTGGGCACACTTTCCTTGAAAATTTTATAGGAATTGTTCTATTATCTTCTAGTATTGAATATTGTTTTAAAAAGTCTGGATAACTGTGATTTTTTTTTCCACCTTTATAAATGACTTGGTCTTTTTTCTGTCTCCAACCTGCTTCTGTGTGGGTTGGAAATAGCTGGGTTCCCTGGTTGCCTTATATTCGGGGTATTTCATTTATTGGAGGAATATTTACTGTTTGCCTGCACTTAGTTTCAGACAATGGGGGAGATATAAAGGCTAATAAGATGTGGTTCCTGCCATCAAGAGGTCAAAAACCAGCAGGAAACAGAGGCCTCGATGGAGCGAACTCTAATCTCACGCAGAGAACTTGAGGTGGGAGAGGCGGGAGCAGATTTGCAGCGTGGGGAGAAACTGTGAGAACTCCTATGTATACTTATGTCCCATAAATTTGTTCCCCTGACCCTCACAACTGGGCAAGGGAGGGGCTTAAAACACTGCAACAAAGAAATTGCAAAATGAAGATGATATTAGTGATGCAAACATATAAAAAAATAAGACGGCAGAGCTGACACTCTGCTCCTTCCACGGGCTCTTAGTCAAGCCCACTGTCAGGTAAGAAAACCATGAGGAGCTCAAGTCTGGCAAGATGTTCGCCAAAATAAAATGAAAAGTTATACAAAAGTGTATTTGAAATATTGATTAACTTCTGATATCATTCGCGATACAACTCATACTAAGTATATGGTACCTTGAGATACTGCCTTATAAAAATAAGTATAGGGGACTTCCCTGGTGGCGCAGTGGTTAAGAATCCGCCTGCCAATGCAGGGGACACGGGTCTGAGCCCTAGTCCGGGAAGATGCCACATGCTGCGGAGCAACTAAGCCCGTGCACCACAACTACTGAGCCAGAGCTCTAGAGCCCGTGTGCCACAAGTACTGAGCCTGCGTACCACAACTACTGAGCCTGCACTCTAGTGCCTGCGTGCCACAAGTACTGAGCCCGTGTGCCACAAGTACTGAGCCCACGTGCCACAACTACTGAGCCCACACCCTAGAGCCCACATGCCGCAAGTACTGAGCCCACGTGCCACAACTACTGAGCCCGCACCCTAGAGCCCACGTGCCACAAGTACTGAGCCCGCATGCCACAAGTACTGAGCCCACACGCCTACAGCCCATGCTCTGCAACAAGAGAAGCCAAGGCAATCACCGCAATGAAGAGTAGCCCCTGGTGGCTGCAACTAGAGAAGAGCCCGCATGCAGCAACAAAGACCCAATGCAGCCAAAAATAAATAAAATAAATGTTTACAATAAATAAATATATACAATTTATGGATAAATACATATACAGTACTGGGCAATATGCATTCTCAACTCTTTTTTTTAACGGGTGGAGGTGTGCAATGAAAAAGCCCAGTGATCACTGCTTTAATGTAACAAATGCAAAACTGGCATTAACCACGTGAAGAAGCCTCTGGTGGAGCAGAGCATCATCAGTTCGTTGTTCCTGGCAACAGGGGGACGAATCACAGATAGTTGAGCTGCAGCATGAAGAACAATTGAAATGTCACCGGATGAAGAGAGGAGAGGGTTACTCCAGGTCGATGGCACAGCATGAGCAGAGACTCAGAGGCGGGGAGAACACATCCTGAAAGGAGATGGGCGGGCAGGTCCAAGTCTCCTGGGATGTACTGTAGAGGCAGAGGGTGCAGGTGACCCTGGGATGGAAGATCACCCGGGCTGGAGCAGCCTGAACTCTGCGCTAAGACTGTGGACCACGGGGAGTCCATGGAGACGAATGAACAAGGAGAGCCCGGAGTCAACAGTACTGAGATGCCTCTGACACCACTTTTGGGGCAAAAGGAGGAGGAATGAATGATGAAATTGATCCTGGTTTTTAAAATATCTACCTAGTGTCTATGTATCTATCATCTATGTATCTATCTATGTATCTGTCTATCAATCACTGAGAAACTTGGGGCACCATATTAGCATCAAGACAAAAAAGGTGCCACTAGGTATTTCACAGTTAGTGAGGAACTAATTCTTTATTTTTAATTGTGGTAAAACGCACATAAACGTAAAATTTGCCATCTCGACCATTTTTACACACACACAGTTTAGTGGCATTAAGTCCATTCGCATTGTCGTGCAATCATCCCCACCATCCTCTCCGGAACACTTTTCGTCTTGCAAAACTGAAACTCTGTCCCCATTAAACACTTACTCCCCATTCGCCTCCCCACTGGCACCCACCCTCCTACTCTCTGTCTCTATGAATCTGACTACTCTAGGTACCTTGTATACATGAAATTATACAGTATTTGTCTTTTCATAACTAGCTTATTTCACTGAGCATAATATCTTCAGGGTTCATCCATGTCGTACCAGGTGTCAGAATTTCCTTCCTTTTTAAGGCTGAAGAGTATTCCATGTGTGTGTAGACCACATTTGGTTTTTTTGTACATTCATCTATTGCTGACACTTAGGGTTACTTCCACCGTGGGCTATTGTGAATAACGCTGCTGTGGACAGGGGTGTACAAATATCTCTTCGAAATTCTGCTTTCAGTTCTTCCGGAGATATGTGAGAAACCAAATCTTTTGATACGTTTCCTCTCTAGTGGTTATTTTGAAAGAGGTAGAGAGTCCTCCCAGAGGTACTCCTAATGCATTATTTTCTTGAAAATGTACCATGAATATGTGGTGGCCACTAAAAAGGAGGCTGAACACGTCAAGCCAAGAGTTCCTGCTCAGAAGGTGACCTGTTTCTGCAGTGAAGACATCGTTAATGGTGGCCAGACGTCTAAATCCAAGAGGCCAAGGGTGTTACTCTATGTATTTGTGTGCATCTATCTATCTGAATACACGTTTTAATTCCATTTAAGTGGCAAGCAAAGGTCTGGGGCAGATGGTGAGCTGCCTGGATCTCCATGAGCACCAGTGGCTGGGGGACTGGTTTCTACTGGGGGGTCGGGGGGTGGCAGTCCCGCAGTCACATCACTACTACAGCGATCTGTGCTGAAACTTAAAATGGCTCCCCTCCTACCTTCTGTGTGTAGCGTTCATTTCATAAGGACTTTATTTCTACGTTTGTTGATGTCACGGGCTGCACGTGTCAATCTCAGTACGCTATAACGGTCCCATTCAAGGGTGGTTTCTACTCTGCTTCTATTTTCCGCCCAGTCTGACTCTGTGTCACGAGATGCCCGTCCACCCAGGATTCACAGAGCCCGCATCCTCTGGCCTGCCCTCCCCCAGCCCAAGAACCTTACAAACCCCTGACGGCGTAGGGGACGGGGGGGGGCCGCTTTTAAAAGGGAAGCTGTGCCCGGGAAAGCCGGGTCCGGCTCCCTCCGCCGATCTGCAGGACAAAGACGGTAAAGCTCTTCGGTGAAAGCTCAGCGCTCTCAGTCTGGACTGAGGCCATTTTAACCCAGATTCCGTCACCGGCCGTGGGAAAACGGCCAGCCTCGCGGCGGAACAAAAGTGAACGTCGCCGCACACCCTGCATTCACGGCCTCGGAATTTTCTCTGCTCATCTTCGTCTTTTGTTACCTGGGTCCCCACAGAGCCCCACGACTGCGGAAGGACGAGGGCTTGAGGCTCCCACCCAGGCAGCCCTTTGATTAAAGAGCCCCCGGGGCAGCTCTGCCGGGAGCTGCTGGCTTCTCACGGGGGGAGGGAAGGCCTGGGAGGAAACGGGGACAGTGGGACATCAACAGGGGGAGTGACAAAGCTGAGAAAGCACACGTCTCGGCGAGTCCCGTGAACCCTTTCCACTACCCCCTCCCCGCAGTCACAAGACAGGGCTGGACCCCTTCCTAGGCCCAGTTCTCCGGGCATTGGACTCCTTTGCATAAATATTAGGGTTGGTAGCTTTCCAATATTTCTAGCTGGAGAGCACTGGGACGGGTAAAAAAGGAAATAATGATGGATTTGCAGTCTCTTTCTTTCGATTCCTCTTCATTCATTGGCTAAGTGTCGGTTGCCTAGGAAACCGCGTGCATCTCGGCGGCAGGGTCGGCTGGCAGGCTACCGGGCCTGTGAGCTGTGTATTAAGTGGTGAATGCAAGCAGGCAGTGGGAAAATCCGAAGGCTACGAGTCTTGCAATCTCAGTGTGTGTAAAAACATGTATCTTGCTTTAAGAAAACGACGCTTTAAAACTTTACTACCAAATCAGCTATGTAATGTCCCCTTTCTATCAGACTTCAATTAATTAACACAGCTCTGTGGCCACGTAAGAGATAAATGCAAAATCACTTGAGAATGTGCCCCTGAAAATACTCTGAAAAGTGTGAGAGCAAAGAGGGTTTTAATAGCTTAGCGGGTATCTTACTCACCTCAGCCACACGATGCTATTCATAAAATAAAGGTCGAATTTTATTTTACATGTGTAATTTCTACAATGGTCTCAGGAAGGGAAAATTTAGAAATGTTAGTGCGTCATTAAAGTTAATAGCATGTAAGTGATGATGAAATATACTGTTCTGACGCCTTCATGTCTGATGTACAACGACCGAGATGGAGAGGAATTGAGTGTAATACACAGACAAAAAGAAACGCTTGGATGCTGGAGGACCCAACTGAGAGCGATTTGTCTTTCTCTTTGAAAGCCCTTCTTCACCAGCCTCTTCTCTGAGAGCTAAGCAGAATAAGGGTGATATGGGTTGGCAGATAAACTGAAAACTTCAGGGAAAGACTTGGCTGTCATCAACACATCCTTCCGACACAAAACCAGCTCCTTGTGAAAATTAAAATGCACAGTATCATACTTCCAAGTTGGGGAGGGGCCGTGGAACAGTTAACGAGAATGCCCGCTCCGTAGAGGCGGCGGGGATGCGGGACAGTACCGGCAAATGGTATGAAATGAAGGCAGGCCTTGAGCCCAAAGTGCTGAGTCCTCAAGGGCATCCAGGCTTTCAGAAGGATGAGTTCCACCCTCGCCTTATCCGAAGCCCCTTCCCAAAAAAGAAACCCTGGAGGAAAGGGTCCTTTTATCCACGTAATCTTGAACACGCGTTTCCACGCCGGGCCCTCCGCGGAAATCTGGCGGTGAAACGGGAGCTGAGAAATAAACCGTTAGGTGCGGGAGCTGGTGGGGCTCAAGGTGTCGGGCGAGGAGTTCATCCCCGGGAGCGCTGCGCTCGGCGCCCGGGCGGGGCTCTAGCCGCTCGGCGCGCGTCCACACCAGCAGCGTGTGTGCGGCCGTCGCTTGGGTCCTTCCCGCGCGGCTCGGTCCCACCCGAGCCGCCACCCCCAGGTCCGGGTGCTGACACCAGGCACAGCCCTTTCTGCCTGGACGCGGTCCCCTTGCCCAGGGCTGGGAGCCGGGAAGCGGGATTCCGGCCTGAGTCCTGTCTTTAACTTGCTGTGTGACCCCGGGCATCACTCGCCCTGGACGCTTCTGCATCTGTGGGAGCTGGGTTAGTAACTCGGGGTCAGGCGCTGGAGCCCCGCAAGCGGGCATGTGGGCCGACCTTCCGCCCCTCTGCCCCCCGCCCGACCCCTCCCAACCCTGGTTCCGGCCGCCGCATCTGGGGACCTCTGCCCCGAGCTGCAGTCGGGCACAAGGGGTGTTTGGGGGCGGCTGGGCTTTTGTTCTCTCTGTCTCTCTTTGTGCGCAGGAATTGGGCTGAAAGCCCCCCTTCCATCCCCAGCGGGAAGGGAGGCGATGACAGCTTGCTGACACTTCTGGGAGGGTCTCACTCAACAGCTGCGGGCTGCGCTCCGCCGCGGGAACCCGGCTCATTCGGGCCCTCTCGCCTGAGGATGAGAAGGGGTCACGTCACCTCGCAGAAGACCCGTCAAGGGTCAGGGTGGAAGAGGGGAAGCTTCACCCACAGAATTGCGGGAGCCAGGTTCCAGCGCGCGCTCTCCTCCCTCTCTCCCTCTCTCCCTCTCTCTCTCTCTCTCTCACACACACACACACACACACACACGAAAACTAACAATCTCTCTCTCTCTCTCTCACACACACACACACACACACACACACACACACACACACGAAAACTAACAAAGAGATCAGCTCCTTCTTGGACTCTAGAAATTGTGGGTTTGAAGGAGTGTCTGGGCTGAGCCTCTGCGCACGCGCGCGGGAAGCGCTTCGGGGTCTTGGGTGACCTCTACCTCGCGGTGCTGCAGTTTTCAGGCGTGTCCCTCACCCGCGGCAGCGGCAAGAAGGTTGGGGACCACGGGGCCGCCTCGGGGTCCGGCGCCTGATGGATGACGAGAATGTTGGCGGTGGGGCGGGCGATGACCTCCCTTGGAACCCAACCCCTTTCTGGACAATAGATGGACTGAACCCAGTGCTTTTTAAATGCTCAGCTCTGGGAGGGTAGCCCACGCATTTTCCAGCTCTTTGTTCTGCCGCAGCCCCGCCCCCGAACCCCACCCTCTTCCGACCGCTGGACAGTCCACCCCGCGCGGCCGGCCACACCCACCCCATCCACTCCCAGGGAACAAAAGCCGACCCGCGGGGTGGAGGGGTCCTGGGTACCAGCCGGGGAGCTGTGGACTCTTGGAGAGGGTCGCGCAGGGCGGAGGAGGCGCGGAGGTCGCCCCAGCCATGGATGCTGCCGCCACAGAGAAGGGGCCCTTGGCAGGAGACAAAAGAGAGGACGCGCGGATGCTGGGGGGGGGGGGGGGGCGGGGCGGAGGGCACCCTGGGGCTCTTGGGCCTTAGGTGTCCAAGGTCACCGCCTTCAGACCCCAACAAACTGATCACACAGGACTTTCTCCTGGGGCAGCCTGTCCTCTCCCAAGACTCTGTGCGACCGAGGTTCGGCCGCAGGACAGCCGTTGGCCTCTAAGGGCTGGGGAAAGGGGCGGTGGTCTCACCAGGGAGGGTGGCTTAGGGGTCTCCGGCCCTGGGCGGAGGAGGGCCGCAATCCTCGCTGGTAGCGAAACCTGCGCCACCCCGCCACCCCTGACACCTGCCAGCACCCGGAGCACAGCGCTCTCCTTTCCGGCGCACCTGACACCCTCTCCACGGGCTCCAGTCCCCTGGCTCCCACCCGTTCAGTGCCAGCTCTCCCCCCAGACACCCGGCCTGCCACCCTGGTCACCCTCGCGTCGCCGCCCTCCGCCCTCGGTTCCGCCACCCACCCCGCAGTCGCAGGGCCCAGCTTTTCCACATCCTCCCCCCATCCTAGACAATGCGCACGCCCCCATCCTACCCCCGCAGCCCCCATGCCTCGCCCGTTCCGCAAGCCTGTGCTGATTGGCCGCGGGCCCGTGGTCCAGCCCCTTGGACGGTCCCTGGGGCCCGGAGCATTACGTCAGCGGGGCCTGGAGAGCGCTAGCCCGAAGGGGACTGGGGAGCTCGGGCTGGGGGCGCGGCCTGCGCGGGCGGCCCCACCCTCCTCGCATAAAAGGCCGAGCCCGCTGGGCGGACGCTCTCAGCCGGCTGGTTCCCGAGCGCGTTGCCGGTGACCCCGCAGTGGGTGTGTAGGCGGACGGACAGACTGACCAGACGCCGACCGGGGCCAGAAGCAGCGAGCCGGCACCATGCGTGAGATTGTGCACATCCAGGCGGGCCAGTGCGGCAACCAGATCGGCGCCAAGGTGGGCGCGGCGCCCGGGAGGGGCGGGGGTGGGGCCGGGGACGCCGGCCTAGCGCCCTTCGGGGTTGCGGGCGCTAGCGTGGTCCTGAGCAGGCCCGCGGCTCGCCAAGCGCAGACCTTCCCGGCTGCTTTGGGCCGCAGAGCGGGACGTGGGCCCGAGGCGACTTTCGGGGGGCATGGGGAGGAACCTCTCAACTTTCTGCTGCAACTCGTTTGGAATCCCGGTCCCACGGCCTCCCTTTCCTCCCGGCTCTTCTCCTAGCCCGGCACGCGGGCCTGGAGAGCGCGGGGGTGTGTCCGCCGGGCTGTGTGCGCGGCTTTGCGGGCGGGGCCCCGACGCCAGGAGAATCGATTTGACGCGCTCGAACCCGAGTCGAGCTGCGGGGGGAGGGGCGGAGAGCGATCTTCCTGAGGTCTCTGGATGTGCTTTGAACCTAAAACCCCCCTCCTTCAGCCCCCTCCGGTCCCTGTTCCCCTGCCCGCCCCCTAGGCGCCGCTGGGGTCCCTGCGCGTCCGCCCCTCCCCGCCAGACCCCCGCCTCCTGCCGCGAGCAGCTGTTCGCCCGGGAAACGCCCAGTTTCAGTTCCGTGGCCTTGCAAAATGCAAGCCCTGCGCCTGGGCAGGTCCCGCTGCCTTAAAGCTCCTAGCGGTTGGGCTATCGGAACTGAGATGGGGATTTTCACTGTGAGCCGCCGCCTCTCTGAGGGGTGGGGCGTGGCTAAATGCAAGCTTTGTCCCAGTTTTGGGAGGTCATCAGCGATGAGCATGGGATCGACCCCACCGGCAGTTACCATGGAGACAGTGACCTGCAGCTGGAGAGAATCAACGTGTACTACAATGAAGCCACTGGTGACGGCCTTTACCCCTTCCCCTCTCCCCCGGGGACTGACCCCAGGGGTGTGGCCCCAGGGGAGGGTGGACTGGCGGATTTAGGATTCCCATCTTTCCCTGAGGTTTTCCAGCGGGCGCCCCTTTGAGAATCCTGTCGTCCTATGTCCTTTGTTTGGGGGAGACAATCAGCGCCTGCAAAAAGGAAGCTGGTTCCAGGCCCTCCTCTCCCGAGCTCTCTGCCTGCAGCTCTGAGTCCTGCTCTGTCCCCGCAGGTAACAAATACGTGCCTCGGGCCATCCTGGTGGATCTGGAGCCGGGCACCATGGACTCGGTCAGGTCTGGACCCTTCGGCCAGATCTTCAGGCCCGACAACTTCGTGTTTGGTGAGTGACTGCCATGGCTGACGGCCTGGGAGGCGCATTTTACGCTGGACAGCTCAGGGTGGAGCGGTGTGGCCGCCTTAGAGTTGTATAGAGTATAGAGTTGTGTGTTGATTTTGTCTCAGTATACCCTAAAACAAAATGCCGTCCAACCTCTAATAGCCAGGTCCCTAACCCTCCTTATTTATAATCATGTCCACGACCAAATATTTTAATGTCTGGCCATTTTAACGACAACCTGAAATAATCTGCTCGGAGCACTGACTCCCTGAGCTCTATTAAAGGGTTTAGGGAGAAAGGAATCGAAGGCAGTCGTCAGGGACTTACGAAGACTCTTTCCCTCCGGCAGGCCAGAGCGGTGCCGGCAACAACTGGGCCAAGGGCCACTACACGGAGGGCGCGGAGCTGGTGGACTCGGTCCTGGACGTGGTCCGGAAGGAGTCAGAAAGCTGTGACTGTCTGCAGGGCTTCCAGCTGACCCACTCGCTGGGGGGCGGCACCGGGTCCGGGATGGGCACCCTCCTCATCAGCAAGATCCGCGAGGAGTACCCCGACCGCATCATGAACACCTTCAGCGTGATGCCCTCGCCCAAGGTGTCGGACACGGTGGTGGAGCCCTACAACGCCACGCTGTCCGTGCACCAGCTGGTGGAGAACACGGACGAGACCTACTGCATCGACAACGAGGCGCTGTACGACATCTGCTTCCGCACCCTGAAGCTGACCACGCCCACCTACGGGGACCTCAACCACCTGGTGTCGGCCACCATGAGCGGGGTCACCACGTGCCTGCGCTTCCCGGGCCAGCTCAACGCCGACCTGCGCAAGCTGGCCGTGAACATGGTGCCCTTCCCGCGCCTGCACTTCTTCATGCCCGGCTTCGCGCCGCTGACCAGCCGGGGCAGCCAGCAGTACCGCGCGCTGACGGTGCCCGAGCTCACGCAGCAGATGTTCGACTCCAAGAACATGATGGCCGCCTGCGACCCGCGCCACGGCCGCTACCTGACCGTGGCCGCCATCTTCCGGGGCCGCATGTCCATGAAGGAGGTGGACGAGCAGATGCTCAACGTGCAGAACAAGAACAGCAGCTACTTCGTCGAGTGGATCCCCAACAACGTGAAGACGGCCGTGTGCGACATCCCGCCCCGCGGGCTCAAGATGTCGGCCACCTTCATCGGCAACAGCACGGCCATCCAGGAGCTGTTCAAGCGCATCTCGGAGCAGTTCACGGCCATGTTCCGCCGCAAGGCCTTCCTGCACTGGTACACGGGCGAGGGCATGGACGAGATGGAGTTCACCGAGGCCGAGAGCAACATGAACGACCTGGTGTCCGAGTACCAGCAGTACCAGGACGCCACGGCCGACGAGCAGGGGGAGTTTGAGGAGGAGGAGGGCGAGGACGAGGCCTGAGCCCCGCGTGCGGCTGGACGTGGCCGGAGGCCCCGTGGCTGGAGGCCGGGAGGAGAGCGAGGGGGAGGGGGGCCTGCGGAAGGAGAGAAACATGGGCTGGGGTCACCGCGGCCGGGCGCTGGTTCACAGGTGCTCTTCACTGTTGCCCGTCCCTTTTTTTTTTTCCTTTTTGTAATATTGATGACATCCATGTAACAGCTGAGATCTTTCTGAACTACTGTTGTAATGGCTAAAATCACATAAACGTTTGTGTCCTAATGGTGTCCTCTTTTCTGTCTCTTTATTATCAATTTAAATGTCACTTTCAGAACACATTATATTGAATCCTTCTTTCAGAAAAGCGAAGGGATGGGGAAAATCTCACATGAATTTACTGTTCAATGTGGTAAAACTGAACCAACCACAGTCACAGCCAATTTAGGAGGGGAGAGCAATCCGAATTTTAAGATGCCTTCAAGTAAATATGTTAGAGAGATGCCTGCTTGAGAGCACACTGACTATTCTCATGGAGAAACGCTACTATACCTTTATTTCCTCTACAAATAGTTACTACATGCGCACAGCACAGAGAGTGGAAAGAAAGCCGCTCTTCCTCCTGTGTCTCGACGCATTTTCTTTCCCGGAGGGCAAGCATTCTTATATTGTTATCTTTCTTGCGTCCTTGCAGAAATTTTCCATGAGTCTTGAAACCTACTTAGATTATTCCCTTTTTCTTTCTTCACAGGTTATGATACCAATACTGTTCTGCTGCCTTTTTTCACTAAACAGTGTATCTTTAAAATACAGAGCAGCCGCCTCCTTTCAATGGATAAATAGTTCCCATTATGTCGCTGCGCCATTTTATTTAACCAGTTCCCGACCACTGGACATGTAGGTTGCTTATGCTTTTATCTTATAGCGCCACAGTGAATAAGTCTGTGCATATATCATTGTGTGAAGTTCTCTAAGTGGAATATTCTGTCAAAGGGTATATGATACTGTGACATTTTAAGTTAATGAAATCCCCTGTACTTAGAAATCCCAACAGATTTATAAATTGTTAATAGACTAAAATTCTCAAGCAAGCTTTCTCCCAGCAATTATGTTTTTACTACATTACAAACTATTTGCACATTAACTACCTTTGGATTTATATGAAATTATAAATTCTGGATTACTGGAGAGTTTTACTTTTAATACGTAAGCCACTATAATTTTCAGTTCCTACCATGCAGCTTTGAAATTTGGGATTTGAACCCAAGCCTGCCTCTAGACTTCAACTCAATCACCAAAGAAGCTGTGGGATTTTAACAAGTGACTTTTAGTAAAGATTATATGCTTCTGTGGGATCAGTTATACTTTGTCAAAATGTGCCAATGTTCTGCCTTAATCCGGGCCAGTCAGTTTCTCAGTTTGGGAAGAGCAGTGAAGTGTAAGTAATAAGCAAATGTGCAAAACATATTTACGTTCCCCTCTAGGAAGAAAAAAACACCAAGGAAACTGTAGGTTTATGATTTTTCTCTAATTTTTAGACAAATTCAAAATCAGAGAAAATATTCCTTTAAATCTGATCCTGTGTTCATTTCATTCTACTTGGTTCTATTCCCACTTAAGTGTGTGTTTTTTTTAAAGAAGAAAAACAAGGAGGAAGAGGAGGGGTGAAGAGGCTGAAGTATGAAAGCAGTTTCAAAGAAGAAGTGTGAGCAGCGCCGTTCTAAATAGTGTGAAAATAAGCTCATTCTACCAAATGCCCCCCAAGTGGGAATGAGGAGCGCTGCGCCTTCTGAATATTATACATCATAAAACTAGAGCCAGTGATGCGGAGGGTCAAACGGGTCAGGAGCAGGGGATTCTGCTTTAATTTTCTACACTTAACAATGAACAGGCAGGTGCATTTCCTGCTGAGCTAGTGTAAAGCTTCCAACAACCTCGCTGAAGCGGAACATTGGTTTGAAGAGCTCTGATCACTCGGGGCAGCTGCCAGCGCCCCCTGGATCCCCCTTGGCCATGCCTTCCCACAACCTGTCAGACACATGATGGGTAACTTTGGAGATGAGAGGGAATCCTGCCAGGTGCCTCTTGGCATCCTGTAAGTGTCCTGCTTCTCTTTCCACCTTGTGAGAAAAGAGCTGACAGGAGGCACCCAGCAGGCCAGCCTGCCAGCCCGTCGGCACACCCACACACGCACACTGCCAGGGCTCGCTTCTGCATGAGCGGAACAGGGGTGCCAGACCGACCCGCCAAGCAGACGCTACAGGGCGAAGCTCTAGAAGCCCATTTGTATAAAGGGACTTGAAATGCACACATAGGAAAACACTGCAAAAGTAGGAAAATGCACAGAATAGCAGCTGAATTACGAGATACTTTTTGAAACTGTTCCTTTCGTTTGTCACGTTAGCATTGTGTGATGGGATTTGGTAGTGGGGGTGATGGTGACGGTGTGTTTTCGACACCATTTCTACAAAGTGATTCTTCCAGCCCTCCCTGAGGTGCACCAGGAGGACATTCACTTCCGGTCAGGCATGGTACCCGAATTACGAGACCCACTGGGATGCGATGCAGGATTCTGAGGCTGGGGTTAGGGAGGGTGAGCTGGAGTCCCCCCAAGCGTCTGAGAAGGAACGGGAACCCCAACGTGCTCCAGCTTTGCCTGCACCTCTGCCTCAGCCCTGAGCTGAGCTCCCATTTCATCACTAACTGTGCTAGATTAATAGAAATTTGAGCTAAAAGTAACCTGAAGAGGTCATCTAGTTGGACTTCCTTATCTTGTAAGTAAGGAGACGGAGGCTCAGAGAACTTTGTCTCATTTCACAGAACTTTCTGTACAAATCAGATCTTGGACTCTGTTCTCTTCTCTAGAGCCGCACCTCCCAGGTCCTGCTGTTGACAAGGCCACACGAGGATCATGAAGGAGGGAAAGAGGAGTGTCCTGGCTTCAAGGAAAAACCCAGAGGTGTCCCTGGGTCCACACTCAACCTTCCCACGTGGGCTGGGCACAGGGTCGAGTGTTTTGTCTCTGACGGGGTCAGTGTCAGGCAACGCTGCATCTCCTGATTCTAAAACACCACACGTATGTCCTACTGCAATTACGGTGGCAAGAAGAATACTCCATCGGGGGGTACTTAGGGTGAAAATGAGTGGGAAGTTCATGAATATTCCTTGGAGTACCGCCTTTTACACCATTTACACCGCCTTTTACCCCATTTTAGTTGTAACTTGCGTACTACACAACACTAGTTGACAACTGTAATGATGCTGATTTATTTCCAGTGTGTAAGAGAAATTCTCTTGCAAGGTCATGCTTTTCTAAACGGCTCCAAGTTGAGCCCTTTACTTGAAAACAGACTCATTCCTACCTGTGCTTCTCAGAGGCGTTTTCTCCTACCTCCCTGACCCTTCGTGCTTTTCTTAAGGCGTGCGCGCCGACACGCATGCAGAGAAGCTTAGCTTGGTGCCGTCTATTTCACTCAAGATGCTGCACAGTCATGACACAAAGTTCACCATTTAAAAGAGTACAAGTCAGTGGGTTTTAGCATATCCACAGAGCTGTGCAAGTATCACCACTGTGTGATTCCAGAACGTTTTCATCACCCACACCCACGTGCCGCCCCTCCGTTCCCCTCTCCCTCCAGCCCCTGGCAGCCACGAATCTGTCCCTACAAACTTGTCTTTTCTGGACATTTCATATACACGGAATCACACAACATGTGGTCTTTTGTGTCTGGCTTTTTAAATTCAGCATGTTTTCAAGGGTCATCCCTGTTGTAGCAGGTGTCAGTACTTCATGGCATTGTACGGATGAATAATATTCCACTGTGTGCATATGCCATCTTCTGTGTATCCATCCATCAACGGATGGACATTTAGGTTGCTTCCACTTTTTAGCCAGTAAGAATAATACTGCTATGAGCATTCATGCACACTTTTTTTGTGTGTGTGTGTTTTCATTTCTCCTGGGTCTATAACCAGGAGTGGAACTGCTGGGTCACGTGGTATAAAGTTATAGTCCTCGTGACTCCACCTAGGGATGTAGATGCCTTCAAGTTTGCCCAGGAGGCCAAGGTGGAATAGAGATCCGGTGAGCCTTAGGGTTTTCGTACTTGTGCATCTGTAGAGAGTCTTAGAAACAGAGGGAACTGTAGAGGTGGCACATGACTCCATCAGCTCATAAATTAGGAAACTAAGACTCCAAGTAAGCCATGTCCTCAGGTCACTCTGTCCAGTTGAGGCTGACGTTCAGCTCCTAGCAACAGTGGCTTAGAGTTATTTTTTTCCTCTAACTTAAAACAGTCTAGAGACACCCAGTCCAGGCCCTTAGCTCCACAATATCTTCTCTGTGCTCCACCCATTGCTGCCATCGGCTTTCAACCTCGAGGTCTCCTTGGGCTGCAGGATGACTGCCGCAGCTCTGGTCATGGTGTCTGGGTTCTTGGCAAGAAGGGGGAAGGCGGGGGTAGAGAGGCACCTTCCGGCTGAGTAAGCCACTTTAAAGACTTGTGCCAGGAGCCCCTCCATGGCCTCTGCCTGCACTTCACTGGCCACGTTTTTTTGCCGTGGGTGCACAGAGAAGTAGGCTTGTAGACGCGCACACATTATCCCCCTGCCCCCGCCACCAACTCAGAGGTCCTTTTAGGAAGGAAGAAGCGGAGAATGGACACTGGATGGGTAACCAGAAGTTTCTCCCATAATCAGAGGGGGGGCTAAGGAGTGACATTAACCCCGATCTCTTAGCTCCTGCTGCAGGGCTCTCTGCAGACATGAGTTTGCAAAGTGTTTCATGCCAGGAGTTCCCATTTTCTAAAACAGGGAGCTGAAGACTGAAGCGAAGAAGGTTCTTGATTCAAATTCCTGGATCGAAATGTTTACTCCTCTCACGTCAGGACCTTCCTAACCTTTAGTCAGCTGATGCCAGCACATGCCCATGGCTTCCAGGGAAATTCCTTTCAATGATCTGTAGTGCAGTGGCCGCGTCAGCTTGCACCCATGGGGAACGTTTGTTTGGCCAAAGCAGTGGGATTTTTCTTCATGAACGTGTTCAGTGTGACCTGCACACCTGGCCACTGAGGAGAATGAACCAAGGCGACTTGGGTGAATTGGGTGGGAGGAGAGGGTACAGGTCATACACGGGGCGTGAGCGGCTGGGGGGCACCTGGGTCACGGGGACAGCCTGCCCAGGAGGACGCTGGTACATGCCAGGGAACAATGCAAGTCAGTGTGCTGGAGGGCCAGCCGGGGCGGGGAATCTGTGGGACAGCCACTTCCAGACGCAGCGGAGACCCCGGGGGGACAGCTGAGAGGGACGCGCCTTTGGAGGCTAAGACGGGAAGATTCAAGCCTTGAGAAGGTCAGATCCTTCCAAGATAGTGCTCTGAAGAGCAAACTATACTGCAACGAGCCCGAATCAGGACAGCAACTCTTCAGCTTCTCCTTTCTTTTAGATCTCTGGGCGGACAGGCACGATTTAGGGTCTCGTTTACAGGAAACGGGCAGGGAGTCAACATTTACCAAGTGCCGACTGCGTGCCAGGAATGTTACTGTGGAGACCACAGTGTAGAGGGGACACAGCTCTCAGTCACGTCATTTACTAACTCCGGGATCTTAATGAGTCACTTCACCTCTGTAAATTCCTTTATAAAACAGAGTCCTTACCCTACTTGTACAGAGGGTTAAAGGGCATTAGCTACGTGTAGTGATAAGAAAGTGGTGACATATGCAGGATTTATTGAACATGTAGGTTACGTATTTGTCTCATTTCATCCTCTCAGAGATGCTGTACAGTTCAGGTGCTTTTCACTGTGTCCAAAATCAATTCAAAATTTACTTACAAAAGGGGTAAGGCTGGGAGACTGTTGGCTCACATAATTAGAAGCCCAGCGCAGACCTTTCTGGCTGTCTCGTGGCTGCATCTGGAGCCTCTAAATAAGTTCGCAGAGCGTTGTCCTTCTCTGCTGCTCTCCTGGCGCCGCAGTTTTCCGTTGGGTTTCACGCTGAGGCAGGGTCTCCCCACCGAGTGGCTACTTTAGGTTCATTCCACCCTATTCCTAGAGACTCAGAGAAAAGAAGAACCCAGACTGGCCAGACAGATGTTGTGTGCCCATCCCTGGGTCGGTCATGTGGTCAGAGAAAAGCAATGCTGGTTGACTAGCCTGGACTACCTGTCGTCCTGTGAGGTGGGCGAGTATGGGCCACGTGCCTGGCAGTCTCATCCTTCCTTAGGGAACTGACCATTCCTGACAGAACTCGGGTTAAATGACTTGCCCCCAAACCATTCAGCTCTAAGTGGAGGACCTGTGTATAAATCCCAGGGTTTTTCTGACTCCAAAGTGCGTGATGTTGTATATAGTTTTAAGAGATTAAAAACTAAGAAAAACAGATTTATCCACAATATTTACCAATTCAGGTCACTTCATCTTTGTGGGTGGATCACATCTCCTTCTGCCTGAAAAACTTCCTTTATGTTTCTTGTAGTGCAGACCTGCTGGCCATGAATCTCTCGGCTTTTGTTTCGCTCAAAAAGGTATTTTGCCTCACTTTTCAAAGATATTTTCACTGGATATAGAATTCTAGGTGGACAACTTGTTTTCTATCAGCACTTTAAAGACATAATTCTATGGTCTCCTAACTTGTGCTGTATGAGACATCACCAATAATTATCAACCTTGTTTCCCTGTATGTAATGTTTTATTTTTCTGTCTAGCTGCTTTTAAGATGATTTCAAGATAATCACTATTTTCCAGCAGTTTTAAGGTGATGTGCCTTGGGGTGCTCTCCTCTTTTTTATTCTACTTGGGGTTTCTTGAGCTTCCTGAATCTGTGAGCTTATAGTTTCATTGAATTCATAAAATTTTCGACCATAATTTCTTCAAATATTTTTCCAACCCCCTACTTTATTCTGAGATTCCAACTGCATGCATTTTAGACTTCTCTTTAAAATAAATTTATTTATTTTATTTTTGGCTGTGTTGGGTCTTCATTGCTGCACGCGGGCTTTCTCTAATTGCGGCAAGTGGGGGCTACTCTTTGTTGCATTGTGTGGGCTTCTCATTGCGGTGGCTTCTCTTGTTGTGGAGCACAGGCTCTAGGCACGCGGGCTCCAGTAGTTGTGGTGTGTGGGCTCAGTAGTTGTGGCTCGTGGGCTCTAGAGCGCGCGCTCAGTAGTTGTGGCGCACGGGCTTAGTTGCTCCGCGGCATCTTCCCGGACCAGAGCTCAAACCCATGTCCCCTGCATTGGCAGGTGGATTCTTAACCACTGTGCCACCAGGGAAGCCCCATTTTAGACTTCTTGACAGTTTCACACTTTACTGATAATCTGCTCATTTTTTGTTCAGTCTTTTCTCTGTGCTTCAAGTTTTGACTGCTGTACCTTCGATTCACTGTTCTCTGCTGTTGATCTCATACAAGTATTTTTCATCTCATACGTATATTTAATTTCTACGAGTTCTATTGGTGTCTTCTAAAAATTTTCCATTTCTCTCCTCTTCGTGTTCATGTTTTCCTCTACTTTCTTGAGTGTATGGAGCATATGACACACTAACTGCTTTATGGTCCTTGTCTGTCACTTCATTATCTTTGTCATTTCCAGATGTATTGCTATAATTGTTCCTTCTCGGGGTTACGGGCCATATCTTCCCACTTCTTTGTATCTTTTGATTGGATGCCAGACATTGTGACTTTCACGGTGTTACTGCTGGATTCTGTTCTGGTCCTTTAAATGTTCTGGCACACAGTTACGTTACTTGGAATCAAATGGGTCCTTTGGAAACATGCTTCTAAGCTTTACGAGGGTAAATCCAAAGTAGTCTTTGATCCAGGGATAACTTAACCCCACTATTACAGCAATGCCCACGCGTGACGAGGTGTTTCCAGTCTAGCTAACAGGAACACAAATCACTCCCAGCCCCGCATGAGCTCTAGGAACTGTTTTGTCTACTGCTTTCCGGCAGTTTCTCCCCCGTTCTTGAGCAGTAGTTTCCGACCTTACACGGGCACGTTTGTTCTCAGCCAGAGACACGAGAGGTCCTCTCTGCAGAGCCTCAGAGCTCTCTCTGTGACGCTCCTTCCTCTTCTGTTTTCTGCCTTGTGCCCCTGCCTGACTTGGGCCCTCTGAATTCTGATGTCTCGGTCCTCAGCTCACGGAGACCACCGAACCCTGTTGGCTTCCACTTCCCCCCGTCCCCACTGCAGCCTGGAAGCGGCGTCCAAACCGCCAGCTGGGGCAATCCCATGCTAACTTCATCTCCCTTTCCTCAGTGGCCATTGACTGCCTGGTGTCCAACATCTTGAGAACCATTGTTTCATATATTTTGCCCAGGTTTTTAGTTGCTTCCGTCAGGAGGGTAATCCAGTTCCTGTTGCCCCATCTTGGCTGAAAGTAGGATTCCTCTGTCCATTTCCTTTTGATTAAATGGGGGGTTATTTTCCCCTTCCAACTACTAATTCTCTTACGGCAGTACCTGTCCTGTGTGTTTGCTCTTGTATTCCTTTGAGTTTGGACTTCATTTATGATTTTTCTTTCGTTTTACTTTTTTTCTCACTTCTTTCACCTATTTAGAAATTTTTTCCCCAAGAATCTCATTTCAGAGTTTTTGTAACTTTAATGCATTTTTCTTTCATGTCTGTTATCCTTTGCTTGATTTTTTTCTTTTTTAGATAATTTGAAATTTTAGGTTATAGTTTTCATCCATTTGAATCTGTTGTGGTTTTGGCATACTTATCTGTAGAGACATTATTCTGCTTATAATTCTCCTTGCTTTTATTAATAATTTTGTATGAGATTTGAGCACGATTTTTTTCTGTTGCCTATTTTAAAGCGAAATGGGTTTTCCTGTAGTTTTAGGCGTAAAAGAAAGGCCAGGATAGTTTTAAGAGCTGCATGGCTCTATTCCTCCCCCTTGTGTTGTTTTCAGAAAGTGATTTTTTTTTTTAACCAGCTTACTTTCTGAGATCTGCTCCAATCAGTCTCCCTCCCTCATTTTTACCAGGACCTTTTCTTTCCTTTGATGCTGTTAATCCCATCTTCCATATTATGGACTCTGCGTCCAGCAGCTTTTCTTACTATAAGGCTAGTTCTGAAAGGGAAATTTGATTTTTTAGTTTGATTAGGGTCAGTTTCTTGGCCTGTTTTTGATGGGGGCGGTGATAGAAGATGGTTGAGGGAGACTCAAAGCTGTGACCCCGCCACCGTCTTCCAAGGACCCTGGGATCCAGTCATTTCTGAAGTCTCGCTTCTATTTCATCATCCATTTACTTTGACAAATAATCTTTGGGCACCTGCCCCGAGCGTGACACTGTGCTAAGGATACAGATAGGAATAAACACACTCCAGCCTTCAAGGAGTTTCCAAGCCGCTGGGGAGACAAATAGAAGCACAATTAAGTGCAACCAGGGGTAGCTGCTGTAAAGATGCCATGGAAACACGGAGAAGGCGTCAACGCACCCTCATTGATTTGAAATCAGGCCAATTTCCATAGAAAAGCAACATTTACATCCCCCCAAACTGGAAGGTCTAATGTGACTCACATATTAATGAGAATCAGGGCTCTTGTAGGAGACAACGGGCTGGTTTAAACGATAGCTCTTGAAACAGCCAAGCTGTTATTATAGAAAACGTGCCTGTATAATTAGTGCCGTTTCCTGCACAGAGCTGCGTGCTTCTCACCATCACCATGAGCCTGGCCTCCCTGGCTTTGTTCTCCTCTTCCCCCAGCAATCCTGACAGGTGTCTGGGAAGGAGCAGGGTGGCTGTGCTTGCTGTAGATGCTATCTCCTGCTCTTGGTGGCAGACACCCCAGACTGTAGCTTTCTGTCCTTCGGCGGAAAGGAGTCCTGCACTGAGTCCACCTGCATTCCTGACCCGTGCCGAGCCTCCCCGGCCCAGCCCCTCCCATCACCCCCGGAGGCCCACAGGCTGGCTCCCTGGCTGGCATTTCACACAATCGTGCCCCTTTGTTTGGATATTTCTCAGAAAAAGCCAGCGGGTGGATGTGAGTGCTGGCACAGGAGAGGGCAGGCTGCCATGCGCCCAGCTTCCGCCCACAGCAGTCTTTGTGGGCAGATCTTCATTACACGGCACCGATGTGCGCGTCTTGCGAATGAAATTTTTTGGTTGTTTTTGGGTTTTTCAGTGTTGAATCTGGTATTCAGTTGTGCAAAGGTTAAGTGAGAGATTTTGAGGAGACGTAGATGTGGTTATGCTTGGAAGCCAGCAGCATCTCCACGTGCGATGTCTTCCTAGAGGTCCAGGAGCTCAGAAGCAACCCGAGGCCAGGAGGCGGGAGAGGGATGGTGTAAGCAAGGCCTTCCCCGTGTCAGCCTCAGCGACAGCATCCAGGAGGGGAGCCCGCTGAGGGCAAGCACCGCCCAAAGCTTTCGACCCAAAGTGGGGGCAGGGAGCGGACAGGAGTGTGGGAGAGACGGGGTCGGCGGCCCCACCCCCCCGGCCGCCCCTCCACCAGCTGCCTTGGCTCACGGCCAGGCCTTGAGGAGGTCACTGCAGGGCCAGCGCTGCTCCTGGCTTCTAGGGGTTCAGCGACACCCCGACTCGTCATACAGGGGAGGAGTTCCCTTTGCCAGATAAAGTCTGTAAGATGAGGTTAGAAAGTTCCTGGAGGAAATGAGAAATTCTAGGGGTTGGAAGCAGAGGACTTCCAACCTCCGAGAGGCTCGTCCTAACTCGACCGTCTCCCACGTGGGCTCCCTCCCACCTCCCCTTCCTGGCTTTGACGCTGCCTGAGATGGTCGCCAACCAGACACGCGTGGTCATCCGGGCCGCCGTGGACCAGGGACGGGTCTCCTCTCTCTCTCACCCCCGCCCCGGCGGTTCTGTTCTGTCCCCTCAGTTACCCCCAGACCACTGAGGTGAAGGCACCTCCCCGTGGGGGCTTCTTGGACAAAGCCTTCAGGGGCGTCTCTCCTGCAGGTCTCAGGCCCTGGCCTGGCACCCCTCCCCCACCCCTGCCCACATCTCCTGTCCTGTCCAGCCGTCCTCGCTCACAGCTCATTGTCTGTGATAGCTGTGTCCTTCAGTGAGGTCCATGTGTCCCAGGGACACGGGCCAGACTGATCACACTGCAGACTGTGGGACTCAGAGGGGCCCCTCGGTTCCTGGGAACATGTCTGCCCACAGTGGCATGGATGACCAGCTTCTTTTCATGTCCTCGCTTTCTTCACCCACTTTTAGACCGTTCACTGTGTCTCTGGCTCCTCTGAGCCTTTAGCGTGTACGCCCAGCAGGAAGTGACCAGAAATCTTGTGCTGTCGGAGCGCCAGGCAGCTCTGCCACCAGGGCCCGGGTGCAAGCACGTGTCATTCCGCTTACAAGCTGCGGGAACTGGGCAGGTACTTAATGCCTCCGGGCTTTCGTTTCTGCGCCTACGAAACAGGAACGGTTGTTATGCCTGCCCCGGGGGTCACATACAGACGCGGGCCCTAGAACAGCACCGGGTACGCGGCAGCACCTGATATTACCATCCGTGGTCATTGCTGTTGTTGGTAACATTCGAGGTGGTGGTGAGAACTGTCACCTCCTGAACATGGCGCCCTTCTGGAAGCCCTGGCCTTCTCTCAGGAGGCACGGCTGGTACCCAGGTCAGCGAGCAGGAGGTGGTGACACCGCGCACTGGGCGAGGAGGGGAGTGTGGAAACACTCTGGACGCTCCCCAGGTGTGACGCTGAACCATACGAAATCGCTGGGGCCCGGGGAGAAAACCCCAGATTTCTGTTAATGTGACCCCACGTGTGTCCTGAGCAGTGGGGTCTCCCAGGCTCATCACAGGGGCAAGAGTGTCTGCGTCCCCAGGGGCTCCTCCAACTTTACCTGCCGGCTCTTCCCCGGGGAGCTCGTTAAAATGCAGATTCTGACTCAGTCCGTCTGGGGTGGGGCCCGAAATCCTACACTTCTAACCTGCGCCCAGGGACGCACTGCTGCCCCACCGGCCAGGGAGGGGCAGGGCCCCTGGATGATGTCGGTGGGTGTTGAGTTCTAGCTGCAGAGATCCCAGAATAAATGTTTTCCTTGCAGCATTAGCATATTAAAAACACGATAAGACAAGGGGGTAGCAGAGTCTCTAGCAGCGTGTCACACTTCCACACCACCTGCTTGAAGGGGTCACAGTCTACCCATTTTGCTGCCAGCCCACGAAGCCTATGCAAAAGGACGCTTTTCTTCCCTTTCCTCACTGACCACTCACTGCAGACATTTACTGAGCGCCTCCACGTGAGACAGGCTGGGCTACCGAGCGTGGGAAAATGTCTCAGTCATTCGGCATCCACACCTTTTTGCTGAACTGCATTTTGGTGTAAGCGCTCTGCCACCTGGCAGGGACTCCCGCCTGTGGAGATGCCTGTGGATGTGACCTGCTTCCAGGCCCTTCGCCCTGGTTGCCCTGCCCAGGCTAGAGACTGCTGAGGACTGGAAATGCTCCAGGGGCCTGTGCGTCATCCAGGTAGGTGACCTTTCACAGCCCAGCTGTTGGGACAGCATCCATAAACCTGTCCTGACCGACACCAAGCAGGCAGAGGTGGGGACAGGACCGACAGCCCGTCACATGTACAGAAAGAGAGCTGGCCAGGGCCTTAGCTCTGCTTCCCCCTGGAAACCCCTCAGATTTGGATATAATGAGAGGAAAAGGGAATTCAGATGCTCCGCAGCTTCTAAAACTAGTTCTGTCTTGCTTAACCGAATGTTTGGAGCAGCTAATCTTCACTGATTTTGGCAGCTTTGTAGCCATTTCACTTTTATGCCCCTGAATTGCTAAAAATCACTTCTTTCTTTTTATGAGAAAAGGGTTTTGGAAAATATCTTATTTGCTTGCTCTTCTCTTGAAACCCTCCGTTCACAACCTCCACACCCATTCAAAAACCACACACATGGAAACACAAAAGACCCCAAAGAGCCAAAACAATCTTGAGAAAGAATGAAGCTGGAAGAATCATGCTCCCTGACTTCAGACTATACTACAAAGCTACAGTAATCAAAACAGTATGGCACTGGCACAAAAACAGACACATAGATCAATGGAACAGGATAGGGAGTCCAGAAGTAAACCCACACACTTATGGTCAAGTAATCTACAAAAAAGGAGGCAAGCATATATAATGGAGAAAAGACGGCCTCTTCCATAAGTGGTGCTGGGAAAACTGGACAGCTATATGTAAAAGAATGAAATTAGAACACTCTCTAACACCACAGACAAAAATAAACTCAAGATGGATTAAAGACCTAAATATAAGATCAGAAATCATAAAACTCCTAGTAGAAAACATAGGCAGAACACTCTGATATAAATAACAGCAATATTTTTTTGGATCTGTCTTCGAAAGGGAAGAAAATAAATGCAAAAATAAACAAATGGGACCTAATTAAACTTAAAAGCTTGTGCACATGAAAGGAAACCACAGACAAAATGAAAAGCCAACCTACTGAATGGGAGAAAACATTTGCAAACGATATGACTAATAAAGGGTTAATATCCAACATATATAAACAGCTCATACAACTTAACATGAAAAAAATCAAACAACTCGATTAAAAAATGGGCAGAAGACTTGAACAGACATTTTTCCAAAAAGGATATTCAGATGGCCAACAGACCATGAAAAGATGCTCAATATCATTAATCATCAGGGAAATGCAAATTAAAACCACAATGAGATATCACCTCCCACTGATGATGTCTCATGATGCCAAAATGGCTATCATCAAAAAGAACACAAATAACAAATGTTGGCAAGGATGTGGGGAAAAGGGAACGCTTGTACGTCGGTGGTGGGAATGTAAATTGGTGCAGTCACTGTAGAAACAGTATGAGGTTTCACAAAAAACTAAAAATAGAACAACCATTGGACTGAGCAATTCCACTCCTGGGTATAGATCTGAAAAACAAAAACTCTAATTTGAAAAGATACATGCACCCCAATGTTCACCGCAGCATTATCTACAATTGCCAAGAAATGGAAGCAACCTAAGTATCCATCAACAGATGAATGGATAAGGAAGATGTGGGGTGTGTGCACACACGTGTGCACATGTGCACACACGCGCGCACACACACACACACACACACACGGAATACTACTCAGCCATGAAAAAGAATGAAACTTGGCCATTTGCATTACCCTCTGCCTAAACCATCAAGAAACATAAACAAATAAGTGTGGCTGTGGCCAGTAAAACTTAACTTATAGCACCTTTTTTGTAATAAACTTTTTGTAAATGACTGCTGACTTCTGCTCTATTACATTAAAATCTATTGGTCTATCTTGCACTTGGAATGGATGATTTTGACCATGCAGATGCCCTGAAAGGGTTTTAGGGACCCCCAGGGGGTCACTAGATCACACTTTGAGAACTATTGCTCTAATATTCTTGTTACACAAGGTAATAAGTTTCTTAAGATGAAAGCTACCTTCAGTTGGACCTTCTGTTTCTTGCAGCCAAAAGCAACTTTGCTGATAAACTACTAGGTAGTTTCTCAAGCCAGAAATCAGAAAACCAGCTTCTATCTTGGATCCTGGGAAATGGCAAAGCCCACCACATTTCCTCCTACCAGTTTGCTGTGCCGGCAGGAGAGGAGAAATTGCAGATGCATGTCCAGACTTGGGAGGTCCCAAGAGCCCCCAGGAGCCTTGCTGGGCCCCGGAACATTGCAAGAGAGCTTCAGAAAGCTTCCGTGTTTTAACTGGGAGGAGCATATGTAGCTGGGAGAGAGCCAGGAGAACCAAAGAGACATTGTTTAGACAACAGGTGTATTAGTCAGGGTTCTTCAGAGAAGAACCAACAGAATAAGGAATTGCGGGCCAGGGAAGTCCCACCACCCGCCATCTGCAAGCTGGAGGTGCAGGAGAGCTGGTGGTGTGGATCCAGTCTGAGTCCAAAGGCCTGAGAATCCCGAGAGTCGATGGTATAGGCCCCAGGCTGAGGGCAGAAGAAGACTGATGTCCCAGCTCAACAGTCGGGCAGAGAGAGCAAATTCTCCTTCCTCCATCTTTTTGTTCTATTCAGACCTCCGAAGGATTGGGTGACACCCATCACATTGGGAAAAGCAGTTTGCTTCACTCACTTTGCTGATTAAAATGCTGATCTCGTCCAGAATCACCATCCCAGACACACCCAGAATCACATGTAACCAACTACCTGGGCACCCCATGGTCCAGTCACGTTGACACATACAATTAACTGTCACAACGGGACCAGGAGGGTAAGTCAGCACGAACTCTCTCCTGGGGGACGACGGGATGTGGGTACGCGAAAGGTGTGAGCGTGGGTAGATGACAGTGAAGGGGGAGAGCAAGACCCCCTCTCTGGGATGCTCTAGCATCACATATTCCGGCCCTAACGTGGAACCAGCCTCAGGGAGGAGAGGGGAGGATGAAACCCCCAGTTGACAGAGTCAATCTGAATTGACAAAGATTAACCTACGTCGACTAAGTTGAGGTTGTCTTTTCCGCCAAACAGAGTCGGGGCCTCTTGAGATAGAAACTAAGGTTGATTTTAGAAAATTTAGGAAACTTTAAAACATTTTAATAAACATACATTTTTAGTTTATGTGCTAAAAATTCATCTTCTCTAACAATGGACATCATCAAATTCAAAAATTTTGCCAACCTGAAGAAAAATGATCTCACTCTCATTTTATTTATATTTCCTAATTATCAGCGAGGATAAGTACCGTTCGTATGTCACTGGAGGCATTATTTTTGAATCCACTACGGTGCTTTTGAACCCTGTGCAATTAATGCTCACGAAATAGGACACTCTAGGATCTGAAGAGAACCCACGGGCACAGAAACGGGCGCTGCTACTTCTACCTTTAAACTGAGTAGATTTACAGTTTGTCCGACATTAAGTAGACTGCTTACGGGACGAACTCTTCTAGTTCAAGCTGACCTCTGTCTTTGTGTGCCCTGCTCACCATGGATACTGAACTTTGTTCCAACACGCACCCCTCCTTGCCCACCTTCCTGCTCCCTCCGTCAGCGCCTGCTGGGGCCAAGGCCACGGCCCCAGGCTGTGTTCAGGATCCTGCTACTTCCAAAGCCTGCCTTCTCTTTCCCAACATTCTAATGAGAGCAACACGCACTTCTCTGAATCTAGATTCCACATGCTGAGGCAAGTCATTCTCCATGCTGTGCTATTTCTTCTCTATTAAACAGCCTCCATCTGCTTGCCTGCGGGGGTCATACTCATTTATAAGTTACTTTTATTAAAAACAAGATGCTACACGGGATAAAGAAGGCTGCCTCAAGTCTCACCACTGTAACACAAGAGTTTCTTTCTTTTTTTTAAATTTTAGTGTCTAATCCTTCCTCAGCAACAGACTTTTACATGTTGATAATGCTGTATCGTTACCTAAGTATTTCCCTTGTAAGCACTGGACATCCATCTGCTATGTTTAGTCTACAAACATGATAAATCATAAAAACAATGGTATTACAAATTTGCATAATCCTTGGTTGTTTGTAAAATTCAAATATCATCACATCTCTTTAATTTCCTTTTTTCATTTATTTATTTTTCATTTACTTATTTATTCATGTGTTTATTCAACAAATTATTTATGGTGCTGGGCAATGGGGGTTCACCTATAAATAAGACAGACACTGTCCCTGCCCTTAGGAACCCCACAGTCTGGGAGGGGAGACACTGTCCCTGCCCTTAGGAACCCCACAGTCTGGGAGGGGAGACACTGTCCCTGCCCTTAGGAACCCCGCAGTCTGGGAGGGGAGACACTGTCCCTGCCCTTAGGAACCCCGCAGTCTGGGAGGGGAGACACTGTCCCTGCCCTTAGGAACCCCGCAGTCTGGGAGGGGAGACACTGTCCCTGCCCTTAGGAACCCCGCAGTCTGGGAGGGGAGACACTGTCCCTGCCCTTAGGAACCCCGCAGTCTGGGAGGGGAGACACTGTCCCTGCCCTTAGGAACCCCGCAGTCTGGGAGGGGAGACACTGTCCCTGCCCTTAGGAACCCCGCAGTCTGGGAGGGGAGACACTGTCCCTGCCCTTAGGAACCCCGCAGTCTGGGAGGGGAGACACTGTCCCTGCCCTTAGGAACCCCACAGTCTGGGAGGGGAGACACTGTCCCTGCCCTTAGGAACCCCACAGTCTGGGAGGGGAGACACTGTCCCTGCCCTTAGGAACCCCGCAGTCTGGGAGGGGAGACACTGTCCCTGCCCTTAGGAACCCCGCAGTCTGGGAGGGGAGACACTGTCCCTGCCCTTAGGAACCCCACAGTCTGGGAGGGGAGACACTGTCCCTGCCCTTAGGAACCCCACAGTCTGGGAGGGGAGACACTGTCCCTGCCCTTAGGAACCCCACAGTCTGGGAGGGGAGACACTGTCCCTGCCCTTAGGAACCCCACAGTCTGGGAGGGGAGACACTGTCCCTGCCCTTAGGAACCCCACAGTCTGGGAGGGGAGACACTGTCCCTGCCCTTAGGAACCCCACAGTCTGGGAGGGGAGACACTGTCCCTGCCCTTAGGAACCCCACAGTCTGGGAGGGGAGACACTGTCCCTGCCCTTAGGAACCCCACAGTCTGGGAGGGGAGACACTGTCCCTGCCCTTAGGAACCCCACAGTCTGGGAGGGGAGACACTGTCCCTGCCCTTAGGAACCCCACAGTCTGGGAGGGGAGACGCTGTCCCTGCCCTTAGGAACCCCACAGTCTGGGAGGGGAGACGCTGTCCCTGCCCTTAGGAACCCCGCAGTCTGGGAGGGGAGACACTGTCCCTGCCCTTAGGAACCCCGCAGTCTGGGAGGGGAGACACTGTCCCTGCCCTTAGGAACCCCGCAGTCTGGGAGGGGAGACACTGTCCCTGCCCTTAGGAACCCCACAGTCTGGGAGGGGAGACACTGTCCCTGCCCTTAGGAACCCCACAGTCTGGGAGGGGAGACACTGTCCCTGCCCTTAGGAACCCCACAGTCTGGGAGGGGAGACACTGTCCCTGCCCTTAGGAACCCCACAGTCTGGGAGGGGAGACACTGTCCCTGCCCTTAGGAACCCCACAGTCTGGGAGGGGAGACACTGTCCCTGCCCTTAGGAACCCCACAGTCTGGGAGGGGAGACACTGTCCCTGCCCTTAGGAACCCCACAGTCTGGGAGGGGAGACACTGTCCCTGCCCTTAGGAACCCCACAGTCTGGGAGGGGAGACAGACCCCATCGTGTGATTTCCATGCATTTACCCACTTGAGCCAGGCGTTCATGTTGTATCTGCACGAGCATCAAAACAGAGAATACCTGTTTTTGAAATGATTTGCTGTTCACATACAAGTGGCCAGAAGAGTGGCTGTCCTGTGTGTGTTTTAGCTGATGGAGTCATTTCCTCAAGGCTGTAATAAAAGCAGAACCGTGAAAGGTACCTGAAGACTCGCCATCCACTCCTGGGGTTTAATCTCCAGATACCACTCCCGCCCTCCTACTGCGGCAGGACGGCCAGTCAGATAAAAACGCTCTTTTCAATGAGAAAAACAATTAAGCACTGAATATGTGAGAACAAGAAAAAGCAAGATAAGAATAGGACACGCCAGCCGGCTTTGCGAGACGTATTTCTAACGGGTGGATGCAGCTTTCTCACCAGAGTCCATCCTTTCTGGACTCTTCCACGTTAATAAGGAGGAAGTCGGCGAGACAGTTAAGAAACTAGCACTTATTCTAGTTTAACTCTAGGCCCGTTATGAGGAAAACTGTTTCACGTCTCAGGCCTAGAACTAATCATTAACCCTTGAAAAAACTTATTTAAAAAATAAAACTTAAAGCCTACAAGCTGAAAGGAGGGCAGCCAGCCCTAACCCTAGGATGCCTTTCGCTAATTTCAACCGTTATTAATGTTCCGCCCACTTTGTGACACTGGCTTGTGCGTATATTTTTTGCTGAATTATTTGAACACAGATTACAGGCATCACAACACTCCCCCTAAAGTGTCAGAGCACACCTCCTGAGGACAAAGACACCCTCTCCCACGACCGCCGTGCTGCTACCACACCCGGGAAGCGTGTCACCAGCTCCCAGGCTCACCTAACATGCAGCTGCGCTGCCCAGGCGTCGTGTGCCGGCTGGAACAGGCTGCCGGCCCTGCCGCCTGGGCACTGAGCCCTGCCTCCACCCTGTCCACTGCCTTCCAGAACCAAAAGCCCGACGTGGGGATGAGGCTGTCCGGAGACGTGCCAGGCACCTTCGCCCAGCAGCTCAGACCCCTGATGCGGACGCCTCCCCACGCCCGCGTCACCGAGGCCACGTCCCGACCCCGTTGGCTGAGCTGATGGGCCACCCTGACCCGGCCCGCGCTGCAGCTGTGCAGGCGTATTTCAAATGGCAAGTGAAGATGTTAATCTTGCATCACAGGACTGGACACAGACATTCCGACCGCCGCCTGCACAGAACGCTGCCGAGAAAAACGGCTCTCAGCAGCAACGCCCGGGAGCTCCCATTTCACTAACATTTACGTCAGCAGAGAGGTGCTCGGAACAGCAAAGGCGCTTCAGCTTCGTAGAAAAGGGTAAGGAAATGCTCTGTATGGAGGAAGATCAAACCGTTGAAGGCGGAGGGAGACGCTGCCCCGTTCTCCTGTCCCTCGCCTATCTCCCCCCTCCCCGAGCCTGTCCCAGTATCAGCGCAGGGGTTCAAATTCCTGAGGTCCCAGCGGCCACCTGCAGGGACCATCACAGGGCAAGCACGATGACAAAGACTCAGGGCCAGGACGACGGCCCCGTGGCACAGACACTTGCTGGCCCTGGTCACCTGCAGGTCAGGGCAGGATGAGGGCCCTGCAGGGCCGCTGCCCGCTGCCCGAGGGGAAGAGGTCCTGGGGTCAAGGGCACAGGCTCTTTGCGGCGCCGGCAGAGGGAGCCTGCTGTGAAGACAGAAAGCCTGAGGGAAAGGAAAGGCAGGGAGTGAATGAAAATAGGAACAGGCTCACTGTTCTGACAGGCCAGACGCTCAATGAACGTGGTCCTTCAGTGAGAAGGAGTATCTTGTTGGACATTTAATCCCACCGGCAAGCTTTGGGCTTTCTGTTTTTGCCCACGGTAACGCCCCAACAAAGGGCTGCAGCCTTGCTGGTGCAGGAAAAGAGGGGAAGAGTGGACACTGGATGGACCACCCCCCTTCCTTTCACGCAGACGGTCCTGCGGGCTGTGTGGTGGTTACCTAGGAAACAGCGTGGATGTGAAACTCCAGGAAATGCGTGGTCAGGCGGCAGGAGATGCAACTGATTTTTTTCTTTTTTTTGCGGGCATTGCGTGATGCCAGGCCATTTTCTTAACCCCTCTGCACCAGTTTCCTCATGTCCGAGGAGGAGATCAGATCTACCTTGTGTGTGTGCGAGTGTGCACGAGCACGTGTGTGTGTGTAAGGCGCCTCGGCCGGCTGGTGGACACAGGGGGAGCTCAGTGTGGATGCTTTCCTTTCTATGCCCACTCACCAGGCACCACTGAATAACTGGGACGCAGATCTGGTAGAGAAACAGCTGAGGTGATACACGCGAAGAGCAGGCACTGTGAACTGGGCCTTGCCCTCTCCACCGCTGGGGACCTTCCGCCACCATACGAAGGAGCATCACTAACCTGATGGGTGACAGACTGCTGGCCCAGCTGACGTCACGCTGACAGCCAGACAAGACAGCGAGTCACTGGACCAGCGAGCCGCCGACCGCCAGCCCTAGTGAAGTTGTCCAGGACACGGGGCCCCAGAGGGACTGGCCCTGGACAAATCGCACTCAGCCACCCCTCAAACCTGGCTTAATAATAAGTGCTTTGTCTTAATCCATCAAACCCGAGGGCGGTTAGTTACAGAGCAAAAGATAGCAGAGGGGCTTCCCTGGTGGCGCAGTGGTTGAGAGGCCGCCTGCCGATGCAGGGGACGCGGGTTCGTGCCCCGGTCCGGGAAGATCCCACATGCCATGGAGCGGCTGGGCCCGTGAGCCATGGCCGCTGAGCCTGCGTGTCCGGAGCCTGTGCTCCACGGCGGGAGAGGCCACAACAGTGAGAGGCCCGCGTACCGCAAAAAAAAAAAAAAAAAAAAAAAAAAAAGATAGCAGAGATAATCACTATTACTAGGGCTTTCTTCCCGAGATGGCCATATTCCCCAGAATCCCCTCACCAACATCCTGTTCCCTACACCTGGCTGCCAGCATGCTGAGAGCCAAGGAGAAGCCTGGGGGTTCAGAATTCAGTAGTAATACTCACCACGTCCCCTGAATAAATGAGGGCCAACTACAAAGTCTGGGCGGGGGGCACAGTGTCCACACAGAAGACTGCCCTCACTTCTGACAGGTACAAGTTTGAGGGGTTCCCCAAACCACCCTCCGTTTCAATAATCTGCCAGAAGGACTCATAGAACTCACTGAAAGCTGTTCTGCTCCTGCTTATGGTTTATCACAGGGAAAGCACGTGGGTTAAAATCAGCTGAGGGGGGAGAAACATGGGAGGTGTCCCGGGGTGTCCGACAGAGGGCCAGGGGCCCAGTGGTCCTCTCCCCGTGGGGACGTGGACACATTAAGCCCCTGCCGTCGATGTGAGACCACACACATGGAGCATCACCCACGAGGTCGATGACCTGAACCTGTGAGCCCAGAGTTCCTACTGGGGCTTGACCACCTCCCGGCCTACCCAGCAGCCTCTTGCCCCAGCTCCTCCTGGACGCTGAGGCCTTTGGTCTCTAGTTCCTGGGAGGTCTCACCTGGTACCGTGTGGCCCAGAACCCCAACTGCAAGTCATTCCTTAGACAGTCAGTGGCCAAAGCCCCCCAAGCGAACAGCGCACTCGTATCAGGCAGGACATTCCAGGGGCCTGGAAGTCACCTCCCGGCAGCCGAGGGGAGAGACCAGACCTCTCCTGGGTGAGATTAGTTCTCCACCACACAGGCCACCCCTGGCTTCTGGCCAAGGCTCTCTTACAGCAAAGCAGTCATCTTTGAGAATCTATACTTGATATAGTATTTATCAGACTGAGCAATAGGAAACAACCCATCGATTTACCCTACAAGGCCAGTACATGTATTTCCATCTTTTGGTACTAAGTTGATTACTTTTCCCCTCGTGATAAACTTGTACAGAACTATGCAGCATAAAAATGAGCTGACAGTTGGGTCAACCCAGTTCTTCCCCAAGCTAGTCATTTTATTACGTCCTGAATAGGCTCTAACTCCATTTCTCACTATATTTGATCATCAACATCAGTATTATTGTCAGACGTGTTTACATAGGGTGGTTGAGTCCCACCAACAAGGCCAGCGTCGCCCCCGTATCACAGTGTGGCAGCCTGACAAACGAAAGTCAAAAGGTTACACTTCATCAGAGTCCCACTGAGTCATCGACAATGGGACCAGGGCATCATCACAACCTACGACGCTCCGTGAGTGATGCCACCCAGTTCTGTAGGCTTCCACTCGACCATTCCGGTTCCAAAAGCAAGCGTGGTGTCGGCAACAGACAGCCCCACCCTCTCAGGCAGCCGGTGTACCCGGGCTAAGCGCCCCCACCATCTCGTGTTCCGAGTCTCTCTCAAGGCACCAACATAACGTTGGATTTCCTTCACTGCACAAACCATCTACTTACTCACTCCTTTATCCTCAGCTCCCGTTCCACATTTATCATCTGATTTTTAACAGACTTGTCCACCTCTGTTCGAAAGGATGCTAGGCTCAGCCTCCGTGCTGGGTTGGCAGCAGCAATGGTAGTCTGGCAAGCCCCCCCTTCAGTGCCCCCGTCCTTTCTGTAGGGGAGGGTTTTTGCCAGATAAGATCAAGGCACAACCCACTCCCTCTGGCCCTTAGGGATTCTGACATAAAGATGGGAGGGCACAGTGAGAGTCTCGTGCTTAGGCATCAACCCTACTACTGGCCAGTGGTTGCTGCCCTGGTCCCAGGACCACTGCATCCAGAAAACGGAAGTTGAGGTGATGTGGGAAACGGCTGTACAGTCCTATCAGCATCCCTCCCACTTGTACCCCAGATACCACAGAAAAGTGGAGGAACCTCCCCGGTGGACCATCCACGGCCCCCTTCCTGTTGAGTGTGAGCACACATTCACAGAGGTGTGTAAGCCGGCCCTCCTTGCAGGAATCATTGCCCGTTCCAGTGATCCACCCGACTATTTCTCAGGATGAGAGTGGGGTCCTCGATGGGAAGAAATGCGACTCCGTGGTCCAAATTGGTACAATACCTTCTGTTCCAGTCCTTTTACAGTATTTCGTACAACTGCCTCTTCCACCAGGCACGCAAAACCTAACTCAGAGTGTCTACTGCCACGGCGGCGGGGCCGGGGGAAGCAGCACAGCGCCACCTGCCGGCGTGGGCATCACCCTCCCCCGGAGCAGCCTCCGTCCTTCCTGCACAGACTGTACGGCTGCCATTTTGTGCCTCACGAGGAGTATATCTAGATTCAGCCCATCTCTGCATTGCTGTGGTACCCACACGTCCACCGAGTTCGTGGACCCACGAGGCCACCTCAAGGATGGCCACCTGCCCGTCCCAACCTCTCCCGATCCCCGAAGGGGGAGCTTCTCGTGGGCAGCGAGCACGCCCTACACTGATGCACCCCTCAAACTCCCAGAGTGACTCCTACAGGGCTGTGCCCCACGCGGGCGGCCCTTTGACAGGCCAGGCTCCGCTGCCCGTCTGCCTGACCCTAGGGCCAGGCCACTGGCCACAACCCCTGAGTCATTAAAAGCCCAAACATAGAGACAAGTAGCTCGCCTTCCAGGCCACCGAGCTGACGGCTTCCTTCCTCCTTCAGCTACAGCGGCAGCTCTCCGGACGGGATGCTGTGCGCTCGCTTCAGAACTGCCAGCCACAAGCCAAGCAGCCCTTTGCTGGTCAGGAGAGTTGTTGACAGGGCGAACCAGGCGGCTCCAGAGTTAGTCCTGGGGGAGGTGCCCTCTCCTCCTCGTGTTCCGTCAGCGCCCTTTCCTGTGCGAACCATCTCCATCCACTACGGGACGCCCTTCGCACGCCCCTCTCTAGAGAGCATTTCTCTGACGTCACCCAAGACCCTACGGGTCTTTCAGGTTCGAGGTTATCTTAGGTCCTTCAGCCATCGGGGCGGTTTCAAATAATGTTCAAAGCAGGCTAGGAATGATCTTTGCAATGGAAATTTTCCGGAATTCTCCAGCGGGAATCCCAGCGGTCACTGCCAGGCGGGATCCACAGGCTTCTGCCGTAAGCCCCGGTCTGCACCCGACGCGGTTCACCGTACAGATAATCTCTCCGTACTTCGCCCGGTCGCGTGAGCAAGCTGGGGGCTCAGGCCATCTCGGTGACGACCCCTCGGCTGTCGAATCAACAGTAATAAAGCCGGGGGTGGCTTCACCTGCCTCCTGGTTTATAATACTAGAAGGGGAGGCATTCTCCAGTCAGACACAACATCCGTCCCCATGAAGCATTCAGGTAAAGGACACACAACCACTTCACAGAGTCTGCCGGAACATTTCAGTTTTCATCCAAACTTTCACCTCAGTCCCACCGACTCTTTCCTCCCCGTATCCTCCGAATCTAACTGTAGCTCTGGTAGCAGAGTGCACGGCCCCCGTGTCAAGGATCTCCCAAAGCACCTCGTCCCCCCGCCCCCCCCCCCAAGCCTTCTGCCCCCTCACGGGCACACATCCTGGGCTCCCAGCTCGGGGCAGGGGAGGGGGATTGCCCAAGAGACCTGGGCTCTTAGCCAGTCTGTGCCCTGATTAGACTATGGGGCCGTCACCTCATGAAATTCTTGGTCAGCTGTCTCATTGTCATCTGTGCCTTCCAGCTTTTAAAATTCCTCCAAACCAAGGCGAACGAAGCAGATTTAGGGCCCTTCAATGTGGAGGAACCAGCAGAGGCTCCCATGGGTCCATCTGACTTCGGAGAGTGCTGCAGCAAGACCTTTATTCTGATCCCATCAATGTCTGCTTAACTTCTCCAATAGGAACCGCTCACAGATTTGAACCCCACTGGGACCGGCTCCGACTTTCCCCTTTGTCTCTTCCCCATTATCTCGCAGATCTCAGCCATCTGTGTCTTTGGCTTAACTATCCCGTTTGGTGGCAGCCCTGAGTTAGCTCGGAGCAGCCCGAATCCAAGCGTGGCGCAGCCTCAAGATGCATCCTGACACCCCACTTTCACTTGGCTTATTGCAGAGAACAACACGCAGGACGGACACTCATTCGCTTGTCCTTTGTTACTCCACATTTTCTCACGCGTCCAGTGAGCTAACTACTCAGGGGCTGGAGCCATGGTGAGACTTTTACCTCTGATAACTAAGTGCGGCACAGCTCCAGTTCTACACCTTGGCTGACCTGGGGTCCCCTAGGAACCACAGGTTCATCACCCCCCACCCCATCATCCCCCCCTCTTCTTGAACCATATGTTTCCGTGAGTCAGGGTCACACGAGCAAATGTCACTTCTGACACCAACTGTGAAGCATCTGGGCCAACTGTGAGGTTGGAGGGAACGGTCTCCAAGACTATTCTTGCTTCAGATACCAACTGCAAGGTCAAAGGTCCCCAAGAGCACCCTCAGGTTTGGTAATTCACTAGGAGGACTCAGAACTTTACCGAAAGCTGTTACCCTCGCAGTGACAGTTCTGTTTTGTTTTCACAGGGAAAGGATACAGGCTAAGATCAGCCAAGGGAAGAACGCAAAGGGCTGAGTCCAGAGATGAACCAGACACAGGGCTTCTGTTGTCCTTCCATGGAGTCAGGACACGTCACTGCCCTGCATCCACGTGTGACACTGTGCACGGAGTATTGCCAGCCTGGGGCGCTCGCCTGGAGCTCCGTGTTCAGAGTTTCTCTTGGGCTTCAGGGGCGTGTTCGTGGACATCCCAGCCCACACGCCAAACCCCACCACTCCCTCTCCCCACACGGCCTCCCCTTGGTCCTAGGGGTGCACACGGCAGGCACCTTTTCTGTACTAAGTTTCAATAACCTGCCCTCAGGAAGACCCTGGGCTGGGAGAGAGGCTCATCTCTGCGCTAGAAGTGGGCTTGGAGCAGACTAGGCAGGAAGTTCAGACATCCTAGGATGTGGCACATGGTGCAGGGTCTGGTGGATATGACCTCTTGGCTCTATAAATGTCTCCCATGGGGCAGGGCAGGGCCCAAACTGGGAAGATCATGCCTGCGGTTGGATCAGATCCTGTTACTAGCGAATCTTACTGGCCCTTATCAAATTTTTAACCAGACTGCTTTCTTCCATCACCATAACTGCACTATTACCTCTGATTTCAGCTTTCAGGCACTAGATGATCCAAAAGCTACCTGTGGCTATCTTCATGGGACAGAAGCGTGCTACAGCCACAAGTCCACCTGCAGAATCCTGGCTGCAGAAAGAGGCTCTGACCCTCCTTCCTTGCCAGGTTTTCAAGAAGCCTTAGAACAAGAGGCTAAGGGACTGGGAGGGCTCTCAAAAGGCTTGAACGTGCAGATCACGTGCGGACATGTGTGTCTGGAGCTGCGGCCGGTGGGCCACACAGCCAGTTTGCCAGAACCTCTACGCTTTCCTCCTCTGCTTCAGGAAGTGACCAGCACCGTGCACAGTCTTACCGAGGACACACAGCAACACGAGAGAACTCCAGGAACTCAGTGAACGGTCCTCAACAGTCGTCTGCCATTGGGCATGCTCTGGGCTGCCCAAAGGGGCCCTGGGGCAGAGGTCAGGAGTAACGGCTGTGCAGGCTATCCCATAAATGTCTATGCCGCCGCCCGAAATATTTACCGCAAACGGAGAAATCCATCAGATTGCCACTGTCGCTCTCACGCTGCCATTTAAATACACTCCAGGCCCAACGTCTCACAGCCTTCTCAACCAACTGCCTTCCAACTTCAGATTGTGTTTTTACTCCCTCATTTAACCTGTAGTATTTTTTAAAAATAATATTCCTAAGCATACCTCTCGTGAAACCCCTGGTCTCTAAGAGCCTCTAACACCTGCCAGGCCAGGAACGTGCTCAGCAGATGGTAACAGCTGGTCCTCCAGGGCCACCAGGAACCTGGAAGCTCACCCAGCCCTGACAGCTAACCGAACTCACGTCAACCTCACACTTATTCATCCCTAGTAGCGTTTAACCACAGATTTTGTCTGTATAAAACAACGGGGCAACGACCAGGTGTTAACAATTGCCCACCTCTTACCAAACTGCAGTCCGTCCCGCCTCCACGGCCCCCAGGCTGAAGCAAGCACACAGGTGAACGCTGCACCTGTAACAGGCTGAGGGTCTGCTGACGACAGAACCCTCTTCCGGCTGCAGCGAGCTGATTTCACATCTGCTTGTCCCACCCTCTCTTCCTCCCCGCCCACAAAGTTCACGCTAGCCCTGTTCACCCCTCCCTGCAGAGAAAAGCCTGTCCTCTTCCATCCTGCATGCTTGTTGCACGCTTCTGAGATCGGAGCACTCTCCCTACGGTAACACTCTTTTCCATTAAAGTCGCTCCATCTCTAAGTCTGAATGTGTCTTACTCGACAGTAGGGTCCCAGCTCTGGCCACTGCCCCCACGGGTGACCCGTCCATCAGCTGGGGTGCTGACCCTCAGCCCTGCCGGGGGTGACAGCCCCCGCGGCTGTGGCCACTCTCCTCCTTCAGGACTCCTCCCAGCTTTTCAGCCTGTCGCCATCATATGGCTGATGCGCGGCGGATTCCTGAGCCCCTCAGCAGCAGCTGCTGGAGGATCAGGGCAGGCAGCTATTGGTCTGTCTGGGTCTCCTCGACTGTCTGACCACAACGCCGCCGTTCCAAGGACAGGAGAGGGAGAAGGGAGCCATTTTTACTGATACTTCGGATGCCAGGCCGTCAAGCGGTTTTCTTTATTTCCAGTTTTGGGAGGTCATCAGCGATGAGCATGGGATCGACCCCACGGGCAGTTACCATGGAGACAGTGACCTGCAGCTGGAGAGAATCAACGTGTACTACAATGAAGCTGCCGGTGATTATTGGAAGCTTTCCTGCCCCCTCACCTTGCTTTCTGTTCTGCGGCAGACGCAATGTATTAGGAACATGCAAATGACAAAGAAAGGCTTCCTGCATGCATTTTTAACTGCTCAAAAACACACTTCAGAGCTCCTGAAGTCTCCTGCATGTTTGTCATGACGAGGCAGGCCATTATCTCCCTTTGTAGAGCAGAAGCCGCCTCTAATCTCCTACTTTTGTCTCATCTGGAATTTTCCCTGCTGAATTCTGCCGTAAGAGGCCCAGAGAGCAGGGCGCTGTCTGTGATTCCTTTGCCTACCGCAGCTCTGAGTCCTGCTCTGTCCCCGCAGGTAACAAATACGTGCCTCGGGCCATCCTGGTGGATCTGGAGCCGGGCACCATGGACTCGGTCAGGTCTGGACCCTTCGGCCAGATCTTCAGGCCCGACAACTTCGGTATGTAGCGTGGTCCCCGAGCACCGGCTCGGGAGGCCCACTTCCTTCTAAATCCCGTGGAGGTCACAGCTCACTGCTGAGTGCCCCGCTGGAGGCTGCGTGTCCACAGAGGCCCTGAGTCCTGGCCTAACTGCCCCCGGTCCACGGGCTGTCGCTCCTCTGGTCCCTCTCCGCACAGCTCAAAGGACGGGGTCCGCCTGCAGAGGGTCCGTCCCACGGCAGAGCAGCCTGGGGAGGGCAGAGAATAAAGAGCGAAGGGAAGCTTCCAACAGCAGCTCCCAGGTGACTGGTCATCTCAGAGGGCCAGTGACAACAGGCAAGCATTTCCTGGAGCGAAGGCCAAAGGCACAGGTTAGGAGCGGCTGAGACAGCTGCTTGGAGTGGCCTCTTCTGATCACGTGTGCCTCCACCCTGCCTGCTCCTAGTAGCTGATTTAAGTATTTTAAATACTGAACGCAGGCCTGAGCAAACCGGCTGTGAACACGAGGCCCTTCCCCCAGACGCAGGCCCAGGTCCACCCAGTAATGAAACGTCCTTCCCCTACGATCCCAGCACTACTGGCAGAGTGGCAGGAAGCGCGACGTGCTCTTTGCAGCCCCACAAAGAAGCAGGACAGCTTCACCTGAGTTGCCAGAATGAGGCGGCTGCCTGGAAGCTGACGCGGTCAGAGCAGCGCTGGTGACAGCTCTCAGCTGGGAGCCACCCAGCCAGTTCTGGGTGCAAAGTCCCCCCACCCGACCCCAGATTGTAAAGGACTCGGATTCCTGTTTCATGGGGGTCCAGGAAGAGACTGGAGATGCTTAGCTAGTGAAGAGAGCACCTGGGGAGCATGAAAACTGCAGGAACTGAAAAGCACGGAGAAGACAGCGTCACCAGCTAAGGGCCCCGACCAGGACCCCGGGCTACGTGGCCTGTGTCGCTAGACGGGGAGGTACCTCCGAATGAGCACCTCCATAGCTGACTGTCCTTCCCAGGCCCCCTTCTGCGTGTCTTGCCTGTAACACCCCTCTGGAAGGAGACCAGTCAAGGACAGGCTGGAGGCTAAATAGCCCAGCTTCCCTGACTCAGGGGGGCAACTCAGTGATGGGGTCTCTTACGGACCCCAGTGCAGAATGCCGCTTCCTTCCTTCCTTTCCCCGCTCCGTCCCCATTGCCCTCCCAGGCTTCCTGGGATCAGCCCCCTAACAAACTTCCACTCAAATCCTTGTCTCAGGCCCAGAAATAAATCCAACCACCTACAGTCAATCTTCGACAAAGGAGGCAAGAACATACAATGGAGAAAAGCATCTCTTCAGCAAGTGGTGATGGGAAAACTGGACAGCCGTGTGTAAATCAATGAAGTTAGAACACACCCGCTCAACACACGGAACAATAAACTTGAAATGGCTTAAAGACTTAAACACAGACATGATACCATAAAACTCCTAGAAGAGACCATAGGCAAAACATTCTCTGACATAAATCGTAGCAATATTTTCTTAGGTCAGTCTCCCAAGGCAATAGAAATAAAAGCAAAAATAAACAAATAGGACCTAATCAAACTTAAAAGCAAAGGAAACCATAAACAAAACGAAAAGACAACCTATAGACTGGGAAAAAATACATGCAAATAATGCAACCGACGAGGGGTTAATTCCAAAATACGTAAACAGCTCATACAGCTCAATATCAAAAAAAGAACAAACAATCAAAAAATGAGAAGACCTAAACAGACATTTCTCCAAAGATATACAGGTGGCCAACAAACACATGAGGATATGCTCAACATCGCCAATTATCAGAGAAATGCAAATCAAAACTACAATGAGGTATCACCTCCCACCAGTCAGAACGGCCATCATCAAAACGTCTGCAAATAATAAATGCTGGAGACGGTGTGGAGAAAAGGGAGCCCTCTTGCACTGTTAGTGGGGCTGTGAATCGGTACAGCCACCACAGAGAACAGTATGGAGGTTCCTCAAAAAGCTAAAAATAGAGTCACCATATGGTCCCAGCAATTCAACTCCTGGGTGTATATCCGGAAAAGACAAAAACTCTAATCTGAAAAGATACATGTACCCTAATGTTCATAGCAGCACTATTTACAATAGCCAAGATATAAAAGCAACCTAAATGTCCACCGATAGATGAACGGATAAAGAAGATGTGGTCTCTGTATACAATGGAATATTACTCAGCCATAACAAAGAATGAAATTCTGCCATTTGCAGCAACATGGATGGACCTAGAGGATATTATACTAAGTGAAGTAAGTCAGACAGAGAAAGACAAATACTGTATATCACTTATATGTGGAATCTAAAAAAATAATACAAATGAATTTATTTACAAAACAGAAACAGACTCACAGACATAGAAAACAAACTTACGGTTTCCAAAAGGGAAAGGGGGAGGGGGAGGGATAAATTAGGAGCTTGGGATTAACATATACACACTACTATATATAAAATAGATAAGCAACGAGGATTTCCTGTATAGCACAGGGAACTATATTCAACAGCTTGTAATAACCTATAACGGAAAAGAATCTGAAAAAGAAATATATATAAAACTGAATCACTTTGCTGTTCACCTGAAACGCAATACTGTAAATCAACTATACTTCAATAAAGTAATAAAATATTTAAAAAGAGCATTTTATAATTAAAACGAATAGAGTAAAATCCTTGTTTCAGGGCAGGGGCACTGACCTCAGACCAAAGGGGAGGCCGTGGTGCACTTTTCTCGTGCACTGTGTGCAACACGCTGCCGCAGCCCGATGGCGGGACCCTCATAACAAACTTACGGTGTCTGGCGGGGTGCAGCAGGTTCTCTGCTGGGGGCCATGCACAGCCGACCGTCCAGGCTGCTCCATCTGCAGCTCGGGTCCCCCAGCACCCCTCAGGTGGTTAGCAGAATCCAGTTGCCCGCAGTCTGGGGTCTGAGGCCCCTGCTGGCTTCCTGGCGGTCGGCCAGAGGCCGTGCTCAGCTCCTGGAGGTGCCCGCCGACACCAGTACGTGGCCCGCAACCCGGCAGCCTCACCTTCAAGGCCACCAGGAGAGGACCTCCACTGCACTGAAACTCTGAAGGCTTCTGCCACCAGCTGGAGCAAATTCTCCCTTAAAGGGCTCACGTGATTAGTGAAGGCGCGGCCAGGTAATCTCCCTATTTTAAGGTCAACTGATTTGGGGCCTGAATTACACCTGCAGAATCCCTTCCCACAGCACTGAGATTAGCGTTCGATTGAATAACTGGGAAAAGGTGTGTGCACCCGGGGCTGGTGAACTTTGGGGCTTCGAGTTCTGCCTACCAGGAACGGACAGCTTGGGGACCGAAACAAACATGGTTCCTGGAACCTCGGTTCCGACGATCTGGATCTGCGTTCATAAAGGACGTGAGTTTTCTACTTAGTAGCTGTAGGGCTTTAGGCAAGTATTTTAATCTCTCTGAGCCTTAGTCCTGTCCAGGAAGCTGCTTCAGAACAGGCTTTGTGGCTTCTTGTCAGGAATTCTGCGCGGGGGACCGAGACAGGCTAGTTCTGGAATATCTTTCACTGTTTGAATATTTGATTTTCAGGTCCCTTTGACCACAGAAGTCTATGCCTCTACGTGATCATTCTTGGAAGAGTTAATATACTTGCTCATCAGAATAAGGCCTTAATGGATTGGTATTAAATTATCTTCTTGGTAAGGATTTTCATGAGGGGGTGGAGCCTGTGTGCTCAAGGTGGGGGAAGGGCAGCAAGAGGTGGGCAAAAATGAAAAAGGCAGCTGAGCCAGCCTTGCAACCTCCCTGAGGACTGGCTCCAGTTCAGTGGTTCAAATTTGCCAGTGCAGGAAGTTAGGACGGAAACTTCTGTCTTAGGCTCTGGACTCGCGGCAGCAGCCCCGCAGGGACAGGCCCCACTCGGACGTACGCCTGCGCTTCCTGGTTCCCTTGTCTTGCTTTCTCATCACCTCCTTCCAGCCCAGCAGTAAGGCCGGAGAGCAGGTCTGGGCCTGGGTTAACACTGGTCAGCCTCGACAGCTCACCTGTGCCCCATCCTCGGCTTCATTCCTCCGACCTCAGTCCTGGGATCTCAGAGGGACCCAAGCTCGCATGAATTACAAAACTATGCAACCAATGAAATGAGAACACTTCCTAATATCATACACAAAAATAAACTCAAAATGGATTAAAGACCTAAATGTAAGACCAGACACTGCACAACTCTCAGAGGAAAACACAGGCAGAACACTCTATGACGTAAATCACCGCAAGATTCTTTTTGACCCACCTCCTAGAGAAATGGAAATAAAAACAAATGCGACCCAATGGAACTTAAAAGCTTTTGCACAGCAAAGGAAACCATAAACAAAATGAAAAGACAACCCTCAGAATGGGAGAAAATATTTGCAAATGAAGGAACTGACAAAGGATTAACCTCCAAAATATACAAGCAGCTCATGCAGCTCAATAATAAACAAACAAACAACCCAATCCAAACATGGGCAGAAGACCTAAACAGACATTTCTCCAAAGAAGACATACAGACTGCCAACAAACACATGAAAGGATGCTCGACATCACTGATCATTAGAGAAATGCAAATCAAAACTACAATGAGATATCATCTCACACCAGTCAGAACGGCCATCATCAAGAAATCTACAAACAATAAATGCTGGAGAGGGTGTGGAGAAAAGGGAACGCTCTTGCACTATTGGTGGGAATGTAAATTGATACAGCCACTATGGAGAACAGTATGGAGGTTCCTTAAAAAACTAAAAATGGAACTACCATACGACCCAGCAATCCCACTACTGGGCATAGACCCTGAGAAAACCATAATTCAAAAAGGGTCATGTACCACAATGTTCATTGCAGCTCTATTTACAATAGCCAGGACATGGAAGCAACCTAAGTGTCCATCGACAGATGAATGGATAAAGAAGCTGTGGCACATATATACAGTGGAATATTACTCAGCCATAAAAAGGAACGAAATTGAGTTATTTGTAGTGAGGTGGATGGACCTAGAGTCTGTCATACAGAGTGAAGTAAGTCAGAAAGAGAAAAACAAATACCATATGCTAACACATATATATGGAATTTAAAAAAAAAAAAAAAGGTTCTGAAGAACCTAGGGTCAGGACAGGAACAAAGACACAGATGTAGAGAATGGACTTGAGGACATGGGGAGGGGGAAGGGTAAGCTGGGACGAAGTGAGAGAGTGGCATGGACATATATACACTACCAAATGTAAAACAGATAGCTAGTGGGAAGCGGCCGCATAGCACAGGGAGATCAGCTCGGTGCTCTGTGACCACCTAGAGGGGTGGGACAGGGAGGATGGGAGGGAGACACAAGAGGGAGGGGATATGGGGATATACGTATATGTATAGCTGATTCACTTTGTTATAAAGCAGAAACTAACACGCCACTGTAAAGCAATTATACTCCAATAAAGATGTTAAAAAAAACCCACAAAACTATGCAACTGTAAAAGTCACCTGCGAATCTGCACGGCACACACGAACCCCACGAGCTAACTAAAATTTGACTGTGCAGCGCCCAGTACACATAGGTGTCTGGCTGCACATTGCTTCTCTATCCTGTAATTCACCAAATCTCTCCCCGCTTCACCCAAAGCAAGCAAGTGGTCCGCGGCCATGCGCCCCCTGCCGGCCAGTGCGGGGAAATGACTGGTCCAAGACGTCTGGTTTCCTCCCAGGCAAAGCGCACGCACGTGCCTCTCACCCTCCCTCTTCACAGCTCTGTTCGAGCTCTCTCAGGGCATCCCTTTCCTATATAATGCGTCTCTATCTTCTTTAATCTCCATCTTTCTTCTAGTTATCAAAAAAATTTAAAGTATTCCTTTATATCCAGACAATGATACTAATTGTGAAGGATGGATGATCCAGTTGTTTAAGGGCTGTGTGCATCTAAGATACTCCTGCTCCTGGAGGCGCCACCCATACCATATCAAAAGTATTTAAATTTCCGTTTTGTAAAGTTTTTACTTTATTATAACTTATATGTTATCATATAAAAGTTAAGTTGCATTTGACTAATTGATGTGCTATGTTTCATTTAATTAAACATTAATTTAACTATTGCAGGTTTTTCTTTTCATATTTTGGAGTTGTCACCTCCACACCCCATCTTCTCAGGTCCTGAAAACTAGCACGGGCTATGCTTACAGGTACCCAGTGGAAAATTGGCTTTGCTGATAAGATTAAAAGAGTAGACCTAACAAATACTTCTTCTAATTAAGAAAAATAAGAAAATATTGACAGCAAGTTACAAAAGCATCAGACTACGAGTGTTCAACAAAATTTGGTATAATCAGTAATAAATGTAACAAAATTAATCCGCCCCGTAGTTGAAATGATGCTTGTTACTGGTTTTGTACCACATGACAACTAGGCATAGATAATAACTGATGATAAACAAGTAGCATTTCTTCACAGTCAAATAAAGCATGTCTGGGACTTAGCTGGCAAACAAAGGAGGGAACTGTGAACAGGAAAACAATTTGGGGGTTTCTCTGAAGACTCCTGGCCGCACAAGTGAGGAGGTCCTGGAGACTGTATTTTTCCAGAACTTCAGTGCTCGAAGGTCCGATAAACACTCTTAGGATGTACCTCAATATGATTTTATAGTTAAAAAAGGCACTGCATATTTCAAGTGCATCTTCCCTGGCGGATTTTACAAGTTTGGTGGTAGGTGGCTGCTCGCCCCTCTGCAAAGACTATTCTAGAGAAAGCTGTGCAGACCACGTGGTGGGGGGCACAGTGTGGGCCTGGAGTCTTGTGTTACAGGTGAAAAGCCTGGCAGTTGGGATGGGGCATGGGTGAGCCAGGGAGCCCCCGGAGAGCAGAGGGCGGTGACGGAGGGAACAGGACCGCAGCAGCCTGGCTGGATACCCAATGCCTACTTGCTGTTCACCTCTGCCCTGCACACTTTCAGCAGAAGACAGAATGATTAGGCTCTGCAGAGCTTACTGGCTTTCTCACCTCGGAGAGGGGAATACCGACGTCAGTCTTTTCCATAATCTGTTTGCCTTGAAACAGAGCAAACCCTGGGCTCTGGAGCTTCCGAGAAAATGACCAGCACCCCGTCTGTGCCCAGCTTGGCCCCGTGGCCATCAGCACGGCTGGCCTCACCAAAAGTCTCTGGCAACTCAGATTTTGGTGTGAAGAAAGCCTGCATTCAGAAGACAGGTGGCGAGGGAGCCAGAAAGTTGGAAAGTGGGGGGAAAAGGCTCTCTCAGGTTTCATGCCTCCTGCAGGGGATGGTCCAGTCCGTGCCCTGCCCTCGGGGTGCCTGTGCTCAGAACTGCCCTGCACAGCTCGGGGACGCCCATCGACCTGCAGACCCTCAGGGTTTGGGGGTGGGGAGGAACATCCTCAGCTCCCCGCTTAGGAGCTCTGCAGCTCGTCGTTCCCACAACACCTTTCCTTGCTGTGCACAGCCTCGTGGACTAGAGGCCAGGATTGTAACATGGAAGTGTGTGCACTGTATTACGAGGCACAGAGGAGGGCACATCGTGGAGAGACTGACATTGGCACTGAGCCCTGATTTATGGAGAAGAGCTCCCTGGAAGGAGGGAAGGAAACAGTGATGCCAACTGCAATAGCTAAGATTGCTATAACACTATACAGTCTCTGGGACCCCCTCACTTGTGCGGTCGGGGGGTCTTCTAGGTGCTTTCCCATATTAATTCACTCAGTCCTCGAAACAACCCCAGGAAGCAGGTACTGTTATTATTCCGCTTTACAGATGAGGCAATAGAGGCACAGAGAGGTCAAGTAACTTGCCCTAGATCACACAGCTAATAAGTGGCAGAGTCAGGATTTGCACCCACTCCATCCATCCAGGGCCTGTGCTCTTAACCACTCAGGGAATGTGGGGTGGGCTGAATAGGGGAAATTCACTCCAGTCCTGTGAACAGCCTTGGCCATGGGAAGCAGAGTTTGCTCAGAGAATTTGGTACGGTCCAGGTTCTCTAGGTTATGGGGAAAATGGTAGCGGTTGGGAAAAGGTTACACATATTTGAGAATTTGTGAGATTATGTCTCATTTAAGTCATAGCGTAAGAATAACAGTATCTTTCATTCTTAATGTCCAAGGCAAAAATGACTGAAACCATGTTTTAAAGGAACAAACAAAAATATCTAAATAACCCACGAAAGGGAAAAAAAGGAAAATATCAAACGTGAACAGTGAAAAAAATACATCTAGAGGAGTGTGGAAAGACATACTTGTGTTCTTTAGTATTTTATAAATTTTCTAATTTTGTATTCAGAAAATATGTATACATGAAATGCGTTCTTACCACAATAAAAATATATACGTATATACAATGTATGTGTATATTACACACACGGTGTACTATACATTGTTTTCAATTATGAAAGGTCCCGATTGACAAATCTAGTAAAAATAATTCGTACTGGGACATGAAACATTCCAGAAGATAGCTGAGAAACATTACATATATTTACTCTAAATTATTACTGTCTGGGGCAAAAATGTATAAACTGGTGGAGCTGACATCTTTAAAGTAAATTAAACTGGAGTTCAGACTGTTTCTGCTTTAGACAGTCTTTTTAAAAAGGAAGCACCTCAAATGCTTCCAGCAAAATTCCTCCATCTTCATCAAGAGATGCTTTTACTAAAAGCCTGGAAATTTCAGATGTTTCAGGGGAAAGAGATCGAGGTGCCTCATCCCTTGGGCCTTCTCCGAGGGCACAAACAAATAGGATGTGACTGTTCCAGGATACTGGATACAATGTTATTGCTAAGATGGTTCTTGGGTTTTCATTATTCTGCAGAGGAAGCTGGTGTTCTCAAAATTTCAGGACCCCAGCTAACATATTTCAACTAGAGCCCATCAGCACTTAGCAACGCATCACGCAACGGTAATTACCACCATCACGGTGCCAGGCGTTCAGAGGGTACTTTCACTAAGAGGCTCTCAGCGGAGGCAGGAGAGGGGGAAGGGCAGGCAGAGCCCTTTAGTAAGACACAGGCCTAGCCTTCCACAGGGAACTCACACCTTCCCCCACCAGTCTGAATTTTGTCATCGTCACCCCAAAGTCCCTTAGGGGTGGGAGTGGCCCAGACGCAGTCGATGACATCAGGCCCAAAGCAGGAAATGGCCCACGGTAGGCAGACACTGACTCACCTCCCCCATCACCCTGCCCGACAGCCAGAAGAACTGTTCCTTTTAGACACACAGAGAAGCCAGCAACAACCCCCTTCGCCCCAGACCTCGTCAAAGCCTAAGCCAGGGAACAGAGGTTCCGTGGGCCCCATTTCCTGCTGTTGTCTGCACAGGTGCCGTGTGCCCATGTGGTGGCGTTTGGGTCACGCATATGGCAGAGGAGGGCAGCTCAGAGTCCTCGGGTGTGTCACCTTAGGTCGGGCAAGCGCTATTTCCAACTCTGCCCGCGTGCTTCTCTGATTATACAGGAACAGACATGGGGCGGGTGCCGGGGAGGAAGCAGGCCGGGTGCACACTGGGTGGCAGTGAGGCAGCCTTTGCTGCCAGGGATCCCCAGGGGCCCCGGCCTGCTGGAATCAATGCTGTCACTTAATATTTGTGAACTGAGCATTCAGCGAATAAGCATCTCTCATCTTCACAACGTAACAAAACGACCCGACCAGGACACAGAGAAGTGGACACCCTCCACGCGTAGAGAGATGCCCACCTGTTAAGGTCCCCTTGTCCCCAGTACCATCCCTTCCAGGTCTCATCTTCTGCTTCTACTCGGCCCCAAATCCCCACCTTGAATGAAACAATGAAGGCCAAGACACAGTCATCTCTAGAAAATCTTCGTGGAACTGTGTAATCACAGAAGTTACCTGGAGCAGAGCTGTTCTCTGGAGAGGTTCTGGAAGGCTCCAGCTGGTCGTGAAGAGCCCAGGGAGCGGAAGCTGGGGGTAGCGGTGGTGAGAAGGTCGAGCCAAGCCCTAGGCATGGGGGTACAGCATCAGTGGGATGGGCTGAGCGAGGGGAGCCCAGCAGCACCGGGAGGGAGAGAGGAGGAGGGAGCCTAAGAGATACACCCCCATCCCAGGAGGGGGAACCAGGCACCTGCCTGCCCGCAGAGGGACTCCGAGGACTGGCTTCCCGAAGCAGGGGTGATGAAGCTGTGACTTTGCCCACCAGTAACATGACAAATGGGCTTAATATGTATAAGGACAGGATCACCTTGGGTTTTATGCGGGCATTTTTGCTCCATAAACTTGACCCGCTTTCATATAGAGCTTCTCGTTTCCCACTCACAAAGCTGGCTGCAGGGCACCTATAATTATCATTTTATAGCTGGAGAAACTGGTCTCAGAGAGAAAGAGAAGGAAGCAGTCCCTGGTCTCCACTCCCTGGCCACCCGTTCAGGATGGTTCGTAGGGATAATTACGGTTGGATCTTACCTCACCCTGACTAAGCCTTTGAAACTCACCTGGGCTTTCTCTTCGTAGAAGGAAGCTAGACGCCTTCACTTACAGGCTTTGTGGCTGGTGGCTGGTCAACTCTTTGAGCCTCCTTTTCCAAGCCGTGAACTTGGGATGGTAATAATGTTTACTCTAGAACAGCAGAAATAGAATGTGAGCCACGAAGGTAATTTAAAATTTTCTAGTCGTCACTGTGCGTCTGGCAGTCATTTAAAAAATTTAACAGAAGCAAGTGAAATTAATTTCAAAAATATATCCAAGATATTCTTTTGATAAGTAATCAATAAGTAATGGAATATTTTACATTCTTTAAACTTCGTGAGTCCATGAAACCGCATGAGTATTTTACACGAAAGCACACCCCAGTTCAGACTCCCAGGGTTCAGGTGTTGAGTGGCCACACGCGGCTGGTGGCCTGGAGCTGGAGGTCGAGCCCCATACGGTGGCTGTGGGCACGAGGGGACATAACGCGTGGAAGGCACGTGCTCGGGCTGACGCCGGGATGCCGTGCTCGCTGGGACACCCAGGCGCGCACGCGATATTCTGCACATGCAAGCGGCCTGTGCGAGGACCCAGGACCCAAAGCACACGCGAGACAGGCCCAGGCGCCCAGGCACTTCTCCAGGCCCCTCCCCCACCGACCGCCTTCCACACGTGGGCGGAGGCGGAGGGCGCCCACCCCGCCATCCCCGGCCCCCCGAAGACAGCCATTCTCGGCCCGCACCGGGACCCCCATCCTCCCCGCCCCGCACCCCCTCCCCGCGGTTGCACCCGCCGCCATTCCCACCCCGAAAAGGAGGAGATCGAGGCCGCGGGCCCGGGACCCTGCCCGGGAGGCAGGGAGCCTAGGGACGCCGCAAACCCTACGGGAAAGGCTGGGCTGCCCACCACGGGCACCCCGCGCAGCCCACCCCGGCCGGAACCTCGCGCCGCGCCCCGGCTCCCCCTCGCGGTGCCGCAGTCCCCTCGCCCCTCCGCGCCGCCCCCGCGCCCCGCCCGCTGACGTCACCGAGCGGGGGCGGGGCATCCGCTATAAAAGGCGCGGCCGGAGGGGCGGCGGCAGGTTTCTGCGCCCGTGTCCGCCGCCTTGCGCTGCGCACAGCCTAGCCTAGGGCCCGCGCCTCCACCCGCTCCGCAGCCGGCACCATGCGCGAGATCGTGCACATCCAGGCGGGCCAGTGCGGCAACCAGATCGGCGCCAAGGTGCGCGCCGGGGCGGGCCGGGCAGGGGGCGTTGGGTCCCCAGGGTGAAGACCTAGGAGGGGTCGGGAAGGGGTGGCGGGTCCCCAGGGTGCGCGTGAGGGGCCGGGAAGGGGTGGCGGGTCCCCAGGGTGAAAACCGAGGAGGGGCCGGGGAGGGGTGGCGGGTCCCCAGGGTGAAGACCGAGGAGGGGTCGGGGAGGGGTGGCGGGTCCCCAGGGTGAAGACCGAGGAGGGGTCGGGGAGGGGTGGTGGATCCCCAGGGTGAAGACCGAAGAGGGGTCAGGGAGGGATGGCGGGTCCCCAGGGTGCGCTCCAGGGCCGGGGAGGGGGCGGCGGGTCCGCAGGGTGCGCGCCATGGCCCGGGAGGGGCCCGGGAGGGGGCGGCGGGTACCCAGGGTGAAGACCGAGGAGGGGGTCGGGGAGGGGTGGCGGGTCCCCAGGGTGTGCGCCAGGGCCCGGGAGGGGCCGGGGAAGGGGCGGCGGATCCGCAGGGTGCGCGCCAGGGCCCGGGAGGGGGCGACGGGTCCCCAGGGTGAAGACCGAGGAGGGGTCGGGGAAGGGTGGCGGGGCCCCGGGTGCGCGCGAGGGGCGGGAGGGGGGTGGCAGGTCCCCAGGGTGCGCGCCAGGGCCCGGGAGGGGGCCGCCGCCCCGGGTGGCGCGTTCTCGGCGCGGGCTCGGGGCGGGGCCCAGGAACCACAGAACCTGCCGCGGTGCGCGCGGCGACGCAGCTGTGTGTGATTAATCAAGGCCCCTTTGAAATTTCCTCGGACCCGGCCCTTCTGAGGGACGCGGTTGGTATTTCCCTGGTTGACTAGCCTCTGAGATTTGGATAGGGCCTTTGGTCGTGATAATCCAGTGGCCTCATATGGAATTTAATTTGTATATTTTGTCTGTAGTTTGAATGAAAAAATGCAGTGTCATTGGGTGACAGATGTTATGGAGACTTCTCGTGGGTCCGAAAGACAGGGATGTTAGATCCCTTAATGCGAGCACCAGCTAGACAGAATGACGTATAACGTCGGAGTCTGATTCCCGCCTGCGCGGCGGCAGGTGGCCGTCCAGGGCTGTGACTGTCGCCCGCAGTGGGCGAGGCGCCACGGGCATGGTGCATGGGTGTGGGCGGGCGCCTGCACGAGGACGTGGTCTCTTTCAGAACCGCCATATTGCCCCCCAGCCCCCCCACCCCCTTTCCTGCTGCAAATTCACAATGCAGCCTGCAGCCTGCGCCCGCACCGTGGCCAGCTCCAGCCACTGCCCCCCGCGTGCTCCTGGGCTCCTGCCCGCGCTACCCCACCATTCCGCTGCTGCAGTCAGTGGCCAGAGGGCAGTAAGATGTCAGCGCCTAACACTAAGCCGCTTGGAGAGCTGGATCGGGTTTGTGCCAGGAAACACGGATCCCTGCCGGCAGCCGCAGGGCGGGGTCCACCTGTGTGGGTCCTGCCAGGACCCGTCCATCAGCTGGGGTGCTGACACTCAGCCCTGCCGGGGGTGACAGCCCCCGCGGCTGTGGCCACTCTCCTCCTTCAGGGCTCCTCCCAGCTTTTCAGCCTGTCGCCATCATATGGCTGATGCGCGGCGGATTCCTGAGCCCCTCAGCAGCAGCTGCTGGAGGATCAGGGCAGGCAGCTATTGGTCTGTCTGGGTCTCCTCGACTGTCTGACCACAACGCCGCCGTTCCAAGGACAGGAGAGGGAGAAGGGAGCCATTTTTACTGATACTTCGGATGCCAGGCCGTCAAGCGGTTTTCTTTATTTCCAGTTTTGGGAGGTCATCAGCGATGAGCATGGGATCGACCCCACGGGCAGTTACCATGGAGACAGTGACCTGCAGCTGGAGAGAATCAACGTGTACTACAATGAAGCTGCCGGTGATTATTGGAAGCTTTCCTGCCCCCTCACCTTGCTTTCTGTTCTGCGGCAGACGCAATGTATTAGGAACATGCAAATGACAAAGAAAGGCTTCCTGCATGCATTTTTAACTGCTCAAAAACACACTTCAGAGCTCCTGAAGTCTCCTGCATGTTTGTCATGACGAGGCAGGCCATTATCTCCCTTTGTAGAGCAGAAGCCGCCTCTAATCTCCTACTTTTGTCTCATCTGGAATTTTCCCTGCTGAATTCTGCCGTAAGAGGCCCAGAGAGCAGGGCGCTGTCTGTGATTCCTTTGCCTACCGCAGCTCTGAGTCCTGCTCTGTCCCCGCAGGTAACAAATATGTGCCTCGGGCCATCCTGGTGGATCTGGAGCCGGGCACCATGGACTCGGTCAGGTCTGGACCCTTCGGCCAGATCTTCAGGCCCGACAACTTCGTGTTCGGTATGTAGCGTGGTCCCCGAGCACCGGCTCGGGAGGCCCACTTCCTTCTGAATCCCGTGGAGGTCACAGCTCACTGCTGAGTGCCCCGCTGGAGGCTGCGTGTCCACAGAGGCCCTGAGTCCTGGCCTAACTGCCCCCGGTCCACGGGCTGTCGCTCCTCTGGTCCCTCTCCGCACAGTTCAAAGGACGGGGTCCGCCTGCAGAGGGTCCGTCCCACGGCAGAGCAGCCTGGGGAGGGCAGAGAATAAAGAGCGAAGGGAAGCTTCCAACAGCAGCTCCCAGGTGACTGGTCATCTCAGAGGACCAGTGACAACAGGCAAGCATTTCCTGGAGCGAAGGCCAAAGGCACAGGTTAGGAGCGGCTGAGACAGCTGCTTGGAGTGGCCTCTTCTGATCACGTGTGCCTCCACCCTGCCTGTTCCTTGTAGCTGATTTAAGTATTTACATAAGGTTCTTTGTTCTTAATTTTAAACCAATTGGGTTTTGTTAAACCATCTTCTTAATTAACTGCCTCATATGAACTAACCTTTTTGCTTTATTAGATCTCCAGTGTTTTTGAGGGTCACTGGTATAGAAAAATTGTTTGTAGGTAGGAAGGGTTTCTAAAAGAGAAGAATCTGTCATCTCTAAATCTAGTGCAGAGTCAAAATGACAGAATCTGGAATATTCCTTTGCTAGTTTTCGTGTCTGATATCCTCCTTTCCCTCCGGCAGGCCAGAGCGGTGCCGGCAACAACTGGGCCAAGGGCCACTACACGGAGGGCGCGGAGCTGGTGGACTCGGTCCTGGACGTGGTCCGGAAGGAGTCAGAAAGCTGTGACTGTCTGCAGGGCTTCCAGCTGACCCACTCGCTGGGGGGCGGCACCGGGTCCGGGATGGGCACCCTCCTCATCAGCAAGATCCGCGAGGAGTACCCCGACCGCATCATGAACACCTTCAGCGTGATGCCCTCGCCCAAGGTGTCGGACACGGTGGTGGAGCCCTACAACGCCACGCTGTCCGTGCACCAGCTGGTGGAGAACACGGACGAGACCTACTCCATTGACAACGAGGCGCTGTACGACATCTGCTTCCGCACCCTGAAGCTGACCACGCCCACCTACGGGGACCTCAACCACCTGGTGTCGGCCACCATGAGCGGGGTCACCACGTGCCTGCGCTTCCCGGGCCAGCTCAACGCCGACCTGCGCAAGCTGGCCGTGAACATGGTGCCCTTCCCGCGCCTGCACTTCTTCATGCCCGGCTTCGCGCCGCTGACCAGCCGGGGCAGCCAGCAGTACCGCGCGCTGACGGTGCCCGAGCTCACGCAGCAGATGTTCGACTCCAAGAACATGATGGCCGCCTGCGACCCGCGCCACGGCCGCTACCTGACCGTGGCCGCCATCTTCCGGGGCCGCATGTCCATGAAGGAGGTGGACGAGCAGATGCTCAACGTGCAGAACAAGAACAGCAGCTACTTCGTCGAGTGGATCCCCAACAACGTGAAGACGGCCGTGTGCGACATCCCGCCCCGCGGGCTCAAGATGTCGGCCACCTTCATCGGCAACAGCACGGCCATCCAGGAGCTGTTCAAGCGCATCTCGGAGCAGTTCACGGCCATGTTCCGCCGCAAGGCCTTCCTGCACTGGTACACGGGCGAGGGCATGGACGAGATGGAGTTCACCGAGGCCGAGAGCAACATGAACGACCTGGTGTCCGAGTACCAGCAGTACCAGGACGCCACGGCCGACGAGCAGGGGGAGTTTGAGGAGGAGGAGGGCGAGGACGAGGCCTGAGCCCCGTGTGCGGCTGGACGTGGCCGGAGGCCAGGAGGAGAGCGAGGGGGAGGCCTGAGAACTTCTGAAATAGGTCGTGCATCCTTAGTGAACTTCTGTTGTCCTCAATCAAGCATGGTCCTTCTATTTGTATACTATGGTGCTCAGTCTTGCCTCTGTCAGAAATTCACACTGTTGGTGTAATAACGTGGGACTCCTCTGGAAACTGCAGTGTTGTCTAAGATATCTATACTAATAAAAAAGCATGTGTCCAAATCCCGTGGTCTCTTAATTTTTATTGCAAACAATTTTTATTCTTTCACTAAATGTTTCCTAAGTGTTTCCAGGTTTAGTAATTTTAAGAAAACAGGATTTCTACTTTCATGTTTTTAATTAATAGCCTTTCCTCTCTTTTAATAGAGAGAGACCAGAAGGCATATTTTTAGCTTCACTGACCCAAAGTATTCAAGGAAAGGAGCCCAGGTGTGTGGAGGTGGATAGAGATCTGGGGACAAAGCCGACCTTCCTCCTCGGCTTGCTGTGGTTGCACCAACCCCGAGAACATGTGGAATCCAGGGCCCCGGGCGAGGGCTGTCTTCAGCTTAGCCACTTCTCTGTGAACAATGTGATGAATACAAAGACCAGTGCACGCTTGCACCTCTCAGATAAAAGGCACCGCATAAATTCAACTCATCTTAGAGGAGCGGTCGTGAACACTACAAATGCTTCACTGAACGTTAACCTGAAAGTAAAGTAAATCATGATAGCAATTTATTTTTTAAGACAATGGTAGAAATTAACAACACTGAAAAATCAGGTTTAATTTTTGTAGCTATGAAAGCTAGAGGATGCTTATCATTGCTGTTGGATTAGGAGCCGTTTGTGGGGAGGTGCGGGGAGCCTGGAAAGGCAGGTGAACTGGGGGGTGACCCGCAGGTGGGTTTCCAAGGCAGCACCAGGCTCAAGCCCCAGGCTCGGGATTCACAGGTCACATGTCCTCGGGGACACTGTCACTGCAGGAAGTCTTCCGCTAACTTGTTGAATTCACCTGCAAAACGTAAATGCAGGTTGTGCTTGCCCTCTGGCATCAGATGCAACCTAAAAAAAAAGATTATGGTTAGCGGCACATCACCTAAAAACCTGTTACCCTCCCTATTGTTTCCTGAAAACCTCAAGTGAGAAACTGCCCTGGTTTTTTTTCCATCACCTCTATTAGGAAGAAAGTGTAAGGTACATCTTATGAATGGTCCCAGAAGAGAGACATAACAGTGACAGAGCACACACACTGTGCTTGGAATTGAATCAGGTAAGAAATAGTTTGACTGCAAACCTGACAGAGTGGGAGATGTAATTGGTGGTTACCTAAGAAAAAAAATCTTTTTAATAACATTGGTTTTGAGAGAGAGGGTTGGAAAGATGATAAAAAGAGGAAGTGTGCAGAATCCACTGGATTGGAACCTCTTGGAATATCTATGTAGTGGGAAAACCCAAACCAGAATTCACAGCCCCCGTAGGCCTGTTGTTCAAGGTTCCAAATCACCCCGTCATTTTGGAGGATTGAGCAGGTCTGCACACAAGCCACCAGACGAAGGGTAAGTAAATGTTCCTGAAGCTTGTGAGGGTAGCAGGAACCTGCATTAGCCACCCGCCCTTGGTTGTGCAGCTGTCAAGACACCTCACCATCCTCGGGAGGCTTCTTCCTTTCAACAGGGCTTTGGTCAAATGTGGCTGGTCTGCAGTTTCTTTAATAAAGGCAGACTTCTGAGTTACACATTCTATTTATTGGCTATAAAAGTGCAGACAATAAGTTTTAAACAAATTAAAGGTTCTAGGATATAAGCACAAGTCTGACTTGTTCTGTCCACAATAGTTAGACGTTAAAAGGACTACACTGGGGCAAACTGCCCGTTACTGCATTTCCTGCTTCTCTGTGCTTTCCACGGGGTGGGGAGCTGAGAGCTCTAGGGACCTCAGTGAACATGAGGGAGGACGCATGGCAAGAGGGAGCTTGGAACAGAGCTGTCCCTGTGCGATGCTGGGCCTCCTGCAAACAACCACACGGGGACTGCGGGGGTGTGAGGGAACCCAGACTATCAAGATCACTGGCTTGAAAGAAGGATCTGTTGCTGGCATCTTTCTGAGGCCCTGGAGAAGGTTAATAACGCCATTAACAATAACCAGGGCATTTCCAAGTCAACGTTAATGCTATTCAGAAAAGAAGTATGAGCTGCACCACCCCAGAGAAGGGACCAGCTGCCCTCCAGAGGGACGGGGCTCACAGGGACAGTCACGGCCTCTGTTCTCAGGAGACAGAAAAGAACCAACTGCCGAGGATGCTGGCAGTCACAGAAGGGCATGTCTGGGATACCCTGCACCTTCCAACGTGGACCAAGCTGGACTCTGAAACAGAGACCCACCCTGCCAAACCTGCAAGTCCTCCTGTGTGGGGAGCCAACCCACTCCCATTATTTGTTCAGACGCCCAAGAAGGAAGGAGAGACAGCAGCTGCGATCCCGTCTTTTAGCCTCAGTGCTGTCTGTGTTCTCCCAGCAGTAATCTCAGTCTCGGGAAATAACAACTGGGCCCCTCGTTAAAAATAGGGGAGCCCTGCTCCGAGGCATCTACATTCAGAACTGCACTGGACTGAGGATGGGCAGACAGAGGGACGGACAGACAGATGGATAAATGAGGGTATGAATAAGACAGCTCTGCTCCTTGATAGCTGTTGGGGTCATTTCGGGGTCCTCAACACAGCCTTCCCTGAGGTCTGATACAGAGGTCACTATCCCTGACATGTGCTCCTCTTGGGGCAGCACTGCCCCGGACAGGTGTATATACGGGGCTGCCAAGGCAGCGTGGCCACTGCTGCTGACCCAGACTCTCACCCACTTAACAAAGGATCAAATCACGCGCTCCTGGAGAGTGGTGTTCAAACAATCACACTTTCCAGGAAAACGAGTAGGAAATTCCCCACTGCCAGACACACGGCTCAGCTGGAGAGGATGGGCCCCTCGGGGGTAGATGCTAGATCCTATTTGCTGGGGCAGGTTCCTCACTGCATTTAGCACCTTGAGAAAAAGAACTGTGACTCTAGACCTTCTGAGGAATTCAAGTCCCTCTAGTCTCCCTCCACCTCTCCTGGACAGTCCTTGGACGATGCTCCCTACATGCGAGTGGGCGAAGGAGAAACAGGCTGAAGGCGCTGGCTATTATGGGGGCAAGACAACCCAGTCTGACCAACGTAGGCTCTTTACCAGCAAGCGACAGCATCTCCCTGAACCGCAGCTGCTCACCTGGAAAGTGGGGACAGTAACAGTGTCCACCCCAGAGGGTTATTCTGAAGATGAAATTATCTCTGGGCGCACAGTAGACACTTAATACACGTTTGCTATTCGTCCATTATTCTATCTGTATTGTGCTTCACAATGTAAGAAAGTCGTTATGAAGGTTCCAGTTATGTACAGCGTATCAACAAAATGTTCCAACTTGGAGACAATTTATTTACGTTTGCTGGCGACCACAATCGACCGCAATTGGAAAATTCTTACCTTAAAGAGATTTTAGACCTAAATGTAAGGCCAGACACTATCAAACTCTTAGAGGAAAACGTAGGTAGGACACTCTATGGCATAAATCACAGCAAGATCCTTTCTGAACCACCTCCTAGAGAAATGGAAATAAATGGGACCTAATGAAACTTAAAAGCTTTTGCAGAGCAAAGGAAACCATAAACAAGACGAAAAGACAACTCTCAGAATGGGAGAAAATATTTGCAAACGAAGCAACTGACAAAGGATTAATCTCCAAAATATACAAGCAGCTCATACAGCTCAATATCAAAAAAACAAACCATCCAATCCAAAAATGGGCAGAAGACCTAAACAGACATTTCTCCAAAGAAGATATACAGATGGCCAACAAACACATGAAAGGATGCTCAACATCACTGATCATTAGAGAAATGCAAATCAAACTACAATGAGGTATCACCTCACACCAGTCAGAATGGCTATCATCAAAAAATCTACAAACAATAAACGCTGGAGAGGGTGTGGAGAAAAGGGAGCCCTCTTGCACTGTTGGTGGGAATGTAAATTGATACAGCCACTATGGAGAACAGTATGGAGGTTCCTTAAAAAGCTAAAAATAGAACTACCATAGACCCAGCAATCCCACTACTGGGCATAGACCCTGAGAAAACCGTAATTCAAAAAGAGTCATGTACCACAATGTTCATTGCAGCTCTATTTACAATAGCCAGGACATGGAAGCAACCGAAGTGTCCATCGACAGATGAGTGGATAAAGAAGATGTGGCACATATACACAATGGAATATTACTCAGCCATAAAGAGAAACAAAATTGAGTTATTTGTAGTGAGGTGGATGGACCTAGAGTCTGTCATACAGAGTGAAGTCAGTCAGAAAGAGAAAAACAAATACCGTATGCTAACGCATATATATGGAATCTAAAATAAAAATGGTTCTCATGAACCTAGGGGCAGGACAGGAATAAAGATGCAAACGTAGAGAACGAACTTGAGGACACAGCAGGGGGAAAGGAAAGCTGGGACGAAGTGAGAGAGTGGCATGGACATATTTACACTATCAAATGTAAAACAGATAGCTAGTGGGAAGCAGCCGCATAGCACAGGGAGATCAGCTTGGTGCTCTGTGACCACCTAGAGGGGTGGAATAGGGAGGGTGAGAGGGAGACGCAAGAGGGAGGGGATATGGGGATATACGTGTATGTATAGCTGATTCACTTTGTTATACAGCAGAAACTAACACACCATTGTAAAGCAATTATACTCCAATAAAGGTGTTAAAAAAACGATTTTAGAAAATGTCATGGGTGAGATTTGTCTAGAAAGGATGAGCCCCTCCCTTCCCCCCACTGTGAGACACCAGGACCCGGCTTTGTAAGGATGAGGCTGGTCCTGTTTGGAGTTAATCCTGGAACCTGGCCCTAAAGCGGTTCTTGAGCTGCCTGCAGTCAGAGAGGAGGAACTAGAAACAGCAGCTGAGGAGGGGGTGGGAAGGGTCATCCGGGCAGCTGAGGGGGGTGCGTCCCCCTTCCTTCGGTGTCTGCCGGACCCCCTCTCCACGGAACCGGAACGAACCTGCTGCCAGCACAAGACCGTTTTACTTCGCGCCCGCAGGGGCACGCCACCCCCCTGCTCACCTTGGAGGTCTGGGGCCATCTTCCCACCGCTGGGCAGACTGGACAAGGCCAGGAAGCTGCAGAGCGAGGCCCCTCCTCCCTCCTGTGATCAGACAGAGGCCAGCACCTGACCCACGACCTGGGGAACCCAGGCACCCTTAGCGCTCCCACCGCCAGGCCAAGACCTCTGAGGACAGCTCCTGCCAGCTGCCCTCCGCCAGGGCTGGGTTTACGTGTCAACTTGGCTGAGCCACAGGTGCCTTTGGTCAGACATGATTCTGGGTGTGTGTGTGAGGGTGTTTCAGGATGAGAGTCACATCTGAATCAGCAGACTGAGCACAGCAGACTGCCCTCCCCACGTGGGTGGGCCTCATCCAATCAGTTGACGGCCCGAATAGCACAAACGGCTGGCCCTCTCCTGAGCAAGAGGAACTCCTCCTGCCTGTCTTCAAACTGGGGCACTGGCTTTTTCCTGCCTTCAGACTCGCACTGCAACATCAGCTCTTTCTGGTTCTTTGGTCTTCAGAGTCAGGCTGAACCACAGCATGAGCTCTCCTGGGCCTCCAGCTGCTGACTGCGGATCCTGGACTTCTCAGCCTCTGTAGCTGCAGAAGCCAATGCCTTACTCCCATAGTAAATCAATCCTCTCTCACTATAGATATATTACATGTCCACACATGTACACGATATATAAATACGTGTGTGTGCACAGGCACAGCTGACCGAGGGCAATGTGCCTGACTGCCCATCGAGCTCTACCCTGCTGTCTCCTGGGCCCCAGACCACCTACACCCACACCAGCATTCCATCCATGAAGGCAGCTACCGTGTGCCGAATTCTTATTCGTCTGAACGTGCACATACATCCCCATTCATTCCTCAGAAAGTTATCTGAGATGACAGGCATCACCATCCCCATGTGACACACAGGAAAGAGGTACAGAAACACGTCCACCTGCTTACGGGCACGATTCATCACCAGCACCGCCCCCCCCGCCCCACGGTCCATCTGAGCCCCTGCTGTGCTGTAGCCACCGCGGCTGCGAATGCTGCTCAGGGCCCCCAAACCCTGACTCTGGTCTCCAGGCGCGACTCCGTTTCCCACCCCTCCCCTCTGGCCCACACAGAGCCCAAGGCCCCACCTCTCTGCACACGCGGACTCCGGCCCTCGTCCTTCCTTCCGGGTCTGTTCTCTGGCCCCAGAACCTGCAGGTGGACTCCACAACACACTTTCCGGGCCTGAGTCACCACTCAGGGACCCCTGCCACCCACAGATGTGGCCCTGCAATGCTCGCATTCTTCCTTTCACCGTGTACCAAGTGCTTTGAGGCCGAACTAGACCGCGTCCGGGACAGAGGATGGCCTGCTCGCTGCTGCTAGTAAGGTGCCAGTAAGGGGCCGCGTGGCCTCAGAACGGTGAGTAAGTGGAGGAGCAGAAAGAGACAGCCAAGCTGTGCCCGGAGGCTGGGTGGCCCTGGCCAGGCAGGGAAGGGGCAAGGGGCTGGTCACGCGTAGCCGGGTCTGAACCCAGATCCTGATCTCTGCTGGGCCCCCAATTTCCGAGATCTGAGAACCTCCTCAGAAACGTACTGTTGTGGGCTGAGCCGCGCCTCCCAATTCGCATGTTGAAGTCCTAACCCCAGTACCTCAGTGTGACCGTGCTTGGATATCAGGTCTTTAAAGAGGTATTATGTTAAAGTGAGGTCACACAGGTGGGCCCTAATCTAATCTGATGGGTGTCCTTATGAGAAGAGATCAGGACACAGATGCCCACACAGAGCGACGACCGTGTGAGGACACAGGGAGAACGTGGCACCTGCACACCAAGGAGAAAGGCCTCAGGACAGACCAACCCCTTGCCACCCTGATCTTGGACGTCCAGCCTCTAGACTGTGAGGGCCTCAATGTCCGTAGTTTCAGCCACCCAGTGTGCGGTCTTTGTCACAGCAGCCGGAGCTGACGACCACGCACGGCGAGCACCCCGTGTCTCCACTGCAGCGCGGTGGTCACACCCTCCGTGAAGCCCCACCCTCTCCTGAGCCAGATCAGCCCTTCTGCTTCCAGGGGCCCGTCCACGCCAGCCCCGAAGGGTCCGAAGGGCGCAGGCTCTGCTCGGCGCCAACTGTGACAGCAAGCTGGGTGGCCCCGAGGACCAGGCGTGCTCGGCAACTGGAGGCGCTCAAGCAGAGGCTGGCTAGACAGGCAGGCGGCGGTGTCAGTGCTGTGCGATCTAGGAGGGAGGGCTGGCCGAGCGGGGGAAAATCACAGCGACCACTATCTTATGCTTTGTATCTGGGACTTCTGCAGAAGAGTTTGTTAGGAGGAAGGGCTCAACTGCCTAAAAACAAAATCTAAGATCACTGAACTTGAGTGATCTCTGAGGTCTCTGTCTCCAGGAGATGCTGTGGTTCTTCTCCAGCAAAAAGAACAGAGAGAGACAATTGTCACAGGCAGGAAGTGGGCCTGCTGAGCACCCACCCTGCGCTCGGCCCCCTTCCAGGAGAGAAAGGCATTCGTTTCACACCTGATTATCTATTTGTAGTACAATCTTTGAGCGACACACTTGTGCCTTTAATTCTTTAATCATAAATGTACCTGGCAGGGAAATGAAACCCCAAGTTCGTCGGAAGCACCTGCACTCGGAGTTGCCCCCCTGGGGTGAGAAGCCTGTGCACAGTCGGAGGGCGACCTTGGTGCTCAAGGAATCGACCCTCTTTTTGTGGGTCCAGAATTAACCATCGTGTTTTAGGTTCACGCCCAACATAAAGGGCTCTTCTGGCAGAGGAAGGGAGCAAGTGTAACACTTTACTCTCAACTCATTTTTTCCAAAGAATCCTGCTCTAAGAAAATGACCTTCCATAAGAGAGTGTACTAAAACCATTAACATCTGAATGGCAAGGGAATATTCTTCTCCCATATTGATGTATCCTGTTGCTAGGAGATGGGTCTGGAGCAGAATTCCTAAATTAAACTTTCCTGCAGACTTTTACTGAATCTGGCTCTCTAAGGGACACACTGCATTTATCATGAGACTCACTGTGCAAAAACCTGTCATTTCTGAAGTTAGAAGACAATTAACCAGGTCAGCAAGCATATAACACAGGCATCTTACCATCATATTAAAATAAGAGTATGTTTATGAGAGGCAGCTGTGCTGTGGGGGAACGCACTGTATTAGGAGGAAAAAACCCCAGGATTTGTCGTTTACTAGCCATGCAACCTTGGAAGATTACTTAACACGTCTCAGCCTTGATTTTCTCATCTGTAAATTGGGACAAAATCTTTTCCCATAAGGTTGTTGTGAAGTATGTAATCATATGTGAAATGCCTTTTAAATATAAAATGCTCTTTGGACACAGGAATTAGACAGGAATTGTAGGAATGCTGTTTTACTGCAGAATAAGAAGCGTGTCTCCCACATTTAAAAATTCTCTGAGACATTTGTTAAAATCGATCACGGAATAACTAGTATGATTAGGAGGTAGAGGAGCTGTTTCTACTCTCCCTGCTGGACCGTGGGGACTCTCAGCTCAGGGACCACTGCTGACCTACCAGGCAGGGCTGGCCTGCAGGGCATTGGAATCGGCTCATGGAGGGTCAGGGCGGGGGCGGGGGGGTGGGAGGGTGTTCTTAGGTCACTAACAACGCCAATTTCCAAAGAATTCTGTACAATTCCAAAGACGTCCTGACTAATGACAGCAGCTCTGGAATTCATATACAGTCTCTGAAGGGATCAAGGCTCACTTGGGTGTTTATTTTCCAGTAGGTTTGCTTAAAAAAAACAAAGCCAGGCCACCAGCTCCTGGTCACATCCCATTTTCTCCTTCAGGATGTGCATCACTGCATATCAAGGAAATTCTGAGCTTGCTCAACGTGGAATTTTCATCTTGATATAAGCACCAGCAGAAGCTGGCTCCCGTGTCAGCCAAAGTATTTAAATTATAAATTTCTGTTCCATATAAAAACAAATGGGATTGAAGAACAGAATTTCTGCTGACATGTCTTATTAGGTTCTCTGGCGTCCCCAGGCTGGCTGGCAGAAACGGGGCTACACAGACAAGGAATGTGTCTCTGCCATTTAATCGAATGGGCCACCAACACAGCTGGCTTGGCAGACGCTGCTGTTTTGTGATTCTGAATAACAGGTTCTCCTCTGATGTGTACATATTTAAGGCTGAAATAACACGAAAAGTTTACAACATAATTTTAAGTGGGGAAAAAAGCAGGAATCAGAGTTGAATATGACTGTATCTATGTTAAAAGAACTAGAAAGGAGTAGTGCACAAAACTGCTATTAATGGAGGTATTTAAATGGATGGTAAGCAACGGCGATTGCTTTCTTCTTTTGATTTTACAAACCTTCTTTACTGGGTGAGTAGTGCTTTTATAACGAAAGTTCCCAAATGATAGGTGACTGTTTAGGCTGATGTGCTGCAGCCCTCAGAGCTCCTGCCCTCGGATGCCAGGGCTCCTTGGCCCCCTGTTCCCTAAATACAGCAGGACTGTTGGTTCACACGGGACAAAAATCCCTCCTCTCGGGCGGGATGCACCTGAAAAACCCAACCCTCATGCTTCTTCTCTTCCTAGAGCTCCCGGTTACCTCCCAAGCCCCCAGGGCAGAGTGCTGGCTCACGCTGGACTCACCGTGACCCCTTCACGTGTTTGTGTATGAAGTCGGCATGGAAGCTCGGGACCAGAGGGTCCTTCTCACCGTGCACGATTAGGGTGGGGCACTGAACCAGGGGCAGCAGGTGCCGACAGATGTTACCTGAAAGACACGGAGACTCTGTTTTCCCGTGACCCTCCTAGGGGTGGGGAGGCGCAGAGCGCGGACAAACCTCCCCCACCCCCACCCCCCGCCCTTAGCATCTGTCTCTACGAGACTGGCCTGGATCAGTCGGGGTCTGAGTGCCTTCCAGCTCTGACATTCTTTGGGTTTCCTTTTCTGTTTCTCTCCTGGCTTTTTTCTTTTAAGCTCTACCAGTGAACAAGCACTCTTGCCTGATTTAAATTCATAATTCATGAAAACAGTAGTTAAAACAAACAAAAACCCTACAAGTCTCTATATTACGTGGGGCCGTTCGCTGTCTGCCAAACGATGGTAGGCGCTTGCTACCTGAAAAGCTCCTCCCGTGAAATAGTGTCTTCAGTGGGGCCCTCTGGCCCTCAAGCCTGTGTCCCTCACGGTGAAGATACAACTGCAGCTGTGCAGAAGCTGCTGTCCATCCGTCCCGCCCCAACACCCCTGACAGAGGCTCTCACCCTGATGTGTGGCAGCATTTCTAAGGCTCACATGGCACAAGTCAGGTTCCACTTCCTGTCCTGCCATTTCCTGCTGGGGAAATCTTGGGGGTGCCCTAACTCCATGAGTTTTTTGGCCTCTCTCGGTTGGTCAGGGACAATCATACATCCCCGGGGTGGCTGTACCGCTAAGAGGCGGTGCCCTGCTCCCAGCAGGCACCCCAGAGCTAGCCCTGTCCTCCCCAGCTGCCCTGAGAAAGCCGGGGTCCCTGGGTGCTGTCCAGGCAGTGGCTCCTCCCTCCTCTTGGGTGGGGGTCACTGCCTGCTGGCCCTGGGGGGGCCGCACCCGCCACTGAGCAGCCCCGTGGCGATTAACGCCAGTGTTCCCGAGCCCACCCCGCGTGTCAGGAGCCGTCCCAGTGACTCGGCACCCGTGAGCCACAGGAGGTCCAGGCTTTAACTCGTACAGTAGCACAACTGCTCGTAACTCAAGTACTTTTACAGTAGTAGCGGTTAACCTTTTCCTGAGCACTCACCCTGGAGCTGGTACTGTACCAAAGCCGCGCGTACGGAACCTCACGTGTGAGTATACACGTGAAGCCTCACATGTACAACCTCACGTGGAATATATATATAAAACCTCACGTATGTAACCTCACATAGTATACAAAACCTCACCTACCTTATATACACGTGTGTATGTATAAAAACACCTCACCTCACGTATATCATCCTCCCAGCAGCTTCCTGGGGTAGTTCCCAGTATCTCCAGTTCACAGACCCGGAACTACTGCTCAGAGAGGCTAAGCGACCTGCCTGAACCCACTCAAACGGCAGCCACGTGGCAAAGCCAGACTCCACCCCCGGGCCTGACTCCAGATCTGGCGCTCAATCCCGAAACTGAACTGAGCAGCCATAGCCTCGCGTACAAGACAAGGGCTCCTGTCAGAGGAATCAGTACTGAGGGGAGATAAGTTTGTTAACAGCCTTGCCGTAGACGATTCATACATTTCCAGATTCTCTGTGTCATGACACTTTCTCCCTCACTTTCCCTCTTTAATACACTGCATTTTTTAGAGTTTCAGGGTTACAGCAGGACTGAGTGGGAGGCAGAGAGCTCCCACGTACCCCTAACCCCACACACGCACAACCTCCTCCATCGTCGATACCCCGTCAGACACTTCTTACAACAGATGAACCTGCACGGACGCCCCACCACCTCCCTGAGTCTGGGGTATTCCCCGGGCACACAGTCTTGGTGGACACATTTGGTGGGTCTGAACAAATGCATAATGACGTGGATGCAATGATGATATTATACAGAGCATTTTCACTGTCCTAAAATTCCTCCGTGTGGCTACTCTAAGAGGTGTACAGTGGGATCTCGTTGCTGTCTGGCCCGTCTTTTACTCGGGTTGTTTTCTTATTGTTCAGTTTTAGGAGTTTTTTGTACATTTGGATACAAGTCCTTTAGCAAATATTTTCTCCCAGTCTGTAGTTGTCTTTTCATTCTCCTGAAATACATTTCAAGGACCTGTTTCTATGGGTGGATACTGCATTTGAACGGGATATACTTGCTATTTTGAACTTAAACCAAAAAAGTAACATTTCCAAATGTCCTTCTCATTATGAAAGTTTTGACAGATGACTCATTCTGGAAATGATTACTGAATAGACCAAACTGGTACCTGAATCACAACAATTTTGTAACTGAATGTGCTTCAAGATTAGATCTTACCTAGTCTCGATTCTTTTAGCAATTAGAAAAGTGAGAGACTACAAATGTAAATAGCTATAAAAAATAGACTTTAATTCAGAATTTCTCTTCAGGATGTCAATTCTTCCTGTTATTGGAAACCATGTTAATTTTTCAGATAAAGACAGGAAGACATCTGTCACAGCTAAAGTGACACAACTTAGCTCGGAACTTGGGAAAGGACTGAATACTTTCTTCCTCATACTAATTCTTCTGGGGCTGAAGGTCATGACAGAGAATCCCTCCTTTTCTGTCCTAGTAACAGAAGATGTAGTGGGGTGCACCTCTAAATGTGAAAGAGAAAATCTGGTGTCTGTTTTCTAATTACCCATCCTGGAATTAGAAAGTGAAGAGTATCTGAGGCTTCTGGAGAATGATTTTGCCATCATACACACAAAGGATTCGGAGGAAAAAGAACAGTCTGCTACGAGAGACTCAACAATGTGACCCTTTGTGCGCATGGTCTGTCTCTGGTGCAAGGCGGGTCTATCACACAAGAACTCGCATTGTACACGATCACCAGCACCCTCTGTTCACACATCACTGTGGAAGGACAGTGGGCGAGCGCGTTAATCCCCGAGGAATCCTCGAGCATCTGGGGGACTCAAGCAGCCTCTCTAATGAGCAAAGGGACCGTTGAATAGCTCACGTAACCTACCATCTGGAAGATGCTTAAACTGCTTTATGCCATCCACCCACTTTTCACAGGTTCTGGCCAAGTAGTCGAACCCATAGAGGGCTTCCAGAGGCTTTCTTGTTCTCTCACTCCATTTAGACACGTCTCGGATACCTGAAAGACAGATGTGTGGGCAAGAATGGGTTTAGTCTCAGACTAGAGTTCATCTGTAAATACTCCAAGCGCAGTGCACTCAGAGCTGTGGCACTGGCTGTCCTGCCAGCTGGCAGTGTTCCCCCAGTCTCCACGTGGCTCACGCTGGCTTCACCCAGGTCGGCCAGGCCTTCCCCGACCCTGCCCTCCATCACTCTGCTCAGGGCTGGTCACTTTCAGTGGCTTCTGTGTCCGTGGTGAGGGCCAAGTGCTGGGTCCCCACCAAGATGTGAGCTCTGTGTGTGGGGTTTTGCTTTGTTTTGTCCCCCACTGTGGCCCTCAGGCACAAAAGAGGGACCAGTAGATTCTTACCAAGTGAATGAAATTGATCTAAAATTAATGCTTTCTGTTAAAGGTATAAGATAAAAGCAGACGTTCCCCTAATTAGGGTCATCTAAGTGAAAATGACATCATTTATAACAGGAGTTTTTTCTGAACTGCATTTATGTACGTTGAGAAATGCACACACATCATTCATTCTAATTTCTGCCACTGAAGGCACATGGGTGTCACTACTAACTACAAACTATATTGCAGATGACTCTCTGTTAAGAAAGGAAATAACGGCTAAAAGCCACCTTTAAAGTGAACTGCCGTCTGAGGCAGGCTGACCCTGATAGAGACAGTGCCTGCCTTTCACTTGCTCACTCTTCTGAACCCGCAGACGGACGCCCAGGGTTGAGTCCAGAGGCTGAGGACGCTGAACTGCTCTGCACAAAACTGAGAAGACTCCAGATGGGGTCAAGGGCGGGGTTGGTGGGGAGATGCAGAGAAGAAGCCAGAAAATGAAGAGGTGGCAGGAGACCTGGGAAGAAGGAAGAGGAGAGAGGGGCTGGCACGACGGCATGAAGACGGCCCGTGAGAAATGCCCCAGAGATGGCTCTGCCCTTGGCTGTGTAGCAGACCACATCCTCGGGAAGGCCCTCTTGCAGTGGAACAACTAGCTCTTTCATAATATATAATTTTTGTTGCACTGCTGGAGTTTGCAGTAATTGATGGAAACTAGAGTGTGTATGTGTGTGTGTGTGTATGCGTGTGTGTGTGTGTGTATGTCTGTGTGTAAGAGAACCCTGAAAACAGAGCAAAGAGTGGTAAGACCACTCAAAGGCAGGGTTGCTTCAGGGGAAGGTGACTGTTGGCTGGCGAAGGGAGGACACAGCTGAACCTGAGATGGAAATGGTCCCAACCTGGTACCATCCATAGTTCCCAAGAGGAGCAAATGGACATCCTCTCTGAAGGAAAGTGTTCTCAACTTATGCTCACTGTCTTTTTTGTTTGTTTTCAGATTAAGAGTAAGCAAATATCCACTCCTCATCAAAGATCACAAGGCGGGCTTCCCTGGTGGCGCAGTGGTTGAGAGTCCGCCTGCCGATGCAGGGGACGCGGGTTCGTGACCCGGTCCGGGAAGATTCCACATGCCGCGGAGCGGTTGGGCCCGTGAGCCATGGCCGCTGAGCCTGCGCGTCCGGAGCCTGTGCTCCGCAACAGGAGAGGCCACAGCAGTGAGAGGCCCGTGTACCGCAAAAAAAAAAAAAAAAAAAAGACCACAAGGCAATCAGAATCTTTGTAAAGATAACGAAACAACTAGAAAATTGGAAGAGAAAGCTTAAGAAATTATGCAGAGCCCTACACACAGAGACACAGAGATGAATAGAAACGGGGAGATGGAAATGCTCGGTCTACAAAGTTCAATCAGTCCCCAAAGGAGGAGAGGGAGGAGGGACAAGAGGGGGAAGGTGGGGGGGGGGAAGGGGACTTACTGTCAGAGGGAATCAGCAGGTGACAGTGTGTCTCAGAACTGATAAAAGAATCCAGACAAAAGTTAAATGTAGCCCAAATAGGATAAACAAAAAGAAATCCAACACGGGGTAGTAAAACAGAAGTGTACCAAAGAAAAAGAGAAAATCTGAAAAAGGGCCAGAGATCAGACATATCACTCCAAAGGAAGGACAGTCAGACCCACACAGCAGGTACGGAAGGCAGAAGACGCCAGAACAGCAGAGAAGATGCGCTTCCACTTCTATTTCTGTACTTATAGCCAAACCGTGTTTCAAGAGTGCACGTGAAATAAACATTTTTAAGTAAGAGCTGAGTTGACTATTACCGGACCTGCCCTTAAAGAACTTCTGAAGAACAATTTCAGGGAGAAGAGAGAGGGCCTTAGAAGGGACATGTGAGGGGGAAGGAAGAAAGGTGAGCAAAGAGCTGACAGACGCGTCGGCAAACGTAAGAGCAGCTCAACGTTACAGGTCATTTATGCCTCAACTAAAAACTCACCAAGGCAATGAGAAAATAAAACATTGTACCATTTCCTCACACGAAAATTAAATAGTTCTGTCCAGAAAGAAAGCAAAAAGACAAGTCACACACTGGTAGCACAACTACTAACACAATGACTAACCAGCAAGGAGTTAGTAATCAGGTTACTAAAAACCAAAAAACAAAGTAACACTGCACATCAATAACATTGTGCTCATATCAGAAGTGCTCTATGCTTGAGTTGGGTGGGGTCTCCTGGGTGCTGGTTCTGTTGTTACACTTCCTAACATACACCTATGAAACATACTGTGTTATTTACATGTATCATATATTACACAATAAAAATTTAAAAACCAGTAAAAAGACACAAATAGGTAAAATGCAAAAGAAGAAACCCCAGTGGTGCATAAACACATGAAAAGATTCTCAATTTCATTAGTAACAGGAAAATGCAAATTAAGACCTCCGATAAAATACCATCTTACACCCATTTGGCCAGAATTAAGAGCTCTGATAGTTCCAAGTTCCTGTTGAGGATCTAAGCTAAGGTGGTGGAAGTGTAAGCTTCTTTTGCTGGAAAATGATCTGCCACCTGAAAGGGCACATCTGCAAGCACGGCGCAGCCGCCCCAGCACGGGCATCCTCCCCAGGGAGGTCTGCTCACACGCCGAGCACGCACACAAGGATGCTCACAGCAACACTAGGAGGAAAGAGAGGGAGGATAAAGTGCAACAGGTGTGCCCAACAGAACGCCACACAGCAACGTCACGAACGAACCTCAGAAACGGCGTTCTAAGAAAACTATGTGTAAAAAGTGAGTCACAGAAAATGCCATATAGTATGAAGGCACCCTGTTTAGCTCAAAAACAAATAAAACTAAATTATGTGTCGTTTAGGGATATGAATGTATGTGACGATAGTGTCTTCAAGACGGCACATGGATGGACAACTCAGGCTGGAAGCAGCGCGCGGGCCAGCAGTGACTGACCTTGTGCTCCTTGGTGGGTCCATTCACGTCGCAGGTGTTGCCTTATATGGGTCAAATATTATACAGTTAAACTAAAACTTCAGCTATGAAATAATCAAAATAAAAATATTATCTATTATATGTTCGACATTTAATTTATAGAGATGTTATACATGTATGCGTTATTTATATAAAATTAAGTATATAAAATATTTGTTTTATAAATACACATTGTTTTATAGTATATATCCTATTATATAAGATATATGCTAAAATACATATTTTAAAGTGTATTACCTTATAACACATTTAAGAAGGAGCGGAAGTAAACGACGGGATGTCCGCCTCGGTGAGGAGGCCTTCCCGAGGAGGGTTTTGTTTCTTAGTTCTGTTAAGAAAACACGCTGACAAATTGGGGCAATGGAGCCTCAGGAGCAGTGGCGACGCAGGAGGAAAGCCACGGCGGGGCCGGGCGTCATCACCCACACACCTGCTGTCGCCTCCTGAAGAGAAACAGAGGGGCCGAAGGCTGGAGCCAGGAAAGTGGGGGAAGCCTCAGTCAGTTGCACTTTCGCCCCAGGGGCCCCCAGACCTCAGTGCGCCCTCCTCTCGTCCCGCGAGCCCAGTGCTCTCAATCTGGGCAGCTTGCTGGGGGCGCCACGACTCCTGAGTTGCCACAGCTGGAACGCCTGGTGGGCGAGGAGGCCCCCAGTACAGGCCTGGGTAGCAAGCCCAGGCTGGAGGCAAGCACCCCTCTGGGTCCCCAGCAGTGACAGCGCTGGTCCCCTCTACCAGAGCCTCAGCTTGACACCAGCAGGCAGTGGGCCAGGTCTGCCCACGGGCTGCACTCTGCCAGCCCCTGTTCCCCGTCTCTAAAAATCCTCAGAGATAAGCTTGAAGGACAACCTTAAAAAGTGTGACTAGCACAACGATTCTTTATCAAAGTATGCGGGTTCACGTTTGAATACAATGTTCCCTTCCACACTCACTACTTGAAATGAGCCTGTAAATAACACTTCATGTCAACCCCCTCCTTCCTTGAGGGTCACTATCACAGCAGGAAATGTAAATACGAACTTTACTTATTAGCCTTTTCCTGACTCATATAAAGTGTCGCTTCTGGAAATAGGAAACTTGAAAATACAGACTAGTTAAATTGCATTACTCTCCTGAGAACTCACCACCTTCCCACATTACGGCCGAGGAAACGGATGAGACATGATTTGTCAACTCACATCAAAACAAGGCCTGAGAAAGGTCGGGGGAGGGGAGGCTGCTCTCCAGGTGGAGGGACTTACCCCGATAAATCTCCTCGTCCTGGTCGGTCACGTAGGCGTTGGCCCCCCAGATCACCATCTTGTTGATGTAGGACGGGTATCTTGCAGCTGCAATGAGGGCTGTTATCCCACCATCACTCCACCCCAGCAAAGAGACCTTCTTAAACTTCAGCATCTGTGACAAATACCACGAAATGCACAGGTCATGGCTCCTGGCCGCGGAGAGAGCTTGATCATCCTCAAGTATCAGAATCGACACAGCTGTGGTGTGTGGAGTGTCAACTGGCCATTAAAGAAAAATCCTAGAGTCCACCATTTGACGACATAAATGCTTCTCTCAATTAGTTGTGGTGCAAATATGATGGTCATAAAAACTAAGTACATAGTACTGTTTTGAATGATGAGGGGACTACATCTTCTGGTTGGATAAAGTCTCAAGGAACCAGAAACAGTGGAGATCAGCTGTACTTGGACGTGACAACGTGTGTGCGTCCGTGCAGGTCTGAGCGAAGACTTTGAGGACAGGTATGCAGATCAGAGAGGGAAACAGGACAGTCGCTGCATCTGGTAAAGCCACTGACTGCAACTATGGGAAGAACTGGCTACAGGAAGGCCGGGAAAGAATGATGGTGGTTACACTGATCTTCGGGTGATCAGCCAGGCTCCAAGAATGTGTTTGACAGGGAAGATGAGCATCTCAGAGATGCTGGCGAGAAGTAAACACCGAATGACTGGGGAAATTTAAAGAAGTAACGAGTATCAGTCCAAGACACCTGCTGATGGGACTCTAAATTGGTGTGACTACTGTGGATAATACTTTGGCACTATCTTGTAGAATGAATATCTGCATCTCCCGCCACTCAGCAAGTCATCTCCTAAATGTGCACGGAGCTCTCACACACATGTACCAGGACAGGTCCAGGAAGTCCACACCAGCACTGTCTGCAATAGCAAAACATGAGCGCCACAACTTCCATGCACAACACAATGTTCACCGCACTTCCGTGTATAATTGCATGCACGCACACACGCACACGCACACGCACACACACACACACACAAGGCAACTTAGAGATGATTTAGCCACCATCAGGAGAGGGGGGTTAAGACACAGTGTATCCATACAACAGAATACTAAGTGCCTATTATAAAACTGAAGTAAATTTGTATTTATTGGCATGGAAGTAACTCCTTGATCAACTGTTCAATGAACAGTAAGCTGGAAAATCATTAGGTATAGTAGGATGCCATCCATACAGAACTGTGTGCTTATACATGTAATAAGATTGCCCAGAAAGGTAGAGCCTCAAAGTCTTGGTAGCAGTACCTCTAAATAGTTAGATTGTTTGATATATCTGTTTTCCTCTTTATACCCATTTGAACCCTGAATTCTCTATAGGAGTAACGTGGTATTACCCTTGAAGAAACAACAAACAAAAACAAAATAAATGAAGACAGGCCCAGCCACCCTCCTCCTCTGGGCTCTTGCCTAAGAGACCCACCTTCATCAAATCAACAGCATCTTTTGCATCCCTTTCAAAAAATTCTACTGGGAAATCTCGATCTGGGGGTCTGGAATGTCCGTACCCTCGGGGATCCCAGGCAACCACCGTGAAGAGCTTCTTATTCAGGTTCTCAATCTGAGGTCCAAAATCAGTCTCTCCACTTCCTAAAAGCAGTCACTTGGTTACACTCCAGTAAATGCTTTCATTGTCTCAAGCACACTACATCAGAAGCAGAAACAACTACAAACTTAAAGTAACTATAGTTTCTACTCAAAGTTAGACCTCAGCTGTAACCAGCAAAGCAGCTTCCTTTCCTGCTGGAGTTCAGACCTACCCCCCACCTCCCCCTAGTGGCTACTATGAGAAGGACAGAGGCCCTGATTTTTCATTTGGTCCTGTCTCATTTCAGCACGTTTGATCTGTCTTCAGCTTATTCGTGCTTTTTATTAAAAAAAAAAAAAATCATGAAACTGCATAGAAATAAACTTACTGATACAACATGCTTCTGGGTTATTTTTTCTTTCTTTTTTTAAAAAATGACTGTTACAAATGAGAGAGCTCTTAATAATATGTGTAGACACATTAATGAGATTTGATCCTAGTCATTCAAAGCAGAATTCTAAAATCCCAGATGTCTTTTACTAAGCTAATGTGAATAGCCCTGAAGGTTTTATTTTATGGTTATAACTAGAAACCAGAAAATTAAACTAAAACACTGAAATGAGGGGGGAGGGAAGGGTGTGGAGGGAAGAAATCAAGTTAGTTTGTTTCATGACAACTGTATGAACCAGCGTGTTAGCAAGTAGAGCCACGTTCTCAGGCCGGCGGCGCCTGACCGGCAGCCCCCAGCCTGCCCACACGGTCACGGCCACCGTGTGCACAGGCAGGCGTGTCTTGTGTGGTCCACACAGTGTGGAAGGCCAGACTCCCAAGGAGCCCAGTCCAAGGGCAAGTCAGCATCTCATTTCTAAGCTCTGCTTGATTTCTGGGGACTCACAGCTCAGGTCACAAATGGATACTAAACATCTCGCTTAATAAACGGGCAATTATTAGAAAATGTCTTTCAATGCTGCAGGATCATTTAATGTCATCAAGGATGATGATGTCACTCTTCCTGACAAGATATACCTTCCTCAGCATCAGGTAAATCACCCAGAAAACCCAAGCTGAAAACGTAACTGGATTTCCAGCACACGTCTACTGCTCTGACATCTCAAGCTTCTCTCATGATCACTGAACTGGAGGGTCTTCCAGGGAACTGTGCTGAAAGAGGGGCAGGAGGTGAGAAGGTGGGAAAAGGCAACAGTGTAACTAAAGACCAATTGCAGAAACAATAATACCTGGCACACAGGTATACATTTGAAGACCAGTGCAAAGACCATTTGAATACTAAAACCTTAATGAAATGACTTTAAGGAATAGTTACCGATATATGATACCTGAGACAGAAACACATCAACACTGGTTGCCCGTGGGTAGGGGAACTGCGTGCTGGGGGACAGTAGTTTAGGGGAGAAACTTGCTGTTCGATTTTTGAATCAGGTTAATGTTTTACACAAGCAAAAACTAAATTGCCAAAAGCTTTTTATACCTGGATAATGACAGCAATACTGAAACAATGGCAAACTGTTCATTGCTTTAGCTCTACGTCAGCCATTGGAGTAAATATGGTCCTCCATTACAACAGCTCAAGGGAAAAAGATACTAAATACTATCTGGACAGAGACGCCTCAATAGCTACAACAGTGCCACTATCAGCTGAGGCTACATCGAGCTGAACCATCATGTGACTGAAAAATTTTAGCATTTTACTTTTAAGAGAAGGAAGCAAATCATAAGGAAATAAGTATATACTGGGATTACTTAACTAAATTAAAAATAAAACAATACTAAAACCCTTAAAACCAAATTTGAGATGCCCTGGGATCACTGGAAATTCTCCCCCACCCCGAACTTTCTACATCTAAACTACTCATCTATAAGAGGAGATCGCAACCCACCTGGCTTTACCACGCTCCGTTCACGCCAAACTAATTCCGACCTTCAAAAAGTCTTTAAGCCCAGTTTTGTTCTTAGCTCTGATCTTAGCTGAACATATAGTCAAGTACAACAGGGCAATCAGTCCAACTTTGAGCAGCAGAACTCTCACATCCTGGAACCCCTCAATTCCAGGCAAACTGGGCTGCTGGTCACCCACTCATCTCCTTCCTTCACCCATCCCTTCTTCCCACAATGCTTTCCTTGACCCGTCATCCCCCTAAGTTGTAAGCAACTACACAGTGTTGGACTTGCACGGGAGAAAACTGGGTATTTAAAGGAATAAAAACTGCATAAAGTAGAAAGGTATCTTTCTACATCACCTAAAACTGACTGTAGCAAGTATTACTTAAAGCATCTCAGCAAAGCACTAAAGTTAATCATCAAGCCTGGGCATCTGGGATTGTGAACGCAGCACAGATGACACAGCATGCAGAGCATTCGGTAAAAACCTCCAGACCCAACATTCCTGGGAGCAGCAGGACCGCGTGCTCTCCACCTCCAGTCCGCAGGTAGTGCAGGTGGACGCCGTTCACAGCCACTTTGGCGGAGGTCACAGAGGAGCTGGAAGAGAAAAGCCCCATCCCCAGAGGAAAACTACTGAGCAGCACAAATGTGAGGACAGAGCCAGGCTTTTATACGCGAATCGCCTGCAGCGCCCTCCCCAGGTCCCTCGGATTATCCTGATACATGCTTCAGTCTTCCAGACCTAAAAAGGGACCCGTGTGTCTCCTCCCCACCACACTGCAGATCTGGGCTGCGTCTCCATGTTTGAACATCCTACAGCACCAGCTCAGGGCTTATCCCACAGAGGCACCGAGAGGCCTGCTGAAGTCAATGGCCACACAGGCCACCCTACAGGCCCACGCTGGGGTGCCAAGGTGCAGGCTGATGTGGGAGCCCCCGCCGTGGAATGCCAGGTGGGCACCAGCACAGACCCTGGAGCCACTCGTCTAGGCCTCAGCAGGTCCAGAGGAGGCAGCCGGACCTTAAGCTGCATTGGTGGCGTTCCCAAGGATGAGGCTGGTCTCAGGGTCCAGGGGGAAGGCCCTGATCCCGAGGCTGTCCTGTAGGCATCTGGCCTCTCCATTCTCCAGCCAGCCACATGAGGGCCCCCTGGTCAGGAATGCCCATCTGCACCAATGTGGCCAGACTGGTTTTAAGATGTTGAAATGTTTCTGCGTTGACTGTTAGATAGGCAGGTCCGTATCAAAGCCCTCCCCACGCCAGCCCTCCCTGGCCCAAGACCTCCCACGCTGCAGCATCTAACCGTGTGCCACCCCAGGGGCTCTGCCCTGGGCAGCGTCCTCAACTGCTCTCGCGGAAGCTCCAGGATGGCAACGTGAGGGTGCACACCAACACGGCACATACAGGGCCCTGCATCAGGCCCTAGGAGCCTCCCATCAACTCCCCAGATGGCTGCGGGACACGCGGAAGGGACGGAAAGGCGTGCCAGGACAGATGCTGGGACAAATGTGCCAGATACAGGCACATCGAGTCTCAACACACAACTTCTGGAAAAATGTGACAGACCTGAGTGGTAGTAAGGCCTGACATAACTACTGATACGAGCTCGTCATCCTCAGAAATATTACGGGAGGAGCAATAATAGCAGCACTGAGCCATGGTCGTGTCGCACAGACCCTGCTGTTACTTGTGAGTAACATCCTGCTCCTCGCACAGCTCCAGAATCAAGATAAAGGCGAATAAGGCTCCACTGACAGAGTCATTTCAGGAAACATGGTTTACATCCATTCATCGGCAAGAGGAAGCATCGTCTGCACACCCTCAGGGAGGGAAGAAGCTGTCAGACGCCTGCGTTCAGCACAGGAAACGAGGCAGCTCCCCAGACAGACACAGGTGCCCAGCGCTCGCTCGGCTCAGCTAAGGGAGACTGTGCACCTCTCTCACCCCTCGTGCCCCCCAGGCTCTCGAGAGGCCCCTCCCGGCAGTGTGAGGGCTTGCTTGAAGAGGCATTTTGCACCGTGAAGGCGTCATGTATAATGGGGCCCCCCATCTCTCCCGAGGTCTGAGCCACTGGGTTTCACACCCAGGGGCTGCTGGCTCTCAGGCCTGTACCCCTCCAGGGCCGGGCTCACACGGGCTTCCCTTTCGTGGCCAGTCCGAAGTCTCTCCAGCCAAAGGCCTTGGACTTCCCTCTGTGCTCTGCCATATTGGCGTTTTGATTCCCCATTCCAAATTTCTTTTCTTCTAATTATCCCCATCCCACATTCTTCTGGCTGCCTAAGAAGATAGAGATAAAACCTGGCAGTCTAGAATTGGGCGTGATGGGAGCTCAATGGCAGGGAAGGGTTACTAGGGCGGAGGACTTTGAAGGTGGCTTCAGAGAGATGGAGAGATTCTATCAGGCTTGGGTGGAGGTACCTGGAACAGACTGAAAAAGCAGCATCTGAGATGAACTTCCAAGATGGGTACAACTCTGAAGAAAGAATGTGATGGGGAGGGTGCTTGTACAAGAAGAAATGGCATGACCAAAGGCCCAGGGGTTGGGGACACACGTGGGGACCGGGCAAGCTCAGCCTGGCAAGAGCACGGGGGCGGAGAGGGAGCAAAGGTTGGGGCCAAGTGGGGAAGGGGTTTGCAGCCAGGCTATCGGGCAGGAAATGTGCCTGGCGTTCTGTCACCAACACCTTGTCTGTCGTCACACCTGAGGGAACTGCCATTATCCACCAGTCTACCCCTGGGGTTACTGGAGGCTCCCCAAACCTTGCATCCATCCCCAGGTTGGGGAAACAGGACAGAAAACTGTTCGTGTACAAAAGCAAATCAATTTCAAACATAAGAAAAAAGTTTTATTTGAAAAAATAATAGCTATTGAACGATCTTCCACATAAATATACTTGAAAGGAGTGTTGCATTTTCCCTCCAGCTTATCAAAGGCTCTCAGATGAGTCAGGCCTCCGATAACATTGTTAAAAGAGCGCTGAGACAAAAGCAGGCTGCAGAGCCCAGGCCTTGGAATGGCCCTGACATGGGCTCATCACTTTGAACCCCATTCAAGACACCAAATTTTCCAAACTCTCAGGTAGGAAAAAGGATAGATAGAAAACTTAAAGAAAAATGAACCCCTTTCTCTTGGGCTATCAATTTCTCCCTCCCATTAATCACTTCTCTAACCCAGGTGTTCTTAAGCAGATGTGTTCATTACAATCACCTGTGGAGTTAAAAATACACCTGCCTGGGGCTTCCCTGGTGGTGCAGTGGTTGAGAGTACGCCTGCCGATGCAGGGGACACGGGTTCGTGCCCCGGTCCGGGAAGATCCCACATGCCGCGGAGAGGCTGGGCCCGTGGGCCATGGCTGCTGAGCCTACGCGTCCAGAGCCTGTGCTCCGCGACAGGAGAGGCCACAACAGTGAGAGGCCTGTGTACCGCAAAAAAAAAAAAAACAAAACACCTGCCTGGGACAATCCTGGGAGACCCACTCAGTAATTCTGGGGTAGAGCCGTGGCATGTGCTTTCTAAAACACCGAAACTCTGAAATATTATTCACTCGTTCACGTATATCCTGAACCCCTACTTTGGGCTGGGTGCTCCATGTTGCCTGGGAGGCGGCAGGGAAGACAGTTCAATCTGCAACCAGCAGTACTACACACTTTGCCAAGTATGAGGAGACAGTGGGGTGCGCGCAGCAGACAACACGTTCACCACACCCGCAGCAACACCTACACAGCTACACGCTCGGCCCCTTTTATGAGAGCATTTCCTGCCCCCACTATACCAGTGGGACTCAAACTTAGATTTGAATCATCTGGCAAACCTTCAAATCTCCAGATGCCCAAGCTGCGTTAAATCAAAACCTCTGGGCTGGTACCCAGGCATCTGTAGTTTTTAAGTTCTCCAAGAGACTCCAATAGACAACCGAGGTTGAGAAAGTTTGTATTGAGTTAATTTCTTACAGGAGAGAAAAATCCTGTCTCCTTTTTTAAAAACAGCCTGCAGGAAGGCATGCTCAGCCAGAAGAGCCCAGATCCTGCCTCACTTTTGTCCTGGAATCCCTCCTTTTGGGAGGCCGGACAAGCAAGTTTGTGGAAGGGAAGGGGGTCAGGAGCAATACAACAGCAAGTACTTCCTGATGAGGGGGCTGAGCTGCCCCCTCCCGTCAGGAGGGAGAGATCCCTGTGGGAGCAGGCAAGAATGTAACCATCTGGGGCAAAGAATTAAACTAGAACTAACATACAGTTTAACTGTTAAACTAGATAATGTCCTCTGATAAGAGCTTACTTATCTCATTCATTTTGCTGTGTGATGCACATTGGACTCAACCTAATTTTACCGATGAGGAATAGAGCTTAGGTAACTGGCCCCAGTCACTGCTGGTAACTTGCAAAGCCAAAATGAGCGCCTGAATGTCGACACCTGGAATGTCACACTTTGCTTAGGAATTAAAATGGGGGCCACCTAATAAGTCCTCCATATTCTCTGTACCTTGTATGTTCAGCTATTTCTTTTGTACATTTTTTCCAAAGTAACCATTAGCTACAATAAAGCATTAGCGATGCCCAGGGCTTGGATTAACATGAATTTGGAGGACTTATTTTTACATCTTCTATACACTGTATTATTATTTAGATATTCATATTTGTATCATTATTAATTGTAACTACTAATTACTTAACTCCTATTATGTCCCAGGCCTTTTACGCTCATTGTCTCAAACCCTCAGAACAATTCTGCAGGGCACGAGGCTTAGAGAGGGTAAGTAACTTGCTCCTGTTGGTGCTTCTTCTGTAACCTCCCGGCTGAACAGAGTCCCCAGCGGGGCTAGGCACCGGGGCCACATTCACCCTGACTGCTGGACAGAAGGTGAGGGCAGGCGCCAGGGGAAGGCGGGTCTCTGATGCTCAGACAGAGCATCCCCAGGTTGGACTGGAAAACATCTCTCTCCAGGCAGGCTGTTAGGTTCTGTAAAGTTATTAATATTGTAAATGCACGTAACACACAATTTCAGGTGGAAAAGGCTTTCCTGCCCAGGCCCTGGGATAAACCACTTTGCAGATTATGAAATACAAAGAGTCAGAGTTCCAAACAGCAGACTTACAGGGAAGGTTTTGGAATGCAACTCAATTGTAGGTTAGGCACCTGCTGTTCTGAAGCAAAGGTCTTACAGGAGTGCTTTTGCCTACTTAACACTGGACTGCCTTCTTGTTTCCGGATTAACCAACACCACTGCTTGTTTTCCCCATCACAGATCATATCAATTTGCAACTGCATTTATAAAACGGCAGTTGAAAATCCAGAGAAACCTGTTTTTCAGAGATATTTTAGGAGGAACGATTTGCACTGCTAAGTGGACGGGGCCTTCTTGCAATCATTTAATAACTTATCGTAACCGATACTGGCGCCATCACAGGAACCCCATTTCAATCGCTTTCTGCAAATGGGACACTGGATAAATAGGCATTTTTCAACGTTGACTTACAGAGCTGCATGGTCAGATCTCTCCTTTCTCCTTCCAAATGAGAAGCTTCCCAACAGGTGAGGTTCTGAAGGCCAGGTACCTTCCTAGTCATGAGTGGAACTGACCCAGCACCAGGGGTGTGTGTGTGGGGGGGTGTGTGGGGTGTGTGTGTGTGTGTGTGTGTGTGCGCGCGCGCGCGCAGGTACGCAGGAAATAAAGTAAATCAAGCTTCACGCTGCTCCAACCGCATATCCTGCGCACTCTCCCTTGAGACCGACAGCACCCACTTTTAAGACTGTGGGTCAGAGACAAAGCCTGTGCGGGAGGGCATGTCACAAGACAGAAAGGCAGATTCCTGGGCGTCTCCACAACCTGTGCCCTCAGCACCTCGGGGAGCCATCTCCCCGCTTCCCGAGGTGATTCTTCTGAACATTAAAGCTCGAGGCGGGCAAGCGGGGCGAAGGAGACCCAGGGCCTTGGGGCCCGCGACTCCGAGAGCTGATGGGGCGCAGGCACTGCCAGGCTGGCCTGACAGGAGCGCGCGCGAGCACTGCCCGCAGGCGTGAAGGGCTGCGCGGAATGCGGGCCGGGAGCGAGGGTCTCCCACCGCCGGACCCTCGCCGCTCCCGGCGCCGCACCTCGGCCCGGCGCCGCACTTCGGCCCAGCGCACCGCCCCGCCGCCCGCGCTCGGGTCACGGGTTAAAGGGCAAGGGGCCGGGGAGGCCATGACCATGCGTGTCCTCAGCCCGGCCCCTGGCCAGCGGCTCCCCTCACGCCGCCCCGAGCGCGCGGACAACGACGCGGGGGCTCCCGAAGGGGAGCGACGCCATTACCTGAACGCAGCCACGGGCTCAGCCTGGGGAACGTGGACCCCGGGCTTCAGCGTGGAGAGGAAGAGCCGCAGCCGCCGCGCGCCCGAGAGGGCCTGCGCCGCCGCCGCCGCCACCGCCACCATGGTCACTGGTCGCGCTCGCGCCGGAAGCGCGCATGCGTCGGGTCTCCCGGCCACCCTGAGCCCGCCCCACCGCGCCGCCCCGAGCACGCATGCGCCGGGCCCCTGGCATCCCTGAGCGCCCCCCCCGCCGCGCCGGAGGTGCGCGTGCGCCGGGTCTCCTGGCAGCACTAAGCCCGCACCTGCCCAACCGCCCCGATCACGCATGCGCCGGGCCCACAGGCAGCCGTCGCCGCTCGGCGACCGGTCTAGGCTCATGGCCGGAACCCCTTGGCTTCTCGCTGGTCCCTGACAGGAACTGGGCTCGCGATCCCCGGAGGCACCGGCACAGAGCGTCTTCCCTGGGTGCCAGCTCTGGCTCAGCGGTGACCGGCGTCTCGCCCTCACGGAGGAGTGGGCCCGGGGCCCCCGGCCTGGCTGCTGACTGGGATGATGGGGTTGGTTTATTTTCTTCCCACCGCCTCACACCCACTAGGATTCGCGTCCTCAGAAATCCCAGAAATTAATGAGTGTCGACGAGGGCGTGGAGAGTGGTGCGGGGGGGGGGCCGCGAAAATTAAATTAGAGCTTCCGTTCTATCCTGCAGACAAGCAAGGCCTCGGGTACCTGCGCTCCGCTTCCCAGCGTTACTCACGGGAGGTTCAGAGACGGAAAGTAGGACTGTGGGTATCAGGGGCTGGGGGAGGGGGAATTAGTGTCTAATGGGTCAGAGACTCAGTTTTGCAAGAAGAAAGGAGCTCTGGAGAGGATGGTGCTGATGACAGCACAACGATGTGAATGTCCTTAACGCCACAGGCTGTACCTTTTTTTTTTTTTTAACATCTTTATTGGAGTATAATTGCTTTACAATGGTGTGTTAGTTTCTGCTTTATCACAAGGTGAATCTGTTATACATATACATATGTTCCCATATCTCTTCCCTATTGCGTCTCCCTCCCTCCCCCCCTCTCTATCCCACCCCTCTAGGTAGACACAAATCACTAAGCTGATCTCCCTGTGCTATGCGGCTGCTTCCCACTAGCTATCTGTTTTACATTTGGTAGTGTACATATGTCCATGCCAGTCTCTCACTTCATCTCAGCGTATCCTTCCCCCTGCTCGTATCCTCAAGTCCGCTCTCTAGTAGGTCTGCGTCTTTATTCCTGTCCTGCCCCTAGGTTCATCAGAACCATTTTTTTTTTTAGATTCCATGTATATGCGTTAGCATACAGCATTTGTTTTTCTGACTTACTTCACTCTGTATGACAGACTCTAGGTCCATCCACCTCACTACAAATAACTCAATTTCGTTTCTTTTTATGGCTGAGTAATATTCCACGGTATGTATGTGCCACATCTTCTTTATCCTCTGTCCTTTATCCTCTATCCTTTATCTTATCCTCTTTATCCTTTATCCACTCATCTGTCGATGGACACTTAGGTTGCTTCCACGTCCTGGCTATTGTAAATAGAGCTGCAATGAACATTGTGGTACATGACTCTTTTTGAATTATGGTTTTCTCAGGGTATATGCCCAGTAGTGGGATTGCTGGGTCATATGGTAGTTCTATTTTTAGTTTTTTAAGGAACATCCATACTGTTCTCCATAGTGGCTGTATCAATTTACATTCCCACCAACAATTTCCCCTTTTATGGCTGTTAGCATTTGCCTTATGTATTGAGGTGCTCCTATGTTGAGTGCATAAATATTTACAATTGTTACATCTTCTTCTTGGATTGATCCCTTGATCATTATGTAGTGTCCTTCTTTGTCTCTTGTAATAGCCTTTTTTTTAAAGTCTACTTTGTCTGATATAAGAATTGCTACTCCAGCTTTCTTTTGATTTTCATTTTTGCATGGAATATCTTTTTCCATCCCCTCACTTTCAGTCTGTATGTGTCCCTAGGTCTGAAGTGGGTCTCTTGTAGACAGCATATGTACAGTTCTTGTTTTTGTATCCATTCAGCCAGTCTACGTCTTTTGGTTGGAGCATTTAATCCATTTACATTTAAGGTAATTAATGATAGGTATGTTCCTATTACCATTTTCTTAATTGTTTTGGGTTTGTTATTGTAGGTCTTTTCTTCTCTTGTGTTTCCTGCCTAGAGAAGTTCCTTTAGCATTTGTTGTAAAGCTGGTTTGGTGGTGCTGAATTCTCTTAACTTTTGCTTACCTGTATAAAGGTTTTAATTTCTCTATCAAATCTGAACTAGATCCTTGCTGGGTAGAGTAATCTTGGTTGTAGGTTTTTCCCTTTCATCACTTTAAATATGTCCTGCCACTCCCTTCTGGCTTGCAGAGTTTCTGCTGAAAGATCAGCTGTTAACCTTATGGGGATTCCCTTGTATGTTATTTGTTACTTTTCCTTTGCTGCTTTTAATATTTTTTTCTTTGTAGTTAATTTTTGTTTGTTTGTTTGTTTTGTTTTGTTTTGTTTTGCGGTACGCGGGCCTCTCACTGCTGTGGCCTCTCCCGTTGCGGAGCACAGGCTCCGGACGCGCAGGCTCAGCGGCCATGGCTCACGGGCCCGGCCGCTCCGCGGCATGTGGGATCCTCCCGGACCGGGGCACGAACCCGTGTCCCCTGCATCGGCAGGCGGACTCCCAACCACTGCGCCACCAGGGAAGCCCTGTTTGCTCTTTAGTTCCTCTAGATCCTTGTTGAATGTTTCTTGTGTTTTCTCCATTCTGTTTCTGAGATTTTGGATCATCTTTACTATCATTACTCTGAATTCTTTTTCAGGTAGGTTGCCTATTTCATCTTCATTTATTTGGTCTTGTAAGTTTTTACCTTGCTCCTTTGTGACATATTTTTTTGTCGTTTCATTTTTGTTTTTTTTGATGGGTGGTGCTGTATTCCAGTCTTACTGGTTGTTTGGCCTGAGAGGTCCAGCACTGGAGTTTGCAGGCAGTTGGATAGAGCCGGGTCTTGGTGCTGAGATGAGGACCTCCGGCAGGTCTCACTCTGATTAATATTCCCTGAGGTTCTCTGTTAGTCCAGCAGTTTGGACTTGGAGCTCCCACCACAGGAGGTTGGGCCCAACCTCCAGCCTGGGAATCAAGATCCTGCAAGTTTCATGGTGCGGTTAAAAAAAAAAAAAAAGAAAAGAAAGAAAAAAGGAGCAGTACAATGTCAAAGAATAAAAAACAAAATAGAATTAGAAAGATAAAAAAATATATTAGGGGGGCTTCCCTGGTGGCGCAGTGGTTAAGAATCCACCTGCCAATGCAGGGGACGTGGGTTCGAGCCCTGGTCTGGGACGATCCCACATGCTGTGGAGCAACTAAGCCCGTAAGACACAACTACTGAGCCTGTGCTCTAGAGCCTGTGAGCCACAACTACTGAGACCATGTGCCACAACTACTGAGCCTGTTTTCTAGAGCCCGCAAGGCACAACTACTGAAGCCCACGTGCCTAGAGCCCATGCTCTGCAACAAGAGAACCACCGCAATGAGAGGCCCGCACAGCACAATGAAGAGTAGCCCCTGCTTGCCACAACTAGAGAAAGCCCATGTGCAGCAACAAAGACCCAATGCAGCCAAAAATAAAAATAAATAAAATTTAAAAATATATATATTAGGAAAAATAAAGCTATAATTGAAGCTACCACAACAAGGTAAAATGAAGCCACAACAGAAAAAAGAAAGAAAATGGGGGGTGGGGAACAAGCCAAAAGGAGAGAACAATAATGAAGTATAAAGAATAAAATAAAATTAGAAAAATAAAAGTATTAGGAAAAATATAAAAGAATTAACAACAATGAATCAACACGGTAAAACCGAACTCCAATCGAAAAGAGGAAAAATGAAAAAGAAAACAAAGCCTTGGCTATGGGGGTGGAGTTTAGGTGGTGGGGTGGAACTTAGGCAGGGGCGGGGTTTAAGGTGGGGCGGGACCTAGGCGGCTGTGGGGGCGGTGCCGTTTGAGCGTGGGGTGGGGCCTAGGCGGGGCGATGTTCAAGCGTGGGGCAGGGCTTCTGCTTAGGACCTGCGCAGAAGGGGAGAGGCAGCTTGTGGAAGGGAGGGCCTCTGGAGGGCGGAGTTCCGGGGTTTGGAGGTAAGGCCCTGGGTGAGGGTGTGTGGGTGGGGTTTAGGCACAGCACTTTGGATGGGGTTTCGAAGTGTAGAGGTTGGGGGGGGCCCTTGGCTCTGCGGGGCAGGAGGGAGGCTCCGAAGGCAGAGGATTAGGCCCGGGAGCCCAACAGGCTCCCTGGGGCCTAAGTGAACAGGGAAAGCGCTGGCCGCGTTCCCTCCCGTTCCTTCGTGTCCCCCCATCATCTCCCCATGTCTCCCCCGTCTTCGCTGTCTTCGCTGCTGGACCCCTAACCGTGGGTGGGTCCCGCTGGGTGTAGGAACTCCTCCCCTCCCCCAGCCGCCCCCAGGGGTGCCGGGTCGGAGGTCAGGCCTTTACTTGTGCTCCCCCTTCCCTCCCTCCCACTCCCTCAGGACCCGCGCGGCTGGAGGGGGCCTCGGTGGGCAGAGCACCAGGCCCGGGATCTCAGCAGGTTACAGGCTGTGCACATAAAGATGGTTAAGATGGCAAATTTTATGTGTATTTCACCACTATTGAATTTTTTTTCCTCTTCAGACCAATTCAAGCTTTAAAGGTTATAAACATTATCTGCAATCGAAGATTCAGTAGGGAAAGAAACAACTACCCTTTAATTCTGGCTACTCTCCTGCCCTACCTGAACTGAAAATACCTGGCACATTCGTGGCTGCTGCTTAGCCTTGGCTGGGATTGGAGATTCCAACCGCTTCCTTGCACGTTACGTTATTTCTCCTCCCAGACACCCTTCCACTGTGATAGTCCTGTAGGCACAGTGCTTCTACGTGTTACAGCCATGCAAAGTTCTGTTACCTGCAGTGTCCTCACTGGCCCATTGGAGTTTCTTGAGCAGTAAAGGCAGGTTTGGCTTAAATATGGGTTATGCTAAAATATTTATGTTCTTTCAACATAAAGCTATCACATCAATTTCCTGCATAGAAAGAAAGAGAAATATGTAATATTCCAGCTACTATTGTTTGACGTTCAGAATCTTGGGTGGGGTCGACATTTTCTTATGTTTTCCTGAAATGTTGATTGGGATCTCGTCAGAAATATCAGGGTTAAAAATAATTGTACAATTTTAACACTAGTTATCCTACTGGTCAGCAAAAATGGTAGTGCTGAGGTTTAGCCTATTGGTGTCACGATTTTTAAGTACACACTTGGGAAGTAGCTCTGTGTACGTAACACTACTGTGCAGTTTAAAAAATAACTCTTCGTTAGAGTCACAGATGTAGAAAACAATCTTATGGTTACTGGGGGGAAATGGCGGGGAGGATAAATCGGGAGATTGGGATTGACATATATACACTACTATATGTAAAACAGATAACTAATAAGGACCTGCTGTATAGCACAGGGAACTCTACTCAATACTCTATAATGGCCTATATGGGAAAAGAATCTTAAAAAGAGTGGATGTATGTATATGTATAACTGATTCACTTTGCTGCACACCTGAAACTAACACAACATTGTAAATCAACTATACTCCAATAAAAATTAATTTAAAAAATAACTACTATTTTTGTGCCAGGCACCTTGTGATGCATTCTTTTAATCCTCACATCAACCTTATGTACTATTGCCCTATTTATAGATGAGGAAACTGAGGCTAAGAGAAGTTAGGAAGCAGGCCCCAGGTACACAGCCAGAGCGGCAGAGGGGAATTTAAGCCTGCTTGATTTCAGAACCCTGTACCTGGATTATACCACAGAACTAATCCTTCAGTGATTTCCTTGTAATCAGATGCTTCTAAAACCTTGACCATATAAATACCTATTTTTATTTACATGACTACTGTAATCAGAAAAACTTAAAAAAATAAACACCACACATTAAAATGTACATCAAAATACTATTTAAAATGTTTTGTGAGAAATAACTCCTTGTTGCTGAAGATCTAACTTCATATTATGGACCCAAAGCAAAGGTCATGACCACAGCATCAAGTGGAGACTCTCCTTAGCACGATGCGTGACCTGGAAGCGGGTCTTATTTAGCAGTGTCAACCTTAGGGTCTGAATACCTTTTTCGGAGCCAAGATGGATAGTCTTATTTCTCAAGTTGTAGTCTATGTCGTCTCATTTAATTGGTTTCTGCCCAAGACTAGTGTTTTTGTGGTGCTTGGGCCTTGTATTGAAACTCCTCAGGTATAAATTTGGCCCTTTTCAGCCCAGTTTTTAGAGCGTGGAGGCTGAAGGAAGGGCCTCTGAGCCAGGTGTGAAGGACGGCAGTGCCGCAGGCTCTCGGATCAGTGCGTTTTTCATCTTGAAAGTCAAAATGCAACGTCAAGAAGCTCCTCTTCTATCAGCAGCTTCCTCTCTCCTGCCAATAGCAGGGGTGAAAAGGAAATGCCAACCCATGTGGTAAAGTCACAGTGGAGAATCTCAAACTGTTTCACTTATACAAACACATGGCTTACATTTGAGGTACAAAATTTTATTTTAAAAAGTCCACTAAAGATATCTTACGCTTTTTGCCTCTGAACATTGATCATGCAACCTCTTTGGAATTTAGAAGAGAGGCACAAGGGATGCATTTAGAAAAGAAATCATCCAGCCCCCTCTAGCAAGCCTGGGACTGTCTGCCCCTCCAGTTTTCCTTTTGGGCCATGTGATCCAATGCTGCGTGGCAACCAAGTAGTGAGCCTGGATATGTGTGGATAGGAAAACAGGTTCACTACTTTATAGCAGTGCTGTCTTCAACTAGGGCAGTTTTGCCCCTCCAGGGAACATCTGGAAATGTCCAGAGACGTTGCTGTTTGTCACAACTAGAGATGGGAGGAGGGGGAGAAAAGCACTACTGGCATCTCACAGGGAGAGGCCAGGGTTGCCTCCAAAAGCCCTGCGATGCACGGGCAGCCCTCCACAACGAAGAGCTACGTGGCCCAAGATGCCAATAGTGCCAAGGTGAAGAAATTCTGCTTTACAGCACCACTGACTGGAGGAGATTTAGAATCAGAACCAACGGCACTGTTATGAACCCACCAAACACCAGGACCTGTTCTGGCAGCCAGATGGCCTTACCGCACCCTGTGCGCCTCCCTCCCGGGAGGGCTGAGCACAGTGGCACACCTGCTCTGCCGAGCAAAGGGCGGGCGGTGACGCTGGGTGGCCTGGTCACGTCAGTCTCCTAGCCCTCGAGTGCCTTCACTCCTTCTTGGTTTCAGGCGGGCTTTGAAAGGTTGAGTGCTACAGGCACAGCTAGCAGACTCGGAACCTGTCCTTTTACAGCCTAGCTCACAGAAAGAAATGAAATTATTTCTACAGTACCCTGGGATAAACTGAGGAAGCTGCTCAACACTGATCTGCCCTGAGGCTCCAGTCGTAGCCAGGGGTGAAGCGATCAATACTCCCAGCACACCTGCTCCCTCTTCAGGGCACGCAGGTTGGAAAAGTACCTGAAGTGTCAGAATGCTAGGAAAGAACCTTTGTACTCGTCAGAATTAGTAGCAATTCCGTGCAATGACAGCCTGGGAAAGTCTCCTATTTTTGTTCTCTATTTTTCCCCCCTTGTCTGTACTCCTTAAAATCGCTTCCGTGAATTTACAGAGTGAAGATAGCATATAACTCCTGAAGCCTGTAGTGACTGACACAGAATTTGATCCTGAAGTTAAGAGACCCTATAATTTTGGAATGAACTGTGGTTGTGATAGAAAAAAATCCCATTTGACGAGAATGCAGCATTTTACGGTGCTTCGGTTACAACGGGAGCCTATGTAGAGAAGACAGTGCAGAATTAGAAAGCTGATTTAGTTTATATTCTAAAATATTGATTTTTTTTTCCTTGCTCAAGCAAAACGTCAAGAAACTGAATGAACAGCATCACTGAAGGTTATGGAATAATCTGAAAGAAAATGATCTCCCTTGAATCTCTCTCCCTTTCAAAACGCTATTAGGCTTCTGTTTTGATTGGACCTTGGCCATGAATAGGTCTTCCTGTGTAGTGGGTTGTTTGCTGTAGATTTCTTTTCCCATCCTCCAGCTATGAAAGGCAGGAAATGATTTTTACGCACAGAACCCGTATCAGTGAGGAAAGAATTCTGAACCTTCTGAGGCAGCAGGCTTTCGGTGCGCTCACCGAGTGAGGAGAGGGCCTCCTGCTGCAGGAGCCCCTGTGGGCTTAGTTCTGGCTGCTGTGTGTCAGGTGGTTCAGCAGGTCTAGCCTGGAACACTGGTAGAGCGCAAAGGCCAGCTTTCCCACGGTGGCCCCCTTGCTGCCTTCCCTCATCAGCCACTTTTGGAGCATCTGGTAAACCTTTTCTTTGAGTCCATCTCGCTCATAGTCGTGGTCAATTTCATCAATCTGAGATTGGGAGAAGCCCAGCTTACGGGCACAGTCTTTCCACTGCCTGCCCAGATTTTCTCTGACTGGGTCCAGGTGTTTATCAGTCAGACTAGTGGTATTATCTGCCAAATAGAAAAGAGAAGAAGGCATCAAGCTATGGCCATTTGAACGTCTAGCTTCAAAGACCTGTATAAAGTGAAGAGTCCGAGGAGACGGTGAAAAAGATAACTTCTTCATGCTATGGTTGTGGGCTCATCGGTTGATACTTTACCTGTCTGCCAGCCCATGTGGAGGAACCTCTCCCCCCGCCCCGGGAGGCGCAGGTCTGAGGCACAGCCCGAGGCTTAGAGAGCGAAACCCCCCTGCTTACTAGGCTGTTGTGTACAACCTGAGCCACAGCCCTTGTTTATATCACACGTTCCTGATGTAAAGGGGGAAGACACCATTTTTGTTCCTTTTGGGCATTTTCCACTTACATCTGGCCAGAGTTAAGGTCATTCAACTCAGGATACCCTTAACCCAAGTTTGCTTTCCTCTTACTTAATCAAGGAAACTGAGACCACCGGCTGCGAACTGGTTTCATTACACTGCCTTCCCTTGTCTTTTAATGGATGAGGTGTTTTTGGACTTATCCCTCCCCTACCCCAAGTGCTGTCCTCTTTCCTCCTACAGCCATAACCTCTCTCTTTCTACTTGTTCCTTCCTCTCAGGCCTTCGTAAAAATAATAAAATGAAGCAAAATAAAAGTATAAAACCACCAAAACACCACAAACAAACCCAATTTCTTGATCCTCGTCCGACCTCAGTAAGCTGAATATGAGAAAAAAGATACCTCATTTTCCCCAACTCCCCACAGTGCAGCTTCTGCCATCACCACTGGACGTCGGGCGTCCAAAATTCTGTCAACGCTTCGCCAGGAGAGGGACGCTGGGTTTCATCAGATTCTCAAAGGTACCCCTGGCACCCCCAAAATTAGGAACTTCGGCTCTAGATTTTAAAGACTAGCCTTCAAATGGGTTAGACCGGGGATTGTCAAACTATGGCCCATGGGCCAAATCCAGCCCGCTGCTTGTTTTTGTAAACCGTTTTATTAGAACACAGCAACGCCCATTCGTGTACATACTGTCTGTGGCTGCTACTGTACTACAGTGTTAGCTGAGTAGCTGCAACAGAGACCTCAGGACCAGTGAAGCCTAGAACATTTACTACCTGGCCCTTGATTTAAAAAAACTGCCCATCCTAGGGTTAATTAGAAAGCTGGGTTCTTAAATCACATTGCTTTGGCCTCGTGACTGCTTTTCCCAGGTTGCGTTTTGGGATTAATGTTATGAGGCTGCATGGTGGAACGCCACAAGAGAAAGCCCTCTTATTTTATTATGCATGTGCAGCTGAGGGCATAGTCTTCTACCTTTTACAGAATCCCTTTGGACGAGGACCTGAGGGAGCTACTGCTGCTAGGTCTAGGTACTAATACTGATGCGATGATGATGATGGTGTGTTTAACACTTGTATATCTTATAATGTGCCAGGCAGTGTACTAAGCTCTTTATTCATATTGACTCGTTTAACTTTCACAGCAAATCCATGAATTAGATATTCTAATTATCTCCAGAGTAAACATAAATAAGTTACAAAGCAATTACATGGAAATTACAGAGCTATTTTAGAGAGGAAAGATAGGGCACTTTCACAGAGAATAATTAGTGAAATATTAGATAAGACAGTTCAAGGTTACTATAGATGGGTCCTTCAAGGGCATCTTACCAAAGATATCTCGGTACTTAGAAGCTGGGTCTTCTTTCAAGTTCATGTACGTGCTGTCCAGTACCAATGGACTCATTCCGCCAATCTCCATAAAATTATTGTTTCCAATCTGAACGCCAGAACAGTTGTATATGCCATATTTTAAAGACTCATCTGATTAGAGAGAAACACACAGGTAAGTACATCTAGACTGAAAGCAAGAGAAAAAAGTACTATGTGGTAAAGGGGCAGGGTTTTACTCCAAATGCTTAAGTTAAATTATTTATCCTATGCCACCCTTTGAAATTTTCTTCTTTAAAAGGTGGCTGAATCATCTCACATCCATTAGGATGGCAACTATCAAAAGTATAGAAAATAATAAGTGTTGGCAAAGTTGTGGAGCAATTGGAACCCGTATGCACTGCTGGTGGAAATATAAAATGGTACAGCCACTGTGGTAACCAGTATGGTGGTTCCTCAAAAAATTAAAAATAGAATTACCATACAATCCAGCAATTCTACCGGGTATATACCCCAAAGAACTGAAAGCAGGGTCTCAATCAGATATTTATACACCCATGTTCATAGCATTATTCATAACTGCCAAAAAGTGGAAGGCACCCAAGTGTCCAACAGCGGATGAATGGATAAACAAAATGTGGTCCATCCATACAATGGAATACTATTCAGTCTTAGAAAAGAAGGAAATTCTGACACAGGCTGTAACATGGGTGGACCTTGACGACATTGTGCTCAGTGAATAACCCAGTCACAGAAGGACAAACACCATATGATTCCACTTATATGAGGTCCCTAGAGCCATCAAATTCATAGAGACAGAAAGTAGAAGGGTGGTTGCCAGGGGCTGGGAGGAAGGAGAATGGGGAGTTATTGTCTGATGGGTACAGTTTCAGTTTGGGAAGAAGAAAGAGTTCTGGAGGTGGATGGTGGTGATGGTTGCCCAACAACGTGGTTTTCATCACCAGTGGTAGTCTTTGGCCTATATGAGATAAAAAATGAAAATATCCAAGATTTATTTCTTACCTTCAGAAAACAGCAAGCAAGCGGAAGAATACAAGCAGATACCTTCACTTACATCAGAGATCAGACATAGAGGAGCTACTGAGATTCGGGTTAGAGTGGAAGATGCCTACTAGATGCAAAGACCTGTGGCCTGACACTTGTGGGCAGCTGCACTGACTTCTACCCAAACCAAGAGCCTAGGCCAGGTGGTCTGATGGAGACTTATTCCGAGAAGGCAAGGTGTGTCTGGTGGCTGAAGACCCCAAACAGCTTGTCCTTTGTTCACTTATAGTCTACAACAGAGCTAATGGCTGCTTTACTTTCAGGAAAGGTTACAAAATAGAACAGTGTGACTGAAAGGCCTGTTTACCTCTTGATGGGAAGGAGCTGAATGGAATGGTGGGTGTGTTTCCCAGTAGGTTGGTCTCAGGCACTGGAGTTTTATACAGGCTTGGCATGTGGCCTGGATTTGGCCCATCCCAAACTCCTGGACCTGCGGTTCTCAGATCCACTGGTCTTGCTCCAAAACCGAGTGATGTACACAATCCATTTCTCCAGTGTGGTAACTGGGGCTGGCTGGTTAGCCCTGCTGGTTGCTGTACCGCACTACCATGATTGGTTGCACCGGAATAAGCAAGGCCTTTCAGCCCTGGGTTCTGAGCATTCTCATAAGGTCTCTGCTGTGCAAAAGGGTCATGGGAGACCCGCCGTCTCCTCTCTTCCTGTCTCCTGTCAGCCACATTCTGTCTGGGCTGCTCTTCCGTATGCCTGTCCATGCGGCTGCCATAAAGATGGTAGTTGGCCTCCTCCTGGAGTTTACTGTGCAGCAGGAGGTCCTCCTCCTCCTGCTGCTGCTGCTCTGGGGAGGGAGCGAACCAGGAGTCCTCCACAGGACCCAGCCCAAATCCCCGTGAACTGTGCAGCGAACTGGGCTGTTCTGTGGCTGAAAACAAATGAATCAGCATCAGAAAGAGTTTCATGAAACGTTAAGAGTAAAAACCTGAGCACAGTCATGAATCTGTACCTTGGAGTAACACACTGAAAACTCTGAGAACAAAGAAAAAGCGTTTACCAGGTGCTTTTCCTCCTGTGAGTTACACAGGTAATAAGCAGCCGTCCCTGCCTGGCAGTGTGAGAGCACGAGAGAAGTTATAACCAAGCAGCAGAAAAGTGGGTGTTGTAGGAATGACCAAGGAAGAAAAGGACTTGTGTTGGAGCAGAGAAGGTGTCCCCTTGTTGTGACGCAGGGCTGGAAAATAAGAATGGCAGCAGTTCTGAGCTAAGCACTTCCGTGGATTCTTTTGTTCTTTAAAGGTCCTATAAAGAGTAGGAACACTTATTACTACAATGATGGACGGGGCTTACAAGAAGTCAGGTGATGTGCCTCAGAACAGACAGCTGATAAGTGGCTTCAATATCCTATACTCTGCTTTCCCTTCTATTAAATGAAAAAAGTATCCCTGCTTGAATCTGAGGCCAACCTCTCTGCATGTACTCTGGACCCAGTCATCCCTGACCTTCTCAAGGACTTTGCTCCCACATAGGTTCCCGTCTTTTTCCTGAGCTGTCACTTCCTCCCTATCAGATATATTAGGCCTCTTGTGTTCAGGATACTTTATGATTTTGGTGAACATGTTGTTACCTAATATTTCAAATATATGTACCTTAACTCTGAATATATTAGAAAGTCCTTTAAGCCAGCTGTTATATTTTATAGCTTCTTCTGTTTCTCATATAGTTGTAAATAGCCTTTTAGACAGTACAGTGAGTGAATGAACAAACAAATAAGTGAATAGATTTTCAATCACAGTATAAGTTACCTGAATTTGACCTGCTTGGAGACACTGCTACGCAACCAATTTGGAGAGACTTCATTCTCTTTACAATTTCATTTTGGCCCAGATACTCTTTCTAGAATTAAGAACATAAAGACATACTTTAGTAAGCAGCAGAAAATACTGGGTTGGCCAAAAAATTCCAGAAAATTGTTGTAAGGAAGAACGAATTTTTCAGAAGGTAGAAATTTCACATAGCTCTTACAAGCAGTAAATACTTCTTTAAGAAAATAAACTTTTTTCCCTAAATAGCCAAAACAATCTTAAAAAAGAACAAAGTTGGAGAGCTCACACTTCCTGATTTCAAAACTCACTACATAGCTACAGTAATCAAAACAGTGTGGTATTGGCCTAAGGAAAGACATACAGACCAATGGAATATAATGAACCCAGAAATAAACCCTTGCATATATGGCCAATTGATTTTTTATTTTTATTTTTTATTATTTATTTATTTACTTTTGCCGTACAGCATGCGGGATCCCCAACCAGAGATGGAACCCTTGCCCCCTGCAGTGGAAACACCAAGTCTTAACCACTGGACCGCCAGGGAAGTCCCTGGCCAATTGATTTTTGACAAGAGGGCCACGACCATTCAGTGGGGGAACACTGGTATCTACATGTGAAAGAATGAAGTTAGATCCTTACCTTTCAACATACACAAACATATATAAAAATTACCTCAAATGGATCAAAGACCTAAGCTTAAGAGCTAAAATTATATAAGAAGAAAACATAGGAGAAAAGCTTCATGACATTGATTTGACAATGATTTCTTGGATATAACACCAAAAGCACAGGCAACAAAATAGGTAACTGGACTACATCAAAATTAAAACCTTCTGTACATCAAAGGACACTATCAAGAGAGAGAACAGACAACCCACAGAGTAGGGAAAAATTTTTATAAATTACATAAATATAAGGGATGAATATCCAGATTATATAAAGAATTCCTATAATTCAACAACAAAAAAGAAGCAACCCAGTTCAAAAACAGGCAAAGGACTTGAATAGATATTTCTCCAAAGAAGACATACAGATGGCCAAGAAGCACATGAAAAGATGCTCAACATCATTACTCAAAGAGAAATGCAAATCAAAACTGCCATTCATTACAATGGCTATTATCAAAACAAAACAAAACCCAGAAAATGAAAAGTGTTAGTGAGAAGGTAGAGAAATTGGAACCCTTGTAAGTTGATGGTGGGAATATAAAATGGTGTAGATATTATGGAAAACAGTTTGATGGTTCCTCAAATGTTTAATGTATAATTATCATACAATCCAGCAATTCCACACGTAGGTATATACCCCAAATAATTAAAAGCGAAGACTCAAAAAGACACTTGTATACCAATGTTCATAGCAGCATTATTCATTATAGACAAAAGGTGGAAACAACTCAAGTATCCATCAAAGATGAATGAATAATCAAAATGTGACGTATACGTACAATGGAATATTATTCAGCCTTAAAAAGGAATGAAGTTCTGATACATGCTACAAAATGGATGAACCTTGAAAACATTATGCTAGGTGAAATATGCTAGACACAAAAAGACAAATTGTATGATCCCATGTCTATGAGGCACCTAGAATAGTCACATTCATAGAGACAGAAATTAGAATAGAGGTTACCAGGGGCTGGGGAGAGGAAGGAATGGGGAGCTGTTGCTTGGGATACAGAGCTTCTGTTTGGGATAATACAAATGGAAATGGATACTGGTCGTGGTGGTACAACATTGTGAGTATACGTAATGCCACTGAATTGTATACTTAAAAACTGGTTAAGATGGTAAATTTTATGTTATGTATATTTTACTACAATTAAAAAAAAACTTCTTCCCTTATAAAAATAATAATACTCATTATAAAAGATATAGAAAATGTATAGGATTATCTTTAAATAGAAACCTACTCAAGTGAAAAAATTAACGTTTTGTATTTCCTACAAGTTTTTTCCCCTGGTCATATTTGCACTATGGTCTTAACAGAGTGCCTGCTGCATAGGTAGATGATCAAAAATATACAGAATCAACATATGAATGATTTAGGGGAGAATGACACAGGATATTAACTATGTGTACAGTTTGTAGCATTTTGTATGTTGCTTTTTACTTAACACATAGGCATTTTTATGTTATTTTAATTTTGTTTTTTTCTTTAATTGGAGTATAACTGCTTTACAATGTTGTGTTAGTTTCTGCTGTACAACGAAGTGAATCAGCTATATGTACACCTATATCCCCTCCCTCTTGGACCTCCCTCCCACCCCCCATCCCAACCATCGAGGTCGTCGCAGAGCACCAAGCTGAGCTTCCTGTGCTATACAGCAGGTTCCTACTAGCTATCTATTTTACACATGGTAGTGTATATATGTCAATCCAGATCTCCCAATTCATCCCACCCTCCCCTTCCCACCCTGTGTCCACGTCTGTTCTCTACGTCTACGTCTCTATTCCTATCCTGGAACTAGGTTCATCTGTACCATTTTTCTAGATTCCACATATAAGCGATATTATACAGTATTTGTTTTTCTCTTTCTGACTTACTTCACTCTGTCCCTAGGTCTATCCACATCTCTACAAAAGGCACTATTTCATTCCTTTTTTATGGCTGAGTGATATTCCATTGTATATATGCGCCACATCATCTTTATCCATTCATCTGTTGATGGACACTTAGGTTGCTTCCATGTCCTGGCTATTGTAAATAGAGCTGCAATGAACATTTTGGTACATGACTCTTTTTGAATTATGGTTTTCTCAGGGTCTATGCCCAGGAGTGGGATTGCTGGGTTGTATGGTAGTTCTGTTTTCAGTTTTTTAAGGAACCTCCGTACTGTTCTCCACAGTGGCTGTATCAATTTACATTCCCACCAGCAGTGCAAGAGGGTTCTTCCCTTTTCTCCACACCCTCTCCAGCATTCATTGTTTGTAGATTTTTTGATGATGGCCAGCCTGGCAATTCTTGACTATCTGACTGTGTGTGTGTGTGTGTATATCTTAAAATCTCTGTCTGCCTGCCTGTTTTATTTACTGCAGTCTCCCTTTCACGATTATAGCAGCACGTTGCTGTAAGACTTAAGATAACAGCTTGTTTCCTGAGTGTGTGAGGAGGGGAGGTCTCTGTTCCTCTTGGTTGGTTAGTTGGCAACAGTCTCTGACATACCTCTCTGATCTCAGGCACCAAACTCACTGCTTCAGCCCTGGGCACATGCTGCTTCCATCTGCTGCTTTGGCACAAGACGTGAGGAGGGAGGAGCCAACTTTTAAAACTGACACAACCATGGCTCCCAAATGACGACGCCTACCAACGTCCCGTGTGACCACTCACTTCTTCTACACGCTGACCCGAGACGTCTTCCTCTGTGACTTCTTGATTATCATGTTTGGGGCAGCCTTTTAAAACATTTTTCCTGTTTTATGTCTCAACAGATATAAATAATTCTGTTGGCTTTTTATCTTTCAAGCATTCCTCAAAATGACTGACCCACCTATGGTACTTTCCATCCTGTTCCAGTAATGTTGTGCTTTTGTTTTCATATTGGTAGATATATTTTTCTCTCATTTCATTAGTTTTGACAGAGGAACGGGTCCGGTATGCTAACTTGATGATATCTGCATAAAACTGCCTATTTTGTTTTTTGTGGTTACCAAGCTAGCTTACCTCAAATCTCAGTAATAAAGTATAATGCTTTGGTTTTCATGACTGACAATATATATGCTTCAATATGTTAGCATTTTGAGCAGCTGCTATGTTACCTACCTTTAAACTCTTCACATCCTCTTCTACATGTTCTTCTAATTGATTTAAATAAAAAGGCCTAAATTTCTCTTCAATGCCTATATATAAAAAAAATAGTACTTTAAATTTCTTAAGTATTTTCTAGAATAAAATTAAAATATTACCAATCTATTATCTTTGAATTACTTACCGTAATCTGTGGGCAAAGCAGGGAAATAAAAACTTAAATGCCAAATCACTGACTTTCATAAAGAGACTAACAAGACTATTACACAGACAGAACGAAGGATAGGATATCACTGGAAACCCAGGACTCCTGCCTAATAATAGACAGTTTCTCTGGCTGCAGCACAAAGCCCTACCTAATACGAGTTAATTTCCAAATGAAAAAAGATGGGTGGACTCCTTATTTCTGTCCCTTTGGCATCTGAGTTACTATAGGGTGGAACACTCAGAATAAGGATCTGGTATAAAGTTAGAGCTGTTGGCCTTAAAAGAAAAATGTAATTTCCATTTTTGGGAAGATGGAATAGACATACTTTTCCTTATTTCTCCCACTAAGTATGACAAGAACCCCTATATGTTATATTATATATAAAACAAACATAAGGAGACTGAAAGGAGGAGAGACAAAGTCAGACTAGCTAGGGACTTTGGGATCTGAGGAAAGATATGGCAGTGAGCTTACTGGATTTTTTTTTTTTTTTTTTCTTTTGCTGCACAGATCTCAGACTTGGACCTGAAGAAGCTAGCAACCCAACAAAAAAGCCCAACAAAAGCCTGTTCTTAAAAAAAAAAAAAAAAAAAAAAAACCTGTTCTTTCTGGCCAGAGGGCTAAGCAAGGGGCAGCCTAGCAAGACAGAGTGCTTAGTCCATAACCACTCTCCAGCCAAATGCCATAGAAAAATCATGACTCCATCCCCCACCCCCACCAGCAAAGACTGAGTGGGGAGTTGAGACTCCCGACCCCAGAAGACACTGACAGGGTGCTCCAACACCCTACCAGGGTGATGTCAGAGAAGGCCAAACAGGAGGCCAGAACTTTCCTTCCAGTCAGGTGGTAACAGCCCCTCTACTCCTGTGGTGTCAGTGGACAACAAGGGTAGACTGAACTTGCATCCTCACCTTGCAGTAATAAGATGCTCCTTCCCTATCCTGATGGGGAACTATCAGAAGAGGTCTTGGGTGAGTCGGGACTTTACTTCCATTGCAGTGTCCATGGAGACCATGTGGACTCCACTGAAACCCTCACCCCTGACCAGTAGTAACGAAAAGCCTCCCACTTCAGGTGTCAACAGGGCCAAGTGGGGAAACTGACTTCCTTTCACCTGGTGCTAACAAGGTGGCAGTCACCCTTTCTTTATCAAAGCCATGTCAGAAGAGGCCAGTTAAAAACAGAAGGCTTCATAGTAAGAGAGTGTACAAGTTTCAATAGAAAAATCATTCATCATGCTAAGACCCAGTAAGGTCACAAACTGAATGACAGAAGACAACTAACAGATGCCAACATCAAGATGACAGAGACATTAGGATTACACATCGAAGATTTTTAAACAGCCATGATAAAAATGCTTCGAGAAGCAATTATGAACATGCTTGAAACAAATGAAAAAATAGAAAACATCAACAAAGAAACAGAAGATATGAAAGAAATTTCAGTGAAATTTTAGAACTGAAAAATAAAATAAGGCAAATAAAAAGCTCAGTGGATGAACTCTACAGCAAAATGGAGGAGAAAGAGGAAAGTCAGTGAAATGGAAGACAGAACAATAAAAATGAATGGAAATTCTAGCCAGTGCAATAAAGCGAGAAAAGGAAATAAAAACTAAACAGATCAGAAAGAAAGAAATGAAAATGTCCCTGTTTGGAAATGACATGATAATCTAAAAAAATCTCCAAAAAAACTCCTAGAACCAGTTAGTGAGTTCAACAAGGTCACAGGATATAAGATTAACATATAAAAAATCAACTCTACTTCTATATTCTAGCAATGAACAAATGGACACCTAAGTTAAAAATACAACCTACTTATAATTGCTAAAAAAAAAAGGAAATAGATATATAGGACTTGTATGTTGAAAACTGTACAACACTGATAAAGAAATCAAAGACAATCTAAATAAATGGAGAGACATATTGTGTTCATGGATTAGAAGACTCAATATAGTAAAGATGTCAATTCTCCCCAAATGGATACACAGGTTTAATACAATTCCTATCAAAATCCCAGTAAGATTCTTTTTTTTAGACATAGACAAGATTTTTCTAAATTTTATATGGAAAGACAGGAACTAAAGTTAAAATAACTTTTTAAATGAAGAAAAAAGTGGGAGAAATCAGTCCATCCAATTTCAAGAACTTATGTCACTAGAGTAATTAAGACCATAGGTACTGGAGTAGGGATAGATGCATAGATTAATGGACCAGAACAGAGAACCCAGAAATAGACCCACACAAATATCCCAACTGATTTCTGACAAAGGACAAAAAACAATGCAAGGGAAGAAGGGCAGCCTTTCAACAAATGGCGTTGGAATGAGGCAAAAAGAAAAAAAAAAAGCAAACTTCAACCTAAGTCTCACACCTTATACAAAAATTAACTCAAAATGGATCATGGTATTTTCCCAGTAAGACATAAATTAAATAACTGGCAAGAAAAACCACCAATATTTAGTTCTGTGTTACCATTCTTATGTTAGCAATAATAAATTTTCCTTGACAACAAAAAAAAACAAACAAAAAAAACTTAACAGAGACTTAAATGTAAAACCGTAAGAATTTTAGAACAAAACAGAAAAAAAAATTTGGGCTCTAACCCTGACAGTGTCCTTAGACTTGACACCAAAAGTATAATACATAAAAGGAAAAATTAATGAATGAGTCTTCATCAAAATAAAAAACTTTTGCTCTGTGAAAGACCCTACTAAAAGGATGAAAAAAACCAAGCTACGGACTGGGAGAAAATATTTGAAAACCACATGTCCAAGAAAGGAATACTATATATAGAATATATAAAGAACACTCTAAATTCAACAGTGAAAAAACAAAATCCAATTAGAAAATGGGCAAAAGACATAGAGCAACATTTTTCACCAAGGAAGATACACAGATGGCAAATAAGAACATGGAAAGACATTCACCAACATTAGCCATTACAGAAATCCAAATTAAAACCACAATGAGCTATCACTACATACCTATCAGAGTGGCTAAAATTAAAAAACAGCAACACCACCGAATGCTGGTAAGGATGCAGAGAAGCTGGTGAGAATATAAAATGGTACAGCCACTCTGGAAAACAGTTGGGCAGTTTTGTTTTGCTTTGTTTTGTTGTTGTTGTTGTTGGCATGTGTGATCTTGTTTTTGGGGGTTCTTTTGGCCGTGCCACGCGGCTTGTGGGATCATAGTCCCCCGACCAGGGACTGAACCTGGGCCTTTGGCAGTGAGAGCACGGAGTCCTAACCACTGGACCGCCAGGGAATTCCCAGTTTGGCAGTTTGTTTAAAAAAAAACCCTAAACATGAACCTACCATATGACCTAGTTCTTTCACTCCGGGGTATTTTTATTCCAGAGAAACAAAGACTTATATTCACACAAAAACCTGCAACATGAATATTTACAGCAGCTTTACTCCTATGAAAGAGCAACAGGAGGGACCCTTGTGGTGATGGAAAGGTTCTGTATCCGACTGTGTCAGTGTCAGTATCCCAGTGGTAATGCAGTCCTGTAGTCCGGCCAGATGTTATCGGGGGGGAAACGAGGCAAAGGGCGCCTGGGATATCTGTGTCATTTCTTACAACTGCATGTAAATCTACAATTACCTCAAAATAAGAATTTTAGTTTAAAAAAGTGAAAAAGGCATGAGAGAAGAAAGCAAGCCAGGATAAGATTCAGCAAATAAGAAAACAGGCAACCAAATCAATCACCCCTCTAACCCTTTGGTGGGAGTGGTAGGTAGGGCTTCAATTCTGTTTTCTCATAGCAGAAATATGAGAGCAAAATCCTTTGTAGGCTCCTACGTTCCTTCCTGCTATTTATTTTTTCCTCACCTGATTTTCTTATTTCCTCTGCCCCTTTCCTCTGACTTTCTTCTTTCCTCTGCCTCTAGGACTTTAGCAAGATCCTGGGCAACACAAGGGAATGAGAAGAGGTACACAGATGTGGGATGTCCATGTCCCTTTCCTTCTCCTTCTATTATTGGCCCAATCCAAATGACAAAATCACATTTCCAGAGATGCCAGCTTCACAAGGGAAGGGAAATGAAATAAAAGCTAAGAAATAAGAAGGCCTGTGGAAGCAACCCATTCAGCAGATGAATGGTTAGACAAAATGTGGTCTACATACCACAGAGTACCACTCGGCAGTGAAAAGGGAGGAGATTCTGACACAGGCTACAACGTGGATGAACCCTGAAGATACTGTGCACAGTGAAATAAGCCAGTCACAAAAGGACAAATACTGTGTGATTCCACTTATATGAGGTCCCGGAGTAGCCAAATTCAGAGAGACAGAAAGTAGAACGATGGGTGCCAGGGGCTGGGGGAGAGGAGGCGGGGGGGGTTATTGTTTAATAGATACAGTTTCAGCTGGGGAAGATGAAAAAGTTTTGGAGACGGATCGTGGTGATGGGTGCAAACATTGTGAATGTACTTAATGTCGCTCAACTGTACACCTGAAAATGGTTAAAATGGTAAATTATGTGTCACGTATATTCTAACACAATTTTTAAAAAGTTAATTATGGGGAAAAAAACCCCACAAAGAAACAAGAGGACCTTCATGCCTTCATGCTCTGGGGAGGGATGACAACTTTTCATTGAACAAAGTGGTTGGAATCTAGAAAGTCAGTTGAAATCACAAGTGGAACTCAGTTTTCTAAAAACTCAAAGCAACTTCCTGTCAGCATCTCACTAGGAAGGTCACCACGCGGAGACCGTGCAGCCATGGAAGATGCTCACCAGCAAACGTCGGCCGATCTTCTGGATTCACCGCCCAGCACTGCTCCATGATGCTGACGGCCTCCCGCGGGCAGTGCCCAGTGATGTCCTCCACGTCCGGCCTGCTCCCAGATTTAATGCGCATTATCAGCTGCTGCTCACAGACAGCATCTATAAAACAAAGAGGAGCTTAAGCTGAGCTCTCAGGTCCGGCTCCTCTCAGGCAGGGAGGTGACAGAACTTGGACGAAGCCTCTCTGCCTAGGGGACGCTCCCAGTACAGCCGCCGCGTCCAGCAGGGGCAGAACGGCCCTGTGACAACGAGCTGATGAATTCCACTGAAGAGATGATCAAACAGCATTTTAGTTTCTGCAGATGAAAGAGAGAATTCACAGCAAAGCTGACTCCTCGTAGAGCAAATGGAATATGTGAATAAAGCCAATGCCACACTCCAGATTTTCATAGAAAGACAAATACGGGACAGCGCTTGCCTTGGAGGAGCTCAGTTTAATAAGAGTGACTTAAAATGTAGAGTGATAATGGCTACTCGAGAAGTAAGTACAAAGGGTTCTGGTAACAGGACCACCACTAGAAGGTCAGAGAAGGCTTTGTTGAGTGCAGAACAATAGGCAGGAATTATCCAGGTAAAGAAGTGGGAAGGAGGATTCAGAGAGGAGGATCCAGGCTAAGAAAGCAGGATATGAATAGACTGGAAGTTGCAGAAATCATGATGCATCCCAGAAATTATGAATAGTTCAGTGTAACTGGGCATATTGACCAAAGGAAGTGAGGAAGGAATAAGGTTAGAGAGAGAAACAAAAGCCAAATCAGAAAGGACCCTGTACTCCACACTGAGGAATCTGAACTTTACCCTGAATGTCAAGGGTGCCTTGGCAGGATTTTAAACAGATGGGTGAGACGGTCTCATTTGCTTTTTAGGTCGAGCAGTTTGGCTGCAGTGTGAATGGCGGGCGGTGCGAGGAGACTGCCATAGAAACACAGAGGGTCTGACCTAGTGAGGGCCCTGTGGGGGATGGGGAGAAGCGGATGTACCTTGAATCAGATACACCTTGAGTTCACAGTTGTTGTTTTTTTGTTTTTTGTTTTTTTTCCCGGCCACGCCACATGGCTTACGGGATCTTAGTTACCCGACCAGGGATTAAACCTGGGCCTTCAGCAGTGAAAGTGAGGAGTTCTAACCACTGGACCGCCAGGGAAGTCCCGAATTCATAGGTTTTGGTGTCTGATTGGAGGTGGGAGATGAGGGGCAAGGCTGAGTATGGGATGACTAAAATTTCTGGTTGGGCAGCTCGGTTGGTGGTTGGTGATTCCATTTTCTGAACACAAGAGCAAAGCTGAATGAGCTACTAGGACAGCACGGAGGAGATGGCTTTGTTTTGGGGGGACGCTGCTTTGGGGTTCCCCTGGTATGTGGACTGGGTCTGACTAATAGACAAGTGGATATCCAGGCCAGGGCTGGAGATTTGGGAGGCGTCAGCAAAGAGGTGATCATTAAACCATGGGAGCTGATAATCACCCAGGAAGAATGGGCAGGAGAACGTCCATTAGTTTAGATACTTAACAGACTGAAGAACGGCTAATCTGTTCACCTGCACAAACCACGACTTTCTCATCTTTATATTCTCAATTCTGAGTAAAGTCCCACAGTAAGTACTGAAAAGAAACAATTTCTGAATGAATGAAGGATTAGGGGATGAATGAAAGTATGGAGTGTATGCCCTGAAAGGGTTAACCCCTCATAAGCAGAAGCCGGCAAGCCTTCCTGTCCGGCAGGAATTATGGAATGTTACAGTACCTCCCAAGCTTAGACGCGTTACCAAGGCTCCTACCTGTCCTACGATCCCTGACTCCTAAACTGAGATGACTCATTCTTTCAACAAACACTTCCTGAGCACCTACTACGTTCCAGGTACTGTATGTGTAGATACTGGGGAAACAGCAGTGAATGGAACAGATGTGGTCCTGGCCCTTGTGGAGCTTATAGTCCAGTCGGTAAGACAGACATTAAATGAACAAACAATGATACATCTTAACTGACTTCACTGAAGGCTCATATTCTGTTGAACAACTTTGATTAGTACCCAAATCCCACTCCTCTGTAACTGCCTTACTTTCATACGGCTCCTTGTTGGCAAAGACGGCCCAGAGCACTATGGCGAAGCTGAACACGTCCGACTTCTCGGAGGGCCTCGAGCTGACGTCGTTCAGGTGCTCGGGGGCCATGTAGTGGAGGGTGCCGCCGTTCTTCGTGGTGCTGTTTCCTCTCCTCTGCGCAGTAAGCTCCTCTTTCATCAGCTCACTCCACGTCTTAAGGGAGGCAAGGCCAAGGTCAGCTATCTGCAAGGGAGCAAACCCACGGGATTGTTCTGTGAAGGCTACAAGCAAATCAGATTTGCCTTCAAATCTGGAGCTTCTTCAGTAGATGTGAGGTACAGTAACATTTCCAAATGGTTGCACTAGATAAGTTTAAAACAGCTAATGCTCAGAAGTAGCAACTGTATGTCCTCAGCCATCTAGAAAATCTCCCTTACGAAATGTCTATGCGCCAGGTTCAAGCCCTGGTCCGGGAAGATCCCACATGCCGTGGAGCAACCAAGCCCGTGCACCACAACTACTGAGCCCACGTGCCTAGAGCCTGTGCTCCACAACAAGAGAAGCCACCGCAATGAGAAGCCCACACACCGCAAAGAAGAGTAGCCGCCGCTCGCCACAACTAGAGAAAGCCCGCACGCAGCAACAAAAATCAAACACAGCCAAAAAAAGAAACAAATTTATAAAAAAGGAAACAAAACAGAAATGTCTGTGTGAAATTCTGGTATCTCAATTCTTATGCAATAAAACCTGGGGGTGGGGTGAGAAAAGCAGAAGATGTTTCTGAGATGAACACAACAAAACATGTTCATTCTAATTCCTCATTTATTCTGCATATATTTTTCAACTATTTCTGAGGTTAGGAAAAAACAGGTACTTTCTTCCCAGCAGATTTGTATAGCAGATGGTACTGCATCGTCTCTTCTCCCAAATGGTGTCCAGAAGCCCAAGGATGCGAATTTCCGAGGATCCCAACACTGAGGATAAGGACTGCAGTGCTACCTGTTCTGAACCTAAGAGAAGGTGGGATGAGAAGGAGGGAAAAACAGATGAAAAAGCAAAGAAAAACTACCAGGAACAAAGAGGGAGGCGGCAGGGCAGAATGACAGAACACTACAGTTAAGACATCAGAGGTGACAGTTTCACTTTTGCCTCAAGGAATCCAAGCATTTGGGGATGATTTCTGGCACGTGATTATCTAAAATCCTCAAATTCTAACCCAGAACATAACAGATAAGTTATTAATGTAAAGAAGAACCTTCTTTTAAAGACACAGGAATAAAAACCCCCGTCCAGGACTAGAACAGAGTGTGAGAAGCAGAATCGTCTGGTGAAGGGATGCCTGTGTAAGCAGTTCCCGAGTCCTCCGCCAGACGCCACTTCCCCTTTCAGATGCTTGCGCTTGGATTCCTGCTGCCAGAGCCAACTAGATGTGATGCTCCGCCTAGTGAGTGCTTGCTCCTGAGTGAGCAAAAGAAAAACCCTTTGCCTTCTTCCTTTTACTACAGTGGAAAGAGAGTTTTCAACAGGAAACTGAGTTTGAAAAAGGAGATGACGGGACTTCCCTGGTGGTCCAGCGGGTAAGACTCCACACTCTCAATGCAGGGGGCCCAGGTTCTATCCCTCGTCGGGGAACTAAGAGCTCAAATACCTCAACTAAAGATCCCGCTCATGGCAACGAAGATCCCGCATGCCACGGGTACAGCCAAATAAGTAAATAAATAAATACTAAAAATAAAAAAGGAGATGAAAGTAAATGAATAAATAAAAAATATCAACTCCATCAAATCTGCATCTTGCTTTTCCTTCCTTGGTAGCGCTTTCCGGCACCACCATCACCAGTTACGAGCTGCGCTAGCTCTTCTTTTAGCATGTATCACGTCTGAAAATGGATTTACAGCGGACAATTACAAACTAAAATTACCCCAATCCTCCAGAAGCCTTGACTATGGTTTACCTTAATGTGAAAGTCACCATCGACGAGGATATTTTCAGGCTTGAGGTCCTTGTGTATCACACCTTCTCCGTGTAAGTAGCGCATTCCTTCAATGGTCTCCATAATTATCCTTCCTTTCACAGAGAGAGGGATACTGATCTAAAACGAGTGATAGTAAGTCCGTGAATGGAAAGGTAATCAAAGAGGCCAAAGCAACCGTTTCCTTCAAGAGTAGTGGGGTCTGAACCTTAGGACAGAGAGACCAGGTTTCCTCCTATCAGGCCCTGCAACATGGCTGTCATTGCAAAACAAGCCCCCCTTTAAGAGAGATTTCATCCCAACTGCTGAGGGTGTTCGTGCTGTGCTTTGTCAGTGTACAAATAAAACTTCCACGCCAATATGGTAATATGCAAAAATGCTACAAAATTAAGCTCCTTGAGAACGAAACTATATTATTATTATTTACTTAAGATGTGTCCTGACTACCTTGCATGGTGCCTGTAATATTTGTTGAATGAATGCATATATATACAAAAAACACAAATATTCTCAATGGCGTACTAATATGATGTGCTACTATATATTAAATATGTAAACAGTGTCATAAAAATGTATGTATGAAATAAGGTTAAGAGAAAAAAGAATACAAGGGAATGTGCTCACATTGATCAAAAACATGTAAAGATTAGGGCTTCCCTGGTGGCGCAGTGGTTGAGAGTCCGCCTGCCGATGCAGGAGACACGGGTTCGTGCCCCGGTCCAAGAAGATCCCACATGCCGCGGAGCGGCTGGGCCCGTGAGCCATGGCCGCTGAGCCTGCGCGTCCGGAGCCTGTGCTCCGCAACGGGAGAGGCCACAACAGAGAGAGGCCCGTGTACCGCAAAAAAAAAAAAAAAAAAAAACATGTAAAGATTAATCTATGAGATGACACGATGTGGTTAAAACAATGCTAAAGTGAATTTAACATCTGTTTGGTGATTTGGTATCAGATACGTCAAGCCTTTGTAGATTCTCCGGTCACTCTCACTTAAAGTTGTATTCTAGTTATATGAATATCAATGTTAATACAGACAATTTCAGTTTCTATTAAACAGTTTTGCTTAACATTGAAAAATACAAACTCTCACTCTGTGTGTGTGTGTGTGTCTGTGTCTGTGTGCAGTCCCTAGTTTACAAATAGGCTGTTTCCTAAAAATTTATGTGTATGTTAGTTGCTGATAAACAGGAAAAAAATTTAAATGATGGAAGTTAGCTTCCCAAGTCAATCCCCCAAACATCTGAAGTCACAATGTGGCTGCACTACAGCATCAGTAGCCTGATCACCACATACAGAAAAAACAAAGGCCAGAGATTCTGCCTTTTTCCTTGGTATACCTCTGGACTTGGGAAAAAATTCTGAGCATGCCAAGTAGATCCCCCCTTTTCCCTCTTTTTGTTTGTCTCCCTCATATCCTCCTGAATTTCTTCTTGAGCCCCAACGGATGCACCTTATCTTAGCCTGATCCATCCCACAGAAGGTCTCTTGTCCCAAACGATTTATCTCCCAATCAAAATGCCTACTTGTTTCACAGATCATATCTTGATGGGGAAGAAGAGAAGTCTGATCAAATTACAATACAACCAGTAAGTGACTATCGTTTACCTTTGCCCGCAACTATCTGTGAGATTTGTCCGACTGAAAAAGAACTGAAGAACTGACATAGCTTCAGGCAGCTGGGGGGTGGGGAGGGGAGAAGACGGGAAGAGGGGGGAATATCTGCATAAGGACAGTGGTAGCTCCCCCGCGGGCACTCTCTACTATGCCCTCCCCAGTTCTTTGCGTTCCCCACACCAGCCAGGCTCTAGTTCCTTCACTCATGCCCTTCCCTCTGCCTGGAACGGTGACTTACTCCCCAGTTCTCTGCTTCAAACCCTCTGCTTGTCCGTCACACTCCCGCTCCAGCCTCCTTCTTCTGGAATCCCTTCCCATCCATCCCACGCTGGGGAGAGAGCCCCTCTTCTGTGTTCCCAGAGCTCGCTATGAGCGTGTCTATCAAAACAACACCACACCAGATGTTCATTTCCTGTCCCGTTACTTGTCTGTGTCGCATTTGCTATTGCTTCCTGGGCAAAGAGCACAAGGCCTTGCTCTTAACAGGTATGTACACTTTTAAAACTGCTTTAAAGTTATCTGTCTTTGGTAAAAGCAATATTAACCTTCCTGTTCTAAGCCTTCCTTACCCAGTATTGTTATTCTAATGTTCTATATTTAACCTATAAGCTTCTTCAATGGCATCAAAATGCAATCACTAATATTCCATCTTCTCATACAGTCAATTATAGTGTACATCTTTTTTTTTTTTTTTTTTTTTTTTTTTGGTGGTACGCGGGGCTCTCACTGCTGTGGCCTCTCCCGTTGCGGAGCACAGGCTCTGAACGCGCAGGCTCAGCGGCCATGGCTCACGGGCCCAGCCGCTCCGCGGCATGTGGGATCCTCCCGGGCCGGGGCACGAACCCGTGTCCCCTGCATCGGCAGGCAGACTCCCAACCACTGCGCCACCAGGGAAGCCCTATAGTGTACATCTTTTAATCAATCAATATTTAATTGTAATCCATTATGCACGCACCCATCAGACCACGTGCTTCGTAAAGACAGTGCCTGCCTCTGAACTGTGGATCTGAGAGTGGCTGACAAAAGCCTCCTACCACACTGAGACCTAGAGATGACCCTCCGAGAGAGGGATGGACACCTGTCTGTAGGCACTGAGAGGAGGGCGAGCCCACCTTCTGGGCATGGAAAGTCAAGGAAGATTTAATGAGGGGCTGACTTTAGAAAATCCCGAATATCCAGCCATTCACAAAGGATTCTTGTGCACCAAGGGGCTGGCAGGGCGCGCGCTCGGGCCTGGGTACCTGGGCCTTGAGCGCGCGCATGAGGTCGCCCTTCTCCACGTACTCCATCACCAGCGAGTAGTTCCCGTCCTCCATGATGACGCCCAGCAGCTTCACCACGCGGCTGTGCCGCAGCCTGTGCCTCATCCTGCCCTCCTCCAGGAGGGCCTCGTCGTACCTGGGGGAGGAAAGGGGTTCAGGCAGACAGAGGCAGCCCCGCTCCCTTCCTGCCCCCAGAAACGCCACGGCTTGGGACTCCTTGGGGCATCCCCGCACACGCTCTGTCACCCCTTGTGCACGTGCTGGTCTCTACCAGACACAGACCACAAGCTCCGGAAGGCGAAGCGGTTGCTCGTTCACTCTACATTCCTCTCTCCCAGTGACCAGCAGCGAGTGCTCAAGAAATGTTACACGGATGAACGAATCAACGCAAAGTATCAATACATGAACAGCAGCAGCGAAATGCGGCCGGAAAAAAGGACTGTGCTGGACAGTGTAATAAAAAACGCGGTCTCTCTCATAACCACTCTGGCGAGAACAGAGGGAAGTAAAACAATGCCACCAACTGCCTTAAAGAGAAGGTTCCTGGAACCTCTAATTCATGAACCAGCTTTTTGTTCCTGTACTTAGGGCTGGTTCTCACCAACAAGGTGAAGCAAGGGCTTCCATCCGCCTTCCCTGCTCCCTCCCATTCCCTTTCCCTCAGCCCCTGCGGCCCCTGCGTTGCCCTGCGTCTTCTTCCCTTTCTCTTTGCCTCCTCTTCAGCTTTCTTCCGTTATTTACCAGCCCTGAGCTCTTCCCTAGCCGGCCTCCGAACCCTCATCAGCGATTCAAGGATGTTAATATCCACCCTTCAGGTTATCTGACATAAAGCCCAGGTGCTGACCCTTGCACCCCATCTGTCTCATTCTAAAGCCTGTGCTGCCCGTATCCACCGCCCTGACCAGTCACGTGGCCCATCTGCCTCTGCCCCCAACTCACTCGGTGCGCTTGGGGCCCGTGTACACCTTCTTCAGGACCACGAGTTCATGGGAGCTGTGTAAACACAGAGACACCTTCCCGAAGCCCCCGCTGTCCAGGTCCTCCTGCTTCAGGAATTCGGTAGAGCTCACCCTAATGTCATCCAAGGACATGTCTGCTTTCCTTCTGAAGGCTCAGAATGCCCCCAAAATACACAACTGTTTTTTTCCCCTCAGAGCTGTGCCCTGTGAAGAAAATAAGAGGACACATCAGTGCAAAAAAATCATTATTCAAAAAATGTATGTAACGTTCCACCACGCGCTTGGTGTGCCTTTATTTTTTGAAGATAGATTTATAGTCTCTAAGATGAAAGTTTTCATATTTCCAGGAATCACAGACAACCACAAATCTTTCTTCCTTAGACTTTCATTTCTAGCAACATGAAAGACTAAAAACTCTCCTGCTACAAAGGACCCGTATACATTGGATAACATAATACAAACATCCATTCAAGTGCATAGCTAGGCTCAGCAGAAAGGAAAAGAACTCCAGGGACGGAAAACAAACAGCATGTGGGGCAAGGGCCACGCGATGGCTGCCGTGGGCTGAACGTCCGTGTGCCCCCCAGATTCGTATGTTGAAGCCCGAGCTCTGACAGTATTAGGAGGTGGGGCCTTTGGGAGGCGATTAGGCCACGAAGGAGGCCTCAGGAACGACGTTAGTCATCCACGAGGCCTTATAAAAGGACAGGAGAGAGCTTGCTTCCTCTCCTCTCTCTGCACCCATCCCCCTTTCTCTCCACCATGTGAGAGTGGAAGGAGAGGATGGCCGGCCATCTGCACACCAGGAAGCAGGCCCTCACTAGACACTGGATCTGCTGGTGCTTTGACCTTGGACTTCCAGCCTCCAGAACTGCGAGAAATAAATGTCTGTTGTTTAAGCCGCCCAGTCTATGGTAACGTGTTACAGCAGCCGAGCTAAGAAGTGGCCCTGTGGGGCACCACCAACCTCAACATCCAAAGGTCAGGGTTTAAAACCCAGCCACAGACAGGAGCTGAGGTCAGGACATGCAAGAAAAGAGGGTTGGAACAAAGACTCTGCCCTTAACGTGGCCCTTCTCAATGTGCTACCCTACCCCACAATGAAAGGATGGACTACAAAAAAAGCAGTCCACTAGCAAAGGGACTTGTTTGTCTTAGACTGAGCTTGGGGTATAAAAAAAAGTCTCCGTGTAAATTCATAACCTTGGGTTTGTCTTCAAATAGATTTGGGCTTTAAATTTACACTCCTCCTACCTCTTATGGCCAGGATCCCCCAAATTAAGAACTTTTATACAGAAAATGGTCACAGGCTGATGACATCCCTGGGTTATAAGGTTAAAGCAAACTAAACACCCCCAAGGCAGACCAGACAGGATTCCAACAAATAAAGCCTAACTTAACATGTGCTCCCTTTCCAAAACTATAAAACACCGGAAAAGAAAAGTCCACCAGGAGCCAAACCCAGCATATACAACAAACAGCAGTATTAGGCCCCAATTGTTCAGGTAATTAAACTACTGAATATCCTTAGAAATAAACAGGTTTAAAGTAATTATGAACAAAAGAAAAGGAGTTTGAAGAATACAAAGAGAACAATGCACTATCTAAAAAGAGTAGGAAGATATGGAAAGGACGAGGATTGGAGACTTTGAACACAGGGCCGGAAAGTATGCAGTATGTGTAATCTCAAAACACACCTATTTGCTTCATCCTTCTTTCTTTCTTCCTTCATTCATTTATCTTTCCCAAACTGAAATGAAAAATAAAAATCCTTGGGGCCCAACATGTGACACCAGTACACACCCACCGGAGTATCCAGAATTAAAACGGCCACCACCGCATGCCAGTGAGCCGGAATCCTCACACGCTGCTGGTGGGAACACAAAATGGTACAATCACCTGAGAAAATCCCAAGGGAAATGTAAGCATATGTCCCCAAAGACCTGTACAATGCTCAGAGCAGCTTTAGTCATGACCATCCAAAACTGGAAACAGTTGTCCATCAGTAGGAGAATGGGCCAAAAAACCACCCTGTGGTGTGTTCACAGATGGACTCTACTACTCAGCAATAAAAAGCAATGACCTAATACACACAACAATGTGGAAGAGTAACAAGAACATTATGCTAAGGTAGAGAAGATATCAAAGGATCCATAGTATATAACTTCATTTACATGAAGTTTTAGAACAGTCAGACTCATCTGTGGTGGAAACCGGTTGCCCAGGGACGGGGCGAGGGACCATTCTGGGGGTGAAGGTAATGTTCTACCATCTCAGTGGGGGTTTGGGTTACACAAGCAAAACCATCTGTCAACACCCAACAAATGTACACTGCAGAACCGCAGGCAAATTTTACATCTAGAAAAATCTGTAAACATGCTGAACTTGTTAGTGGTATGCATGCTGAAATATTTATGGACAATTTACCTTGCAGACCGATAGCCTGGTGGACAGAGAGAGGGATAAGTATATGGATAATTATATGATAGAGCAAGCAGAGTAAAATGATATAAATACTGCATATATGAGAGTTCACTGTAAAATCTTCAATTTTACTTTTTTGTTTCTACATATTTAATTTTCTTTTCCCATACACCCCTCACCCATTTGTCCTAATAGTACATTTGTCAAAACTAAGAAACTAACATTGGTATGTCACCATTAACTAAACACTCTACTTTTTTCTGATTTCACCAGTTTTTCTACTAATTTCCTTTTTTGCTCCAGGATCCAATCCAGGATACCACACTGCACTTTGTAGCTCTTGATTTTTTATTGTTTTGTTTTGTTTTTTTTTTACCTTGTGACCCCTTCACCCATTTCTCCCACCCACACCAACTCCCTTCCTCTGGTAACCACCAATCTGTTGTCTGTGTCAATGAGCTTGTTTCTTTAAATTTAAGATACCACATATACATGAGATCATGCAATATTTGTTTCTCTGTCTGACTTATCTCACTCAGCATAATGCCCTTGAGGTCCTTCCATATTGCTGCAAATGGCAAGATTTCATTCTTTTTATGGCTGAGTAATATTCCATTGTATGTAGACCACATCTTCTTTATCCATTCATCCATCGATGGACACTTAGGTTGTTTCCATATCTTGGCTGTTATAAATAGTGCTGCAATGAACATAGGGATGCGTATCTTTTTAAGTGAGTGTTTTCATGTTCTTCAGGTAAATACCCAAGAGTGGAATTGCTGGATCATATGGTAGTTCTATGCTTAATTTTTTGAGGACCTTCTGTACTGTTTTCCATAGTGGCTGCACCAATTTATACTCCCAACAACAATGCACAAGAGTTCCCTTTTCTCCATATCCTCGCCAAAAGTTATTTTTCTTTTTGATAATAGCCATTCTAAAGGTGTGAGGTGGTATCTCATTGTGATTTTGATTTGCACTTCCCTGATGATAATATTGTTGAGCATCTTTTCACCTGCCTCTTTACCACCTGGATGTCTTCTTAAGAAAAATGTCTATTCAGGGACCTCCCTGGTGGGGCAGTGGTTAAGACGCCAAGCTCCCAATGCAGGGGGCCTGGGTTCGATCACTGGTCAGGGAACTAGATCCCACATGCATGCCGCAACTGAGTTTGCATGCCACAACTAAGGAGCCTGAGTGCCACAACTAAGAAGCCAGTGAGCCACAACTGAGGTGCCAGCCTGCCACAACTAAGACCCAGTGCAACCAAGTAAATAAATAAATAAATAAATAAATAAATATCTTCTTAAAAAGTCTATTCAGATATTCTGCCCATTTTTTAAACATATTTTTTTGTTGTTATTGAGTTGTGTGAGTTCTTTATATATTTTTTAATAACCCCTTATCAGATACATGATTTGCAAATATTTTTTTCCATTCAGTAGGCTCCCTTTTTATCTTGTTGATGGTTTCCTTTGATGTCCAGAAGCTTTTTAGTTTGATAGTCCCACTTGCTTATTTTTGCTTTCGTTGCTTTTACTTTTGATGTCATATTTGAAAAATCGTCACCAAGACCAATGTCAAGGAGCTTACTGTCTATGTTTTCCTCGAGGAGATTTATGGTTTCAGGTTTTGCATTCAAATCTTTAATCCATCTTGAGTTAGTTATCGTGTATGGTGTAAAACAGTGACCCAGTTTAATTCTTTAGCATGTGGCTGTCCAATTTTCTCAACACCATTTATTGAAGACACAGTCCTTTCCCCATTTTCAGCCTAGCCTACCTTAAATATGCTCAAAACACTTACACTAGCCTACAGTTGGGCAAACTCATCTAACAAAAAGTCTGTTGTATGAAAAAGTGTTGAATATCTCTTATAATTTGATGAATACTGAAACAGAATAGCTGTATGGGTACAGAATGGTTGTAAGTGTATTGGCTATTTATCCTCGTGACTGCATGGCTGACCAGGAGCTGCAGCTCCCTGCTGCTGCCCAGCATCATAAGAGAATTTCATATCACATACCACTAGCCTGGGAAAAGATAAAAATTCAAAGTATGATTTCTACTTAATGCCTATTGCTTTGCACCATCATAAAGTTAAAAAATTATAAGTCAAACCATCATAAGTTGTGGACCATCTGTATTCTTGGCTCTTTTGTAAGTTAACTGATCATTTATGTGTGGGCTTATTTCTGGGCTGTCTATTCTGTTCCATATGTTCCATATGTTGATGTATCTGTGTGTTTATGCTGGTGCTATACTGTTTTGATTACTATAACTTTGTAATACAGTTTGGGAAGTGTGTTATCTCCAGCTTTGTTCTTTCTCAAGATTGTTTTGATGACTTGGGGTCTTTTGTGTTTCTATAGAAATTTTAGGATTATCTGTTCAATTTCTATGAAAAATGTCATTGGAATTTTTATGGGAACTGCACTGAATCTGTGGTATGGACATTTTAACAATATTAATTCTCCCCATTCACGAGCATGGACTATTTCCATTTATTTGTGTCTTCTTCAATTTCTTTCCTCAATATCTTGAAGTTTTCAGTATATAAGTCTTTCATCTCCCTGGTTAAATTTATTCCTAGATATTTTACTCTTTTTGATGCAATTATAAATGGGACTGTTTTCTTAATTTCTCTTTCTAATAGCTCATTATTAGTATATAAAAATGCAAAATATTTTTGTATACTGATTTTGTATCCTACAACATTGCTGAAATTGTTCATTAGTTCTAACAGTTTTTTGATGGGGTCTTTAGTTTTCTATGCAAAATATCACGCCACCTGCAAACAGTGACAGCTTTATTGCTTTCTTTCCAATTGGTATGTCTTTTCTTTTTCTTGCCTAATAGTTCTGGCTAGGACTTCCAATACTATGTTAAATAAAAGTGGCAAGAGTGGACATCCTTGTCTTGTAACTGATTCTGTTTTTTTTGGTTTTGCCGCAACTTGCATGCATGCAGCTTGTGGGATCTTAGTTCCCAGACCAGGGATTGTACCCTGGCCCTCAGCAGTGAGAGTGCAGAGTCCTAACCACTGGACCGCCAGGGAATTCCTGTCTTGTTTCTGATCTTAGAGGAAAAGCTTTCAGTTTTTCACTGTTGAGTATGATGTTAGCTGCAGGTGTAAAATCTTTTTAACTTTGCACTTTGAAATTTTTCTTAATGAAATGTTGGGGGCAGGAAGTTGTTTGTTTGTTTGAAAGTACCTGAAGGGATTTCTGAAAATGCCTAGGCTGACAGCAATCCTGTGCAATGGGCTGCTGCAGTCTGGCTCAGGCAACCAACCGTCTACATCCTGTACAAAGGTTTCGGTGGGCCCTGCCACCCCAACAAAGCTCACATATCAGCACGGAAGATGATGCTATGAACCATTTTCCTGTAACAGGAGACTTTCCAAGCAAGAGGAAGTACCCTCTGGAAAGAAGCACATCTGCGGGGCAGAGACAGGGGTTGAGGGAGGCTGCCCAGATAAAGGGCATAAAGATGGAGGGGACAGGGGTGAGTCACGGACTGAAGGTGAAGTACCAGAAGCCATTATGATGGTGCAAAGAGCACAGGCTTTTCTCTCATATGAACTCTAGCTCTCATTTATCAGCCCTGTGTCTTGGGTAACTTACATAAGCCTCAATTTCCTCATTGGCAAAAGGAATAATAATGACTGCCTCACAAGACTGCTAAGGATTATGTGAAAAAAAATATGTGAAAACACATGTGTTGCCTGCTTTACAGTTCTGGCTACGATCGGCCCACCGAGCCATGCGCTTCCACGTTCATCCTGTTTCCCAGGCTTTCAGAATACGAGTGTGCATCTGGGATCACTCTTCTCAGCAGCTCTCTACTGACCAGTCCTTGTGAGCGTGGGGTGGGGTGGGGGGAGATTGAGTTATCTGTCCCACTCTCCCCTACAAGCCCTCTGAGGGCACATTCTTCTCCTGGCTAGAAGCTGTTCCTCCTTCAGGTCTCAGAAACGTCATTTCCTCAGGAAAGCCATCCTACATCTTCCCATTAGACATTTTCACAGCACCCAGTACTTCCCCTTTGAAACAGGACAGCTGTAATTTGGGAGTTATTTCAATTAAGCTCACAGAAGGCAGGAAACTGTCTGTCTTATGCACTGTCTACAGTGCCCAGCACAGAACCTGACATATGGCAGTTGGTCATTAAATACATAATTTTTTAAATACAAGAATTATTTAATCATCCAAAAATAAAGAATATAGTTAAACGAATTATAGAACATTCATAAGATGTAATATTATACAACCAATATATTAACAGGTAGATGGCTAGCTATACATATAGACATATGTACAGGAAAAAAGACACAGTGTAAGACACGAAAATGTTAGCAAGGATATCTGGATGGTTGGGTGATTTTTACTTCTTTACATTTCTACTACATTTTCCAAATTTTCTACAATAAACATGAATTACCTTTATAATAACATTTATTTTTTAAAAGGGAATAATTCCTTCACTCAGTAGTTCTTTATTCTAAGGAATGAAATCAGAGATGCTGATACAGAGTATGTACAAGGATGTTCCCAGTAACATTAGGTAAAACAGCAAAAGCACATAAAACAACTGACAGATACAGGATAAGGGAGAATAAGTTATGACCCATTCACACTATGAAATACATCTAGCAGTTTTCAAAAATGACGTTATGTATCAATGTTTAGTAACATTAAAAAAGGCTCACAGAGCTTCCCTGGTGGCACAGTGGTTGAGAGTCCGCCTGCCGATGCAGGGGACACGGGTTCGTGCCCCGGTCCGGGAAGATTCCACATGCCGCGGAGCGGCTGGGCCCGTGAGCCATGGCCGCTGAGCCTGCACGTCCGGAGCCTGTGCTCCGCAACGGGAGAGGCCACAACAGTGAGAAGCCTGTGTACCACAAAAAAAAAAAAAAAAAAAAAAAAGGCTCACAGACAGAGTAAAGAAACAGGAAGGAATTATAACCATGCCCTGAAATATGCCCATGGGGTATTAAGATTCAGCTCTCTGCTTCAGCCCAGGTCTTGTCTCCTCAGAGCTGCCAAGACCAACTAGGACCTGCAGTGCCTCCTACAAGTGCGACAGAGCTCAGGGGAGGGGAGCTTCCTCACGGGTGGGCTGCACTTTGTGAGGCTGGCTCCTGACCCCAGCTGGTTCTCCTCAGTCTGCGGTTTGCTGGTTTAGTCTGGTCTTACTTAACCTTATGCACCTTTTGACTGGTTTCCAATGATTTCTTTTGTTTTTACTGTTTCCCCCACTATTTCTCCATGAATGATTCAACTTTATAAGCACTGAATATCTTAGGAAGGACTTGTGAGTAACTTAGATACCCAAGAGTCACAAAAACACTGAATGTAGGCAGGTAGAAAACTACATTACAAAGCCATGTTACAGGGTGCTTAATGAAGGCACGTTAGCCTGTCATGTCGTCTTATGATTAATTTCAACAAAGAATGTATCTATTTTAATGGAATTTATTTTTTTCTGTATATTTAATTCAGGGACCTAGGGAAGCAAATCTTTTCCATTGAAATTAACTGAAAATCCCAAGAAACTTCACAAATTATCTTCTGAGGCAGGGTAAGTCTATATATCAAAATATTCATATCTATATTCAATTTTGTCAATTATACCTCAGTAAAAATGGGGGAAAATACAAATTATTAACAATATATAATACCAAAAAAACAGGCAAAACTCATCTACAATATACACAGTCAAGAAAGTAGTTCCTATTAGGTGGAAGCAGGAGGCTATGAATCACAGAAAGCGCAGGGGTTCCAGGAGTGATGGCAAATGTCTCATTTCTTCTTAATGTTTACTTTGTGATACTTAATACAGCTGAACAGTTATGACTTGTGTACTTTTCTGTGTATGTTATACCTCAAAAAAAATTTTTTTAAACTTTAAAAAATATTCATATTTACCTTTAAGTGGTAGAGGACTGTTTTTTCAATTTTTCAGTGATGACCATACATAATGAGTCTGACAGAAAATGCTGGCTGCCTATCTGTCACGCCCCCCTTTTTCCTGCTAACAGAACTCTGTTTTTACTCAGGTATCCAATGGGGATCTCTCAAGGTTCTTTGATTATAACTGCTTGATACTTTGCCCCAGATAAACAAGAGCTCTGCGCAAGGAAGATCTAAATGCTGAGCAAGAGAGAAGAGACTGGAAGAGTTCAACCCAGCGTTATCATGTACGTTACCACATTATGACCCTCTGACGTACCAATTTACACCGTTCCGATTTACAAATAAAGAAACTAAAATCTGGAGTTTAATGATTCACCTAAAGTAGCAGATCCTGGAACTCAGCCTTTATCTCTTCACGCAAACTTCTGCTATCAGCTCACTAACACATGCTACTTCTCTAGAGAGCAACCAATAATGTCTTTGTTAAAATCAGATGCAAAGACTTAATCTTACAACTGCTCACCTATACTAAATAAGTATGCGACAGTCAGAAACATAGGGAACGTACAGACTAAATTTAAAAAACATATGAAACTAAGTGGTTCGAAATCAATATTCTACAGGTTAACTAACATGATCATTTTTGCCAGAGTATGATATCCAACCAAAGCATGGGAAGCTCTGTATTTTTCAAATTCCCAGATCATACTGGTGGTATTAACATGTTGTGGATTAATAAGCACCCAATAGTAATGTGCGATTTTGGAAATTGCTATTTAGGGATTTTTTTCTTAATTCTCATTAATAGTCACAAACCTGAAAGTACAATATAGCTCTGGTGTGCAATATAGCTCAGACAGAGGAAAATGAAAGTTAACTGTTATTGCTGTTTTATCAGTAATAATAGTGATGAGGATGATATACCCCCAAATATTTTAAGCAAGCTCAGTCTTCACCTTTTGTGTTTAGAAGGGCTGCAGTTTTCCAAATTTATAATAGACTATAATTTCCTCTCTACTCTTGCACCTACCTGATGGTTACAAAATGCAGATGAGGTAAGAAGTCACTCTACGCTCCAAAGCTCACTCCTGCCTTGATTTCTTCATGTGTAAATCGGGGGAGAAGTAATAGTGGTCTAAAGACCAAAGGACTTCTGGAAAGTTGGTTGAATATAACAGTCTCAGGCTTTGTCCAAGATACACGAGCAAGGAAGAGCCAGACGATCAGCAGGAGACAAAGAAATGAACAACCAACACCCCCTTTGTGGGGTTTTGTCCGATGCTTAGGAAAAAAGGATGTAATTTATCCTCTACAAAACTCTCAAGAAACCAAGAACAAGCCTAACGAAGAATAGAAATGTATGTGTGTAGTCAGGACATGGAAGCAGCCTAAGTGTCCCTCGACAGAGGAATGGATAAAGAAGATGTGGCACATATATACAATGGAATATTACTCAGCCATAAAAAGGAACAAAATTGTTATTTGTAGTGAGGTGGATGGACCTAGAGTCTGTCATACTGAGAGAAGTCAGAAAGAGAAAAACAAACACCGTATGCTAACACATATATATGGAATCTAAAAAAAAAAAAAAGGTTCTGAAGAACCTAGGGGCAGGGCAGGGCAGGAATAAAGACGCAGACTAGAGAATGGACTTCAGGACACAGGGAGGGAGAAGGGTAAGCTGGGACGAAGTGAGAGAGTGGCATGGACATATATACACACTACCAAACGTAAAATAGATTAGCTAGTGGGAAGCAGCCGAATAGCACAGGGAGATCAGCTCGGTGCTTTGTGACCACCTAGAGGGGTGGGATAGGGAGGGTGGGAGGGAGGGAGACGCAAGAGGGAGTAAACATGGGGATATACGTATATGTATAGCTGATTCACTTTGTTATACAGCAGAAACTAACACACCACTGTAAAGCAATTATACTCCAATAAAGATGTTAAAACAGAAACAAAAACAAAAACTCTCAAGAGATTATGAACATTTCGTAAAAGCACACGCCACTGACCACCGAACAGAAGACGCCTTCTAGGGTGACAGCAACCTCCCCTTCGTCGCCGTTAACCCTCCTTTCCCACTTGCCAGCACACGTCTAAGACAACGCGGAAACACTTCTGACTGCTTCGCAGTTCGCGGCGACCCCAGCGCCCCAGTCAAAGGTCCTTCCGAAGGGCGGGGGAGGAGGCCCGGCCTGGGACGCCTGCGTAACCCTGTTGCGGCGAGAGCAGGCACCGCTGAGGCTTAAGGGCACAGCAAGGAAAACTCACCATCCCCCAAAACAACGGTGGCCACCCGACAGTCTGTTCCTACTTCACGCCGTTATCGCGCCCAAGGCAGGTGTCCGCCCTGTCCGGACAGACCGAAACCCCCAGCCAGAAATGAGCCCGTCTCTTCTGCGCCCGACTTCCCGGAACGCCACGGATCACGCCCACCGCCTGACCTCCGGGAGCGTCGTCGCCCGCCCACCGCCCGTGCGCCGGAGCGGAAGCCCCGACCATGGTCGGAGGCCGACCCGCGAGACTATCTGCGCCACCGCTTCGCTTTCGCTTTCGCGAAAGGATTCGCTTTCGCTTCCGCGGGAAGCTTCCCCAGGCCCGAGACCGGGTGAGGGAAGAGGCGGCGGGGGCAGCCCGGAGTTGCTCCGACGCCCGGCAGCCTCGCCGGCGCGGGGCTGGGGTGCGAGCCGAGCCTGACCCGGGGGCGGGGGGGGGGGGGGTCGCCGGGGCGGAGCAGTCAGCTCACCTCGCCCGGCTCCGCGAGCCTGCTGTCCGCCGCGTGCAGCCCAGCGCGTCAGCGCGCTCCGGCTCCCCTCCGGGTGGGTCGCCGGGCCCCGCGCTCCGGGAGGCCGGTCCGGTGTCCACGTCGCCTGCGGGCCGACTGAAGCAGCTTGGCTGGCGGAAGGCGTGGACTGCTCGCTCCGCCTCCGCGCCCGCTCCTGCCCCGGAGGAGGACGACGAGAGTGCCCGCCCCGCGCCCGGCGGGGCCTCCTGGCCGCTTTTTAAAACCCAGAGGATCGCGGCTTTGCTGTGTTTCAGAGCGGGATTGGGAGGCCAAGAGAAGAGTTAGTGCGCCGAGCCATAGAAACCACTCACGGAAACCTCCTAGGCGGGACAGGCAGCTCGGGAGGCACTGGGTTGCTTACCCAGGGGATTGTGAGCTCTGCGGGTCAGCAGCGCTGAAACCTTAGGCAGGTAGCTACCAGTCTCTCATCTCCTTCACCTGTAAAGTGGGGATAATCTGCTCTGTCGGGCTGTGGAGGAAGAAACTGGGTACTTATTTTGCAGCCCTATACAAAGGTGACTGGGAAGTCTCAAGCCAAATGGGAAATGTTTGCTATAGTGTTACGTTAAAAAGCTAATTATATTCACAGCGTGATTATATACTGTAAAAAGATACATACATCAAGAGAATGAGATGCCACAAGATAAAAATATTTGCAAAAGGCATATCTGATAAAAGTTACCCAAAATATACTAAAAGTGCAAGAAAAGGAAAAACGCAGTTGAAAATGGGCAAAAGATCTCAACAGACACCTCACCATACAGACTGCAAATAAGTATATGAAAAGATGCTCAGTATTATAGGGTATTAGGAAATTGTAAATTTGAAAAACCAGTGAGATACCACTACCTACTGTTGATCTAAAATAAATTGCCAACTATTTCTCCAGCAAAAACAGGTTTATTATAAAAAGAACTGCAATTTGGGGGCTACCACGATGGGAACCTGCATGCAAGTCCCCAGCAAAAATGGAAAGGAGGACACTTTTATGTGGGGAAAGGAAGTTGGGAGGGATGTAGTAAAAAAAAAAAAAAAACACCAACAGTCCATTGCTTTTCATTGGCTGAGTTGTTGCCAGGAAAGAAAAGGTCCCTGCTATTTTTGCAGGGTGTGAGACTTCCCCCTCCCCCTTTATGACCTCCTGACTCTCTTTCATTGAGGTTTCTGTTCTTTTTTGTTTGTGTTTTTTACATTTCCCCCTTTTGATCAAAATCTTTCTCTGAAAGCATCTGATCAAGCATGAGGGTTTTTTTGGTGTCAGTGGCTTTTTGTACCTCAGTGCCAGGGAGGACCTTTCCTGTGTACAGTCTCACATCAGAGGGAAAATGCAGATTTCAAACCTACTGAGATTACATTTGAGTATTGAAGAGGAGCAGAGAGAACTGTGAGGCACTTTTCATCTAAAGTTCATATGTTACCAAGATCATAGACACTGGAGATCATCTGAGCATGTCATCATCAAAGGTTTGGTGACAAACTCCAACAGGCCTGGAATGGATATTTTGGGAAAGATGTCTCATCGGATGTCATCTGCTTCAATTCTGGGAAATCTTGACTTTCAGGTCACCAGGTGATGTGCAGATCTAGTCAGGGCTTGGCACTTTCTTTAAGTGTCTCATGTGAATCCAAGAGTCAATTCCTTGTAGTTTGGTGGCACAAGGGTTGGTTTAGCAGTACTTGATAGGGGCCTTATCAGCAAGGTTGAAGAGAGTTTTTCTGGAGGTAATTACTCCAGTAGATGAAATCTCTAGGTTGCAAGGTGTGATTCTTAAGGTCTTCATTTTCTGAGAGACGCTAAAAAGATTGCTCTACCAAAATACAGTTATTCTTAATTGAAATAATTAGGCCTTTACAATATTGTAATATCTCTTATCAAGTCTCAGTCAGAAGAGACAGGAGTGAAGTGCATTGGGTGTCCTGTGACCATCTCAAAGGGTGAGAGTTTATGCATTTAAAAAGGAATAGGGGGCTTCCCTGGTGGCACAGTGGTTGAGAGTCCGCCTGCCTATGCAGGGGACATGGGTTCGTGCCCTGGTCCAGGAGAATCCCACATGCCGCAGAGCGGCTGGGCCCGTGAGCCATGGCCGCTGAGCCTGCGCCTCCAGAGCCTGTGCTCCGCAACGGGAGAGGCCACGGCAGTGAGAGGCCCGCGTACCACAAAAAAAAAAAAAAAATTCTGCTGTGGAAAGAAACTATTAAGGGAATGAAGAGAGACAACATACTGGGAGAAAATATTTGCAAAGCACGTATCTGATAGAGGATTTGTATTCAAATATTCTTTAAAAACTCTTAAAACTCAACAATACAAAAATAAACAACTCTATTAAAAATGGGCAAAATATCTGGACAGCTCACCGAAAACAATATACAGATGGCAAAAAACATGAAAAGGCGCTTAACGTCATTTGTCATCAGGGAATTACAAATTAAAGCAACAATGAGTTGTTTACTTATTTTCATCACTACACACCTTTTAGAATGGCTAAAATCAGAAACAAAACACAAAAATACCAATTGCTGGAGAGGATATGGAAAATAAGTAGCTTTTTCACTGCTGTTAGGAATGTAAAATGGTGCAGCCACTGTGCAAGAAAGTTGGGCACTTTCTTAAAAAGCGAAACACAGTCTTACCTGTGATCCATCAATTATACTCCTACTTATTTACCCAAATGAACTGAAAACTCATGTCCACACAAAAACCTGAACATGGATGTTTATAGAAGCTTTGTCCATAACTGCCCAAAGCTGAAAGCAACCAAGATGTCCTTTAATAGATGAAGGATAAACTATGGTACATACATGCAATATTATTCAGCAATAAGAAGAAATGAGCTATCAAGCCACAGAAACACATGGAGGAAACTTAAATGCATATTTCTCCGTAAAAGAAGCCAGTCTGAAAAGGCTACATGTTGTTTGATTCCAATTCTATGACATTTTGGAAAAGGCAAACTATACATACAAAAAAAGATCAGTGGTTAAAAAAAAAAATCAGTGGTGGTCAGAGGTGTGTGTATGGAGGGCAGGGATGAATAGTTGAAGCACAGGGAATTTTATTACAGTGAAACTGTTCTATGATCCTGTAATAGATACATAATACCAGACATTTGTCAAAACCCATAAAACTTTACTACACGAAGAGTGAACTTTAATGTATGTGATTTAGAAAAATAATAATTTAGGAGGTCTGGAGATTCCAGGAAAAAATGTAGACTGTGACAAGGGAGTCTAATTGTATTACAAAAGTATGAAACAACCACCCCAAGGAGGGTGGGGGCAGGGGGAAGGGACTTCAGTCACTTTGGAGTCCATAGGCTAAAGGCAAAAGGAACTGCACACGGGACGATGCTCTAATGGATAAAGTTGATTCCCACGGTACACATGTTAACAATTCTGACACTGCCATACGTGTTTGCTGGACCTGAACAATTGAGTAGTGGATGGTGAAAGCCAGGGTTCTTGTCATTAGAATGGGAATTTACAGATTAGAAAGGGGAGGAGGCTAGAATAATCCACATGTAAGGGACAGAGTTGATGATGGTAAAACAATGTAGATACAGATGGCTACATATAAAAATATTTACACACATATATGTATATACATGAGTTGGTGGCACACATACATTTCTTTGCTCTACCAGCTAAGGGAGCCTGAAAGAAATCACACTGTACCATAGCAACCAGCACACCTAGTGACCAGATCTTGTTTCTAAAAGGGTTCCCAATGGCCAAAGTTGGAAGACAATGAGCAAGATAACTTAAAACGTAGCACTGGATTATAACCTAAGGTAGAAAATCATATCCATGAGTGCATATTGATACAGATAAGTGACTGAATAAATAAATGGAGGGGAAACAGATCTCCTACGCAGAATTCCAAATAAATTATGTATGTATTCCAGTCTAAGCGAGTTGGAGTATAACTCCCACTCTTTAAGTGTGGGCTCCACAAAGTGACTTCTTTCCAAATCACACAGCATGGAAAGGGGGAAACAATACAACTGCTTCAGCCAGCTGATCAGATCAAGTTCAACATCAACCATCATAAACCGTATTGATAGTATGTGTCCTTGATATGATGTGATGAAAATAGCACTTTCCCTCTGTGAGCTTTCTCCCCAAAACCATAACTCCAGGCGAATCATGAGGAAAAAAGGCACATTCCAGTAGAGGGACAACCGGTATACCTGACCAGTATTCTTCAAAACCCTCAAGGTCATCAAAGCCAAGAATCTCTGAGAAATCTCACAGGTGAGAGAAGCCTAAGAAGACATGACAAATAAATGTAACACGGTGTCATGGATGGGAGGCTGGAGCAGAAGAAAAGACATCAGGTAAAAACCAAGGTCATCTGAACTACGGACTTTCGTTAATAATAATGTGTCAGTGTTGGTTCATTAATTGTAACAAATGTGTCATGCTAAGATAATAAAGGGGAAACTATCCATACGGTATATGGAAACTAATTTCTTTCAATTTTTCTATAAATCTAAACTGTTCTTTAAAATGGTCTATTAATTTTTAAAATGCTAAAAAAAATCAGTTAGCTGTACTTGTGTGGGTCTATTCCTCTCTCTCTCCCCTCTTCAGCTGACCTTGTATCTATCCCTTTGCTACACCACATTGTGTTCATTACTGTAGCTTTAGGGTAGGTCTTCATGTTGCGCACTGTGGAGCCAAATGTGTGCTTTCTCAAAATTGTTTTAACTATTCTAGCTTCTCTGCCTTTCTCTGTACATTTTAGAATCAACTTGTCTATATTTACCAGAAATTCTCTAGGATTTTGACTGGAACTGTATTAAACTGATGTATAAGGGAATGTATAAGGGGATGTACAATGGATGAGTGGGGAGAATTGACATCTTAACACTACTGATTCTTCCAATCCACGAATATGATGGGTTTCTCTATTTAAAGAGCTATTCTAATTTTTTATCAGCTGTTTGCAGTTTTCAGTACAGAGACGGTGTACATGTTTTGTGAGATTATTTCATTTTTCTATCATAAATGTTGTTTTACTTTTGGTTTCCAACTGTACCTTGCTAGTATATAGAAATACAGTTTGCCTTTGCTGGTTGACCTTGTATCTTGTGACCTTGCTAAACTCTCTTATTAGTTCTAGACCATCTTTTCTGTAGATCTTTGAAATTTTCTATGTAGACAATCATATAATCTGCAAACAGTGGCAGTTTTAGTTTTTCCTTTCCAGTACATGCACTGACTAGTTCTTCCTGTGTGATGTGGGACAGGGGTGGTGGAAGTGGACATCCTTGCTCTAGTCCTTATTTTATCAGAAAAGTTTAACATTAGCTGTAGGTTTTTAGATGCTCTCTATCAGGTTGGGGACATTTCTTCCAACCCAAGTTTGCTGAGAAGGTATTGTTTTTGCTTTTCAAGAATGGCTTTGGAGGTGACCCTGAGAAGGAATCTGAGGAGGACAGCCCCAAAAAGGGTCTGAGGAGGATGGAAGAAAGAGAATCTGAGGACTGTTCTGAAAAAGTCTGAAGAAAGTGGCGTCAAAAAGGAGTCAGAGGGCTTCCCCGGTGGCACAGTGGTTGAGAGTCTGCCTGCCGATGCAGGGGACGCGGGTTCGTGCCCTGGTCCGGGAGGATCCCACATGCCGCGGAGCGGCTGAGCCTGCGCGTCCGGAGCCTGTGCTCTGTAACGGGAGAGGCCACAACAGTGAGAGGCCCGCGTACAGCAAAAAAAAAAAAAAAAAAAGAGTCAGAAAGAAATGACCCTGAGAGATCAGATGCTGATTTGAGGATAACAGCTCTGAGTGAGGGAAGGTTCAGATGAAAGGAAGAGGAGGCACACGAAATGCTATCTGGTGGCGACTTCCCTGGTGGCACAGTGGACACGACTCCGTGCTCCCAAAGCAGGGAGCCCAGGTTCAATCCCTGGTCAGGGAACTAGATCCCACACGCCGCAACTAAGAGTTCGCAGGTCACAACTAAGGAGCCTGCAAGCCGCAACTAAGACCTGGTGCAACCAAAGATAAATAAGTAAATATTAAAAACAAAACAAAAAGAAATACTATCAGGTGATGCATTAGGTGAAAAAGAGAAGAAAGAAAATGAGGATGGAAAAGGGTCTGAAGATGGTGGGGGGTGGAGGGGCGGGGGAGGGGGAGAGGAAGGTGAAAGGTGTGTGACGAGGGGGATCCAGCGGGAAGCTGGGACAGTCTGATGGGGGCGGGGCTGGGATACTAAGCAGAAGGGCCCTGACCCCAGGCAGCTGCTCTGTCCTGGGCAGTGACGATGACCGTGACGATGGGGGGAGGGGGTGGGGGGAAGGGATCTAATTCCTCAAACCTGCTTTGGGGGAGACACTCCACCTACACGTGCCCACACCTTGAGGTTACTGTCAGTCGTGTTCCCCGAGCTCGCACACACTGACAGGATGCCTTCTCACTACTGTTTGGAAACCTCGTTGTCACGGGCACGCAGGGATTGTAAAACTATGTTAAGTGGCTGATCAATTAAAACTTCACAGTCATGATGCAAGTAAAAAAAAAAAAAAAAAAAAAAAAAAGATGGAAGAAGTAAGTCCAAACAGAGCACTCAAACACGAGCTGTGAACAGACTTCACTTTTCTATGCAAAGAGAAATTCAAGTTGAGTTATGGAATTAAACAAAACAAAACCTAACAAATTCAGTTCCAAGCCAGAACTACAGAAAAACACCACTACCCGTGAAGGCTGAAGACAGGGAGATGGAAAAATATTAGAAATGAAAAGAAAGCCTGGGAGAATACAGACATCTGTCAGGAGAGAATCCGGGACAACCAGCGGGTGACGGGAGCCGCGAGTCGGCCTACAGGACCCTGGAGACGCAGTCACATCACCCCACACACCTGCTGCTCTGTTGTGCCGTCGTTTATTACACACACCAGCACCTCCCAGCGTGGCCCCGAGGTCACTGCCCGAAGTACCAGGGGGGTGAGCAGGGGATGGGCTCCTCGTTCCAGATGGTCTTCAGCCTCTGCGCCCAGGAGGCCACCATCCCCTTTCTTTCTTCTTCTGATGCATATTCAGGAGCAAAACTGATATGAGGGGCAAGGACTTTAAATCCACAGAAGTGCAGCGTGCCGTGCTATAGCCGCAAAGAAAGGAGAGCGATGAGAAGCCGCCCTGCACACGCCATCCGTTCAGTCACCAAAGGGGACAGAACACCTTTCATGCTACCAGTTAATCGAAAACAACGGAACTGCCCCAGAACCTCAGGACACGGCCGCTACCAGGAAGGTGAAGAGTGCTGGGCAGCGGCAAGTTCCAAATTCTACTCTGATAACTGACATTAATCTTTAATCTCTGCTGTTGAGTCAGACACTGAAGTTTAGGTTTTGACTGGTTAGGCAAGTTATGGCAAGTCATGTGATGGAATATTCTAGAATGAGGTTATTTTAGCTACAATGTGCCACCATGGAAGGCTGTTCAAGATATGCATTAAATGTAAACAGCAAGAAGAAACGTGAAGCAGTATTTGTGGCACATGGTTTATGTAAAAAGATAAACATGATAAGCCTAATCATTAAAAGTATATATTTAAAAATATATATGGGCTGTAAAGAAATACATCAAATCATTCAAAGTGATTATGTTTACGGGAGAAATTAAGGGGACTATTTTTGTATTTTCTAATCTCACTTTTTTCTATGATATGTACTTCTGCAAACTGAAATAAAGGTGAAGATTTTTTAAAAGCAAGAATTTAGGCCTGGCTAATGGCACCTAAGAGGCCCCTCGGCCTCTGCAGAGGAAGCTCGGGCTTCTGCAGCTGAGCATCACTACATGGAACGACTATCCCGTCTCCTTTCAGAGATCGTTTTTCTAGAAATATCACTGTCTTCCGTCTGCACTCCTTCCCTAAACCCACACCCTGTCCAGGCCTGCCCCATCAGGTGGGTGGGAGGCCGGGACCCACGCCACCGCCTGCATTTCTAAAGCGCACGAACCCTTAGCTACGTGATCCCTTCCGAGCTCAACACACACCCCTAACGACCTAGATGGGCAGCTTCCATGCAGGTCTCTGGGTCTCCCAGGAGTTCCCTACAGCACAGGGGGGCTGGGACAGGGCCCCCAGCTCCCTTCCTCGGCTCTGCCCCTCACCGGGGCACTTCCGCTGACCGCCGTCCTCGCCGACCCCGGGCCCAGGGCGCAGAGGCAGCCCGGCGTCCACCTGGGAGCGCGGCCCGGAGCTGAGTCCCAGGCTCCTGGAGGCAGGGTGGGCTCTGGGGAGGCGCCCAGCCGCTGGCTCCATGGAAACATGCCCACTCACAAGGCTGCCGGTTGCGGGCCGGGGAGCCTTTTGCCAGGGTTCCAGGCGATGCTGCCTCGGGAAGCAGAGCCGGAGTGTGGATGGCTCTGCCCTCCCGAATCGTGACACACACGGGCCACCGTGGGGCTCCTGTGTGCCCCAGAGCACACCAGCCAACTAGGTTTGGCCTGGCCTCTAACCAAACGATGGCAGAAGCTATCCTGATAACACGTGTTTTCCTCATTGGCCAGCCTTTCCAGTGCTGCCAAGTAAATCATGAAAGAGGGCAGAGGCTGTCACTTCCTGAACCCAGGGAAGTCAGAACGGTCTGGCCTTCAGGCCTATGTCACACCTCATTTGTGCCAGGGGAGGTGCGGCTCAGCGAAGGGTGTGGCGTACCTGGAGGGGCCACAGGAAGTATCGGAAGTCTCCGCTGGCTCCAGTTTTCCAGTACATGTCGGCCGTGCCGCCCGTGGTTATGGACAGGATGGCCAGTTTACCCTGCGGAGGACACAGCACACGCTCTGGTGGGACCCCAGAGGACAGGGTAGTAAAGGCCACTGTGACTCCAGCCCAGAGGTTTCTAACGACCGGGAGGGAAAACCCGAGGCCAGCTCCCCTGCACCCTTCCCTGATGGAAAGACACACATTCCCATCTCCGTCCAGCCCAACTGCAGGTGACAGCTACATCAAATGGAGAGAGCAGGGGACAACCAGAGGAACGGATGGGGTGCACACAGAGCTGACAGGCCCCGGGGGTGGTGGAGAGCAGGCTTCAGGGACGCAGGGGAGGAGTGGATGAGGCGGAGGCCAGACCCTGGAGCGGCTGGGAGGGCAAATGGTACCGCCCGCAGTGCCCGGCTCCTGGGGCCACTCAGCAAAGGGTGGCATCTTTTCACGGTCCGAGACGGATCTCATGACTCAGTGTTTTCTTTATATGCACTTATTTTCTGAGGATCTCAGAATTAAAAATGTCATTTGTTTTAGTGGGAAATCCATAGCTACCACGTCCTATGCACCTGCCAGGTTCCCCGCAACCTCTTCCCTGGGGGCAAGGCATTATCCTGTTTTCAAGGTGGTTACATGACGCTCAGAGGTGAACCGGTGCGTGGCCAGTGATGAGCCCGCATCGTGGAGCAGGTGCCCCTCAGCAGCCGTCCCCAGGCCAGCCCAGGCCTCCCTGGCTGAGCACACAGACAGACGTGGACGCTCTGTGTCCCTTACTGGAAGAAAAGCCCATGACCTCGGGAGCGACGCTTTCTCGCCCATGTAACCACACGGGGCCTTACACACGGTTGGCGCTCAGTGTTTGGTTAAAAAATGCAAACTAGGAGTGACTTGCTGAGACGCCCCCTCCATCCCCGATGGACGCCGCCCCTCATCCGGCCGTACCTTGAGGAGGCCGTCGTCGTAGAATCCCGGGATGTCGAAGGCAAAGCCCTGGCACAGCACCCTGTCCATCCAGCCCTTCAGGACAGCCGGCACGCTGAACCAGTACAGCGGGAACTGCAAGTGGAACAGGCAGGGAGCGCTGGGGTCACTTCCGCATTCCTCTGCCTGGGGGTTCGGGGGAGCCTCCTCCCCGGCCCGGGCAGGCAGATGTCACCAACACGATGGGGAGGCTTCTCCCCCTTCTCTTAGGCGCGCGGTGTGGCGGTGACGGCTGGCGGGGCGGGCAGAGCCGACAGCGTCCTGGTCCCTGTCACAGGTGGCTCTGCGTCCCCCGTGACGGCCTCCAACTGCTTGCCCCTGACTGAGTGGGCCGGGAGGTGCTGACCCCCAGCCACGGGGCCAGAGGGAGGGTGTGGGAAAGAGTTTGCCCGTTTCCCCACCTGGGGATGAGACACGGCATCTGGGAGTCGGGCTGGGGTAGGTTATGAGAAGTCTGATCCTCAGATTCCACACACCAGCAGCACGGTCTTCCTGCAGTCCACTCCCGTTAGGGTTAGAAGCCCTAACACCATATCCAACAATATCAATGAAAAGAGATGAACACGTGCAATAACCTGTTACCAAAGCTAGAAGGAAGCCCGTGTTTCACGTGCTTTCACTATGAATCTAACTCAGGACTTGGCACTGAAATCCCAGCTCCACAACCTACTGCTGTGTGACGTTGGCAAGTTACTTAACCTCTCTGGGCCTCCTTAGCCTGATTTGCAAATCATTCACAGCACTGTGGTGAGGGTTCAATGACACATCACAGTGCTCAGAACAGGGTAAATGCTCAGTGAGTGGTGAGCTATGGTCATAGTAGCAGTGATCGTGGTGAATGACATTTTTATCAGTGTTGAGCAAAAAAAAAATAAACATATATGCAGAGGCTCTGGGCAGAGTACGGGAAAAGGGGTGGGGTGGGGAAAAAACAAGTGAAAAGAGGCAGAGTAAAGAAAGACTCTCACAGAAGGAACAGGCCTCGGCAGGTGTTCACCTTCCAGTTACAGGAGAGGGGGAGGGGGGAAGCCTCGGGCTCCGTGTGCTCAGCCGGGAGCCGCAGCGAAGGGGAGACAGAGCTGCGTGGGGTTCTGCTCGGACCAGGGGCCGGACTGCTGGGCATCGTCACACGGCTGCACGGTCCTGCGTGACTACCAGCGTGCCGGTGGGGAGCCGCGGGCACTCGGGTGTGAGGAGGATGGAAGCACGGCCGCACTTGGTCCACACCCGGAGTCAAGGTCGCGGGGAGGCAGACGCGGGGCGGGGCGACGCGGGGCGGGCGGGGCAGACGCGGGGCGGGCGGGCGCGGGGCGGGCGGGCGCGGGGCTGCCGCCTCCGCGTGCACGGGTGTAGTCTACGGGGTGTTTCTGCGCTGTGTCTGGAAGCTGGCTCTGCGCCCACCGCAAGGGTGGTCCTGTTCTCCCGCCCACGTCCCGCCCCTCAGCAGGTTGGAAAACAGAGACGATGTGGACCCAGGAGATCCCTTCCTGGGAGGCTGGATCTAGTGACGTGGGGCAGAGGCAGAGCGGCCAGATCGGAGAGAAGCAGCTGCCATGGGGAAGGGAACAGACACCCCACACCCCGTGCCACTGCCCTGAGGCCCGCCACGGCCTGTCCTCGGGTTTCTGGGACCCAAGCGATCAGGACCCTTTCGATAAATCCCCTTCTCTCCTGGCCTGACTTGGATTTCTATCCACCCAACGACTCCCCAAAAGCACATTTACTCTGCTGCCATGATGCCCGCCTGGCTGGCCGTGGACGTAGCGTCCTGGGCAGCTCTCGTGCAGTGAAGCCTGCCTGGGACAAAGGTGAGTGCGCACCAGGTGAGGGTGGGGGGTGAGGCCACCCACGGGGCTTGACGACCAGGATACTTAAGGCAGCAGTTGCATCTGGCCTAAATTACTCTGACAAACACCCACGCAGACAAACTGGTTTCCATGCAGCCCAGCACCTCCCGGGCTGGGGATCAGAGAACGAAGGCAGCACCGTCTGCAGGGTCAGACGTTTCGGGACCCACAGGCTAAAGAGAAATCCCTGCTGTTTACTTGGGGGCCAGGATCTGAACGGGTGGTATGGGCTCCCTGGGTCTTCGGACCCAACGAGACAGTAGTAAGCGTGCAGATCGTAGCACCACCGCCAGGAGCGTGAACTCAGTACCGGGAAAGACCCTGCACACAGGACAAACCAAATTCGTTACCATAATCTGAGGGGAACCAAACCTGAAACATCACTAGGTCGGCCTCCTGGACCTTCTTCTGCTCCGCGATTATGTCGCTGGTCAGAGACCTCTTCTTGCAGGCCTCGTACGCTTCCACACCGTAGCTGAAGAACTCGGGGCGGGAGAGGGCGCCTGGAAGAACAGGACAGGGGTTCTCACGCAGGGGCAGCCGCGGCCCATCCCGCCAATCCCACCAGCGCCACTGCTGCCTGGACGTCACTCCCCACCCCCGGCAGGTCACCGGGCAGTCACGGAGACCTGAGCACGCGTCAGGCCCTGGGGTCAGACTGTGGACGCAAAGAGAGCAAGCTATGTCCTGACCTTCTCCTAAGGGACTCACAGTCCGGTAGGAGATGTGGATGAGCAACCACACGGTAACACACAGAACACGACCACGCAGCTTGCTAGGTGTAATGTTACGGCAGACGGGCCTCACACCCCACGGCCCAGAAGCAGCGGGCCTCACTCTGCGCATGTAACAAGCGCTGCAGCTCTGCGGGGGCGGGTCAGGAGCGCACCCTGGGGATGAGTCAGGGTTCTGACGATGGAGTAGGAGTTTCGGGCAGCCAGGAGAAGCAGGGGACCTTCTGGGCAGAAGACGCAGACGGGACAACTTGGCCAGCCCAGGAGTGGGCCACTGGGAGCACAGCCGAGGACCTGCGGTGAGAGGCCGGGAGGCCCGCAGGTGATGTGACTGCAGGAATGGACCAGGGCTTGTGAGCCCGGCCAAGGGGCTTAAGCTTCTCCTGCACACAGGGGTCTGCTCCCCATGTATATAGTGAACGCTCCAATTCAGCTCTGGAAAAGCTCACTGTGGCCTCAGCGATTCAGGAGAAGGCCTGGTAGGGGAGGGGCTCAGGCAGCAGCAGCAGGGGTGGGGAGGGGTTGGGCTGGAACCTGCAGCACCTAACCCTAACCCCTGACCCTAACTCCTGACCCTAACCCCAAAGCCCTAACCCCTAACCCCTGACCCCGGCCCAACCCTAACCCCTAACCCTAAACCCTGACCCTGACCCCTAACCCCTGACCCCAACCCTAACCCCTAACGCCCAACCCTAACCCTCTAACCCTAATCCTCTAACCCTAACCCGACCCCAACCATAACCCTAACCCTCTAACCCTAACTCTCGACAACTAGGCTGAGAGCCAAGTTAACACTTTGATCTAGGCCTTCAGTGGGTTCTCTTCAAGCATCATGACTCACCCAACCGCACTGATCAGTGTTAACAACAGTCACCAGTGGCTGAGGATCCCCACGTACCACTGCTCTGCAGCATCACCTTTCTATGTTCGTAACAACCCGACAGGCTGGGTAATTCCCAACCGACCAGAGAGGAGATGAAGGCTGAGGGCCGAGCTCAAGGCCACGGGTCCCACACGGCAGCAGAGGGGACGACGGGAGGCCCAGGTGCGGCCCCTGCAGCACGCGGCCTGCAGAGGAGCCCAAGGAGAGGCCAGCCCTTCAGCAGCCACAGCTGAGAACATGCCAGGGCTCTGCTTCCTCCCTCAGCCTCCCGGGGTTCATTTTCATTCAAAGCACCTGTTGGGACCCTTCTGTGCATGAGGTTCTGTACCGACCAGAGACCCTGAGCAGGAGAGCCTGTGTCTCAGGCAGGCTGCCGCCCACCGGGTGTGGAGCCCACAGAGGACACGGGGTGCTTCTGATAATGGTAAACGGACAATAAAATGTGCATGGGCCACGTGTACTCTAGATAAAAGTAAATATCAAAGCAAAGGCATCCAAATGTCATGGGAAAATGAGAATATTTTATAAGTGAGGATATGGAGAGGACTTTCTTAGTAAGACAGGAAGTCCAGAGCCATGGAAACATACTGGCTCAGCTTGAAACGAAAGCTGGAGACAAAGTAAGCCTAAGTCAACAGGGGAACTGGTAAGTTACAGCAGGTGCCGCGAAGTGCCCTGCAGTCATAGAGAGGCTCCCGGAAGCTCTAGTGAATCAAGCAAATCCCCACTTCCGCCTGTACTGGAGAGTCTAAGCTCCACACAGACACACATTTTGTCGATATTTGTAAGACCTACAACGATCCACACCACAAAGCTCCGCCTGCTCGTCCCCGGGGCCATGCGGGACCAGGAGGGCATGAGAAGGGCTTGTTGTTTCCACCCTCTGCCCACCTGTTCACCACATTTAAGATACTTTATACAAAGAGCCTGTGTCACCCGATTCACTGAAAACCAGTGGCTCCCCCACATAATCCTCTATCTCCCCAGTCCCTGCTTTGCTGTTCGCTCAGTGAAAAGAATGTTTGGTTTATTGAAAGGGAATAGACAGGGACCTCTCCGGTGGTCCAGTGGGTAAGACTCCATGCTCCCAATGCAGGGGGCTCGGGTTCAATCCCTGGTCAGGGAATTAGATCCGACACGCCACAACTAAGACCCCGCGCAGCCAAAATAAATAAATATTGTTTTTTTTTAAAAAAGGGAAGGGCTCCCCTGGTGGCGCAGTGGTTGAGAATCCGCCTGCCAATGCAGGGGACACAGGTTCGAGCCCCGGTCCGGGAAGATCCCACATGCCGCGAAGCAACTGAGCCCGTGCTCCACAACTACTGATCCTGCGCTCTAGAGCCCGCGAGCCACAACTACTGAGCCTGCGCACTGCAACTACAGAAGCCTGCATGCCTAGAGCCTGTACTCTGCAACAAGAGAAGCCACCGCAATGAGAAGCCCACGCACCGCAACGAAGAGTAGCCCCTGCTCGCCGCAACTAGAGAAAGCCTGCGCGCAGCGGCAAAGACCCAACGCGGCCAAAAATAAATCAATAAAAAAAATTTAAAAAAAAGGGAAGACAAGAAAAGACAAGGATGTCAGCTATCACCATCAGCACTAAATACTAAACCTGGGGATCTTGTTAACCCAACTGCAAACAAAAGGAAATTAAAGGTAATTAATTTAAAATTAAAATTCCTGGAAAACCACAGGTGAAATTATCATTATTTGCAGATGATCTGACTGTGTATCAGGAAAGCCCCAGAGAATCAGCTGAAAACTACAAACAGTAAGAAAATTAGTAGCAGCCACATACACGCACACACAGATGAGTCCTCTTCACGTGGAGCAGGGGTCCCCAACCCCCTGGCCGCAGACTGGTACCGGTCCTCGGCCTGTTAGTAACCGGGCTGCACAGCAGGAGGTGAGCGGCGGGCGAGGGAGAGAAGCTTCATCTGCATTTACAGTCGTTCCCCATGGCCCGCATCACCGCCTGAACCATCCCTCGCCCCAGTCCATGGAAACACTGTCTTCCACGAGACCCAGCCCTGGTGTCATAAGGCCGGGGACCTGCTGACACAGAGGAGCAAAACCCAGTTAGTAAGAATTACGTGAGATCTGCATGAAGAAAACCCATAAACAGACCTGGAAGGCTGTAAGAGCACACGAGCAAATGAGGAGCCACGCCTGTCACTGGGACAGAAAGAACTTCACGAGGCTGAGTCGTCTGTAAACTTAATGGGACCTCAATGAAGAGATCTGTTAGTGTCCTTCATCAGATGAATGGATAAAGATGTGGCACATATGTACAATGGAATATTACTCAGCCATAAAAAGAAACGAAATTGAGTTATTTGTAGTGAGGTGGATGGACCCAGAGTCTGTCATACAGAGTGAAGTAAGTCAGAAAGAGAAAAACAAATACCTTATGCTAACACATATATATATGGAATCTAAGGAAAAAAAAGAAAAAAAAGGTCATGAAGAACCTAGGGGTAAGATGGGAATAAAGACACAGACCTACAAGAGAATGGACTTGAGGACACGGGGAGGGGAAGGGTAAGCTGTGACAAAGTGAGAGAGTGGCATGGACATATGTACACTACCAAACATAAAATAGCTAGCTAGTGGGAAGCAGCCGCATAGCACAGGGAGATCAGCTCGGTGCTCTGTGACCACCTAGAGGGGTGGGATAGGGAGGGTGGGAGGGAGATGCAAGAGGGAGGGGATATGGGGACATATGTATATGTATAACTGATTCACTTCGTTATAAAGCAGAAACTAACACACCATTGTAAAGCAATTATACTCCAATCAAGATGTTAAAAAAAAGATCATCTGTTACCTTTTGAATCTTGCCAGCCAAAGGTTAGCACTTGCCATCTGCCTCTACAAGGATTAAGTCACAAACTGCTGTGACCACTGACCTTCAACACGCCCTGAAAGGGGTTCAGGGTGGAGATCAGGAATGAGGCGCCCTGTGCTCCCGGAAAACCTGGCAGAACAGGTCTTCAGAGAGTTAGATCTTTCCCGGAGAAGAGTTTATGAGCCCAATTCTTGCATCTCTTCATATCTAGAAAAGCACTAACGTCACTAACGGAGACGTGTGCTCCTCGTGACCAGCAGCAACCTTCTGCCGAACTGTGTGCTCAACTGCACGCACCCCCTTCACTAAAATCACACATATCCTGACTTCCCCACTACCTCTTCAGAGCAGTTCCTCAGAGCTCTCGGAGAGGCTGCCTCCTGGGCTATAGTCCTCATTTTGCCCCAAAAGAAACTTAACTCACAACTCTCATGTTGTGCATTTTTTTTTCAGTTGACAATCTGGAAAGCTAATTCAAAAGATTTTATGGAAAAGTAAAACTAGTCAGAAAAAAATAGAAAATAAGACAAGTGAGGGTGACGTAACTCTATCAGATATTAAACAAATTATTTGCCAAAATAATTAAAGCCATGTGGTACTGAGTCATGGATAGGAAAACAAAAGCAGAATACAAAGTTTAGAAGAGAATAAAATGTGTGGGAATTCAGATCACAATGAAGGTGGCCTTTTAAATTGGGGCAAATAGCTGGATCATGTAATAAATGGTGATGAGAGAGCTGGGTAAGTACTTGGGAAAAACGACCCACACCTCACATCATACACCAAAGTAAATTCTGAATAGAGAACATACTTAAATTTAAAAAGTGGAGGGCTTCCCTGGTGGCGCAGTGGTTGAGAGTCCGCCTGCCGATGCAGGGGACACGGGTTCGTGCCCCGGTCTGGGAAGATCCCACATGCCGCGGAGCGGCTGGGCCCGTGAGCCATGGCCGCTGAGCTTGCGCGTCCGGAGCCTGTGCTCCGCAACGGGAGAGGCCACAACAGTGAGAGGCCCGCATACCGCAAAAAAAAAAAAATTATTTGGGCTTCCCTGGTGGCGCAGTGGTTGAGAGTCTGCCTGCCAATGCAGGGGACACGGGTTCATGCCCCGGTCCGGGAAGATCCCACATGCCGCGGAGCGGCTGGGCCCGTGAGCCATGGCCACTGAGGCTGCGCATCCGGAGCCTGTGCTCCGCAATGGGAGAGGCCACAACAGTGAGAGACCCGCGTACCGCAAAAAAAAAAAAAAACAGTGGAACCTGTCAAATACCAGAAACTATAACACCTTTAAAAAATAAGCTTAGAGTTTACATGACACAAAATACACAGGTCAAAAGCCAACTAAACAAAAGTAAATGAAATTCTTCATGAAAAAAGCCACCATAGTAAAGTCAAAACTAAAAAAAAAAAATAGGTAAAAATATATTTACAATTCATATACAAAACTGTGTATGTACTCAGGGACCATTTTTCCACCTGTCAGACTGGCAATTATCAAAAAATTGGTTAAATGAGGAAACGAGCACTTGCAAACACTGCTGGGGGTAAACTGGTACAGCACCTACAGAAGGCAATTTGATATTATCTACGAAAATTCAAAACGCACATTCCCTCTGACCAGCAACTCCATTCTAGATATACCAGCACAGATAGGAAAACACGTATGGCCGTGACCGAGTGCTGCAGCTCTGTTACCACAGCAAAAGTGAGAAACAACCAAAAATGCCCATTAGTGGCAGCTACTCAAACCATGGCTCCTCCATACAATGGGGGACTCCGCAGCAGAAAGAAAGAAAACAACATATGTAACATGTTCCCATTTTTTAAAAAGCGGAGGGAAAATGGAGACTATGCCCTTAATTGTTTTAGGTACATCCAGAGATAGCGCAGACTCACTCCAGAAAGATGCACAGGTAATGGGTGACACTGGTTTCCTTGGGGGCAGAGGAACCGGGTGGCTGGGGACGGGGGAAAGGACTTGCCCTGAGGCCTTTTTGACTTGAGAACTCTCCATCATGTGCAATGATAAGCTTTGTTTTCAAACTTGTTTTAATTAAAAAAATTATAAAGAAGGCAAAATCCCCCAAACAATCTGATTTAAAAATGGGCAGAGAATCTGAACAGACATCTTTCTGAAGAAAACACACAGATGGCCAACAGGCACGTGAAAAGATGCTCGACATCATAATCATCAGGGACGCAAATCAAAACCACAGTGAGATGTCACTTCACACCGGTCAGAATGGCCATCGTCAACAAGACAAGAGACAACAAGCGCGGGTGAGGACGTAGAAAAAAGGGGACCCTCGTGCACCGTTGGTGGGAATGCAAAGTGCAAGCCACTGTGGAGGACAGTGCGGAGGTTTCCTCCCCAAGATTAAAAATAGAGCCACTATCCAGCAATCCCACTTCTGGGTATCTACCCAAAGAAAAGAAACACAGTAACTCACAAAGATATCTGCACCCCTGTTCACTGAAGCGTTATTCACAACAGCCAAGATACGAAAACAACCTAAATGCCCATCAATGGATGAAGAAAAGGTGATATATAAACACAATGGAATATCATTCAGCCACAAAGAAAGAAACCTTGCCGTTTGCAGCAACATGGATGGACTTGGAGGGTATGATGCTAAGTGAAATAAGTCAGGAAGAAAAAGACAAATACTGTATGATCTCACTTATATGCGGAATCTTAAAAAACAAAACAAAAAAATAACTGAGCTCGTGAATACAGAAAACAGATTGGTGGCTGCCTGGGCCGGGGCTGGAGGGTGTGCATAATACAGGTAGAGAGAGCTGAAAGAGCAAACTTTCAGTTATAAATGACTGAGTCACGGGGATGTCACGCACAGCACGGCGACTACAGTTAGGACGCTGCATATATGAAGGAGCGGATCTTGAAAGCTCTCATCAAGAGGGGAGAAAAGTGAAATTGTGTGGTGACGAATGTTAACTGGACTTGTCATCATTTTGCAACATATACCAACATCGCATCCTTATGTTACACACCTGAAACGAATACAACGTTATGTCAATTATACCTCAGTAAGAAGACACACACAGAGCAGAAAGTTTAAAAAACCAGAGCATTTATTCCATGACTCACCAGTGATATCTTTCCTCGTGGCCCTAGGCTCAAAGTCCATGGCATAGAGATCAGAAACGGTGACGGTGCAGCCCTGCCGGCTCAGTTCCGCAACCGCCACATCCTTCAGGGACCAGTTGAAAGACCTGGGCTCTTGGTGCGCGTAGACGATGAGCACTTTCTTACCTAAATCCGGACAAGAAACCATTTCTCTTGAAGAATAATTCCTCTTTGTCAAAATGCAACAAGGACTAAGACGACAATGAAACATGTAGGTGCACCACCATGGCTGAAGCTAAGCGAGAAAGACCAACGCTTTTTATGGGTGACACGTTTAAAACAATGAGCATTTAAGAAAAATCTAACTATGTCATAGTTCATCATTACTTGAGTTTACTAACACACAAATATACGACGAGTCAAGTTACGATTCCTCAAGAGTAACACAACTGAGTTCCTTAAAAGCCCAATCTGTTTTGGTTATCCTCCGTAAGCTTTAGCTGTGTTGCCTAATATCATAAGAAACTACCGTGACTAATCTTTTGTGCTAACCCTTTGTTGGAAGGCATCAGCCACTGACACACAGCTCTGCTTCCTTCCCCTCCATCAAAAACTGACACTTAAGACATCAAAAATCAGATCCCTAGTCCCATGGGAGAGGCAGAGCCTGCATCAAGCCCCGCTTTTGCGGGGAGGCTGAGGGCAAGGGGCTCTAAGAAGACCAGTGTTACAGGGCCTGGCCGTGTCGTTAACACCAACAGCCTCTGGAGCAGTCCTTTCTTCGTTCGGAAGGTTCTGTGAGCTTAGGTACCGAAGGCAGCTGTGGGGATTTGTTTAAGTCTTCCCTGGGAACGTCTGAGACCAAAATGTTTAACTCTTGTTTTATATTATTCTCTTTAGGCCCTTAAGGAGAAAATATAAGCGTCAGTTGGAAGCAAACAGCTCTGGGGCATTCAGCTGAGTGTAAAGGTTGAATCCCACAAGTCAAATTAATGATTAACAGTTCTATTTTAACCTCTCAGACTCATCTGTCATAAAGGAGCTCTACTTGGTGACTTAAAAGGAAAAGGGATACACACGATCTGGGGAGAGTGTTGCCTCCCAGGGGCTATTTCACGAGGTCTGGAGACGTTTCTGGCTGTCACTTCTAGAGGGAGGCAAGGCTGGCATACGGGAGACAGAGCCCAAGGCTGCTGCTAAACATCCCAGAAGTACAGACAGGTCCCACAACACAGGGCGATCTAGCCCCAAAGGTCAGCAGTGCCGAGGCTGACAAACGCTAACGGACAACGCGACGTGTGAAATAACGCGAACGTGTATGTTCTGAAATGAAAGGATTTTCATCTTTTGTTGAAATAAAGAGATGTCACAGAATGGGATGGGTGTGAGTCGTGCTGAATCTTTAACCATTGTAACTCTTGGGGCTCATTCACTCAATATCTATTTATTGAGCACCTACTATGTCCTGGTGGTCATCCCAGAGGCTGGAGGCAAAGCAAAGACAGGATAAGCATTAGATTTTGATGGGGCTGAAATGGACAGTAAGAAAACACAAAACGAGAGAATTCCAGATAGCAGTGCACATTATAAACAAGTTTTATACACTTCAGCGCTGTCTGGAGTTTTTATAACAAGGTATTCCATTTCTAACTAAAATTTTAATTTAAAAAAGCTTAACTCCCCCATGGCTAATAGTCACCTGCCATATTCTAGAAGATGAGTATTTTTCTCTCCGGATGCTGCCAAGAGGAGGGTCTGCAGTGAACTCTGGGCACAGAAGGACTGCGTGTGGTGGGGCCTGGGCTCTCAGGCACAATCACTCTCCTCAGTGACCCCAACAATCTAGAAGAGAAAACAAACACTGAGGGGCAGGGGGAGAGGTCGAGGCACAGCCACAGCCAGGTTCAGGCAGAGGGAAGAGCGAGGGTAAGGCGGGCGGCGGGAGTGGAAGCCAGGTGTTCAAGGAAGCCTGCATGAGGCAGCTGGGGTTAAAACAGAGCGCTGGGTGGTGGGAGATTCGGTCCAAGAGATGGGTGGGTCTGCAGGACAGGGGCAAAGACTTTACCCTGAGCCTAAAAGAAAGCCATTGGAGCATGTTATGCAGGAGAGTGATGGGACCTGATCACCTCGGACAGGTCAGCAGTGCACTCCAGACTCGGGGAACACCTCATCCTGAGATCCCTAGGGCCAGGGCCCAAAGACATTTTGGTTTGGTTAAAAAACATTTAATTTTAATGCCTACAGCAGGGCATGCATTCCCCTCTTGCTTTGCTGGGCCCAGTTTACCTATTTACATCACCCGCCAGGCCCCTGGAGGCCACTGAGTTTCTGACTCCCGCTCTGGTCAATTCTCCTAGTTGTACAGAATAAGAAACTGAGGCCCCAGAAGTCGGCTACTAGCCCAACACTTCCCCCACTGACCTTCCCTACCTACTGCCCCTGCACAGCAGGGGTACTTTCCCCTTCCTTGGAAATTAATACACTTACCAGGTCAACAGGAAAAAAGAGCCACGTGGTTGTTAAACTCTGTATATCACATCAAATGGGCTGATAATTTGATGTACATTACTTCGTCCTAATCTCCGCGACCGTTTCTCTCTTCCTACACTTGTGTTCTTTCCATCCCCCCTAGAACTAGAAATAGCCGTGCAGGCAGCATACACTGAGTACACGTTTCTCTTCTCGAATTTCTCTGGCTGAGAATCTCAGGGACTAAAGTTAAAGAAGCTGAGTTCCAGGGCCTGGTACAGACTGGACGGTACGCGGGGCAGAGGCCGAGCCGGAACCAGGCCGGGTCACCGCGACGCCCACTCGCTGACCCCAGGCTGCCCACTTCCCGTCTGCAACTGGGGTCGGCGCAGCCCGAGTCCAGGGCGGAGGGCAGCGGCTGATGGCAGCGAAGGGCCTGCTCACCCTGTGCCCCAGCCTCGTACCTGTAGAAGAGGAGCCTCGGGCACGCGGGGAGTGGGAACCCGCAGAGACCCTCGCCCTGGGTAGGGTCCCCAAGCCCGCTCCCCGGTGGGCGCAGACGCTCACCGCAGCCAGCGCCCGCGCCCAGGACAAGGGCAGGACTCGGACTTCCTCCGGAAGAACGTCCGACGTCCACGACACGTTCTGGCCGCGCGGGCCACGCACTCGCAGACGTCGGCGGGCGGACGCGCTTTGCGAAGCGGACGCTGGGAGTCTGCCAGCGGGGCCCCGCCCCGAGCGCAGCCCTGGCCACGCCCACGAACACCGCCCCACCTCGCCCTAGACTACGCCCCGCCCCCGAGCGCAGCCCGGCCCCTATCCCCGCCCCGCCCCGCCCCCAAGCCCGACCAGTCAGGATCTCTCCCCGCACTCGGCGCCCCGCCCCTGCCCTGTCCCCGCCCCCGGGCTCTGCCCAGCGCCAGCCCGGGCCCTCGTATTCGAGCGGGACCCGGTGGCTCCGCGCGGTGGTGGCTGGAGGGATTGTAGTGCTGGGAAGATGGGGGCGCCCCTGCCCGCGCCTCACGTCTCCTCCACCCCCAGGCGGGTGTCCAGGGTAACGTCTGAAGGTCGCGGCATAACAACGATAAAAATGATGAACTATTGATGCACCCAGCAGCCTGTGCGAGTCTGCAGAGAATTATGAACGAAAAATGCCAATCCCCAAATGGTCCGTCCTGTACGATTCCATTTATGTAACATTTTCGAGATGAGAAATTCTAGAAACGGAGAACAGATAAGTGATTGCCAGGGTTTGGGGGGCGGGTGTGATTATAAGAGGGACCTTGTGGTGATGGGAATGTTCGGTGTGTGACCGCATCCTAGTGGTGACGTTGTACTGTGGTTTGGCCAGATGTTTCTATTGGGGAGGCTGGGTAAAGAGCACGTAGGATGAAGGTTCAAGGCCAAGGAGAGCCCCTAGAAGGCAGAGAGGTACTGAACCGTAGCCTGTGGATGTGTGGGCGAGGGGTGCTGGTGAGCAGTTTGGGCTAATTTTCTCCTTTTCCCCTTTTCCAGCACTTTCTGGCTTGTAACACCTCATTTGGTAGCCCACCTACCATTGCGACCCACCCAAGGACCCTCCCCAAATGCTCTGCCTTGATTTCCGGTGTCCTGGGATGGCCCTATAGAGCAGAAGGCATATTTTCCCCGCTTGTGTAATGTTCCTAATGAAAATAACTGCAGCTGCTGTTTGCACACCAGCGTCAGGGGGTGGTCTGTCTGCGGCTGATGTTTTCCTTGGGTTCAGAAGTGAGGACATGGCCTCGCTGTGACATGCTCTCATGCCAGCAGGAGACAGGCCACCTTGTCTTGTGAGCCCAGGAGGTCCTGGGGGACGTTTTCATTTTAGAATGACCTTTATCCGAATGAAAAGTTGTAGAGGCATTTCCGAATGTATTAGAACGTCCTCAAAGATGAAATTTGGTTGTTCTCCCCCCTTTCTTGTAAGACTCACTGAGATGATGTCCTCATACCATCTTTGTGTCTCAGAAAGTAAATGAGTGCAACTAAGAAAGGTAGGTGTAGGCGCTCTGAAATAACTGAAGGTAGGCTTCCTTACAAGGAGGGCGAGTGACGCTGTTGTCCCGTGGGAGGGGTGTGTTCACGTCTTTTGTGCTACGAGGACCTATAAGGAAAACAGCCAGACCTCCGGGTGGTGTGGATCCCGTGGGAGGACCCGGTAACTGTGGAGCAGCAGGTGCTGGAACCAGCCCGGGAGCCGTCCAGTCCTTGGTGTGGGAATGAAAGCGCTGAGCTCTAAGAGAGACTAAGATGCGACATCACCTCTGAAAACCAGCAGGTGCAGGGAGCACCTGGGGCCGCGCTTTGGTTCAAGGCCGCCACGCGACAGCACCATCTTGTGGCCGCTCGGGGAATCACAGGTGTGGATGGAGCGTTGCCGGTGGGGAAGGGCAGCTGGCCGGCCCTCCTTCCCTTGGCCTTCAGGATGGTGGAAGAGCCAGTGATTGGTTCAGTAGGAGCCCGTCCGGCAAAGGGAAATAACAGAACTCCGTGCTAATCTGGCATTTACTGCAAACAAATAAGATTGAACCGCATTTGTATCCTGAGTCCAAGGAGGAGGTGGTGCTCTTAAAACGAGATAAATAGGTTTAGCATCAGCAATAAGCATCGCCTCTAGGGGCTCCCCTTGCTGTGAAGAAAGGCAGGCACAGGCTTAGGCATCCCAGGCAAGGGGGCAGTTAAGCCAGCTGTATACTACCTCTTCTCCCCAACTCCCCCTGTTTGTGTTTCAGATGAAAGTTAACATCGAGGGCTACCTTAAGACTAATCGAAGTAGCCTGAACTTTCTCCTAGAGAAGTAGTTACTTTTGGTTTTATTTAATGACTTTTCTTTCCCTCTGCTAACAGCATCCCCATTCTTTTTGGAAACAAACTCTTCCCAATAACATAGTTATTTTTTTTATTGTAGTAAAATCTGTATAAGATTTGCCATTTCAACCATTTTAAGTACACAATTCTGTGGCATTAATTACATTCACAATGTTATGCAACATCACTAGTTGTATTTCCAAAAATTCTTCATCACCCCAAACAGAAACTCAGTAATCATTAAGCAGTAACTCCCCCCTCCACCCAGGTCCTGGTAACATATAATCTTCTTTCTGTCTCCATGAATTCGCCTGTTCTAGATATTTCATACAAATGGAAACATACAATAGGTGGCCTTTTGTGTCTGGCTTACTTCACTTAGCAAAATGTTTTCAAGGTTGGCCTTCCCTGGCGGCGCAGTGGTTGAGAGTCCGCCTGCCGATGCAGGGGACATGGGTTCGTGCCCCGGTCTGGGAAGATCCCACATGCCGCGGAGCGGCTGGGCCCGTGAGCCATGGCCGCTGAGCCTGCGTGTCTGGAGCCTGTGCTCCGCAGCGGGAGAGGCCACAACAGTGAGAGGCCCGCGTACCGCAAAAAAAAAAAAAAAAAAAAAAAATGTTTTCAAGGTTCATCCGTATCGTAACATGTATCAGAGCTGCATTCCTGTCTATGGCTGAGTACACTTCCAGTTTATGAATAGACCACATTTTGTTTATCCTTTCATATGTTGATGGACACTTGGGTCATTTGGCTATTGCGAATAATCCTGCAATAAATATTGGTGCACAAGTATCTGAGTCCCTTTAAAAAAATCCTTTGGGTGTATACCTAGGAGTGAAATTGCTGGGTCATCTGGTAACTGTTTAACTTTTTAAGGAACTGCCTAACTGGTTTTCACAGTGGCTCCACCGCTTTACATTCTCACTGATTCCTCCACGTTTCTCACCAACATTTGTTATGTTGCTTTTTTGGTTATCATTATACCGGTCCTAACATCTGAAGGGGTGTCTCACTGTGGTTTTGTTTTGCATTTCCCTGATGACTAATGATGTTGAGCATCTTTTCTTGGGCTCATTGGCCATTTGTACACCTTCTTTGGTGAAATGTCTATGCAAGTCCTTTGCCCATTGTTTAATTGGGTTGTTTGTTGTTGAATGATAAGAGTTCTTTATACATTCTGGATAGTATCAGATATGTAATTTGCAAATATTTTCTCCCATTCTGTAGGTTGCCTTTCACTATTTTTTGGCCCTATTCCTCTAAAAACAATTGACCAGAGTTTTTTCTTAGTTCCTTTCTATTGTTACTTCTACCTTGCTGCTGAGTTCCCAAGGAAAAGAACTTGGAGGCGGTTTGGAGGCACAGGCAGGGAACGTGTGCAGGGAACATGTTGGGTGTCTGAATATTTTCAGGTTTCTTTGGACATTTCGGGGTGAGTAGATGTTTTGTGTTTTCAAGGTGTCTTTTGTCTCCAACTGAAGATCGTCCAAACTCTGAAATCTCATGAGGCAATTTTATGGTTTTTCTCAAACATAACTAAAAGACACTGACCCCTGCTAGCTTCATTAGGAAATGAGCTATTGTGTTGATTTCCTAACAAAACCCCTGCTTTCTGAGAACTTTCACTTCCTGCGGTGCTTTGGGATAGTCTGCTGCTTGTCGAGAGTGATCAATCTTGATTCCTCAAAAGCTGTGGCTGGAATTCTAATGACGATATATTATAAACTGGCTTTTTGCATTAATAAGTCTTAAGTGGATATTGTCCCAACAAAATGGTAATCTAGAGATTAGATTCAAATAAAAAGCTCTTTGTGATTAAATAGGTTTTTGATGTTAAATGGCCAGTCATGCCATGAATAACTGACTCATCAAAAATGAGAACAGGGCTTCCCCGGTGGCGCAGTGGTTAAGAATCCGCCTGCCACTGCAGGGGACACGGGTTCGAGCCCTGGTCCGAGAAGATCCCACATGCCGCAGAGCAATGAAGCCCGTGCACCACAACTACCGAGCCTGCGCTCTAGAAGCAGTGTGCAGCAACTACTGAGCCCGTGCGCCACAACTACTGAAGCCCGCGTGCCTAGAGCCCGTGCTCCGCAACAAGAGAAGCCACCGCAATGAGACGCCCGCACACCGCAACGAAGAGTAGCCCCCGCTCACCGCAACTAGAGAAAGCCCACGCGCAGCAACGAAGACCCAACACAGCCAGAAATAAATAAATAAATTTTTAAAAAATGAGAACAAAAGCTTCTCACATTTTAACTAAGATTTAGTTGACAACCAAATACTGGCAACTTTAACATGCTTTTCAAAATTACTTTTGCATGTAATACTTGGACCCAAGCAAAGCTTGAACTCCCTCTCTCCACCCCAAACCAGTCCGAGCATTTTGGCAACCGTATGATTAGAGGTATTAGGCTCTCATGGTACACAGTGATGTATGATGGGTGAAAGTTTGCTTAAAAATTAGAAGGAAAGGGTACTTTCAAGATTGTACCACTGGAATTGCAAATATAATGAAGCCAAAATTCTGTTCTATGACTTTTCTTCCTACTTTATCTATGACTCAGTAATGAACCTTGGGTGAGGGAATGTGAACTGACTGCTCCCTGCTACTCGAGGACAAGCTAAAAGGGCACTTAATATTTCTGGGTAATTATTAGAAATAAGAATAGTATGGGGTAATGCCCATTAGCACTTACACAGCACTTACTGTGTTCTATCAGTGTGGAAGGTTCTTTACATGGATTAACTGACTTAATCCCAACAGCACCATAATGCAGTTCCTACTGTTATTTCCATTTTACAGATGAGAAAACTGAGGTCCAAAGAGTCTAGTTAAGATGCAAAGCAGTCTGGCTCCAGAGCCCACCTTTAACTATGATAATGAGTTAAAGAGAAGTATCCCCAATGATAGGGCTAAAAGCGGGTGTAGGGAAGTAGGAGGTTATTCATTTTTCATAAGATTAAAAAAAACCCTGTAAATCAAAACCACAAACTGTATAAAAATGGAGTCTATTTCGCAAGGAGCTGAGAATTGAAGGCGTGCTGACATGAGCACCTCTTTGTATCCTCTGTTCAGCTTTGCAGGCAGCAGCAAACAACAGCAACGACCATAGAACGAACTCTGCCCCCCGTAAGGGTGCGGGAGTAGCCTTCGAAGCACATTAACGCGATTCAAAGTACGTATACAGCACACCTGTGTCTGCATGCATCTTGGTTGGCCCTTAATTCAAGCCTGCTTTCCAATGTCTTTTACTTTCTTGCTAATGTCCTTTGACACGTAAAAATGTTTAATTTTGATGAAATCCAATTTATTTATTTTATTTATTTTTGTTGTTTTTGCTTTGAGCTTTTGGTGTCATATCTAAGAGCCCATTGCCAAACCCAAGGTCATGAACATTTAGTCCTATGTTTTCTTCTAACAATTGTAGAGTTCTAGCCTTGTATTTAGGTTGTTGATCAATTCTGAGTTATTTTTGTATGTGGTGTGAAGTAAGGGTAGAACTTCATCCTTGTGAGTGGGAATCCAGTTGTCCCAGCATCTTCCATGGAAGAGAATATTCTTTACCGCCTTGAATGGACTTGGCACCCTTATCAAAATCAACTGACTATAAACGTTTTAAATGAGGTTTCTTTTTTTCATTTTCACAAGATGATCATGTGTTTTTTTTCTCTTTATACTATTCATGTGATGTATGACAGTGATAGATTTTCTTACGTTGAACCACCCTTGCATTCTTGGACTAAATCCCACTTGGTCATGATGTATAATCCTGTTAATATCTTGTTGGATGCAATTTGCTAGTATTTTGTTGAGGATTTTTGCATCAATATTCATAAGGAATATTATCCTGCAGTTTTATTTTCTTGTGGTGTCTTTGTCTTGCTTTGATATCAGGGTATGAGTTCAGAAGTCCTCCCTCCTCTTTAATTTTTTAGAAGAATTTGAGAAGCCTCAGTGTTAGAATTCACCAGTGGGCTACCTGGTCCTGGCCTTTTCTTTGTTGAGAGGTTTTCTTTTTTCTTTTTTTTTGAAAAGTTAACATTAAACTGAGGTACTTGGTTTGTGGGGTCATCGAGGGGAATCTGGGGAATTAAGGATTATGTATAATTTAATTCAGGCCCACACCACCTCGTAATGATATGTTGTAACAGTTTCTTAATTTATTTCCCTGCAATAGACTTTTCCATATTCTGGCCATTCCAAATGTCACGGGTAATTATGTTTTCTAAATCATTTCTTTTCTCTGTCACACAATACTCAGAAAGCTTGACTGTCTTCCTATTGCTTGTAGAATTAATTTAAAAAATTTTAGCCTTGCACTCAGTCTTCCCTTTGACTGTTTCTCACCTAAGCTCTAAAGGAACTGCTTCTCCTGCCCTCGTGGGAACTATGTTCCAGGGAAACTGGTTTATTCATTCTCACGTCCGTACCTACTTCCTTCTGGTTAAACCTGAAGTAGGGAAGTGTTCAGAGCAAAGTCCTACCAATTATAAGCTGTGATATTGAGCAATCATCCCAAAGGCACCTGTGTGCATTTTTAATTCATGTTAGGCTTTTTAAATAAAGAGGCTTTAAGTGGAGACGATTCTGCTGATGTTACGTGCTCTACCTCAGTGCAAATGTATATTGCCTGTGTTTTTCCCAGACCTTAGGGACAGTAGATTATAGTCACGCTCTGCTAACGTCATTTGTTCCAGGAAAAAGTAGAACAATTTCAGAGCAATATCATGGCCAACCATCTGCTGGTCCAAGTGAGCAATCTGGAAATCATGCTAGGTCCCCCTCCCCCCTCCCCAACAACCCCCAGGACCTGCCTGAGTTCTTCTTAACCAGCTCTCCCTTCCATGCCCTCCACCCCGGGCCACAGCCCTGCTCACCACCTGCCACCTTTCACCCGAAGCATGGCGGCCCAGATACTCCTGACCTCTGCATCCCATCTGTCTGCGTTGCTGCAGAGCCGTTTTCCCGATGCATAACTCTGCTTCCGTGACCCCGCAGCTCGGAATTCTTCAGGGACTCTCCGCAGCCTGTAAGATAAAACACGAATTTATTGGCCTGACAGATGAGGCCCTTCATAGGTGTCCAGCCTGAACTGCCTCATGTTTAGGGGTCCAGCAATAGTAGGTTATCTGTCTCCTCAACCATGAGCCCTTTGGTGAGTTTCCCCATCCCTAGTTTGGAATTCTCTCCTCCTGGGTGTCACCTGGGCTCATCCTCATTCTTCAGATCTCAGCTGAGTGTCATGGATTCTGGGACCCCTTCTTAACGCCCCAGCCAGACTTCTAGCTGCTTCTCCTTTTCCTGCCCCTCAGGCTTAGCGTCATTACAGCACATACCACATCAACTGTCATTTATTTGCATATCCGTATAAGGAAAAACCTCAGTTCAGTCTTTTCCCGAATAGGGAATAACCCGGTTCTTCCCTCCCATGTTTCTCTTCTTTATTCCTCGTACAAAGCACCTTACTTCTGACGCTTCTGGTCACCAAATGTGTGGGAGGTTTTCCCACACCACACCAAGCAATTCCCATGACATCAGCTGGGTGTCCTGCAATTTAAGTCAATTCTAACACTGTGTACCTGGAGACAGCGTCAGATCCCACAGGTTAAGGGCTCAGCCCCCCAAGGCTGCTCCCTGTCCCACAGATGACGGTCACAAGTCCCCAAGTTACCCACACCTTCTGTAGGATTTGGCTACGAATCAGAGGTTCCCACGACCCCCTCCTCAGGGTGGGTTAATTTGTTGCAGTGCCTCAAAGAATTCAGGGAAACACGAACGTTTACCAGTTTATTAAAGGATATAGTAAAGGACAGATGAAGAGATGCACAGGGCGAGGTCTGGGAGGGTCCTGACTGCAGGAGCCTCTGTCCCCCTGGAGTTGGGGTGCGTCACCCCCCTCCGTGTGGCTGTGCTCACCCACCTGGAAGCTCTCTGAACCCCACACTAGTGGGATTTTACGTACGGAGGCTTCCTCACGTGGGCATGACCCATTATTAATTCCATTTTTCGGATCTTCTCCCTTCTCAAGAGAATGTGGGGTGGTGGGGCTGAAGATTCCAAGCTTCTGATCACGGGTGGGTCTTTCCAGTGAGCAGCCCTCAACCAGGAGCCCGCCCAGAGTCACCTCATTAGAACAAAAGACACCCCTATCACCCAGGATATTACCAGGGTTTCAGGAGCTCAGTGTCAGGAACGGGGGTCAAAGACCAAATATTAGAACAAGAGATGCTCCTCGTGTTCTCATCACCTAGGAAATTACAAGGGCTCCGGAGCCCTGTGCCAGGAACCGGTGGCAGACTCCAGTGCACATTTTTTCTATTATCTCACAATATCTATCTGGTATCCTGAGGCCAGGGACCGTGTCCCCTACCACGACGTCACCAGACCCTAGTGTAACTCCTGGTCTATACAGTAGGTGCTCAATAAAAGTTTGTGGAATGAATAAACAGTCACAGCACCAGCTAGTGTGTCACGGTTGCCATTTCATGCATGCTGGGTGGTTCAGGTAATAAAGTTATTAAAGGTGATGCGCAAACATCAAGTTCGCCAGGAATAACGCCGTAGATGACCCCAGGACCTGGCCGTGGTGTTGCTCAGACAGCCCACAGGAGGAGAGCGCCCCAGGGTCCTCGTGCAGGTCTCACGTTGCCTTGGAGGTGGGATGGCCCTGGGAAGAGAGAGGAAGCATGTGTGCTGGTGGCAGTTGGGGTCGGGGAGGGGAAGGCGGCAGAATGACAGAGGGGCGGATGATGGAGCCCCTCCCTCGACCCTTGCCCTTCTTCCTGATGAGGGGCTGAGGTTCTCTACCTCAGGCTGGATGGGAGTCTAGAATATGCTGGAACCACTTGCTTTGTTTAAAAAGGACAATGTTCTGACCACCCTCCCCACGCAGGAATAATGAAAATGCATATCTCAGGTCCCTTTTGGCTTTTGTCCTGTGACTGCTGTAAAACATTAATGAACGGAAACCTGTTAAACAGAGTCGGGAGACCAGCAGGGGGCGCTCTCACCCCTGCACTGACAGCCCAGCTCAACAGAAGACAGACTCCCATTCTTTCCCGCCAGGACTCAGCCAATGAAAGGCTGCGGCTCTGTTTACTAAGCCCGCCTCCTCCCTTGTCCCGCCTATAAGTGTCTCCTTCCTCTGCCGCGTGGGCACTTGCACGTGGCTGCCGTGGTTGAGCCCCCGAATTGCAATTCTCTGCTGATCCTGAATAAACTCATCTTTGCTGGAGAAAACCTGGCCATCTATTTGCTTCAGGTCAACGTACCCAAGCCTGCATTTTGCAATCAACACCCCTGCCCTTTGTGGGAAACCCAGTGAGCCTTCAAGGGCATCCCACTCCCCGAGCACTAAGCCTGGCCGAGAAGGCACCCTCCTGGATCTCCAAGGCCACTACTCTGTAAAGCAGGTCCCATTCCAGCCCCCGTGCCATGGGGGCAGCAGCTGGGGGGTCTTGGTGCTCCCCAGGCAGCACAGACTGGCTGAAAGTGGCCTCGTGACAGCTGAGCCCTGCTCGCCAGTTTTTTTTTTTGTTTGCTTGTTTAGTTTGAGCAGCTTCGTCGCCCCAGGGCCCCATCAGGACTGCTCCGGTCAAGCCACTAGGTCTGCTAATTTGGCATCTGAGGAGGCAGTTCTTGAGTTCCTCATGCAGATTCATCCAGCTCCCTTCAGCAGTGACCTGGGGCCTCAGGGCAAGGCTGCCAGAGTCAGCTGCACCCTCGCAGACCCTATCCCAGACAGCAGGTTCTGGTTCATCTCGCTCTGCGTTGCATTGTGAAATGGATCCCCAGGTGATTCCCGACCAGATGAGAAAGTCAGCTTCTCTAGATGAGAAAAAAGAGAGAGAGAAAAAGTGAGAGAGCGAGCGAGAGAAACCTCTATTCAGTTACTTAACTATATCTTAAAAATTTATGATCAGGAATATTAAAAAAACTCAAGTAACAAGATTCTCTTAATTTAACTCAGATTTTAAGTGACAGTATAGTTGCAAAATAATTGAATGAAGTAAAATGACTGAAACCCAGATTCTGAAGAACACCTTCCAGGTTTCAGGTCATTCACAGCATAGATGAGCCCCCTCTAAGCCTTGCAGAGCCTCACCCCTGGGCACCTGTCCTTCAGGTGCTGGGTTAACGTGTCAGGCTGGGAAGTGCAACTTTCATCGGAGCCATTAGATGAAAGACCTAAATAACACAAATACTCATCAAGCTCGAAATAAGCAGCGTTGCTTTGCTTCACTATTGTCCTCTTGACAGAACAATCATTTTTCAGTTTAGAGTTTCCTTTAAATCAATTTCCTAAGTTCCTAGTACTTTATGGTTGTTTCTGATTGTCGCTCTTTGGAAAGCAAATGACGTGCTCAGCTCTGTTCCGTCCTTAAAACACACACCTTCCTTCCAGCTTACCTGCAGCTCTGGCCAGCACTCTCTCCCTCTCCCAAAGAGCTACCTCCACACCTCTCCGTGCCCGGATCCCACGCACCCTGGTGTTTGTCCCACTGTCACTGAGGGGACTGTTGACCTGCAGCGAGAAGCGGCCTCTTCCCGTCCTCACTCTCTGCTTCCTCCAGGACCAGCAGCTGATGCTATACCTACTGGCCCTGCTTCCCACAGCCCAGCGTCTTCCTGTCCCCCCCTCCATCTTCCTGGCTGTGGGCCAGCACAACCCGCGCACGGCTTCCAGCACCTCCATCCCGTACCTGAGTCTGTTCCTACCGTCTCCTGGACACTTTCACCATGAGCCCCTTCTGACTCAAACCAATTCTTCATCTGACCTTCCCCTCTCCTCCCCTCGTGTTCTCTCAGGTAATTACATCACCTTGAATCCAATTATCCGAGTTGGGTAATTGGAACTCCACTCTTTCCCTGGTCCCTCCCCGCAGGCCACCTGGTCATCAGATCCTGCGATTTCTGCCCCCTCATCAGCCCCGGCCTCACCAGCATTACCGCCGGTGGGTTGAGGCCTACCTGCCTGCGCTCATGTCCCTGAGGGCCACTCCTAAGTGGCCCTGCTACTCCTTGCTCTGCGTCCAACCCATCCCAAGGGCAGTGCTAGAGTCAGGTGAAAAGGGAGGGAGGGAAGGAAACGAATGAGTGAATCAAAGAATGAGTCATGTTACTCCTTCAGTTAGAATCCTACAATGGTTCCTCATTGCTTGACAGATAAGACCCCAGTTCCTCAGGACGGCCTCGGGGCTTTTTCCAGTCCAGCCCAGCCCAGCCTGACCCTTTCAACCCTACTTGGCCTCACCTTGGCCACTCCCCGGCCCACATCCTGTACCCCACCCTGAAAGCACCTCCCGGGAGCCCTTTCACACACTCCTGGGAGTGACCTTGCCTGGGCGGCTCCTCTTCCTCTCTCCATCTGGACAGTCACCCCTCCCCCAAGACCCAGCTCCCCTGACACCCCCGTGAATCTGTCCCAAGCCCCACGGCATCATCGCTGGCTCCGTCCTTCTGTTCCCATCACGCTGTGTGCGTGCCCATCAGAGCCGCCGCCCACTACACTGAGACACAATGTCTTTTTCCCATCCATCTGAACGGCGAGAAGGGAAAGGACCGTGTTTTACTCCTCAACTCCATTATGACCTGATACAGTACTCAGTACAATAAATGTCTAACACATGGAGTTTGGGGTTTTCCAGCTCTGCTACCTAGTGGGGCTTCAAGGGTACGAAGGTGCTATGAGTCCAAGCATCTGAATGTGAAAGGTGGTTTCCGGTTTGAAAAAAAAAGGAAGTCACTGGGGACTTCCCTGGTGGCACAGTGGTTAAGAATCCGCCTGCCAATGCAGGGGACACGGGTTCGAGACCTGGTCCAGGAAGATCCCACATGCTGCGGAGCAACTAAGCCCACATGCCACAACTACTGAGCCCATATGCCACAACTACTGAAGCCCACGCGCCTAGAGCCTGCGCTCTGCAACGAGAAGCCACTGCAGTGAGAAGCCCGCGCACCTCAACAAAGAGTAGCCCCCGCTTGCTGCAACTAGAGAAAGCCAGCACGCAGCAACGAAGACCCAACGCAGCCAAAAAAAAAAGATATGAAGAGCCAAGTCTCATAGGTTGCTGACAGAACATGCTCTATGTCATTTGGAGGACTTCTGTTGTTTGTAGGAAACACTGCAGTGTTCACTGTCTCTACGGAAACCGGATAGATGTAGATAGTTGCCTGGAACTTATTTTATGCCCCCGTTTGGAGAGCAGAGGTTCTAGCTAGCCCTGGACCAGCCTCAGAGTTTTGCATTATAGATGTGTGGTAAATATCCATGCAATTAGCTTGGGTTAGTAAGCAACTGACCTAATCGTGGATGGTTTAACCCATTAGGGTAAGTTTTTGTTGCTTACCTAAGGCCCCAGTTGCCTATTTAGAGACGACCTTTCTTGGCTCATTCACTGTGGTCTGATTTCTAAAAGACGTGGCTAAGTCAATCCAAGTCCATCCCTACCACGCACGTGAAGCAGAAACGCTCTTTACGTTTTGCAAGTCAGTCAATCCACGCAATACTGAAAAATGCACGTGGAACGCATTAATGACACAAGAGTCACAGTGAGAGGCCCAGAGTTAGGAGAGGACCACCCTCTCCTGCTTTTGTGTTGGAGCTGAAATGTCAGCAGGACAAATGCACTGGCTCAGGGAGACGTTTACTGGCTGCTCTGTGGTCGGGTCGCGCGTGAGTTGCTGCGTGTGCTCTAATGTCAAAACTGACCTGTGTTACATGACCTGGATACGGGTCACAACATGCTTTTTGAGTGTTTTGTCCAACAAATTATTTCCAACATTTGAAAGAAGGATTATTTTCAAAAATAAAACACAATGAAAGAAAACATTGACCTGTAACAATCCCAAATTCATAAATAAAATGAGCTGTGTTTAGAAACCATGATCAAGATTTTGTTCATCTGTTTCCACATGACTGACTGTAAATGCAGACTGCTTGATCCACACCTGAAAGGCTCTGCTTACTTTTATCTTACAGGGAGTACTGAAGTCCTTTGAAATGGACTTCAAACCAGTTCCCCATCCAGGGACATTTGGGGAAAGAAAATGCCATTTTATTGCTGAGTGAAGGCCAGATGTTCTGTCAGCGTTGGCAGCAGGGACCAATTAGCTGGGAACAGAAAGAAAACGGCATTCTCTGGAGTCATTTTTGTTGACATCATTGTTATATCTGAGGTGAATTCTGTAAACATTAGACACCAGTGAATCACCAAGTCCTACTGAGCAATAACTGTGTGCGTCCTTCTGCAAACAAGCTGGGGTGCTCTTTCCTCACCATTGACCCCCCCAAACTCAGCTTCCAAGACAATTACCATGGCTCATTCTGTGAGTGAAGGTCCAAACACAGAAAAGCCTTGAGGGAAACGAAGATGCGGGTGAGACGTAGGAGTTCCTTGCCTTTCCATCCTCCTCGTGGCCTGTGGTCCAGAGAGAGTGTGACACTCTCCATCGGCGAGTTAATGACTGAACAACAGGAATCAGGAAGAGCGGAGAAAAAGCACGGAAGAGCTCTGAGGAACGGTGGAGTGATGACCTTTAGATCTCAGCCGTGAGGCTCTGGAGACTGTTTGCCAGGGGTCTTGTTTAAAGAATGCCAGCAACCTCTTCCCTCTGTAAATCAGTGGCTAATGGCGGGGGGGGGAGTGGAAATCCCGTAAGCATTTCCAGTGAAACCACATCAAGCTGGTGTTTCATACTTGGTTAGAGACAATTGAGACCCAGGCCTTTGTCACACACGACCTGTGATCGGAGTAGTTCTTCAATTGTGTACTCATATCATCTACTTTTAAATATCTGATTACTTTTGGGTTTGATTCTGTTTTTCATTAAAAGCCTGTTAAGATATTAAGTTATGAAAATGTGATAAATATGCATTCGACAACTTTATGCTAAGAGAAATCTTTCTAGAAGGATACTGAGCCTAGAATTATTAGCCTACATAATTTGGAAACAGTTCTCCAACCTAATTTGAAGCCAGACAGGGTGGTAGAGAATACTGGTCTACAGAACCCCTGCCTAGGTCTCCCTGCCAAGTAAACCTATTTTTATTTTTTTTTTATTTTTTTTATTTTTTATCTTTTTGCGGTATGCGGGCCTCTCACCGCTGCGGTCTCTCCCACTGCGGAACACAGACTCCGGACGCGCAGGCTCAGCGGCCATGGCTCACGGGCCCAGCCGTTCCGCAGCACGTGGGATCCTCCCGGAGCGGGGCACGAACCCGCGTCCCCTGCATCGGCAGGCAGACTCTCAACCACTGCTCCACCAGGGAAGCCCAAACCTATTTTTAGAAAAAGCAAATGAGGTTAGGAATGGCTTGTTCTTTTGTGGAGTCATGCTGGCTTCCTGTGCTTATTTTTTTATTTTCTAGGTATTAACATACTAAAATGTAGATAGGTTAAGTAATTTACTCTATCAGAGGTATTAGCCACTGCAATCAAACAGGAGAAAACAGTCAGAGACATGAAAATCAGAGGAAGAAATACAACTATCTCTATTTGCAGGTGATATAATATAGCTGTAGGACTCAAGGACTCAAAAGAATCAATTAAAAAAAAAACTCATCCAAATAGTAAGAAAATTCAGTAAGGCAGCAAGTTATAAAGTTAACACATAAAAACAATGTTCTCCTATTCAAACAGAAGCCAGCTGTAAAACATAATGGAAGAAACGTGCTTACTTATAATATCACCGGAAAGATAAAATAACTAGGAATAAACTAAATAATAAATGTGCCAATCTTCTATGAAGAAACCTTCAACAGTCCTGAAAAACAAAAAAATATATTTGAGCAAACAGACAGAGCCTGTTCTCGGCTGTGCAGGGGACCGTCAGAGTTTCCCTTCTACTTGTCTGGGTCCTTTGGCTGGTCTAATAGTTGAATTGACATAAGATAGATTAACAGAAGAAAGACAAATTTAGTTTCATATATGGGAGTCCCATGAAAATATAAGACCCAAAGACAGGCAGGCAGTTGAGGCTTATATGCCATCCTGAGCTAAGGAATGGGGTGGGGCGGGGCTTCACGGGGCGGGGCGTGGGGGCATTCACTGGACCGTAAGGAGAGCAGATGTCTGCCCCGCTGTGCAGGTAAGTCTTTCAGGTGAAAAGTTATCTCTGGTCACAGCTCTCTTTCTGGGCTAGGCCCCCTATCTACATTCTTTTAGGCAGTTAAGGGAGAGGTAAAGGTTTTCCTGAGTCTGCTGGGTCTTGGTCGCCTTCTGCTCAAAATAATCCACATGCCAGGGGGGCACATTTTGGGGTGGCATGTTCTGCTCCCCTTCAGAGAGGATAGCTAAATCAGGAAGCAATGTTAATTCACCACAGGTAAATTCAGTATGATTCTAACAAATATACCAACACTTTTTTTTTTTTTTAGAGTTAGACAAGTTGACTCTCAAGTTCATATGGGAAAATAAAGAAGCAGAGAAAGCCAGGAAAACCCTGAAGGAGAGGAGCGATGAGGAGACTGCCCCGCACCAGGTAGCGACTCGCATCAGGAAAGCTCTGTAGTTGAAAGAGTGACAGATGTGGCTGGATATAACGTTCAGAGCCAGGCATATACAGAAACAGGATATGGGTCCAGAAACGTGCAGACAGCTATTTGGTGTGTAATAAAGGTGGCCTGTCAAATCATCAGTGAAAATACAGCCTTTGTAACAAATGGAGTTGGAACAACCGGAAAGCCATTTGAAAGAGTAAAAGTTGGATCTACATTTCCCAAACACCAGGATCAACTCTAAATGGATCAGCAGTCTAAATGTAAAAAACAAAACAAAACAGAAAAACAGGGGCTTCCCTGGTGGCGCTGTGGTTGAGAATCTGCCTGCTAAAGCAGGGGACACGGGTTCGTGCCCTGGTCTGGGAAGATCCCACATGCCGCGGAGCAACTAGGCCCGTGAGCCACAACTACTGAGCCCGCGTGTCTGGAGCCTGTGCTCCACAACAAGAGAGGCCGCGACAGTGAGAAGCCCGCGCACTGCGATGAAGAGTGGCCCCCGCTCGCCGCAACTAGAGAGAGCCCTCGCACAGAAACGAAGACCCAACACAGCAAAAATAAATAAATTAATTAATAAACTCCTACCCGCAACATCCAAAAAAAAAAAAAAAAAGCCTTAAAAAAAACCCAGAAAAACAAAAAAAAAAACCCATACAAATACTGCAAGAAAACACTGGTGAACTCTATAATCTGGAGAAAGACTTTTAATTATGATGCAAAAATCTATAGGCCATAAAGGAAAAATCATTAAATTTGACTACATAAAAAAGATATATGCTAAAATCACCAGAAGCAATGTCAGAAGACAGATGAGAAGCTGGGAGAAAATATGTGTGACATATCACAAAGACTAATTATGCTAATATATAAAGAACACTTAAGAACCAAGAAGAAGAAGACCAAACAATGTTTAAAAACGAACAGAAGTCATGAGCAGGTCACAGGGTAAAAAATAAATTAGAAAGAGGCAATGGCTTTTAAACATATGAAAAGCATATGATGTTCAACCTCACTCACAGTAAGGGAAATGCTAATTAAACTACCTGAGACAATATTTTTCTGACCTATCAGATTGGTAAAAATCCGAAGATATCCAGGCATCACTGTTAGTAAGTCTGTGAAGAAGCACTCGGATATAGCTGGTGAGAGGAAACAATTCCTAACAATTCCAATTTGACAATAACTAATAAAAATATATCTGTATTTAACTTCTGATCTAGCAATCCCATTCCTAAGAATCTAGGAATCATACAAAACAATATTCACACCAAGTTCTTGCTACTGAACGTGTGGTCTGTGACCCAGCAGCATCAGCTACCACAGAGCGTGTTAGAAATGCAGCACCTCAGGATCTAGTGAACTGGAAGCTGCATTTTCTTTTAACATCTTTACTGGAGTATAATTGCTTTACACTGTTGTGTTAGTTGCTGCTGTATAACAAAGTGAATCAGTTATACATATACATATGTCCCCATATCTCCTCCCTCTTGCATCTCCCTCCCACCCTCCCCATCCCACCCCTCTAGGTGGTCACAAAGCACCGAGCTGATCTCCCTGTGCTATGCGGCTGCTTCCCACTAGCTATCTATTTTAGGTTTGGTAGCGTATATATGTCCATGCCACTCTCTCGCTTTGTCACAGCTTACCCTTCCCCCTCCCCGTGTCCTCAAGTCCATTCTCTAGTAGGTCTGCGTCTTTGTTCCCGTCCTGCCCCTAGGTTCTTCAGAACCATTTGTTTTTTAGATTCCATATATAGGTGTTAGCATACGGTATTTGTTTTCTCTTTCTGACACACTTCGCTTTGTATGACAGTCTCTTACAATCATTATCTACAAATAACTCAATTTTGTTTCTTTTTATGGCTAATATTCCATTGTATAAATGTGCCACATCTTCTTTATCCATTCATCTGCCGATGGACACTTAGGTTGCTTCCATGTCCTGGCTATTGTAAATAGTGGAAGCTGCATTTCAACAACACCCTCAGACCGTTTGCACGTGCATTACAGTTTGAGAAGCCCCGCACTAGGTTTTATATGGCAGCGTTATTTGCAATGACGTAAGACTGGAAACAACCCAAATGGCCATCAGTGGCACACAATGAAATACAGTGCAGCCTTGAAAAAGAATAAGGATGATCTCTATGTGCCAAATTAAAAAGAGCTCCAAAATTGAGTGTTAAGTGAAAAAAGCAAGTTGCAGAACTATCGACAGATAACGGATGGACAGATGGAGAGACAGAATGCTACCCTTTTGATAAGAAAGGAGTGGAATATATATACATATACTTTTTTTTTTTTTAACCTGAAGAAACCTTGGAGGAAAGAACCAAACCAAAAGTGATAATCTGAGATCACAGTATTGCAATTTGGGGCACACAGATTCGGGTAGGAACCCAAACCGAGTCACACTGGGAGTAGTAAAAGGAGTCAGGGGCTTTTAAAGGCACGGAAGGCAGGTTGCCGTACTAAGAATTTCAGCTGCCGATGGTGGCAGTAGCTAGTCTTGGCTGACCCTGATTGATCGCTAAGGCCATCACTAGAGGGAGGGGAAGGTCTTACTGTGACAAGTTGCAGGTTGTTCTTGCAGACTCCTTGGAGCTTTTGTGGTTCCGCCCAGTTCAAAGGTTTGTCATTCTACCTGGTGAGGCCGTGCATAAGTCCACCTCCGTGATGGCCTTCCAGCTCCATTTAAAACCCGGTGACATAGTGACTCAATTTTATTTCTCATGTCACAATATATTTATGTTGCTTATTTCTGCAAGAAGATAAGCTGGAAGGATAAAGCTCAGCTAATAAACTTGGGGTGAAAAGGACTGGAGAAGATAAGGGTAGAAGTGAGATATCTCGAACCTTCGTCAATGTTTACTACTCCAAAAATAAAATTAAAACAGTCACTCTGGGGGAGGGATGGCAGGGTTTGCTGCCGGCATCTAGTGGGTAGAGGGGCCAGGACAGCCCTCCTGCAACAAAGACTTATCCGGCTCAGAGGTAAATATAGTGTCGATATTGAGAGCCCCTGGCTTAGGCTAAGGGCAGAAGAGGCACTAAACTACCTGAGGTTTACAAAATTGAACTTATCATTTTGAAGACGAGGATAGCATTTTCCCCACTGCAGTCACCCGAGCCCTTTCCGTTCTCCAAGACTGCTCCGAGGTGGCAGACCAGGATTCCACAGCATTTGTGTAATCTGTCGGTTCCCTGGAGTCCGATTCACACGGGTCGGATAACTGGGCCCTCTGCACACCCAGGAAGAGCGTGCTCTGCTCTGCGCTGTGCGACTCAAGCCCATGTGCCAGGGGGGGGCACCTTTCTGGACTAAGACACAGCGACACCCTGGTCGCCCCACTGAAAGCCTCCGGAGAGCCGGGCCTTCGTTCCATCCACGCCCCAGGCGGCCCCGGGTACGCAGTCACCACCCTGGGAGCGGAAAGGACTCGGCGGCGCACCTGACGCACCTGGCACCCCTGGCGCCCCGCGCGGCCCCGCCCCGCCCCTCCCGCGCGGCTCCGCCCCGCCCCTCCCGCGCGGCCCCACCTCCTGGCCGCGGTATTTGGGGACCCCGGGGCCGTTGTCACCTCCGCTGCCGCCCCGCCCGCTCCGGCCGCGCGCCCGGTGAGTGTCCGAGGCGCTCGGGCCCTGGCGTTGGGCCTGCGCGCGAGGCGGGGAGGCGGGCGGGCGGCCGGGTCGTGACCGCTGAGGACCGGAGGGGTGGACGGGGGCGCGGGTCCAGCTGGGGTTCCCTTTCGGATCCGGCGGAAGTGACGGCGTGGTGAGTGTGGCGGCCGCCGCCGCCCGGGACGCAGAGGACCCTCGGTCTCGCGCACGCTCGCATGGGGGCGGCGCCGAGCCTCCCCGGGGGCCACTCCTGGCCCCGCGCGCACAGGTGACCCCCCGCGGGCTGGCGCCGCAGGGCGCCGGGCGTTGGGAGCCCGGGCGTGGGTGGGGCTGGGGCCCGAGAGAAGCCCGGGTGGCTGCCCAGGCGGCCCGGCTGCCCAGCGGTCTCCCGCCCACCGGGTGGCCGGCGCTCAGGCGCTTTCGGGGGCCTCAGTGAGGACCATTCCGGATCCTGGCACGTGTGTTGTTTGTTAAACTCGCTGCAGGTACGGTGTTGTAAGGTTCGGCATCTTCAGGGCTAAGAGGACCACCGGGGAGAGGTTTTAGTCATACCTGGGGTTGCGCGTGCTGGGTGAGGTCGGCTCTTCAGTTGCTTTCTTCCCCTTCCCCCCCCCCCATAAAGCTCAGTTTTGAGGGAGAGAGTATGGAAAATTAGTCCTCACATGCCGCCAGGAATACGCGGGTGCTGGGGGAAGCTGGGTCAGTGTTGGCACGGCCCCTCCCGGCCCAGCTGGTGTACCTTACGGCCGAGTGGGGAGGGGGAGTGTGAAAAGTAGCCTCTGGACTGAGGTCCTGTGGCTGCGTGGCCGAGGCTCAGAGATGTGCCCCGGCATCAGCAGGAAGGGCTGTGGTTCTCAGGGTTCTCGGTGTGTCCGGCTCTTCCCCACCGCTCGTGAGTGCCTGCATCCCCGGCTTTAGGCCACCCCAGAGAAGGACCACAGTTTTAGTCATACTTGCTCATGTAAGCTGAGTATTTAAAAGCAATATATGAGGCCAGTTCCAATCCACGGCATTTTGTTACAGTTGAGCTTATTGTGGGTAGCTCCAGCCAGCAACCATAGAGTGAAATTAGAGTGAATGGAATCACCATTCTTTTCTGTTTATACAAAGAGTGGCCTCCATCGCACCCAGTGTTTGTCGTTAGACCCCAGGGAAGGCCACACACCTTACACTAACAAGCTTGCTGGACCTGAGATCAGGCCTGGACATCAGCAGAAAGAAAGGAACGTGTAGTTCTACCACCGTTTATTGAATATACCCGCTTGTGCCTCACAGTAAACCTGTAAAGTGGAAGGAATCATCCCGTTTATGTATTAGGCAACACACACACACACGCACACACACACACACACACACTGCCCCAGAGACCAGGTGGGGACCAAGCAGGAGCCCAGGTCTCCATTATCTTTAATAGTAAATCCTCTAGGAAATTAAGGCATCCTAAGACAAGAAGCACAATTAAATAGTGACACCTTAAAAAATTATTAAGACTTGATCAGTTGAATTAAACCAATTATGTACATTAACTGCCGAAGGTTACTGATGGTGCCACAGGGAAAAAATGGTGCCAAAGGTAGATTGGTTAGACTTGTTTTACACACACACACACACACACACACACACACACGGCATAGTTCATTAATGAAACCTTAATGCTGGTTTTTATGTTCATGATTAAATATATTTTAAAAGGTATATTGTTATTGAAGCTGTAAATAATTTTGAAATAGATGATGAATTTAGCAAGTGTGTGTGTGCATGTGTGTATATGAAGGACACTCTTGGCTGTCTTATCTACGGAAGCGAAAATGTAGGAGCTTGGAAAGCTGTTGATAGGTGTTGTGTTTGCTGTGTGATCCTGTGGAATGTGTATCGTTGTTACTGGTATGTGCATTGAATGGAGAAGAGCTATCCCTCCATATAAAAACCCCACTAGATTGTCTATAATTTTCTTTGATATCTGGAGTGTCTTTGTGGTAAACTGTTTGAATTTGGTCCTATTTTTCTTTCTTTTTTAGGATTAAGACCTCTTTAATCTTTTTATGATTAATTGTTAAGGATTTATATATTATCGCAAAGTGATAATGAGAATCAGGTTATGATTATGTGGCAGGTTATTATCAAACAGACAAGAAGGATCTTGATAAATGGGACTCGGAGTTTGGACATTTATTTCACAATTAACAGAGGAACCGGGTAGTGGGCGAAGAAATGGCTTTTCATGTTTTTCTCTTGCTCACAAAAATAGTTTGTGGGTTTGTGACCATGTGGTTAGCATCTTCCTTTCATAAAACCGTGCTAAAACGACAATGAAGGGGCCTTGTGAAGCATGAAAAACACAAGGACAGAGAAGGGAGAGAGGAGACAAAGAGTGGACAAGAGAGGTCAGAGGTTTTGGAGGAGGAGAGTGACCAGGGGAGGGGCTGAGTGCCGAGGAGGGGAAACAGACCAGAAGGGGCGGACAGGCTCAACGTTGGGGCCCGAGCGCCAGCAAAGGCAGGGGTGGAGTGCAGGGCTGCAAATGGGGCCTGGGTAGAAAGCGTGTCCACAGACTGATGTGACCCCCACAGGCCATCTACTCTGCAGCGGACAGCCACCCTCCCTGCCTTACCCAGAGCCCAGTAGGAGATCAGGTCTCACCCCTGCAGGATCTGATGCGCAAACTCAGGGACCCCCAGGCATTGGACTGAGAGGAGGGGATTATGGGTCCCGTAGAAACCCCCCAGCCCCTACCCTGCCTGCAGCCAGACCAGGGGGCTCCTCCATTTGCTGGTTGCTCAGTAAAAAAAAAGCTACTGACCCCTTTATCGCACACATCCTGCCATGTGAGCAGTTTCCAACCTCGTTTTGTGTTTCCCTCTTAAATATGACTGACATCCCAGGATTGTCAAGCATTTGTGGAAAGCCTGTATATGAAAGAGACCCAAATAATATAAACACCAGCACAATAGCAGAAGACCCCAGGAGAAGAGAGACGATACAGGGAGCAGAAGACAACACCACAGACTGTGATTGACGTTCTCCAGGGAACTGGCGGGGGTGGGGGGGAGGCAGTAAAGAAGGAACAGCAGAGAACAAGGAGTGTTTAGGAATTAAAGATGCGATGGCTGAGACTGGAAAAAATCAGTAGAAAGATTGCAAGAGAAAATCATGAGTATCTTCCAGAAAATGCAACAAAATGTCATTGTGATGGAAAATGCAAGAGGGGGTAGATGAGAGCAGAGCTCTCTACTGCCGCCGAGAGCAGAGAGCAGCCGTGCGATCCCAAGTGCCCGACAGATATCACCTGCGCCTGCCACTCGCGCAGGTATGAGGCCCAGAAAAAGAGAACAGTCGGTCTGCAAGGGAACTGACAAGTGCCTTAAAAGTTCCCAGAGAGGGACTTCCCTGGCAGTCCAGCGGTTAAGACTCTGCGCTTCCAATGCAGGGGGCCCAGGTTCGATCCCTGGTTGGGGAGCTAAGATCCCACATACCTCACGGTGTGGCCAAAAAGTGGGGGAAAAAAAAGTTCAGTTCCCAGAGAGGAAGGGAAATTTTCTTGATTTGCTAGATTGAAAGGGCCCACCAAGTGCACGGCAAAATGAGTGAACGGGGCCCATCGATGTTGGCTGCCAAGCCGTCAATCATATGGGGTGGGAGGATAAAGACATTTTCAGACATGCGAGAAGTCAAAGTGTCTGTATTCTGTCTTAGAAAGCTATTGGACGATTCGCTTCATCAAAGAAGGGAGTAAACCGTGAAGCAGGAAGACATGGGGCCCAAAGGAGTGTCTGGGGCTCAGCAGTGCTCAGGCTGAAGAGCAGTGAGTCCACAGTGGAACCGTGGGGACGGCGTGGCTGGCAGACGGTGGGATCCACACGTCGGTACAACCGAATAGGAGGCTGGGACCACTGCAGCCCGGGTGGGCGTCTCTGAGCTCAGCTGTGTTTGAGGAAAGTCGGGGGCGGGGTGGTGGAGGAAAAGTTGACGTGCTGTCTCCCCTTCACAGCGCGGTGCGTGAGGGGCTTGGGAGGAAGCATCTGCCCAGCTTCGCCGCAGCAGCACCAAGACTCACGCGCTCCTTGAGGAGTCAAGGGTTCGGTTTTGTGCTTTACAACTTTTCCATGAAGCCAAGAGAGGGCCTGACACTTGGTGTCTTTGGACTGGGAAAAAAATTCAAAATGGATGTAAGACCTTGTTGTTGCTGTAAAGGGAGGGTGTTGGAGATCAACATCTCAAAATAAAGTAGATGAAAGAGAAGCCCACTAGCCCCCACTTGTGACGATTTGAGCACCAAGAAGAAAACAGACATCGACTCATTGAAATACCTTGTTTGTAAAAGATCATGAGTCTGTTAATAAGCTCAGGTGAGGCAAACAAGGTGAGCTTAAAAAGGCACAAGAGAGCTTCAGTCCTGTTTCAGTATTTTGGGGTGGCCAGCCCCAACCCCATCAGAACACAGATTATCTGGTATATCCCCTTCCTCATGGAGGGAGCAGAAATCAGGTAACTGACCCAGGGCACCAGAGCTGGGACTGTGAGCCTGGTCTCCGTGCCTTTTCCTCTGAGTCTCCTGCTTTGTTTCTCCCAGTTCAGTGTTTAAGACCAAAGCTGCTTTCTGTGGAAGAACTATTGATCTTTCACCTCCAGTTCCCTTCACACAATACACAGAAGTACACTGATTTCTCCGCGGCCCCAGTAGATGCCGTGGGCTGGCCAGGACAGTGCTTTCCTGGGGGGGGGGGGGGTGGCGGCGATGAGGGCAGGTGTGCTTTTCGAGATCAGTGACAGAAAAGTCAGAGCCTGAAACAGGTTTGCTGGACGTCACCAGAGACAGGGTGCTGTATTAATGGCGTCTCTCAGGTTGGCATTTCCGTTTGAATCAACACTCCTTCGACATCTGAGGGAGGAATGCGTGCAGATGGCGAAATAGAGTCCTGGATGGGTGGGGAGGGGGCTCGTGGGACATCTCCTTGGCCAGGTGACCTTGCAGCAGACCTAACACACACAGGGCCCTACAACCCTGTCCTTCCTCAGTTCATGGAGGGCCCTGGGGCTGCAGCGTCTCCTGGTAGACTGGCCGTCTTGGTGGCCCTGTCCCCAGGCCAGAGGATGACCTGTGCGGTGTGTGTGTGTTGGGGGGGGGGGCTGAGTCGTGACGTCTGACTGCATCAGGGATGCTGGAGGCTGTGCTTCTTGCGTGAGTCCCCAAGTGCCCTCGTCCAGAGCCGGGCAAGGAGGGCCTGGGCCTGGGGGGCAGCAAGGGCCTGGGGACAGGGCCTTTGATTTGGGCCTTGGCACAAGCTGAGGCCGCATAGAAGGAGAACTGGACGTCAGAGGTGTTTGTTTTTAAGGCTTTCGTGCCTCTTTGTATGTGATGTGATCTGTCTTTTACCTTAAGGCTTCAGGTTACCCTAAATGGGGGCCTTGCTCCCGCATTACAGAAACGTTCAACCATCTTTTCTTGTGTAACTGTGTCGTTGGATTATCATTTTGAATGACTTCTAAATTATGAAATGATACATATAGGCCCTTAAACACACCAGACAATACAGAAATGAAAGCAAAGGCGAATAGCTCCTTCCCCGATCCCGCCCCCAGCAGGTACCCAGGATGGGGGCCCTCCCGCTCCCTCGCTGTGCTATCAGCGTCACTGTGCACTAAGTGTTAGAAACCCACAAAATAATGCTGAGGGCCCCCGCAAGAGACATCCAGTTTTGTGCCTGTACCTATTTGCTCGCTGAACCAGTGTCAGTGGTAACTTTTAACAGCAGAGTGAGACACGGCCGACGCGTAGCCTAGATTTACGCGACGCTGATTTTAAATCCATCGTTTCAGACTCGCCGCCATGGATGCTCTGTTGGAAGCGAACGGCACGTTTGCCTTGACCCTTCTGAAACATCTGGGTGAAGACAGCTCGCAAAATGTGTTTATCTCACCCATCAGCATCTCCTCTGCCCTGGCCATGGTCCTCATGGGGGCACAGGGAGACACCGCGGCCCAGATGTCCCAGGTACGTACCTGAAACCAGTTCTGGGCGATGGCAAATGCTGTTACTTTCTCAGTTGAGTTGGTCCTCCGTGTTTCAAATCCCAAAGGTCTTGCTCTTGACACATAACCCCCTCTGTGCTGCCCCGTCCCCTGGGCCTCCCACACCATGTCTCTTTGGCAGGTGGCCGGGCCTTCCTGACAGCTCAGTACCTGACTTCCAGGAGGACACGCTTGAATGAGCAAGTGCTCATCCAGCCTCTGCTCTGATGCGCTGGCCAAGGCCCGGCTGGCGAGGCCAGTCCTGCAGTGAAGCCCAGACCAGCCCGAGGCAGGCTGCGCGGGGCATGAAGGTCCAGCTCCTGCGGCCACCGATGGCAGCCATAGTGTGTCCTCTGGCCCCGCCCAGCATTCACAGCCCGCCCAAGGCCCAGGGTCTCATCCCTTCTTGGGGCCGGGCTTGGGCTCCAAGTCCAGGAGGAACAGGGCTGTTGAGGCTCCTGGGTGCAGAGCTCTGTGAACTAAAGGCCGCCCCACTCCTGGCACACCCTGGAGAGACAGGGAGGGATCACCCTGCGCCGTGGGGAGGTGCCAGCGTGCTCAGGCTGACGAGGCCCACACTGAGTGGCCTAAGCAGGAGCCGTTTCCTTCCTCACAGCTCTGGAGGCTGGGTGTCTGGGATCCAGGCTGCTTCTGAACCGTGTGGGTCTCTAACAGCAGCTTAAATTCTGCTTCCCTGAGCAGGGGCACGGGCACAAGCTCGTGAGGCAGGGCTCCGTTGGGCTGGGGGACGATGTCCTGAAGCCCGTTGTCTGGCTGAGAGGCTCTCGGGGCCCTGCCTCAATCTCCAAGGTTTAACCAAGTGTCCTGATCCTGCCCGAGGCCTGTGCTTTGCGTTTGACCTTTGCCCTGAGGCCGTCACTTACTTTCAGAATCATTTGCTGGCTGGAGAGGCTGGGAGGGAGAAGCATTCTCTCTTTCCACCCAGCAAGTCCTGGGTTGCAAATATTTCCTTCAATTCTGCTTGACAAAGAAATAGCTCCCTCTTCAGCTCGTCTTTCTCTTCCCTCACGCTTTCCCAGGCGGCTACCGACGCCGCATTCTTCCCGGGCATCTCCTTACGATTCCCCGGGGAGAGGGCCAGCCTTCCCGCGGCTGCAGGTGGCAGTGGTGTCCGCACTGTCCTCCCAGCCTCGGCCAGCTGCTGGGTCCAAAGCCAGCGCCCACGTTCTAGCTTTGTGTTACAGGAGAACCATGCCTGGACGGCTGCCTGGACCTTCTATGGCTGCAAAAGAAACAGCCCCGCAGCTGAGTGGCTGCGAATGACGACGGTAGCTTTTCAGCCTCTGGCCTGGCCCTATGGTGCCCGCTGGGCTCACTCGTGATCTAGGAAGGGCCCTGGTGCTGGCTGTTGGCTGGGGCCTCCGTCCTCCCACAAGGAGCTCTCCCCGAGCAGTGTCAGCTCCCCAGGGCTGTCCGCGACGCCCCCAACGGGTAGCGGGGACTTTCCTAGACCGTGAGGGCTGGGGGACGAGACAGCGAACGTGGAGCTGCCGGGCCGTTTTCGGCCCAGGCCTGGAAGAGTCACCTCTGCTGTGTTCTGCTGGTCAGAGCACGTCCCAGGGCCAGCCCAGACCCGAGGACGCGGCGTGTGTGTGCGGAGACGGGAGGCCTGGCGGGCAGCCTTGTCTGCAGACAGACCACAGGAGTGGGCGCACGGAACTGAGCTTGCAAAGGGGCATTTCTGCTCCTGCCGTCACTGCTCGGACTCCCTGCGGGAGGGAGGCCGGGTGGCTTCCAGGAAGCATTGTGTCTTTAACTGGGTGAATCTCGTTTTAAGCTGCAGTGAGGATCAGTGTGGCCCTTAGGCTGACTTTAGTGTTGTATCCATTTCCTGTAGTCAGGGCACATGGAAGTTGTGTATTTTTATCTGTTTTTGATTTCAGGCACTTTCTCTAAGCAGAAGCAGCGGCGGAGGTGGAGACGTCCACCAGGATTTCCAGAACCTCCTCACCGAAGTTAACAGGACCGGCACACAGTACTTGCTCAGAACCGCCAACAGGCTCTTTGGAGAGAAGACTTATGATTTCCTCCCAGTAAGTCATACTCGCTGCTTTTACTAAGAAGGTAGAGACCAAGGCGGCGGGGAGGTGGCTGGGGGGACCTTGTGGTGCAGCAGAGGGCCTGTGGGCTGAGACGCACACGGGTGGGGTGACGCAGGACCCCGCGCACTGCCGTCCGCGATGGCAGCCACTGGACACGCAGCTACTTATGTCCCAGTGTCGTTAATTCAATGCAGGTGAGGTGAAGTATTCAGTCCCCCAGTGGCACCGGCTGCAGTTCAGGTGCCCGTAGCCGCAGGTGGCGCCCTTCTGAACGGTGTGGATTTAACACCTCACCACGAGCGCTGAGGAAGTGGTGGCGTGGGCTGCAGGTTTCCCATGTTACTGTGGGACAACGGGCCCTGGTTCACGGCCGGCGGTTCCGAAACACCGAGGGAGCAGTGGCCCTCACCACGGTAGGAGCCCACTGGGCACGGCCGTGGCCCTGCAGTTGCTGCGTCTCAGTGCCAGCGTCCTGACCTCGCTGGTGCGGCGTCCATGGCATTTATTTGGCATCCAGACCATGACTTTTCTTAGTTTGTATTTATTATTAAATGGAGCTGAAGACTGAGAAAGGATTTGAGGTTAATTCCTCGCGTTCATTTGTACATTCCTATGCAAACCATAAAATTATCAACGTTCTGATTTGGGGTGGTGAGGAAGTAGGCTCTTGGCGTTGATTGTTTTTGTAGCCACGCGACTATGTTGCTCTGTGTCTCCTAGTCTTTCAAAGATGCCTGCCGCAAGTTCTACCAAGCGGAGATGGAAGAGCTGGACTTTATCAGCGCTGCGGAGGAGTCCAGGAAACACATAAACACCTGGGTGGCCCAAAGGACAGAAGGTGAAGATACGTTGTTATTTCTGCTTTCCTGCTATTTTCTAATTAATTTTATTGGAGTAGAGTTGATTTACAGCGTGGTGGTAGTTTCAGGTGTACAGCAAAGCGAATCAGTTATACCTATACATAGATCCACTCTCTTTTAGATTCTTTTCCCATATAGGCCATTACAGAGTATTCAGTCGAGTTCCCTGTGCTGTACAGGAGATGTTTTCATAGTATTTTAATTAATCTTATTATCAGTTCCTTCACAAGAGCATCAAATGTAAACAGGAATGATTTTTTTTCTCTGAATAACTGTAAACTTTAAAAATCTACTTTTGAAATACAATCAGTGTATAATTATTTTCTCTAGCTTTTTCCCTCTCCTCATCAATGTTTGGTGCACCTCTTCCAGAACAATCTTTTTTTTTTTTTTTTTTTTTTTGCGGTACGCGGGCCTCTCACTGTTGTGGCCCCTCCCGCCGCGGAGCACAGGCTCCGGATGCACAGGCTCAGCGGCCATGGCTCACGGGCCCAGCCGCTCCGCGGCATGTGGGATCTTCCCAGACCGAGGCACGAACCCGTGTCCCCTGCGTGGCAGGCGGACTCTCAACCACTGTGCCACCAGGGAAGCCCCATAACAGTCTTCACTTTAATTTTGTTGTTGTCGTTGTTAATGTTAATATAATCTTTATCTTCACAAATAGTGTAAAGAAAAATTTGGTTGCGGGTCTCAAGCTGCCTGCCTGTCCATCACCGCTTATGCTCTGCGGGTGACTAAGTGTCATTGCAGGACACTTGGTTAAGTCCTCAGCCACCTGCGACTCTTAATTTAAATGTTCTCCACACAAGCTACAGCCTCTCACCTTCAGGACAATCCCTGAAGCGCAGGCATCCAACATTCCTTTCTCTCCCACTGGGAATTATCCTGCACATATTACTTGGTTCATTTTTATGTTTTATTCAACCGGTGGTGTTTTTCTGACCAGAGCTTTAAAAGCTTTTGTCGCTGCCTTTGTTTTAGGGGCCAGTCTCCCTGTACATGGTTGTTTAGAGGACGGCGAGCCCCTTGGTCTGTGCACTTGACCCCTCAAGAAGACGACCCAGTGAATGTCGTCCCGATGCCTCCGTCAGGAAGCCCTTTAGCTAACTGGTTCTTTAATTCTGCTTTTCAGGAAACATTATAGACCTGCTGTCTCCAGGTTCAGTGGACTCCATGACTTCTCTGGTTCTCGTGAACGCCATCTACTTCAAAGGAAACTGGGAGAATCAGTTTAACAAACAGCACACCAAGGAAAGGCCGTTCAAAGTCAGCAAGGTGAATATGGGTATTTCGCAATAACAGAGGAGGTTCTTGGAAACAGTCCCTGTGTTCACATTGGTTTATAGAACGTGCGAGAAGGCTGACCTCAAGTAACTGGTGCTTCGTGTGGCCTTAGGCAGCCCAGCATCCGGTCTCCCAGCAAACCTGGGGCCTTCTTCTCGCCCTGCCCGCCCCCCGCACTGTGTCATCGAACGTGGTCCATGCTGCCGCTGGGCATTCTGTCTGTATCGCACATCCCACGGTGTAGCTCTCAGGCTGAGGGGCCTTCCTGGCTTCCCAGAACTTTTGAGATCAAGTTCAAACTCCAGACTATGGCATGTGAAGCTCTTTGTGGCCCTGGATCCTACCCATGTCTCTGTCTTCATTCTGTCAGTACCTGTATATCCCCCTTTCCTCTCCAGCGGCGTCTGGAAGCCCCCCTAGCAGTGCCCCCAGCCCGGTTTCTGTACCCCTCCTCTGAGCTCTCACAGAGAGCTGTGGCACCGATCTCCCGGGACCCCTCTAGCCCCTGTGCAAATGCAGGACCAGAGAGGTCACTTGGGAGTTGTCACGATGACCAGGGCTGGGCTGACAGCAGCGGGGGTGGGAAGCACAAGCTTTGTGTCTTAAAGGTGGAGCCAGGGCTTCCCTGGTGGCGCAGTGGTTGAGAGTCCGCCTGCCGATGCAGGGGACATGGGTTCGTGCCCCGGTCCGGGAGGATCCCACATGCCGCAGAGCGGCTGGGCCCGTGAGCCATGGCCGCTGAGCCTGCGCATCCGGAGCCTGTGCTCCGCGGCGGGAGGGGCCGCAGCGGTGAGAGGCCCGCATACCGCAAAAAAAAAAAAAAAAAAAAAGTGGAGCCAGCGCGGTTTGTAATGAGTCAGATGTGAGTGTGAAGGACGGGGGCCAAGGACACTCCAGGGTTTTTGACCCCGGGATGAATGGTGTTGCCATCAGCCGAGATGGGGAAAATTATAGATGGAGCAGCCGTGGAGGGGAACACGAGGAGCCAGCGTGAGAGGTGACACTGAAGGTTTCTGTTATGTCCAGATGCACGTGTTGAGTAGGCAGTAAAATTTATGCCTCTGGAGTATCGGGGGGAGGTCCCGGCCAGGAATATAAATGTGGGAATTCTGTTTAAAGTCACGGGACTGAGATCACCGGCAGAAAAGCAGCACGAGGCCTGAGCCCTGGGTGCCCCAGGGTTTGGAGGCGGAAGCAGTGAAGGTGAGCTGGCAAGAGGGAGGGGACTGGTGTGGTGTCTGGAAGCCACCAAAGTGTTCCTGGGGCCCAGAGGGGCCGGCTCTGCTGACTCGTCCAGTGTCTTGTTTCAACTTCTTGTTTATCCATTCCTTTACAGAATGTGGAGAAGCCTGTGCAAATGATGTTTAAGAAATCCACCTTTAAGATGACCTACATCGAAGAGATATCCACGAAGATTCTCGTGCTTCCCTACGTCGGCAGCGAGCTCAGTATGATCATCATGCTTCCCGATGAAAGCACCGATTTGAAAACGGTAACTAAGCGGTAACCGCGCCGTGGGGGAAGGGGGTCCCGTCTGAATCCCCGCCCGGCAGGCTCCCCACCTCCCAGCAGGAACCCTTTCTGCAGCCAGCACAGCTCCCCTGGCCGCCCCCTCGAACCCACGGTGCGGTGCGTGTGGGCCACGGCAGACGGTCCCACTGAGCGTTGCTCTGGACCCGAAGCCCTTCTACTCACCTCTTCTAGGTGGAAAAGGAACTCACTTATGAGAAATTCGTCGAGTGGACGAGGCCGGACCTGCTGGATGAGGAGGAGGTGGAGGTATCCCTGCCCAGGTTTAAGCTGCGGGAGAGCTACGACCTGGAGGGCGTGCTCCGCGCCCTGGGCGTCACCGACGCCTTCGAGGGCGCCAGGGCCGACTTCTCCGCGATGTCGGCCCAGAGCAACCTGTGCCTGTCCCGGGTCGTGCACAAGGCCTTTGTGGAGGTCGACGAGCAGGGCACGGAGGCGGCCGCCGCCACCGCCGCAGTCCTGATGCTGCGCTGCGCCAGGATCACCCCCAGGTTCTGTGCCGACCACCCTTTCCTCTTCTTTATCCAGCACAGCAAGACCCGCGGGCTTCTGTTCTGCGGCCGGCTCAGCTGCCCGTGAGGAGGCGGCGGCCGCGGGCAGCCCCGCTGGGCCCTGCCGGCCCGCTTTCCCGGGTGCTCCGTGACGCGGCTGCGACCCAAAGTGGCCTTGGCGACAGTCCAGAAATAAAGGGGCTGATCGAGAAGGCCTGTGTCTGTGTGTTCGCATGTCCCGTGCCCCCTAGGACCTGCATTGCCATTCGGGGGAGGGCGGTCACGCCCGGCAAGTGCCCCTGCTCTGAGGGGCGCCCCTCGCCCTCCACGTCCAGGCCCTCAGGGAGCGCAGGTGCTTCCTCCCTCCTCTGCTCAGGGGCCCCTGTTTGCGAGAGAACAGAGGGAAGCAGAGGCTGCGGCAGCCACGGGGAGCAGGCTGCAGAGACCCTCAGCGGGGTTCTGTTCCAAGAACCCCGCTGTTGTGAGCCCTCCAGAAACCAGCATAGAGGTGGGGAGAGCCAGTGACCCAGACCCGTGAGAAGTCAGTCCCATTTCCCGCTGTGTCTGCACTTCGAGGGGTCTGCGGTCACAGACCTCTTCAGATGCACAGCCACCCACTTTCCCTGAAAATGCTTAATTGCCACCAGGGGCCAGAGACGAGCAGACAAGTCCTGTTCACAGTAGCGGAAGAGTTTAAGACCGCTTTACGGATAGACGCCAGGTGACTTTCTATCCTGCTGCAAGTACTAGAGATAAAGAGGGGGCTAAGGTTTCTGCGGCCACTTGTGTTACCTGCTGGAGACGCGATCCCGGCTCTCAGCTGACGCTGTGGTTCAGGTGGAGAGCTGTGCCGTGTTCCAGGCCAGCCACCAGGCCTCCTCCGCTGCCCTGACTGCCATCATTAGGAGCTGGGCTCCCGCTAACATAACGATGCGATGCATATTTCATTCTGCCTCCAGTCTGCTTTCCCTGTTGAGCCCAAGCCAGCGACTTAGCCGTGGGGAGAGACAGACTGAGGAGACGTTGCCATTTTGAGTGGGATGTGTGAGAAGGGGAAGGGCCGTGTCGTCAGCGCCATCTCCCTGCCCCGCACAGCTCTGTTTGTACCTGCGGCGTGTAGCGCAGTGGTCTGACCATCCAGGTATCGAGGCATCTGTCCTTCCTTTCCCTGGATGAGAACCCTCGGGCCCATCAGCAGGAAGTTGTGAAAACGAACGCAGTGGTCCCGTCTGTCGCAGACCTATAATACAGGTAGACCTCTGCCAGGTGAAGTCCTAACACACGTGGAATAAACCATGTGCTGCTGCTCGAAGGGGCTCTTGGGTCCCGCTGAGTTGTTCCACTTTGTCTGTCGGTCAAATGGCCTTTGAAAAGTTATCCCCCAACGTATGATTTTAGTAAAAGGCACAGCCGCCTGAATAATGCTCCCACGTCTTTTATGAAATTCCACCAGAAGACAGTTCCATTACGTTGTGCAATGTTTCTTGTAAGGACCTAGAGAATAAAATCCTCCCGGGATTTAAGTCTGGGAAAGAGCTGGTCTCACCCCTTCACAAATGTTTACTGAGCATCTGCTTAGCATTGATGATTTTACTTAATCCTCAGCAAGGAGTAAGCCCGGGGGGGGTCTGAGGTCCAGGGGGCGTCAAGTAACTTGAACAAATTCTTGCAGCTGGCCAAGAGGTAGAGCCAAGGTCTCAGGCCAGTACTGACAGCTCCACATCTGGCCTTTCAGAGGGGCCACAGGACCACGGTCACAGAGGGGTCCAGGCAGGGGATTCGTGGAGGCCCAGGGCCTGTAGGCAGTGGCTGGACGCCAGAGCCTGGGTGAAAGGGGATGGAGAAGGGGGGCTTGTGCGCAAGATGACCCTAATCTCACACTGACTAGTGGGCAGCACGGGGCCGGGGCCCCAGGACTTGCCTAGGGCATCCCTGCCAGGTGGGGACGGGGAACAGGGAGGGGTTGGGGAGTCCCGGGAAGGGCGGGCACAGGAGCTGGGGTTTGGGTGCCCCTGCAGAGGGCTCTGGGGTCTGTGCCCAGCTGGACTCCCTCACTGGGGTTTCAAAAGGCCTGTCCACAGTGACAGGACTGAGCATCGGGCCGTTGGGACCATCGCGAGCACTGAGCCAAAATCCTCTTGGGTCCCGGGTGAGTAGAAAAGCTGCAAAAAAAATTAAACAACTTTTTGAGGAAACTTCACACTGTTCTCCATAGTGGCTGCACCAATTTACACTCCCACCAACAGGGCAGGAGGGTTCCCTTTCTCCACACCCTCTCCAGCGTTTATTCCTTATAGACTTCGATGATGGCCATTGAGAGATGTACTTTTAAACCCCATCCACCCACTTTGCTGCACCCCTTCCCCACTTCCGGTAACCGCCAATCTGTGTATCCAGGAGCTTGGTGTTCTTTCTTTGTTTTTGTTATTTTAGATTCCACACGTAAGTGAGGTCACACAGTATTTGTCTTTCTCTGTCTAATTTACTTCACTTAGCATAATGCTCTCAAAGCCTGTCTTGTTAGAAATAGCGGGATTTCCTTCTTTTCACGGCTAAGTAATATTCTATTGTATATGTACCACATTTTCTTTATCCATTCATCCATCTTGTTTCCATGTCTTGGCTATTATAAAAAATGCTGCAGTGAAGATAGGGGTGCAGGTATCTTTTTGGCAGTAATTTCCTTTCCTTCAGATAAATACCCAGAAGTGGAATTGCTGGGTCATATGGTAGTTCTATTTTTAATTTTTTTGAGGAACCTCCATACTGTTTTCTATAGTGGCTGCACCAACTTACATTCCCACCAACAGTGCTCAATGATTCCCCTTTCCCTATATCCTTGCCAATACTTGTTATTTCTTGTCTTTTTGATAATAGCCATTCTAAAGGTGTGGGGTGCTATCTCCCTGTGGTTTTGATTTGCGTTCCCTGATGATCCGTGATGCTGAGCACCTTTCCAGATACCTATTGACCATCTGTGTGTCTTCTTTGGAAAAATGTCTATTGAGATCCTCTGCCCATTTTTTAATCAGACTGTTTGTATTATTATTATTATTTTGCAATTGAGTTGTGTAAGTTCTTCATACATTTTGAATATTAACCCCTTATGAAATATGTGATTTTCAAATATTTTTCTTCCATTCCATAGGTTGTCTTTTCGTTTTTCTGGTGGTTTCTTTTGCTGTATGGAAACTTTTTAGTTTGATGTAGTCCCACTTGTTTATTTTTGGCTTTTGTTGCCTTTGCTTTTGGTGTCAGTTCCAAAAAATCATTGCCAAGACCAATGTCAAGGAGCTTACCACCTATGTTTTCTTCTAGGAGTTTTATAATTTCAGGTCTTAGGTTCAAGCCTTTAATCCATTTTAAGTTGATTTCTGGGTATGGTGTAAGGTAGTGGTCTAGTTTCCCCAACACCATTTATTAAAGAGACTATCCTTTCCCTATTGTATATTCTTGGCTCCTTTGTTGTAAGGGAACCATATATCTGTGGGTTTATTCCTGGGCTCTCTATTCTGTCCATTGATCTATGTGTCTGCTTTTATGCCAATGTTATACAGTTTTGATTACCACAGCTTTGTAATATAGCTTGAAATCAGAAAGTGTGATGACTCCGGCTCTGTTCTTCCTCAGGATTTGTTTGGCTATTCAGTGTCTTTCGTGGTTCCATACAAATTTAGGATTGTTTGTTCTTTTTCTGGGAAAAAGTGCCATTGGGATTTTGACAGGGATTGCATTGAATCTCTAGATTGCTGTGGGAAGTGTGGACATTTTAACCATATTAATTCTTCCAATCCATGAGCATGGAATGTGTTTTCATTTATGTATCTTCTGCAGTTTCTTTCATCAGTTATAGTTTTCAGTGGACAGGTCTTTCACCTCTTTGGTGACATTTATTCCTAGGTATTTTATTCTTTATGATGCAATTGTAAATGGGACTGTTTTCTTACTTTCTCTTTCTGATAATCTGTTATTAGTGTTTCGTTCCATTCAGGGACCTTGCTGAGGACTGTAGCTTGGGAGACTGCCTCTCAGAAGCTTCGAGGGAATTTTTCTGAAGAGGGAGGGGAAGGGATGTTTTCTAAACAATTTTTGGCTACAGGGAATGCATGCAGCAAGCACACATCTTGGTGAAAGTCACGAAGAACAGATATTTCGAGCTAATGATTTTAGTGCTTTTCTCTGTGTGGGAAGATGCAGGAATCTGGGGTCGTTACAATTCTTCCTGAGGTATGTGTCTATCTAGGGGGCCAGTTTTCCAAAGCACAGAGTGCCCACCCCGCTTTCCCCCTGAGCCCCTCTCAGGGTGCACGGTGCTGGGTCGGCCAGGGGTGCAGTGTCTGACGATTTAACCCTTGTAGACTTGGTGGGGAGCAAGCTCCCTGTTCTTTATTTGCACCCTTCTCCCTGCAGCCCGCGGTCCCTAGGCTCCAGCACTGGTCTGCAGACAGGCTCCCAGCTGCTCTTCCTAAAACTCCAAAGTGCTCACCTCCAACTTGGATTAAACTCTGCCTGGCCTTCCAGGTGGCAGATCAAAGGGCCGCGTTGGTGTCAGCACATCTCTTGCAGGAAACCATGCAGACTCCCTTCTGGCCACCCCAGGCCAGGAGACGCAGAGTGCTGGCTCCCTGGCAGCTTGTACTCACCTACCTGGCCCCACCGGGGGTCTGAGCTCCAGGTCAGGACCTATGGCATCTAGCTTTCATTTTCTTCCCCTTAAACATATAAGGAGAGTTCTGCGTGTGCTCTTTATTCAAACTTCCCCATAAGTTTGTATTCTACGTCTGTGAGTCTGTTTCTCTTTTGTAACTAAGTTTGTGTCCTTTTTTAGATTCCACAGGTAAGTGTGTCAACTGAAAAAATACGCACAACCTAAAAGTCGAGAGTTATGTTTTATTGGGCGGAAATGTTTAGGACTTAAGCCCGGGAGGCAGCATCTCAAGTAACCCTGGGAGAACTGCAAGGCAAGGAGAGACCAGACGTGGGCAACCGCGAGGGACTGACAGCAGTTAAAACGTGAAGCTGAGATGGACGGGATCCTGCAGCTCAGCCCCTTACCTGTTGGACAGGACGATCTCACATGTACGCGCACATATGCACACACACGGGCACACGCACGCACACACCGGCCCAGGTCTGTGCCTGCCTCATCCGGGTGGCAAGGCGCTCACGCTCAGGTACGTCAATGCACGTTCTGTTTGTGTCTCTGTCATCTCTATTTTGCTGAATCCTCTCCCTCTTTGGGTCTCTTTAGTTGCTGTCACACAGCTGGTGGGCCCAGTGCTTCCAGTTTGACTCTGCGTCTCTGGCCCCAGCCCTTTATTTCCTGAAGTATCTTCCAGTGTAAGGTGAGGTGGGAGTTCCCAGGGCCCTCAGGCCAGCCTTCCAGTTGCTGCAACACCCTCTCCCCAACCCCGTACAGGCCCCGCTCACCCCGAGCAGCCAGGGGCTCCAGAGAGGCTTAGTGACCCGAGGACACCGAGGAGCTGACTGATTACTGGCGGGCGCAGCCGTGCAAACAGTGCCGCCATTGTGCTCTCTTGGTTGACATTTACACACACTTTTGTAAAACTTAAAACAATTTGCACTGGTTTGGGCTGCTGTTATATATTTAGAGAGTGGCCTTTACACTTTATTTTTCTAATGTGAGACACTCCCTCTCAAACTATTTTAGGAGGAAGCTTAAAATAAAACATTGAACAGCGGAGATGCTCTGGTTGAAACAGTTGTGCCCCAGCCCCCAGTCGTACCTGTCCAGCTCTGCTCTCCTCCCATGCTGCCCCCAGAGATGCAGAAGGCCCTCCCCAGGCTTAAAGGAGCAGTTCCAAAACTGCAGTGCCAAGCGCCTTGCTGTCCACGGGGAAACTAGAAGAAAGATCAGATGACGATCCATCTGCTTATGAAAACGAATCTATAACAGTACGGCAGTTCCTCAAAAAATTAAACACAGAAGTACCATGTGAGCCACAATTCCACTTCTGGGTATGTTCCCAGAAGAATTAAAAGCAGGGTCTTAAAGAGATATCTGGGGCTTCCCTGGTGATGCAGTGGTTGAGAATCCGCCTGCCGATGCAGGGGACGTGGGTTTCTGCCCCGGTCCGGGAAGATCCCACATGCCGCAGAGTGGCTGGGCCCGTGAGCCATGGCCGCTGAGCCTGCGCGTCCGGAGCCTGTGCTCTGCAACGAGAGGGGCCACAACAGTGAGAGGCCCGCGTACCACAAAAAAAAAAAAAAAAAAAAAAAGTAAAAGAGATATCTGTGCACCCGTGTTCATAGCAGCATTAGTTGCAAGAGCCAAGAGGTGGAAGCAACCCATGTGTCCTTCAAACGATGAATGGGTAAACAAAATGGAGTCTACACATACAATGGAAACTCATTCAGCCTTAAGAAAAGGAAGGTGAATCTGACACCGGCTGTAACGTGGATGAACCTTGAGGACATGATGCTCAGTGAACTAAGCCGGTCACAAAGGACAAACACTGTGTGATTCCACCTATGTTAGTATGTAGAGTAGTCAAATCCAGAGACGGAAAGTCGAGGCTGGTTTCCAGGGGCTGGGGAAAGGGAAATGGGGAGTAAGTTTTTTTTAAAAAAAATAAATTTATTTATTTATTTTTGGCTGCATTGGGTCCTGGGTGCTGCGTGCAGGCTTTCTCTAGTTGCGGCGAGCGGGGGCTACTCTTCGTTGTGGTGCGCGGGCTTCTCATTGCAGTGGCTTCTCTTGCTGCAGAGCACGGGCTCTAGGCGCGTGGACTTCAGTAGTTGTGGCACGTGGGCTCAGTAGTTGTGGCATGTGGGCTCTAGAGCATAGGCTCAGTAGTTGTGGCATGTGGGCTTAGCTGCTCCGCGGCATGTGGGATCTTCCCGGACCGGGGCACGAACCCGTGTCCCCTGCATTGGCAGGCGGACTTTCAACCACTGCGCCACCAGAGAAGTCCCGGGAGTTAGTTTTTAATGAGGACAGATTGTAAGTTTTGCAGGATGGAAAGACTTCTGGAGAGGTTGGAGGTGATGGTTGCACAACACTGGGAATGTACTTAATGCTACAGTGTCTCAAACTGTATACTTTCAATGGTTAAGGTGATAAATTTTGTTATGTGTATTTTACCACAATCTAAAAAAATAAAAAATAAATGAATCTGTGTATGATGATCCTTATCTCTGGGTGAAGTTTCCAGTAACTTTGTTTTGCTTATCTTCTAAATTCCCAAGCGGGAACATATATTTCTTACCTGGCTTTAAAACTATGAGCTAAAAATATGTCTCTGCATATAAAAAAGGATAAAATAATAGAGAAAAACAGCTTGTAGGTTTATGGGATTATGGGTGATTTGTCTCTTCATTTCCCAAAATGCCCTCAAAAGCAAGGAGACTCACGGAAACAGGAGGGCGTTGATGAAATTCAATATTTTATCGAGTTGTAGCCCAGTCAAAAAAACACCGTACTCTTATTAAGTAAGGTTAATGGAAATAAACATTAGTGTTGGACTTATAGTAATTTGCTAAGCTTATAATAACCAAGAGTAAACTGTAATAACTTTTGAGTTAGTAACAAAGCTTCTTTCGGGGCAACTTCTCCCCTTTTCCTATTCTCCAGGGTACATACAGATGGGTCCTTTGCTTCTTACCTGGGTGCATGCATCAGAGCTGCCAGGAGAGTGCCGGCGGCCGGACCCCGATCAGCACCTCTAGAGGAAGCGCCCTCCCCAGGGTTGCAGATTCAAGCTTGGCTTTTGTCATCCCTGCCAGGCGCCCCCGGAGGCCACCCAGCCCAGTTTCAGCCCCTCGAGCAAAAAACGTATGTCTCTACGGGGTCCCCCAGATTCAAAGTAAGGTTTATCTTTTCCTTGTAGCCCCATTTTACGTTGGACTGGCTCAAACCTACCTTCCAGGTTTGGTGAAATCTGCCCAGCTGATGACATGGGGATCAAAATGTAGTTTTTATCTGCAGAGAGCGATATTCTTTATTTGTAGAACACTGTTGATGATGATAACCCAGACACCAAAGTGAAGGCGAGCCAGCCACTCGCGGGTTTTATGTCATGGTTTGGGCTCTGGAATCACATGGCAGGTTCATTACTGACATCTCCCCGTAGCTAAAGCAGGGTCACCCCTGCACCGCCCCCAGTGTGTGCTTATAGGGGTCCAAGAGATGAGCATGTACGGCGCCGGCACAGAGGAGTGCTGTAAAGGCAAGGGGGTCTCCAGTCCACAGGTGTCCTGTTGCCCAGGGTCACCAGTCATGAACCCAGGCAGCTAGGATTGGCTGCTTGTGAATGAACAGGTATATTAGTTTCCTGTAACAAATTACTGCAAACTTCCTGGCTGAAAACCACCGAAGTGTATTATCTTACAATCCTGGAGCTCAGACAGTCAGAGCAGCCTCCTTCTGGGGGCTCCAGGGGACGAGAACCCGTTTCCTTGCCTTTTCTGGCTTTTAGAGGCTGCTTGATTTACTCACGTCACTCTGACCTTTCCTTCTGTCCTCACGTCTCCTTCTCTGCCTCTGACCCTCCCGCTTCTCTCTCATAAGGACTCCGTGACTGTGTCAAGCCCCCCAGACAGTGCAGGACCATCTCCCGCTCTCCAGATCCTTGACCACATCCGCAAAGCCCCTCTTGCCACGTAAGGTGACCCAGTCACAGGTTTGGGGGGTCAGGATGTGGACATCTTTGAGGGGCCCTTATTCTGCTGGCCACGCCCCGCGTCCACTGGCAGGGGTACTGATGGCCAGGCGACCACAGCAGAGCATGGCTCCAGACCTTTCCTGCTGGTCCTCAGGGTCACTGACGTGCCTGTGTGGCAGGCGAGTGCCGTCAGTTTCTGAAGAATGCTGGGTAGAGAGGACAACTCAGGAAACCTGTTTTCCCTGCCCCTGAGTCTCTCCTCCGCCCTGGCCATGGTCTTCCTGGGAACAAACGGAGACAAGTCTGCCCAGATGGCCCAGAGGTGTGTACCCACCACACAGGAAGAACCAGGTATGTTTTTTCCTGTGATTTCATAGGGCTGATCTTATCACACTTTCACACCAGCTCATGAAAGCCAGTGGGGCCTGCAGGTGGCAGGAGGGGCACCGTGGTGATGAAGAAAGGGCAGCCTTGGGTGGAAAACTGAGCTGTGGAGGACAGGGCATTTCCCAGTGTCACGGGAGAAATCAAGTCACAAGTTACTTTCTCTGGACCAGAACCTCAATGTATTATATAGCAAAATTGCATCTCTGATAAGGAAGGTAAGAGTACAATTCTGTTTCACAAAAAGGCCAAGGATTTCAACCTTGTTTTATTTTAAACTTTGGCTAAAAGGGTACTTAAAAGTGAAATGCAGCTGTCCAAGTGAACTTTTTGAAAACTGGGTCATTTTTTGTGTGTGATTGTGCAATAGTGAAAGAAGAACACAACACAAACGGGGCCTTACGTCTTCTGGAATTATTTGGGGCTACATCTCATTGCTCTGAAGGGTTACGTGACCTTATGGACAAAGGAGGTAGTGGGCCCTACTTTAGGGAAGTGGTCCTTAGCGTCTTCCTGTTTCAGGTTTCTTTGACGATCTGGTGAAAGTGTCCTGGGACATTGCCATCTGTACAACGTTAATATAGTTAATATATGATCGATATGATATATGTAATTAATATGGAATATAATTAATAATAACAATAATATGGGGAGTGTGCACTCCCCCCTGAAGTGCATCCGTGGATCCCAGTCGGGCTTCCTTCCGGCTCGCTGGAGCACGTAGTCTCTGGGCTGGTATGGGATCAGGGAGGGTGGGATACAGGAACAACCTAAATTCTCGTTCTGACTTGACACGTACTCACAGTTGGGTCTGGAGAACTTCTGTAAAATTGCTGGTGAAACATTTTCATTTTTATTCATGCTCTCTCCTGTATTCCCTGGGCCGTGGTAGATTCAATCCCAAAGGCTTGTTTTTTTCTCTCTCTCTCTCTGTCTCCTGCTATCAAGCTCTCCTGGCCTGAATAAGTCTGCTACACTGGGTCTCAGCTGGGGGCCACTCTCCCCCCTTGAAGGCAAGTGGCGATCTCCGGAGTCATTTTTGGTTGTCATAATTCAGGGAAGTGCAACTGGTATCTAGTGGGCGGATGCTAACCGGCCTGGTCTCGCAGAGGCAGCAGTGAGTGGCGGCGTGAAGCGAGACCTTGATTCCCTGCCCAGGAATTGAACCTGGGGAGCCTGGATGGAAACTAGGAATCCCAGCCACCAGACCCCCTGGCTCTTGCCCCAAGTGAAAAAGGCATTTCTCACGGAGGCAAAAACTGCAAAAACAGGTACAGAGTTTATTATTAAAGACATAGCACAACAACAGGTGGGAGAGCACACAGAGAAACAGTTTGTTTAGTTAAGACAGAAGCAGGGCAGAGATGCACACGGGGAGAGGAAGGGTGTGGGCGTCCCCCCTAGCGACGAGGACCCCAGTAAAGAGGCGGTGAAGTCATTCATATAGGGTGGTCCTTCTGGGTCTCTGTTCACCTTTGGCCAATTACCTGGTTTCTTTTTCCACACCTGCCCTGCCCTGGGACCCTCCCCAGCATGTGTGCCCAACTTTTTTCCAAGATGGGATTTCAGCCCAGAGGCCTATGGGACGGCCTTAGCATCACCTATTCTGGGGTGGTGCCCCCTCCTTTTTGACCCCCAAGGAGCCTTTCTGCGCATGTGCAGTGTCTCCCTTGCCCCAAGGATGGGAATTATGTGACCTGTTGATCTATTACTCAAACAAGGGTTAGCCCCTCTCTGCTCCTGCCACGACTGCTATCTTCAGGCGTCCACAGGAGACAGAGCCTGGCTACTTACCCTGTTTCTGTTGTTACTTCCATTTTGGAGAGCAAACAGGAGGCTGATTGTAAATGTCTAAGCTGGAGCCCATCTATCTCCTGTCTCAGGAAATGCAAACAGATGGCTAGTTGTGTCTGGCCTGAAGCCCACTTTTTCCTGCCCCATGAAATGTAAACGGGAGGCCAGTGGTAAATGCCTAGCTTGGGGCCCATCTGTCTCCTTCCTCTGTCCTACAGTGCACAGGGCAGCCCCTTCAAGGAAGGGTCATCTGACCCCAAATATCAATAGTGCTGCTGTTGAGAAAGGCTGAGCTGGACAATTAAATCAACCCCCTTTTCACGTAGGAACCCACCAAGTCTTCAGCACGGAGATCTGTTTGGAGGTTGCTCTTTGGGGGTTAGCGGGCGATGCTCAAAGCCGGTGGTGGTATTTTCTGTTAACAAAGGTGGAGACGGTCACCAAGGTCCCCATCATTTCTCAATGAAGTTAACAAACGCAACACGCAGCGTTTTCTTAGAACTGCTGACTGGCTCTGTGAAGCAAGTATGTGGAGTTGCTGTCGGGAAGTAGTGTTCACACATTCCTGAAAAGGAAAACAAAGGAAGAGAAGAGAATGAAGTAATACTCTACTGCCTTAAACATGTACTTAGAGATACACATCTGCAACTACAATTTTGAATTTTAATATTGTTTCTCAACTATGTCTTCTCTCTTTTTTTTTTTATTGTTTCTGTCTCCCTGGTATCAATCCCAATATGTCCATCCTCCTGCACCCAAACCTGCATCTCCCCCTTGACTCCCTGTCACCCACCGTGCTGTAGAAGGACCACCCTGGATCCCCCCCAATCTTACCTCAGTTGTTGGGCAGGTTCCCCGCCGAGATGTCTTAAATGTGCCCCCTTCTGAGCTGCACTGCTACTGCCTGGATTCAGAGTCCCACTGTACCTTCTCCACTACCATTTTAACTGCTTCTTAACTGGTCTCTCCAGGTCCAGTCTGGTCCTCTCCTGTGTCTCATAAATCCACACTCTGACAGAATAGTCTTTCTAAATAAAAATCTCTTCATGAAACTGAAGCTTTAAGTCTGCATAGCTTCTATGAAATTCCTTAGTCCAGAGAAACCCCTCCATAAGGCAATACTTGAAGTCACCACATTTTGGCCGTGGAATACACGGGGTGGTGCTGCTGTGAGATCAGCGAGCCGACGGGGGGCTCCCGGCCCTCTGACTGGTCAGCACTGCCAAGCATTCCTCTGCGGGACTCAGACACACCCTTCATCACGGCTCTTGGTACCATCCCGTGGAGGTCACCTGCTCTGGGCTTGATCTCACTGGGGTGATGCTGGGCCCTTTGGTTGGCTGGGTCTTCCTGGACAAGCGCTGGTGATTCCAGGAATCTCCTGGTTAATTGATGTTCATTTTTGAACACCAGCCTGATCTTTCTTTCAACGTTGGGGAATATTGGGACGCAGGGAGCCTCCTGCCACCTTCTTGGTCACATGGCTCCTCCTTCCCTCCACCTCCTGTTTCCTCTACGGAAGCTAAACGATTTGAAAGCACGAGATGCGCAGAGGACGGGAGCTGACCGCCACGCACTTTACATCGGAAACCAAGGAATCGCGGGGCGCTTCTCTCTCGGTTTCAGTGTGTTGGGTACCCTTCCTGATTTGGCCCAACTTACATGTCGAGGCTCCTTCCCTGCCCCTGTGCTCTCCCCAAGCCCCTCCCTGAGAGGCATCCCCCCGAAACCTCCAGGCCGTTCGCAGAGGAGCTTCCTTGCTCCCTGTGCTCTTCAGTTACCGGGAAGAGCTCTCTTTCCGACTGAAGAGCTACAGCGTTATTTGATGATCACATCCCCCCTGAGTCCTCTCAGTCATTTAACAAATACCTTTCGGACACTGTGGTTGATGCTGTGGACACAAAAACGAGTCAAGGAGAGTTAGGCTGTCCTCAGGCTGGTCATCTCGTGCGGAAGACAGAAGATTCTCCAGAAAGTCCCTCTGGAGTTAAGTGTCTGATGGGGATTTTCATGGGGGGTATTTGGGTGTGGCTGCCACCATCTGTTTTCTCATAACATCTAGAAAGTACCTCTGAGCGTGTGTCTCAACAGACTGTGAGCCACCTCAGGTCACAGGTCACGTCCTCAGCTGGGACCCAGCCAGCGCCCGGCACATGGGAGGGGCTGAGACTCCTCTGCTCACGGAGTTAACGAGTCTTCATTATGACAGGACGCAGCCCGACTTGGGGAAGCACTCCTGGAAGAAACATGTTAAGAGGGGCAAAGAGGTCTTCAACGTTACGGAAACCTTTGCAGAATAGGGCCAGAGTCAGTGTGTGTGCTTCGTAGGCTGCTGAGAAATCCTGTCTGAGTGCCTGCGGAGTTGTGATTTGCTAACAGTACCTGTAAAGGACACAGGAAAGGCTGCCAGTGCGACGTGTCAGCCTCACTGGACATTACAAGGGAAAGAGGGACTGACCTTGGCTGTGGTCTCCCGGCGGCTGCTGCTGTGACCCAGTTACCGAGGCCTGTTCGTGTGCGCTTGCCAGATTTTCAGGCCAGCAACACAATTGTTATCTCTCTTGGGCCTGTCAGATCATGAATCAGGTACTTTGAGAAACACGTAAACCTCCTCCCTTCTGGACAGTGCTGGAAAATTCCCGAAAAATGCTTCCTTTGGGGGGGCCTTGTTTTTCCCTTATCTGGCAGGATCCTTAACATTCAACCGGATAGGGAAATACTTTTCAGATACAATCGTACTTTCTTAAAATAATAAGACGGGGAAGATTTTGACGGGAAAAATAAATAGCATTTCAAAATCTCTCCACTGTTAATCTATCGCTGAAAGGACTTCACATCCCCTATGTATCTTTTATTGGGAGGAGAGGGAGAAGAAACGAAAAGCGTTTTCATATTGAGAGTTCTGTTTTTTTGTCCTTGGTTAAATCCATCTTCTATCCCTGGGGATAGTATCTGTATGGGAGGGAAGGTTCCTCGGGTCTTGGCGCACAGAGGCTGCCCGCATCTGTGTTAGAGGAGAGAAAAGGCAGAGAGCTGAGAAGGAGAGAGGAAGCTTGCAGGAGGGGCTGCAGGCTCCAGGGCAAACTGGCTCTGCAAAACCGGAGCAGGTAGGGGTGTGGGCCGGGGAGGATGCCCGATTCATGTTTGCTGGTTCCGGGTGTAAATGAGCTCACCGCGGCTGACTTGAGGTTACCACATGTTTAACAGCTCGCCTGCAGGAACCAGGTCCAGCTCATCGCTGCACAGGACGCTGCAGCGGGCCTGCAGATTTCCCTGACCCTCCTCCTGGGATCAGAGGCACTTCCCTTATGGGAGCACGGATGAGATCTGCTGTTTAGGAGAGGCTGGGACTAGAGCTAGTGTCCAAGCAGTTGTCACTGGGAGAAGCGCTCACCTGGACTCCAGGTGGCAGGAGACGCCCAGAAGGACGGTCCTCTGGGAATGGCCTGGGAGGTCTGGGGGGCAGGGGAGGGGGGTGCCTCAAGGAGGGAACGGGGGAGAGCACAGTGGCAGGGAAGGAGCCTCGAAATGCAAGAAGAAGCCCCCTCTCTCCTTTCTTCCTTCCTCGTGGACGCGTAGAACAAGGCAGGGCTCAGACGGCTGGACGCTAACTCGCGGGCAGGCTGTTAGTTGGTGTGTGTGGGCAAACAGGGATGGCAGAAGCTGCACCCCGTCCTTCCTGTTCCGGGGATCCCCGAGGCCCTTCTCTTCCTCAGTCAGAGACCTTCGTCTGTCCTCTATCAGACCATCCTCTGACTCACAGGAATGCGTGTGACACGAATATAAATACAGCAATTGGCTATGAGAACACTTGAAATCAAAAAACATTTACAATGAGTTTAGGGCAAATCGTTCTTTTTAAAATCTCTGCTTGTCTCGGGTGTTTCCTAGCTGTTTTACTCCTGTGTCCATAGGGCAGGGAAAACTCCAGAATTGGGGCAGAGTCTTGGTGTATTTATACAAAGCAAAAGAAGTCTGTGGATTTTCTTGAACCAGAACTCAGTGCCTAAGCGCTCTGGGGCACGGGCATGAGGAGTGGGGTGAGGGTCATACGTGCGTGTGTAGGCTCACCTAAAGTTCAAGTTTTCCTTCCCAGATTAAAGCTGGAGGAGAGCTGTGCCTTGGAGTCTTTCCTCTGCAGTTCAAGAACGACTGGTGTGTTTGAGAAGGCCAAGGCCGACTTTCCTGGAATGTTCACTAGGGAGCGTCACCCAAGGTTGAGCACAGCGCTCAGTGGAGGCCAGCGAGGGAGGCAGCGCTCAGCACCTGGTGCTCGGCTTCCCTCCCTCCATCAGGTGCCGCGAAACCAGCAGCATTTCGCTCTGCGGCAGGTTCTCTTCTCCAGAAAGAGGTACCCTTGCTATCCACACACCTTCCCCTCTGCCGACCTTGCCTTAATTGAAATCAGGGACCCAATGAGTGCAGCAACTGAAATGGCCAAAAAAGTGTGTGCTCAGTGCTTTCTGAACGTTCGTGCTGAGCATCCCGCAGCTGCTGGGAGCAGCCGAGGCGTCAGAGGTGTGACGGGTGTGGCTGAAAAGGTTGTGTCTGTCTTGCAGCATCTGGGGCACCCCTGAGTGGTCCTGTCCTCCCCACATACCCTGGGAAGGCTCCCTTCCCAGGCTGTGCCCGCCGTTTTGGGGCGTCCTTGGAGCGCCTCAGTGGTCCGTAGGAGCTTATGACAAATGCAGGGTCTGGGCCTCACCCTCAATCTAATACACTTTGATGAGACGCCAGGTGAATCACAGGCACATCAAAGTCTGGCAAGCGCTGTCAGGAAGGAAGCAGCATTGTCTTCCCCTTGGTTGAAGCCCTGAGCCTCTCCGGGCGTTAGCTGCTTGGAAAAACTGTTTCCCCTGCCCCTCGCATTGAGGCCGGCTTCAGACTGTCCTTGGAATTTGTGAAATGTCCACACCTATACTTTATGGGCTGTTCCTCAAATTTGCGAAGTGTTCTCAGCAGGGAACAGCTACGGCTTCATATTGTCTGAAAGGCAGTGGCTGCCTTTACAGTGCTGGGGGGACGGGTCCCCCACTGGGAGGCATGGGAGGGGGGCTGGGCTGGAACCGGCCCCTGCTTTAGCAGGATGGGGAAGAACGGATGAGTAATGCTGTTTCATTTCCTTTCATAATCTGACATTTCTCCCCAGTTCCTTCCCTATGCTGCTCACCAGCCCCCCCAAAACACACACACTCCCAGCAGTTCTGATTTGCCCCATCTTCTTCACAGCTCAGCTTCTCCTTTCTGTAGAGACACGGAGCCAAGTAAGTAAGCAGAGGATGAACTGCTTAATCTTATTTACATGTGATGTATTTATTGTCTTTCATGTCCTGTAGGACTTTTAAAATATATAACACTTTATGCCACTTTTAAATGAATCATTGGGAATTCATGTCATGCTGGGTCCTGTAATCACAGGTTTTCTAGCTCAACTTTTTGTCCAAGACCTTATGGAGATGGAGAAAGGGAAAGGCGGGAACTAGAACCACGTGATTAGAACATAAGCAATGATCTTAAAGCATTGTTAATGTGTGATAACTGACATACATTCAAAACACTGAAACCCTGAAGTTTGTAACCCCTTCATATTCTGGAATGATGCTGGAATCAGAAGACAGGAGTGATACCTAAAAGGATAATATGCAAAGCGATATTTTAGCCTTGTGCATGATTTTATGTTTTCAATGTACTACATACGTATAGAACTGTTCAAGTTGTTATTTCCAATATTTATATTAGAAAAAATATAGACACTTGATAATTTTCACCAGCTTTTAAAATAACACTTGTACTTACTGTATTGTAATAGATTTCACTTTTAACAGAAAAAAAGAAAGAAAGAAAGATATCATCCTGTCAACATGCTTCTGGTGGCTGGGGCCTCTGGCCGCCGGCCTGGGGTGAGGCTGACACAGGAGGCATGGGAGGAGTGTGGGCCCTGATGACCCTGAACCACTGAGACCCGCTGGAAGCCTGACCCCCTCGGAGGCCCCGGCCGAGCCCCTCTGACTCCGTATCTGTTCTGCCACTCGGCTTACAAGCCAGCACCACAGCCCAAGCCCGGCGGTGGGCAAGGGCTCGGACCCCAGGGACGCTGGCCTCTGTAAGTGGGCTCGGGTCCGCTGATGAGCGGCGGGCCCTGGAGGACAGGAGTCCTCCGTCCTGGCTGAATCGGCCCCGCTACAAAGAGCCCCAGGCCCTCCGCACCTACAGCAGAAGCGCGCCTCTGCACCTGTGTCCACTTCATGCAAGTGTAAGAACCCAGGGGTCCGGGTCCTCTTCGCCCCTCTGCACGCGCCCCTGGTGTCCCTTCTCACTGGACACAGAGCCACCGGCAGCCGCGCTTTCCCTTTCAGAACCTCGCCTGCCTCTGCCGCCGTCCCTGTCCCCGCCCCCGTCCCAGCGGTCGGGGTCCCGGCGGAACCGTGCGTCCCGGCGGTGCGGGGCTGGACGGGGCTGGGCGGGGCGCGGGGCGGGCGGGGCGGGGCGGGGCGCGGGGCGGGCGGGGCACGGCCGCCCGCGGCGCCAGTTCCCGGCCGCGCCCCGCCCCGCCCGCGGAGCCGGGAAGTCCTGGGCGGTGGGCGGCACTGGGCGCTGCAGCGGCGGGGTCTGCGCCTCGGGCGGTCGGGGTCCCGCGGAGCAGAGGAGGCAGGTGGGCCCGCGCGCGCGTGGGGGCCCCTCCCGCAGAGCGGGCGGGGCGGCCTGTTTACCGGAGCGCTGGCTGTGCGGCTCGGGCCGGGGCGCGCGTCCGGGGCGCAGGGTCTGGGAGAGTCGCGCAGGGTGGGGACTCAGACGCCGCCTGAGGCCGTGATGCTTGCGTGGAGAGGGAAGGGTGAGCGCCCTTAACCGGAGTCGGGCAAACAGTGCTTTCGGAGGCTCACACGTGGCTTGGAGGGGCTGCAGGGGTTCCAGAGGCCGGGGCAGGAGGCTGGGTCGTTTAGGGCAAGTGCTCTTTGAGCTGATCCCAGGGGCCGTGGGCGGGTTAAGAGCTGCGTGGAGGGCCAGGACGACGCCTTCCTCTGCGCAGAGTGTATGTGGGGAGAGGTGGGGGACCCGTTCTGTCCTGAGGCTCTCAACCGGCGGCGCGGAGGCAGCAGGCAAGGCTTGGTGGTGACGCGTGTGATGGATGAAGGGGGCCTGAGGCCATTGGTTGGGTGAGAGAGGGTCTCATTTCCAAGGTGGGCCGGAGAAATGTGGGCTGGGGGACGATGGCCGTGCCTCGTTCAGTTTCAGATGTGCCCCCAGTTTCAGACGACCTGCCCACCAGCGCAAACACCGCCGACCTCCCTGCTTCACAGACACAGCCTCCCCGTTCTCGCTGGCTGTACCCCGTCACCCCGACTGTCCTTTCCTGGACCCCCCCCTTCCTCCTCGCCTTTCCACTCCGATGTCTCCCAGGCACTCGTTTCCCCTGTCATGCTCAGCCTACTCTGGAGGCTTTGGGTGGGAGGAATGAGGGAAGCTTCCAAATCCGTGTTTCTGAGTCAAAAACAAAAAAAACAGAACAAAACAATGCACACTGTCTCGGCCCCATTTCCAGTGACCAAGAGTCACCGGAGGTCTGGAGAACAGGAAGGGCAGGCGCTCTGAGCTGGGTTATGGGTTATGGGATAATGCTTGGCCAGAGGGAGCCGAGGGCCGTCCCCAGACTGAGCAGCCACTGTAGGTGAAAGATGTTTGCCTCACAGCCCATTTTATACCCGTTTCCAGGCTGTCTGGATACAATTCGGCATCTCATACATTTTTCAAGTATCAGCTGGCACATGGGGAGACCATGGCCTGAGTCACAACTGAAAATCTCACGAGGAGTCTTCACGTCTGCAAGAAGAGACGTGGTGGGCTTCCATGGTGGCGCAGTGGTTGAGAGCCCGCCTGCCGATGCGGGGGACGCGGGTTCGTACCCCGGTCCGGGAAGATCCCACATGCCGCGGAGCGGCTGGGCCCGTGAACCATGGCCGCTGAGCCCGCGCGTCCAGAGCCTGTGCTCCGCGGTGGGAGAGGCCACAACAGCGAGAGGCCCGCGTACCGCAAAAGAATAGACGTGGTGTGTGGGGACCAGGCAGAGTACCTACCAGTTTTTCATCTGGGGTTTCCTCCCCTTCCTCCTCCCTGACCCTGTCCTCCTCTTCAGATGGGAAAGGATTGGACTTCACTGCTCCCAGGAGCCGTGTGTGCGCGTGCGTGCGTGCGTGCGTGTGTGTGTGCGTGCGTGCGTGTGTGTGTGCGCGCGCGCGCGCGCGCGTGCGCTAGTGCACCTGTGAGTGATTTCTGTTGATTTTCCCAAGGCTCTCGAGCTGGCTTGACCTGCTGCCAGCACCACACTTTGCTAATTACCTTAATATTGGACTTATTTTTTGGATGGAGAGCAACAATAAGTGGATCTTCCTCCATAAAATATTTTTGAGCTTTAAAATGAAAAAAAAGTACAATTCTAAAATTGCCATGTGTTAGGTCAACAGCATTCAGGGTTTATGGAGGTGGCCTCCTTCCTCTTCGCTCTCTGGCTCCAGACCCAGCATCTTTTCTGGAGGCTTCCAGAAGTTCATCAATGCACTCACGCTGTCCATGGCTGGTGACTTCCCCTTCGAGCCATTCGTTGTGGCTGCCTGTGCCGAGTGGAATGTTTGCCCTGGACGTAGCTTTGGGGCATTTGACCACATGAGATGACTAGTCTCTCCAGCCCATCCCTCATTTCCTGTTTGTCTTGTTCTCCCACCTGGAGCAGAGTTTTCCTTGAGTGACCGGGAAGTGGTTCACATCACTGACTTTGCAGATGTCCCGATGTCACCACCCGCGTGTGTGATTTCTCTGTATACCAATCCAAACTCAGCAAATTTGAAAAAAGAATGTTTGGTTCTAGACTAATCATCAAGGATGTTCCAATAAGCCCTATCATGGTTGATTCATCATGCTTTGTATTCTCTACTTTTCCCTGAAGGTAAAATTCCAGAGTTGTTGTCGGGTAACTCAGTTGATGCACAGACCAGGCTGGTCCTCCACGTGTTCAGCGTCCTGGGAGCTCTCAGAAGCCATCACTTAGGAATTTTCATGGAGCGTGATCGATTATTAATTTGTAGCCCCCCTCCCCTCCCTGGAGCCTGGGGGATGGGACTGAAAGTTCAAGCATCTCATCATGGTTGGGCCTTTCTGGAGAGCAGCCCCACCCTGCAGCCATCTGGGAGCCACCAGGATTGGCCTCCTTAGAACAAGTGATGCTCCTGCCACCCAGGAAGTGCCAAGGGATTTAGGAGCTCTGTGTCGGGATCTGGGGGATGGGCAGAGACCAATACATATTTCTTATTATATCACAGCATTTATTGTATATATGGCCAAATTGGTGAACTCTTAGTCATTTAAGAGTTTTCAATACATTCTCTTGGGTTTTCTGCTCTGTGGTTATGCAAGAGGCAAATGACCTTAAGAGGGAGCACATCCTTCTCATACACTCCTGGTTCCTGTTTTTAGAATTTGTTTTTTGTTTTGTTTTGTCTTGGTCTTTTTTGCACTATCCAGGAATTCTGAGACAGAGTGTGCAATCACCATAAGAATCCTTGTGCTGCCCTTTGTTATAATTTAGAGCTTGGTAATTCCCAGTGCCCATCAGACTATGAAGAAGTGTGGTATAAATTCGGCTTTTTGGAGGGAAGTTAACAAGACTTTTTGGAAGTCTTTCAATTTCAGATGAATGTTCCAGCACTCTCACTTTTAGATTATCTGTTGTACAGAAGCATTTGCACACATGCTCAGATATGTTCCAGGTTCTTTTCTTCAGCATTATTTAAAAAATTCAGATCTACAGGGGTTTTAAGTTATTATTTTTAATTGTGGTAAAAACACACATAATATAAAATTTATTATCTTAATCATTTCTAAGTATACAGTTAACATTATTTTTTAATAGCAAAAAAGGAAAGAAAAAGAAAGGAAGAAAGAAGGGGAGGGGGAAGGAGGAAGGGTAGGAGAGGAAAGGAATACAATGAAATGGAATTAATCCAATTTTAATTTTTTTCTCCATAGGAGAAGAATGTAATTCATTTATATGATGGAATATGATGCAGGAAATTAAAAAAAAATGTGATTGGTCTATATGTCACCGAGACAAGCTTGCTCAGCTCGCCGCACAACAGCAAGATGAGGTGTTGAAGCAAGGAATAAGACCTTATTCGGAAAGCTGGCAGACTGAGAAGACAGCAGATGAGTGTCTCCGTCTTATGTGGTCTGGATGCCAGTTCCTTTTATAGCACAGAGAGGGGGAGGAGATGAGGAAGTAAAGTAAAAAGGCCATACGTTTTGCAAATATCTCCTGGAATGGCCAGCCTCGGGGAGGGGATGTGTTAATTTCTTCTTTCTTGCAGCCATTCACAAGTGGACAGGGGCCGGATGTTTCGCTGAACAAAGGCACTTTGGTTTAACATTCAGGCAGAGGGGCAGGATTCCCAGAGGCAGGGGAAGAGTAGCTCCCCGCTCGCCACAGGTGCCGTCCGCAGTTTCACTGTACTGGGCGTACGTACTTAAACATGCATGGCTTAATCTTTGAGACAAGCCTATGCTACAGGCAGGATCGACCAAGTAGAGAGAAAAAGATAAATGTTTCAATTCTGCTTATGAAGGTATAATTTACCAAATTCCTCTAAGTTATAATTAGTTTAAGGGGAAGGTTCTCCTTACACCTGGAAAACAGATTGAAACCAGTCATTTTTCAGATAGAAACTATAAAAATTATAACCATATTCACCAGTTTACTCAGTCCTATGTAACTAATCCTTTTTTAAAAACAGCTTTAAGAAGCCATCAGTTTTCCCATTAGAATTTTTCAATTTCTTACCCAGTTCAGCATTATTGTCTGAAAGCCAGAAACTTATATTTACCCAAAGGTCCCTTCTATAAAACGTCTTGAAGAGGAAACATTTTTGCAAAGGCGTCAGAGTGAAACCATAACTGTCTATAATGACGAAAGACTTAAAGCACGTTTAAATCTGGTTACAATGCAACTGACAAAGTAACTTGGTTACTGCTGTGACATGCAACACTTTTCAGACAATAGCTAGAATTATGACTGATAACATTTTACCAGGACATATCAGATTTTAGGAAGTCCATATAATCCCTAGAATACCTCTACCATTTGCCATACAATATAACCTAAGAAGATTTATGACTTATTTGACAACACTTCCCATGTAATTCAACATACCAAGTGAACCTAATTAGTTCATATCTCTCTTTGGGGTGTTTCAGGGGTCCTTTGAACCACTTTGTTTTAATATTCAGGCAGAGGAGCAGGGTTCCCCGAGGCAGGCCATTACGTATAGACAGTATCCTTTTGGTGAACAAAAGCAACGGGAAGCAAAGGTTAAAGTAAAAGAAACAGATCCAACATGTAGTCAGAGTCGGCTCTTCCCTGTATGTGTATGCAGTTCCTGAAAAAGATCATGAAAACAAATTAAGTGAAAAATGTATTTTGCGGGCTTCCCTGGTGGCGCAGTGGTTGAGAGTCCGCCTGCCGATGCAGGGGACACAGGTTCGTGCCCCGGTCCGGGAAGATCCCACATGCCGCAGAGTGGCTAGGCCCGTGAGCCATGACCACTGAGCCTGCACATCCGGAGCCTGTGCTCCACAACGGGAGAGGCCACAACAGTGAGAGGCCCACATACGGCAAAAAAAAAAAAAAAAAAAAAATGTATTTTGCAGTACAATGTGTATAGTATGATGTCATTTTTGTGAACAAAACCCTGTATGTGTACATGTGAATTTATATATGTGAATCCATAAGAAAAAGTTTAAGGGGCTACATCTTTACTGCACAGTGGTTATCTCTGGGATAGATTGGAGTAGGGGGTATAGGAGGAAAACTTACATTGTTTTACTCTCTATATGTCCATTTATTTAAATTTTTAACTAAGAAAATATAATTCTGGGGACTTCCCTGGTGGCGCAGTGGTTGCGAATCTGCCTGCCAATGCAGGGGACGAGCCCTGGTCTGGGAAGATCCCACATGCTGCAGAGCAACTAAGCCCGTACGCCACAATTACTGAGCCTGCGCTATAGAGCCCACGAGCCACAACTACTGAGCCCACGTGCCACAACTAGTGAAGCCCTTGCACCTAGAGCCCACGCTCCACAACAAGAGAAGCTACCTCAATGAGAAGCCCACGCACCGCAACGAAGAGTAGCTCCCACTCACCACAACTAGAGAGCCCGTGCGCAGCAACGAAGACCCAACGCAGCCAAAATAAATAAATTTTAAAAATTAAATTAAAATTTAAAAAACGAAAATATAATTCTGTAATCTGCACATAATTTAAACAAGATCTCCAGAATACAACCATTTGTGTAATACTGAGTGACAAGGTACTGAAATTGAAATAAAAGCTACATAAATGGTTTTAAAAATATCCTTTTATCCTTGGTTTTTATAAGAGTTTTTAACAAGAATGCCAGTCAAACATTGACCTTTCTCTTTTCATGAGTAAGGTTTATTTCCATTTTTTCCTTATTTTTCAGAGCCGTTTCTCATTCCCTGGTCTGTGAACTGACTTCATATCCTTCACCCATATATTCCCTAGGGTTACGTGCATGAGTAGGGGCATTTTATATGTGAACGAAATTCACCTTTTGTCTAGGAAATGAGTTTTCAGTATGTCCCTAGTTTGTCTTTTATTTTACATGGTGTTTTCACCATGTTAAAAATTTTTAAAGTTCATACGTTGTTAAATGTATCAGTCTCTTAGTTTCCAGGTTTTGTGAATGCTTAGAAAGTCTCCTTTCCTCCAATATTTTAATGATTTGTTTTCAAGTTAAAACTTTGATCCATCTGGGAATTAATGTGGATAAAGTGTGAGGTCGGTACCCACCTTTCCCTGCAGACTGCAGCCTGGCCACAAGAGGCGTCCATAGAGCACCTGTGTACACGGTCTCTTTGCACTGCCCGCTCGAGCTGCACAAATGGTCGCCACCGCCCTCCTTGTTCCTAGATTCAAGAGGCTCCTGATTCCTGGGCAACATTCGCTACTGTTGGTGACTTCCTCCTCCCAGGGCTCCCGATCGTCCTTGCGCCTTCCTACCACATCCTGCTTGGTCTCACGTCAGGCGCCATCCTCTGTCCAGCCTTCCAGTGCTCCTGCTGCTCACAGGGCTGGCCTGGCCCTCTCCCAGCCGCCCCATTCCGAGCTGACGTGCTTCACGTCTCTGGTCTACCTGCCCGCCCAGAGCTGACGCGTTGAGCTCAGGTCTCTCTCCTGAGCTCCCACATCTCCAGGTGCCCACTTCCTCCTCCATTTGGACACCCTGACAAGCGCTTCTGTGTCAGTTCATGCAAAGGGGACATCATCGCCTAGGTTCCCAACCCTCTTTTGTTTTCAGCTCTGGGACCGTAAGATCCACGAGAGCAGCAGTGGGGTTCACGCCATCAAGTCTGCATCCCGGGCACTGGTGCCTGGTGTTCCTCGTTAGATACCAACTGGAGTGACCTGAAGGCTACCAGGCCAGAGGCAGGGCACCTTCTCCCCTCTGTCACCCCGGCTGCAGATTTTGAGGCTGCAGACAGGCTGCCGTCCTTGCTCGGCAGGCGGACTCCTGCAGCGGCCTCCCCTCTCGTCCTCCTTTTCTTCAACCCATTCTCCCGATTGGCAGGGAGGTCTTGCCCACAGTAAATCTGGGTAATTCCAGCTGCTACAGCCTAAGCCCGCAGCCTCTATAGCTAACCACAGTAGAAACTATCTCTCGCCCACTGTAAAGTCATGGAAGTGTTATTCAGGTGGTGGTTCGGAGACCTAGATTCCGGCACAGTCAGCACCCACCTTCCAAGGACGCTGCAGAATAAGGAGCATGCAGGGCGGTGCGTGGAAACGGCATCACATCCACTGCTCCTGCCAGTGAGACTCAACCTCACGTCCACACCTGACCGCAGAGGGGAGCCTAGAACATGTGGTCCTGCTGTGCGCCCAGGTAGAACACCTGAGACTTGAGATGAGCTTGGGTGGTTTCCCTTTGCCTTTAGGATAAAGATTAACAAGGTGTGTCATGAACTGAGTTGTCCTCCCCCCAAAGTTATATGTCAAAGTCCTCACCCCCAGGAGCTCAGATGAGACTGTATTGGGACATAGGGTCTCTAAGGAGGTAATTAAGGTTAAATGAGGTCATGGGGTGGGGCCCTAATCCGATAGGACTGGTGCCCTTATAAGAAGAGGAAGAGATACCGTGGCACACATGCACAGAGGAAAGGCCACATGAGGACACAGTGAGAAGGCGGCTGTCTGCAAGCCAAGGAGAGAGGCCTCAGGAGGAACCAACCCTGCTGAGACCTGGATCTCAGACTTCCAGACCTGAACTGTGAGAAGTAAATTTCTGTTGTTTACGCCCCAGCCTGTGGTCCTTGGTTATGGCAGCCCCACAAAGCAATACAAGGCGCTTCCTAATTTAGCCACTCTCCTCCCCATCCTTCGCCATTCCTCTGAGGACAGCTCTTGACTCCATCCCAACTGAACTAGTCATAGTTTCCTGACTATCCCATGCTCTGTCTTTCCTCTGGGGCTCTGCACTTTCCACTTTCTACCCTTTCCCTTTCCACCCCCCCTCCCTCCACCAGGCTCCCCAGCTCCGCCCCTGGCATCACTGGCTGAGCCTCACTAAGCCCTGAGGGTTAAATGCTCCCCCTGTGTGTTTAATTCTTTGAAGCTGAAGCGTTCGCGACACTGGATTCCAATGAACTATTGTATCTCCAGAGCCCACCACCAGCACCAGCTGTATAATTTATGAGGCCTGGTGCAAAATGCAGTTGAGAGGCCCCTGGCTTGAATTTCAGGACAGGACAGCCGGACCCGGACCAAGGGTGGGTCCTTCTGAGTGCGGGGCCTTTTGCAAATACACAAGGTCATCTGCTTGCGAAGCTGGCCCTGCCTGGAGAGCTCTCATCTCACAAGCCAAGGACACGCTCTAGGTTTTGTAACACTTGAGCATTCCAACTTTCTAATTTTTGGCTAAAAAGGGAAAGAGAAACCACATTTTTTTCCTGATTCGTGTCACAACAGGATGTTAGAGTGGAAATCTTTCTGTTTCAGTTTTGCTTGAAACACCAACATACAAGTTGTTAAAGGCAAAAACAAAGAGTCATATAAATATTCACCTATATTTTTCTTCAGAGTTTTTATAATTTTATTTTTTGTTATTAATCCATTTTGGAATTTATTTCAAACTAACATATGAGAAACCAAATTTTTAAGGTAATAGGTTTTTTGTGTTTATTAAAAATAGTAAGAGGTTTTCTGTGTTTATTAAAAATAGTGAAGATATTAGTTACTTCAGTTTTATTGAACAAAGACATGGTAGGATTTCCCCCAAATACCCTGTGTATGTAGCTCTGTCTTGAGGAACAAGTCGACTTGCGTGACCGGAGCAGGGAGCCCACAAAGTGCTCCAAATGTCCTTTTATTCATTAACCACAAATGATTCACACAAATATGTGAACATAACACTTTTATGATAGCTTATGCCCAAGGCGCCTCTGTACATATTCAGATCGGATGTTCTAATCGTCGATTTATTCATGGTTGATTACTCATGAAGAGAGCAAGTTTCAGTCCACCAAATATTAACCCTGCTGCTTGGTCTCTTCCTACTTTTGTCACGTGATCTTTCCCCAAATGTAGGACTCTCCCAGACAGAGTCAACCCATCTCTCCGCTAAGACAGGAAGAGACCCAGTGGAGCTGAGTAAAAAGCTTTCCTTGGTGAACCATCACTGTCCTTGGAAGCTAAAGGGCAGCACAACAAACTGTGTTTTTCTTTCTTTGAAAGGTACTGTCTGTTGATAGAGGTGAAGGTTTCCAGTCATTTCTTACTGACGTTAGGAAACCGGGAACTGAGAACTTGCTTAGAATGGCTCACAGGTTTTTGGAGAGAAGACGTATGACTGATTTCCTCTCAGTAAGTCTTGCCTAAAGAGATCACGACTAATAAGAAAAAACAGCTGTGAACTTAGCAACGCTATGAGTAGGCAGGAGTAAAGACCCTTGAGAACCTCCAGGTTGGTTCTCCAACCAATTCTCCAACACCAAGTGTCCAAATCTTCAACTCAACTTTGTACTAACTACCCAGCGTTAGCTCAGCTCTCACAAGTTAAAGGGCTCAGCCCCACGAGACTGCCCCCGGAGGGGTAACTCCAGCTGCTAACGGGGTGCCCAGGATGCCTGTATTTCCACCCCGCTTCCTACAAACTCAGCGTTCCCACAGCCCACCCTACATTTGATAATTGGCGAGAATGACAAACGCAGGAAGGCACCCTACGTACAATCACTGGTTTGTTACAAAGAATATAACTGCATAGCCAAGGTATGGGGGAGGGGCACACAGCTTCCTAACCTCTCGGGGCACCACCCTCCCAGAACCTCCATGTGTTCACCAACCTGGAGTCCCCCGGACCCCACCGTTGAGGGTTTTATGTGAGCATAATGGATTCATCATCGGCCATGTGATGGAACTCGGTCTCCAGCCCCTTTTCCTTCCGCAGAGGTCTGTGGGTGGACCTGAAACTTCCAACCCTCCAATCACCCTGGTTTTAGGAGCTCTGTGCCAGGGACTGGGAACAAAGACCAAATGCATGATTTTTTATTATATCACAAACCTCAGCGAAAATAACCTCTTCGGGAGCCTGGAAAAGGGTGGGGTGACTAGTGAGGAGTCCAGCACTAAGGGAGCTCCACGCTGGATGTCAAAGGCAAAGCACATGACAGAATCCCACCTTTAAGGACCGTGAATCCAGCCACAAAACAAAAGTGACCACAGGGCCACGGTGGCTGTCCCTATGTCCCCTGGTGTAGCGGCCAGTCATGCCACGGTCTCCATCCTCTTTACGGCGTGGTCCTGTATGGACGACAGTCTGCGACAGTCAGTCGGAAATGCACTATCTCGTCAGCATGATTTTTAGGATTTTCATTTCTCAGAAAAGTTATCAACCCTTTAAGGATCAGAAAGATTGTTTTAAGACTGGTCTTTCCCCTAGAGGCCTTTAAGGGGTCTTGCCAGGGGGCTTCCCTGGTGGCGCATTGGTTAAGAATACACCTGCCAATGCAGGCGACACGGGTTCGAGCCCTGTTCTGGGAAGATCCCACATGCCGCGGAGCGACTAAGCCCGTGCGCCACAATTACTGAGCCCGCAAGCCACAACTACTGAAGCCCACACGGCTAGAGCCCATGCTCCGCAACAAGAGAAGCCACCGCAATGAGAAGCCCGCGCACCGCAAGGAAGAGTAGCCCCGGCTCCCCGCAACTAGAGAAAGCCTGTGCACAGCAACGAAGACCCAACGCAGCCATAAATAAATAAATAAAAGGGTTTTGCCAGATATTTGATCCAGACGAGCCGGAGGCGTCCACATAACACATACATGCCTGGGAGGCAGAAAGGGCTGCAGGGAGAGATTTAATTCTTCTGTTGTTCTTACGATTTCCGTGGACACTTCTGCCACGCACAAATTGGTGAGATCGTTACATAAGGGAAAGCGCTCTATTTTTAATTATTCTGGGAGACAAAAAAGAAAAAAAAGCGTTACAGCAATAATCATCAGCAAATGCATTTCCGCTCGGTTCTCTCTGCACTGATCTGCGGAGCAGTGACACGCCCCATTGTGCAGTAACGTGCGCCTAGAAGCCAAACACTGCCTCGTGCTTGAGGCAGTTTCCTCTTTCTTTTTTTTTTTAAATTGAGTTACAGCTGATTTACAACGTTGTGTTAGTTTCTGGTGTTCAGTCATACGTATTCTTTTTCATAATAGGTTACTACAGGACATTGAATATGGTTCCCTGTGTACAGTAGTACATTGTTGTTTATCTATTTTTTATACAGTAGTGTATATTTGCTAAACCCTCCTTTTTTTTTTTTTTTTTTTTTTTTTTTTGCTGTACGCGGGCCTCTCACTGATGTGGCCTCTCCCGTTGCGGAGCACAGGCTCTGGACGCGCAGGCTCAGCGGCCATGGCTCACGGGTCCAGCCGCTCCCCGGCATGTGGGATCCTCCCGGACCGGGGCACGAACCCGTGTCCCCTGCATCGGAAGGCGGACTCTCAGCCACTGCGCCACCAGGGAAGCCCAATCCCTCCTTTTTGAAAGCTTAATTTAACGAACCCTTTGAATGTTGACTTTGGCCCAGATGCTGGGGATGTAAAAATGAAAATAAATAAATAAATAAAAAATAAAAGAAATTTGCCCCAGTATGATCTCACATTACGAGTGGCAATGACTCCTGCTTCTAACACTCCTTCCGTAGGGGCTGTGAGAAGCTTCCTTACTCTGTGTCCTGTGGGGATCAAGGTAGGACCCTCCTCCCACGGGTCCTGTAGAGAAGATTAACTACGTCTATGCATCTCTGGCCCCGAGGGCAATGCCTGGGACAGGATAGGGCCCGGTGAGGTCTCCGGAGTCTAAGCCCAGACACCCTGCCTTCCACGAGGGTCCTCACTGCCACCCCAGTCCCACACGAGTGCCTTTTCCTCCCAATCCCGCTGTATTCCTCTACACCTGCCGTGGCACAGTTCTCATCATTCTGTCCCGAAAAGCTTTCTTCCTAAAGCCAGGTGCAGGGACTCTCTCACCGTCCCCAACCTGCCCGTTTATTTTATAGACATTTCTCTATTTCATGAACTATTTAATGTGGTTCTTTGTTCATCCCTAACTTCTTTTTAAAAGGATTACAATTTGCCTCTTGCAGAGACAACGGCCCAAACTCCAACTTGTTAATACTTTCAAACACCCTGTGAAAATGCAGGGATCAGGGTTTCATGGCAGCGGCCAACGTATGTTAATTTGCCTTCCAGGCATAGCGACCATAACACAGTTTGAGAAGGTGGCCCTCAGCTCATGGTGTGTTCCTCTGTGTATTATCCCAGCATGCGTGGTTTAATATTACTTAGACCTATTCTCTTTCTTTTTTTAAAAAAAAGACAAAATGTAGAGGTATTGCCTGCCAAGTCAGTTGATTTATTGACAAAACGGGTCCTCAGTAATGCTATATACTTCAAAGGAAAGCAGTTCAAGCAGTTTGATAAAAAGTATATTGGGGAAAAGCTTTTTAAGTTAGCAAGACAAGGCTATGCCTACCTGTGCAGGAACTGTCTTGAGACATTGCGATCCTGTTACGGGCTGAATGGTGTCCCTTCCAATCCTGTGGGGATCAAGGTAGGTGCGCTGGTTTCTGATTGCGGTGGCTTCCCTTGTTGCGGAGCACGTGCTGTAGGCACGTGGGCTCAGAAGTTGTGGCCCATGGGGTTAGTTGCTCTGCGGCATGTGGGATCTCCCCAGACCAGGGCTCGAACCTGTGTCTCCTGCATTGCCAGGCGGATTATTAACCACTGCACCACCAGGGAAGCACCCTCATTTCTCTTTTAACTATAGTAAATACAGCACTTGGTATACAAAAATTACTTTTTAAGTTTAAAATGTTTCCATGCTCATGGACTATTATAAATTTTGTTTATGTTTAGAGACTGAATCTCTAATAAAAGAGCTTGTTATCTAGAGTGCACTCCAACATGGAGATAATGTGCTCCTAATAATCCCATTGAACATACTTACAAAACACCACTGTGAGACCTCAACCCCACCAAGCTTCAAGTTGATCAAAAGTATAATAATTCACTTATTTAATTTCTTAAACTGAATCGGAAAACAAGCGAATTCAAAATTACTTTTGAAGAGAGGAAAAAAAATCAAGATTTTTGTGAATGTTCTCGGTGTCCAATAATCAGCAATTTGAAGGTGGGGACAAGTCTGAGAGGAGCTCACGTCCACTTTCAGGCTGTGTGAGCAGGATGAATAATTCGATCATGAGGAAACCCCTTAGAGACCGACACTCCGCTTATGCTTGTAGGGCGAGCCAGCCAGGAGGACTTGGAGGGAAGCAGTGTTGGTGGCATCCACACATTCCCCTGAGGGGAGGGGGTGAAGAGGTGGTGCCTCTAGGACTTCAGGTTGGAAGAAAGGGGTGCCCGCTGTGTGTTCACGGGGTGACGCTCTCCTTGTGGCCCTAGACTGGTCCGCTGACGAGGGACGGGGTGGGTGTGCTCACTCTCACGTGTGTCCTATTTAGAATCAGATTCACCTTGAACGACTCTGTCCTTATAGCTCCTTCTTTCGTTAATTCACCTTGTTTTGAGCATCTGATTTTTGCTTTTTCCAGTTCCTTTTCTAGAAGTCTATTTTGCTCTGGGGAGCACAGCCAGGAGTGCTCAGCTTTTCACATGGTGACCTGGTGTTTCAGACGACCCGGACTCAAGGCTGGCAGTTCTTCAAGACGAGTCTAGGTCTTCATACTCTTATAAGAATGCTAAATTCATTAGTCTGTACCATCACTGAATGCAACAAGTGCGTGGCAAGCTTGTCTCCCCTGTAACCTGTTTTATCCGACTAGAAACTTCTGAACAAAATCAAGAGGACTGTAAAATTCCAGCTACTACTGCACAGCACTCCCAACCCTGGGGGACACTCAGGGGACAGGGTCTGTCCTCACGTCTTCAGGCCACCCTGCCAGGGCTGGCCAAGCCCCTTAAGGACCAGCCTTCGCCCCGATTCCTGCACGCTGTTGTCATGGCTGCATCTGCCACACAGCATTCCGGCCGGGGACCAGCCTCCTGTATGTCACAGGAGGTCGTGGAGAGGACGTGACCACTGGTTGACCATCGAGCTGGACCCGGGCAATGGGAGGCTCCTCACTCCCTCCCGTCTTTGGGATGTACATCTGCCCACAGTTCCTGCACTAGGAGCCTCTTCAACGACTTCTCAACTTGACTTTGCAACTATAATTACAACAACTTACCAGGCATTTTGAGCTATGTTAATCTGGCAGATGACTTGACATTACTTCTTTTGCTTTATTGTGAAATACAATGCACAGGTCATAAGGTTAATTGAACAGTTAATTATAAAGCATGCACCGTGTGACCCAGGTCAAGACAGCAAGTCTGCCGTGCACAGGAACCTGCCTCTGCTCCATGTGACTCCCCCTGGTCACAGCCCCTTCCTCTTGTCTCCCCACAGGTAACAACTCTTCTAACTTTGCGAAAATTTCCTTGCTTTTCTCTGTGGTTTTACCCTTCTGCTCTATTCCTAAGCAGTAGTTTGCTTCAGCCTGATTTTGAGATTTCCATAAATGAACTAAAGTTGAAACGTCGTCTTCTGAATCCGGCTTCTCTTGCTCAACTTATGATTTGTAGCTTCATCCATGCTGTGAATGCAGCAACAATGTGTCCATGTTCGTTACTATATAGTATTCCATTGGATGGATATATCACAATTTATGTCCCCATTCTGCTGTTGCTGATTTTTGGGGCTCACCGAGAAAGGTACCTCCAGCATTCCTATAGATGTCGGGATGTAAAATGGGAATGCGCTTCTCTAGGAGAAGGTTGCTGGGTCAACATTCTTAAACAACTGAACGTGAATAATGATTACCAAACTATTTTGCAAAGTACTTTTCCCAGTTTGTAATCCCCCCAGGGGTGAGAGAAGCCCAGTGGGTCTGCGTTCTTGGCAACACTTTGAATTGCAGAATTTTCAAAGTTTTTGGCAATGTGAGTGGGAGAGATCTCATTATGTTTTAAGCTTGTAAGTTTGTATTTAACACCTTTTTTGCATGTATAAGCCATTTCGATTTCCTCTTTTAAAGTGTTTATTCAAATTGTTTGCTTGGGGTTTTTTAATGTGTTTTTAATGTGCTTTGTAAAAGTTATACACAAACACGATAACCGTCTGTCCATTGTATGCCTTTCAATTCTCTTTCGGTTGTGTGGCTTGTCTTTTTAACTGTCTTAATGTTGTCTTGGGAATAAAGAGAAATGATTATTTTTAAAGTAGTAGATGTATTAGTCACTCCCTTTATAGTAAATGCTTTCTTTTTCTTCTTTAAAAAGTTCTTCCCTACCCCAAACTCATGGAAAATTCGCCTACATTTTCTTCTAAAATTTATTTCATTTTATTTTTCATATTGCTGTCATAGATCTTAAATACCCTTGGCATTGATTTTTAGGTACAGTGTGAGGTAAGGAATATTTTCCTTCCTTTCTTTCTTTCCCTCTTTCTTCCTTCCTTCCTTCCTTTCTTTTTCTTTCTTTCTTTCTTTTTTTCTGTCTGTCTTTCTTTCTTTCTTTCTCTCTTTCTTTCTTTCCTCCCTCCATCCCTCCTTCCCTCCCTCCCTCCCTCCTTCCTTCTCTCTCTCTCCTCATCTTTCCTTCTTTAATTTTTTTCATATATTCAATTGCTGCTACCTTTTGAAAGTATTCTATCGTCTCCCCACTGATGCCTCGTCACCCGTCATGCGTCAAATGTCAGTACCTGCAAAGATCTGTTTCAGCCTGCCTAGCTTCACACACACGCAAGTGCACACACACACACAAACGCACACCCTTTCTTTGGAATAGTTATTGGGATTGGGATTGATTCAAAAAATCAGTCAGAGAAAAAGGACTATCATTACAATATTGAGTTCCACTCAATGAACGCGATATATTCATTCCGTTAGATTTTTAAACATTTCTTTTAATAATGTTAAATTTTTTTTGTATAGAGGTTTTGCATATATTTTATTAGCTATATTTCCAGGTACTTGATTTTTTTGATGCTATTTTAAGTGGTACTTTTCTTTTAATTTCATTTTCTGTTTGTTGCTAGAAATACTGGTATTTAGTCATTATCTTGCTAAACATGAGTAGTGAATCTAAGTACAGAGTTGGATAAAGTGATTAGTGCACTCATGCCAATGGTCATATAGAGAACACTGCCCGTAATGGATTTAGGATGTATCTGAACACAAGGGGTATTTACACAAATTGACCATATACTGGGTCATTAAGCAAGTGTCAAAACACTTCTCACCATTGAAGTAATATAGAGATCATGTTCCCTAACCACAATACAATTACCCTTGAGGTCAGTAACAGAAGGACGATTAGTTCTCAAACATCTGTTGGTGCCGGTCTGGCGTTTTCTCCTTGCCATGGATTCTACGAACCTACCTGTGGATCTTTGAAAAATTTATTCGGCACCACCTTTGCCATTGGGCGCCTTGAACCAAGGACTGACGTGTCCCCACATGAGAGAGTAGACAGGACGCTTCTTACCTGGACTGGGGGGTTTGAGTGTGGCTGGGTGTAGGAGAACAGGAAGGGCAGGGGCTCACTAGGTCCTCTGAGTCCCTCGGGCACACCCAGCACAGTTAGGGGAGTGGAGATGCTGGGTGGCAGAGGGCCCCGACCAGCTTCAAGCTGACTAATCCTGGTCGGAGGGTAGGGGTGGGAGGGGAAAGACAGGAAATGATTACCGATGCTCAGTGTGTTTTCTTGCTACTTTGTACTGATTTCTGTTAACGTATAACATACATGCAGCAAAGCACACAAGTTATGTGTACAAGTCAGTGCATTATCCCCAAATCCATACCCCTGCGTGACCACCCGTCAAGACATGGCAGGTAGGCAGCCTCCCAGAAGCCCTCCTCTGCCCAAGCCACTCCCACTCACAGCCCTTGTGTTAGGAATGAACTGGGGATTTGCTCTAATCCGGCCTCCCAAGGCAGCTGACGTGGACGTGAGTGTCATGAAGGAGGTTTATAGGCACAGATCTCCAGTGACAGGAGTCACACGATGACACGCCACATTGCGTGGGACCTGGGAGGCACCCAGGTGGGCCAGCAAGCGGAGGAGGAGAGGGCAGAGGTGGTGGGGCCTTTACCGGGGCCTTTATTTGGGCTCTTGCAGGAAGGAACAGGCAGGACACGGTAGGTGCACTAGGTGAGCTTGGGGCTGGACTGCATAGTTTGGGTCATTTTGGTGGGCTCGGGCTGCGCGGGTGGGCTCTAGCTGCCTGGTGCTGGGGTGGGTTAGGGCCGGTGGGACTTTGATGAAGGGGAGAATTGAGAGTGAGGGCACTGAGCTCCTTGGTTTGTGTGTCAAGGTGCGCTTGCAGCGGAGTCGTTCCCCATCTCTGGGAACCCACCGGCCCTGGGCTCGCAGTCTCTCCAGGATCAAGGTCCCAGATGCCAAGCATCAAGGACAATGTAGTCAGCGCAATCCGCCTTCCTCCCAAGGGTGCCCTTCTCTCCTGACCTCTAACCCCACGGGCTGGTTCTGCGCTTCTGAACTCTGTGTAACTCACACCGCTGCGTGCGCGTTTTCCTTTCACGGTGCGCTTGGAGATGCAGCCAAGTTGCTGTGCGTTGCCGCGGTTTGTTCATTTCTGCTGTTGTACGCTGTTCTGCTGTATGACTTGTCCATTCTTCTGCTTGGACCTGACTCAAATCCCGCTGCGATGAACATGCTCGCGCATGTCTCTGGGTGCCCGCCCTCACGTGCATTCATTCGGTTGGGTTTGTCCCAGGGGACGAAATCGCTGATCTAGCCAGGGTACCACACCTTCGAGCTGAGCAGATACGCCCAACATTGCCCACACGGGCCGTGCCATCCTGCATGTCCGAGAATCTCTGTGTGACCTCGGTCAGGGGCCGTTTACACTCTGAAGCCGCAAGAGCGCACAGAGTGGTTACTCTGCCTCGACCTTGCACAGCACGCGGATTGATGGATGATTGGTGTATAAAGTCCCTTCTGTCCGAACCTTACACAGTACATGTATTGACTTAGGAAGCGGTTTCATTTCATATTTGACTCAGGTTACTAACTGCAGGTGAGTACAAATACAAAACGTCAGGAGAAAGAAAGAAAATTCAGAACCCGTGTTTCCTTGGTTTACGTGTCTGGGATTTTAATTTTACAGCGCAGCCTCTTTCTCTCGGCTTCCTCACACAGCCCTCTTGCTAGAAGCTGATGAGGGGTCTCTAGCTCTCTGAGACATGGTGGAGACGTTAGCGGTTTTATCAAACCACTCAACTTAACTATGACTGGCTTTCAATAAATGTTGGTTTCTTTATTCCAATCAGCTGTGAAGCACAATACAATCTCAGTTATTAAGATATAGTTTAAAAAAACTATAGAGAGTATTTTTATCTCTCATTACTGGGTCTTCTCTGGCCCTTATAAACAAATTCTCAGAGTCAAAAAGATCTACAAACCCATTTACATTGTATTATCCATACTAATTGAAAAATAGGATTTTTCCTTTGTCCCCTTTTCATGTTGAGATTTGCAAAAAAGCACGGGAGAAGTTTCAAGAATGCAGAATTATTACATACCCTCAAGTACTATCAATTTTGATGACATTCCATATGCAGGCATTTAAAGGGGGGAAGAAAAGACCTCACAGAAACAGCTACTGCTTTTCTTCTTCATCGATAGTCATTCTACTTTAACATTACGTATAGGGGAAAAAGTGGTCAGTTTACATTTTAGTATAATGGGTGAGAGATACTTTATTCGCACGGATGGGCGATCTCATGGTGTGCCTCGGTATGTGCGTTGACCCAGCCTGCTGGGCTCAGCACTTGCCAGGGGAGTCTTGGGGCTGGACTCATGGCTTCCTGAGGGACACAGACATCAAGGATGCTGTTTGGAACTGATTCTATCTCACCCTAGAGGCCCCTCCCCCCCCACACACCCCCAGCCCCCAGCAAGCCGGAGTTTGGAGTGTTTGGATAAGATTCCAAAGAGGCTGGTTTGCCCTCTAAGAGCCGGCACCTTGTCATCTCGGTCATTCACACCTTAGTAGGAAATAGCCCATCAGGTCCTTTCCGGAGAGCTGAGTTTGCCTGGAACTCAGAGAGGTGCTGGGCCCCCAGGAGCGCGCTGCCTGGAGCCGCGCTGGCCCGTCCTGTGCCCCGCCCAGCCGCAGCCCCAAATCCTAGGCGGTGCATCATCCTGGGGCGGGGCCGCCCCGCCCACCCGCGCCGCCCCGCCTTCCGGGGACACTCCCTTCCGCCTATAAGGGCCGCGCTCTGCGCTCTGCCCAGACCACGCACCTCGCCCAGACAGCCCAGCAGCGGGTAAGGCCGGGTAGCGATCTGGGCCGGGCGGGAGAGGCTCCGATCCGCGAGCACCCCTCGGGGTCCCGCGTCCGGTGGTCACCCCGCGCCGCCGTGCGCTCCGCGGGGTGCCCGCGTCCGGTGGTCACCGCGCCCCGTCGTGCGCCCCGCGGGGTCCCCGCGTCCGGTGGGCACCCCGCCCCGCCGTGCGCCTCGCGGGGTCCCTGAGCCCGGTGGTTACCGCCACCTGCCCTGCGCCCCACCCGGGGTCCCCGGCGCTGCGTCCCGGGAGACCAAACCGGGCGGCCTGCGGCAGACGGAGGTCGTTCCCTGGGGCCTGAAGGCGGAAGCGGAAGCCGAAGCCGGAGTCCAGAATGTTTCTCTCTCTGTGACGGTTTCCAGGCAGCCCCGGCGGAGCGGCTTCTCCTTTCTGCGGCTGGAGGCAGGGAAGGGAGGCCAGTGCGATCCTAGAGATTATTTATCAGCAGCAACAGTAATAATTCAACTTAGCACTTACACGCTGGGCAGCCAGCACGACTGTTCCTCTTCCTCGATTGTATGTGGGCTGAGAGTCGAGGTCAGGTGGGGAGAGTGCTTGGCTGAGCTGAGCGCAAGGCCAGGTGCTTCACCTGCAGCCCCTCCGTGCCCGCGGGAGTGACAGAGGATACTTGTCACCTTCTCCTTGTCGGGCTGCCCTACCTGACCCCGGGGCCTGTGTTGGCTTCCCACTCTCAGATCCTTCACCAGCTGTGAGACTGGGGACCTCTCTAAACACCAGCAAGTGAATCTCAAAAACGAGGATACTTCTGTCTCTTTTGCGGGAATTTGCTTTAATGAGTAGCAGGTAGCTATGACTTTCTAATAGAAACATTCTTTTTCAGGTAAAAGTGGGCAGTGGATTCATGGCTCAAATGAATCAGAGACTTGAACGGAGGGTGGGAAGTGTGCGCTCCCACGTGTGGTAGGGAAGGGCCCAGATGCACCTGTCTGCACGGCCAGGGCCCTTTAGGACACGGAGTCCTGATCCCGTGTCACTGCTGAAGCCTTGGCCAGTCGCCCCAAGCTCCCACAGTTGTGCACATGGAGTGTTCTTGCCCTCCGCGAGAGAGAGACAGAGAGAGACAGAGAGGGAGAGAGAAAGTACAAGTTCGTTGCAGGGTATTTCAAGGTGGCTGGCGTGAGTTGAGGAGGAGATGGGGAAGTGGCGTTGCCGATTGGCTGGTGTGGCAGGGGGCAGCTCAGGGCTCTGCTCTGTGTTGCAGCCTCACCATGGAGCAGTTGAGCGCGGCAAACACCCGCTTCGCCTTGGACCTGTTCCGCGCCCTGAACAAGAGCGATCCTGCCGGCAACATCTTCATCTCCCCCTTCAGCATTTCATCAGCGCTGGCCATGGTCTTTCTGGGGACCAGAGGCAATACCGCAGCGCAGATGTCCAAGGTGAGCAGAAACTAGCTCTCCCAGGTGGTGCCTACCGCACAGACCGTACCAGAAAGTTGTGCCTTTGAGCTCTTGCAGCGCGTTTGTACAAAACTGTGTTTCGGTGTTCAGCATTGTGTGTTATATTATACATTATACTTCATGAAGTCAGACTTTCAGAAAAAGCCCCAGGAAAAATCCACTGGGATGCAGGCTGTCATTCATGACCCAGTCTTTACTGAGCACTTGCGATGTGCCAGGCTCTGCTTTTAGTGGGACTGAGGACGGAGCAGGAAGAAAGCCGACAACCCCCTGCCGTGGGCTGCTTCCGTTCCCGCAAGGAGTCTGCAGGGCTTTCCTGTAAGCCACGCCCTCCCCCGCCCAGGACTGTCCAGTTTCCGCTTTGCCTGTGATACTCAGCGACTCCCGTAATGTCGGCTGTGTCTTGATACTTTTGAGCATAATGACACCTAGTCGAGAAGTCAAGGGGACACGAGAGCCTGTGAGTCCGTGTTCCTACCCCTGGGCCTGGCACCAGGTGTGCCCTGGTGGGCTGTGACCCCTGTTCCCGTGTGAGCAGTAGGGCCCTGCAGGGAGAGGGGGCGGGGATGCTGAGGGTCCTGCCTGTCCTTGGTGGGTGTGGAGGGCACCTGTGTGCGGGGCGTGCTTTATGCTGAGTGGGGAACTCTGGCTTTCCTTGAAAAGAGGGGTGAAAGTGAAGGTCTTTCTAACACACGGGTCACAGATTACGCTGCACTTAGAGCCAGGGAAGGTCCAGCCCGGATTCACGTTTATGGGCCTGTTCCAGCTGCAAAGCTGCTATTTCTGTACTTTAGGAAAAACCAACCTTTTTCATCACTGCAGATACAAAAGCGTTTGAAAGTTTTTAAAAATCCACTTTAAAAAGAACCCCGGTTCTAGTCATTGTTAGTCGTCCCCTGCAAGGTAAGCTGAGCTTGTGTTTTGAGGCTTTCCAGGAACTTTATAAGCTCAGAAAAGAACAGTCTTAAGTTTTTACCCCCGTTTCCAGTAAAGAGATCCGTCACAGCACCCCCACGCACATTCCACATCTCAGTGAGTAAGTGGCCTTTGTACACGGTGGCGGTTCTTCCTTGTGCCTTAAAAGCAAGGAACCAGCCCAGGCCTCATAAAACCAGAAAGGGCCTCTAGATGTAACTGATGTATGGGAATTCAACTTTGCCCCATGTTAAGTTTAAGGAAATTATTTTTAAGTAAGTGAGTTACTGATGCCAGTACTGCAAGGAAAAAAAATAAAAACCTCTCAATCTGTACCATCTCTGTGTTCTTACATAGCTGATGATTCTTATCTTTACTGTTTATTTCTGAGAACTTTCAGTAAAATTATATTTTTATAGCATATACATATGAACTTATCACTTCTGATTTTTGGGGAAAAAAGCAGACTTGTGTAAATATTTAGCTTGTTAACCACTCCTATTTGTGGAACTCTAATTATACCAAAAAAGTGATGGGAAAACGGTTTCCAATGTCCGTATTATGTTTCACCAAGACATACATTTTGAATTTTCTATTACTTGTTCTCCAATGAAAAATGGAATATGAAGATGGCTGGGGATCATCGATAATTAGTAATATTAATTTCAATTGATGGAAGCAAATGCCAAGGAACCAGCTTATAATTTCAAAAGAAATGGTTATAGAAATAATGTGTTCTTTCTTTTAGGCTCTCTATTTCAAAGGGGTTGAAGAGATTCATTCGGGATTTCAGAGTTTGAATGCTGATATCAACAAACATGGAGCTCCCTACATTCTGAAACTTGCTAACAGGTTATATGGAGAGAAAAGCTATGATTTCCTCCCTGTAAGTACTTTGCTCTTCATGTTCCAAAACTCACTAGACAATGCAGACTCTTTTCCAGCACAATCAAGTCACAGAAGTCAGCTTTAAGTTTTATAAACATTCAGCAAAATCATCCAGAATGAAAACACGACAGACAGTTTTCCCAGAAATGGATGTGATTTCATTTTCTAGTCTCCACAGTGAAAAGATTGACCCTGGCTGTTTTGCTAAAGCAAGAGTGAATTCCATGATTCACTTTCAAGTACAATCAGTATTTGCTTGTTTATGAAAATGTTAGTCAAGGGGTAGAAAAGAATTGGTAAATTTTGTTTTATTTTATTTGGGCTGTGCCGCGTGGCATGTGGGATCTTAGTTCCCTGACCAGGGGTTGAACCCCTGCCCCCTGCAGTGGAAGCACAGAGTCTTAACCACGGGAGCGCCAGGGAAGTCCCCAGGAGTTGATAAATTTTATACAACACTGAAACTACTCAACTGTACACTTAAAAGTGCTTAAGGACGTCAATGGAATGCTGTGTGTTTTTCACTATACTAAAAAATGTAGAAGGGTTAGAATTTTTTTGTTACAATGAAATATGCCTTTTGGGACAATTTCTGTTGCTTTTAAGGATTTTACAAAACCATTTCTGTATGGAGTAGGAGTTACTCACATTTCCTTTTTCTTTCCTTAAACAGGAGTTCTTAGCTTCAACTCAGAAAATGTACGGTGCTGAACTGGCCAGTGTGGATTTTCTGCAGGCCGCCGAAGACGCAAGGAAGACCATAAACGAGTGGGTCAGAGGGCAGACGGAAGGTGAGCGAGGGCAGCCCTGATCGTACACACTGATGCTTCCTTTCGTCCACCCGCCTGGACCTTGCAGGTGACTCCCTCTCCCCTTCCCTAGCTCCTCAGCCTGACCCTGGGGTCCACCTTGCACTGCCCAACTGCCCAGGGCCAGACAGGGCCAGGCCTTCCTTTCTTCTTTCTTCCTTCTTTCCTTCCTTCCTTCCTTTCTTTTTTCTTTCTTTCCTTCCTTCCTTCCGTTTTAAATAAATTTGTTTATTTTATATATTTATTTTTGGCTGCGTTGGGTCTTCGTTGCTGCGCGCAGGCTTTCTCTACTTGAGGTGAGTGGGGGCTACTCTTCGTTGAGGTGCGTGGGCTTCTCATTGCGGTGGCTTCTCTTGTTGCAGAGCACGGGCTCTAGGCGGGCGAGCTCAGTAGTTGTGGCGCACGGGCTTAGTTGCTCCGTGGCATGTGGGATCTTTCCGGACCAGGGCTCGAACCCTTAGTCCCCTGCATTGGCAGGCGGATTCTTAACCACTGCACCACGGAGGGATGTCCCCAGAGAGCTTTCAAATGTAGGAATTCCTCAAAGTGGAAATGTAAACATGATTTAACTGAAGATGCTAAATGTTTTCTACCCATAAGTTCCCCAAACTACATTTTAAAATGAAAACTAACATTGAACGAAGACTGAAAGAGATGAAAATCTTGTGAATCAATATTTACAAGCTACTGTGGTCATAAATACTTTTCGCCAACATCTTGTCTAAGACACCAGGGTCGGGAGGTGGGGCTGCGTCTCCTCAGGCTCTCTTTCTGGTTTGTGTTACTGTCGTAGTCACGGAACGGTTGAGGCACCCACAGGACACCTGTGTTCCTTCCATCAGGGACTGTCACGGCCATGCCACATCATGAGTGGGGCCTGTGTTTCAGGGGAGGAACTGTCCTACCTTTTGAATATTTGTTAAAAGCTTTCCTGTGAGAGTCAGGCATCTAACTTGGAAGATTTGAAGAAGGGAGCTATTTATTAGTGACAAAACATTTTGGTTAAGAAATTGTTCTTTTCCTGAAAAAGAATGGCCAGTCACAAAATGAGGCCACTACTCATCCCACGTTCCAGAAAAGACGAGTTTTCCTGGTTTTAGCCTTTAAACAATTGACTTGTTTTGAAGCATCGGCCCTTTGGGGGCAGATTGTGTCCCCCTGATCTGCCCCTCGAGCTGGTTTATTTAAAGTAGAAGCACCCCGGGGGCTTGGCTGACTTAGTACCATGTTAAAGGAAATTAAATAGAAGGAAGAATTTGAGTGGCATTTCACTGCTAAGCAAAGGTCAGTTCAAATGTGGAATTCTGATAGGTGGATTTTTAAAAAGCTAACTTTGTCTTTTTAGGGAAAATTCCAGAGCTGTTGGCCTCAGGTGGGGTTGATAGCACGACTAAGCTGGTGCTGGTGAATGCCATCTATTTCAAGGGAAACTGGCAGGAGAAATTCATGATGGAGGCCACAGAAGATGCAGCTTTCAGACTGAATAAGGTGAGGGCAGGTGACCTTCTAGATGACTGTGCACTCTAAAGCCACGCTGAGAACAATGTTAGTGATCTGTGTCTTAATTGTTTAGAAAGACACAAAACTAGTGAAAATGATGTATCAGAAGAAGAGGTTTCCGCTTGGCTACATCGAGGACCTTAAGTGCCGGGTGCTGGAACTGCCCTACGAGGGAAAGGACCTCAGCATGGTCATCCTGCTGCCGGATGACATCCTGGACGAGTCCACGGGGCTGAGGAAGGTGCGCCTCCCCACCCCGAGTGATGCGCGGACCCTGTGTGTGTGTGTGTGTGTGTGTGTGTGTGTGTGTCAGGTATAGGGGCTTGTTCTTTGTTTAGTGGGGTGACCCGGTGTTCCTTCCCAGTTTCCCATCACTCCTTTGTAAATTAGCCCATCCACGTGTGCCAGTGCGAAGCTCCACATTTATTTATTTATGTTTATAGAGACTTTTATTATTGAGGTATAATGACATGTAACATTATGTTAGTTTCAGGAGTACAACATAATGATTCTATAACTGCATATGATGTGAAAGGGTTACCATAATAAGTCTAGTTAACATCCATCACCACACAGTTATAATTTTTTTTCTTGTGATGAGAACTTTTTTTTTCCTGTGCATATAATTTTATTTTATTTATTTTTTTATTGTACGTTTTTTAATATCATTATTGCAGTATAATTGCTTCATGTTGTGTTAGTTGCTGCTGTATAACAAAGTGAATCAGCTATACGTATACATATATCCCCATATCTCCTCCCTCTTGCGTCTCCCTTCCACCCTCCGTATCCCACCCCTCTACGTGGTCACAAAGCACCGAGCTGATCTCCCTGTGCTATGCAGCTGCTTCCCACTTGCTATCTAGTTTACGTTTGGTAGCGTATATGCCACGCTACCAAATGCCAGTCTCTCACTTCATCCCAGCTTACCCTTCCCCCTCCCCGAGTCCTCAGGTCCCTTCTCTAGTAGGTCTGCGTCTTTATTCCTGCCCTGCCCCTAGGTTCATCAGTACTGCTTTTTTAGATTCCATACATACGCCTTAGCATACGGTATTTGTGTTTCTCTCTCTGACTTATTTCACTCTGTATGACAGACTCTAGGTCCATGCACCTCATTACAGATAACTCAGTTTCGTTCCTTTTTATGGAAGCCCCACATTTAAATGTTCAGCTACTATCGGTGCACAACGTGGCGGGAACATCTAAGGTACAGACCGAGTGGAACGCTGGCCAGGGGCAGCTCGTGGAGACTCACTTAGATGAGCTTTGGAGGCCCGTGCCATAAATGGGGACTGTTTCATTAAAACAATTTTTTTAAATGAAAAACCCTCGACCATTATAGTTTCGCCATGTGCTGTAAAATCTGGTCGTTCTCACCCCAGTTCACGTAGGTTGTGCATTAAATGTCCAACTGCTACATGACAGGAAAAGATCCACGTGCCCCGTTAGTCTGAGAGATAAGCCCGCTGCCTAACCTGAACTTTGTCTGCGGTTTCTCTTATTGTAATTTAAAGGCAATCGTATCTCTTGCCAGGGCCAGGAAGAGGCAAAACTGTGAAGAGTGAGGTTTTGCTTCAGTGTCTCTGGCCTGTTGTGTGCTTTTCCCCTCCCCCACCCCTGACCAAACTTGCTGTTGGATGGTGTTTATATTAGCCATTTGCAGCTCTAGAGCATAAGTTAAAACCACTGTGTTCCTTCTTTCAATTGTATTTGCATACTTGTCCGTTCCTGATTATCAAAAAGAAAGTCTGGAATGACCAGCACCAGTAGAAAAGTGGAATGTGCGTCTGTTCCAGTGCAGTAGCAGTGATAATAGTAATGACAGTAGCTGATCTTACACAGCACTTGTGTAGGGTGACTCATTCAGCACTTACAGCGCTCCAAGTATGTGCTACTGTTATCCCATTTTAGATGAGGAACTAGGTCCATTTCTGTGTTTACCAATGAGCTACATCTATCAGAGATAACTTCCGCTGTGTGAGGTTCCCAGATAAACAGTGATCACTGGGGTTCAGAATAAACAGAATGAAATAATGGAAGAAAGCTTTAAAATACCCTCTTGCATCACGCGACCAATTAGGGCAATTTTAGCCAAGACGGCCCGTGACCCATGTGGCAGGGGCCTGGTGAGTCCTGGGTGGATGGGCCCTTGGTGGCTGGGAACGCAGCTCTGTTCATTATCACCAATAGCCAGAAAGAAATGAAATCCTCCAAATGGAATCTCTGTTGGTACAAAACATGAAGGAAGCTAGGGAGCCCGTTCATTCAAACAATGCTTCATTAACTTCCTTCTATAAAATGATTTCAGCTCTTGTTTTTGCCCATTCCGAATCCAGATTGAGCAACAGCTGACTTTGGAAAAGCTGCGTGAGTGGACCAGACCCGAGAATCTGGATCTCCTTGAGGTCAATGTCCAGCTGCCCAGGTTTAAGCTGGAGGAGAGCTACGAGCTCAGCACTCTGCTGGCCTCCCTGGGTATGCAGGATCTCTTCAGTAGCAAGGCTGACCTGTCCGGCATATCAGGAGCCGGAGGCCTCTCTGTATCGAAGGTGGTCCACAAGTCCTTCGTGGAGGTGAACGAGGAGGGCACAGAGGCGGCGGCTGCCACCTCGGTCGCCGTCAGCTACTGCATGCTGTTGACAGAGGAGTATTTCACCGCCGACCACCCGTTCATTTTCTTCATTCGGCACAATCCGTCCACTAACATCCTGTTCCTCGGCAGACTTTCCTCCCCATAGAGACTAGAAATACAAGGTCAGGCTTGGAGCAGTTTACCTGCCCTTTCAATGGTGACCATTTTCATAGATCTTTACCAGTATAACTGCTATCCAAAAATGAATCTTTAATCTCCTTTGTAAGCTCAGTCCTGTTGGCTGGTTACACCCATTAACTTGGCATGGGTATCTGTTCTTCTTTGTTTTTTTTTTCTGCGGTACGCGGGCCTCTCACTGTTGCGGCCTCTCCTGTTGCGGAGCATAGGCTCCGGACGCGCAGGCTCAGCGGCCATGGCTCACGGGCCCAGCCGCTCCCCGGCATGTGGGATCTTCCCGGACCGGGGCACGAACCCACGTCCCCTGCATCGGCAGGCGGACCCCCAACCACTGCGCCACCAGGGAAGCCCTCTTCTTTTTTTATGCTAAAAATATCCAGTGATTTCTTTTGAATGCATCAAGTTAAAAAAGCAAAGAAAAAATCAGATGTGTAGATTCTTGACAACGTAGAAATCTATGAAGTTGCTATACTTTCCTGAGAGCCGGGGGGAACACGGTCACTCTGTCATCTGTTTTATAGATAGACCTTTGGAAGCCGTAATATAGAGATACCCTGATTGTTGAAGGGCGGCTTAAAAACAGATATTCAATTGAAATACCGCAGAGCGCAGCAGTTAAGGGTCTGCGTTATGAAGACAGACTTGCCTTGGCAATGTCTCTGAGCCTGTGTTCTGCAGGATTTGTATCCCATTACAGCCCTCCAGGTGTCAAACTATCAAAGAGCCACCTGGTGATAACCTAACCCCTCCTTTTTTTCTGTTCTCCCTTTTCCTTCCTGATATGAGTTGGTGTGGGATCACAAGGAATCAAGCAGTAGGTGTCTCACCATGAAAGATGCCAAGAAATGACAAAAAGAAAAATTTCGTAGGAGATACTATTAAGCGAAGAGGTGGCGCAGAGATCTCATTGTTAACCGGCTTCTGCCATGTTTTCTGATAAAGGCTCTTGACGTCCATAGTATGGTAATGGTACGGCTTTATGCAACGCTGTGGTGGGAGATGGGGTGAGGCTGCACTCTGATTAATATAACCCTTCGTTAATGCACTCCTTGGAAGGGGGTGTGAAATGCTGCACCTCTGTGCTCCCATAAAGCTGGTGGGCTGGTTAATAAAGTTTCCTAAGATGCTGCAAACCAGACTGACCTCAGTCGTCTTCTTGTTTCTCCCTGATCTCAGACAAGCCAAGACTGCAAAAGGGGGTTCTTGGCCTGACCAGCGATCACGTCTGTCCTGATAGGGAGTGACTCCACAGCACAAAACAAAATTTCAGCAAATCTCATGTTGGCAAGCATTTCTTCCTTCTTTTTTCCTTAAGATACTTACTAGCACCTGCTATGTCCCAGGTCGTTTTAGCTACAGGGACAACAAGAAAAGCCACAGTCACTGCCTTCTGCTACGCTTTTTTTGTTGTTGTTTGTTTTGTTTGCAGCATGCGGGCCTCTCACCGTTGTGGCCTCTCCCATTGCGGAGCACAGGCTCCGGACACGCAGGCTCAGCGGCCATGGCTCACGGGCCCAGCCGCTCCGCGGCACGTGGGATCTTCCCGGACCGGGGCACGAACCTGTGTCCCCTGCATCGGCAGGCGGACTCTCAACCACTGCGCCACCAGGGAAGCCCTCCTCATCCTAAAATCTACTCAGTGATTTAGACTAAATCGTGTTAATTGAGTTACATGGGCTCCAAGCCCATCTGCTCAATCCTCCTTCTTGTATTTGAGGGAAGAGGCCCATGGACTACCAGTCAGTTGTTGAAATCAGAAAAACTAGTAAATTCAAGAGCAGAGACTAGATGCAATTCTTTCTTTCTTTCTTTTTTTTGGCCTCCCTGCATGCAGCAAATGGAATCTTGGCTCTCCACGCAGGGATTGAACCTGGGCCCTCAGCCGTGAGCGTGCGGAGGCCAAACCACTGGGCCACCAGGGAAGTCCCCCAGTTCATACTTTACGTGGAAAACGTCTGCTTCTCATAATGGTGAAGTAGGTAACTCAAACCTCTTAAGACCAACTGAAAAAGCAACCAAACAAAATTAGCATCAGCCCATAGGAGGAAGGTTGACATGATCATCACAAATTACTGGGCCAAGATCCAGGAGAAACAGGTACAGTTGGAAATCACTTTTGCCCCATGTGCATTTCCCAATCCAAAAGAGATAAACGAGGTGTGAAGCAGGGATTCTGGCAATGTTCTAGGCTAGGCAGGCTGAGTTTGGATCTGTCAGGAGCAGGGGCCCCGTTATACTTCCTGTGCTTTCGTTTGACACCCTACAGGTATGAGTGAACCGTTTCGGAATGCAGCCCTGCTATAAGTTGTCGGACAGCCTGGAAAATTCCAGCCCCTAGAATTGGATTACATTCATCCTGGTTTGCTAAAACCCAGAGGCATATGGCAGAAGCAAACAAAAATCATCTCTGGGGAAAGATTACCCATAAACCTCAAATTATTTTTTATAATCAGCTTTTCTTATACAACACCCAGCATACAAAGATAACTGAATGGGTGAAGAGCCATGACAATGTATATTAAAACCAGCAAAAAAAGATAAAAAGCAAAAAAACAGTACCCCCCTCCAAAAAAAACCCCCCAGATAATAGAAACAGAAGTACTGGGGGCTCCAAATATTAGAATCATCACACACAAATTATAAAACAACACGGTTTTCTATGATCAAGATTACAAAAGACAAGGTTAAACATTTCAGCAGAAAACTGGAAACCTAAAAGAGACACTGCCATCTTTGAATAAAAATGAAATAGAAATTCCAGGGCTCAAATAGACAGTAATGGATGAAGAACTAAATAGATAAGATTTATTAGCAAATTAGATATAGCAAAAGAGAGAAACTGAATTGTCATGGTCAGGAGAAATCATAATTTCTTCCGGAAAGAAAAAATAAATAAAATCCAGAAAGACGAAAGGATGGAAAAGTACAAAAGGGAAGATAAAAAACTCCAATGAGTCAGTAAGAAGACACTCCACAGGAAAAGAGAAAAAAAGAGACAGCGTGGGGCAGAATAATGGTCAAAGAGCTAACAATCAACATGAGGGTTCCAAACTGATACGACATCAATTCACAGATTCTCCAAGTCCCGCTCGAGCCCCAAGCAGGATACTACAGAGAAGCACATCTCTAGATGCGTCCAGTGAAAACAGCAGAAAACCAAAGACTAAGAGATGATCAGAAAACAAAACAACCAAAGGAAAAGGACAAAGTACCATCACAGGAGCAGTGGTTAGAAAGATAGCGCATGCATCAACAGACATGATGAAAGCCAGAAGATCACAGAACGATTCTTTTAATATGTTGGCGAAAATAACACCAGAAAACCCTGCCAACCTAGAATTATTCCACACCCAGTAAAAATATCCCTCAAGATTTTTTCAGACAAACAAAAACTGAGAGTTCACCACCAGCAGACTCAAAAACAATTCTAGAGTATATTCTTTATGGAGAAGGAATGTCAGAGTTATAGGAAAGAATAAAGAGGAAGGAAAAAACTGTAAATATGGTAAATTTAAACAAATATTGACAATATTAAACAACAGTAATAATGTCTATAGACCTTCAAATATATACAGAATTAAAATATAGCATAGCAGTTGGGGAAGAAAATGGATGTAAAAGTCCAAATGTCCTTGCATAGTCTGGGAAGAGAATAAAAGTATAAGTACAATTACATTAGATTTTGTTAAGTCAAGGATGCATGTTGTGCTGTCTAAGGTCACCACTAGAAGAACAGCAAACGGGTTTATAATTTCCCAAATAAACCAGAGAGGAAAAAAGGAATAACAACAAATACACAACCAATCCAGAAGGAGGAAAGAAAACAGAGAAAGAGATACACAGAACAGGCATGACAAAGAGCAAGATGGTATATTAAACTCCAAATAATTAAAAATGGAAGTTGACTAAATGTTCTAGTTAAAAGACACAGATGGTTAGGCAGGGTTGAAAACATACTAGATGGTGTCTGCAGGACATATATCTATAACATAAAAATAGGATTTGAAAGGAAAAGAATGGAACAGAATATCATGCAAATGCTAACCATAAAAGTAGAGGTAGCTAAAAATACTAGGCAAAGTAGTTTCTCTTATTCCAGAGATAAAGACAGACGTTTCATAATGGTAAAAAGATTCAGCTCACTAGGGGAACATAACAATTCTAAATTTGCATGCACCCAACACCACGCCCTCAAAGTGAAACTAGCAAAAATAGAAAGAAATAAATGAGAAATCGGTCTGCAATTTGAGAAGAATGTATGTTGCCACCATTTATACAATAATTTAATGAAGATTCTCGCTGATACAGTAACTCGAGAAAAATAAATAAAATATATAATGATTTGAAAGGAAGAAAATAGTATTTTAGATCTTTTTTTAAACTTATTTATTTACTTATTTATTTTTTGGCCCGTGCCTCGTGGTTTATGGGATTCTAGTTCCCCAAACAGGGATCGAACCTGCGCCCTTGGCAGTGAAAGTGCAGGGTCCTAACCACTGGACGGCTACGGAATTCCCTATTTTAGATTATTATTTTCATAAAAAGTCTAAATTATTAGAATTTAAAAGTGAGTTAAGTAAGATGTCGCTGGTTACAAGTGCAATTTAAAGTTGATTTGTATTTCTATGTAACATCAACAGTTAAAAGAAAATTTTTTTAACAGCATTTACAAAACTGTCAAAAAATGTTCAAGTGACTGGTAATAAAACCAACAAAAGATGTTCAGGACCTCTATAGTACAGAAAGCTATCAACAGTATTGAGAGAAAATAAAGATTTAAATAAATGGAGAGCTATACCATGGTCATGATTCATTATTTCAAAAGTGTTGACTGATCTACAAAATCAATGCAAGCCCAATAAAAAACCCCAGCTTTTGTTTTGTTTCACTTTTGGTGAAACATGACAGTTCCTTCTAATATTTATACAGCAATGTAAAGGGCCAAGAATAACAAAGGCAATCTTGAAGAAGAACCAGAAAGGCAGACATACTTAATCGAATCAAGACTTACCTAAAGCTGCATAAATAACATAGGGCGGGTTTTGGTGCAAAGATGGTCAGAAATAGAACAGATCAGAGAGCCCAGAAACAGCTTCACTCAGCATGAGCCCTGCTTTATGATGTGTGCCTCTCGTCCCAGCTCAAAACAGCGTGTGTCCGACTCTACTGGAACTATTAGCAATGCCCTTTTTACTCTCAAAACTGTGGCACAAATCCAGCACCCTGTCCCCCTCCAGGGTCACTGCCAAGAGCCGAGATCTCGGCACAAAACTGTACATCGGTTGGGGATAAGAAATATACTGGAGGATGAATCTGTCATTTAAAAAACCACTCGGGACTAAGGAAGGATCTGTTGTACTTCGACCTTGGAGAGGTCGATGGCTCGTAGACATGTACAGGTTACAAAGTATAAAAGCATTTCTTGCAGGGTTCTAATCACATGTACAGAATTGCGACACCAGATCCTTTCTACCTGAATAAATAGTCAGTAGCTGGTGTGACGGGAGCCCAGCCTACAGGGTGTGGACAGAGCGTGTGGAGTGAATGAATCTGTCAAATTACTCTGCCAAAAAGGATAATTTGTAGTGTGAAATCCCACCAGTGTCATGGAACACAGGTGATTTTCTAGCACACAGGAGACAGCATTTAAAAAACCGGCCTGCATAGCAAGAGGAAGTTACTGAAAGAGTTTTTTCCGGAACTTCTGACGACAACCCTTCCTTTATTTTGTAAATCTGTTATAATAAATTCTGGTAGTAAGAACTTTTGCTTCAGCAGATACCTAAGAGTTTCCCGTCAATTAGAAATGTAAATGTTTTATGATTGCACAATATTTTAAAAAGTCAGTTTTCAAAGAATAAATGCATCACAAATTTTAGTCTTCTGTGAAAATCTGATACATTAGCTGAAATACTTAGGAAACTGGATAAAAATTTTCCCATTTTTAAGTAAACCCAGATGTTTTCTATAAAGGCAAAACAGTAGATACTTAAAATTTTCGATTGCTTTCATATGACCTAAATATATTAAAAGGTAAGGACTTACGTGCCTTTTAAACTTATTAATTTCTTACTATATTTTATGTCCTACACTACTTGCTGTTGTTGCCTGCTGAACTAATTTTCAAAAATTGATGATTTTTTTCATCATTGTGGGTTTTTTAAATTAACATACGTTAACTCCAGAAATACTGTTAATCTGGAACAAGATTCACAGTCTTCCCCTGAACAACAGCATGAGGCACCTCTTCCGATTGTTCAAATGAATTCTCTTTGCTCTGATTTCAAAGTCATTCACTGTTAATTTGTGTTCTCTTAGCGTATGCTACGCGCTAAGCTCCGAACCAGGCCCTAAGGATGCCACAATGAACCACCCAAACAAGGTCCCCGCTCTAGGGTAGCTCATGTCCAGTTCATAACTCTGGTAAACTGACCCCAGTGGTAGCTGCAGTACCGATCTTTTAATGTCACTATAGATTACTTTTGTTTGTTCTAGAATTTTATATAAATGGAATCATAAAATATGTGCTTTCTTGTGTTTGACTCTTTTCACTTAGCATGTTTTTGGGGTTCATCCACGAGGTCCTATGATTCCACAGGACCCACAGGGAAAGCGCACCCAGCCATTCGTCAGGTGGAACATGAGAACCCAGTGTGTGCCTCTCCTTGTCCTGGTGGCTGAAGACAGAGGATAAACAAGGCGGCGTGATTCTCTTGGAGGTGGCCATCCACTTAGGAAAACAATTACCACAAGGAAATCGGCGCCACAAAGCCTGAGAGCTGAGGACAGAGGCAGAGGCACAGTGTCGTCAGAGGGGGAGGTGATCAGTGACGCCCCGGGGGTGGGGGTCAGGTGATCCTGGAACGGGGTGGCTGTCCACGCAGTACCATCCATTCTCTTCATTGCTTTTGGATAATGTTTGTTTTGTTTAATCATTGCAACCATCTATTGTCCTAACTAGGGATCACCTTTATTTGACTTTAGAAAGCTTATTAAGCTTTTGAAAAATGTCTGTATTTTGATAAATGCCATTTGCTAGGAATCAACCAGCGTAAGTAGGACAGCTCAAAAATGTTTCACGAGATGAGCTCACCCACGTATTCAGCACCCAGAACAAGAAGGAGAATTCTCCCAGCCCTCTGGGTGTCACAGCCCTGCCAAGGTACCCTCTCCTCTACTTCCTAAAGACCTAGAGGAGTTCTGTCTGTATACTCTCGGAGTTTCCTTAATGTTACATGTTGTGGATATATGGACATTGTGTGTGGAGCCTGGGATGAATCTGTTTTGAATGACAACTTGCCTTGTGGAGAAAGCCCCACCCTGGAGGAATGAGGCTCTGCAGGCTTTGTGTGCACATGTGATGATAACATATGCCCCCAATAAACAAGGTCCTAGCACAGGGAGCTGTTCAATATCCTGCGATAAACCACACTGGAGAGGAATATGGAGAAGAATATATGCATGTGTAACGGGGCCACTTCGCTGTACAGCAGACATTAACACATTGTAAACCAACCTGACTTCAATAAAAATTTAAAAATCTATTCATCAAATAAAGTATTTGGCTTTTCTATCCCTAGCTGGCTCTTCTCTGTTAGGTGTTAAGAAAAAGCCTCTCATCTTGAGCAAGGCTGTGACCAGTTACACAGGAAACCGCTGTCTTTCTGAGCGGTTCCACCACAGTTTTGTTATGACAACGAATAAAACTCTTGGTAAGGCCTCTTTGCGTGCTGCTTTTTAGAAGAAATAAAAGTAAATCAAAATCAGCATGGACATGGAAAATCCCAGTGAGGGAAAGCCGAACGATGGCTTAATTTATATTGCTAAGAACCACCAACCCAGCGATCAAGGTTTCACGTGGGAAAACCTCAAAGAAGAGGGACGGGGCCTGTCCTCCTCCACCACGTCCCCATGCACCCACCCTGCCCACTGGCACAGTCCTGCCGAGTTCCAGCCTGTGACCTGGGGAGATTCTGCTTTGACATGATTCCCGCAAGGGCCAAACTGTAAGAGGAAGGTAGTGTCTCACTTTAGAGTCACGGTGCTCATGGGACGGGAACTTCTCCAAACTTGCTATGAGCTTGCTTAATCCCCTAGACGATCTGATGAGTTGGGTATAACCGGTATCCTCATTTTACAGACGACAAAACCGAGAGACAGAGACATCAGGCAAGTCAAGGGTCGCAGAGAGCCGGGGTTCAGGCTGGAGTCTGGCCTGCAGGGCCCTTCGCCCCTGTACTGCACTCGGGATAACGCAGGGCTGGGATGTGCTGACCATGACTTACTGCTTGTCTTGAAGGTCACTGGTCAGGCGGAGGTATTAGTGCTCCTGTGTAGCGACGTTTGAATGTACTGGGCCGGCGGCCGGGGACCAGGAAGGAGCACGGCAGAGTCCTTGCTGTCAAGGAGTCCTTTTACGGAGGAAAATAGGAGCACGAGGTCAGCTGCAGAGGACTCAGAGCACAGAGACCGGGCTCTACTTCAAAGGGCAGACCCAGAGAGCAAGAGGAGGTGGGCAATGGTACATCCATCATAGGAGTCACATCCCTCACCTGGAAAAGTGATGAATGAGGCCCCTGTTCCATAAGTTTCCCCCAAACCCTAACATCCTGCCATCTTCATGCCTGGTCACCATCCTGCTCAGGAATGGGCCCCACTGGCCACATGCTGGTGATCAAGTCAGCAAGACTGTGCCAGGCTTGCAAGGCAAGATACTGGGGACAACTGGGTGCTTCCTGTGACTGCAGTTCACTGTGCTGAGTAAAAATATAATGTGCAGACAGGGCTACGACCATAAGAAAAACAAAAGCCACAAAATGTTCCAGGTAGCAGGGACACTACCCTCCTCAGATGTGCAGACCCCTGGGGCCTGTGTTTACAGCATGGTCCACATTCATGGAATGGAAAGAGGGAGCCGTATGCCTTCGTTCTCTGGAAGAGTATCTGCTGTCGCCCACTCCTGACATCGACGCTTTCTAGCTCAGAGCTTTACGGGCTGTTATCCAAGATTGCTTGTGGGTTATTATTGAAGATGGCTCTGTCGCTCTGACAACCAAGCATGTTGCCTGGCAACCGTTTTCTTGTTGATTTCATATCTCCTCTTATCATGGTTTCTATATCTTCAGCAAATCTATCCCTATTCTGCTCCCTCCTACTCAGAATAAGTCTCTTTACATTCCTGATTACCAGGCACAGAAACAGAGTGACAGACTCACCAGGCTTAATCCTGAGAGGCTGAGTGAGTTTCACTGCTATGACTGCGTCTCAACTTTGAGTTTGAAGCATTGCAGGGAAAATCCCTGCTGACTTTTAAAATGTGACCTGTGAGGCTGGTGGTGGAGCGCACAGCTGTTCTGGGGGAGACGAAGGTGAAGTTCACGTTGGGGCTCAGGGTCACGCGCTGTAAGGAATTTGGTCAGAGCTGGATTTTCCTGGGGAATAGGAGGAATGTGGTGCTTTGAGTTTTCAACACAAAGCAACAAGGCATGTTTCCTTTTTCTAGTGGTGAACACGTTGGCAGATTCTTAAGCAGTTGTCATTCAAACTTGGAGGGCGCTGAGCATGTACTGTACCTGAAAGAGGGCCGGTCTGAGCCAGGGAGACATGTGACCATCTGCAGCTGTTCCTGGGGGGGCTCCACGTCCTCTGCCCCCACAGACCCTCTCACTAATGCCTGAGATTCCATGGCTAAGTTACATCCTGTTGCCTTAAAGAATCAGGCGTGCTTTAAAATAAAAATGCTTGCTACAGGAGTAACTGTCTTCAGGCACCACTGATGTCCTAGTGAAGATCAGTCATCACATTTTGTAGGGCTGAGGGTCTGAGAACAAGCTTGATGGGAGAGAGACCACAAGAACACTGGGCTCTGGGGAAAATGACAAAATAATGGGCCCCAGTGGGTCTCTGTCTGCAAGGACTATGAAAGTCTGGGGTCAACATCGTCCTCCTCCGTCGTTTTTTGAGATCTCAATCAAATGCAGCCAGGGTCGTCAGCTGCTTCTCTCCTGCATCTGTCCTCAGTGATGTAAACACACCTCCTCATACACCTGCCTCTCTGTGTCTGTGTATGTTCTCCATCAGGGGTCTTGACCGAGGCGGTCTTGCCCCCAGTCCCAGGGGCATGTGGCAACATCTGGAGACATCTTCTCGGGGGAGGTGCCGGGGCATCTAGCGGGGAGGTGGGAATGGCCTACAGTGCATAGGACGGCCCCTCGCAGAGAATGATCTGACCCCAAATGTCAACAGTGCCGCACGCGGTTGAGAAACCCTTCTCCACGTGGAAGCAGAGCTGTGCCCTTCCTCGTTCCAGAATGCTGGTTTCTACACCCGTACCTGTGGAAATACCACTCAACCTTCAAGCCCCCTGTCGATACGCCTCTCCCTCACGAGCCTTCTCCTGATACACTGACGTTCTCACCCGCACGCTTAACCTCTGCGGCTTCCTTTAACACTTACCAGATACTTCTCTGAATCATCACTTGTGACCCCGGCTTAAAGCTGCTAGTAGACTGTAAGCTCCTTGAAGGCAAAGACCCATTTCTTTCTTATTTCTGTTCCTTCTTCAGATCCTAATAATACAACTAAAATACAAAACAGACCATGAACGGTACTATAGTACCGAAGATGCTCTATGAGCCCTGCTGGAGTGTGAAGGACAGAAAGATGGATTCTGATGGTAGGAGACGGCACTGAACCAAGCCTGCCTATTACTAGCAGATTTACTCTCTGACGTAAAGCGCCAACTCTTTCCCAGTTACATGAAGTATTTTAATTACGAGTACATTTGGCCTCTGCCATTAACTTACCTTGGAAGTTCTCTCACTGATTTTGATATTCCCAGAACTTACACGTTCAATCTCTTAATGAATAAATGAGTGAATACAACTAGGTAACCAGGTCCAGTGATCACAAGGGGTGTAAGTCGAGACGTGATGCCGCGAGGTCTCTGAAGGGCAGGCTGGTCCCCACTCCTTCCTTCTCCACTCTGGACCTTTCTCCAGAGAACCTGGAACACCTGTAGAAACTCGGACGGAACTAGCTGGTATTGTAGGAATTTGATTCAGTGAATCACACGCTTACTGGGCGGAGGCCGGTCTCAGGCTAAACCCTCCATGACCATAACCTACTGTTATTTATTTTAATGCGTTTTTTTGTTTGTTTCAAGCAGCGGTATTATCAGGATGACTGAATTAGGAAATGGTGTTTGTTAGGCGTATTGATGGAGACAGTTAGGATAGAACAAACGATCCATCAGAATAACTGACTTTGCTCTGTTCTTTCCCCTCCACAGCTGAGCCTCTGTCACGCAGGCAGAGTGACAGCTGGTGATGCACGATTACTGCAGGAAGTGGATTAAATAACTCAGAAGGACTTCCCTGGTGGCGCAGTGGTTAAGAATCCTCCTGCCAATGCAGGGGACACGGGTTCGAGCCCTGGTCCGGGAAGATCCCACATGCCACGGAGCAACTAAGCCCGTGCACCACAACTACTGAGCCCGCGAGCCACAACTACTGAAGCTCGTGTGCCTAGAGCCCGTGCTCCGCAACAAGAGAGGCCACCGCAGTGAGAAGCCCGCGCACTGCAACGAAGAGTAGCCCCTGCTCACTGCAACTAGAGAAAGCGCGCGCACAGCAACAAAGACCCAATGCAGTCAAAAATAAATAAATAAACTTATTTAAAACAAACAAACAAAAAAAACCTCAGAAATTCCTTTCCTGTCCTACGATGCCTGTGAGACAGCACTGATTATCTACAAGTGATCTGATCTTAGGGCTGAAACAGACTGTCACCCGGCTCTACGTAATTATGTGTTTTAACCACACAAGGAAAAGGATCTCCAGCACTAAGTCGTAAGAAGGAATGTCTGGCACACCTGGCTTCCCAGGTGGAAGGAAAAATCACACCTGGACTGGTCCCAGCAAACAAACAACACTGGCCACTTCTGAAAACAGCCAGGATCAGAAAGAAAAATCTGTACTTTCAGTAGAAAGGGGTGTTACACGGGGGTCTTTCGAGAGCTCTAACGAAACACCTTCTATGTGCCAGGCGTTTCAGAGTTACTATTCTCACTCCTCTCTGCCTTCTAAGTGGGGAAGAGGCCAAGGTGCAGAGTGCACACTTAGGGCACCTGAGTCCAGCCCCAAGCTCCCCTCACTGGCCCTCTGCACCTCGGGGTGAGCGGTGGGGTGTCGGGGCTCGGGGCAGGGCTGGGTGGACAGGCCCTGGGGGAACAGGGACCGATGCCAGAGGGGTGCGTCAGCCAGCACCGGCTGCTGTTGACAGATCTCAAAAAATGACAGAGACAGAGGTTCCCAGCAGATGTTATAGTTCTTGGAGACAAAGACCCTCTTTTCGGCCCCCATTTCAAAATAAATTAGGAGCCTTTTCAATAGGAAACTGGAAATCCCAAGTTACCAGTGAAGGACGGGTGTGAGGTCTCAAGAGCCGCCGTGCCCCCTGCCCCCTGCCCCCCGCACCCTGCGTCAGGTCCGAGCCTCCATCCTGCCCACATCCCAGCCGCTCGGCTTCCGGCCCTCCTTAGCCCTACTGGCCATCATCACAACTCTTGCTGCAGGTTGTTGAAACCCAGCTTCACCTGGTTAAGAGGAAAGAAGAGGGGTGTCTACTGGCAGCTTGAAGAGATGGCCAGGGTGTGTCCGGGGACGCAGCTGGACCAGGAAACACCTGCACTGCGGCCCGGAACGCGCCCAGGCTGCTGTCCTCGGGGTCAGCATTTCCTCACCCTGCTTTCCACACTGGCACACCTGGGCATCACGACCAGAGGGGCGCCCAGGCCTGTTCTCTCTGGCCCCAGGAGGAGCTGGGCCTGGAGGAGAGGCGCCCACCAGGCCACTGGATGGAGTCTCGCTCCCAGCAACCCTGCCATCACACGCTTAGAATTGAGGCAGCAGGAGGTTCCCACAGGGAGGGGTGGGCGGGTCGAGCACACAGGATTCTAGGTGTCCACCCAGTGTCACGACACCAGAGTGTCCCCGAATAACTTAGAATGTCATTTCTCCATATGCAGTGGGTGCAGAAATCCCGAGAGACCTTGTTACAACCCAGATTCCTGGGCCCAGCCCTTAGAGATGCTGCTTCACTGGGCTGGATTCTCTGCTTCCTGCACTTCTCACGGGCCCCGGGGAGGCTGTGCCGGCCGGGAGGCTCACCCGAGTGGCCCTGACGTAGAAGGCAGAGCTGGGTCTGCAGAATCCCAGATGACGCGCCATCCACCCCGGGGTGAGACGCCACCTCCGGGCAGGCCTGGCTTGGGAGAAGGGCTGCAGGGAGCTCCGAGCCTCTGTGCCGGGACGGTCTCTCCCCGGTTCTGCCTTCGTACGGCTGTGACGGTTACCTGGCAGAGGGGCTGGAGGAGGTTCCGGGTAGCAACCGGCCTCTGGCCTTCCGCGGTTTCAACACGCTCGCAGCGTCCTATCCCAGGAGCGGTGGGGTGTGGGCAGACGGGCGAGGAGAGACCGGCTGTGGCTGCTAAGAGGGCAGATGAAACAACAGCAGAACTCCGTCCAGCCTGTGCCCTCAGGGCTGTCCTCCCTCGAGAAAGAAGCAGCCGGCTCTGCAGGGAGAAGAGGCTAAGAACCGGAGGACGGTTTACCAGCTGGGGTTCCGTCCATTCCTGCGTGAATGTCCAGCGAGCAAACGAAAAACATCTGTCTTCCAATCGTCAGGCCTCTGAAACCTTGCCGATGATCCCTGACCCTTTCCTATATAAATGGCAAGAAGGGTCCCTCACTTTTAGACAGCACCTATGTCACCTCACCTGATTTTCATAAGAAACTTCCAAAGTAAAAGAGAGCCCAGCGGCCTCTCTTATCCTCACTTTATTTATTTATTTTCGGTACGCGGGCCTCTCACTGTTGTGGCCTCTCCCGTTGCGGAGCACAGGCTCCGGACGCGCAGGCTCAGCGGCCATGGCTCACGGGCCCAGCCGCTCAGCGGCATGTGGGATCCTTCCGGACCGGGGCACGAACCCGCGTCCCCTGCATCGGCAGGCGGACTCTCAACCGCTGCGCCACCAGGGAAGCCCCTGTCCTCACTTTAAAGCTGGGAAAATTGAGGCCCAAGGGAGTGAAGTGACCTGCCACCGGCTGGACAATGGCTTTGTCTCAAATCTAGTTTTCCCATCATGGACGGAGGCTGGAATTGAACGGCTCACCAGCAAAATGCAGAGTTTCCTTTAGGTGGCTTTGTGACGTGAACACAAACCACGCATCCTCAAACTGCGCGTGTTTTTAGAGGTTGTTGTAACCCATCCCCCTTCGAGGAATGAGGAGCCTGAGGCTGGGAGAGACTAAATGATACCCTGAGACTCCAGAAGCCGTCCAGCTCTGTCTCACGGTTACGACCTTGAGTATGTTCATTATATCCTTTTTATTTCACTTCATTAGAACATGGACAGGTAAGGAAGCACTGGCTTTGCAATCAGTTTATTGCTTCAATAAAGATACTGCAAAAGGGACCTGGGTGGTCCTGCTTTTAGTGCAGAAGTAGAAAATTCGTACCATATCCTACACGGTCACTCCCAGCCGTTCCCCAGCTCAGCGAGGCAGCCGGGAGAATGCCCCCGACACGGTGATCCACTCCCCGAACCAGGGAGAGTTCACACCTGCCCGGCTGAGACAGAACCACGCCTCCTAAATGTGTCCAGTACACAAGCGCTTGCTGAGAACCTCCGAGGAGCCAGGCGTCGTGAGGTTACCACCGTCATTCCTACAGCTGCCCTCAGGAGGCTTAGCATCCGAAGCCGAAAGGCCAGAACCTCTGCAGCGCCAGCTGCCAGGCGGGATGTCAGCACAGGGGGAGCAGAGTCTGTTCTAACTGGATGGTTCAGTGAAGCCTTCACATTTTTGCTGGCTTGAGGCAAGACTTCAAAAAACAGATAATGGAAGAAAGGTAGGATTCCAACTCAAATACTTTCTGCTCCAGGAAACGGCTGAACAGTTAGAAGGTGGCCGGTTATGTAACTTCCCTCAGTAACGAATTACCAGCCGGGACTCCGCCGTTGCTGAAGCAGAGGCTGCCCGGACCCGGGCGCCCCAGGCGTAACCCCTGGGGAGCAACCAGGCATCTTCCTCCACGCACTTGGACTCAGGCTTTCGATGCCCATGGGCAAGTGTGCGGTTTTCCAAGCCCTCGGCCCGAGAAGAGACTTCTTGTTTTCACAATACTGGTCTCCACGGTGTGACACGGAGGAAGTGTGGCAGCGAGGAAGTGGCAGGGCGGGCGGGGACCTGAGGGCCGCAGGCTCCTATTCCTCCGTGAGAAGCCAAGTGAACAAAACCCGCGCTCTACAGTGGGAGTGAAAAGTTAATCAAAGTCGGCAAGCAGCACAGAAATCGAGTTGCTTGAAAATCTCTGTCTTCCCGAGGGCCCAGCTGGCCACCGTGGCGCCTCCGTGAGCAGCAGAGAGGTGCCGTTTCCTCTGGCGTCAGCCGACCCTCCCCTGCCTGGGGGGGCCTCGCCAGCACAACACACGCGAGTCCATTTCAAGGTGGATGATTTAAACCAGCCCCGCTGGGGAAAGCCAGCAGCCGCGGTTTGACGGGTCCGACAGAAGGGAGGTGGGCAGGCCCAGGTGACACGGGGACTTGTCCTCCCGAGTCACCGAAGTGGTTGGAACCAGAAAGGAAAGATAAATGAGTGTCCAGGTAGGAGGCAGGCGGGGGCAAAGGCAACAGTGCAGTTGTACCCACATCTAGGGGAGCCCACTGGCTACTGGAAACTTCCTCCTGGGCACTGATGGCGGTGGCGCGGGGGCTCTCCAGGTGTGGTCTGCACGCACCGGCAGCACCGGCCTCACGGGGAACCTACTAGAAACACATTCTCAGCCCCACCGCAGACAGACTGAACCAGCATTCTGGGCTCTGATGCGCACAGGAGTCCGAGAACCAGGGGCAAGGCGGCTGAGCACTCAGGCTGCCTGGGTTTCAACCCGCTCTGTGGCCCCGGGACGGTCACTCAGCCTCTCTGAATCCCAAGTCCTCTTCTAGATACAACACAGACGAGGCTCAGGTGGTCATTTGGGAAACTGAGATGATAAATGTAAAACCCTTCCAACAGTGCCTGACGTACAGCAGGCAGCACACACGTCAAGTGTCCCTGGAAGACTGCAACCCTCCCTATCCCCGGGCTGGCCTCCTGGGCTCAGCCCGGCCCCTCAGGGAAGGAGATGAAAGGAGCTGCAGGCCGGGCGCTGGCCTCGTACCCTGCGCGGTCCAGAGGGAGAGCAGTCAACATCCAGCAAGAGGAGCAGCGCTCCCTGAGCTCTGAGCACGAGGGCACGGGCTGTGCGAGCACATCCGGGTGGGTGTGCAACTGGGGTGGGGCCTGACGTGGCCTGAGGGGTCACAGGCCTCCCGAAGGAAGTGACGTTTGAGGTGAGATCAGGAGAACGAGAAACGCTCATAACTCACCCTTCTTGAGCAGATGGTTCTCAGCAGGTCATTCCCGCTGCGATTAGGTAGTATTTTGATCCCCATCCTACAGATGAGGAGAGTGAAAACAAAGATGACGACCCTGACCGAGGTCACCCAGGGGAGAAGTGGCACAGCCAGGACTCGCACCCAAGCAGACAGATCTGAGCCCTGGCTCTTCACCACCTGGGGGCAGGGGCTGAGGGCAGGGAGGGAGGGAGCGAGGTGGGAATGCTGCTGCACGGGTGGCGGGACCCGATGGGTGAGACCAGGTGGGCAGATGCGGTCTTGGGGACTAAAGCATGGACTCCGTCTTTATACTGAGAGTGTGGGGAGTTTAGGTGGGCGGGGGGTGGGGCGGGGAGGGGTTGGTGGTATGTGATCAGACCCTTCCCTGGGTGGGCTTGAGGGCAGGGGGAGGGTCCAGGTAAGGGACGAGGGCGGGGCAGTCCAGGCGCTGGAGAAAGTAGCCCGAGGTCCAGACCACATCTTCCTGGTTCTTAGGAGCCCGACGTCACAGCCCGTGCTCTGCGTCACACGGAACAAGTGGCCCCTCGGGGTTCTGTGTGCAGCCACTGAGAGTCACCCGCTGAGGCCAATTCCAGGACGTGACAAGCCACACGGCGAGGCGAGAAAAGGCAAGCAGGCTAGGAGACGGGTGACGCTGCTTCCAATTCTCTCACACACGTGGGAAAAGATACCCCAGAGACGCATACTAAAAAGCTAGCAGTGGTTACTGTTGAGAAAAAAAATTAAAGTTGACTTTTATTATGTTTTTTCCGTGTGCTTTCTTCTGGTTTTGGCTGCATCTCCTCTCGTACCTTTTTGGCCACGGTCACATTGCCAAGTGTGACGGTACAGATAAACAGTAAGCTTTTTAAAAACCTGGTGATTGGCCCGTGAGGTCAGCTACAAACGCTGAACCAGTCAGCTGAGTGTGGTCACGGGCACCAGGCGGCCGCTGTGCTGAGACCGGCCATCGCGGTGGAGCCCGCCTCCTGGTGGACACACACGTCGAGCGAGGGCAGCCCCGCCCCCGCCCCCCCCCCCCCCCCCCGTCAGACACCGACATAAATGTCTCAGTGACAGTTTATTCACTCATTTTGTCAGTCAACAAATACACACTGACCACCTTTTAAATACACACTGACCACCTCGCCCGTGTTTATATTCCCAAGCATGGTGGGAATATAAAACCGCATTTAAATACTGTTTATACTAATGATGTTTATAATAAAATCATGTTTAGGAATACAGCTTACGCCTGCTTCTGTTCGAGGCTTTTGTCTCCACCTTGGTCCTATTCCTCGGAAACTAGTACGTTTACCTCCATGCTGTTACTGAGAAGGGCAGATTTTTCTTGGTACATTTCCTGATTACAATTATAGTCCAGAAGCTACTGATTTTCATAAATGGTTTACATCTGACAATTTTCCCGGTCCTATTATTAGTTTTCTCAAGGTACACAATCAGGCGGAACTTTGGTTCGTCTAAGATGTAGTCGCTACGCGTCTGGGCTCAGAGATCTGTCCCTTCTAGGTGTGCCCGCCCCGCCGTCCCTCCAGACCCACGCTCCAACCCTTTCCGTCCTGTTTTACCAGGGAGCATCTGGCAGGTTCTGCAACGGGGGCACCAGCGAGTCAGGCGGTAGGGCGCGGGGTCAGGCACTCACCTCCTTCTCCCACCCTCCCCCCACTCCTGCCAGGACGTGCAGCGGAGGCTGAGTCCCCCCTGACCCCACCCCGTCTACGTACGGCCTGCCCACTCTGGTCAGAGGCCAGGCCTTGAGTCCCGACGGTTGTGAGCTGCAAACCTTAACTATCCTGAATATTAGTCACGGCGATGGACTGACCCCATGTCTCACTTCAAGTCCTCCCAAGCCCCTGCCCACCGTGCAGTAAAGGGGTCGTACGCTGGACACACAGCAGCACAGTGCCGAGCCCGGGGACAGGACGGGCACCTGGCAACGCACTGGGCAGGTCCCGGCGGGGACAAGAACCCACCTCGCTTACGTGGCAGGCGTCTGCAGGGCTCCAACGGCACTGGTCATCCTCTCCCACTCCAGGAGGATCTCTGAACTGGACCCCAGTAGAGCTGGGGGCCTGGGTCCCACGTCACACGCAGAGACCAAGGGGACACACACACACACACACACTGCTCGCTGGGAGACGTCTGCCCACGTGGCACCTAGAACGCAGGGAGCAGACTTTTCCCCACTTGGAGAGAGAACAGAAGAGGTTCTCTGGGGCTCTAACCAGCCCCAGAGGAATAGCCCTGAAGACCCTGGCTTCCAGGGTTTCCAACAAATGGCTCCTTGAGGATCAAAGCCACACCCCGTGCCCCGTCCCCGACCCATGCTCCGAGCTTTCAATCTGCTCTCGAGCTGAACGCGAGCACACCTAATCCGGGGCTGCTGGACATCTGAGGAAAAAGTGCTGCGAAAGAGGCCAAAACGAACAGAAAAAACCGTGGAAGCAAAGAGAACGTGCAGGGAGAAAATTAAAAACAAACTTGATATCCTCACGGAGATAAGTAATCACCAAACACACACAGGCTACAACAAAAAAAGACATTACCAAAAAAGTGAGCTCTCGGAAATTTATAGCACGATGATGGCAAAGAGGAAAAATAAATTTGAGGAACTCAGGGAGAAGAGCAAAAAGACAAACGATGGGAAATGAGGAAAGAAACATACACAACGTCCAAAGAGCAAAGCTCCAGCGGCTATTCCAGAAAAGACGGACCAGAGAGGGTGGAGGTGAGAAGAATCCACAGGTGAGAGCGGGCCTCTGCGTCCGAGGCCCCCCATGAGCTGGGGGACCCAGGGCAAGTTAGCCTCCTTACCCCGAAAATGTGAGTAAGGGTAGTTTACCGGGTTATTACGAGGATTCAAAGGAGCAGTCCCTGCAAAGCGCTAAGAACCAAGCTGGTGCCTATCATGACCTCAGTAAACGAAAGCCACCGCCAGCTCCTCTTCCACACATACACGACCTGTCACCAGATTTTACTGGCTCGTCCTTCAAGCGCCCTCACCACCAGACCAGCCGCACCATCTCCGCCACCACCGCCTGCGCACCAGCACCGCCCAGGCTTCACAGACGCCGCCTGGCCCTTGGCTGCCCCTCCTCCCTTCCGTCCTCTCTCCGGGCCACAGCACAGGTGACCCTCACGACACCTAAGTCCCACCACATCACTCCTTTGCTAGAAACCCTGAGTAGAAGCCAAGTCTCCCACGACCAAGAAGCCTCCACACTGTCATCTCCCGGCGACGCCACTATCTCTGCTCACGTGCTGGACCGGCCTCACCGGACACCGAGCCGGCCAGGCACCTTCCCGCTCAGGGCCTGTGGACTCGCCCCTCCGTCAGCCTGGCAGGCCCTCCTCCGGGCCACACTCCCCCTCTCGTTCTCGCGGAGGTCTGCTTGGCCACCCGAACATCTGGACCACACCCGCTCCTGTCTTCGTCCATCCCGGGGCAGCACTTCTTCCTTAGCACTTATCCCGCTGCCATACTGAAATGCTCTTTTCCACGCTGTTTCACGAGCACAGGATTGTCGTCTGTTGCTGTTGTTTGTTCACTTATGTTCCCAACGAGAGCCCAGTGTGAGGCAGGCACTCAGTGTTCACTGAATGAAAAGAAAAGAAACTTTCCCAGGACTCAAAGACCTGAGCTTCCAGACTGAAAGGCTCCACCTAACGCCCAGGAAAATCATCGCAAACTTTCCGACCCCGGGAACAGAGAGGCTCGCTCGGCCTGCAGAGGTCAAACTTCTCGACAGCAACGTGGGCAGGAGGGAGGCAACTGGCAAACGCTGCCCACCGAGAACTTGTTCCCAAACCACCAGGCGAGTCTGAAGGTAGAGTAAGAGCACTTCCAGACTCTCAAGGTCTAAAATCATGTTGCCTTCCAGGCATCCACGCTCCTTAAAGCGACTGCAGGATCTGCACCACCGGAGCAGAAGGGAGAGCACAGGATCCCAAGGTCAGATGTGACACACGGATGGAGCAAAGGTGCCCAGGAGGGGTCACAGCGCGGGGGAGACCACCGACAGACGAGTAGATGGTAGTGTCCTTGGGAAAATGGGTGTCAAAGGAGTTGGAGAAGAATCAGTGAAACGGAGCAGGGCCCTACGGTCCTTCCCCCCACGTCCTCAGCCTACCTTTTGTCTGGAAAAACTTTAGGCAAAGAATAAGCTTAATCAGAGAAGCGAGAAAACGCAGAAACAAAGAAAAGCGGCCAAACAGGACAAGACAACAGTTGAGTCGTTAAGCGCAGTCAAGGCCCTGTAGGTCCTCCTCAGGGGCCACAGATGATATTCTGAGCCACATCCTGTGAGCCATCTTGCAGATACTGAAACCCCACCAGGTGGAAGAAGTGAACTGCATGATGACCAGACTGTAGCCGCGACACAAGCTGCCACAATTCTGAGAACTGGCCTCAAGGAAATGGGAACCAACCGACCTTGGAACTGAAGACTAACTGCACTTCATCAAGATGACGCCGGTCAGAGCACCGCGTGGCCAATATCAAGACGCCTGTCAGAGCTGCCTGTGCTGTTTCTGCGTGTAGCCCCCTCCCTCCACCTATAGAAGCCCTTGCCCCCTGACTGTCAGGGGGGAGTCGGCCTTTGGACACGAGTTCACCCTCCCCCAACCCTGGCTGCCGGCATCGAAAATAAAGCAAACTTTCCTTTCCACCAACCTGGCCTCTTTATTGGCTTCTGCACAGTGAGCTGCTGGACCCCCCTTTTGGTTACATCAGCAGTAGATACAAAGGAAACGAAGCTCTGTGTGTGTGTGTGTGTGTGCGATGTGTGTTTGTGTGTTGTGTGTGTTTGTGTGATGTGGTTTGTGTGGGGTGTGTGTGTGTGTGATGTGTGTGAGTGTGTGTGTTGTGTGTGTGTGATGTGTGTGTGTGTGTTGTGTGTGTGTGTGTTGTGTGTGTGTGTGTGATGTGTGTGTGTGTGATGTGTGTGTGGTGTGTGTGTGTGTGTGTGTGATGTGTGTGTGTGTGTTGTGTGTGTGTTTGTGTGATGTGTGTTTGTGTGGGGTGTGTGTGTGTGTGTGTGCGCGTGCGGGGGCATATTTAGCTTTAGCAAACACTGAGGCAAAACCGGATATATCATTTAGAAACACGGGGCTTCAAGAGTCTGGAGAAGTGGGGAGGCCCGGGCCGGGAGGCTGCCGATTCTTTCAGAAGCCATTTACAATCCTTCAAAATGGTTAAAAGTTAATTTTCGAAAGATACACGGACTTCCAAACTTTCCAACGTCACCTATGAAAATGTTTCTTTCACGGCGTTTACCTACCAAACTGTGATGGTGACAGAAGCTGGTACCTTGGATCCCAGGTGGAAAAACAGGCAAAAACTGAAGTACTTTGAAATAGTTTTATTGGCTCATAAGACCTTTGCATATAAAAAAAATACCCAAAACACTATGCAGTATTAAATCACAATTACATTTCTTTGCCAATTGAAACTACCCAGAATATACATTTTTTAAAAGAAAAAAACCCTACAGAACTGAATTCTGAAATGACATTATGACTTAAATACTATGACAAAATAGATAATCCCTCCTAACGTTAATTAATTGCACAAAGCTGCCAGACCGTTTCATGAGCATAATGTCGCACAGGGTGCAAACGAACACAATTTCGACGCCACACGTTCGGCTGAAGGAAGCTTCCCCCCCTCCAGGAACGCTTACACCTCTGGCACGGAAGGTCAGGTCGGCCTGTTGTAACGCCCGCCAGGCCACCCACCGGCGATCCAGGGCCTCCCCTCCCTGGCCCAGCCTCCGAGTCAGCACCGCCGCTGCTTAAAGAAATCCACGCCCCTCAGTTCCTCGGGCAGGTAGTCCTGGTCTGCGGGCTCGCTGTACACGGGGGTGTACTTGTAGCCCTGGCCGTAGCCTAGATCCTTCATGAGCCTGGTGGGCGCGTTGCGCAGGTGCAGGGGGACGGGGGGCAGGGGCCCCTGGTGGCTCCGCAGGCAGGCCTTGACGTTGTTGTAGGCGCTGTACACCTCGATCGACTTCGGGGCTCGGGCCAAATAGACGACGCACTGGGCCAGGAGCACCTGGGCGAGAGGGCACCACTGTCACAGGGGCGCCGCCCCTGGTTAGTTCTGAGAAGACCCCCGCCCCATCCCCGCCCCCAGGCTTTTACTCCCCCGCTTTGCCCACAGTCTGGATCACCTAGGACAGAAAGAAGACATTCCTGCTTGAGGCGAGAGGCTGAACCAGACCACTGGTTTTCTTTTTTTTTTTTAAAACTGAAGGAACATTTTATCACATGAAATTTTTCTTGAAACCCGAATATACAGAGCTAAGCAGAAGCGGCCCTGTTTGTGGGTGAACCTGCGGAGGTTTCCTGTTTGGCCCCTCTGACACTTCTGTCCCCAGGAAACCCCGGGCACCTCCTCGGCACTCAGGACTCCCCCAGTTTGAACACATGACCCTGCTGACACCCGAGGTCCCCTCTCTAGAGTCTTAAGCTTCTAAGATGCGAGTGAGAAAGCCAAGCAGCTTCTTCAGCGTCCCAGGCACCCACGGTGAGGGACCACGAAGGGACACAGCGTGAGAGCAAGGGACCGATCTGCAAAGAACGGAGCGGGTTCCCTTACCTCGCACTCGGGCATGCCTATAAAGTGACAGCCTTGGTAGGCGGCGACTGCTTGTGTTAATGCAGACGGGTCGGCCAGACCTGCCACACACACAGAGACAAAGGCACGTGTAAGTCGTAACGCACACCCCCATCCTGACCCATCACTGCCTGCAGACTTTGACCAAAAGAATCCACTCAGCAAAATCTGATCTCACTAGCATACTGGAGACATTTACTGAGTGGGTACTGTGCAGAGTCAAGAATTGTCTCCTCATGGATAAAAACTCTACAGCTAGTAGGAAAAACAGGAGACTACGTACAACCCACATAAGGAGCCGAGGCCGTGAAGACAGCCACAAGGACGGACACATTAAAAGCAGAACATTTACTAAACCAAAGCAAGGTAGAGCTTTCTGGTCGTTTTCTTTAAATAGTGTCCAGAATCTTCCATCTCTTTCTCAGGAGCTGTCTGATGGAACCAGAACACCTGACTGCAAAGCAAATTTAAAATGTTTCTTTTATTTCAACACAGGCACCTCAGAGAGACTGTGGGTTTGGTTCCAGACCACTGCAATAAAGTGAATACCGCAATAAAGCAAGTCGCATGAAATTTTTGGTTTCCCAGTGCACATAAAGGTTACGTTTACATGCTACCGTCACCAACAGCATTATGTCTAAAAATACTTTATTGCTAAAAAAATGCTAACCATCATCTGAAGCTTCAGTGAGCCAATCTTTCTGCAGTAGCGGCATCAAAGATGACTTGTCACACATCTCCATAACAAAAATATAACGGAGGTGAAGAAGTGTGAAATACCACGAGAATTACCGAAGTGTGACAGAGACGCCACGGGAGCAGCTGCTGTGGGAAAAAGGGTGCTGCCAGACCCACCTGACGCAGGGATGCCACAAACCTTCACTTCGTAAAAAACGCACTATCTGTGACACGCAGCAAAGTGCAGATGAAACGAGGGGGCCTGTCCTCCTGCGTGGTCCACACCGCAGAGGAAGCAGAAAACGGTGACTCTGGGAGACAAACACCCCGAGCACACCCCCCGCCCCCCGGGAATAAGCGGCTGTGCTCACACTGACTCTCCCCCTCCCCACCTGCCCCACACAGAGCCAAGGGATTCCCAGGCCGAAAGGCAGCAGCACCGTTGGGCCCGGGCCCCCCGTCACTCACCCACGTCCTCGCTGGCAAATCTCACGAGCCGCCGGGCCACGTACAGCGGGTCCTCGCCCCCTTCCAGCATGCGCCCCAGCCAGTAGAGGGAGGCGCTCGGGTCCGAGCCCCGCATGGACTTGTGCAGCGCGGAAATGCAGTTGTAGTGCTCCTCTCCTGGACACCAGAGAGCACCGCTCAGCCGTGGCGGGACGTGGGGTCCGCGCCCACACGCCATCCGAGCCACGCGCTGCTCTCACTCGGCTGACTTCAAGGAAGCCTGAACTAGCGCGGGGCCCAGGAAGGCCTGAGGAGAGCGAGGTGGGACAGCCGCGCTCAAGCTGCCCGGTGACCGGTGTGGGACGCTGAGCCTGGATGTGGGCGCGAGGCCCGGCAGTGCGGGCCCGGCCCACCGCAAGACACGGAGCACGCAGGACAGCTCTCCTCCGCCCGCTTCGCCGACTGTGAGCGAGGAGGCGGCCCCGATTCTCCCCCGCTGCAGAGGTCCTCGGGTCTCACACTTCTACTAGGTCCACGATGAAGGTAACACGGTCGAGGCCACGGGCTCTGGAGCCAGGCGGCCTGGGTTTAAATGCCAAGCGCACCGGCCACGTGACCGTGGGCAAGTCTGACCCCGTCTGTGTCTTGGTCCCTCACCTGCAGAATGGGTGCAACACCAGCTAGCTCACGGGGCTGTATTCATAACGGCCGCCAGGCACAGGGCAAGCGCTGTAGGCACGTGTGTGAGTTGGACGTTCTACGCTAGCTTCTATTTCTGCTTTTACCATACACCACTTCATAGCCTAGAATTCCACACTATCTGTGTAGAACCTCAACCTCAACGCAGGGCAGAGAACCTGTTCTCATTTGGAAATCTCTTCACTCTGACACAGAAATATCGGAGCTAGCTACCAAATCCCATATATGCTAGATGACATGAAAAGAAATAAGTAAAATCCTGGGGGTGGCGGTCTTTGTCTCAGCAGAGTTACAAAAAAGGCCAAGAGTACCAGCGAGCAGGTTCCAGGGCGAGGCCGCTATCATCCGTATTTATGGAACAAAGCCCGTGAGAGGATGATTCTCTAGGTTCTGAAGTGTATTTGTGTCTGCCGACCCACTGTGGGTGGGTATGTGACAGCGGGGGCGGCACGAAGGGGAAGGCTTCTAGAATGTGCAGGTTCTCAAGGCCTGGCCCAGGCGGGCAGCAGAGAGCTGTGCAGAACGGGGGTCCCCGTTGTGCGTGGCTCCCCGTGATGGAACATGACCCCGAGAAACAGGAACCCCCGGCTGGGATGTGTCTGACAGCGCGCGTGCGTGTGTGCGTGCACGTGCGTAGGTATGTGCTGCAGGGGTGAGGCTGGTGACCGTGGGGCGGGCTGGCGTGCAGGCAGCGCCGACACGGGGGAAGGTCCTGTCCTCAGGATCTGTCAGACTTGGATTTGAGGATGAGTTTTAGCACTTGCTTTGTGAACTCAGGCTTTGCCATCTGTAAACTGGGGTAACATTAATAGTTACCTAACTGCCTAAGGTTTTGAAAACTAAAAGACAAACTTCCACGTTAGCTACCGTTACATTAGATGGCAGCTCTCTGGTTTTTAGCTGACAGTCTGATGACACATGAGAGCAGTTCCACGGGGTCCCGTCAGAATGAAGTATCACCTTAGTACAGCCACAGAGGAGGAAGACCAGAGCCTCCAGAAACAACGGGAGCCCAGCACGCGGGTGCGTCTCCACCTCTGGAAACTACATTTCAGTCACGTCGCCAATCCTTGCGCCTGGCCAGAGCGAAGCCATGCTCCACACCTGGAACGGCTTCCCGTCCAGATTTTCTGAGCAGTCATACCACTTCGGGGCACAAAGTGCTGGGGGCTGAGATGCCTGGGCTGCATCGGGACGGAGACGGGAGCGGCCATGACAGGCCTCCAGCACGTCCCGAGTGCCCCCAGTCGGCCGAGGCGCTTCCCAGAGGCCACATGGCCCGCTTGGTGGCCTCATCAGGAGGCCATGCCCGGAACCAGTCATCGCCAAGCTTCCCCCATGCCCCGCCCCGGACAGCTGAAGGAGCTTCCATCACCAAGAAGCATCTGGAAGCACTGCAGACACGGCACGCAGTGACAGCTCGAGCCATCAGCTTCCTCTCAAGGTGTAGAAGGCTACTCCGGTTCCTGCCGTGTGACCGCCGAGAATCACACAGACCCAGGTCTACCCTACAGCCTCGCCTGCAGGAGACTCTCTTCAGCACCCGCGTCTTTTATAAAAAGACACAAACGGGCTGTGCTTACGACATTTAATATTGCCAGGTCAGGAATTTAAAAAGAGCCGGGATCATATTTGGTACCTGTAAATACGGTTCTATGAAAACAGATAAATACACACGTCAACTTTAATTTTTTAAAAAGCTATTATGAAATGAAAGCACCAAGTTCTATGTAAACTTAATTTTGCGTGAAGACTCTAAGAATTAAAGATTCTAACTCATTTAGCTAACTCTAACTGAACTGAGCTTCTGAAATTAGAGGCGCACCCAACTTCCCGCAGTTTCATCCCCGCTCTCAGGGCCGCCCTGCTGTGCACCCGAGGAACCGGGAAGCAGGTTTGCGACACGGGGCTCTGGGCGGGAGGTGCCTCTATGACCAACACGGAGCTGCCCGGGGGCCGCACAGCTCGGGCGGTCACTCACCTGCTCGGTCGTACAGGATGTGAGAGCGCTGGAGGCCTTCCTTCACGTCGCTCTCGGTGACCAGCACGCGGCTGGGAGGGTAGCTCTGCCCACTCTTCTTCCCGAACGCCTTCCTGGCGCTCAGCCTGGCCAGCACCGCCAGCTGCAGCCCGTTCAGTCCGGCCCGCGCGTCCCCGTCGCTCAGGCGGGCCAGTGTGTCCACTGCCTTGTCCTCTATGAACACGGAGGGCCTGCAACACCACCGAGAGCGCGTCACACGTGGGGGACACGCTCACCCCACAGCACTCTGTGACCTTTTGTCCCTGCAAGGCCACTAACGAGGCACCCGAGGTTCAAGCCTCTGCCCTGGATCCCAAACCACTGTGTTAAAGCAGGTCCACGGTGTCACACGGGTTGGCATCAAGACTGAGAACTGCCTCGCCCTGGAGTCACGAGGTGATTTCACTGGACGCTCTGCCCTCTGCATCCGTGGGTTCTGCATCCACGGATTCAACAGCCTTGGATGGAAAACGTCAGGGGGAGATTCCAGATGGTTCCAAAAGGCACAGCTTGAATCTGCTGCATACCAACAACTATTTACAACAGTCTACGTGTCACTTACATTGCGTTAGGTATCACAAGTCCTCTAGAGATGATCTGAAGTATATGGATGTGCTCAGGCCCTATGCAAACACTACGCCATCTTGCGGAAGGGACCTGAGCATCCGCCACCCTCGGATTTTGGTATCTGCTGGGGCAGGGGCCCTGGAACCGTTCCCCCGCAGATACTGAGTGACAACTACATAGGCCTACACGTGTTCCTTATTTTACAAACGACCCACCAGGTCCCCAGCCCCTCTGGGCACAGCAGGACCCAGAAGCAGGGCTCTGGGATTTAGGCCTGGGGCATATGCTGCCACGGGGGTACTAAGCACACGCGGACCTTCGTAAAGGAGGTCTAACCACGACTCCTTTTCGACTCTAACTGAACTACTTTTCCTATTCCCAGTCTAGTCACACAAGATGTGTGACACATCTAGTTACCTAGAGGGGTCTTACTCTTCCCGGCTAGGTGTCAGCTGCGCGTGCGCAAAGCAAAAAGTAACCGTTCAAAGTGACGGCTCACCCGTGTCGCCGGCAACCTTCATCAGCTGCTTGAAAAACAGCTCCTAGGCAGCCGCTGGGCTGGGCCAAGGCGGGGAGTGGGAGGTGGCCACAAGAGGGGCCCAGCTTGTCTACGAGGTCCATGCAGAGTTCCTGACCACACACCCACCCCCCCTCGCTCTGGTGAACAGCCTGAACGACCCCGGTCTGCACCTCACTCCCTGACGACCCCGAGCCCCTGCCCCCTCACCAAAGCCAAGCCTTCTGGGGAACGCCTCCCACCCCAGGGGTTAGCTGCGCTGTGAGTGACTCTCCCAGGACCCCTCACAGCTGCCTGGGCCCCAGAGCCGTGCGAACCGCCTGCAGGGCCCCCTCTTCCCTTCCTCATCTGACACTCACCACACACACCAAGGCCACCTCACTGGCTCTTTGTAAAGCTGACGGCCCGCTCCTGAAGCAGATTTTTTTTTTTTGCAGTACGCGGGCCTCTCACTGTTGTGTCCTCTCCCGTTGCGGAGCACAGGCTCCGGACGCGCAGGCTCAGCGGCCACGGCTCACGGGCCCAGCCGCTCCACGGCATGTGGGATCTTCCCGAACCGGGGCACGAACCCACATCCCCTGCATCGGCAGGCGGACTCTCAACCACTGCACCACCAGGGAAGGCCTGAAGCAGATTTTTGATGATTTGGAAAAAACTAGACAACCCACACTAAAGAGAATGTGTTGCACAGGCCCACACCAGAGGGGGTGTGGCAGCCCAGGTATGCCTGAGAGGGAGGGCAGTCGGGGCTCGGTGACGGCACATCATCTGTGTGTGTGTATACATGTGTGCATGTGTGTATACATGTGTGTGTGTATATATGTGTGTACCTGTATACACGTATGTGTACGTGTGTGTATATGCATCTGGGTGTGTTTGGGGGGGGGCAGGGAGACCCAAACGGCCTGAACATCTCATTTCAGAACTAATAAAAGGCTTCCTAGCAACAAAGAGCCCGCAGGGCCATCTGCAGGAGGAAAGGGATCGAGCCGCAGCCCTGAGCGAGCGTCACCTGGAGCCGGGCCATTTGGTGGTGACATGCCGTCTCTCCACCCCCGCCACCGCCGGGCCGCGAGGACGGAAATCATGTTTCATTCTTTATGAATGTGCACTCCACATCTGCACAACGAATGGACTAACTTCAATCTTCCCACAATCTCAGAGTGAAACATGTATATTTAAACATGGTGACACATGGAAAGTACAAAAAAAACCAAAGCCATAAAAACCCCTTATCCGTACCACCTAGAGAATGACAGCTACCAGGTCATTTGCTGGATCTGCTCTATGGGCCGTCCACCCACGTCTCTGTCAACCTCGCTGGACCTGGGTGGTGTGACCTGCAGCTCCGGACACACCGGGTGGCAGAGAGAGCCTTCTGAACACCTTGTGAATTTCTATCCTATAAATATCCAGTCTCGTTTTTAAAACAAAATTGGGGCCATACCATATAGCGCTTACAATCTTACTAAAAAAATTATTTTGAAATACAAGCAAGCTACTCAGAACTCTGAATATTACTTGTTTACCAAATGGGATTATAAAAAATGTAAACACCAGCAACAAAGGGGTAAAGTCCCCTGTTGCTCTGCCACCTTCAGGTCAGGGCTCTGGTGCACGCACCTCCCGCCTGTGTGACTGTCCACCGGATGCACCGAGAGGCATGAAGTGCTTTGGGGCAGAGAACAGGCAGACGGGTGGCCTCACACCCCGGCCCTCCCGCTGCTCCCGCGTTTCCACACCTCCGCACGGGCCTCGCTAACTATGAGAGAAGCCGACTAGCAGACTGTGAGCTAGCCTTTAAAAACGGGGACGAGTTTTACGTGGGTGGAAAAGGAAATCCTTCCTTCGCTGTTTAGACTCTTAACCAAAGTCCACACTGTTCCACTGTCACCCTGTCCATCAGGTCTGGAGTCAGGGGACGGGAGGGCACCCCCCCGGCCGCCAGTGCGCCACAGCCCCTCTTCCATGTGAGCCACACCCCAATTTCAGCCCCGCCCAAAATGAGTCTTTGTAAACACAAATGAATCTGTCAGCACCTGGGCTCCACTAACCAAGGTGCCACTTGGGACAGTCACGCGCCGAGTCTCTGATGGGAACCGGCTGCCAAGAAAGCCGCACAGGATGGCCAGAGGTCCCTACCGCCGCCAGTCCATCCCAACCCCCGCCGACTCCAGACGGCCAGAGGTCCCTGCCGCCACCAGTCCGTCCCAACCCCCGCCGACTCCAGCCAGCTTCTGAAGAGGAATAAATGCGCCAGAACACCTTGAGATCTCAGGAGAGGGAACGGAGGAGGGTCACGCGAGAACAGAGGCAGGGACGCGTGCACCGCCTTTGGCAAAACCCCTCAACAAACAGCCACTACTGCACAGATCACGGGGACCGTGCTCCGGCTCGAGAGTTTAAGGCTATTGTAAAACGGAAGCGTACACTTCTACAATGTTTTTCATTTGGAAGTAACTTTCCAAAGTCATAAAAGAATTAAAGGAGGCACAATCTACCTTGGGTAGATTGCCTGAAATTGCACAGCATCCCACAGAGAAATAAGCAGTAGACCATAAACTATATCGTTATAATGTGATTCAAAAAACGGTGCCATAATAAGGGAAAAAATGGTTTAAGTGCACTGGGAAAGATCACATTCCAAAGTAATGAGACCCAGAGAGGAAGGAAGTGACAGCCTTGTCCTCTAGCTGGAGAGCAGCATGGGGTCTGAGCCGGAACCTGAGCGCGAGCGGCAAGGCCAGCGCCATCCTTCCCCCTTTCCTTCCAAGGCCTGCATCTTTGTGCACCTTGTTTTCCTGCAACCTGGAGGATTCTACAGCTGGATGTCTAAGCTGCAGGAGGAGTGAAGTAAGTGAAAAGACGCCTGTTATTTCATGCAGAAGCACATACGTGGCTCAGTTACCCGCTCCCTGAATGACAAAACAATGCTCTGTGACTCTCTAAGGAAAAGGAACACTCCACGGTCAGGGTGACAAGAGCGACGTGTGTCACGTTACAGAGAACTTTCCTAAAATCCAGGTGTGTGGATCTCAGCACAGATTTACTGACTCCACAGCCTCCAGGGCCTGACCCCGGGCACATGCCTTTTCAAACTATATCCCTGGTAAGCGTGATGTGCAGATCTGGTCAAAAGACACAACTGCTAAATTACACATGGAAGCCTTTGGTTCCTAATCCTTTACAAATTAATACAGTCTGCCTGGACACGAAGAAGCACAGAGAAAGGTTAGAATGTTAATACTCACCAGTAGCACTTTCACTCAGTACCAAGGAGGTACTAAGTAACTCCTTGAACTTCAGGTTCCTTCTTACAACTGGGTTAGAAGCACGCTTTCAAAATCCAGCTCCATCATTCAAGCTGTGTAATCTGGGGCACATGACTCGGCCTTTTTGCGTCTCAGCCTCCTGAGCCAATGACCTATGATGTCTCCCAACTTAACTTCTTGTCAGAACTGCTAACGAGTAGACCCCTGATGGTCTGCACCCTGCCTGCTGCTCTGGTCCTCGTTTCACTTAAACTACGGCACGGCCGTGATGGGGAGGGGATAACCTGACAGTCATCCCGTGAATAAAATAAATAAATGACCCTAGATACACACAAACATGGCACAGAAAGTTGCAGACACATAACGACAGCCAGTACATGCACAAAAAACACACACACAAAAGTCAGGATTGTTTCCCTCTCAATTTCCCTTTATCACTCGGTTCCGCGAGTCTGCAGTGGACGTGCTGCTTGGAGGAAAGCTGGACTGGACGCACAGAGCGGGCAGCAGCCCTGCAGACCCCGGCGCACGCCCCGCACGCAGAGGCCCCTCCTGGAGCTCCCACCGTGGGTGGCGGTCCCGCCTCGGCTCTACCCTAAAGCCACGCAACCTGAGTGCTGATGGGGTCCTCGGCCACATCCAGGGCTCTCACGAGGCACCACATAGCTCCTCCGGCATCCAAGACAGGAGCGAGCGGCGGAGGCCGGACACACGGGGAGGGGCAGCTGAAACCCACGCCCCGAGCCTGAAATTCGGTCTTGTGCTTTAATCGTCACAGAGGAGCAGCCCCAGAGCAGTGGAGGTGAGGGTGCAGGCGCCAGCCCCAGGCAGATGGGCCTCGCCCCCCAGCGCTATGGCTGCTGACGCGGGACCCCGGGGCGGCTGAGGAATGCGCCCTAATACAAAGAAGGTAAAACCTCTGCCCCAGGTAACCCAGCCAGTCATCCACGATACACACCCCGTGCGTCGCACAGCTCTCACGATACAGAAGGAGATCACCAGGAGAAAAGGGGCAGCCTTTAAGGCATCATTTTCAGCTAAAATTTCTTTACTTTCACGGAACTGAGTTTGACTTCTAGAGTGCTCAAACGTCATCCTAAAAAGACTTAAGGAGTTTTATGGTAATATTTATACTAATTCTTAGTGTCTTAAAAAGAAAAAAAACTGCAAGAACAGGAAATTGGGATCTGAGCATAAACTTCAAAAGATTCATAAGGTAAGTCTATCCTGTAAAGAAAATAATCAATAAGGCTTCTCATGGTCAGTCTTCCAAGCCTTAAAAAAGAAGTGTGCTAGGAAAAGACCCAAATCTGTCAGCACAAAAGCAAACACCCAAGAACTAAAGCAAGAGGCTAAACAGTTAAAGCTGGAAGAACTACAGATGAGCCCGCAATGGGCTCTAATGCGCATGTGAAAAGCCAGGAGCCCTTTGCAGAGACAAAGCCACACCTGTCTGCCTGTCTGTAACCCAGCGCTTCCCTCCTCCATTCCCTTCTCTCCTAGGAGGACATTTCTCCACCCCGCCCCTCCAGCCCCAGCCGGGGATTCTCCGGGAGGTGTCACCCCAGGGCCCTGCCAGAGCCGGAGTCACTTACTCAGAGCCGCTGTTGCTGCCGTGGCCCAGAGGGTCGGCAGGGCGGCTGGAGTCCAGGACGTGGATCCCCAGGGAGTTGATCGCCCGCATCAAGACAGTCACCACAGCCTCCACCGGAAGCTTCTCGAGAACGATAACCCGGCAGCGGCTCAGAAGAGCAGCGTTGACCTGGAAGGAGGGGTTCTCCGTGGTCGCCCCAATCAGCGTGATGGTTCCACACTCCACGTGAGGAAGGAACGTGTCCTGATCGTGGAGAAAAACAAAAGAAATTGACCCCCGTCGACACCCTGCAGGATCCTGGGTAAGTCGGCTGTTCCTTCCTTTTCCTAATTCTGCGCTCAGGATTAGGTTAGGAACTTAGACTCACCGTGAGTCCTGACGTTTAAACACTTACGAAAATTGGAAGCTTGACCCAAAGTGGTGTTTCTGATATGTATAGCTCATAAGTATACCAACAATTTCATTTATCAGATAGAGGAAGCATTTTCTGGTCACCAAAAAAAAAAAACGCTAAGAAAAAGTGAAGGGACACAGGCAAAGGAGAAGGGCTGAGGGTCTAGGCTTCTGCGGACGGAGAATTATCATCACCCCCAGCCCCGAGCATTTATGCAGTGACCTCACGGGCTTTACACTCAAGTCAGCATTCACAAGGACCACAAGAAAGTAAAAAGAAGTGAACATACCTGCTGGGACTTATTGAACCGATGAATCTCGTCAATAAAAAGGATGGTTTTCCTCTTGAAAAAGCGCTTCTCGTTCTGAGCTTGTTTGATGACGTCGCGCACGTCGGTTGTCTTGGCGCTGGTCGCCGACAACGTCACGAACCTCACGCTGTGTTTCTTGCTGTTGTTAGCTATGATGTGGGCCAGCGTGGTCTGCGACAGAGGGCAGAGCGTGGAAGCTGGTGAGATGGAGGGACGCGCACCTAGGCTGCCGCGGCAGCGTTCACCCGCGGCCTGAACGCTGAGGCGCGCTCGGCAGCAGATACGCTCGGAAACAGCGCAGCGCGCTTCCAAGTGGAAAAGAATGTTACAAAGAAAACAGGAAAGCAGCTGAAAGTTCGCCGATCCTGATCTCCTCTCCTTGGTGTCTAACCCCATCTGATGGCTTCCTGGGGACGCTAAGATCTCTGGAACCCCCGGAAGGAGCGGCCACCTTGAGGCGGCAGAGCCTGGCGACAGCCGTGACCTCTCCCAGCCAAGGACACAGCATCACGGACGGCTGAGGCGCAGACCCACGGGGCTGGCGGGGCCACATCCGACAGCTCCGCAGGGCAGCTCAGAAGAGGAGAGCCAGCCCTTGAACTGAGAGCCCAGTGATGACCCCCGGCGCTCAGGGCGACCCCCGCCCCGTGGGACTGTCCACTGAGGACAGAGACGGAACAGCAGCACCGCGACCCTGTCAGCGCTTCCCGGGAAGCGACGCCCGGCGCCTGGCATTTAGTGGGTGCTTGATAAACACACACACGCTGTTATTAACTTTATTATTACTGTCAGCAGTGAAGTATAGCAGTTAAGGACGGAGGTAAAGAAAAACGGAAGACCGTGTCACGAGGAGCAAATGTGCTCCTGAACGAGTGGGAAGGGGGCGTTCTGTTTTCTGAAGTCGCACAGCACCATCATGCACTGCGGCTGCTCCTCTGCAAGCCCGGCCACAGGCCACATCTGCCTCGCTGTGACCGGCGACCAACCACTACTCTGAACGGTTCGGCCCACTGGCTCTCCTGCCAGGCATGCGCTCTGGGCGCCCCTCCGCAGGGGCGTTTTTCTTGCCATCTGCCTCTACGCCCGCCACCTGATTAGCTGTTCTGACCGTCTTAAGAGCTCTAGGGAATCACTAAGAATGCTACCGCGTGCTGCCATGCTTCCTGGGTCAACTCCGATTGTTCCTGGCTTCAGAAGCTCCAGTGCAAACAAGAAGGCACACCACGAGCAGGACGCACTCTAGGAACTGGAATAAACGGAGATGCGATTAAGCTGTGGGAGACGAAGCTGGAAAGAACAACTGGAGGAAATCCGTAAGAGCCCTTGTGCGCTGAGGGCTCTGGGCCCGCTCACAGCTCTGAGCCCCTTCGTGCCTCGTCCTGGGCTTTGCTTTTCGCTCCCTCGTGCTCCTCTCCTCCCTTTCCCTGAAGACAGGAAAATATGTATTTCAGCACCTCCTCGCTTTCTCTTTTTTCCGTCTAGCTCCTGTCTCCTTAGGGCTCCTTCCCAGTCTCCCCAGCGCTTTTCCAGTGACGTGTTCTCTAGACCCCAACATCCTAAGTGCCCTCCTCTGGGCTTGTGCCCGCCCCTAAGAAAACACTGGCCACCAAGATGCACCGATGTTGCTTCTTTAAAGGATAAGCCATCCTAAGAACAGTTATGGAAACGGCGGATGAAGGCGGCTCGCAGGGGCAAGGAGTTCTCCTGTCAGTCCTGTTAAGCGAGCACAGTCTCAAGTTTTAACGAACACCCGTCTGCTGAAAAAAACAACGGCTACAAGGAGCCGGAAGCAGCACAACAGAAATTCTACAATTCCCGGCTGCTGGCTGCACACCTGACTCCACCCGCCCCCGGAACAGGATGGACCACGGCTCTGGGTGGCCCGCCACGGGAGTCCCCCGATTCCCGCGCACCCCCCGCATTCAGACACCTTCACTCTGTTAACGCCCGGAGAACGCGCCTGCGGCCCGGGGGCGCTGCGGAGCGGGCGGACGCGCTCACCTTGCCGCAGCCCGGCGGCCCCCACAGGATGAGCGAGGGCACCTCGTTGGCCTCGAGCAGCGAGCGCAGCAGCGTCTCGGGCCCCACGGCGCGGCCCTGCCCCACGAAGTCCTGCAGCGCGTCGGGCCGCATCGTGTCGGCCAGCGGCTTCCCCTGCAGCAGCTGCCGCACTTCCTCGGCCGCGGGGACCCGGGCGTGCGGGCGGCCCCCCGGGGCCTCGAAGGTGGCGGCGGCGTCCGCGTCCGCGTCCCAGCGGCCCGCGTCGTCCTCGCCATCTGCGTCGCCCGCCGCCTCCTCCTCCTCCGGCGCCTCCGCCTCGTCCCAGCTCCGCGGGGACGCGCTGCCCGCCGCCGCCGCCGGCCGCTGCCCCGCGCCCTTCCCGCCGGGGCTGCCGGGCCGCGCCACCGGGAAGTCGGGGATGAGCCGCGCGCCGCTGGGCGTGGGCGGCGCGTCGTAGCTCTCTCGGCTCTCGGTCTCGCCGCCGTCGTCCGGCTCCTCGGCCTCGCCCTCGCTGCTCTCGGCCGCCGTCGGCGTGGCCGGCTGCTTGAGCGCGGAGCTCTCGGACGGCCGGCGCCGCTTGGCGCGGGGCGGCGCGGGCTCCGCGTGGCCCGCCGGGTGCAGCAGCAGGCAGCGGTCTAGGTGCGAGTTGATGTGCGCGGCGGGCATGGTCTGCTGGCACACGGGACACTGCACCCGGTGCAGCTGCGCCAGGAACGGGTCGTCCTCGGGCCCGCTCACCTCCATGGCGGTCGCCGCGCTAGGCCCCGCGCCGCGCGACCCTCGCTCGGGGAGGCGGCAGGACGCGAGCGGGCCGGCGGAGGGCGCCGCTCATGCCTCACGTCCGGGCTGCCCGCGTCGGCCCGCCCTCGGCCGGCAGCCCCGGCGCCTCGCGCGGCGCGCCGGGAAGCAGAGTCCGCGGCCCCTCGCCCGGCAGCCGCTGGCCACGGCCCGCGCGGCCTGACGGGAAACGTAGTCCGCGGCCGCTCGCAACGGTTCGCGCGGCCTGTCGGGAAATGTAGTCCACGGAGGTTCGCTTGGCCGCCGGGGGCAACGGCTCGCGCGGCCTTTCGGGAAGTGTAGTCCGTGGACGTTCTCCCGGCTGCAGTGCGTTCCCTTCCGGCCGGCCTCGCGAGAGGCCAGCGGGTTGCGCGTGCGCAGGCCTATCCTCCGTGGACGGGGCGCCGGCGGAGCCGTGGAAACGCGCCGCGGCTGCGCGAGGGGAGTGGCTTTCCGCACGTGGCGGAGGTCAGGGGGCGAAGGTCAGGGGGCGGAGAAATGGGAGAGACGCGGGACGCGCCGGCGGGGAGCAGGGGTGTACGGAGCAAAGGGAACACGAAGGTCCTCCGGGTGGGCGTGTTCGCCTGGGCGGCGGCGGCTGCGGCCGCCAGAGACAAGGAAAGGGAACCATCCGCCCCAGATTGTTGGCCTTTTACCCGGAACGCGCGCTCGCACACGTGGTGTCTCACGGCCGTTTTGTAGTTAAATGTTAGAAATGGCCGGGCATCTCGAGGCGGCGTCAGGCTCCGCCGCGCGCGCCGCCCCCGGGCCGAGCGACGTCGGGTTGAGTCCCGCGAGGGGTCTGGCCTGGGGCGACGGGATGACCGTCTCTGACACGCGTTCCTGCTTTTCTCTAAACTTCTCCTTCAGAAATGTGACACAAACCTGCATTTTTGGTATTTAAAAGAAGAAAATAGAAGGGGAATGAAAACAGAAGTGAGACAGTTTTAGAAAAGAAGGGACTTTCCTAAAAGTTGACAAAACTGGGATGTTTATTTAATCTGCACAAGAACATCTCCTTGGAACTTACCCAAACGCAGACCCCTAAGGGTTAAATGAGCCTCTTCACATGAGATGATTTTACAAAAAGGAATGCCTCACAAAGAACTAGAATTAGGTAAAAGATAGTATGAAAGGAAGTGTTTTTTTTTCAGTTGATACTGGTTGTGAAGCATGTGTCCCAACCTGCTGGCAAGTGTTGAGAGGACTGAAATCTGACTTTCTGATAGTTTTTCCAACTACGTATGTTAGGCTCAAAAGTAGTATTAGTAGGGGCTTCCCTGGTGGCGCAGTGGTTGAGAGTCCGCCTGCCGATGCAGGGCACGCGGGTTCGTGCCCCGGTCCGGGAGGATCCCACATGCCGCGGAGCGGCTGGGCCCGTGAGCCATGGCCGCTGAGCCTGCGCGTCCGGAGCCTGTGCTCCGCAACGGGAGAGGCCACAGCAGTGAGAGGCCCGAGTACTGCAAAAAAAAAAAAAAAAAAAAAAGTAGCATTAGTAGAAAAGGTAAGTAAGAATGAGTTGTGGAGTCTTTTATTGTTTGGCCATCATACAATTTGAAATGTAGGATCATGAGCTTTTATATAGCCTTTTACTTATCGCCCAGAGCTTCCAGCCCCCGAACTTCACAAAAGCAAGTACTTTGCGAAGAGGTTTGCGGGAGGGGAAAGAAATCTTCTCTCCTTGTCTTAGGGTTATTAGCTCGGGCCCTGTGAATGTAACCGACAAAAGACAGATTAAAAAGAAAAACAGACTGTGAACATTTGCAGCGCCCCTACACACGGAGTAACTGGTGATGGGCGGGCTTACGTAGCAATTTATCAAAAGAACAAAACATTTGTAGAGAAGCCACAAGACAAAGGAAAAGGACCTTGAGTTTCTAGGGCGGCCAATTGTGGGAAGGCAAATATATGGGAAACTGATGGGAGACAAGAACTAGTTAGTAAAGTTGGTTATGCAGATTCCTCCAGTGCCACCTCTGGGCTGATGAGGGTCTAGAGTTTTCTCCTGTGATTGACTTCTGCCCTTTCTGGTAGATTGGGGGCGGGGGGGACACCTTTGCAAACTTATGTCCTGCTCTTAGGAAGTAGGGAGAGAGCAGCGAGCTTTTCTTGTATCAGCTTAATTGCCTTTAGCTCAATATAATCCTTATGCCAAACTGGCACGGTTTGGTGCAGCGTATTCTGCTGCCCATCAGGTTCTAGGGCTGTCCTCAAAATGAGTTGTGAAGGAAAGTGTTACTAAGTATGGAAATATACACTACGTATAGAAGTAGATGGACATGTGGTCTCCTCTGACACAAGCAAAATATTTTAAAATAATGACAAACTGGGCAACAACTCTGAAGCTTCCTGAGTCTTTTAATAAATGTAAAGCTTAAAACTTATTTTTTTTTAGAAATGATATATGCTTATTATGGAAAATCTGCTCAGAGATTCTCATTGTTAATATTTCAGCACCCTATTCCAGTCTTTTAAAATGTATTTCAAAAAGAAAAATATATCTCAAGACTACACTGGGTATTTACATATAAATGTAAACCTAATATATATTTTCAAAAGTTTTTACTGTAATGGGAAAATATTCATTGCATAATATGGAGTAAAAGTTAGAAGATACAAAGCTATATAGTATAATCACATTTTTATTCAAGTGTTCTGCTCGTATATATAATATATAAAAGAAAAAATAAGAAAAAGGAAACATATGAAGAAAAGACAAAACTCTCCATACACGTATATGTACTTTACTCCCATGGTGTCATACATGAATAAAATCGCACCATTTGGATAGACTGTGAGGTGAAAGTGCACTGGACTTGCCCTAGAATCTGGGCTTGAGTTGGACATGGTGTGACCTTGGGCGAGCTCCTTCCCCTCCCAGACTCAGCTTCCAAATCTAAGAGGGGAACAGTAACGCCTCCCTCTCAATCTGTTGTGAGAATTAAGTGATCTTATGAATGTAAAGGTGTTTAGTACCGTGCCCAGCACAGAGTAAGCCCTCTATTACTCTGTTTTCCTGAACCCCAGCTCATCCTGCCTGAAGTTCAAAGTTTTCTCCACTAGATGGTGATGGTAGAAAAATAAAATGAGTAAACCATACCAGCCTCTAACCAGATTTAAACTTTCTTTTTAAATCAGCGTAAATACAAATAAGTGTAAACTCTGTTATAAGGTTGCAGGAAATGAGTTCAGTGTAAAGCAGTAAGCCCTCGGCTTAAGTGTCCTCCGCTAATCCCTCACTGCTTTCTTGTCTTCAGCCGGACTTGGCGCTCTCTTTGAGCAGTGTAACCATGTCTGTTCTCTGCCCCAGAATCGCAATGGGGATGACAGATGCCGTGTGTGGCTCAACTCTCAGATCAGCCATCTATTCAGTGGCCACCGGGAAAGTCTCAGCCTCGTGCAGGTCCCGCGTGCTGCCGTGTAATACGCCTCCTAGTGTTATCGAACCTCAGGCGTCATCTTGGCCCTCGTAATCATACCCAAGGTATGTTGGACATTTTGAGTTCAGTTAATCCCACCATGATGCACATCCCTGCCATCTTTAGTCACCATCCTAAAAGTCAGCCCCACGGCCGTCTGTTCCCCTTCCTGCTTTGGGAGTCCTCTTACCTAGCCTAACCTCATATGCCTTTCTTTTCCTGACTTTCCCTTGTGTCCCCTGGAATCTATGCCACGTTTCTATTAACTTTAGTAAATTGAATACATTTTCTTGCTACTGTAATAAGACTGCCTGATTGTTCTATTTTATTACTGGTCTTACTGGTATAAAAGAAGTGCTTTGACTTTTATAATTTATTTCATATTTGGCTTTTTGGGGGGAAACTCTTATTAGTTTTAAGTGATTTTCAATTGATACTCTTTGTACAAAAAGAATACATCTGAACTTTGTCATCAGTTCTTGGCACTGAGCTTCAAAAATCCTTGGAATTTCCTGAGTGACTGGAGAGCCAATGAGGCGACTCCTGGTGGGTCCCCGGAGAGCTTCAGGATGGGAACTGCTCACCAGAAACACCAAGCACACAATTAGAGGTTGGAACTTCAGGCCAGCCATCACTGGGGAGGGGAGGGATGTTGGAGATGGCCTTCAGGCACATGGCCGGTGATTTAATCAATCGTGCCTGCATAGTAGAACCCCAGTAAAACCTCCGGACACCAACGCTGGTGGAGCTTCCTGGTTGGTGAATATGGCAGTGGGGGTGGGAGGAGCCCTGTCGCTATGCAGAGGGCATGGAAGCTGCGTCCGGGATCCTCCAGACCTCGTGTTATGTGCATCCTTTGTTAAAAAACTGAAATGTTTTTCAGTGAGTTCTGTGATTTCTTCCAGGGAATTATCAGACCTGAGGCGGGGGGGTTGTGGGACCCCCATCTTTGTAGCCGGTTGGTAGGAGTGCTGGTCCCTGAGCCTTGAGGCTGGAGTCTGAAATGGGTCATTACTGTGAGGACTCTGCCCTGATCCGTGGGTTCTGATGCTAACTCTGGTAGGTGGGCGTCAGAGCAGAATCAAATTGCAGGACACCCAGCTGGCGTTGGAGAGTTGGTATCAGAACAGTGCTTTTCCTCTTTCCAACACATTTATCTATTATTTTGTTTTCTTTCTGAATTTCATTGGCCAGTACTAGTTATTATTACACTGTTGGAGAAAGCAGGTCTCTTTACCTTATAAAGTGAACAGTGAAGTGACAGAGCCAAAGTTCTACTTCAATCCCTGACTTTAAAAAACTTCTAGTAAAATAGAGAAAGGTACCTCCTTAACATGATGGTTTTTGTTTTGTTTTTCCTCAAACTGGCAGCCACCATCATATTTAATGATGAAAACACTAAAGATATTCGTCGTTTCTTCCCACACTTCTCACCCTGGAGAGCTTTCCAGTCCTTTGCTGCGTCTGGGTTACTACTTACTCTTCAGTTTAGAGAAGTCCTGTTAATTGTCCCTGACCCTCCAGGCTGGTTTGGTCCCTTTGCTCATTTGACACCTTGTCTGTCCCTTATGACAGATGCCTCATAGTATTATAACTGCCCATTGCATGTCTGTTTCCACTCCTGCCCAGCTTCCATTATAGGACAGTGCAGGCCCCATGCCTGACACGTAGGGAGCGCTGGGCTGGGCTTGAACGGGACCCGTGACTGGCAGGTGTCAAGTGCAGGCTTCACCCTTTCCCCTGAGGTTCACAGCAGGAGCATTCTGTTTCTTCCAGAAAGACCACCTGAATGGGGCTTTTAGTTACGGAAAGATGAGATGAAGACTTTCTGCCGACATGGAGATATTTAGAGAACCCTTCCATAAAGAGAAAGGGCACTTTTTGGGAGGCGAGACTAAGATGGTCTCCTAGGAACAGTGGAGAATTGCCACTGGGAGGAAAGACTGGGTTGCTCTGGGGAGAGATGGATTTTTCATAGAAGGAAGAAGAGAAAGTGGAGGGTGAGCCGTGACATCCGTTTCCTTCTTGTCCATCAAACTGAATTTGAAACCCTACGGGGAGAGGGCTGAAGACCAGAAGATGAGCTGATGTTCTGGGCAGGAATCTAGATCTGGAGGACCCAGCAGCGCTGCGTTGGAGGGGAGGCGATATCCCCTAGTTCTGCCCTCCCCCGCTCAGACCCTGGTGCTCGCACCGAGGCCTCATCATCAGTGCCGGCGCCCAGGCTTCTTCCAGGAGGGTCTTGACCATGGTCTTCGCCTGGCAGGGCAGGGGGACCCTGCAGACACACGTGAGGACTGCAGCCCATTCCAGCAACTCTTCGAGGAATTTCCAGAAATGAGTCGGGGATACACTGGGAGCTGCTAAGCAACTGGGTAGTAGAATGAGGCAAGGGTAAAGAGGATCTCAGAGATGTTGTTGAAGAAGCGTATTAAAAGTTAACGTGGAGTCCAACAGGTGATCCCGTCCGAACAGAATAAGTGAAAGAGAAAAAGCAAACCTTGGTTTCTACCTTACACCACAGGCAAAAATTAATTCAAGATGGCTCATAGGCCTTGATGTAAAAGCTAAAAGTATGAAGCTTCTACAGGGAAACGTGGAAGAATATCTTCATGGCTTTGGGGTACGTGAAGGTTTCTTAGTGAGGGCGTAAACAGCACTGATCATTAAAAATATACATATGAATATATATATATAAATTGAACTTAATTAAAATTTTAAAAACATCTGCTCTTCAGGAGACATCTGTGAGGATGGAATATTACTCAGCCATAAAAAGAAATGAAACTGAGTTATTTGTAGTGAGGTGGATGGACCTAGAGTCTGTCATACAGAGTGAAGTAAGTCAGAAAGAGAAAGACAAATACCGTATGCTAACACATATATACGGAATCTAAAAAAAAAAATGTCATGAAGAACCTAGGGGTAAGACAGGAATAAAGACACAGACCTACTAGAGAATGGACTTGAGGATATGGGGAGGGGGAAGGGTAAGCTGTGACAAAGCGAGAGAGTGGCATGGACATATATGCGCTACCAAACGTAAAATAGATAGCTAGTGGGAAGCAGCCGCATAGCACAGGGAGATCAGCTCGGTGCTTTGTGACCACCTAGAGGGGTGGGATAGGGAGGGGTGGGAGGGAGGGAGACGCAAGAGGGAAGAGATAATGGGAACATATGTATATGTATAACTGATTCACTTTGTTATAAAGCAGAAACTAACACACGATTGTGAAGCAATTATACTCCAATAAAGATGTTTAAAAAAAAAAAAGACATCTGTGGGAAAATGAAAACACAAGCCATAGTCTGAGAGAAAATATTTGTAATACATATATCCGCACAGGACTCATTTCCGGAGTATATAAAGAATTATTGCAACTCAATAAGAAGAAAAAATACCTCCATTTTTAATCTTTTTTTTAACATCTTTATTGGAGTATAATTGCTTTACAATGGTGTGTTTGTTTCTGCTTTATAACAAAGTGAATCAGCTATACGTATACATATATCCGCATATCCCCTCCCTCTTGTGTCTCCCACCCTCCCTATCCCACCCCTCTAGGTGGTCACAGAGCACCGAGCTGATCTCCCTGTGCTATGCGGCTGCTTCCCACTAGCTATCTATTTTACATTTGGTAGTGTACATATGTCCATGCCACTCTCTCACTTCGTCCCAGCTTACCCTTCCCCCTCCCAACACCTCCATTTTTAAATGGGCAAAAGGTATAAAAGAATACTTCACAAAAGAAGATATATGGAAAGAAAAACACATGAAACAGGCACAGTGAAATGCACATTAAAACCACGGTGAGATGCCACTACACTCCCTCTGGAATGACTGAAAATAAAAAGACTGACAACATTACATGTTGGCAAAGACAAGGGACAGTTGGAACTCAAAGCATTGCTTGTGAGAACATAAAATGGGAAAATCATTTTGGAAAATCATTTGGCAGTTTTCTTAAAAAGGGAAACACACCCTTGCCATGTCATCCAGTAATTCTGTTCCCAGAGAATTTACCCGGGAGAGATGAAAACATGTTCAAAGTGTGTCCACAAAACGGGTTGTATGCAAATGGTTAGCGCAGGCTTATTCATAATAATCCCGGACTGCAAACGCTGCAAACGCCCATCAGCAGCGAATGGAAAACAAAGTTTGGTTTACTCATACAGTGGAATTCTACTTGGTAAAAAAATTAAACTGCCGACACACAGAGCAGTGATAAATCTTAGAAACATTGTGCTGAATAAAGGAAGTCAGACACAAAACAGTATATGTGTTGTATGATTCCAGTTATGCGAAATTCTAGACCAGGCAAAGCTAATCTGTAGTGTAGAAATTATATCAGTGGGTGAAGGGATGGGGATTATTGGTGGCCAGGGCATGAGGGAGTTTTTGGCTAGTGATAGAAATGTGGTATAAATTGAGGAGATGGTTACACCATTATATGCATTTATCAAAACTCATCAAACTGTACCTTTAAAATGGGTGCAGTTTATTTATGTAAATTATATCTCAATAAGATTGATTTTAAAAACCACAGCAAGATCCTATTTCCTGCCCATAAGAATGACCAAAATTCACGTGACTGTCAATACCAAATGTTAACAAGGGTGCAGAGCAGCTGGAACGCTCACGCATCGCCGGTGCATTGCTGGTGCAAGCCTAAAATGGGCTCTTTGAAAAACTTGTTGATTTCTTATAAAATTAAATATTCACCTGCCCTATGACCCATCAATTGTACTCTTAGGTATTTACCCCAAAGATATGAGACCATATGTATAAAAAGTCTTGTAGAAGAATGTTTATAGAAGCTTTATTTGTAATAGCAAAACAAACAAACAAAAAAACCTGGAAACAATGTAAATCTGCAGGTGATAGATAAACAGATTGTGGTCTGTGAAATGCTACATTAAATTAGAAGAGGATGAACTGGAGATACATGCAAAACCACACATGATTCTCATAAATATTATGTTGAGTGAATGAAACCAGACACAAAGAGCACAGATGGTGAGTCCATTGGAAGGAAGTTCAAGAACAGGCACGTCTAAGGAAACTGGAGTGTTAGAAGTCGGTGTTGCTGAGACAAGGGCATTGGCTGAAAGGGGGCGTAACGGAGATGTCCTGCATCCTGGCTGCGATGCTGGTTAGCTAGGAACACACATTTCTCAACACCATCGAGCTGTAGATCCAAGCTCCGTGCATTTCACTGTTAGCAAATTTCACCTCAATTAAAAAAGATTAATTCAAGGGGTTTCCATTTCCAATAATGGCAGCTAGGAACTTCAGATCAACACAAGTAACTGATGAAAACACGTAAAAATGCTGAAGCAAATGGTTTAGAAATCTTAAAAGTATCAGAGACCTGATAAAATAGGAACCACCTGGCAAAAATCCAAAGGAATCCAAATCCAAAGAGGCCAGAGGGACCTGAGCGCAAGAGGTCCTTTTGCCCCGAGGGCTTTTGCTAATTCTGCGCACCGTGGGCCTGGCCTTGGGTGGCCTCTGCAGGCGAGGTGACAGTCATGAGCCCAGGGTCTACCTGAGCCAGGGGTCTAACCTCAAGTGGAGGGGCCTAATAGACGTCCCTTCGTGAAGCTGTTACCCGGGGGGCGGCGCCTCCTGGCAAGGCTACCCAGAAGTAAACCTACCCCAACAACTACTTCCCTGAGCTACCACACTCATTTTTTTTCTGACATTGTTAAATATTCTTCTGCACACGACTTAATGGAAGCATAACGTTCTTTCTTATGGGAGAACCACAGCTATTCAATCAACTTGGACTTAGGCTTTATTTCAACGTTTTAAATGTAGTAAATAATGTCATCGTGTATTACTTCAAAGATAATATTTTACAATTCTATTTCTTAGGGGCAAAAGTCTTAGAAATGCAAATGGGGTCAAAGAGAATGGCCAAATTGCCCTCCCTAAAGATGAGGGCATTTACATTCCAACCAGAAGTGTAGGAGCGTGCCACCCTGTGCCCTCCCAGGCTTCATTTATGCTGGAAGTGTTTCCCATATACGAGCTGGGACTTACAATGCCCTTTTACCATTTTACCAGCTGCCATGGTCCTTTTGTAGCACGAAACATCAATACTTTTGAATATGTAGCATAAAACCTAAAAACCTATTATGAACCATTACATAATAGCCAAATTTATCTTCTACCTAAAGATACAACTTTTACCTTTAATAAGAAATAACCCAAACCTGAGAGTATGCGGAGTTTTCACCCACCTCCCCTTCAGCCACTATTACCCTCTCTGCTGTAGCATTTCCCCATGGAAAATTTCTCTACTGAACCTTACCCTCTTGGGAAAAGCAGGCCAACATTTGGTCAGAAGAGCATGTCTTGGGCTTTGCACTTCTGTAATTTCATGCCTTGTTCCTGTCATAAGCTTCTTCTAGCTCCTAAAATTCACTTCCAATTTAGAAGGTAGAAAAGGATTCTCAAGAATGGAAACATAAATATACCCTTCCTCAAATTCCAACTGGAAAAAAAAAGGATGATTCATGCTGTAGAATGGAATGTTTTAAATTTGGGCATGAATGCTCTCACTTTTCCCAATTGTTTAGAACAATCTCAACAGAAGCATGAAGTTTACCTTACAGCAGGCATTTTATTTTGTTCTTACATTTTCAGACTTAATGAATTAATGGGAGGGAGGTACATTTGTGTAATGGGGGAAGGATCAGAGAGAATCCTATGGTGCTGGGTTGGAATTAGGAAACTATAAGAATGAACTCAGGATTTAAAAAAATTATATTTCCAGCTCTGTCCACTGCAAGGACTAGAAGCAATGACACCCCAGCAGCAAAGAGCACTCCCATTGCCCTGGTCTTGGTTTCTAAATACCATTCTTCCCTAAGAGGAGCCAGGGCTTCTCTGAGAAATGGCAGATTCTAGAAACAGGGCAGGAAAATTACATGGTGAGCTTTGAACATCTCATTATGCCAGAAAGCAAGGAAGTGCGCCCCCAAACAATAGTGATATGTCAGAAGTACAGAGGCTCCCATTGACCAAATCTGGGACAGTTTGAGCATCCACATGACTGACACGGGGAATGTGTGTCATGTTTAGAAATGATACTAAACAGGGACGGGGATCCGGATGGGCTGGAGCACTCTTCTTAATAGAATATAATACCAGTTACTAAATGTAGGAAATCATACAATTAGAGAATTACCACTGAACAATCACTGTGGTAATAACTGATTCATGCAAGAATGGATACTGAAGTCATGGAGTGATAGACTGTTGTGGAACAGGATACCCATAAAAATCTCATAGGTTCCTTATTAATTACAAAAGAAATAAGGGTAACTTTACTGTGGGGAAATCTGGCAGACACCATCTGAATCAGGATACCAAATTATATGAATCGTGACACAAGCTACATCACGTACCACCTACTGAGACATTCCCAGAAAGACGCACCATCACTGATGTGGTTTTCATGATTAGAGGTTTACCTGGTTCCAAATATGAAGAAACAATCAGGCAATTCAAATTGAGGGATATTTTATGAAGAAATTGGTCTGAAGTCTTCAAAAATATCAGTGTCATGAAAGGTTAAAAAAAAAAAAAGACTGGGTTATTGCTCCTTGAATAGATAAAAAGAGACTAAAAAGACATCTCAACGAAATGTGCTTGTGTGATTTTTGGTTGGCTCCTGTCTTTGTTCTCAAGGAGACATATGCCAATGTATTTAGGGATAAAGTTTCACAAGGTCTGTAACTTACTCTCAGAAAAGAGAGAGACAGCAAATATTGAAAACATAAACATTTGGTGAGTCCACGTGCAGGGTGTATCGATATTCATTGTACTGTTCATGCAAATTCTCTGCAGGTTTTAAGTTCTAAAAAAATAATTCAGAGAAAAGGAAACATATCTAACAAAAATTATATAGAAGTCGTATGAGCTTTGGAAACGTATTTATGAATTTATGAATAGGATTGCACCGTGTACTTTGTTCCTATTGAATATCACACATGGTTTCTAAGCAGTATATTAACTCAGTGACATGTATTTACATTTTACAAGAAAGTAAAAAAGGCTATAATTAGATGAACAAATTGTGCAACCATTATAGAAGTAATGAACAGAAAACACTGTTTAGTACTTCTGAGGAGACTCATTTTTAAATGGCCCCAGCTATATTTTTATCTAATTGTTTTCAATCCTCCTATTTTATTTTCATTTTTTATTACACAAAATTTAGCTACTTACTCACTGTCACTTGGACATTCTACGGGTCTAATATCAGCTAGGTTGTAAGCAAGTCTGAATGTTCCGTAACGTCACTGTCCTGCCTTGGAGTTTCCTATCTCCAAATAGAAAGTAAGAGGTAGAAATTAGTTTTAAATTTCTGTTCATTTTCTACTAATTACAAAATCATACACTATGTGGTATTCCTACCCAGAGAAGAGAAGAGTGAGAGTCTTAACTCTTTCCCACTCACCGTTTCCTCTTCCTTTTCTCTGGCCCCAGGTGACCCGGCAAGCGTCGGGTATGATTTATGACTGCTTGGATCCAGCCTGGGTCACCTGGAACAGCCGGCCATAAACTGTTCACTGGTGCTTTTCTTTCTTCTTTTAACAAGTTTACCTTTCATTATTCATATTATTGGGTTTTCTGCTTTCTTAATTACTTTATTGAAATGTAATTTACGTATCATAAAATTCACCCATCATAGGTGTACAATTCAACTACGTGTTTGGAAACTTAATGAGTTGTTCAAAATGTTTTTGAACCTTTCCATCACCCCAATACGATTCTGTTTACAGTTAATGCCTGTTCCTGCTCTCAGCCTCAGGCAACCTAAATCTACTTCCTGTGTCTATAGATGTGCCTTTTCTGGACATTCCATGCAAATGGAACTTTACAGTATACGGTCTTTGTTTCTGGCTTTTTTCTCTTAGCACAATGTTTTTGTTTATCCAGCTTGTAGCAGGGATTAGTGCTTCATTCCTTTTTATCGTTGAGTAGTATTGCATTTGAGTGGATGTATCAATTACCTTTCTCCATTCACTGAATCCATTGCTGGACATTTGGGTGGTTTCCAGTTTGGGGCTGTTGTGAATAATGCAGCTGTGAACATTTGCATGGGAGGCTTTGTGTGTTCAAATGTTTTCATTTCTCTTGGGAAGATACCTGGGAGAAGAATTGTTAGGTCATATGGGGAATAACTTTTTAAGGAACTATTTCCCAAGGCAGCTGCACCATTTTACACTCCCTCCGACCTTTGTGCTGAGGGTTTCCGTGACTCCACACCCTTACCAGCATTTCCCTTCTGCTGCCTTTTTATTATAGCTCTTCTGGCGGGTGTGAAATGTTATTTAATTGTGATTTTAACTTTCATCTCTCTAATGACAGATTTCGGAGCATTTTTTATGTGCATATTAACTTCTTTTATTTATCTTCCTTGGTAAGCTAGTCTTCAAATCTCTTGTCCATTTGTAAAATTGGGTTGTCATCATATTGTTGATTTGTAAGAGTTTGCTTCAGGATATGAGTCGTTTATCAAATATCAAAATCGTTTATCAAAATGATTTCACAGTATTTTCTCCAAGTCTAGCTTGTCTTTCCATTTTCCTATGGTGTCTTTTGAAGAGCAGATTTTGAATTTTGGTGAAGTGCAGTGTATCAGTTTTTGCTCTCACCAATCATACTCAGTGGTGCTTTTTGAAAGGAAGAAAATTCAGTAGCTATGTGGATAACAGGGATGCCTTTCATCTGCATTTTGGTGTTTGTGAAGATTGCTCCACTTGTGTGTGTAGACGTTTAAGAACCCTTGTTCTGAGACATTCCGAATGCTGTGCACACGCAGAAACCATTAGCGTTGTCCAGGCTGCTTTGGACGCCGACCGGCACACAGAGGCACTGGCAATGCCTGCCTCGCCCGCTCCTATGACAGCACGGTCTCTTGCTGGTCAATGTCCCTTGAAAAGCATCACAATTTCTATGGCTCTGTGGAATGCTGTTTTCCTGAGGTTAGTGGTTTTTTTTTTTTTTTTGCGGTACGCGGGCCTCTCACTGATGTGGCCTCTCCGGTTGCGGAGCACAGGCTCCAGCGGCCATGGCTCACGGGCCCAGCCGCTCCGCGGCATGTGGGATCTTCCCGGACCAGGGCACGAACCCGTATCCCCTGCATCGGCAGGCGGACTCTCAACCACTGTGCCACTGGGGAAGCCCCTGAGGTGAGTATGTTTAAAAAAGGTTTGCAATTCCAGAATATGAGGGCAATCCAGGAAAAGTACCGCTGGGGCTGCTTCTAGCCTCACTGTGAATTTTTCCACGCCTTAGAGCGGGGGTCCCCGTTAGGAACGGGGCCGCACAGCAGGAGGTGAGTGGCGGGCGAGCGAGCGAAGCTTCATCTGCCGCTCCCCATGGCTCCCCATCGCTCGCGTTTCTGCCTGAACCCTCCCCCACTCCCCGGGTCCCTGGAAAAATTGTCTTCCACGAAACCCATCCCTGGTGCCAAAAAAGGTTGGGGACCACTGCCTTAGAGCATCTTTAAAGATGTTCCAGTGATTTTATGGGTATGGACAGAGGGTGCTGAGGCTAGGTGGGTAGACCACAGTGGGTATGCATGCACTACCTGTTCTTCTTGGTGGTCAATATTGTACCAGGCTGCTTGTCCTCTGTGCTGCCAGAAGCTAGAAATAGTGTGACACAGCAGAACTGCACTTCTGTCGTTTAATATTAGAAGACAAGTAGCATGGGTTCTTTTAATTGACTTTTCCTTTAGGACAAATAGACATAATTAAAAACCTTCTCTCTAGTAATCAATTGACAGATGCTTATTGAATACATATTGTGCTTGAAACTTATCTGCGTGTGATGACTTCCAACCTGGACCTCTCCCCTGAAGCCTAGATTTCTATGTCACAACCTGTTCAACTCGGACGTCTAATAGACCTGTCAAACACTGAGGGCCTGACTTTTCCCCCCAGAGTTACTCCTCCCATGACCTTCTCCATCCCAGTCAATGTCAACTCTCCTTCACGTGCTCAGGAAAAGAGATGGAAAGTCATCCTTGCCTACCATCTTTCCTTCACTCCCTGTATCCAATCCATCATAAATCCTAGAGTTTCTAAATGGAATATGAAATCCTGGATGAGATTCCAACAGAGAAAAGGGACATTAGGGAAGAACTCATTAAGTCTGAATAAAGTATGGAGTTGAGTTCATAATAACGTATCAGCATCGATTCATTCATTGTGACAAGTGTACTATACCCATGTAAGAGGTGAAAAATCCGGGAAATTGGGTGCAGAGCATAGGGGGACTCTCTGCTATCCTTTCGCTTTTTACCTTTTCCGTAGATCTTAAACTACTCTAATATAAAAAAAATTATTAAGGAAATACGCAAAGGAGCAGTTTCTGCTGACTTCTAGCTGATTAGAGCCTGCGGCTGGTTTGCTGGAGCCGAGGGGACAGAAAGTCTGCTTCCACTGATTGGATGGTCTGGGTAGAGGGTACTGTCAAATTAGCCAAAGGCCATACACATGGTTTTCTTTGGGTGTGGGGATTGGTCACCTTATCAGTACTTTTTCACAGTTTAATTACTCCAAGGAAAATTGATAACCTCAAATAAGTTCAGTCTTTTCATAACAATTGTGTCACATAATTTATCTTTCACAAATACATAATATTGTTTAGGTATTCTTCCTGAAGAGCAAAGTTCTCTAATCCTAGAAAAATACCTAACGTTTGGCTTTTTAAAGATCTTGCTATAATTCTTTATATGCTACTCAAAATGAAAACGTATTTTTATTTTATATGGAATACATTGATCTGAATTAAAAATAAGGACTTTTTTTTGGAAAAGCAAGAGGGCACTAGAGGCTGGTGTTGGGTAGGGAGTGGAGGGGTTGGCAAAGGCTCTGAAGAGGTGAAAGCCAAAGAATTGCAGGATCGCTTGTATCATTCGTTTGATTTTCTGGGGAATCAAGGCTTTATGCAACTTCAGGAAATCCGGGCATCCGCTGCTGTTGGGATCAGGCAGGTGGTTTGCCGGCACTGGATTCTCTTTCCTTGGCCTGTGATGGAAGGCAGGGGAAGGCAGAGTGTTGCTTGTAGGGAGAGTTTATTAGTGTTCTTGTGAATCCCCTTCATGCCTGTGCCTTTGAACTTTCCCTGCAGCTGTAAACAGCTGGAGATGTTGCAAAGAATTTTAAGGACTTGCAGAGTGCTTTGGCCATCAGAAGCTCTCTCCCACTGTAGTTGGATGTGTTCAAAGTGTAAGGTGGGCAAAAAAGGTGGCTGTGCGGTTCCCTCACCTAAACCCTCTGGCTGGAAGCGTGCCCTAAATGCCGAGTCTGAAACGGGCAGGAGAGCGGGGCGTCTGATGGCAAAGACAAATGCAGCGTTGTAGTCCTGAGTGTGTTGCCACCCTGACGGGACAAGAAGGTGAAGGTGATATTTCATCCACTGTTACGGTCTGTCCTCTCCTTACCTGACCTCTGAAATGGAGCCGTCAGCTTTGAAAAGCCTGGTGTCTAAAATTAATATTCTTCCCCATCTGACTAAGAAGGCAACAGCTGAGCAACATGAGATCAAGGACCATCTGAGTTTAAACAGGGGCTCAAAGTGGCATTTGAGAGAGAGGATACTTCCTCTCAGAGTGGACACTTGTCTTTTCAGAAGACTTACTCTGACAGGGAGTCAAGACTTTTACCAGGGAATTGCACAGTTGTTTTGAACTCTGCAAACTCCATTTTATCTGCTGGAACTTATACTCTGCACTTGGAATGGTCTGGACCCCAGCATGTCCTCCTATAAATGGTAATTACTCTTATTTTCTGTCTTTCTACATCACCTTAAACAACAAGTTGTACCAAACTCCAGGTAGAGCTTAACGTTTAATATTTTCTCTGCAAAATTTTTATATCTTGGACCCAAGCTTTTGTTTTAATATGTTAATTTTATGTGGCTTCCTGAGCCAACTTGAATACCATCTACAATTACATATTAGATTTTAGTTGTAATTTGTCTTAGACGTAGTCATGAAATCCTTATTTTAATAATAACTGTTTTCTGGGCAACTTGTAAGAACACTGATGACGGTCTCTGGTGTATTTTACAGAGCTCTGGCTGACCCTGCTTACATTTGAGTGTGTTTAAATGTGAGGTCTTTGTGTGGCTCAGTAGAAGTTTGTAGAGCATTGGATTTTAAATAATTTGTAACTCAAGGTATTATTTTTACTAGCTGAGTTGAGAAAATGAAAGACGACGTTTTGTGGAGCTAATTACAGATGATTTCAAATTGAGAAAAAGCTGGAAGAAGCAATTTCCAGAAAATCTCCAGCAGGGGGCCTCAGGAGGGAACTGGCCACAAGTTCTCATCAGTCTCCCCTGATGATCAGGAGATGCACAGGCACATACATCGCGTGGGTGTTCAGTGTCAGAGCAGTAGAACATGTATCACCTACATTCGTAAGGGAAGTAGTGCAAGGAAAGCACAAGGGTGTGAAATCTTTGGTACTTAGCTGCTAATGAGGATGCAAAGAAAGGTATCTGGGAATCTTAATCTGTGTGAGAGGATTATTAGGAAACACAGTTCTTTTTAAAATAAGCACCAAACATTTTAAGATGTAGGCAGAGAGGGGCTCTGGAAATGGCTCATTTGGTGGAGAGCACTCCTCCAAGGGCACAGAATTCCCGGGGGGAGCGCCAGAGAGCCCCTTCCTTACACAGCAAGCCCTTCCCACCAGGGCCAGGAGGAGCAAAACCAGCAAATCCAGTTAAACCCAGAGAAACTTTGTATCCCATACTTGTACCAGCCACTTAACATAAACACTTATTTTAGGTAATGAGGGAAAATTGTAGTTGCCCAGTGAAACTTAAGGTGGCGTCTTACTGTTTGCTTTTGTAGAAAAAAGTGGGGAAAGAAACCTTTTTCCTTTCAGAGTTCCAGCATTTGAAACTCAGTATTGATATTTGCATTTCTCTTCCTAATTTTGGGTCCCTTCTGTTTAAATAGAAGCGACTTCTAAATTCCCAGTGGTCATTTTCCCACAGAGTCAAATGTGTGAGTCGGTGATGAGAACTCTGTTTCTCCTCCTTGCAGTCAAGGGGAAGGCAGACTCAGAAGTCACGACTGCGTCCTGATTTACAAATCGGAGGCGGAGGGGCACGAACACCACACACCAGACAGGAACTTAGTCGGACTCACCACCAAGATGCTGAAAGTGAAGCGGCTGGAAGAAATCAGCACGTGTTACCACAGTGACCAGCTGGAGAAAATGGCCTTTTTTCAGTGCATGGAAGAGGTGGAGAAAGTGAAGTGTATTCTGGAAGAAAGTTCTAGTGAACAGGATTCGAGATCTGGGAAGAGTGAGGTAACTGTGCTAATTTAGTCTCCTGAAAAGTGTCAGTTCTACTTTATCTTTTCTCACATAAAGCAATACCTGTCGCCGTTTATACGACCGTTTTCTGACTCTGTTTGGTCACTTGAGTAGAGTTAAGGAAACTTCATGAACAGGCAAACTTCCATTTGTTTCATGGAGGTTTGTGTATCGGCGGGTGTGGGAAGTCAAACTTCCATTTGTTTCATGGAGGTTTGCGTATCGGCGGGTGTCGGAAGTCATTCGGAGGCCTTTGAACGTGCACCTCTCCCTTGCAGGCAGCTCCTCAGCCCGGTGGCTGGTCTACAGGTTACGATGGTGAACGTATGCAAACACACATTTCTTAGGAAGGATGGTTTAAAAGGATAGGTTTGGGCATGAAATCCAGAGAAGCACTGCGAGGGCCACAATTGCCCTGCAGAAGTTTCTAATTTCTTCAGGACCCTGAGGTCCTCGCTGTTGACAGTGGCGGTCAGAGTCAGGGACAAGCCCTTGCCAACGGCACACCTCATGCAGAGGGGGGGGGGGGGGGGGGGGGGGGGGGGGGGGGGGGGGGGGGCAGGGGGGGGGGGGGGGGGGGGGGGGGGGGGGGGGGGGGGGGGGGGGGGGGGGGAGGGCGGGGCCACTTGCTCTTTGGGGCAGTTACTAAAGCAGCCCAGGGGCTGCCTGTCTGAATAGTGGGGCCGTAGCTGTTGGAACATTGCATGTATGCAAAGCACTCAGCACAGGCTCTGTCACCAGGGTAGGCGTTCAGTAGGTGTCGGCCAGCAGCACCCCGTCCCCTGTCTGAGCTCGCTGGGTCTCCCTCACCATCCACGGAGCACCCTTCCTGCCCGCCTGGCGTAGGCCTCGCTCTAGCACCTGCAGTTGTTTGGAACTTGTTTGTCACCCTTCTCTGGATGCCCTCCTCAACGTCAGGACTTCACCTCACTCCACCTTGCATTCTTGGCTGCTTTCCTGGTCACGGCACCAAATAGGCCCCAAGAATGTTTGCGGAACAAACAGGTCTATTTACGTGAGTCCTGCATTCTGGTTGAGGGCTGGGGGTCATTATGTTCAATAATCAGAGCAAGTGATTCTTAGGTCGGTTTGGGGTACGTCCCTCTTTGTCTGGCTACTGTTCTGAAAACCCCTGTCCAGGTAGGAAGGGCATTTCTAACGATGCAGTAGACAATGAACTAAAGCTGTTAGATGTAAGGGGCGGAGGACTCTTTTCATCGTGAATGTGTAAAATGTGCTGGATAGAAGAAACGAGTCAGGTGGAAACGTGGGTGTTTTGAGACTCCACTTTCCTGATGAGCTAACATCTTGTTCAGCAAACACCAAGAAGAAACTTCCACGGGCAAAATTTAAGTCAGATATGAGGGCTTCCTCATTAGAGCTGCTTACAGTACAAATGAATACAAATGAATGAAATCTTCTGTTCACTGATTTCTGTAGAACAGAGGAGACACAATATTCTTACAGGATAACTGTGAAATAAGCAACTACTGGCAATAGTTTCTACGAATTTGATTATGTTTCCAGGACTGTTTTTCTTCAGGTTCTGTGATATAATTTTTGTAAGTAGAGGCCGTATCTTTAAAGAGCGAAATGGTGCTTAGCAGAAACATGAACATTTTTAGGAAGAATTGTTTTTGTGATGAACCGCTCCAGAATATTAGAAATCAAATGACTGGGAAGTTAAATATTTTAGGATATTTTTGAGGGAAGCACTGAGAATGTTGTTCCTCAGAGACCCTAGAAGAACGTCCTTTGTGATTGGTCTGATGTCCCCTGTGTCACCTGGGCCCTGGTGTGGACCCTGCGGTCACTGCTGTGTGGAAGGTGGGGAGGAATGACCGTGTGTCCCATTCAGTTTCTTCTTGGTAAATGGCTCAAGGCCCAGAGATGTCGGCAATCTCCCCGGCTCTCTGTCTCGCCTTGTGGAGGACGGATGGGCACACGGTCGGGAGGTGTGGAGCTCTTCTCTCTGCGTCTGCCAAGGCCCAGGCCCCGGCCCCAGAGGCCCTCGCTCGCCCAGTGGGTGGATGCACGGGCGGCCAGCAGGCCTCGCAGGGGTGGGCAAGGAGGGCCTTCCAGCGGCTCGGATGTCCTCCGGAATGCAGACGGAGCTGGACTGACTCGGCTCAGTCTCCTGCTGGGCCACGGGAGATCTTCCCAACACCACACCCTCCTCCCAGGAACCATAAAAATGCTCGCATCATTTTCCCACCTGGCCCCCTTTCTCTTTACCCCTCCTCTCCTTGAGAAGCTTAGCTCAGCTAACCGTAGTCGAGACCCTCCCTGCAGTGCACTGACAAGAATTTACACTGAATTTCAGACACTCGAGTGACACGCAAACTGTTCTGAAGGCTTGAGGCTCAATTTCTTTCTAGAAGAGTCTTTTCTCTCCTAAAAGGAAAAAATTATCTATGCATCCAACAACTTATGTTTGTTAACATCGTTTGGTGAAGCCCAGATTCTTCTTTTCCTGCTCTTAACCAGGTTTTTCTATTTCACTCATTTTTCTTCCTCTGGGTTTATTTTGAACTCCCTTCTTTTCCTCTGCTTTATTTTTTGTTGAATTGATTAAATTCCACATACTCTACTTTTCTACTATGTTTTGTTCCTTTTGTTTTCCAACTTTCCTTTTGATTCTGTTTTCAGTTGACTTTTCTCATTCTTTTATATTCCAAAGGCTGTTCAAAATCACCTAAATAGTGTAGAATTTTAAAGGCTTTTAGCAGATAACACTATAATAAACTAGATCTAAAGCCACATAATATGGTGTTGAAATAAAGTAAAACTTAAATAACTAATGTGGCACATATGAGTGATGAGTTTAATAGCTACTGTGTGTGTACCATTAACTTGTAAATGATAACGGCTCTCATAACTATAATTAGTATTACTTTTACACAGTCAAATCCAGGTTTTCCTCTTTTGTTCATTCTCTATTAGCTATATAAATAAGCCCTGTGCTGCATTTCCCTCAGATCTAATTTGCTGTTTTGATACACACACACAAACACACACACACGTTCTCTTTGCTTAATGGAAGGCCAAGGAGCTTCCGTTCTCAGACAACCCGAGGCCAAGTCCCCGCGGTTCCGTCCGCCTTCCTCGGCCGCCCCCATTTGCTGTATGCATCCCTGCTTTTTGTGCCCGGGGTTATCTGTGCGCATCTCCTGTCCTCTGGTTTCCCCCGCTCTCCTGAGACCCCTAGCCCCCTACCCTCCACTCCCAGGCACGGTCCCGAGGGGAGGGTAGAAGTGAGGACGGTCCCAAGGGGGCGGGATCACAGCCCCTGGAATGTTTAACCGCTCCAAATGCTGCAAAGACCAAACAGAGCAAGGTAGCCCTCAACAGGATGTGAACAGACTAGAGTGCGTTGGGGCAAAGCGTGACGGCAGTTGGCACATTTGATCGCAGGCGGCCTTTCCTGCCTAACCGCTATGAAATTGGACCCTCAGCGGCAGCCACGGTGACTATAACTTAGGTCTCAGAATAGCGTAGCTGCGGGTGGAGGGGTTGTGATGTTTAGGGCTGCGTGTCCCCACCCCGTCTCTGTGCTCCTCGCCGGACCGCGAGGTCAGGAGAAAGCTCCCTGGCGGCGGCCCAGTTTCCGTGGTGCTAATTGTCCTTGAACTGGAGACGAGCACATTCTCGGGGGTGTCACTTGTCGCCAGCCCGTCTCCCTCTGCCGCTGCACCTGTTTCAGGTCTGTCACACGGGCCATCCTATTTTCTCCTTTTAAAGAGGCAGATTGCCCGCTGATGGCGTAACTGGAAGAGTCTCCCTTGGGGCCCTGCAGAGCCCTGCGGCTGGGCAACGTCTCCTGCTCAGAACAGAGTTTTGCTTGGGAACGTGCTCGCGCTGGGTCGGGGAGGGAAGGCAGGGATGGACTTCTCACTTAGAAGAAAAGACGTCTGGATCGTAGGCAGCGTGTGCCTTCTCTCGTCTCCCATCCTCTGGTGTGTGCTCCGGTCCGTGATGACACGGGGAGGTCGCAGACAGGCGCCTGCCCTTGAGGACACGCAGGTAGTAACGTCGTCACTTTTAACTGTGGCGGATCTGTGTTACTGTCCTATTTGAGTGTTTCCAACCAGGGAGTGGGCTTGCCCTGCAGAGGGGAGGCATGTCCCGTCTCAGTCCTCGCCCAGGACGGCCTCCTTGGGGGTTGGGATGAGGAGAGGCAGGTGGCACACTTCATATGTCAACCTCTCCACCAACTTTCGGGGAATCTGGAGACAGCCATCCCTGACGTGCACTATTTTTGTCTGTGAGAGCTAAGAATAGTGTCAGCATCTCTTCTTCTCTTACCTGTTATGTGACTTAGGAAAACAAAATAGCACAAAAGCAAAGCATCGTTTCCCCTTACAAAGAAGCCTATGCAAAAGCAGTGTCTGAAGAGTGATCACCTCTTCTGACAAAGCTACCGAGCACGGCCTGCCGTGACTTTTCCTTTGAACCGTTGCCCCATGATGCCTTTCCTGTGATGCCGTAGCTGTCCTAGGAATGGAATTCTGTCAGGAAAACAGTGGAATTCTGTAAGCATTCAGATTCTAAGGAGTTTAGCTCTTCCCAGTAGAGGGTATTCATATCTGGGAAATCAGTTCTTTCTACATATTTAACTCTTTTATCAATTAACATAGATGAATTATTTTTAAGACGATATAAGGCAGTTTAGCAAATACTACAGGGAGCGTGTTGGATCCTTGTTCCCACAGGAAGTGGACTGACAACAGCGTCCCCCATCTTTCTCATCACCATCTCCCCCATTCCAGGGACCCCTCCCATGAAACCTTAATACCACAGATGCACTGTATTCATGTTCGTGTATTATAGGTGTATCTGTGCTTTGCACATAAGAAGAGTAAGATTTTTTTCACCCCTCCTAAAGAATTAATTTTTACCTCCTTGGATATTCCCTGTATTGAAAATGCCTTAATTTATGGTTAAAAAATTTCTGCAGGGGAGTTGGGTGATATATCCCTATACCCGCATATAAACGCCTGAGTTATATCTTATTCAACAAGAAACCACCATGGGGACTTCCCCGGCGGTCCAGTGGTTAAGCCTCCGCGCTTCCAACGTAGGGGGCCCAGGTTCGATCCCTGGTCGGGGAACTAGGATCCCACGTGCCACGTGGCACGGCCAAAGCCAAAACAAAACCAAACAAAAGCAAACAAGAAACTATGAGCTCTTCGTCCTGGTGGTGCGCAGAGGACCCAGAACTCAAGGAGTCAGGCTTTCGTGGTGGCCCTGCGCCTGTCCGTGCACCTGACACGATATCTGTCGCTGTTGCCCAAGCGTCAATCATTTTTGGCTGTTGAACACACCTCCAATGGGAAACACTGTGCGCTTTCATCATGCACGTGGAAAAGAATGGGTTACTCCCCCGGCTATGAGACGTGGCCTCCAAGTGTTTCCCAGAGGAGAGGCTGACAGATAGCTGGGCTAATTAGGAGTGCTTTGGGTGTGTTTTTTTTTTAATTAATTAATTTATTTATTTATTTTTGGCCGGGTTGGGTCTTCGTTGCTGCGCGTGGACTTTCTCTAGTTGCAGCGAGTGGGGGATACTCTTTGTTGTGGTGCGCGGGCTTTTCACTGTGGTGGCTTCTCTTGCTGTGGAGCATGGGCTCTAGGCACACAGGCTTCAGTAGTTGTGGCACGTGGGCTCAGTAGTTGTGGCTCACGGGCTTAGTTGCTCTGTGGCATGTGGGGTCTTCCCGGACCAGGGCTCAAACCCGTGTCCCCTGCATTGGCAGGAGCATTCTTAACCACTGCACCACCAGGGAAGTCCCTGGAATCATGTTTTTGATGTGCTTATTCTAGATTTTCAAATACACAATAACATACACATATATAAATTTTAAAAAGGGTTTGTTAGTTCACAACCGAAAATCACCCCAAACCCCTAGTAAGGAGGTGATGCCACGTCAGCCGCTGGACGCTGGCCTCGGGGCGCTGTGTCCAGGTCTTTGTCCTGGGCCACTGGACACTTTGGGCTTTATTTCTCACTTTCTGCCCCAAACATAGAGATGATAACAAAGATGGGGGGATGATAAGCAGACAGCAGTGGAGAGAAGAGAGGCCCAAAGTCTCCGCTCTGGACACAGACACATAGAAAACCCCTAACAGGTCAAATTCAGCCAGTGCCCCTCGCGTGCTGGCCCCGGTTCTCCCTGCCATCGCTCCTGAGGTCCCAGCGGAAAGCGGCGCCGAGTCAGGAGCTCGAGTGCAGATGCTGGGATTGTCCTGGGAGTCGACTTCGGGCAGTGGGGGTGGGAGCGGGGGCGGGGCCCGGGGGTGTGGAACAAGGGAGCCCCGAAGGCTGCATAGCCCCCTGCCACTCCAAGGGCCGTCCGCAGGGTGACAAACCCCCAGCATTTTCAGTTGCGTGCGGGTGAACGGCACCCGTCATTTACAACTTTTGATCAGGGAAAGACGTCTGATTGGCTAGTCCACTGACCGTATGCAGACGACAGGCTGCCAGCCCAGACCTGCGGCGAGAGCGTGGCTCCTGGCTCCGTGCACCCGGGATTCCAAGGAGCGCAGGCCACTGTGGCGTTTCCATGATGGATGGGATGTTAAAGGAGGTCAGGGGCCTGGGAAGCATAGCTCCCGAGAGACCTTGGAGGCCAGCTGACCCAGGGCCTTCTCTGAGGGAACTCAAAGCCCAGGAGAGGTAAAGGGGGCCTGTCCCAGGGTCGCTGCATCGAGACTGTCCTGTCCTTTCCCCACATCCAGCCACGTCCAGGTCAGAGGCCGCCTTCTTCACAGGGGCCTGGGCCACCCTAGGCGAGGTCGCTGTCAAGTTCCTGCTGGCCGTTCCCATGCGGACCCGGCACGGCAGCCGTGGGGCAGCCCCTGGGTCAGCGGGCAGAGGTCCTGCAGGCCCCTCGCAGGGTGGCTGCCCGTCAGCCGGGCCCTGGCCTCTGGCCTCGGTGCCACCCCTTCCTGACTTCCCTGCTCTCCAGCTGCTGCCCTGGGAACAACACCCAGGCCTCAAGCTGGGAGCTGGGCTCTGTGTGACAAGGAGCCCGTTGGAAGCTCAGGTCGTGACGGGGTAGACTGATGCCCGGTCCGTGGTCAGGAGTCAGGAAATTCTGAGAAGAGGCAGAGACCAGGCTGCGAGTGAGGGGCGTGTGAGCCCAGCCTCCGGTTTGCCGAGTGGGCCTTCAGCTTGCAGGGTTTGCGTTCCAAATGTGAGCGGCGAGCACGGATGTCACCCTTCCTCTCCTTATGTTTGCTACACCGTTTAGGGCTTATCCAAACTGAATTAGGAGAGGAGTAAGTGTAGAAATGAGTTATAAAGATAAGATTTTAATTCTTTTTTTTTTTTCTGTGTCCCAAAGAAAGTTCTCTACCTTCTGTACAACGTAGACGCTTATGATGGTGCATCCCCTTCCAGCCCTACGATTCTAAGTTGAGTTGTGCTGTGTTTGGGGCATGGCAGGGCACAGGCGGAGCCCTGGGATGTTGACCGTGGAGATCTGACAGGCAGACTGTAACCCCTGCCAGGTGCTGCTCTACCCTGGGCCTGTCCCAGGCAACCTGTCAGTTCTGGGGCCCACGTCCAGCTTGGGTGTCTTTGAGTCCAATGTATATATGGTTTGCAGGATGTTTCCCCAACCTGAAAGGCGTTTGAGCTCCCTCGGATGCCAGGGGACAGGAGGGGAGGTAGCAGGAAGTGAAGAGTTTACGCGGAGCTTCCAAGTCTCCTAGAATCTGCGAAGAACCTGGCCCTCCCCCGAATCTCTCAGGCCTCTACAGTTCTCTGCAGAGAGCTTTAGAAAGCACCACGGGTGTGGTCTCAGAAGACACTTATCACGCTGTCCAGCCTGAACCCTAAGGAGGGTCCCAGCAGCCCCGGGGGTTTTCACAAATGGTCCAGAGAAGGAGAGGCTGGGCCAGCCAAGGGGAACACGTGATGAATCTACGCTGTCCAGCTCTGTCTTTCCCTGGGACCAGCAGTTCTCAGAGTGAGGTCCCTGAACCCACCAGGGGACCCTAAGACTCTTCTAGAGGTCTGCACGGTCAAAACTATTTTCTGTTCTACTCTAATATTTTTGCTTTTTGCACTGCCTTGACATCTGCACTAGTGACAAAAAGGCAGTGGTGGGTAAAGCTGTTGGCACCTCCACACAAAATCAGGCCGTGGCACCAGAGTGTACTAGTAACCACAGCACTTTTCACTGCCAGACACTCAAAGCTTTAGTTTTCGTTTTTTAAAGAGCCAGGTTTCCTTAAGAATGTACTTGGTGAAGCAGGAATATAAACGCATTTAATCAGCCTGTAGCGGAGTCTAAGGATTCATGTAAATCTTTGTGCCTAGATTCTGTATTAATTTACTCAGGGAAGAATCACTGAGCTCCCACTGAATGAAGGATTTCCAGTAGTCGTTGCCCAATGCAACTCCGTTTGGAGGGCAGACACTTGAGCCCCAAGGACCAGGGAAGTTTCCCTTACTGATGGTCACTGATGGTCTCAAAAAGAGGCAGAATCTGATGAAACGAGACCATTTATTTAAAGGGTACACATGGTCTGCAGCTCAGCACGCCTACACAGAGGTGTTTATGTCAGGGTCTTCCTTTAGACTCCTTGGCGATCTCTACTTATTTCGAAATTTAAAAATGGATAACGACAAGCGTAAGGTCTCATTTCTTCCTAACCTTCCGGAATGAGCATGTTTAATTGATGGGATAATATAGGTAAGTTTCTATATTCTTAAGGCTGTGTTTGCACTTTACCTGCTTAGGATTTATGCTTTAAACTAGGGTCTGTGTATTTACCTATTTTATTTAACAAACATGTAAATGGCCCTCACTGTGCGCCAGACCCTGTTTCAGGCACTTTACGGATGTGAACTCATGTAAACCTTGTGGGCACTACTTCGATCAGCTCTAAGGATGGTAGGATCACTAGCACTTATGTTGTGTTTGTCATGTTCCCGGCACTGCGCTGAGCACTTTTCATCCCAGTTAATCCTCACAGTGATCCATGAATTTGGTATAATTATCATCTCTGTTTTGCAGATGAGTAAACTGAGGTCAGGAACTTGCCCAAAGTTATGCAACTATATACCATGATCCCTCTTTTTGAATGGATTAGTTAGCCCAGCACACGAAACAGAGAGCTAGGTTTATTTGTAGACCATTTAACTGGAATTTATTTTTCAGAAATTAAACATTAAGTATTTGAAAACCACCTCTGATGAATTTTCTAAGGACAGTTTGTATTATCTTCACATTATCTGAAATACATTTCACCTTTGGTGATTGTTTTGTTTGGTTGTTCTATTCCTTAATGCAGGGGTCCCCAACCCCCGGGCCTTGGCCCGGTACCAGTCAGTGGCCTGTTAGGAACCAGGCCGCACAGGAGGAGGTGGGGGGAGGGGCGGGCGAGCGAAGCTCCATCTGTATTTACAGCCGCTCCCCATCCTCGCTTTACCACCTGAGCTCCACCTCCTGTCAGCATTATGGTGAGTTGTATAATTATTTCATTATATATTACAATGCGATAGCAATAGAAATAAAGTGCACAGTAAATGTAATGCGCTTGAATCATCCCGAAACCATGCCCCCTCCCCCACCCACATCTGTGGAAAAATTATCTTCCACGAAACTGGTCCCTGGTGCCAAAGAGGTTGGAGACCACTGCCTTAATGCAAACGCAGCCAGACTGGGTAGATAGACAAAAACGGGCTAGTTTCTTTTTCTCAGCCAATTGAGGCTCTTCTCTGGAACCAATGTAACAGTGACCTCCAGTGGGAAGAAGTTACAAAAGTTACTGCAGCCCTGCCATGAGGCCAGAGCAGCTCTGGGTAATCCAGTTGGTTTTTAAAAATTGTTTAAGTAATTAATGATTTAACTGAAGTATAGTTTGGTTTACAATATTAACTTCAGATGTACAACATAGTGATTCAATGTTTTTATAGGTTATACTCCATTTAAAGTTATTATAAAATAGTGGCTATATTTCTCTGTGCTGTACAATATATCCTTGTTGCTTGTCTGTTTTATACATAGTAGTTTGTTAATTCCGTACCCCTTATTTGCCCCTCCCCCTTCTCCCTCCCCTTTCATAACCACTAGTTTGTTTTCTATGTCTGAGAGTCTGTTTCTGTTTTGCATATCCATTCATTTGTATTATTTTTTTAGATCCCACATATAAGTGATATCATACGGCATTTGTCATTCTCTGACTTATTTCACTAAACATAATACCCTCTAGGTCCATCCATGTTGTTTCAAATGGCATTATTTCATTCTTTTTTAAGGCTGAGTGATACTCCATTGCATATATATACTACATCCTCTTTACCCATTCATCTCTTGAGGGACGCTTGGCTTGCTTCCATATCATGGCTATTGTAAAAATAATGCAATTATGAACATTGGGGTGCATGTATCTTTTCGAATTAGTGTTTTTGTTTTCTTTGGCTGTATACCCAGGAGTGGGATTACAGGATCATATGGTAGCTATATTTTTAGCTTTTTGAGGAATCTCCATACTGTTTCCCACAGTGGCTGCACCAGTTTACATTCTCACCCTTCCAATTGTTGAAACCAATGTCTTGAGGCTGCTATCAGCCTGTTCTCAGCCTGTGATTCCTGGACAGAGGAGAAGCCAGGAAACAAAACATTGGAACTAATGATTTTCTCAAACATATAACAAGGCTGAAAAATTATACACTAAATGCTGTTTGTCAGCATGCCATAAGATACTTAATTTGTTTGTTATACAATACACGACAGTTTCTATACTCTCTGTACTTTATTAATCATAGTTAAGTCCTGACTATTGAGTGGAATTGAGTTTCCACTGAAGATAGTGGATGACAGATCAGGAAGGTGGATAAGCCGGGCTATCTTGTTTAGCTTTTACAGTAGAATTGATACGTGGTATTTTTGCAGGTGCTTGTACTTAATAGTGAGGCGCTGCAAGGTGAGCCGTTTTTGCTGTGCACATGGTTTAGTGTAAGACCACAAGCTTGGATTTCATTTCTGCCTTGTGCTGCCTTTATGACACCGCGCATATTATTCAGCCTCTCTCACCTACTTCCTCTTCTGGGGTTAACAATACCGACCCCACGGGGTTGTTGTGTAAAGTAGTTAACACAGTGCTTGGCATAGAGAGAGGGCACCACACACAAAGCAGTAAATGTTTATCGTTAGCAGCAGCTGAGCCTTTGCACAGCACTGGCGTCTCTTCTGCGGCCTGTGACCTCTTTCCTGCTGAGAGCCCCGCACTCCAGGTCCCGAGGGACTTTTCCCCTCTACTGTCTTCCCACCCAGAATTTCCTTTCAGGTTTCCTGGTGACTCTGGGTTGGAAACCTCAGTGATCTTGACCTCACTGTCTTGTACTATTGACCCTTCCTTCCATTGTCACATCCTGTCAAACACCAAATTCTGGACGTGACTTCTTGAAAGGTTTCTTACATCTGGGATGATGGCAGAATGGGTTGGTATTTCTCTCACTGTCATCCAAGGATGTGTACAGATAAGATGCGTGATCTTCAGAGATCCCAAGGCAGGAACAGCACTCCATCCAGGCTGCACGAATCCCCTCTCGAGAGGCCCAACTAGTCACAGGACTAGTTGGGAACGTGACTTGGAAAACCACCAAATGCTTAATGGTGGGGCTGTGTTATTTGAAAAACACAGAAAGGTTTAGCAACATGGGCTTAATAGAACGTGAGAGAAAGCAGGACTATTTATTTCACTGAACATGTTTTCCAGCATGACATGGGAGCGGGGCAGTGCACAGGTAGTTCAAGCCTGACATAGCTAGAGTTTACAAAGATTGATAAACCCTCAGATTAGAACAATTATGACCACCGGTGTGATAAAAGGGCAGGAGGGATTCCATTGGTGTCCTGTCAGGAACCTTTGTCTCTTGATATTTCAAATGGTGATTGACCAGACCCCACGGAGCCAGCTGTTGCACACCCTGGGGGAAGCTGCGCTCTCCACCTCCGCACCCTCTGTCCCTTGGCCAAGCTCAGTGGGCCACACAGAGTTTATTACAGAGCTGTGTATTCTGATGAAATTATCTGGGGATTAGAGGGAAGAGTGGACAGTCACCTGTCATGATGTCTGAAGCGTCAGCTTGTCCACCAGCAGATGATGACTTAAACTGAAGCCCATCAGCCCATTTCCAGTTATTCTATTTTAATATTATGCGTTTGCACGATCAACATCATCTTACGTGGGATTATTAATATTATTCCCAACACATAATACTGGAAATTCTCAATGCACGTTAGCACATTAAAGGCTCTGAGAGGTCCCGCTGATAAAACAACAGCAACAAAGCCGTTTTTAACCAGGCACATGGGAAGCATTCAATAAGCGTTAACTCATATCTGAAATGTTATTAGTATTATTTATCCTAAGAGCTTTCAAAGTTTATTTGACCACTGAAGTCTCTGTTTCCTGACTCATAACCATATCGCAGGGTGCCACCAGGGGCACCTGTGGGAAGGCTGGTTTAGAGAAAACCGATTAATGACTTGGGTATCAGAGACCCAGATTCAAATTCCCTTTGGAGCCCTTACCAGCTGTGTGACCTGAGTCTCCATCCGTGGTTCACCAAAGTGGTGTAATGATGCCAACCTCGAGGAGAAGTTGGAGGATGAAATGCGCTAATCCACCTGTTAGCAAGTGGCTTGGTGCCTGGCACAGAGATGTGACCCAAATGTAACTTCTGTTCCCACTTTTTTACCTTTCACCACACCTTTCCTCATTCTCTCTCCTCTCCTGTGCCTTTTGGGATCCTTCTGTCCTTCAAGGTCAGATTCAAATCCCAGCACAGTTGATTCTAATCCGACCTCCCCAGTTTGCACTGACTACATCATCCTTTAAGTACACCGTTTAAGTACCCTGTGCCGTTTGTGTGGGTAGCTTTGATGCCCTTTCTGGTAGTTACTCAGGTTTGGCCTCTGCTCCTAAAAAGCTGGGGCTCCTTCCCCATGGGGATCGTCCCCTGTATTTCTTTGTAACCTTCACAGCACCTGTATTACGCATGTCCATTTTCATTTGTGTTCTAGTTATTACCAGCGCAGTTTAGGGACAGTTTCGTATTTTAAGCCTTTGAAGTGAGGATAATTATTAGTATACTTATTTCAACTATTCAAACAAAGTAATGAGTAGGGCGAAGCTCCAAATAGCAGAATATTTGGAATAATATTGGTGCTGGAATTTTCCCCACGAGTTCCAAGAGGATGCGCTTGAATGAAACTTGAATCATTTCTAGACTGGCAGAGTCGACTTTGAGAGGTCGGTGTGATCTGATACACCCGGGCTCTCTTCATTCACCCACGGATCAGAGTGTCCGCAGGAGCAGGACACCTGTGGCTCTGGCTGCCTTTTGCCTCTTTCTCTCAAGTCAAAATTTGTCTGTCAGCTTTGTTCTCTGAAGTGGCTCTCATCAAACTGAGTGAAGCGTGTTTACAGTTATGGCCAAGAGGCCTTGTGTGGATCCTGAGTTCCATTTTGAGATTATCCAAGAAAGAGTAAGTTAATCTGAACAGTTTTTGTTTGTTTCTTTTATGTATCCTAATCTTTGACAGTTGCTGCTTTCCATGTTATGAAGATGGTCATTCACCACAAACTGGACTTCTTTTTACTCAAAGAGTGGTCCATGGCTTGCCAGCATCACCTGGGAGCTGGTTAGAGATGCAGACTATCAGGTCCCACCCAGACCTGCTGGGTAGGAATCTGCATTTGAACAAGGTTCCTGCTCACGTGCGCATTAAAGCGTAAGAAACAGTAGAATGTTTGTTATCTTCTGCAATTGAAAAATGAAGGGTTAATTAAAGTTTAGTGTAAAAACATGCTGAAAGAAAAACATTTACTACCACAGTTGTGAAAAATGCTTACGTATTATATATATACATATACACACAAACATATCCAGAATGCCTGTGTATATATGTGTGTGCATGTGTGTGTATATAGTGCATATACTCTTCCAGGAGTCTGTCAGGCTGTTTCTTGGGAACCAGGCAAAATCCTTTCTTGAACATTTTAAGAGCATATTTTCCTTGATAAAATAAATATGTCTAATAATAGTTCTTTCCATTAGATTTCCCAGCAGACAAAATACAAAACTTGTACTGTGGCCAGTTAGATAAGCTGGGGTGAGGGACGTGTGAGGTGCTGAGCATGGCCTGTCTCCCTGTGAAGGTCACTGGGCCACTCAGATGGGTCTGGACCCCGAGCTCCTCGCCCGTTGGAAAGGTGGGGGCCCGTGATGAGCCACCGCGTCATGGAAAGTCCTTGGTCTGCCCTTGTCTGCGAAGCAGCAGGTGGTCTAATTGAAAGTGTGCTGAGTAAAGCGGTAATCCGTGAGATTCATCTTGTGACTGAGTCCCTTTTGCGGGCTTTCTAGTGTGTAGACGTGAGCGCGTGTGTGCGGAGCGGCTGGATCCATTGCATGTACTTAGGACGGCACTGCTTCCGAAGCTCCCGGCCTCAAGATCGCTGTGTCTGGGGCTCGTGGGTCCATCTGGGCTGGGCTCCTCACATTGGGTAAGGGGTCTTGACTTTGAGCGAGCTGTGTGACTCTCTGATGTTTGTTTATCCAGGACAGCGTCTCTCAACCTCTCCTGCGGGTGAGCAGCAGTTGGATGCTTGGCAAACTCCGATCCCAGGTCCCTAAAGCCACTGCAGCAGAATCCCCATGAGGGAATCTGTGCTTCTAACGGCCATGCCGGGGATCCTTGGGAGAAGTGTGGTTGGCTGGGCCCCTTCTAGGGACCCCATCTGACTCCTGTCCAGCTCACTCTCCTCTCTCGGAACTTGTTATAACTGGCAACTAAAAAGATGCTAATGTGTCTTTGCTGGGGGTTGGTTAGGCCATAAAAAATATATTAAACTTGAAATATTTGATCTCTTTGTGCAATGAGTACTCATCACCCACCTCTTATAACTAAGTTAGTCTTGTGACCACTCGAGTTTCCTCATCTGTGGAATAAGGCTGATCACAACACACGTGTTAGATGGCTCTTGGTTCTGAGGATTGCATGAATGTTGGCTGATATCACCAAGTTTCTTGCCCCTCCAGTGCTCGTTTGGTCTCTGGGGATTATGAATTCACGGGAAACTGTGGCAACGCTAGTTTAGGTATTCATTTCCGTTCCCACCATAACTCTTTTATCTTTGAGTCAGTTGTATCAATAAATGTTTTGTGGGATTAGCTGGGGTAGCAAAAGAGGTTTCACGAGGGTAAAACCAACAGATTAAAAATCATCTTAACAGAAGGAAGATGTTACACAAGGTTTGAAGAAGAAATGACAGTCCTGTTGCCATGTGTCCAAGCAGGAAGGGCCCGTTTCTGTGAAGAATTGCAATAAAGTGGACCTTCCTTGAATCGACTTGAGAACCTGAATGAAATCCAACCCAAGAGTTCTTACTAAACGTGTCCACAAATAGATGGAGAGAGCACATGGGGACAGAGGGTCAAGGGAGGGTGTGAGTGAAGGAATGTTTGGGAGGAACATGTTTGGGAGAGAAGGCCAAGCTTTCTGCAGCCCGAGGTCACTTTGAGAAGAAATGAAGCACCAGTGCTGTCCCTTTGGCCATTCTTGCAAAACCCGCTCGATTTCCAGTTTTAGGGCCTTAGCTAGCAGCAGACTCTGCTCCCCTCCCAGAATGCTGGCCCACACCTGCCCTAGGTGCTGGTGGCCTCGGGGTTCCCTCAGCATGGCTGGCACAGAACAGCAGTCCCAGGGTGCTTTGGAGCTGGCAGCAAACTCTGTCAAGGCCAGGGCCCGGCTCAGATGGTTGCTCAGAATGTGGGACCCAGCTGGGAACTTCTGTGACCAGAAATGCAAGGACTTGTACCGTTCTGCTCAGGCGAAGTGGAAGAATTTATTAAATGCCTCCCAAGTGCCCAGATACCCCCTAGGATCTACACAGGAGGACAAAGAAATGCCCATCATGCTTAGCTGTCAGACCTACAGCGATTCCCGCGGCTTGCTGAGCGGGTGGCACAGGGAGTTAGTGACATTGCTCTCCTGAGGGCTGCTGGGCAGATACACCCAGACTGTTTAGGAAACGCTTAGCACTGTGCCCGGTACACAGCAAGTGCTCAGTAAATGGCGATGACACTACTGTTCCTGTCACTCTAGAAGCTCACCATCTAGTTGAGGGTGAAGTGTTGGATTGTATGAATCAGGAAGAAAACAAGATGGGCAGTTCAAGCGTGGTTCTTGGGGACAGTAGTTCTCCAAGAATGGAAATTCGGGCTGACTTCCTGGGACAGTCCTGCAGATGGGCCCGTTTAGGGCTTTCTCTGCTGTCGCTTAGGTGAGCAGAGTGGGTCACTCCAGGCTGTCCGGTGGGTGCCTGCTGACCCCTCACTGCTGTAGGAGGGTTATGTCATGGCCAGCTACCTCGACAGTCACCCTGTCTTTGCTGACACTTTTCTTGGCCAGTCCCCTTAAAAGGCTAACCTCAGAGCCGCATTTCCAGGTCCTTTTGGAATGAAAGATAAAATAGGTACACAGAACTGAACTCACAGAGTCTGGCATTTATCCATCTCACTAATATTCCCTGAGCATCCAGTGGGTGTGTGGAGGGGGGGGCGGTGAGGCCCGACACCGTGGTGAGAAGCATGGGGCTCCCCTCTCCCCCGCAGTCTTACAGAGAAGCCAGGCGATGGAAGGGGTGCAGAGGGCTGAGAGCAGAGCAGATGCAGGGGGTTTCCCTAATCTGTGGGGAGTAGGGAAGGCCTCTTAAGCTCACACCTGAAGCGTGGGCAGGAACAGAGCCAGGGCAGCATACAGGAGGAGCCCAAAAAAGGCTCAGAGTGAAGGAGGGAGGAAGGCGGTGGGAGATGGAATAGACGCCCTTGCAGACTGACTGGCCCGAGCCGAGGCGGGGGTACCTCTGGGCTGGCTGCAGAGCCCATACCAAGGGGGCCCGTTTCCACCCCTTGGTCAGGCCCACTTCCTGCTAATACCCCTGCCATTATTTTATCACCCCCGAAAGCTAATTCTGGTAGTTCTAGGCCTCGTTCCTAGGACTTCTTAGAAATGAGGTTATGCTTGTTGCCATTTCCCTTCCTTCTGAAGTTACTGTTGCTATATTTTTAGCATGTTTTAGGGGAGTAAAAAGAATTACTTACCTCTAGTTTTCCATATAACCACTTCTGATGACTACCCCTTAAACACTCTTTTTCCAGGCGCTCCAGACCGAATTAGCTTTTCTGTGAGAAAAGGTCTTTCGTGGTTTATAAATTTTAATGCAGGCCGCTAACTGCCAGGATATTTCTGGACCACGACCAGGGGTTTAACCAGCCTCCCTTAACGATGAAACGAGTCAGGCCTGCGCGGCACCTGGACACAGTGGCTCTTTCATCATCCACGTTCAAAGTCATGACACCTCCTGGCTTAACCTCAGGATGTCAAGAATTTTCTTTTAAAACCTGTTTCCTGGAAATAGGTCTTTGCTGTGCCAATGGATAATTTTTCACTTCATATTTTTTTAAGGGGCATAAATTCTATTTTTTTCCCCTTGCAAAAAAACCCAAAACAAAACAGGGTATGTGGGGGGCACGGTAAGAGCCTCCTTTGTATGAAATAGTACAGGCCATCCCTGTCCTGGATTTTTAAATATTTCATTAGCAGCTGGGGACTCTTACACTGCCCCATTCATTCCCTGTTCCTCCTCAGACACTGGACTGATTATTTTGATGAAAAGTGCTGAGTAAGAGAATGTGGCCTGAGAATTAGCCTCTCAAGTAGATGCCAGAGCCTTCAACCACGGAGGGACCTGCTTCTGTGGCTGTTTGGAGTTCTCTAGTCGATGGGCAGTCAGGGAAAGCTGGGTGTTTGAGACTTGACCCCTTCCTCTGTGTTCTCAGCCTTTCTCCGCCCACCCTCCCAGGAGGATCTCCAGTCCAGATCCTCCTGGACTAGAGGGTCACGCCAGGCTGGCAAAGTTCTTTGGTACAAAGTTTTCCAAACTGCTCCCCCCAGGGCAGTAGCTTTGTGGGGACATCCTTCTATGTGCCCGGTGGCCTGACATCCTGGTCAGCCGACGACGCTTACGGGAGAAGAAGTCCCTTTAGTGGGCTCAGCCCCGAGGCGGAGAGCTCAACCACAGCTGGCTCTCGGCCCACCTTCCTCCCCCAACCCCGGCAGCTCTGCTCAGCGTGCGAACCACACACCGTGCATGTCTCGCTGGCACGACGAGCTTTGTTCTTAGCCAGCTGTCCACTCATTCCTGTTGAACTGCTGAGAGTTTATTCCTAAGACTCCAAGTAAAATAACGCATTTGCGAAAGACTGTGGTGGGTTTCCTGGGAAGGCGGTGCTCGAGAGGGGAGGAGAGGAAGCATCTGAAGGTTGCCGACCGCGTCCCCACCTGGACGAGGTAAAGCTGCTTGGCCCGGAGTTCCTGCTGGGAGCAGTTGCTCCAGTGACCCTTCTGGGTTATGTCAATGAAAAATCACAGAGCCCACTGCCCCGGGGTAGGCTTTAATAGGCTCCTTTGTAGTTTGTCAAAAACTGCTTTCCCAGGGGTCTTGGTGCATAAACGCTGAAAAATGCCCTGGAGGAGGGAACAAAATGAGGCCTTCAGCGTCTCCCCAGGGGGTTCAGAGTCACTAAAACACATCAGATGAACTGAGCCCACAGTCCAGAAAGTGTCCCAAGAGGCCTGACGAGGGCGTCTGGCCCAGGGCTGCAGGCGGGGGCTCGGGCAGGGCTGCCAAATAAAGTTCAGGACCTCAGTGAAATGTGAATTTCAGAGAAATAATGCATCATTTTTAGCGTAAGTATGTCCATGTAATATTTGGGACATACTTATACTCAGAAGCTACTGGTTGCTTCTCTGAAATTCACATTTCACGGGGCCTCCTGTCTTTTCAGTTACATTGTAACAGGGCACAGCCTGAGAGCAGGCTGCCCGCAAGGTACTTTGCCCCTGTGGCCGTGAGCTGACCCTGGAATCTGGGAGCCAGGTGTGGGCACAGCTGGTGGGCTGGAAGCAGAGGGAGTGGAGGCGCCCGTGCCCACTGCTGGGACACCGGTGTCCTTCCAGTTCTGGGGGCTGTCACAGCCCAGCAGAAGGCAGGGGCAGGGGCGGAGCTCAGGCACCGGAGGCCTGTGGGCACCATGGGTGGTCTCTCGCCTGGGTTGGCGGGGGCAGAGAGTGGCTGACTGGGAGGCGGGGGCCTGACAGATTGATTTGAAGGTCAGGAAGAAGGAGATGTGACTGTCCTGGGTTTCCACGTTGGTGAAGAGAAGCCGGCGGGGTACAGAGGACTTTTGGTCACCGTGATAACCAGAATGGAAGAGAAATGCATTGGAGTGCCCCCCGCTTGGTTCTGGAGTCCCAGCCTAACCTGGTGAGAAAGTCACAGGTAGAAGAAGGGGCCCAGCAGCTGCTGGGTATGACGGGAGGTGGCAGGAGGTGAGGATGGAAAGGCAGGCGGGCCCAAGGCCCCAAGGGCCTGATAAAGGGCTTAAATTCCTCAAGGCTGCGATTGCCAAACTTTCTTATGTTTAAGCCCTTTCTTCAAACAATACAGGATGAGTTAAATTAAAGAGATAGAAGTGGCCCCTCCAGAGTGGTGGGGTGCAAACATCCCTTCTGCAGAGAGCAGTAAGGTTTCACTGACTCCCCACGCCCTACGTACGAAGACCGCCTTCCCACGGCCTAGGACCGCTGCCTGGTGCCCGATGCCCCTTGTGGGGACCTTGTTGTTCAAACTGCGGTACCTGGTTACCTTTAGAAACAGAGATCTGGGCTCTGCTACCTACTACCCAAGTGACGTCGGAGTCACCGCAGAACCTTTCTGAGCCTCAGTTTACCTGTGTAGAAGGGAGGGGGACGTGAGCGCTTAGCGGACTAAACAAGGGCAGCCAGGCCGTGGTGAGTCCTCAGAAAGTGGTTGCTATTAATGATAATAACGATGAAATGTGACCCAATCACTCCAGACCTATGAAGTCAAATATCTAATATGCCTGCTTCAGTGATTCTTAGGATTCTAAAACTTTGGAAACACAGATTTTGTTTTCGGTGAAAGAATGCCTGACCTCTGGGGGTTTCCCGCCCACCGATGCGGGGGGGTGTGCTCTGAGGCTCTGGGGGAGAAGGGGGAGCTCTCCAGCGGCCCCGCCCCCAGAACTTGGGCAGCCCCTTTCCTGGCATGTCCCCCATCTTAGTTTCCATTTTTACCCCAAAAGCCTTGTAGGGCTTTCCAGTGTCTTGCTTCTTCCTTGGGGCCAGAATCGTAGGGAAACAGAATCCAAACGCCTGTGTTTGAGCTTGTGTTGGATCCATTTCGTTTTAAAGGGCAGCAGCCTTTGACTTTGATTTAGTTAATGGAGCCAGTTCTTCAAGATTCGTGAAGGTTGACCAGAAAGAGCAAATTCTCCAAGCTCTTGGGCTGCCACCCATCTGCCTACATCTATGTTCTCTGAAGCCCCACAGGGACTCTACAAGGACCCCATTTCAGAGGACAATAGCCTGTGACATGTTTACAATTCAAAGTATCATGAAAGTGGTCTCTCCTGCCACAAGGTAAAAATCCAGTTTTAAGATGTGTACATAGAAGTCTGTTTTAGCCTGAATTACCATTTGGTTAATTACATAGTAATTACATGGTAAGGTCTGAGTCTCCTCTGAGCCTCTCCTGCACTTCACTGTGTCTCCTGTAGTCACCTGACAGCCCTGGGCACGGCTTTTGTCTCCTCTGAGTTGGTGTGAACGGCCACAGGGAGAGCACATCGAGGATGGAATTTACTTAAGCGGACGCCTGACACTGAGACCTGGTTTCCCACAAACCACTTAAACCATTTCCTGGCAAATGGCAATGGCTTTGTGTGCCCGGACCCCCTTCCTCTTTCTCACCTACTACATCTGCTCTGCTTTTTATTACATCTGTCTGTAACCTGAAACATTTTATGTTTTTTTTTGCAATTCTGCAGCTACAGTGTCTCAGTACCAGTTGTGGACTTTCACAAGCAGTGTACATTTCCTAAGTACATTGGAGATGCTGATTTCTTCCTAGCCTTCTCAGAAATGTCCCAGTGCCCTTAACTCCAGGTTAATGTGTGCAGCTGACAGTGAGAGAAGCCCTACTTGCTCCTGGGTGGACCCTTGAGGCCGGTGTCTTGAAGATAAGACACCAGGAGTTCTAACCTTGGTGGACAAGAAGGACCTTCAAATACTGAGATCATGCCCTCCCAGGACAGGCTGGTGCAGTCGTGGGCTCGAAGCTGGAACCACGTGTCAGGATGTTATAAAAGGAGCTTGGATGAGACACGCTTAATGCCACTCCCAACTGTAGGAGTCTTCTATTTTGTTTTAATACTGAATCCTGACGTATGTTGAGTTCTGATGTATATCCCTCAGTACACATGAGGTTAGCAACTGACCACAGAGGTCTAAAGGATGAGTTTCTGTAGTGTGATTTTTTTTTTTACTTGCTACCCCCCACCCCCCCAAAAAGCTATCTTCTTTCCTCCACAGTTTCTCAGAAGGCTCTCACTGACCCTTTGCGTTTTTGTTCCTCAGCCAGGGTCCCTAAATGCCGTTCTGCTTGAGGTAGGTGTTTGTTTCTCCTCAGCTGGATCAAAGCTGAAGCACTTTTTTCAGAGCCCCTTTGGACGTGAACCCTCTGGGATTCCTGTTGTTTTTCCTTAATATACCCCTGCCCAGAGCAAGCCCCTGCTGGACCTTGAGGAGCAGGGACGCCAGGATCCATGGCTTTGGTGGTGATGACTAGGAAGTCGCCACCTTGCCCCTTGTGAGCCTAGCCCATTGGCACAGGTGCTGGGTGAGGAGTAGAAATGCTGTTCTTGGCTGCAGGGCACTGAAGGGGGGCAAGGCCATCTTCAAAGTGATCCACCAGAGAGCCAGGGTGACGGGTATGGAAACAGACAAAATCACTTTGTGGAGAAGAGCCCAGAAATAGCAAAGCTCCGACGAGTGCTAACAGCCTCATGAAGGGCAGCTGTCTAGCCAGGGATGGCTGGAGCCAGAGGCACCCACAGCCCGACCACTTCCACCTGAGCTCTTATTGAAGATGTGAAAAGCCAAAACCCTAACCTTATGAGGTGCTTTGGCTGGGCCACGATGAAGAGGAAATATGGAAAATTGATTCTAAATGAAAGAGCAAACACAGCCCCTGGGGTGCCAGTGAGGGCAGGAGAGCCTCAGGAGCGCCCAGGCCAAGGGCGGTCCCCCAGCACTTCTGAGCACCTTCTGTGCCTCCCAGTGTTTGAGTGTTGGATTGCTTGAGCAAATCTCTTCCAACTTCAAGCTTTACAGTAGACTCTTTCCAATGCTCTGCAGGGATGGGCCCTACCTGATCAGTCTGATAATTATCAGAGCTCACGTAACTTTTCTGTTTTTAATTAAAGAAGTGAAAATATGAGAGGTTGATGTATCATTGGAAAAAAGGTGAATTATTCAGTATAAAAACAAATTATTAAGGTGATATAATAGGATTTCAATTGTCATGCTAAAAATTGGGACAGCCCACTCATAAGTAAACATTTTTTATATAAAACACATAAAATATTTTTACATAAAAATCTTTAGATTTTTCATATAAATTTTTTGTATTCATTATACATTCACATACTCTAAAGATCCGTAAAGTTCCTCACAGCTTTTCATGAGACATAGTATTTCTACTACTGCTGTGCCCATGTCCCCCCCTCACCAGAGGTAAATATTTTCATTTGTTTTAGCTAATTCTTTCAATATCTCCATATATCTAAACAATATGGTATGTTCTTTTTCCTTTTTCATATTTAAGCTTTTCAAATCAAATGGTATGGAGAGAAAGGTAAGGATTGTGTCTCTTTCATCTCTACCTTCACCCCCACCCCCACACACCTTTTATGTTTTGCTCCTTTTCCCCATTCTCCCAACATAGTTATATTATAATTTTTGGTTAAATAAAAATTCAGTGTTTCAATTATTGTGATTTTGAAAATTCTATTCATGACTGAGAACAATGTAGAGCATTATTATGAATTTTCATTTTTTGCTCAGCCCTTCTTTTCCCTGGAGTTATTGGTCGCCTTGATTTTTAAAATTTGCTTAGCTTTTAAAAGTACGTATCATGAATTCAAAAAGAAACCATCTTTTTTTTTTTTTTTTTGCGGTACGCGGGCCTCTCACTGTCGTGGCCTCTCCCTTTGCGGAGCACAGGCTCCGGACGCGCAGGCTCAGCGGCCGTGGCTCACGGGCCCAGCCGCCCCGCGGCACGTGGGATCCTCCCGGACCGGGGCACGAACCCGCGTCCCCCGCATCGGCAGGCGGGCTCTCAACCACTGCGCCACCAGGGAAGCCCAAGCCATCTATTAATTGTCCAAATCCTTTCTACACACCTTTAGATACGTTAGGTATCCTATCAAATTTATCTTCTTGAAGAAACTCCTCCCAGAGACTTCTGACCAATCTGAATTTTATTCTACTCTACAGTGATTGCCCTCTAAGCCTGAAGCAGAGCTGATGTCCTAGCATTTCTACTGGAGAAACCCTGTCTCCTATCCTCTGTTGGATAGGGCATCCCCTGTTGTGTATCCTTTGCTTCTCTTTCTTGTTTTACTCCTTTGTTTAGATGGAATACACCTTCCAGTAGTTTCCTAATGTGATGTTTTTGAGATCTTACACATCTGAAAATGTCTTGAGTTTACACATGCACTTGGATAATAGTTTATCTGGCTGGGTTCAAAATAGTTTCTTTTCAGAATTTGGTAGGCATTGTACCGTCGTTTTCTAGCTTCCATGTTGCTGTTGAGAAGTCCAAATGAGTTCAGAATCCTGACCCTTTGTAAGTGACAGATATTCTTCTCTCTGGCAGCTTGTGACACCCTCTATTTGTCCCTGATATTGTGAAATTTCACAATGACAGACCTTGTATGGGTGTTTTGTCCACTGTGCAGGATGTTTACTGGCCTCTCACATCCTTCCATCTGGCAAACTGTCTTGGTCAATTTCATGTCCTCTTGTTTTTGTTCTGGAACTCCTAGTATTTGAGTGTTAGATCTCCTCGCCTGGTCTGGAAATTTCTTATCCTTTCACTTCAAGTTTCCTCCTCTGCTCTGCTTTAAGGGAGATTCCTTTATTGTGGAAGCTCCTTTAAGTTCTCTTGTCAACTATCAGAGCAATTCCAGGAACTCTTTCCTATTCTCTGAGTGTTTCTTTTATGCGAATCCTGTTCTTGTAACCGAGACTTAATATGTTTTATGAGGATACTGATGAGTTTTTAAAAGAGTTTTCTTTTCTCTGCATCACCTCTGCTTCCTCCAACTTGCTTTGCTTCATTAGTTTTAGCCTCTGTTTTTCGTATTAGGGCAGAAGTCCCAAAATTTGTCTGCATATTATGATCACATAGAAAATCTTTAAAAATGCCAACATCCAGACCACATGGCAGACCAATTAAATCGTAATCTCAGGGACTAAGATGAAGGGATTCGTAGTTTTTGAAGTTTCCAGTGTTTTGCGGGACAATTCAAGCTGCTTTTCAATGTTCCTCCTCTGTTGTCTTAAGATACAGCTTTCCTGGCTGTGCCCAGTTGATGACCACTTATCCATCTGCCTCCAGTTTCCAAAATTCTATTACTGCCATGTCTTCTCTTGTTATTTTTTGACCTTGTGCGTATGTGTGTGTGTGTGTGTGTGTGTGTGTGTGTTTGCCGTTTCACAGATCCCTTTACTGCTATTTTAATAGGGTCTGAAGAAGGAGCAGAGCATAGAGTAAGATAGGGAGGAAAGGACACTTTGAGGAGGTCAGTTTTAAACCGGAAGGGGCCTTCTATTTCAGTTCTAGTGTATATTGACATATGTACAAATATATCAGCAGAAATTTTTTTTTTTTTTTTTGCGGTACGCGGGCCTCTCACTGTTGTGGCCTCTCCCACCGCGGAGCACAGGCTCCGGACGCGCAGGCTCAGCGGCCATGGCTCACGGGCCCAGCCGCTCCGCGGCACGTAGGATCTTCCCGGACCGGGGCACGAACCCGTGTCCCCTGCATCGACAGGCGGACTCTCAACCACTGCGCCAGCAGGGAAGCCCCATCAGCAGAAATTTTAACTTCACTTCATTTATTCAGAAGGGGCTACGAGCTCAAAATCAACCCAAGTTTTCTTTAAATATGAGAGCACTGGCACCACAGTCAGCTATATAGTTAAAACCTCACGTAGTCAAACTTCACTAATTTATAATTCGTGATAATAGACTTGGATGAAGTTTGCCTTTCTCCATTTTTTTTAATTAAAAAAATTAGTGTAAATGACACTGCAGTTTGGTAAACTGGTTAAGAGAAAAAATATTCAAGGATATTATTAGAACTTATGCAGAAAAACAGAAAGTTCCTCTGATTACAAATGCTGCTACTGATGTGAATCTGATTTGCTATGCCCTGAACTGCACTTTATTAGCTATTAATCTGTATTACTGAATTAACAGAACTGAAATAAAATCCTTGCTTCTCTTTAAGCAAATTTCATAAATTTTTCTTTTTACAGGCTTTTCGTCTACCTGAACTTGGAATTGTGGAGGGTTTACTCTGATGAAAAGAACAGAAAGACAAACTGTGAACTGTAACATGTCATTTACAATTAAAAAACCACTAAACACAGGCAAGGAATTCAAGGGCTATAAAATGCCATGCATTTTCACAGTCAATTAATACAAAATTATTTGGCGCGTTCAATTCTGTAGCTAGATGGGAAGTTACTATATTTAATTGCTTTCAAACTCGCAAATTCACCTGTGAGACTGGCCCTCTTTTCGTGCTCTCAGGGGGAAATGGTGCCTCAGCCTTCCAGTCCCCGGAAGTGCCATTGGTTTGTCTCTTTTTATGATGACCCATTGCTCTGTCCTCCCTCCCACCCTCCCTCCCTCTTTCCTTCTTTCCTTCCATCCTTCCTTCCTTCCTTCCTCACTGATAAACATCCAGTGTGCTGGTCTTTATGCCTGAAGCTGACTGGAGTGCTTTCTCCCATGTGTGGGTGGATGTGACTCAAGGATGTAAGCCCAGATTTAGCTGCACATCCTGCCCTTTGAAGAGCGTGTGTGTGTGTAGAGCACCGGCTTTCCCTTAGAAGCCCTGGGACTCCGCTTGCGCCTTGCTGGCCTGTCTACAACAGCAGTCCTAAGTGATGTCAGTGGAGTAAAAGAGAATGCAGAGAACTGGCCTTCAAAAGTCACTTTAAGGCTCCAATGAGACTAGTGACATTCAGCCTTATGAATGTGAAATCTGAAAGTTCACAGACTCCCTAGTAATAGCAGCTCTACCTCTGCTATTTTCTCTTGAGAAAATACATGACTGAAAGCTATCTTTATTCACTGATTCTTTCAAATAGGTTTGACTTTTACTAACCACGCCAGTGTAAACATTTGAACAATGGTAAGAGTTAGTACGTGCCCATGTTTAGTCAGTGTATCACTTAGGAATTATATGTGACTTCTAGAAACAGAATTCTAACTCTGGTGAATTAAATACCTGAAGGTTTAGACCCTGACAGGCAAGAGGTCCAGGGGTGTTGGTTTAAAGCCAAGGTCTCTGAAATCCTCTGGCCTTTTCTTCATGGTCCCAAGGAGGTTGCTGGAGCTCCTGCCACACACAACATCTGATTTTGCTGCAGCTTGAGAAATGAAGGGCAAAAAGTTTTCCTTTGAAAGCCTTTTGCTCTTTCATGCTTACATCTCAGTGGTCACCCCCTCTGCAATGGAGGCTGAAGAATGTAGTTTTTCAGCCGAGCACATTATCCAGGGGTCTCTTAGAAGGGAAGATGGGGGAAGGACATTGGGTAGGCTGCTGGCAACCTATGATGTGGTCAGTCCAGACACGAGGCTGAGAGTGTGTCTGGAACCATGGGCAGCGAGGGGGTTCTCAGTGTGTGGGTGGAGACCACAGGTCAGACGTCCCTAACACTCTATTCTACGGGGCTGGCATCTCGGTGTGCTGGGTTTAAGCATTTCTCAGAGGAGGCAACTCGAAGCAGTCAAAAGAGCACCGAGTGTGGAGGCAGAAGAGGTGGACACAGTCCTGAGCTATGGGTCAGGAACTTGGACAAATGGCTTTACCTCTCAGAAGTGCAGCTTTCCCTGTACAAGGAGGAAATAGTAACATCTGCTTCTGGGAGGGGGATGGAGACGAGGTCTGTGAAAGCTTCTCGGCGTGGAGTCTCCCACACAGAGATGCTTAATGTGGCTTTAAACTGAGGAACCCAGGGTCACAGGCCAACCTCGGACTTGGGGACAAGCAGGCAGGTGTGAGGTGCTGGACCTTCACCTGGAGTCCCACGTGGTGGATGCTGGGGTGAACGGCCACAAGATCATTTCCAGTGCCAAACGGCATCTTGTAAACTGCTCGACCCCAGAAGCAGGTGCAAATTGGATTTCGAAAAGTGCAAGTTCCCTCCCCGCTGCCCGTCCGCTCTGGAGGTCTGCGTGCGTGTCCGCTTTGTATTTCAGGATTTTCATTTTTTATACTGGCTCATTTACAGATGTTTGATCAGGTGTGAACGTCTACCAAGAAGACTATAAAAAAGCAATTTAACAAGTGAGTCTGAAATGCCACACCAAGGGTGGGACTTTACACAAATTACGTACTGGACTTTAAAAATGAACAAAGTTTCTCTTTCTTTTTTACTTCCTTGAGAAGCTCCTGGAAGGAAAGTTCAGGAGTTCACTTTGCCTGTTTGGGGCGGCTGTCCAGACGCCCACATCGCCCTGCGTTTCCTCAGACTGTTCTCTTTCCCTGAGATGGCCTTTCCCTCCTATTCACCTGGCAAAAACCTATTTATCTTTTCAGGCCCGGCTCAAGCAGCAACTCTTCTTCAAATCCTTGATAACCCAGGACCCAGGCAGGAGGAATCCCTCTTTCCCCTGTGCTGGTGTAATTCCTGTCTGTATCTTCACTGTAATAGCATCAGGCGTTTGTTGAGAGCTTACTGTGTGCCAGGCACTGGTCTAAGTGCTTTATATATGTTCACTTAATGCTCACGAAAACTCTGTAGGGTAAGAACTGTTATTATCCTCATTTTACAGAAGAAAATTGAGGCATGGAAAGATTAAGCGGGTTGCCCAAGATCATACAGCTAGGAAACGGCCAAGTCAGGATGGGAATCCAGTTTCTTAAGCAACTATAACACATACATGATAATTATTTTAATAATGTACTTATCAGTTTTTCTCACTAGATTATAAGAATTTTCTGTCAGGGGCTCTGTCTTATTCCTCTGAGCATACCCAGCATTCTATCCTGAATGAATGAATGAATATGTGTACACACACCATGGGGTAACAAATTTGAACTGTACAGGAAACTCTAAAATGATGAGAAATTACTGTATGCCCCCAATTCAAGTTTCTTTTCACAGTGAGCCCTGTTAATCATTTCCTGTGATTTCTTTTAGAAATACCAGCATATATGTATGTGATTTAAAGAATTTACCCAAACAGGATCACTCTTAAACATTCTGCTCATTGCTTAGTACATACAGGGCTATTTTCAACTTATCAAAAATGAAAAGTGATTCTGATATTTTGATTAACTGTGACACCTTGAAAATTCCATTGATTTTGCGTCCGTAAAAATTGTTGATCATTTAAAAGTATTGATCATAGCTCCAAATCCAGTTTTTAAAATGTTCTAACCACATAGTAGCAACCTCAACTACTTTGGGGAACAGAGGAAGAAATGAGATAATTATGTCTCTTAGCCAGTGTGCTCTCAGCAGTGCTCACTCAGAATCCTTTCATTTCTGTTATTCGTCTACAATTACAAAGAAGCATTCACTGGAGTGTTTTTCTAAAGGAGCAGAGGAGGGGTGCTGATGGGGGGGCATGGGGGGCTTCGAGCAGAGCACAAAGGCTCTATGGCGGCCTCGGTCTTGGGAGCCTGGGAGGTGGGTATAACAACCCGTGGACCCCGGGCTAGCACAGAAGAGGGTCCATACATCTTGGACTTCCCAAGGGACTTCAGTGCGCTGAGTTCTTCTACTGTGTGGACATTTCATCTCCTCCTCTGGCAGGGAAAATGCCTTTATTTTCCACATGGTACAAAGGTGTACCTCTCTCCGAAGCAGAGCTGAACCTGAGCAGAACATGTTTGTTTGTGATTTCGATCCTACAAGCTGGACACTGGATGCAGGCCTAGTTCACTCTTAGTAGTCAGCAGAAGGCCTTGATTCAGATGCCCTTGAGGGTGTGCTCTTTCCCCTTGGTCACTACAAGCTCCTGTGCTCAGACCTTGGACGCTGCAGGAGAACCGTCACCCGGTGCTGTTCTCAGCCCACGATTGTCTGGATCAGCCTACTTTCTCCTAAGAAAGTTCTCAAACAGTGAAACATATGAAATTAGCTTCTATTACTTTTTTAAAAATCGCAGTAAAATATACATAACATAAAACATAAAAATATACATAACATAAAAAAAAAAAGGCTCCAGGTCGCAGCCTGTATCAGAATTTCCTTCCTTTCTGAGGCTGAACAATACTTCATTGTATGGATGGACCACATCAGCAGACACTGGGGCTGCTTCCACATCTTGGCCATTGTGCATAATGCTGCTGTGAACGTGGGTGTGCAAATATCTCTTTGAATCCTTGCTTTTAACTCTTTTGGGTGTATACCCAGAAGAGGGATTGCTGGGTCATGTGGCGGCCCCACATTAAATTTTTGGAGAAACTGCCACGCTGTCTTCCCCAGTGGCGGCGCCATTTTACGTTTCCGCCAGCAGAGCACAGGTTCCCATTTCTCCACATCCTCAGCAACACTTACTTTTGTTTCTTTGATGGGCTCCGTGGTGTGATGGGTGTGGGGTGGTATCTCGCTGTGGTTTTGGCGTATGTTACCTTTCACTCAAGAAAAAGCGTTCTTCATTCCGGATTTGGTGGGAGTGTTTTGAGGAGGAACCATAAAAGCAAAGTTCTCCACCGAATGGTAGCTCAGGGCACATTCATCAACCTACGCCTGGGCCCAAAGACGGGATCCGACCTTTAGAAGGAGCTGGCTGGGAAGCCCTGCATCGCCCGGCCGTGCTGAGCCCCAGAGACGTCCCCAGGGATTCCTGACCATTAAATCGTGCCCTGACTCTGGGGTGGGAACGGCCCTCTCTAACGTAACACTGCTGACAGCTTTGTGCTGGCCCTTATGTAAATGGCGGAGTGCTCTTCCAAGTGTCAGGGTCAGGCACGGACACTCCTATTTCAGTGTTGGAGGTGGACTTGACCGAGGCAGCGGAGGAATCCGAGCAGACACCGTTTGTGCAGACAGCTGAACAGGCTTGTTCCAGGAGACCACGCCAACTTAGTGTCTTTGTTGCTTTTCTTTTTCCAAAAACACGTCCACGTTTGTCACCGTACCTTAGCCTCTCAGTAATCTTTGGAACTAGCGGAGATCAGCCCATTTGACAGCGAGAACCATAGTCTCTGAGACGTGAAGTACCTTCTGCAGGGGACGCAGCTGGTTAACAGAAACGCCACTAGAACCCAGCATCCTGGCTGTGGACCAGTGATGCATTTCACAGAGATGATCCCCGCTGAGGGTTAAGATTTCGTGCATCTGAATAGCCTGCTTTCTTCAGGACTTTTTACGGCTCGAAGCAAAGTATCGCGTGGAGCAGCGGCAGAGGCGCAGCTTTGCGTCTGGCCCTTTCTCCATAGATCCTGGTGGTAAAGCCCAGCTCCGTGAAGATGGGCGCACCGCCCCCGCCCCCGGGCCTCCCTAACCTCAGCGGGTACCACCCAGGGCTCCTCACAAGACTTCGAGACTCAGTCTGGTTAACTGTGCTTAGCTTCAGGTTAGAAACCACTGCTGATGACTCTCATGATCATTAAAATCAGCTTCTCAAAACATGAATGTCATAGACTAAAGAACTTCCCGGGCCCCTTGTTGTTGCCCTGCTTAGCTCAGGTGAGAGATCATGTGAAGTTCTGTGCCACTGGCGGTGGTCTCTGAGTGACTGGTGTTTTCCTTCTGGAGTTTAAGTGGCCTGAAGTAGGCACACAGGTCTGGGCAGCCCTCACCAGGCTATTTGCAAATGTGCAAGCCCACGCATAAATGGTCCGTCTTCTGGAATTTACTAGCTGGAGACCTGAGTGGCCAAGAGCACAGGGGCTTATGGACACGGCATGTGGATGCCACCGATAGACAAAGGCAACCAGCTGACTCTTATGGCTTCTCTCCACGGAGGTCATTCCTCAGCTCAGGTGGCCTGTGCCGAATATGAGCCCAGAGCATGATGAAGCTGTCATTACGGGGACGGCAGAATCAGTGCCTGAGGGTTTTAGGTTACGGTGAGTATTAGTGGGAACACGGTGACGGTTTCCTTAAATAAACCAGTGAACAGCAGGCCCTTTTCTGCTTGAAAACAAAAGATGAGAAAAAGCTATCTCACGTGCCAACTCTGATATGTATTCTATTGTATATTTACCGGAAAATGTATAACTTTGATTTATTATTTATGTCTTTACAGAAGCACCTTTTGTCAAGGATACCATGACTGGAGGAAAGAGCTTTTGTTATCATGAAAAACAATGATCAGTCTTATGTTGCTCTTTGGAACGAAATCCTCAGAGCCTACTTTAAAATTATAGACCTTAAAAGTTGCCTATTTCTTTTAAACCAAAGATACCCAACGTTAGCATTACTTAAAAATAGTTTTTAACTAGTGGATAATGTTACGTATGAGATGCCCTTCCAAAGCATCTTTGCACTTTACAGCTTCTCAGATGATACCACCCTGTTAAAGCCTGTTCATGAACCATGGGGCTGACACCCCACAGAAAAGCTCATGCAGGATAGCCAGAAATCTCCTTCCCGTGTCATACTCAAACAAAGTTTGAAAATAAAAAGTCTTTCCCTCATTTCATTCCATCTCTACTGAGCCACAGGTAAGAGAATTTGATGAGAAAATTTGGAAGTAACTGGTGGCTAAGAGCATGTAGGATAGGGGCCATCTTGGGGTAAAGATAGGGGCCGCTATCACCAAAAATTTTGTAACTTGCATTCATCAAGGAAATGTCGTGCTAAATTCATCTTATTCCTTTTTCTCCTGGGTTACTAAACTGGCTGATGTGAGAGTGCCATGATTTAGATTAATTTCTGCAATTAAGTTTCTTACCATGTCTTGTGGGAAATTCAGAGGCATGTAAACTGGATAACAGAAGAGCCGGGTGAAGTTGTGGTTAATTAGAGAACCATCCTCAATACATGTTAACTGTGCATTGATATGAACCTGGAGCCATGGTCCTCAGTTGCTTTCTGTTGTGGCACACGTGGAGGACGGCTGTGCCCCTCCTGGACTTGTGTCCATGGTTGTGTGCGGGGTACATACAGTCCAGCAGACTGGCCACAGGTCCACCCTGTCCCTCCCACTCAAGAAAACACACCTGGAAACTGGTTAGTGCAAGAGACATTATTCTGAGAATAAACTTACCACTCTGATCTGGAAAATGAAATGCTGGCAGATTTCAGTACCTGGGACGTTATTAGTAGCAAAGTATTTGTGCTACTATGAGCTATTGTAAGACAGTCTGTGCTATGACTTGGCCCCTTGTCCCTTGCGTCATCCTGTTGAACATTTTAAACTCCATCTTTAAAGAACACTGAGAGGTGTGCTTCGAATCTCCTAAGGAACCCCATGGCTTGGGAGCTTCCACCTCCATAGCTGAGGGCAGCCTGCAGGAGTGAGGCATCCTTCGAACCTGGAGGTGGCTTTCGGTGCCAGAAAACCTATAGACGGCAGAAGCTTTAAATCAGTATTTCAAAGTGGTTAATTTTTTTTTTTTTTTTTTTTTGCAGTACGCGGGCCTCTCACTGTTGTGGCCTCTCCTGTTGCTGAGCACAGGCTCCGGATGCACAGGCTCAGCAGCCATGGCTCACGGGCCCAGCCGCTCCGCGGCATGTGGGATCTTCCCGGACCAGGGCACAAACCCGTGTCCCCTGCTTCGGCAGGCGGACTCTCAACCACTGCGCCACCAGGGAAGCCCCAAAGTGCTTAATTTTTAAGAATGAAGTTTTGATGCTCCATCTAAAAGGTTCCAAAAAGGTTTTATTTCTGTAAGTCTTGCTCCAAATAGACTTCTCTCATAAACAGAGATGTCAACATGATCAGTTAGTTACTAATTGGGTAAATATTTTAAAGAAATTATTTCTTATTTTAATAAGAAATAATGTATTATTTTATTTCACCTCTGGACGGCTAGTCCCTGGAGGACAGCAATACTGTCTTGCTTACTTCCCTGCTGTTGACCCTGGCTGTCTCCTGCACACACCACTGAAGTCTGGTGAATTAAACCCTAGTTCATAAACCTCACAGGGGAGTCTCGTCTGTGACAGAACTCACTTTCCACTTAAGACAAATTTTGCAAATTAGAGGGCAACCAACCCCAGGGCAACTGTCCCCAAGCCTTGACTGTACCTTACTCAACATGAGTTGCCCCAGAAAATATACAGGGAGCCACTTAAAATGGAATTTCAGGTAAACAATGAATGATTTTTTTAGTATGGGACATACTTATATTAAACAATTATTTGTTGTTCATCTGAATTTGAAGTTAACTGGGCATCCTATATTTTCATTTGCTAGGTCTGACAAGTCTAAGCCTTTAGAAAATGTGAAGTGAGGGTCCCACTCCAGAGACTTGGATGCAGTTGGCCTGGAATGGGACACCAGGGCTAGTATTTTTCAGAGGCTCTCCAGGTGATTCTATGGTGCAGCTGGGGTTGCAAGTCACTGCCCTGTAATGTGCATTTCGACCTTGAACCTGTTCTCAGGGCCTTCAGTTGTAAGCGTCCGCCTCCTTTCCAAGGTATCCTGGCCCTTAGCTTCCCACAGGCTGACCTCAGGGATCAGTGGACCCACAGGCTTGGGGTGAAGCAGGAAATGCTAGGCAGCCTTGACCTCTCTGCCCTTCCTTAGACAGAGGAGCTTTATTCTAGGAAATTCTCCCTATTAGAATTCTTGGGAAATGAAGTGTCTCTGCCCAGCCACTGGGCTCCTTTCTGTACATCAGGCCATTGCGTGAAGCTGCTCCTGACCTCTACATGGTTCTCAGATGTGTAGCTCCCCCCGTGGGCACCCTGAGTTCTCATGTGAGCCTCCTACGCCTGAGTCGCCATCTCCCAAGGAGACCCCAGATATTAGGACCAGGCTTTGCTGGTCCCCATTTCAAGTTTCGTTGTGTGTGTCAGAGCCGAGTCTAGATCTTGACCTTGTTGGGCTCCCCCCTAGAGACTATTGCTGCACCCTGGGACCCAAGCTTAGCATCGGGGCCCTATTCGCCATGAGCAGACCTTTCAGGATTTGTTTTCCCATTTGGTTTTCTGTGCTCACCTGTTGGAGTCCTGGTACTAGTCGCATGCCTGAACGGTGGAGCTTGCCGTGGCCTTGGGTCTAAGGTTGGTGAGCCTCCTCTGAGGGCTGCACCCGGTGGGAGGATGGGGGAGTTTAGTGCAAGGCTCAGGCCTGGCCCTGGCTTGTTTTCAGCCGGACCCTGTGGCTCCCTGGCAGATCTACACTTAAGACCGTCACAGCACTGTTGACAGAGCCTGGAATCACTGAAGGCAAGCCAATGCAGGTGTAAGATGTGGGGTTTTATTTTAGATTTGTACCGTTTGAAAGCCTTATAGCATGGCAAAATGTTGAGATCTAGCAATCATTGGGATTATGGGATTAGAGACAGAATTCTGAGATCATTTGTATAGAGTTTAGCTGAAAGTGTCGGTGAGTTCTCCAAGGAGAATAAACCAGGGCTCAGTGCTCATGGATGTCAAATACACCAGTGGACGGAGAAGCCTGGTAGATGAAGGCCAAAGCAGGAAGAAATGCCAAACACCTCTCAGTTCCTGGTCACGCGTGAGTCACGAGGACCACTAAAGGGATGAGGTGAAAACGTATCGTCTAAGAGAAAGGGCGTCATCTGAACCCTGAGAGGCACATGGCTTACACAGGGAGGGTTTAGATTTTAACTTCTAGATATTTTTACAAGTGCCCTACCAGAGGTGCTCATTTAGAAAGAAACCAGATAATGTTTTCAAGGATGTGAGCTGTGTAGGGAAAATACCGCAGTCAGAAGGCAAACCCAGTCTTAATAAAGACTTCTGCACTGAGGGAGCCGGGTGGGGAGGAGACCAGAACTTTTCACTGGAGTTGGAGTACAAAGTAAGAAGCCAAAATATTAAGTGGAAGGAACATATAGTCCTGAATATAAACAAGACACAGCCTGTGAGAAGCTGAGAGCTGGTATAATCCCTGAGCATCTTAGTACCTAATTAACTCCCGGGCTACCTGAGGCTAATGAGACTGATGGCTTAGGTCACAGCACATCTGAGAGTGGACAACTCCTTCTGTGCTGTCACTGGAGGGAATGGGAAGGTGAGACGTGATTTATTTTCCTTTTTTCACAGCCAAAAGTCATGGTGACAAAGGCTACGTTGTATGGCAAATCAGTGACGTTAAACTTTGATTAAGAAAAGATCAACTCTTTGGTAACCTCTGAAAAAGTGGTTTGAAAAACTATTGAAAGAGAAGGTAACAAAATGTGATGCTTGAAGGCAAATTTAAAAAACAGAGTTTTCATCAAAGAATATCACTCGTAAGAACACATTTCTATTATCTCCAAGCACAAGTATGTTTATAGATTCAGTCAACTTTCCCAAGTTTTGTTTTTAGTTTGGAGCTGGTGTTCTTTGATTAGTACTTGAATTTAGTAAGGAAACTTATTTTAACATTATTAATTATTAAAATAAAACATTGTTTAGAGGAAGTATATTTACATATAGGGTTAGGATAATTCTATCAAAATTCTTATTTTTACATTTTAATAAAGATTTTAGATCATCTAGGGGGAAAAGGTTATGTACACCTTGAAGATGTGAATTTGGTTAAATCAGTGTTGATGGGACCAAGATTTAATAAAAATATAGATGATTATGAAATGCATATAAATGGTATGCTATTTCATTAAAAATTATATATCCGTATTATAAAATAAACTAGTCTTAGTTATTTAATCACTTGAAAAAACCCCTAGATTTTAGGATTTTGAGTTGAGGAAGTTTTTGCAGCTGGAGTCCTCGTTTTATAGAATGTGGATTTTTATAGGAGTTGTAATCCTCATCTGGTTAATTTTCTTTAAAATTAAAAAGAAAAAACCCCTGCATTTGACTTTGACATTAATTGTCATAACTTTTAGTAGAGAAAAACTTTTGAGGTGATACTAAGACTAGAAGTCATAAAAAGTACTTAATATTTTTTATAACATCTACCTGGAAACTGAACTTATTTATTTTTAAATAATGCTACTTCTCTATTGAATAGGAAAATTTGGTGCCAATACGAGTAATTTTGTGGGAGTGAATAGAAAATGAACAGCAAAGTAATAGCATGTAAAGGAATTTTCATGTTCAGATTTGACCGATGTTGCTATAGTAAGTTATGTATTTGTGTAAATGTACTCCACCAATAATGAGGTCAGTTTGGAAAATATATTGCTTATAACTGAATTAAATCAAAATGAAAAATTTTACAGTGATTGTTAAATGCCAAATTGAACTGGTCTCGTTAAATGTGAAATTCAAGTATATTTAGACTATTGCCTAAATTTTAATACCTAAAAATAATGAGATGTGACCAGAATAGATGGAAAAAGTTACTTCTATTTTTTTTTCTTTTCTCTTAGCAGCTTCTCATTTCACAGTTTAGATGTATTTTCTGGAATTTGATGAGATAGCCTAGCCTGTGGGCATGAAGCATGCCGTGCCTCTCAGTGAACAGAGGAAAAGAACAAACGGGTATCGGCCCCTGTGGTTTTATATGAGCATTTTGCTCATGACTTTTACCTAAGGGGGTTACCTTTGTGTGTCAGTCAGGTTCACAAAGAAGAAAGAGTTCATTAAGCACGTTGAGGGGTGCACAGCTGAATGGAGGGAATGTAGATGGAGTACGGTTTTATACGAGGTTCCTAACTGAAAACAGACTGCAATCCTACTCTTGGAATACCCATGACTGCACTTTGCAGCTGTGATTGTGCAGTGCTGCGGCCGAGGCCAGCTGTCACCTCATCGGAGCCACTCAGTTATTTACTGCTATTCTGGGCGTAGTCTAGCAAACGGTCTCCAGGAAGGTGGGCGAGCAAGTGTGCACTGTTTTTGCTTCCTACGGCAGTACACGACACAGGGTTTTGCTCTCCTGAAACCCACAGAGAATTCCATGCGGGGCCCCAGCAAGCCGAGGAAGGCAGACCAGCCCCTTCTAGTCCTCAGGCCCTGTACACTGCAAGCCTAGAGACTCTCTTGAGATGCCTCCTGCAGGTGCTGATCGAGCTTCCTCAATCCTGTCCATTATTGTGTCTTATTTGAGAAGAAGTTTTTCCTCCAAACAGAAATAGGCACTTGAAGTTTACTTGACCTAACTATGTCCTTCTCACTCTGGCAAACCAATACCATAACACAGGTTAGTGCTTATGCTTATACCAATTCCTAACATAAATTCATCTATAGTTGCCTATTTCTAAAAGTCACAGAAAACTGCTGTGTAATAACAAATGGGATATTGAGAACTGTGTGTACATTTGGAATATGTACTGTGGTGGGTGGATGTTTAGTGAGAGAAAACGAGGACAGAGTCCGTACTCCATGGAGCCCTGTTAACACTTTTAAGGATGAAGGTGTTGTAGGAAGAACCACCAGTATTATCCAGAGCCACCCCTTTTAGCAGAAACGTTTCAAATATTATTAAAATCTCCTATATTTGGGTGGAATTGGGAAGAATCTCATTTTTCTCATTTTCAGTTGAGCTGCTCGGGCTACATGCCCTTCAGAGTCTCTTCAAATGCTAAATAGATTTTATGATTTAGTAAGTTTTCTATTTCTTTGTCTTATTTTGAACTGTTAAAATACTGGGTTCTTTTGTGGTAAATTGTGTGGTTGGGAATACAGAACAGTTATGTATCTCACCCACCTGACTGTGCAGTAAACTACTTCCATTATCTTAATTTCTTTTTAAAATCTAATTTAAACCTGTGATGTTTCGTCTAAGCTGATTTTTCCTATTTCTCCTGGTTCTGCCTTCAGCCATTGTGGAAAGTAAAGAGCTGATTTCCATAATGAAAAATGCTACCTTTTCGCTTGTATTGGTTTTGTTCACTGACGCAGCAATCTCTCACCTTGGCAAACAAGCGAATGTTATTCTTATTTGAATCAGTGAACGAAGCTCCCTGTTTAAACAAGGAGGACAGGCTCATTGCCAAGGCTGCCCGAGACTGCAAATTTGCAAAGGAGCTGACGATGTGCGCGTCTTACAAGCCCATCCCCGCATCACTGCCTCTGAGCGATGCTGGGGAAGAAACAGGACTAACCCACCACACTCCCTTCCCCTTGGAGAGGGGGAAACGGGCCTCTGTTGGTAAAGTTCCCAAGAGACCGCCCCCTCCTCGTGTTGACAGGGCCTAATGCAGTGGGGAGAAGCCAACGCCATTGAAGCAACGCCCCACCAGCTGAGAAATGGAAAATTAATATCACGCAGCCAAACAGACAAGCACACTGCTTTCCACAATCTGCCCTAAAGACATTTCCGCGCAGGCATCTGGTTACTACTAAACCATCATCGCAACAGGACGTAGATTCCAAGGGTGAAGGTACTTGACAAAGCTCCCAAGAAGCGTCTTCGTGCCAGCAAAGATTCGGAGTGTGCGCTCTAACTCCACCGAGCTGCCGTCTAGATCCCGTGGCATCGTGGACTTTGAGAGCTGGGGGAGCATTAGAATAACGAACAGGCGGGCTCCTTAATCCCAGGACAGACACAGTGAAGGACGGCAGTGGCAAAGGCAAAGGCATTCATTTAGCGCCTATTTTAGTGTTGGGCGACGTGATGTACAAAGAGATTTAATCAGACTTTTCAAAGGAAATAGCTGCTGCTCACTAGGCAAAATTGCTCCATAATCCTACTGAAGTAAAATGTAGCAGTGCTGACACCCTAACCTCTTCTCGTTTCCGTCGTTGCAAGTGTTCATTAAGTGTCTCTGAAGCATGTTAAGGAAGTTATGGGCAATACAGAGGTATGAATAATAGGTCTGAAATATATACGTAAAGCAAATGATTTTTATGAGGTATGAGACGTTTGTTGGGAAAGTGGTAAAATGATACATAACTGGTGACACAGCGGTGTGAGCAGAGCATGGGCTCTCTGTCAGAGGTGCATGCCCGCAAAGCCCACTGCGTGAGCGTGGGGACTTCTAGGTGGCCTGGGAGCTGGACGTCTAGCCTCATACTGAGGAGGATGTACTAAAGGATATAATAAATAGCTCATCCCTCAAGATAACGTTTTATACAGGTGACTGAGGTGCTCAGCACATACTGTCTGGCATCAGCACCCCCCCACTTACTAATCGATCGATCGATCAATTAATCAATTGATCCAGCACAGAGTTAGATGCTAAGGATACCGAGGTGTCTAGGCAGGGTCGCCATGATAAATGCATGATAGATGCACAGCCAACACACACGGAAGAAAGACTGATCCTCTCTCAGTAAAAGGCTAAGGGAGGGAGTGTTTCAAGGCAGAATTCACAATGGGAAACCTTCTTGGGTACAGTGTTGAATAATGAGTAGGAATTCCGTATGGTTCCTCAAAGTATGGCCCCTGGACCATTTACATCAGAATCACTTACAGAGTTCGTGAAGAGTGTTCTCGGACTCCAACCCAGAGCTACTAGTTAAGGCTGTCTGGGGCAGGAGCTTAGTGACCTGCAGAACCACTGCCCCAAGGCCTAAGGCAGCAAAGGAGGTGCTGGTAGAAACACCCACGTCCTCTTCACTCATCACGCACGGCTCTCCCCTTAACTGTCAAGGCACACTTTCCAATTTCCCACTAATGATAACTCGTAGGGGTAGCAAAAATAAAATTACGAGGCTTTATTCAAATAGTGAAAATTGTGTAGCCAGGAGTCTGCCCTTGTGTCCAGGGGCACTCATATGTTATCCCTGTTCCCTGTGCAGGACTGAGTTGAATAACTGGGAGTTCAGTCACTCGCCCGTCCGAGCAGGGACACAGAGGTCCCCACCCCGCCAGGTACGGACTCCCGAGTTGTTGGGTCTTAGGAAGGTCCAGAGGCTGGCAGGGCGGCTGGGTCAGGAGCTGGGGGTGACCCCTGGAGGTCGCAAGACACCCACTATTTACCAACCAGTATTGAAGCATTTCCCTACTTTAATGACTGGTATAAGTGCTCGCTGAATAGTTTCCCGTACGTCCACGATAAGACAAAAGACAGTGAGGTAAAAACACCAAGGGTTCGATAAGGTATTTATGTTCTCCGTAAATTGAGGGTTTAAGGCTACCTTAGGAGTAAGAGCACAGACAACTAGACCGTATCAGAGGCCACGTACCGTCTGTGGGCTTCTAAATTTTGTTTCATAAGAACTGGGCTAAATAAGATAACTTTTGTTCCTTTTAAAGTTGACAGTCAGCTTGCTATAACCAAGTTAGAGCACTTGTGTTAATAATCCTAACTGTTCTTTGCAGGTTGGAGCTGAGCAGAACATATCCCTAACTCTCTAGAGTTTCCACTGTGACAGTTTTCATTGTCCCTGTCTTAGCTGGGGTGGCTGTAACAAAATGCCGTGGCCCGGACGGCCTGGACAACAGATGTTTGTCTGTCACAGTTCTGGAAGCTGAAGGCCTGAGGTTGGGGGCCAGCACGGTCGGGCTCCGATGAGGGCCCTCTCTCGGGCTGCAGACAGCCGCCTTCTCCGTGTCCCCACGTGGCAGAGGGACAGAGGAAGACCCTGATACCTTCCTCCTCTTATAAAAACACTGATCTCATTGTCCGACCCCGCCCTCAGGACCTCATCTAAGCCTGATCACTTCCCAAAGGCCCCGCCTCCTAATACATTCATCCTGGGAGTTAGGGCTTTGGTATATGAATTTTGTAGGGATGCAAAGGTTCAGTCCGTAGCAGGACCTTTACACCTCAATGCTGCTTTTGTCTGTGGCCAGAGCTCCCACCATCAGTGGAGACCCCAGAGGTGAGTGGCCGGTTCTCGGCACGTGGTATCAAGTCTGGCATTCTCTTCTGAGTCCCTGTGAGGACCCCTGGGTCGGCGTCAAGATTCTGGACATTCTGCGGAAGTCACTAGTGTTCAACACGGTGCTGGATTCCCCCGCCTACGCCCCTCAAGGCCACTGGTTTCCAGACCAGCTGAGCTGTGTCCTGGCTCCGCCCCCTTTCCCTCCCGCCCCCCTCTGAGCTTCCCCAAGCGTGACATTCGCTCATCGTGGATGGAGGCAAGATTCAAATCAATACAAGAGGCCATGATGAATATTTTGTGAAAAGTTTCTTTACACCAAGTCCTTATGTGTGTTACCTAGGCCAGCGCTTCTCAAATGTTAGCGTTCACGGGAGCCTTGCGGGATTGGTGAAAGCACAGATTCTGATCCAGTGGGTGTGGTGGGGCTGACCGTCTGCATTTCTAACAAGCTCCCAGGTGGTGGTGCTGGCCACGGACCTACTTTGAGTAGAAGGGACCAGGCAACTAAATGTTTGGGGATAGTCATAACAGATGGGTTTATACTTACAGAGTTTGTATTACATTCCACATTCAGAGACTTTTTGAGAGCTTTGCGGCTTCTCACTGTTTTTCAGAGATAGCCTTTGAAAGCCACTTCGCTTTGTAGTGTGCTTTCAAAATTTGCTGCCCTGGGGAAGCTGTGGAAAGGCGAAGCGCGAGGTTAAATATTTCATTCAGTGAATCTAAGTTCAGACCTCCGAACTTCCCTTACCGCCAAGGGACCACACAGCCCCTCCCTTGGGGAACACTGGGCCCCCCGGGGGGTGCCCGCCTCCAAGAAGGCCCGTGGGGGGCGTGGGCTGAGCCGCCCACCGCTTACTCGGAGCAGGAGACAGGGGACGGGGTGATAAAAGCGAACCTAAAATAAAAATTAACAAGCAGCCTGAGAATACCATGTGAAATGAATCCTTACAAAACTGTCTGCAGCGCGGAGAAATCAGGGAGTTTTATTAGGTGATGATAAAACGAAGTAAACTTCATGTGAAAACATTCCAAGGTCGGGTCTTGTGTGGTATAAGAGAGGAATTTACTAAGTAAGGCTCATTTAAATCAAATGAACATCAAGGAGCTCTAATCCCATTTATACCTGCGTTTGAAACTGGTTACACACACACACACACACACACACACACACACACACACACACACACACACACACACACACACACACACACACACGCGCCGTTCCTCAGTGACTTTGCCGCCCGGTCTGAAGTGCACGTTCTGTTCTGGGAACAGAATCCCAAGAAGGCAGAGGCCTGCGCTGATTCGGGCTGTTCAGACACGCTTCTGCGTGCAGTGTGTCAATAGTTCTGCGCCCTGGAAGGTAGTGTTCTTCCACTTCAGCCCGAGTCTCCTCTCTTTTGCTCACCTCCATTTTGGTGGAGGAATTAAATCACTTGCCATGACTACATTTTGACCAGCAGGCCGGGCGGAGGGTCCAGGCGGAGGGTCCCGGGCGGAGGGTCCCAGGCGGAAGATCCGGGCGGAGGGTCCAGGCAGAGGACCCCGGGCGGAGAGTCCTGGTCGGAGGGTCCCGGGCAGAGGGTCCAGGCGGAGGGTCCCGGGCGGAGGGTCCAGACGGAGGGTCCCAGGCGGAAGATCCGGGCGGAGGGTCCCAGGCGGAGGATCCGGGCGGAGGGTCCCAGGCGGAGGATCCGGGCGGAGGATCCAGGCAGAGGACCCCGGGCGGAGAGTCCTGGTCGGAGGGTCCCGGGTGGAGGGTCCCGGGCGGAGGGTCCCGAGGGGCGCTTGGCAGCGTGGGCTTTTTCTCGGCTCCCCCCACCCCGATCCTCCCGAGGTCAGCCTGGGGGGGGGTGTGGTCTTCGGGGCTGTGCCCCAGACCCATTTCCACACGTGCCCCTGGGAGGCAGTGGTCTGCTGGGTAATCGTGCACCCTGGGGAGGGTCAGACCCTTGAAGGTTGGTGGGAGGCGGCAGGGGTAAAGGGAAACACGAGCAACATGGCCTCCCCGGGGTATTGCTGGCCTCCACACTCTGGTGGGGCCGCCCGGGGGGGGAGGGACCAAAGCGCCTCCAAAGCCAGAGGGGCGGGGCCGGCGCCGGCGAGCCGCGGCCCCCAAACCCGGCAGAGCCTGACGGTCCGTGCGGGCCTCAGAGCCTCCGAGTCCGGGCTCCACCCGGCCAGGGTCGTGAGATTCCCTGGTGGGCCCCGGGCGCTGATGGCTGCCGGACGTTCCGCCACCCCGGGTGGCCGAGAAGCACCAGGTCAGAGCGCGGGAGAGTCTGGGCAGGTGGGAAGCGGGGTGGCGCGGGGCCACCAGGCCGGCAGCTTGTGGGAGAAGAGCAGGTAGGCGTCGGAGGGCTGAGCGGGGAGACGGCGGTGGCTAGGAAATCAGAAAGTACGGATCTGGTATGAGATGTCTCAGGTGAGCTCATCCATCAGCAGTGAGACGAGGGAAAGTCAAATCCTTATGACCCAAGTACCCAATGTGACTGGATCTTTTAATTTGTTCCAGGTTCATTCTAACCAGTTCTTTTGAATCGACAAAGCCAGGCTGGAGAGGAGGGTGGAGGAGGCCTATATTGTCAGTAGTCTGCGGCTCTGGTCCACAGCCTGGCCCCCCAGGCGGCAGGGCAGACCAAGGGCCGGCCTCTCGCGTAACCCTGGGTCTGCACAGCCCTGCTCAGCACCCCCGTGTGGCCACGGGGCCTTGGCCGCAGCAGGGGTTGTGGAGCTAAGAAAACTCAAAAGTGTGTTTAGCTTAAGTAAAACCTGTGGTCAGTGAGGAGTAGCCTGACAGCACCTCTGAGCAGTGCGGGCCCCCATCCGTCTTCTCTGGCTGGAGGGGCTGTTCCCTGTGCAGTGTGCCGCCTTTTTGTGGAACTGTCCGTGCATCTTATAATCAAATGAAAGCGGGATTGCCCGCGTCTCTTCCCTTGACAGAGCCTCCGATTAGACTTTCCTGAACCAATGCCTTTGATTCCGGGCTCTTTCTTGACATACACCCGTGAGGAGTCCTATTTCCTTGGTTTCTGGATGAAGCCTGTCCCTGGAATTGTGGACACACCAAGAGGCTTTAGTCTTCTGTCCGATTATCCCCGATGTTTCCGCAGCCTGGGGAGGGTCCACTCGCTGGGCTCTGAGGTCAGGGTCAGCACTTGCCTTCCTGCCAACGTCAGGTCCTGTCCTACCAGACCCTGCACATCACAAAGGGGGTTGTACCAGCCAGGGACTTTCGGGGCCTTCGCCTTAATGCCCGGGGAATCTGAGTGTGCCCTGAGGATGAAGAGAAATAGATTGCTCTCACAAGTGATCTCTACAATCATCTTCTGTGCTCAGGCGAGGAAACACGGTTTTAATATTTCTTCTGAAAATTCCTCTCTTTGTCTGCTTTTAGCCTCTGTTTTTCTCTCTCCCCCACGAGGATTCTAATCAGAGTTTAACAAGGTCATTACAGTTGTTGTAATTTTGCTTTTGTATTTCTAAGGCATAATGTTAAAATTACCAAACATGTTCATCTTGGCACCTCCATAAGCAGTAATATACCCTCAGCTCAGGATTTATGCGGTTAGTTTAGTCGTGGCCCATTGTGATGTTAAGAAAACAGTTTTGTGAAGCAACTGTAGTCCCCGAATGCAGGGCTGTGGGTGTCACTTAACATCAGCTAAGTGATGCGAAGGATGTGAGAGTTAGTGGCAGGGTGCACGTCAGGTTGTGCCTGGGGGGTCCGGCTTTTCAGTGATGCAGCCTGACACACGGATGTTCTCGCCATGAGACCATTCCGGAAAGCACTTCTTCCTTCGTGCACACGGGCTCACCAGGCACTTCTAGAACCCTGACCCTTCGTGTGGTGCTGGGGAAGAAGAGGTGTAGGGAAAGGTCCATACCCCCGGGGCGGGGACAGTACCATAACCCAGGAAAGGATCGTCCAGAGAAGGCAGCAACCTTCTCTGTCTCAGTCTTTCTGTTATTTCAAAGTTAAAGCCATTTCAGGCCTGCTTTCTAAAACAGATTTTTATTGAATGGGAATGAAAGAGGGATTGGGTAAAGTTGTTCAATCGAATGAATTTCGCTTTTGGTTATCCCACCACTCAGGAAAAGTAGGGTTTTAGTGTTGGGCTGGTGAGGCTGGTGGTACACGGCACACACCTGTGCACCCGTGTTGCTTCCTCTAAGGGTCTCGATGCCACGGCAATAAGCGAAACCACAACAGAGACAGGAGTATGAAGTGGTTTACTCTGTCACAAAGGTCATTTGGAGAACGAATCCTGACCTCTTAAAAGCAGTACTTTGTAGAAGGTGGAGAAGAGTTTGCAAGAATTGAGCTGATAGCTCTCATTAGGTACTTGCCCTTGAAACTGCTAATAGAATGATTCTTCTCTAAAGCACATGTTTCAGGAAAGCAGAATGTGAGAAACAGTGTTACCTAGAGGGACGGTCTCCGAAGTAGTTGATTGTTCACTGCTATCGGCAAAATATTTCAAAGCATGTGGCAATATTTTACTCTATTTATAAATGATATAAATGGATAAGCAATACATGTATACATAGTTTTATAAACATTTCATATATTACAGACATAAATTATATGTGCTCAATATTACTAATACATATTTTAAAACGTAAGTAAAATATACATTTGAAAAGAATGGAGAAAGAATAGAAATTAGTTCTAACATTTCCTCCATGCCCCTCAAAGACTAGCTGGACAAGCTTGGGAACACAGGTCCACTCAGGACACCAGCCCAGGAAATGGGACAGAGTAGAGAGAGCAAAACTGTGTTTTGAATACTTGGGTATTCGGGCCAAATCCCCTTTCTTTCCCGAGTCATTCTACATCCACTGATATTATAAAAGGAATGGGGAAATGGTTACAAAAGGAATCCACGGGGCTTCCCTGGTGGCGCAGTGGTTGAGAGTCCGCCTGCCGATGCAGGGGACACAGGTTCGTGCCCCGGTCCGGGAAGATCTCACATGCCGCAGAGCGGCTGGGCCCGTGAGCCATGGCCGCTGAGCCTGCGCATCCGCAACCTGTGCTCCGCAACGGGAGAGGCCACAACAGTGAGAGGCCCGTGTACCGAAAAAAAAAAACAAAAAACAAAAAACAGGAATCCATGTGCAAATATATGAGTAATGATTAAGTGAACAAATTAATGAGTGACTGTGAGTGAAATGGGGCCCTCGTGCTCGTCTGGTCCGTCAGCATGAATTCAGCAAAGGACACAGTGTCTGGCCTGATTTTTTTATTCCTTAGCAGACCGTGATCATAATCCTTCCAGCACTGACCAGTCCTCTTTAATCAGTACAGAATACGTTTGTTTTTGGAAAACAAACAAGATGTGCTTACACACCTGTACTTCCTATTTTAGCAACTTCTACATATAACTTGGAAACACTAAGAACGAACTTCATACTGAAGTCGCTGCCCAGAAACAGAAGAGGAGAAATACGTCTTCTGTTTTTCGGGAACTCTTCAGTTCAAAGTTCCTCTAGATGTCAGTATGACCTAGGGAAATGAAAACATAATAGCCTGTGGCAATGAATAAAGACCTTCTTACGTTATCTAAATGGTGAATCATATCTGATATATAATTAAAGGAAAAAATGGTCTGGTTTGGAAGCTTGTTTCTTACCTTCCTCAGAATTGATAGTTCTCCTGTTGGTCAAATCAGAACACTGCACCCAGAGAGCGTCAGCACATCCTGTGGGCACCCACCACTGACACTGAGACGTCCCTGGAGGCAAACGCTGGAGGCTTACAGCCAAATTCTCAATTTTACATATTTTGATAGATTGAAATTAACTGACACACCAGTTTTTTTGTTTGTTTTTTTGGGTTTTTTTTGGCGGTATGCAAAAAATTGGGAAAAGTGGGAAATTGATGAGAAAAAATGTTTAAGAAGGGCTTCCCTGGTGGCGCAGTGGTTGAGAGTCTGCCTGCCGATGCAGGGGACGCGGGTTCGTGCCCCGGTCTGGGAGGATCCCGCGTGCCACAGAGCGGCTAGGCCCATGAGCCATGGCTGCTGAGCCTGCGCGTCCGGAGCCTGTGCTCCGCAACGGGAGGGACCACAACAGTGAGAGGCCTGTGTACCGCAAAAGAAAAAAAAAGAAAGAAAGAAAGAAAAAAAATGTTTAAGAAAATGTTGCAAGCTATACTGGGGTGGGAGTATGTGCTGATTGCTGTGCAAGTATAGAGCAGGGAAACTAAAGGACATTTTCCTGCCCTTTCACTTAGAAAGTTCCAAACTCCTGGGCTCTAATCTCTAGTTTTGGTTTTCTGCAGAGTTACTAAACATGCCTCTGTGTTTGAAGGTCCTTATCTGAAAAATGGAAAGGCTCTGAACCCATGGGACTGCCCTTTGGATTGTTTAAAAGCACATTTATAATTTGTCTTGGTATCTATGACCTGCACTTACATGGTGTTTCATGCTTGCAAGTCACCCTCAGGCAAATTTTACTCTCTTTCCAAAGAAAAAAAGACTGGTTCTTTGGACATCCATACAATTTCATTAACTTATAACGTATAACTTCAGAACTTATGATAATTTGGGTGGATTTATGTGGTATTTGAAAAGGGTTTGCTTAGCTAATTCAGAGAAACCAGGACTGTGAAAAGCATGTTTACCTCCTTAGAAAGGGGCCGTCTGTCCTAAGCAATGTAGAAGCCCCTTTTATAAAAGCTTACTTTACTCTCCTACTTTCTGGTTTACAAAACCCACTGACATATAGCCTCTCATTTTTATTTGATTTATATGTGAACTATATCAAGACAATGCAAACAGAGGTCAAGGGTGACAATCCCGTTACAATATCCTTTATCTATCCATGAAGATGGGCCTTCTTCTACAAACAATGCCAGAGTTTTACAAAATTTCTTTGAAAATAGTGAGGTCATTTGCTTTCAAATACTCTAGTCTGTACAGGGCTTCATTAATTCAGACTGTTCTGCCCTCTAAATTACTATTTATTTTGGTATTTTTTTCTGTGTTTGAATTGTGTAATATAATGGTTCTCAATATGGGGTGAGTTTGCCCACCGGAGACATTTAGCAATTTCTGGAGGCATTTTTTTGGCTATTACACCTGGGTGGGGGAGAGTACTGTGGGCTTCGGGTGGGCAGAGGCCAGAGATGTTGCTAAACATCCTATAATCCTTGTGACATTCCCCATAACAAGGAATTCTCCAGCCCCAAGTGTCAGAAGTGCTGAGGTCGAGAGAGCCTGGTGTGATGTGTAACCCACATTACTCATTACTCAATCGTGTGCCCACAGGCTAAGGAGCAGGTGTGCTCACACCCTGGCCTGAAGGAAGCAGCACCAGACAAAGGCAAAAGGACGGCACCTCCCACAGGTAACCTTTCTATAAGACTAGATATTTGTGGGTCAAGCTCTGTTATACAAGTCGCGAGGTTGTTCTTGTTCAGAGGAAGTTACATGTCCGTGATGCCCTGTGTCGGGTGAAGTGCTGTTTGAATGGCTTTGGGTCCTACTAGTTACAAACTAGAAATTCTTTGGAGGCCCAGCTGTCAGTCCACTGGTCACGTTTTCTCCTACTTTGCTTCCCCAAAGCTTTTATCTGCCAATAAAGAGAAGCCTGTATAGAGATGCCATTCTGTGAAGCCAAAATTACACCGATCACATGCGTCCTCCGTTAAAACACTGTGTCCTATGGTGGCTTTTAGAGAGCTCTTCCCCGAAGAACAATCTGAGAAAGAAACGTTTAATAAAGCTCAACACGAAATAGGCTTAGAAGACCCCTGCCTCTAGTTCACAGAAGTTTCACCGCATTTCATACAGAAAGACCACAGGATGAAATAGAAGATTTTGCCGTAAGAAATTCCACAGAGCCAAGAGAAAGTGAAGACGGGAGAGACATTTCATGCCCAGAGAGACTGAGCTGACAAGAAAATAATAGCTCTGGGGATGATAAGCAAGGCTCTGCAGATAAAAATGAATGGCCAGTGTTCAAAGAAGAGAAAAATGGGCTTCGTTCTAAGGAAAAGCCTGGTGACCGAGAAGCTAAGGAAAAAGGAGAATCCGAAATTCCAGATGAAACAGGGCTGGACAAGAGTTCAAATAAAGAGCAGTGTGTTTATAGAACTAACAGTGGTCATTCCTATGAAAGGTAGGGTGTAAAGCATTTGCTTCCACAGCTGACGTTTTCTGCAGATCTATGTGCCGTTGCAATTTAAGTCCATATCGAAGGATAACTGAAGTGACTGCTTTAAAGCAGGGGTTTAGAAGCCACTTTCCCAGCTGTGTGGAGTTTTCTTGGCCACGTTTTCTTGCCGTTATTTTTTCTTCTTGCCTGTGACATTTTCAGGCATTTTATTGTTTTCTAAGTCTTCTACCAAATGATAGATGGATATAATGATTAGTAGTAATCACATCCAGTACTTTTAAAATATCAAGTAAAAGTTTCCTATTTTTAGCAGTATAGAGCACATCCTTCCTGAGATCGATAACTGAGCAATGATCAGATTGATCAGATGTATAAATTGGCTGCTTCCCAAATATTGTGAGGATTGAGTACACAGTAGGTCATTGAATGATTCTTCCTCAACCGTGAAGTTTCACATATAAATTCAGGCAATTATGTAGCCAACTCAAATGAATTACTCTACGTTATGATGAGCCACAGGATGTCTGGAACAAAGACCATCCCAGTTCAAACATCTGTGGTATTTTTTAGGGATTTAAGACATAACTCTTATTTCTTATTTCTTTTTTTTCTTTTTTTGGCCGCCCCACGCAGCTTGTGGAATTTTAGTTCCCTGACCAGGGATTGAACCCAGGCCCTCAGCAGTGAGAGCTCGGAGTCCTAACCGCTGGAGCGCCAGGGAGTTCCCCTTATTTCATTCTTAACTAATGTATTTTGGAAACTAATTGTAGAGAAGTCTAAGTTTCCAAGAATTAAATGTAACACTAATGTTTACTAAGAAAGTCCATCACTGCAGAGATGTTTTTAGTAAGGTCTGGAGCTGTTGGGAAACTTGTTAGGTCAGTTCTTTCACCAGTAAAGGCTGACTCTCTGCTGTTACCACTCAGAGACCACTGCTCCTTTCATTTTGCTTTAACGTGGTCACTTCTATCGTCTTTAAGGAAAGGAAGTGAAAAATGGAGATCAGACTAGTTAGGCAGTCATGAAATGACTGCCTTTGTAAAGGGTCCGTGGACTAACTTGGGGTCATGAGGTTGTTAGGGAGGGTCCCCGGGATGCTGGTCATCTCCGCCTGTAACCGTGCTGCTTGGGATGACGGGGCTGCATCCTGCTTCATCTCACCCCGAACACTGACATCGCCAACTCTCCATCGCGAAGCTTACCTCCCTTCAACAAAGCATCATCTTGAGGACGCTTTAGTGCTCAGAAACTCGGCCATCTGAAAGTTTTCTCCCGGAAACTTTGAGAGCTGTGGCTGGATTTTATATTCCAGGTAAAATAATGGCAGCAGAAAAGCCATTTTCACATCACGAACCACAGGAAAGTCAGCGACAGGACCTGTTTTGCAGAACTCTCATCCAACAGAGCCCTCGGGCGGCAGTAAGCGGAGAGGGGCAGAGGTGAGCTTGGTCCAGGAGGAGAACAAGAAGAGCAGAATAGATGCGGCAGGTGCAGGTGACAGATGCACATGGAGGACACAGGAAGCCGGAGGCACCGGGGGGACCAACAAGACAAAGTCCTGGGCTTCCCTGGAGCAAAGACCCCCAGGCAGCAAGATCTGGTGACCCCCCCTGGGTAGGAAACGGCTTTTCTTCAGCCCTTTAAAGCTCCTTAACCTTTCCAGCAAACATTTCCGACTAAATTTCACTTAGCCTAACAGCCTGGAGGAGACATCATGCCACATTGATGCCATTTGTGTTCATAACTCAATCACTTTGGGGGTTTTTTTGGTCTGAAGAGACGAATGCCACCAAGAGAATTCTTTCATACCTTCTTCACTTTTCAGCATATTTATGGTGTGAAGGGAGAACGTCCCCATCAAATCAACTGCCCAGAGATTTATATTATCTGAATCTTAAAAAATATGAACACTTGGCAAAGTACCTAGCTCAAGATAAGTGCTCAAGAATAACATTTTGAATAAATGTAAATTTTTGAAAGCGAAGTTATTATCTACTCACTTCCCTTCGTACCCTTTGTATGCACGTAAGAAGCTGCACGCAGTAGATGTTTAAGTAATGAATAAATGGGGAAATGAATAGGTTCACGGCAAGTGACCGTGGAAAAGTAAAAAGGATACTGGAGGAATATTAGTGAGTAACGATGTATTTTAGAGCTGAGGTGGACTGGAGGTTAGATGCTTAGGCTGGAAGGTAGAAGGCGGGAGAAATTTGAGAGCTGTACAATATATACTTCGCCAGTTTTACTGGGTGTTGGATTTCAGCCAGGAAAAATGCACCTTTGCGCCTTAAATGTGTCTTGAATACTGGCTAAAATATTTTGGAAAGTCATATATAGTAATATCAAACGTTTCAATGACATGAAGAAATTTTTCATCTTTTTCTTCTGCCTTAAAGAAAATAATGGGCTTTATCACTGGTGCTTTTAAAAAAATGGGTCAGTTTCTGGGGTTTATGTTCAGATATCTCCAGTTTGAAAGTACTACCTGTTTGGACTGTACGGGGCTTGGAGATTTGCAGTTGTTTGACGTTTCTGAAAGCTGCCCTGAGGGAGATAGGTGCCATGGTGCAGAGGCCCTGACACCCTTTCTCAAAGGTGTTGTGCGTCACCTTCATGAGCCGTGTATCCTAACACGAAATGAAAACTTACATTCCCTGGATCATTAGAAATCAAACAGGTGCCCACTGTGTTTTCTTATTAAATGAGCACGTTTGCACTCAGGCCCAGGCTTGGCCCTCGGGCCGCTTCTCACGCGGCCCTTCTCTCACCTCCAGACGAGGCCTGGGCACCACCTGCGCCGTTTGATCACCGCATCGTGACAGCCAAGCAGGCCGCGGTCAACAGCTTCTACACCGTGAGCAGAACTGAAATCCTAGGAGGGTGAGTAATGCTCACAGCTTCAACACTCTCGCGACAAAAGAGGAAAGAAGAGCGCTTTCAAAGAGACAGGTCTTTTCTGTTGTTTTAATTCTTATAAGTGTTTTTATTTTTATTATTTATTTTTATTATTTTATTTTTATTATTTTAGCTTTCGTACTGCTTCTTCATGTTTTTAAATTTTTATTTTATATTGGAGTATAGTTAATTGATAACGTTGTGTTAGTTTCAGGCGTACAGTATAGTGATTCAGTTATACATATACATGTATCTATTCTTTTTCAGATTCTTTTCCATTATAGGTTATTACAGAATATTGAGTAGAGTTCCCTGGGCTATACAGTGGGTCCTTGTTGTTTATCTATTTTATATATAGTAATGTGTACATGTTAATCCCAAACTCCTAATTTATCCTGCCACCTGCCCTGCCTTTCCCCTTTGGTAACCATAAGTTTGTTTTCTTTATCTGTGGGTCTGTTTCTGTTTTGTAAATAAGTTCGTTTGTATCAATTTTTTAGATTCCACATAGAAATGATATCATATGATAATTTGTCTTTGTCTGACTTACTGCACTTAGTACGACAATCTCTAGGTCCACCCATGTTGCCACAAATGACATTATTTCATTCTTTTTTATGGCTGAGTAGTATCCTATTGTATATATGTACCACATCTTCCTCATCCATCTGTTGATGGACATTTAGGTTGCTTCCATGTCTTGGCTATTGTAAATAGTGCTGCTATGAACAAAGAGATGGATCTTGAGAATTTCATAAGTGTTTGCCAGTCTCAACCAGAGAACCGGAAACATCATAAGCGAACATTTTAAGAGATGAGAGATGTTAACCATTTCCGAAAATCATCACTGATGCCGGAGAGGTTGATGTGGTGACTACCCTCCACATTTAACATCTGCTTCACTTCCTGTGCTGTCGTGTCTGGAGTGAGTCCTCAGAAGGTTTAGAAGCTTGAAAACCGAGGAACAGAATGTAGAAATGAGCGAACACTGTATTTCTCATGGCACGTGTTTGTCATTGTTGGTTTCCGTTTATGCTGTTACCGTATGAATTACTATTATTACTGTATTTCAGTCGGTTACTTGCCTCCCAGAAGGACTTATTGGCAGGACATCCACATCTCCCTGAAGTAGGAAGAGTCAAGTCTATCGGGGGCGGGTCGGTCACTGGGGGAAGTTCCTTCTTCTTCTACCTCAGTCACAATAATCCCCCTGCGAGATCTTGGAACTTAAGGCTTAAATTATTCAGTTGACTCCCATCAGCATATCTATGTAAAATAGGAAGAGGAAAGCAGAACATTTATACAAATATATAGAAATTTACTTACCAACACAGGGAAAACACGCATGGCTACTACAGAGCGCGTTCCCGCCTATGGTCCTGGGGGTGAGGTTGATTTTGCAAAGCCCCTCCCCCCCCTTCCAATCCCATTTACCTTTTGCCCTTTGTCACGCGGACACACATGAACTTCCTCCTCCTCCGCTGGCCAGCTGATCCATTGTGGCGAAGGCCCCTCAGGCCTGTGAGGATGGGCTGAGGGGGAAAGGGGTGCTTGGGTGGCAAGCCAGCGACTGTTTCTCTAAAGGAGAGAAGTTATTTGCAGAAGCAGCTTTGAAACAACCACCAGGGTTTGCGTGTGCTTCTGATCGAGGTTTGTCAGTGACTCTTAGAGTTTCCTTCCTGCCCCTTTGGGCAGCGTTGACTCTTCTTTGTCATCCTGCAGGCAGGTCCAGCTGCCCATCACCCCCTGTTCTGGGCTCAGTAAGTAAGTTAGAGGAACACAGTCAGATGTGTATGTTTGCCTCAGAACACAGAGAGGTCATCAGCAGGTGGCCCTCCTTCTCAGTAGTAGGAGAGTCAACATGCAGCAAATTATCCTGCACTTTGGGCAGAGCTATTGCACCATGGCAAGGATCCCTGGACCCTGCATGCGGTGTCAGGCCCCTGAATTTTCCTGGGGTTCATCTCCCCCGTGGCCTGTAGGGGGATTAGAGTCCCCGCTCACCCCGTTCAGTTAGCATGACGTTATCAGCCTGTGGACCAGCAGGGACCCTGTGAGGTCACCTCATCACTCAAAGCTTTGCAGAATAAACCAGGCCAGAGAGACAGACGGGGTGGCCCTAAAGCAAAACAGCCACGAGGCACCACTGCTGGGCCAGGCCGTTCTGGGGGCCGTTGCTAATTAAGAAACAAGCCTTTTCGTAATGAACAGCCACATCGGAAGCGCCTGGGGCTGTAGGTTCATGAGCTCCAGGAAAGAGACCACGCCTGGGCCGGTGGGCGGGATTGAAGTCGTGCTCGCCTGTGCTCACGGACCCACCTGCTTCTGCTCAGGGAGCGTGGCTGAGTCGGGGCGATGCGGTGCCCTCGCCTCCACTCCCACCCCTTCCCTGTTGCAGCAGCCCTCTCCTCTGCTGTGGGCTTCTGGCCACGACGTTGGGGAGCTCTCCTTCCACTCCTGCATGCGGCCAGCGCGACACAGGCAGGCACGTGGGTTCCAGTTATTTCACTAAATCAGGCATCACGGCAAGCAAGTCAGATCTGAAGATTGTTCTTGAGTGTGCCTTTTGGTGTGTGAGGATATTTGAAAGAAGCTGTCTTAAGAAGTATATTTAGGACTTCCCTGCTGATGCAGTGGTTAAGAATCCACCTGCCAATGCAGGGGACACGGGTTCGAGCCCTGGTCCGGGAAGACCCACATGCTGCGGAGCAACGAAGCCCGTGTGCCACAACTACTGAGCCTGCGCTCTAGAGCCCACGAGCCAGAACTACTGAAGCCCACGCACCTAGAGCCCGTGCTCCGCAACGAGAGAAGCCACCGCAGTGAGGAGCCTGCTCGCCACAACTAGAGAAAGCCCGCACGCAGCAACAAGGACCCAATAGATCCAAAATTAAATAAAATAAAAATAAATAAATTTATTAAAAAAAGAAGGATATTTAAATTTATATACAAGCTAAACTGTCAAAAAATCTCACAGGTGGTTATGGAATACGTATTTTGATTAAATGTGTCTATATGCAATTTTGTTATTACTTCTTACTTATTTATATGCAGTTTCCAGAAGTAATCTGGTATGCCTGACCTACAGCCTGTACCACTCGTATGCTTACGAAGCCTAGCTTGTTACATTCCTATGTATTCAGAAAGATTCTATTGTTTCTGTGACGGAAGTTCTCAAATTTTAGGGTTCATATGAACCACCCAAGGGGCGTCATGAAAGTGCAGCTTCTGGGGCCTCCCCCGGCCTTCCTGTATCAGTAGGGCTGGGGTAGGGCTGGGACATCGCCCCCCCAGGGAATTCTGATGCCAGTGGCCTGTATCAGAACTTGACGTGTTCTAGGAGCTATTTTTAAAAATTAATTAATTAATTAATTTTTCTCTGCGTTGGGTCTTCGTTGCTGTGCGCAGGCTTTCTCTAGTTGCAGTGAGCGGGGCTCCTCATTGCGGTGGCTTCACTTGTTGCAGAGCATGAGCTCTAGGTGCGCGGGCTTCAGTAGTTGTGGCGCACGGGCTTATTGCTCCACGGCATGTGGGATCCTCCTGGACCAGAGCTCGAACCCGTCTCCGCTGCATTAGCAAGTGGATTTTTTATTTTTATTTTTTGCGGTACGCGGGCCTCTCACTGCTGTGGCCTCTCCCGTTGCGGAGCACAGGCTCCGGACGCGCAGGCTCAGCGGCCATGGCTCACGGGCCCAGCCACTCCACAGCATGTGGGATCCTCCCGGACCGGGGCACGAACCCGCGTCCCCTGCATCGGCAGGCGGACTCTCAACCACTGCGCCACCAGGGAAGCCCCTGTTCTAAGAGATATTGGCTACAGCATGTGCATAACAGGCTTGCTCATTCAAAGTCAAAAAGAGGGGTGCCGGGCAGCTGTATTGTCCACTGGGCAGTGACTGGAGCAGGGCCCTGGTGGGAACAGACCCTCATGCTGGGCCTCGTCCTCTTCTCTGGCAGGGGGCGCTTTGGCCAGGTTCACAAGTGTGAGGAGAAAGCCACAGGTCTGAAGCTGGCGGCCAAGATCATCAAGACCAGAGGCATGAAGGACAAGGTGAGGGCTGTGCGGTGTGGACCCCACCTGGCCGTTGTCCTCACGGCGCTAAACCAGCCCTTCCCTCTCCCAGGATGAAGTGAAGAACGAGATCAACGTCATGAACCAGCTGGACCACGTGAACCTCATTCAGCTCTACGACGCCTTCGAGTCTAAGAACGACATGGTCCTGGTCATGGAGTAGTATGTCCCCCGCCGCTGCCCCAAACCTACCCACACAGCCAGGGCCCCTTTGTATGCGGCTGCGGCTCTGTCCTGCCTCGGAGCTGCTGGACCATGCTGGGGCGCCCTGATTCTGACTTGCATGTGTCAGAATCTCATCCACTTCGGGAAGGAAATTACTCGGGAACTGACGCCTCCATGTGAGATTTTGTTGATAAGTAGCAGGACGACAACAGAGGTTTAGCTTTATTTCCAAGCTGTGCTGTCAAAACCCCGGCTTAACTCTTGTTCTGGGTAACCTGGAGGAAAGTGATTCTTGAACTGCATCTCACCTTTGACCTAATTGCTAATACAAAGTTCATGTCAAACTCTTACAAGTAAAGCTAAGAAGCTTCTGTTTCAAATTACTTTTATAAAAACGTAGTAAGTGTTTAGTTAGAAAGTGAGTCATTCTGACACTGAATTGGTGTTTGTGATTCACATCATTTCCCCACCCCAGCCCCCGTTTGGGGTTTTGTTTATCACTGTGCGATGGGGATTTTGGATAATAAAATATCCAGCATCAGCCACTTAGAAGCATTTTATCGGTGAAATTAGTCTAACCTTCCCGTGGTATTTGGAATCCCTCTCCCTGCCTTCTTAGCATCCTCTTCATCCTCCGTATATGTTAGGAAACAGCAGAGATGGGCCCATCCCAGAGCTGTAGCCACTGGATGAGAGGGCTTTGAGACTTTCCATCTGTGAAAGTGGTGGTGGCTCAAATAAGGGCCTTCAACGTAAGAGGCATCTCACTGAGAAGGTAGAGACATAGCTGCCCACACACCTGTTGGAAGAGTCAGAGAGGCTCAGACACGAGAAACACATGCTCATCAAGAGGTCGTGACTCAGGACGCCCCCCTCTTTCCCTGCAGTGTGGATGGAGGGGAGCTCTTCGACCGCATCGTTGATGACAACTACAATCTGACCGAGCTTGATACCATCCTGTTCATCAGGCAGATATGTGAGGGGGTAAGGCACATGCATCAGATGTACATCCTCCACTTAGACCTGAAGGTAGGGTGTGTTTTGCATCATCTGAAATGTAAACCCTTCCCAAACCCTCCCCTCAGTGAGTGGACTTGGATCAGGGGGCCCTGTTGGGTACTGTACACCAGCTAGGGAGATTGATCCTGTCACTAGGTACATATTCAGGAATTTGAAACTCTGGATTCTTGCCTCATCTCCCCATTCTCAACGTCTCTCACCTCCTAATATGTGCATGTCTCCATCTGTAGGGAACGGCTATTCAGATTCTTGTAACTTGCCTTTGTTAAAGGAATTCACATGGGAGATGGTTTCCACCACCACCACCCTCATCATCGCCACAACCATCACCATCATCACCACCACCATTGCCACCATCACCATCATCATGACCATCACCACCACCATCACCACCATCACCATCACCAACACCAATACCACCACTACCACCACCATCACCAACATCACCACCATCACCACCACCAGCACCATCATGACCACCAGCACCACCACCATCACCATCATTACCACCACCACCACCACGATCATCACCACCACCATCACCATCATCACCACCAATACCACTACCACCACCATCACGACCATCACCACCACCACCATCATCACTACCACCATCACTACCATCACCATCATCATGACCATCACCACCACCATCACCATCATCACCACCATCATAACCATCACCATCATCACCACCATCACCACCACCACCACCATCACCATCATCACCACCATCACCACCACCATCACCATCATCACCACCAACACCACCATCACCATCATCACCACCATCACCACCACCACCACCATCATGACCATCACCATCATCACCACCACCACCATCACCATCACCACCATCATCACCATCATCACCACCAACACCACCATCACCATCATCACCACCATCACCACCACCACCACCATCATGACCATCACCACCACCACCACCACCACCACCATCACCACCATCATCACCATCACCACCACCACCACCATCATGACCATCACCACCACCACCACCACCACCACCATCACCACCATCATCACCATCACCACCACCATCACAGCATCCGTGTTGCATCCTCTCATTATTAGGATGAGTAGGTGGGAGAATTTTAGCTAACTCAGAATTTCCTTGTTGTAGCCAAACTTTCCAGCTCTCCAAGAATCCCCAGCACTGTCTTAAAACCTTTTAGGAAAGTGAGGACTTTAGGGATTGTTTTTCTACAGGCATACTAGAGCACAGAGGAGAAACCTATGGCAGAATGGGATACAGGGCAGCCAGGGGGAGGTGCTAAGAGGGCGAGGGGCAGAAGGGGGTGGGTGGGGCTGGGCAGCACCCTGGGAGCAGTGGAAAGCCTGTGCCAACAGCAGGGAGCCAAGCCTTCTTTCTCCTCTTATTTAATGAGCCTTTCCTTTCGCTCTATCGCCCATTATGAAGTCCCTAGAATTGGACGGTGCATAGTTACAACCAGGGAAGGACCAATAACTCCGACCAGCTCTAATTTCGTAAAGTGCATCTTCTTGTGTGGCTCAGTCATTTTCTCATTTCCCTGTTTGCACAGCATGACAGGGAGATAAAATATATATTCTGTATAACATACCATCTACTGCAAGTCATCAGGGATTGCAGAGCTAAATAAATGTAACTTCCTTAAATAGGTTTCCATGGGCCGCTGCTCCTCTAACTTGGCTTCCCTTACTCTCTTGATTTATGTCTTTTGCCTCTCCCATTCACAGGCCAGAAGGAAGTGATATATAAAATGACACAGCCAGAGGTTAAAAATCATTAGCAAAGCCCGTGGCTATGAGCTGGTTTGATAATGCATGTTTTCACGGAGCATTTTCATTGAGGGTAGATATTCTTACACATATCCCTAAAGGGCTTTGACTGGCAACTGAAATGAGGACCTGACCTGTCATAAGTCAAACAACTCCATATGTGGCTTCATATTGTTGATTGAGGACTTGCAACGGGCAATTTTAGCTGTGGCTTGTATGTAAAGATCATAATAAAAGCGACAGCTGGATGAGTCATTAAGGGTCAGGCATCCCTTCCAGAAAGCTCCTTGGAAGGAAAGGGGCCCAAAATATTGAATGCTTGTCACTATGTAGGGGAGATTATAGGTGACTTAAGAATGATCTCCTTTTATATATTTTTTGTGTTTTGCAAAACTTATTCAATGAATATGCTTTAATTTCATAATTAGAAAAAAAATGTAACTTTTGAAAGTGCCCTCAGAGCTGTTTCTTTACATTCTGCAAATATTTTACGTCACGGTGCTCCTTGGCAATCGGACAGCTTTATACATGATCGATCAGTTATTTAAGCATGAGGCCAAGTCTTCTTGTATAGCACCCACTTTTCCATAAGTCGCCTTTTCTTATAGACTTCTGTTTTAGAGATATTTTAGAAAAAAGGCTTCCAAAGACATTATGCCCGACCAAATGGACTATTGATTATTGGCAGGGTGACACTAGGTCATTTCATGAAGTGTTTCTGAGTTTCTGATCTCATTCTAACCTCTTCTCTACCGAGACGGGCAGGGGAGGGGCAGCCATGATCCCACCTAAAGGATGGGACGTGAGTCCTGGGGATTTGGCAGCTTGGCCAACCTCCCCCTTCCCGCCAGCACTTAGGGAAGAGTTGGGGTTAATTAGAGCTTGAAAGGTTCAGGCAATGCTTTGAAATTTTTATTTCTCTTTTACGGATGACCTGGACTTTAAAACGAATCCCTTATTTTTCCCAGACCTCGGTTTTTCTATCTTAACAAAGGTAGGTACACTTGTAAGACATTCTGTAAACACTGAGCTGTAGTGCTACCTACCTTTCTCCTCGTCACCCTGAGACTGTCCGGTTGGCGGGGCAAAGTCTTTCCAGACTCAGACTCCAAGGGAACACTTAGTCAAGGGTTTTAGACACTGAGACCAAACTCAGCACAACTCTGGAATTGCTGAGAATGGAGAGTGAACGGGGGTGAGGGAGCCCCTCCTTTCACATATGACTTTCCCACAGACTGAGCGCGAAGGGAACGTCCGGAGGTTAGAGCCGTTCTCGTTACAGTGCATGTTCAGTGTGGCTGGTGGAATGAATCAGGCCATTTCTCCTGGAACTCATAAATCCTCAGGAAAAATATTCCTCCAAGAAGGGGAAATCCATACTTCATAATTTTAGGGGGCAGATGTCAAGGCTGAGACGGCCCCCACCAGTCCCTTTGGAAAGGCCTGAGCAGGAGGCCTCGGCCTGAACTCAGGCGTGATCGGCGGCGGCAGAGGGGGGAGGGACGGGCAGGGCCAGGCGAGCGAGGCAGGGGACCTACAGCCTTGCCCACCACATAATTAAAGGAGAAAATACCCACGCAGACAAGCCAGCCCCAGAGGGAAAGGCCCGATCTGTTTTCCCGAGCATCGTTGTATTTTTAGTTGTGGTTCAGGGACAATTTGAGTGAAGGATGGTTGTTTTCATTGCTAATGTGTCTCTTTCTCCTGGCAGCCTGAGAACATCCTGTGTGTGAATCGGGATACTAAACAAATAAAAATTATTGACTTTGGATTGGCCAGAAGGTATGTCAGTTTGGACATAGGTGTATGAACTGAGTTAGGGAGCACGGTGGTGCTCGTTCTTTGCAAAGAAAAATCTGACGTACCCCTTGGTTTCATATCCCCATTTAGAATTAACCAAAGTTACGTTTCAGCTTTACCTTGCTGGCTTCAGAATTTGAACGTTCAGGAGTTTGCACAGTGCACGCAAGAAAAATATGGAATATTAAAACCTAATACAGTGCAGTTATTAAACTTGAAGACATTAATTCAGGATTTGTAAGAGTTTGTCTTAGTCTTTTATATTTGTTCCATGTGTAAAGAGAATATTTACTTAAAAAAATTAATAGTGTGACCAAGATTGCAAAGGGTTCTGGCTCAGACCAGCCTCTTAAGGGAGCAGAGACTCTGCATGGACCTCAGCGCATTAGTGGAAATATTAAATGGTCGTAAATTACCGCATCTTCTTTATTCATTAAAACAGGCTCGTTCAAGCCATCAACATGTCACAGTCTGTATCACTGCTCCTTTTGTCGTGTTCCATAATTTGTGCTCGAAATTATTCCAAGTGGCTTTTCTCACAATTATTTCAGATTATTAAGGCTTTCTAGTGGGAAGCTTCTTTACAAGTTGTGGACACTGTCTCTTCAGTATGGGATTTCCTTTATCGTCTCTTTATTTTAAATTTGCTGTGTGGCTGCAGTTCTTTTGCTCGTTGACCGCCTCCTCTCCACTTCTGTGCTTTTTGACTTTTGACTGACCTTCTCCATTCCTCTGCACTGTCTCCTAAATTTCAGATACAGACCCAGAGAGAAGCTGAAGGTGAACTTCGGAACGCCAGAATTCCTCGCCCCTGAAGTTGTGAACTATGATTTTGTTTCCTTTTCCACGGACATGTGGAGCGTGGGAGTCATCACTTACATGCTGTAAGTGGACCCCCAGCCCCTCTGACGCTTGTTCTCAATCGCCCCGCATATTCTATTTGCTATTTTGAATAAAAACCCTAATTTATGTCTTTCGAAAATAAATAACTCTGTTCCATAGTCAGATACTCCCTAGGTTCTGTTGACTCCCGTGGGTGAGAGGAATAAACTCTTTCCCTGTACATCCCCTGAAAAAGTAAAAGGATGTCTTCTTCATTAATCACCCTAACCCTAGGACAACACCTAGTGCCCCCAAAGAAACTAGAAGAACACAACCGCCCCCAAACTTGTGTCCTGATCCCTGAAATGACTCAGTAGCTTTACTCTTCAGAAGTGACGTTCCTGGCGGTTGCCGTCTGCGGATGTGACAGCACTTTGCTAGCTGTAAAGTGCTTTAAAAAGGCAGTTTTACTCTTCTCTGAGATTCATACCTGAGGGTAGCTGCCGCCTTCATTGTGACCTTGTTTAAGTTAGGAGTTGGGTGGGAGACATAGCGTTTTCTCGATTGCAAAGACATATTATAAAATTATGCTTAATTCTTGGTGATTTGCGTCCTTTCAGTTTTAAAGGACAGAAACAAGAAGGCAACTTATCTGTACAGGGTTTGAAGGTGTTTAAAGACTACTCAACCCGGACTCCGTGTCTTACAGACTCAGCGGTTTGTCCCCCTTCCTGGGAGATAACGACGCCGAGACCCTGAACAACATCCTGGCCTGCAGGTGGGATCTGGAGGATGAAGAATTTCAGGACATCTCGGAGGAGGCCCGGGGGTTCATCTCCAAGCTTCTGATCAAGGAGAAGAGGTGATCACATCCACTCTGTGCTCAGGAAGAAGTAGGGGTAACAGAGAGGCATGCTCCACCAGGGTTGTGAGAACTCATGTCAGAGAACTACCACCCCCTCGGTGACACCTGTGTTGCACCTGCAGAGTCGTAGTTAGAATGAATTTGATGCCCTTGACCCCGTTTCCTGAGATCTGGGACTGCCGTGGTCACGAGGCTTGAATGGGGCTGCAAAAACCCATCCTTCTGCCTTTTCCAACAAGGCAGTTAGGGTCTCTTGCTGGGCCTCTGTGCACTCACCCTCCAAATGAAGGGTTCGGGACAAGTTATTCCCATGATCCCCTTCACATCTACGAGGCATATGTGGCTCCATGCAGGTGAACACTTGACGATCGTTTCATTTGAGAGTCTGCTATGGACCAGACTGTGCCAACTGCTTTACAGACATTATCTCTTTAACCCCACACAGCCCCATGGGTGGAAATTATCAATAATATTCTATGCGTGAGACTCCAAGATCGTACGGCTAGCTAAGTGGCAGAACCGACGATCAACACGAGGCCGTGCACTTAACTGTTACGTATTACATGGACTTTTACTTTTCTGCTCTGCTAAAATCACATAATTCAAACTTCAGTGGACGAAGAGTAGTGATACTGAAATATAGGGGCTTGCATTTTAGAACCATGGGGGTGATGGGGGTCAGGGAACGGCAGGGGTAACGGGTCTGGTGCAGAGCCTGACATACTCCTTCATGCAGCACTTCACTGACTATCTCCAAGCTGCCAGGAAATATGTCTGGGGCTTTGAGAACAGATGCATAAAGCCCAGTCCCTGCCTTTAATTAAGTCATGAGCTAATAGAAGACACGGGTATATTTTAAAAGAGGCAGTGAAATGTGGTTAACATTTATTAAAGATGGAGTATATTGACACGGGCCAGAACTGAGCCTGAAAGGTGAGGAGGGCTTAGCCCGGCTGGAGTGTCAATCGGAGAGCTCTTTAGAGCCAAGAAAGATAAGGAAAGACAGCATCACTGTCTGTATATTGTACCAGCATCGCTGATGATGTAACCGGCATCGCCGTCTGTACATTGCTGAATGCCAGCAGAGAACAGATGCAAAATGTCATCTCCGTCAAATCTTTGGAGGCTGAGAAATCCACGCTTACTGAGAACCTATGTTACACACGAGCTCTTCTGTGTCAGCTGGTTAATCCTCCAGCTGATCCGGTGGCATGTGGATGCTGTCACAGTTACTTTACAGATGAGGGAGCTGAGGCTCAGAGCAGGGAAGCAGCCGCCCAGCTGGCTCAGGGGCTCCAGCACCCTTGCTCTGCCCACCCTCAGTCTGAGGGCTTCGTTCTTTACCTAAAGAGCAACAATCGCATGTTTGGGCAGAAAAACAACTGGCTGAGCATTCAAGTCAGTGCATGAATGAAACCAAGGCCAATGGCGACCATTACTATCATAGAATAAATTTCTGGGCTACAGAAGTAAACTTGAAATTGTATTAAATATTTAATTATTAGTACAATGTTATAGTTAACTTTTTAATAGTCGGCTCTTGAAAGTTTGACACTGGAGTGCAGGGATAATTTTTTAGCACTGTTAGCTGTTGGAATGCTTCTGAGGTCCAACATGGAAAATTTATGGTAGTCAACAGACTAACTCTTCCAACTGAAGTTGATGGAGGTCCAGAGTTGTTTTTTTAATTATATCTATTCATTTAGGGTCCTACTGGTGATGTTGTCACCAAGTTATCCTTCATTGACTAAAGTAAAGGCTTCTCTCCTCTTCTTCTTTTTAATTGAAGTGTAGTTAATTTATAATGCTGTGTTAGTTTCAAGTATACAGCAAAGTGATTCAGTTATACATATATATTCTTTTTCAGATTCTTTTCCATTACATCCTCTTCTTATACTTAAATATTTGGTGTCTAATGAAGCAATTTTATTGAAGCAATTCTATCGACTGAACTTCATGGCGCTTGAAACTACTTTCTTGATACTGTTTCAGAAGCAGACTTCAGGTTATTGCACTCACTCATAATGTTTAAGTTTGAAAGGTTATTTTGTTTAATGTGATAAACATTAGTACACAAGACAGGTTTACAAAGCTTAAAATTATGGTATATAATCTTTATGATTCTTCCTCATGTATTTTTTAATTGTATAAACCTTTGTTGGCTCAAGACTTCCTAATGTACTCTCTCTCAGTACTTACATTGACGTTCCATCTACTTCTCCATTTATTTGACTCTCAAAACTTAATTCAAACACTAGCAATACATATTATTCAAAAGTTTTGACACATACATTGCTTTTGCAATCATCAAGAATCATAGTAGAATTTTGTCTTATATTAATAAATATATGTTGATTCTTCAACTGACTGATAGAAGTTCAATTTATGAAGCTCGGACATTCCATCAAGAATGGTTACTTCTATCTGAAGATAAATGTTCAGTTATGAACAAGAATTCTGAATTATCTGCCTTGCTTTGTCCTGGACATTCGGCCATCTGGTCTCCCAAAGGCAGTGGTCAGAGCCGAGGTCTCTTTTGCCGTGTTTGGAGCCTGGAACCAGGCCAGCCCTAGACTATCATGTGAGAGAGAGATACATTTCTATCTCGTTCAGAGCCTTGGGTGGAAGGGGAGGATCCAAACGCAGGGGATACAATAACCCCCTGCGTTTCCCTTTAGTTGGAGGATAAGCGCGAGTGAAGCCCTCAAGCACCCTTGGCTGTCGGATCACACGCTCCGCTCCAGGCTCAGCGCGCAGGTAACCGTGGCTCCCGGCTTTCCCTCTTTTCTAGTCGGCTTCAGTCTGCTGACGAGCAGATGCTAGAGGCACCTTAGCCTTGAGTGAAGTTCTCTCTAATTAATTTCTCTTGGGCTTCAAATCTTGTGCTAAAGTGTTAAATTGCTTAAAATGTGTTTATTGAGCAATTTATGTTTTTAATGACTGCTAATTACATTGCTTAGTAGAGCATTATTTTCAGCAGAACTATTTGTTACATTTATTATTTAATTACTGTATCCATTGCACAGTGAATTGTATCACTGTAACTGTGCCCACGCCCGCATATAGCCTAGGGTCTATAAACACGTAAAGCTTTGGAGAACACGTGTTAATGTACATTCAAGGTAAATATGCTCCTTCAAACACAACTCAGAATTCCAGCTTCTGTGCTTACCTGGTTTAGTCTGCTTTGGGTGGCAAAACCCTGCGATATTCAGCTTGGTCAAGAGATGAATACAAGTGCGTGTGAAGGTGACTCTTGCCAAAGACTAAATGAAGGGGCCTGGGGTGCACGTCCAGAGTAACTGAGCGCTGCCCTGCGGGCAGTTCCTGAATGGAGTCCCCATTGGCTCTCTTTGCCTTAATTACTGTTTACACCCCAACTTCCTCGTCTGCCTCTTCAGCACAGATTCCTTTCCTAAGCTTCAGATCCGAACAGCCACCTGTGCGCTGGGCATTTCCACGCAGATGTTCTCAGCTCTAAACGGAACTCACCCCGCCCCGCCCCGCCCTCACCTCATTCTCAACCATCCTCCCAGAGCGGCACCTCCCCCGAATGGCCTCAACTGGACCCCAGAGCATCTCTTTGCTTCCTTCCTCTCCCTCAGTCCCCTCATCTCATCTGTAGTTTATTTCCAAGTTTCTATACGTGATTTCCCCCAATTATTTCTGGAATCTGTACAATCCTCTCCGTCTGAGTGGTTATCTTGCCCGGGACGCCTGTCACCTGAATTACTGTCACAGCCCCCTTCAGACCATCTCCATCCAGATTCTGTGGAATACACCAATAACACAGAAGCAGATGTGTAACGTTTAAGTAACTTTGCTGAATACTCAGGGTGGTCAACGGGGCAAGAACACAGGCCGTCAGGCCTCTCTGGGGACGCGGGCCTGGCGTGAGTAGCAGCTGAGACGGCTGCTGTCGTGTCCTGGTGCCGGATGTGCCTGATACACTCTCCTTTCCTCCACCTTTGCTCCTGCACCCCCTGGGGCTTCGGAATGGAGCTTTTCCACTGACCAGAACCCTGGGATGACTGTGCTCCCAGTACTCACTTTTTCCACATCCAGTTTTTATTGAAATTAACTTCACTTCTAAATGCAGCATGGGTAGCAAGTTTTCTTTGTGTCTGAATATACCTTTCCTTGATAATTGGTACTGATGTCAAGTAAAAATAGGCTTATTCCCTAGCAGGTGCCTCACCCAGACTGCGTAACCTGCTTATTAGGGTTACCAACCTATTCTGGGCCAATTTTCCACTGATGTATTTTTATCCAAGCTTATTGGTGTCCAAATACACTTTGACGTGGTCGACAATATGGAAACCACAGCAGATAATTAATGACATTATACAGTTTAAAAGTGTTTAAAAATATTTTTTAAACCATATAATGACAACAACAACAAAAATCCCCTTTCTGTTACTCTGTCCAACTGCCGGTGCCTCAGGTGAACAGACATTTCAAGAACAGTGAGGACTTTTGAAAAATTCCATTGTATAAGTCCAGTTAGTTTCCATGAACGTTATAATTACACAGCGCCGTGCCAGGCACCGTTCTAACTGCTTTATGAAAATTAGCTCATTTGGTCCCCAGGCCAAGCCTCCGAAACGGGCGCTGTTATCATCCCCGTTATGTGGATGAGGCCGCCGAGGACAGGGTTAGGGGCTCATCCAGCATCCCACGCAGGCAGCAGGCTCGGGAGTCGGACGAGGGTCCCCACTCTGCCATCCTGCTGTGACGATGCCGGAACCATCCTTGTAGGACGTCGTTGCTGTTCCTGAAGGCCAACACCCAAGCTCAATATAGTTTATTCTTCAGTGAAATATTGAGACTAATTTTTCCCAGAAGACTCATTTCTGGAATCATCTTGGTTCTATGTTCTATAGAATCAGAATTCAACTCTATGTTGAAAAGTTAACGCTTACCCAAACTATTTAAATCTAAATTCTATTTTTAAAATTTTCTTAATAAACTTTTATCCCTTTTAAGTATTTCGTGCTTAAAAGCACTTCCTGTTTTGGAACTGCTGCGCGTGACTGTGGTCAGTGAATTTAGGAAGGATTTTCCTTCTTAGACGCTGAGGCCCTGGAGTTCTCTGCCTTCTCTGTTACGCTTACAAGACTGAGGTTCCCACCTTTGCTCTGTGTCACCATCCACACGTAACCCATCTTCCATCAGAAACAGCTCTCACCTGGGACGGAGCAGAGCCTCACTGCAAATCTGTGGGAACTTAGCCAGCACCTCCTGTATTCCATGCTTTGTGGCCAGAGGAAGGAAAACTGAACAAAGGCGACGTGATTCTTTCCTCCCAGAGCTAATGACCTTCCACCTTTCCCTTCTGCGCCCCCGTGCACCTGCCTCAGCTCTCGTCCTTCTTCCCATTCAGTGAGCTAATAAGATAACGTTGGAGCTGATATTCAACCTCCGCCCACTCTCTTCTCTAATTCACCAAATCATCATTTCATTAATTACAGCTCTGATTATACGATTCCCTGATCAGGAACTCTTCCGGTCTTTCCCCTCGTGCACCATGAACACACACACCCAGCAGTTCGGCCCCAGTGAATCCCGAGGTCGGGCTCCCAGCCCCATCCCCACGGCTCCGCCCGGATCAGCCCGAATCCCAGCCAGTGTCTGAGGCCCACTTTCACTGCCACCTCCTCCAGGACGGCCTTCTCAAGCCCCAAGCTGGGGACGCTCTCTCCGTCCTCTCGAGACTCTGCCCTGGCACTTAAATCTTGCCAGCTGGATTTGAGAACATCCGGGAAAAGCAGTGTCCGTGTCTGACTGTCCGTGTCTGACTCATCCTTTGGTCAGTCTGTCTTGACTTCTGTGCTTTGTCGAAGTGAGCATTTGTTGACATGAGTTTTGACAAAACACACACGTGTAAAAGTCAAGCGTCATGAGGTACAAAGCTCTTTGTCTGTGACTCTGAGAGGAAGGGTGGTGATGACGGAGCTTTAGGGGAGAGTGGGGACGCCCTCGAGCTGGACTCTGGGGCCGGTTGGTGCGTCTGTAAGAGGCCGTCAGCCGTTCAGCCTCCAGGGGCGTCTCTGCAAGGGCAGGACATACCCGGTGACAAGTCACTGCCTCTTCAGGTGTTGTCAGATCTCAAGTCAGGAGCTGATGAAAGGTTCTAATCCTTCTCGAAACTCACTTCTTGGTTTCCCTAGAAGAGGAAGAATTGCTGCTCTGACGCCCAGGACCTGGTGGCCAAATAGTCCCCGGAGGCGCCCTCTTGAAAGGTTGGTCTCGGGCCTTTTCCTGAAGAGGCGTTTGAGCCTAGGGAGGGGAGGGGAGGGGAGGGGAGGGCCTTCTGACTGTGTGGGAAGTGGGGCAGCGTTTCCTCTGGGGAGACCCTGAAACCGGGCTGCTGTGTTTGCACCCTGTCTGCCATTTTCTAGTGCAGAAACCTCCGGTTCCAGATTTGTGGTCCAGAAATAGTCTCACTTCCTATGCTTGTTGAGTGGCTCCAATGAGATCAGCCAAGAAAAGCCCGGAGCCCAGGGCCTGGCACACAGTAGGTGCTCAGGAAGTAACACCTGCACAGAAACGGTCCTTGGGAGTCTTTGCAACAACCGTGTGAGATCAGGGGAAATAATACCTTCTTTGTAGAGACGGGAAAACCTAGGATTAACCCCCCAAGACCACGCCCCTAGTCAGCGGTAGAGCGAGATCCTACCCCAAAGCTCACGCTTCTTTTCCCCCTGAGCTGCCTCCGGGTCTGGACCCACTCTGGGACCCCAAGGCCCCACCTCTTCCTGCAAAGCCTCTGCCCTGCTTAGAATTTTGTCAGAATTGTTCAGAGAGAGAGTTTTACATGTGAATATCTTCTGTCATATCAATAAATGGCCTGATTTATGGCCTAAAGGAGAGGCCTAGGGAAGTGTACTTATTACAGAGGACGCTTAGAAATCCCAGCGTTTGCATCCGGTGCGGGAGACATTCACCCCCAGCCAGCTCCCTCGTCTCGGGCAGCAGGTCCACGGCCGGCTGTGCAGCTTGGCGTCAGCATCTCTGCTGGACTCGCGCCTGTGAGGCTGCATTCTCGCTGCCCACTCACCTTAATCTCTGATTCTGATTCATATTTACTCTGGTCCTGAGGCTTTTTTTGTCTGTCTGACTGTATGTATTCTTGTAAGCTGCCTCGGATCGGTTGTAGAATAAGATCGGGTAGAGCAGAAATCGTTCCGTAAATCATCGTAAGAGTCGCGAGCCAGCATGAGGCAAGCGCTCAGCCTTCGGTGTGAGGGCCACTTACTGAGGATTCTGTCGCTTACTTAGACACTGATGAGCAGGCAGCAGGGATGCTTTTGCTTTCTACGTACAGAGACCATTCTTGTCTGTCCAGAATAGCAAGGCCTCAGGGTTTGGGCACAGGAGGAAGTCTTGTTTTGTGTCTGGTGACAGTGTGGACAAGGGCGCCCCGCGCCCCGGGGCCTGGGATGAGCTACAGCCCGGCCTCGCTGTGAGCCGGGAGCCCTGGTGTCCGCACACAGCTGGGCCTGGTCGGTCCTCCTCTCTCCCCCACCCCCGTCCCTCCCAGAGGCAGCTTTGTCCCCAGCGACCACAAACCCCAAGGGTTGACCACAAACCAGCTTCCCACCATAAGCACTGGGGTGACTCTGGAGGCCTGGAGGGAAGGAATTCAGTGGGGGACAGAGAGGCAGGCCTGTTGCCAGGGTCTGGGGGGGAAGGATGAGGGGAAAAGGCGGTGGGAGATGGCTGAGTCCTTCCAAGGAGGTTGGCTCTTAAGCCCAGGGCGATGGAGGGTGGCAGCAGCCGGGCAGTGCCACAGGCATGCGGAGGACAAAGACAGAAGCGTTGATCTGGTCCCCCTGGCACAGAGAGACGGCATCCTTGTGGGAGATGCTCGGGGAGACCTCGCGAGACTTGGCCGGGTCCGCCTCGCGCCAGCCGCTCGGGCTGACTGCCTTCCTTTCCCAGGTCCCCCCATCCCTCCAGGGGCCGCACAAACCCACCCGTTACCACTGCGTGTCCCTGCGATGTGGGTGCTTCCTGGTTTACTTTCCCACTGGTTTTTCTTTTTCAAATGAAAATGTAAGCTTCAGATATTCACTCTGCGAGCAGACTCCTTTGAGAAGAGTGTCGTGTTAGAAAAGTGGATCATTCTTCACAACCTTTCCCGCCAGGCTAAGGTACGGCTTTTGGCAACATACGACATGAGGAAAACCAATTTTGAGATAATATTGATTTTAAAAATCTGGTGGCTGAAAATGATTCCTGCGGAAAAAGAAGGCTCCCGGGCCTTATGATAGGGCCTAATCCGCAATGTAAACTGAGGCCTAGGAATCTCCTGCAGTTGGTTCGAGGTTTTTGGATGGGTTGAGGAAACGCTCTAAAAATCAACCAGGTGGCGTTTTCGTTTCTCGTTTCCGTGGCTCTGTGCCAGGCCGTGAGACGTGCACTGGGGACACGCCCTCAGATCTATAGGAATGATGTATCGATAGATGCGGCCCTGGGTCACATGTGGTCGTAAAGCACATGGGAAGATTCCCACGCGCAGCCCAGCCTGACTTCGAAGCGAATCAAGCTGGCGGCAGCTTTGGCGCTAGCTGTGCTTCAGGTGAAACAAAGAGGTCTTGTCCTTCGCCATGGCAAATAGTATTAAAATAGCTTTGCGTAAACTAAATCAACAACAACGGAAAAAACCACCCAGCTCTGGTAAGCAGTGGGATCCTCCAAGGGGTTTCTTCTTATTCCCTCACAGACACACACACATGATAAAAAGTCATCTGTGGTTTTCCTAAGGGGCACAACCAACTAATTACAATTTTAAAAGCCCTGCTGAATGAACAAGACTCATATTTTGTTTGCTTTGCAGGAAAACTGCTGCGGTTGCTGCTGCTTTGAGAAGATTTTTGGAAAAATCAGCAGTTCTGATGCCTTGACCCCTAAGGAGACTGGTGGCTCTGGGGGAGGGGAAGCCGCCACACAGAACTCTGAGTACCTCTGCCAGGCTCGCGGGGCCGGGGACACCCAAAGCTGCGGCCCAGGGGGCAGGCAAGCCCACTCCCTGCAGCAGTGCACACCCCAGAAGACATTTCCCTGCCACCCTGAGCTTTAGAACTTTCGATCTCAGTCACTGGGGCACGGGGTGCATTATTTCTGCAATTTCTCAGATCCCTAGAGCAAAATCATACTGGAGATTTCAAAACATGTTGATGCAGAGGTTAACTATCATATATAGAATGAATAAACAACAAGGTCCTACTGTAGAGCACAGGGAACTATAAACCATAACATAACAGAAAAGAATAAGAAAAAGAAACCATAACAGAAAAGAATAAACCATAACAGAAAAACCATAACAGAAAAGATAAACCATAACAGAAAAGAATAAGAAAAAGAAAGTATATATATGTAAAAAAAACCCAACCGTGTTGGATACATTTAGAGGGAGAATTGCCTTTCAAAGCGGTGAGTACGACGCCAGAAAAAATCCTAAGTCTGGTGCGCCCTTGACCACTTAGTTTCTCAGACTCTATTACCTGGATTTGGTCTGAATCAGGTGAATCCAGCTGATAAGTCATTTGCTCTCTGGAACATAAGCTTTCTTTGAATTCTGAGGCAAGAAGCATCAGACAGTCTACCTTCATTTATTCTGAAATCCCCTCCAAGAGCAGCAGTGTCTTCTAAGCAACAGATCTACTTCCAAACGAGGCACGTGTGTTGTCGCCACGCACCCCGCTCTCTTCCGAGGGAATCTTCATCCACATGGAGCACACTGGCTTTGGGAGATGGTGTATGGCTAGTCTTTACAATCAGGACCTTTGGAATAACGTTAACAGTCCCGAGAGCTTCCCTCAACGTGGCTGAAACAAGAAGAGATGGGTCTGGTGGGTCCTGAGGGGGACAGTGCTGTGCTTCCTGTGAAAGTGACCCAGGTAAATGCCAGCCCGTGTGAGGACCAGTGACCTCACCTACGTGGCGTCTCTGTGGCTCAGCCCCATGCAGGGAGCCTTGGACACTGAAGGCCAGGGGCACCTCCACTCACTTTGGGGATGTGACACTGATTTCCAGTTGGAAGCATCTTCTTGTTCCCGAGCTCGTGTGCCATTTTGTCACAGACGTTTAACAGGGGACGTGAGCCCTGCTGCAGGATTGGGCGTTGTTTCTTTACAAAGCAGAAGCGATGCAGAGGGATTACACGCCCAGCACCACGCCCACCACCAGCATCTTAAGCCTCCCTCACATTTTCCACTTCCAAGTACCTGTTGTGTTGAGATCAGCTATAATAATGTCTTTATTTTTAGCTTAAATCGTTCTAGCCTGCAGTTGTCTCAACAGCGACAAAACAAAATAAGGGCAGCTCGGGGCTGCCTGGGCCAGGGCGGACCTGACGTGCGTTGGCTTTTCCCAGCATCCCACCAGTGAATCCTCATGGCCTGCCCACGGAGAGCAACGCGTGCAACGTCCTTTTTCTTGTGTTTCAGTTACGGGGGAAGCAGAGGCAGAAGACGAGGTGTCATTAGTTCAGGCCACAAGCCAACTTACTGGTCGTGCTGGCTGTGGAAGGTCCTCCTTTGCGGCCTCTGCTCTTGCATTACGATGCACTCTTTCTTCCTTGGGCCTATGCATTTACCCAAGGTTGGCTTCTCCTGTTCCTGTTCTGTGACTATGTTTCCAATGTTTAATTTAGTTTCCTTCAAATACACACACATACACACACACACACCGCACACACACACGCACACACACACCACACACACACACACGCACACACACACACCCCGCACACACACACACACACCGCACACACACACACGTGCGCACACACACACGCACACAGCCCTGTGACTGAAGTGTTATGTTACCGCGCTATCTTTAGCTGCTGGTACTCATCGAGTCTGGAAAAATACAAGCCGGTGCAGGCTTAATACTCAGCCCGCAGAGAGCTGGCATCCACTCAAATGCTGAACAGGACACGGGGTCTGGTGTGTTCCCCTCCGGCCCGAGCAGGGGGCCTTTGCAGGGCGTGCAGATCGCATCCACCCCGGCCCTGCTGCACGCACATGAGGGGACGGCTTCGGCCAAATGAAGCAGTGATTTCTTTGCCGGATTCATCCACTGATGACCCCACGGTCAGTGGGTGTGATTTTTTTTAGGGGTTTAGAAAGGAGACTCTACTTCCTTAGAATTTGTAGCTATATTTCCACCTTGGATGGGGAGGTGGTCCCATGCCAGCGGGGGGCCTTTTATAGGGGAGCGGGGGAGAGTCTGCACTGCAGAGCTGATTATTACAGTCTGCAGTTACGGTGAAAGGGGAGAGTTTCGGTCTCCTGCTCGGCCGGTCCCCTCCCTCCACGCCTTGCAGTACGTGGCCGCTCTGATGGGAAATGGGCTTTGCACATCGGAAGAATCAAACCAGATGCGAGCGTGGACCAGAGGAGTGGAGTCTGGCTGGACTGGGGTTATTGTGATCAACTTTTCCAAGAAGTCACGAGGACTGGAGGCTGTATTGCTTCTCCACCCTCTTCATGGACGTGACAACCTTGCTCCCTCCCCTTAGGCCGCCGCCGTTCCTCCAGTAAATGCAGGAAATTAAGCACCAGTGGGGCACTTCCTGCTGCCTGGAGAGAAATAAACTTCACAAGCTATTAAGGAAAAAGCACGTCACATTCGTAATTCGTAAGATACCAACAGTTACCCAGAATCTGTTGCTGTTTAAAAATCAGGGAGAAAAGAGCTCGTGCCCAATTTGTGACATGAAACCCTCTGGAATGGATTCTCACCTGAATTAACTTGGGGAAACTATTTGTGGGTTGAAGTTGGGTAAGTCACATCTGTTGAGTACAGTAGGTTTGCTTGTAGTTGATTTCTTTCCTCAAAAATGTAAATTGGCCTGGGGCACTGTCACGCCGAGGCAGACGCTGATGTGATGTGGTCTGAAGACGTGTGAACACCAAGGTTTTCACCGTTTTTATGAAAATTAGTGCAGCAAAATTCTTTTCTTGTTTTAGAATCAAAATATGGATTTTGTATTAGGGAAATGAGCGAGGCTCTCATTTAATTCCTCTTTTGTTCTTCTGCTCCCACAACCCTGACGCTCCCCCCCCCGCTCTGGGTTGGGGTAGGGGGGCAATCTCAGACATGAGCTTCTTCACTATGAAATGTAGGCCAGTCGAGGGGACCTCATCTGGGAACTGATTTGTGAACTGGTAAGGAGGGCAGGGCGGGGACCTCAGCGGCCGAGGTCGGGGGCTCAGCTCAGCTCTGTCCCCTGGCGATTCCATAGTGGGTTCAGGGCGCTCCTCCATGTCTGCGCCCTTCTCAGCAGCCAGGATGCCACCCGCTTTGCTTTTGCTCCATCATTTTATTTTTTTACTTCTTTCTCTTTTTCTTAAGTTAGAATCAGAGTCCATCTTCTTATCCATCACCGTGCTCCTCTAGAGCCTCTTTGAGATGAAAAGTATGTTTCCAAAAGTCAAGTTGCTTCTTCTGTCCTGAAGGAAACGTGATGCGGCTCTTACAGGATGTGGCTTCCTGGATTGCGTGCCCTCCGCGCGTTGCGTGAAACGCCCTCCGCGCGTTGCAGCCCGCCTTAGAAGGTCTGTGTATTTCTCCCAGCTTCTGGCGCAGTCCGGGGTGCTTTCCCTAAGTGGTCTTTGTATGGGCAGTTTCACCTTCCGTGAAGGCTTCTCAGTCACCCCCTACTGCCCACTCGAAGGAGCGGAAGACGTCCTACCCCCGCCTGTGCCTGTGTTGCGTCCTGTGTGTTCTGTAGTTGTTCCGGCGGATAGATGCCAGCGAGCCCTTTGGATGAGGTTTTTCAGTGGCGATGAAAAATAAAGACGGAGCCAGAATGTGGTGGTTGCATATATTGTGTGTATTTTCTATTTCTGAACGTAGTTTCATTCAGCTGTACTCCTTTGCCTTATAAAGATGTGTAACAGTCATATATATGTATTCCATTGAAGAATAAACTTGGACCTGTCTATCCTTTGGTAAATGAGCTAATTTATGCAATGACGTGGACATTGCAAATGGCATCCGAACGCTCTCCTTCGGACGAGGCTGACGTATTACGTCCCGCGATATCAAGAACCCAAGCTACACTTGCAGGGGCCCCAGGACCGTCCGTAGGAACCCTGGGGAAAACCGCCCCCCTTTTGAAAACAGAGTGTATACGACGAACCAACACAAGGCTCAGGGCTTTCCCCCTAATTTTAACACAAAAATATTGACTGAGATATCCATATGCAGTGTCTAGTGCCAGAACAGTGGGTGACAAATTATAAAGGCGATTAGCAGCAGCTCACTCTTTAAAGTGACTGCGGGCAGGTTCTTCAGACCCAGAAAGATGTCTGCCTCAGAAGACCTACCACTGAAAGACTCAGGACGAAACGGCCCCCCAGCGGGGGACCACCAGGTCACCTTCTGGGCCAGCATCCCGGCTGCAACGCTGCTGTGACTGGTCAGCTCTGAGCCGTGTGTCTGAGGAGGACCTGGGGCCTCGCCGGTGTCCCCACTTTATCCCAGCAGGGACGGGGTCCTCCACCCGCACCACCTGGCTGAGACGGACCTGCTGGGTTTTCTGGTGTCTCCGTCGGAAGCACAAGTGGGCCCTGTTCACACAAAGCCTCCCTTCCCTCTCGTTCGAGCCTCAGTCTTTCGTACCCAGCGTCCAGGCGAGGCCTTCTGACCTCCTCCCCAGAGGAGAGAACCTCACAGGCCGCCTTTGGTGATGCTGTGACGTAAACACAGATGTGCATTTGCTCTTGGTCCCCGGTTCCCGGCACAGGCCCCCCAAACCCTCAGAATTTCCTCAGCAGCCACACCTGAGCTGTCGCCCCTCAGGTGACTCTCAGAGGATGAGGCTGGCGGTCAGTGACCCAACCACGTGATCAGAGGGTTGGAACCTTCAGCCCCACCCCTGCTGCCCCCACCTCCGGGGAGGGGAAAGAAGGCAGGGATTGAGCTAGTCACCAACGGCCCCTGAGGTGACCCATCACGCCTGTGTACTGAAACCTCTATTAAAAACCCTAAATGAAGGGGTCTGCAGGGTGACGCACCCCAGCTCCATGCGGACAGAAGCTCCTGCGCTTTGGACCCTCCTAGACCTCGCCCTGTGCACCTCTACGTCAGCCTGTTCATCTGTGTCCTTTACTATATCCTTCCTGATAGACTGCGAATAGTAAGGAAGTTATTCCCTGGGTTCTGTTAACCAGTTATAAATTCAAATTATTGAAGCTTAGGGAGTCTTGGGAAGCCTTGATGTGTGGCCAAGTTGGACAGAAGTGTGTCTGGGTTGGGGGGAGTCTGTGGGCCTGGGAGCCGGGGGTCTGCACTGACGCCAAGCAGTGAAGTGTCAGGACTGTTCCTGTGAGGAAAACCCTGCACGTTTGCTGTCAGAAATGCTCCGAGCAGAGAAGCACTTTTCCTTCAGCCTCTGGTATCGGCACAAGGCAGGTCCCGGAGTCCAGCTCCACCTTTGCCAAGAACAGTCTCAGGGCTGGGGCCTGGGGCGCGGGGACAAGAACTGGTCACTGCCCTCCCGGGCCCTGTCCTCGCCTTCTCCCGGGGTAAGGGGACCGGGTGGTGTCCCTCACCTTCTCCCCAAGGGAGACACTAAACCCACATCATCACTTCGCCGACCCCTCCCTGCTCTGAAAGGCGACCACCACCCACCGTGGGATCCGGGCCCATCAGGGGAACGAGGGGCTTCTGAAGTCCCCCCTTCAGTAACTTACTTCTGCTGCCCCTAACACAGGGTCTCCCGAGAGCTTGTGATCTGTGTCCCCGGACATCGCCGTGGGTACAAATAGGTTTTTGGGAAAGATACTCACCTGTGCTTAGGTGGCTCGTGGCCTCCCCTGCAGAGCTCAGTCCCCTCACAGCTCACGCAGCTGTTACTAGAGAATTCTAAAGTACCCGTACACAAGCTTAGGAGCCAGCGTGCCAGGGAGAGGCGTCCACCCACAGCTCTGGTCCCCCGACACCTGCTGCCCTGCCTTGGGCGCTGCTTCCTGGCAGCCCTCCAGGTATGCGATGTGGTGTTTCCCGGAGCCCCCGTCACTCTAAGGTTGTATGCAGAGCCAGGCAGCCAGGGGGAAGCGCGGAGAACGCTCACCGCCTGTCCGCCTCAGTCTCTGTGCTCAGACCTGAGCACACAAGGCCACCACACATGTTAGGCTCTCGGGAGCTGCTACCAGCAACCAGCAGGTAGAGCTGAGTGAGCCTCCCCCAGAACCTGGCTGCTGGGTGGTGTTTGGTCCAGTGAAGCAAGGTTCAGGCTGAATTCTGCCTTTCCTACAAAAGATGGCCGCAGAACAGCCAGAGTTATATAAACTGCTGTGTGCGCCCAGTGAACTCCAGCTCGCGGGCCTTGCAGGTGTCGTGACAGCGTCTTGCATGGGAGGGTCACTCAAGACAGATGTGAGGGCTTCCCAGGTGGCGCAGTGCTTGGGAGTCCACCTGCCGATGCAGGGGACGCGGGTTCATGCCCCGGTCCGGGAAGATCTCACATGCCGCGGAGCGGCTGGGCCCGTGAGCCATGGCCGCTGGGCCTGCGCGTCCTGAGCCTGTGCTCCGCAACGGGAGAGGCCACAACAGTGAGAGGCCCGCATACCACACACACACAAAAAGACAGATGTGAAAAAATTCTAATCGCAAGATCCAAGTTGCTGTTTAGTGACATCAGATGACAGCATCCTTGATAAAGGTCTGACGTCAGCCTCAACACAGTTCTGACGCCTGGGGGCCTCTCCCAAGCGTACAGGCTCCTGAGCTTGTTGGATTCTTATCATAAAAGGATTATGACACTATTATTATTATTCTAATATTTTATTCTATTCTTATTCTTCATTTAAGAGTGGAAGTGTCTGTACAACATTTCTAGCCAATCCATACTCTAAACACTACTTATTTCACCAATCAGAAAAAAATCATTTTCTAGCATCCATTATGTCCATTTCAAACTCCTCTGGTGTTGAATGGATATGAGGATAGAAGAAGAGATTGTACAAATCAGGCTTCTTATGTTGACTTTAAATGCTACCTACTAAGTCCTGGAGTGTAAATTCTTGATTAGGGTAACATCCTTCAAATGTTAACTAACTTCTCTGTCACAGTCTTTTCCAATAAATCACAGACAAAATCATACAGGTTGGCTATAGCATTTCACACGATTCTTCCTTAAAAAAGTCTCATCCTGTTATGACAGCGGCTCAGAGTCAGGCATCTCACCATCTACATCGAGTCGGGCTGTGGATGAGTCTTCCTTAGTGGAGCTCCTTAGTGAAGCTCCTTGATCCAAAGTCATGTGAACGGAAGAGAAAAGCCACCCCTCCCCCACCACATACACACCTAACCCGCAATGGTGGACAGGCATAGGACAGCCACTAAAATTCCTATTCAAAATGAGGGCAAAGGGACAACGTACGAGAGTGACTGGTCCGTAGCAGTTGTGAAATTCCGCGGGCGAATGTTGGGAGCTCCTTGTTCAGGACTCGGCCTCACTCCTCCCAGGAATGACTCACCCTCTGGGATCTTCCCTCTGGGATCTCAGCTTCACCCTCTGAGTCCTCCTTCCTTGCCCGCGAAAGCTAGTCTGTGTGCAGCTGGGTAGGTTTCTCGGCCTTCTTCCTGCCGAGAAGTTGGAGGATACAAAGGTCTCTTTCCTCGTTGTGTTCTCTCTGCCCATTTCAGTCCAAGCGGGCAGTGCACCTGGCAATAGAAATCTCTTAAAAACTTTACAGGTCACCTGTGTATTTTATTGGGGTTTGACTCCATTAGAAAAAGGCCACACCCACAGACCTCTGCCTCACACAGGGCAGCACCCTCCCACTTCCCAGAAGCCCTGTCGTTCGGCTGAACGCTTCTCTGATGGATAGTGGATATTTCTTGGATATTCTGAGGTCTTAGCAAAGGTTCTAAATTCTCGGCTTCGCGGGCAGACCACGTTTTCTTCAGAGCGCCCTGGATCTGATCTTGACTTGGAAGCCATTCCTTAACCGTAGCATCGTTTGTTGTCTGGAGGGGCTGAGTTTTAAAATTGCTTTTTATTTAAAAGTCCTTCCTGTAGTGTAGCTGTCTCTTCTCACATTTTATTACAAGCAGCAATTACAAGAAGAAACCGAGAAGTACTTTCAACAGCCCCTGGAAGTCTCCTTAGCTAGACCGCACAGCTCATTTGGTAAGTTTTCCACCTCCCCCATTAAAACAAAAATTTTTTAAGTCTTTATTGAATTTGTTACAATATTGCTTCTGCTTTATTTTTATGTTATTGTTTTTGTTTTTAAGGCCATGAGGCACGTGGGACCCTAGCTCCCTGACCAGGGATCGGACCCACACCCCCTGCATTGGAAGACGAAGTCTCAACCTCTGGACCGCCAGGGAAGTCCCCTCCGCCTCCCCCATTACTGCAGGTAACAGTGTTGCTAAACTCTCTGCCTCTCTATATAGCAAAGATCATTTTCTTCCAGTTTCAAATAACATTTTCTTTGCTTTCGTTCAAGCCCTCACTCTCAGCCTCTTCCAAGGGCATCAGGACTTCATGAAACACTCTTCAAGGCTCTTCACGCTTCCAAGGTCACTCTCCCCAGAGTCTTTCCAGGTTCTTCCCACGGCCTGTTTCCAGAGCCTCTCCCATCTTTCGGGTTTTCGTTATGGTGATGCTCTACATGCTGACAGCACCGGGACAGTACACCTGCTTATGATTTGGAAGCTTTGTGCACCCTCATCTCTCTGTCTGAAATGCTCTCCACTAGTCTCTCTACCTGATAAGTACCCAAATCCCACAGTGTCTCCCAATCCAGGGCAAAGCCCTTATGTCCTTGTCACACCCTCTGTATGTTTCTCATAACAGTTGTCACATTACTTTCTAGCTTCTGCTTGTGGGGTCTGGTTTCCCTCCTCCTGTAAGTTCCTTGAGTGCAGGATGTGGGGTCTTCTTTGGGGCATAATTATCCTTTTCTCTCCAAGTTTCAAGAGAGCTAATTTTTGAGTACATGAATCCTTATTTTGCTGGATTTGGAATGAGAACATTTCAACACTATTAGCCATACTTATTGACTAAATTTTCAAAAGTACTAGAATCCTAGTTTCCTTTCGGTTTAGACCCTTTTTTTTCCTTCTACAGCTCATTAAGTGATTGATGACAAAAGTACAGAATATTGTGAATGAATAAGATTTTATTTTCCATGTGTACTCATAATTTAAAAAATGTTTCCTCTCTACATATGCTTAAAAATATGTCAACTTGAGAGAAAACAACCTAACATGGATATTCATAATTCTTGCTAATTAATGTCTGAACTTCTTTTCCCCTCAATTACTTCACACACCTGTTCACTGTAAATTTCCTTAGCAATTTTCATACCATATTAATGTTGTCCAGAACTCGGACCCATACCTGAGGTTTTTCTGAATTTTAACTGTTTTCAAATTAATTTTAATATTCTGAGTAATTTCAAATTTACCCACATGTTTATAAAATTGAACTTTCTATTTCAAAACATTATGAAGTTTTCCTAAGGTTTCAAAAGACAATGTATGGTCTGCTTTTATAAATGCTTTTAAAATCATTTTTAAAAACCTCTTTCACTGAAAATCTACCTATTTGTCTCAAATCTTACCATTCCATAATTCACTTAGCAGCTTTTCTTGTGTGCAGTAGCTCACAGCTCTCCAAGGTGATCCGTGGTTTTCACTACTCTCTCAAGCCCACCTTCTGCTCACTCCTAGGGCGTCAGATGCCACAATTTTGGCCGGTTTTCCTGCAACAACTTGCACTTCGCCTCCGTCTCACTCAGGAGTTCTTTTGGTCCCGGGTGTGCTCGCTTACACATCCGGCTAACATCCAGCTGTTTCTTAAAACATAAACTGTTTGGTTAGGGTACTTTGCCACATGAGGACATTACTAATAACACAAAAGGGAACAAACTGGATAATGATGGTCCCTGTTGTGACAATCTACTGGGACTTGTAACTTCAAAATAATGCTCTTTAAAGTAGAGGGTAAGCAAGGCTTTGTCCATATCAGCAAAGTAAGGGCTCCATTTTGTCACAGTAAACAGTGTTTACTGTTTAGCCTTTAAACAGGAGTTTTATTGCATAGTAACGTAATAGCCACTTTTATTAGTTATTGATAATTACTATGTGGTAACATTACAGAGGCAGCTGGGGACAAAAAAATTAGGCTTAGATGGGTGTATGAGGGAATGGACTTTCTGACCTTAAAAACAGTCTTTTCTGAATGTTCATGTATGCACGTACACACACATCCCTAGACTTATGAACAGACTATCTATTGTCAAGACAATGGAGAGAAGTTAAGAGTAAATAAAAACTCATTTAATCAATATATACTTGACCTAAAAGATCAAACTCCTAGGCCAATTCTATTCACCATTTCCAGTTTTCCTTTATTGCAACAGAGGCAGATATAATGATAATCACCTGGAAACAATGGAATACATAAAGTAATTAATGAGATACTGAGGGTGCTGACTTCAGAAATACACCTAAAACGTATACATTTGAATGACTGTTGTGCTCGAAATAGTCATCCTCTGCAGCTGTTCATTTATTCCAGTCATGTCTTCTTTACCTCACACACGTTAGGATTCCTGTTCAGGAACTGCTCACTGTTCTGTTCTATAAAGTGTGCACTTTAGGTTTTGACACGTGTATGTACCTGTGAAACCATCTTCACAGTCCAGATAATGAGCACAGCCGTCGCCCCCAGAATCTCTTTGTGCTTCTTGGTGAGACTTCCTCCTGTCCCTTGAAGCTCACTCCTACCTTCTGATACGAACATTGGTCTGTTTTCTAACTGATCAGATACTTACCAGTTTGCATTTTCTAGAATTTCGTATAAACAGACTCATAGAGTATGTACTTATTTTTTGTCTGGCTCTTCTCATGCAGCCCACTTGTTTTGAGATCCATCCCTCTTATATCAGTAGATCCATCCATGTTATATCAATAGTTCCTTTGCTTATATTGCTCAGTATGAACCCATTTTATGCATCCATCTGCTGGTGGTCATTTGGGTTTTGTCCAGATTTGGGCCATCGCAAGTAAGGCTGCTATGAACACTCACATACAAGTCTCTGTATGGACATATGTGTTTTTGTTTGTTTGTTTTCTTTAAATACCTGAGAGTGGAATGGCTGAATCATATGGTAGATGAACACTTTAACTTCTTAAGGAAGTGCCGAGCTGTTTTCCACGTTAGCTGCGCCATCTGACGTCCTCACCTGTTCCTCCACACCTTTGTCAGCACTTGGTGTAGTCAGCACTTTTCATTTTAGCCATTCTAAGAAATGGGTAGCGGTATCTCATTGTGCTTTTAGTTTCAATTTCCTAATGGCCATTTAATCTGAGTATCTTTTTGTGAATTTAAGTTCCATCTGTATATCTTCTTTGGTGAAGTAACTGATCAGATTTTCCCCCCTTTTATTGGTTGTTTGTTTTCTTATTATTGAGTTTTGAGAGTTATCAATATATTTTGGAGGCAGGTCTTTTATTAGATACACAATTTACAAATATTTTATCCCTGTCCATCCTGGCTTATCTTTTTATTCTCTTGACGATGTCTTTCAAATGGCAGAAGTTTGTTTTGTTTTGTTTTTTTAACACCTTTATAGGAGTATAATTGCTTTACAATGGTGTGTTAGTTTCTGCTTTATAACAAAGTGAATCAGTTATACATATACATATGTTCCCATATCTCCTCCCTCTTGCATCTCCCTCCCACCCTCCCTTTCCCACCCCTCTAGGTGGTCGCAAAGCACGGAGCTGATCTCGCTGTGCAATGCGGCTGCTTCCCACTAGCTATATATTTTACATTTGGTAGTGTATATATGTCCATGCCACTCTCTCACTTTGTCCCAGCTTACCCTTCCCCCTCCCCATGTCCTCAAGTCCATTCTCTACATCTGCATCTTTATTCCTGTCCTGGCCCTAGGTTCTTCAGAACCTTTTTTTTTTTTTTTTAGATTCCATATATATGTTAGCATACGGTATTTGTTTTTCTCTTTCTGACTTACTTCACTCTGTATGACAGACTCTAGGTCCATCCACCTCACTACAAATAACTCAATTTCATTTCTTTATATGGCTGAGTAATATTCCATTGTATATATGTGTCACATCTTCTTTATCCATTCATCTGGCGATGGACACTTAGGTTGCTTCCATGTCCTGACTATTGTACATAGAGCTGCAGTGAACACTGTGGTACATGACTCTTTTTGAATTATGGTTTTCTCAGGGTATATGCCCAGTAGTGGGATTGCTGGGTCTATGGTAGTTCTATTTGTAGTTTTTTAAGGAACCTCCATACTGTTCTCCACAGTGGCTGTATCAATTTACATTCCCACCAACAGTGTAGGAGGGTTCCCTTTTCTCCACACCCTCTCCAGCATTTATTGTTTGTAGATTTTTTGATGATGGCCGTTCTGACTGGTGTGAGGTGATACCTCATTGTAGTTTTGATTTGCATTTCTCTAATGATTAGTGATGTTGAGCATCCCTTCATGCGTTTGTTGGCAATCTATATGTCTTCTTTGGAGAAATGTCTGTTCAGGTGTTCTGCCCATTTTTGGATTTGGGTGGTTTGTTTTTCTGATATTGAGCTGCATGAGCTGCTTGTAAATTTTGGAGATTAATCCTTTGTCAGTTGCTTCATTTGCAAATAATTTCTCTCATTCTGAGGGTTGTCTTTTCGTCTTGTTTATGGTTTCCTTTGCTGGGCAAAAGCTTTTAAGTTTCCTTAGGTCCCATTTGTTTATTTTTGGTTTTATTTCCATTTCTCTAGGAGGTGGGTCAAAAAGGACCTTGCTGTGATTTATGTCATAGAGTGTTCTGCCTGTGTTTTCCTCTAAGAGTTTCATAGTGTCTGGCCTTACATCTAGGTCTTTAATCCTCAAATGGCAGAAGTTTTAAATTTTCAAGTTCAATTCATCAACTTATTTTTTTATGTATCATGCTTTTGATGCCATATCTAAGATACCTTTGTTTAACCAAAAGTCACAAAAATTTTCTCTTCTGTTTTCCTCTGGAACTTTTATTATTTTAAAGTTTTCATTTAGATTCATAATACTTTTTGGGTTAATTTTGCATGTGCTACAAGGTGTGGATAAATGTTTGTTTATTTGCTTGCTTATGGATATCCAATTGTTTAGGTACTTTTTCTTAAAAATAATTCTTTTTGCATTGCACTGACTTTTTCTAAAATCAGTTGAACATATTTGTGTAGTGTGGACTCTATTTAGTTTCATTGATCTATTTGTCTATCTTGATGCTAAGACCACACTGTCTCGATTACTAGAGTTTTATAATGTCTAAAAATTATGTATTATTTGTCCTCTAACATTTTTATTATTCAAATTGTTTTGGCTATTCTATATTTTTTACATTTCCATATGAATTTTTGAATGAGTTTGTTAATTTCTTCAAAGAAAGTCTGCTTGAAGTTTGACTGGGATTTCATTGAACCTATAAATTAGTGTGAGGAGAACTGACGTCTTAAAAATACTGAGTCTTCTGACACATAAACACAGTATATTCATATATTTAATTAGACCTTCTTTAATTACTCTCATCAGTGTTTTATTGTTTTCAGTATTCCGGTCTCTTACTCTTTCTGTCAGATTTTATCACTAAGTATTTCATGTTCCTTGATACTATGGTAAATGTATTTTTAAAGTTTTAGTTTCTGATTGTTTATTGGCTATTATAAAAATAAAGTTGAGTTTTTCAGATTGATCTTATATCCTTTGACTTTACTGAGCTCAATAATATTCATAGATTTTTGTGTATTCCACAGAATTTTCTGAATATATGTTTATGTCATCTGCAAATAAAGACAATTTTACCTTTTTCCTTTTCAATCTGGATGGCTTTTATTTCTTTTCTTATCTTATTGCACTGGCAATAAGTACAATATTGAAAGGCATGGTGAGAGCAGACAACCTGGTCTTGCTCCTGATCTTAGGGAACAAAGCATTCAACCCTTCAACACTAAGTATAATGTTAGCTCTCCAGTCTTCATAGATGGCTTTTATCAGGTTGAGGGACTTTCCTCCTATTCCTAGTTTTCTGAGAGTTTTCATCAGAAATGGACATTGGGTTTTCTTTTAAAAATACTTTAAAAGGGCTTCCCTGGTAGCGCAGTGGTTAAGAATCCGCCTGCCAATGCAGGGGACACAGGTTCGAGCCCTGGTCTGGGAAGATCCCACGTGCCACGGAGCAACTAAGCCCATGCACCACAACTACTGAGCCTGTGTACCACAACTACTGAAGCCCGTGTGCCTAGGGCCCGTGCTCTGCAACAAGAGAAGCCACCGCAATGAGGAGCCCATGCACCGCAATGAAGAGTAGCCCCCACTTGCCGCAACTAGAGAAAGCCCATGTGCAGAAACGAGGATCCAATGCAGCCAAAAGTAAATAAACAAAATAAATAAATTTAAACAAAATAAGTAAATTGATTTTAAAAATACTTTAAAAATGTATTTATATGATCATATGACTTTTCTTTTCTATATTATTAACTAATTTTTTAGATTATTAATGTGTGAATTACAGTGATTTATTTGCAAATATTAAACCAACCATGCATTCCTCGGATAAACCCAACTTGGTCATAATTTATTATACTTTTGTGTATTCCTGGAATCAGTTTGGTAAAACCTTATTGAGAATGTTTGCATCTATGTTCATAAGAGATATTCTGTAGTTTTATTGTAACGTCTTTTGGTTTCATGGGAATGCTGGTCTTACAGAATAAACTGGGTAGTATTTCCTTCTCCCAATTTTCTGCAAGAATTTATGAGGGATTGATGTTATTTCTTCCTTAAATATTTGGTAGAATTCACCAGTGAAGCTATCTTACCTGGAGTTTCTTTATGGGAAGGTTTATAACTTCACATTTCATTCAAAAATATAGAAATAGTCAGAGTATTTATTTCTTCTTGAGTTGATGTTGGTAGTTAGTGCCTTTCAAAGAACTTGTCTATTTTCTAAGTTTATTGGCATAATGTTGGTTATATTTCCGTATAATCCTTTTAATATGTTTAGAATCTGTGATGATTCCACCTCTTTCATTCCCGATTTGTATCTTGTCTCTTCTTTCCTGATCAATCTGACTTGAAGTTTATCAATTTTATTGATCTTCTCAAAGAACCAGCTTTTTTCCCCCATCAGTCTTCTCTACTAATTTTCTCTTTTCTATTTAATTGATTTCTGTTCTTATCTTTATTATTTCTTTTCTTTTCTTTACTTTGGGTTCAGTTTTCTCTTTTTAAAAAGAATTTCTTGATGAGGAAGCTTAGCCCATTGATTTGAATTATTTCTTCTTTTCTACTATAGGCCCTTAGTGTGAATAATTTCCCTAAGTACTGCTTTATTTGTAACCCCAAGGAAGTCTGTGATACAAGTGGGAGGCCATCAAGGTTGCATCATGAAATAAAATACCCAGCTGTCTCCTAATGGCACTGCATATGGGATCTACTCAGTGGGGGTCCTGGCAGGCAAAACTGGATTAACCCCTTCATGGCTATACACCCTTGGATACAACCCATGGAATATCAGTGTTACTGAGTTTTATGCTCTCATGTACCATTTAAAAATGACTTTCTAATGTGCTGCCCAAAGAAGGAGCCTTGTCCCAAGGAGGCATGCAGGTGCCAGTACAGGTGGGCACTTGCCACCTGCCTCTATAAGGATTAAATCACAACCTGCTGTGACCACTGACCTTCAACACACCCTGAAAGGAGTTCGGGGTAGAGATCAGGAATGAGACGCCCTGTGCTCTGGGAAAAACTGGCAGAACAGGCCTTTAGGTAGTTAGATATTTTTAGGAGAAGCTTTTATGAGCCCCGTTCTTGCATCTCCTCGTATCTAGAAAAGCACTAAAATCCTTCATGGTGACGTCTGCTCCTCGTGACCAGCAGAAATCTTCATGAGACGAGCAGAAAACTTCTGCAAAAAATATGTGCTTGGTTGCATGTACTCCCCTTCACCAAAATCACATATATACTGACCTTCCCGCTACCTCTTGGGAGCAGCTCCCCAGAGCTCTCTGAGATGCTGCCTCCTGGGCTGTAGTCCTCATTTTGTCCCAAATAAAACTTAGCTCACAACTCTCACGTTGTGCATTTTTTTCAGTCAACATACATGTTGGTGCTTCTGTGCATGAAAAGCCATCTGGTGCACCATGTCCATAGTTATCACCATTAATTAAGCAGATAATTTGTGAGTGATCCTGTGCTAAGAGACTTACCCTCACTCTCTAGCTTCCTCTCTGTAGGAATCTGGGCTGTAACGCCACTCTCCACACCAGGGAGCTGATTCTTCCACAGCGAGGTAACTGTGAGGTCACTTGCTTTGAATGTTGACAGGTCGGGGTTTACCCTAAGGTCCTTCTACATCCGAAAAGCCACAGTGAGACATGCTCCCCCTCTACTGTCTCCACTGTCAGTTTACAGGCTGCGTGCTGGTCGGGTAAGGATGGCCCCAGATCACGGGGCAGGGAAGAAACAAGGCCAAAGAGCCCATTCAAGAGACTCTGAAATTCTCTCCATTGTGAAAAATGCATCTTCTCCCGAGGGTTTACCGAGGAGAAGCTCCTTTGCCACACGTGATGGCCCAGTGGCACCAAGGGCACCATAAAGAAACTCTCTTTATGCCCATGTTCACTGGCATTGTTTTCTATTCTGCGTGAAGTTACACACACACACACATAGGTGGGGTATGCGCTGCCTTGTAGTACCTGCCCTGAAGGGCCACAACTCTAAGTAGCGGACGTGGATGTTCCTGGGGCTCACCTGATACCCCAGCCTTCTCAGCCAGGTCAGTGTTTACCAGGTAATCGTTCAATGGAAACGTGCCTCTCAGCTTGACTTATCTGGTGCACTTATCTGTCATCTCCGTGTTAGGATTTGTCAGTCGTTCAAAAGGAAGATGCTCTGTCACGTTCTCACTCTGCCTCGTACTACACGGCTTTGTTCTCATCGGTCAGCCATTCTGGAACTGTTTACACTAGTGCAGGTTGTTTTTGTTAAGTGTCAAGCATGCTCTGGGGATAGGCTGGCCTCGCAGTTACCCGAAGTGTGCAGCCAGGTCCTGGAAAGTCGTGATGCAGGGAAACACCATTGTTAACAGAACGTGTTTGTTACTAAGAGTTTATCTGGACTCCGCCTCTCGCCTCTGATTCCCCCTCTGTGAGCTGCTCGGGGGCTTTGGCTCTCCTCCTTCAAGAGGACAAGGGTTGTGTTCCAGGATGTGAGCTTCTTGGAGAATCAGAGACATTTCCTCAGAGCCCCAGGGTGGAGTGGCCTCCGCAGAGCAGGCCGGGTGCATTCAGCTGATACTTCAAAAATGGCAGAAACTGGCTGGTCATCCCCCATCTCCAAAGAAAAGTTCAAAAAGCCCAGATGATCCGTCAGGCCTTTGGCAAAAGCGTCTGGCCGCCCGGAGCTCTTATTACTCACGTGCACACTCCATCTACCGGTCCCAGGAGTGAGGCTGGGGTATCAGGTTCTCCCCAGTGCACCTTGTGTTCCATTTAGATGTGGGGCCTTCACTGCAGGTGCAGGGCCCAGGGCAGGAAGTGTGACCCCAGCTTCCTTGGGAGGAACCGGACACCAATAAAGTGAAACAGTTGAACCTTCTCCTCCTGTTTGTCTGTGCGACGGTTTAGCCTAAGTCTTAGGATGAGAGGCACGTGACAACAACCTCACACCTCTGATTCTTCCAGAGTCAGGGAGACCCACACCTTGACAGGGACACAGGACCAGAGGGCCAGTGGCGACTTGGGAAGCCTTCCTGCCTTGGCGCAGCACGGAGGGGCACCTGAAGTGCCCCACGGGATGAACCCCCTGCCCCTGTGGCGTCGCAGAGGGTGGGGGGCTTGGGTTCTCTTTGGCCAGAAAGATTATTGCTGTCGGTGCCCTTCTTTGAACTCTGACCTGTAGCTGGTGCCACACACCTGGGCTCAGGGCAGCTGCAGGGGCGGGTCCCAGCCCTCACCTGGCTTTCCAGGTGCAGGGCCTCTTCCTGAGCCACAGAAAGTGACCTCGTCCACAGCCCTGGAGGAAAACCCCAGGGGACCCTCAGTGGGAGCTGGATCAGAGAGAAATGCCCGAAGCCCGCCAGGGAGGCCGAGGTTCATCCTCCCCCAGCCTCAGAGCCCCCAGGGGAGCGCAGCCCGTTCCCAGTAACACGGTCTCCACAGACCCCGCTGCCTCTAGGTCCTCCTCTCTCCTCCCCTCACTCCTTCGTGGGACGGCTTTCCCCGTAAACCACTGCGTCCAAAGTCACGTCTCAGGCTCTGCTTTCAAAATCGCTCAAACTAAACAGACTCTCCCCACGTCCTGAGGCAAAACGACCACTGCCCAGGCCACTTCCACCACTCGACCAAGTGCAAGAGAAGGTCAATAGACTTGAATCAATCATCCACCTGCCACCTGAATGAACAGACGGCCTTGTGTTTATTTTTGACGCAACGGGAGCACGAAGGCTCCTTCCTGCGATGGTTTCCCCGCTGCACGTTCCCGCACTGGATTTGCGACCGGCCCCTTTGCTCAGCCCGCACCACCCCTCCCTGCAGGGCCCCACCACCCCACGGAGGGCCCCCTGAGACAGCAAGGGGACCTGAGAGCCGCTCTGCCACCAGCCTCTGTCCCAAAGGAAAACAGTTATCACCCGAGAAAGCCCAGGGACTGAGCCCTAAACTCGCCACCTGTCCTGTGAGTGTGCGATGCGGGCCGCGAGTGGGAACCAGCAGGTACCCCGCCTAGGCCGCCCCCAGGATAACGTCGCCATGACAGTACTGGAAAGGATGTCGGTGGGGGATTTAATTTTTTCTAGCCTTACTGAGGCACTATTTACACATAATAAAATTCAGGTATTTGAAATGCACACACTGTGCACCTCACACACACTGCAGAGCACGGTGTGATGAATTCTGCTAGCTTCCTCCACAGCTATTGCCACGATCACCCTAAACTCGTCCCTGACCTCTGCAGGCCATCCCCTCTCCTGACCCTAGCCCTGCCCACCATTGACTACCTTTATGTCATTACAGTCTCGCCTTTTCTGGACTTTCATATGGATGGGGTCAAGCAAGATGCCATTTTGTCGGTTTCCTTCGCTCGGCACAGTGTTTCATTCTGCGTTGCTTGTGCTAATCTTTTGTTCCTTCCTGTCACTGAGCAGGATGGCCCATCCCATGGGTATTCCAGACTCTGTTCATTCATTTAGCAGCCAAAGGGCGTTCGAGGTGTTTCCAGTTCTGAGTGTCGGCGTTGAGTCTCCTCGTGGACTTATGATTTCTTTCCCTTGGGTAAATACCCAAGCGTGGGATGCCGGGCCATAGGTGCGCACAAGTTTACCGTCCGGCCACGTGGTTTTCCAGAGGGGTTGTACCATCGTGTGTCCCCCCGTAGGAGGTGAATCCCAGCTGTTCCCCTTCCTCGGGATTGTGGGTCCAGCCAGCCTTGATTACTTGAGGAGACTGGTGCTATCTGAGTGCGGCTCAAGTCTGCATCTCTCTGACGGGTAACAATGTTGAGCACCTTTTCAGGTGTTGGTTGTCCAGACATGACTGCTGGTGAGCAACGTCCTAAAATATTCTTAGGGGGAGCATCGACCTACGTAGATGTTACCACCGCTAATTGACCCCTGAAGATCTGAAGCCCTAAATCACCGAGTCGAGCCACTCCTGGCAGAGCTGGGCGAGCCTTCCGAGAAAGTGGGTGCTCCCCCAGGCCACGTGCTCCCAAGAGCTTGGAACACCTGCTCTGAAAGATACGTTAGCAGCCTGAAATTTTGACAGGCTGGTGGCACATTTTGACATTAGTGTTTTGTCGTATTTTGACATCACTCGTCGGTTATTCAACATTGCCCCATATTTTGTTCTTTTAAGCTGATGAGCCTCTAACCATCTCTACCAGACTTAATAACTGGCTTAACTAGCAAGGACTGGAAGTTCCTGTGCGGTCAAGTCTCTCCCTCCACCAACTCAGCCCACTTGGAGTCTGCAGGAAGGAAGCCTTGCCTGTGTCCCCTGTGTGCGGGGAGCAGGCAGCAGACACCCCACGTCACTCGATTCTCCCTCCCCGTTCCTTTCTGCCCTGGTAGGGTTGGTCTTTGAAGTTAAGGCTCAGAGCCCTCCGCGAGGTGCTGAGAAAGGGGCCTCGTGACACTGGACTTACGGTGAGTGCCGGGGGCGTTGGGAGACGTGTGGGTTTCACCCTCAGGAATAAAAAACTCTGAGGCACTCTAGCTTCCTGGGAAACACAGCCAGAAGCCAGAGCCTGGAGACTGTTTCCAAACATCCTAGAAAAGGCAATTAGGAGTGTTGGAGCCATGGTTCCAGAATTTTCTATACTTTTATCTCCTGTGCTTGCTATTTCTATAACCTCGTCTATTTCTCTGTAGTTTTTAAAAACGAGATTCTCTAAAATCAAAAGAACTTGTAGATTTATTTTTTAGAAGTGTGGAAGGGCCCTGGGAAATAGCGACTCTCAGGGAAAGAGGAGGAGGTTTTGAAAAGGCAAAAAGAAAGCTAACTTAAGGCTGGAAAGGAAGATGAAGATTCATACTCTGGTGATCAGTGCGTGTGTATGTGAGAGTGTGTGCGTGTGTCTGGGTACCTGTGTGCACACATGTATACACATGTGTGCATTGCGTGGGCGCGTGTGCATGTGCGTGCTGGGGTCCCGGCGGGGAGGGATCAAGGTCGAGAGCTCCAGGGCATCACTGGTTCTCTGTGGTCATTTACTCTGTGTAGCGAATTAGTGAAAAGTCACACCTGGAGAGCATTTTTAGTGAGGCTGGAGGAGGAAAGTCTTTGGGTGAAAAGGGGGTTCACAAGACTCCACTCTCAGCTTTGGTTTCGCACGTGTGTTGATGTGTTTGTTATGTGCTTTGCTTTACTTTCAGATTGCCTAAAAAGCCACGCTTCTCTCCGAGGCCACCTGAACCAAAGAATCTTCGACACGTCCTCTCTTGGGAAGCGTCCTGCTGCTGCAGTTCCCCCCGCAGCTCTCAGGTGTCGTGTGCACTCCCTCTGCGTGCGGTGGTCTGCAGCCCGGCCTGCACCTGCCAGTGGGCTGGGGACCCTTCACACCTGCTGCCCGACCCTACCCTGGCCACTGCCATCCCTCCCTCTGGGTAGCCTGGGCTCTGAGCTCGTCAAGACCTCCCCGGTGGTCCTCACGTGTATCAAGGTCAGGGACCACTCACTGCGGAAGGAACGGGGGTAAGAGCAGAAGCTGCAGGACCGTGACACCCGGGGAATGAGTCTAACTGTAGGAAAGATGGCAACTTGGGTTTTTACTGAGTAACGTGACTCCGTTTATTTCTCAGGTGTGTTTCACTGAGTCCACTCTTACGGTCTTCACTTGGGGAAGCTCTAACCGCATACGGAATTCCATTCTGTCCCTAAGAGAACAGTCCCCTGACTGTCCCCTGACTGTGGGATGCGTGGTTCCCCCAGTGCCGCCACTTACCGCCCTTTGAAATGGGTCCATAACCGAGGTTTGTTTATGTTTGCAACACTTTGCAGAGTTAACGTAGACTTTTCAGTAGGAAACTGAGGGAGTAAAGATGAGTGCTGAGAAGTGAAAAAAGAGATGATCCCTTCCGATTATTTTTATCTTGTTTTAAATATTCAAACACCAAAACAGGCAGATAGATTAAGCTTTCATGGGGAGCTGTGCATATCTCCTAACCACAGCAGTAGTCTGGGGTTATAATTCTCTGTCCGTACAATAAAATCAATCAAGTGCAAATAAAAGGCCAGTGATAAAAATGGCCACTTGAGAAGAGCTGGGCCACAATCACCATCTCACACACAAATGGTGCCTGAGGAGGTCAGCGCTGGCCGTAAACAGGCTCTTTGGGATGACTTTCCATCCCACTCACTCCCAGACCCGGTTGGGGCCACAGCGGCTTCCCAGGGGTCACTTCTGTCTATCAGGGTCTTGTTCCCTTATAATCTGGGGTCCCTCCTCATTCCCAGGTTCCCTTGGGACCCACATCAGCACAGGCCCCCGACCAGGTGGCCACCGGGCCCTGGACCTCAAGGCTGATACGTTTAGGGTGCCGGGGCCTTGTGAGGCGGCGGGAGGTCCCTAGGTGCCCCCCAGGCACTGGGTCACATGGGCTCCAGGGTCCCCAAGTCCTGGAGGTCCTCCCTCCACCAGCTCCCAAGGTCCTTTTGGGGGAGGAGGGCCGGAGAGGTTGGGGGTGGAGGGGCAGAGGGGAGAGGGACTATCACAAGTCCGTGGTGAGTGAAGCCCACGAACCACTTTCTCTTCTGAGACACCGTGAAAAGAAATCACCTTCTGTAAAACTCCCAGGCAGGGGCTGTGAGCGCCTCACTGATCAGAGGGTGGCAGCCCTGCCACCTGAAACCCATCCAGAGCCTGCATCTAAGAAACAGAAGCCGGTGTATAGGAGCCGTCGCGCGCTGCTGGTGGGAATGCAAAACGTGTAGCTGTTACGGAAAACACTACCGTTATCTCCTAATCAATTAAACATAGAGTTACTGTATGATCCAGCAATTTCATTCTTCTGAATATACACCCAAAAGAATTAAAAACAAGGACTCAGAAATGTGCCACGTTCACAGCAGCCAAAAGGTGGAAGCACCCCATCTGTTACTGCATGATGGACGAACAGAATGTGGTCCATCCACACAATGGAATATTATTTGGCCTTAAAAAGGAAGGAAATTCTGACACAGACTCTACCTTGAAAACATGCTCAGTGAAATTAGCCAGTCACAAAAGGACAGATACTAGATGATCCCACTTGTACGAGGTCCCTGGAGTAGTCGAGTTCCTAGAGACAGACAGCAGGAGGGTGGTTTCCAGGGGCTGGCGGGACGGGGAGGGGAGTCAGCGTTTAATGGGGGCGGAGTTTTGCAAGAAGAAAAGAGCTCGGGTGGTGGATGGTGGTGATGGCCTTAGCGCCACTGACCTGTACACTTTAAGTGGTTAAGATGGTAGATTTTCCTTTGGTGCATTTTCCCACAATTAAAAGAAGAAGGAAGCAGCACTGAGACCGGGGAAAGAAGAGCCCTCGAGGGGGAGGCGGTTTCCCACCTCGCTGCAGGGCTGGTGCCGCCTGCAGCCACAGTAGCCTCTCTTCCTCTGCGCATGGAGGCCTCCGGTCAGTTTCTCCTGGATCTGAGGACGGAAAGCACCCAGTTCACACACTTTAGGCCTTTGTATATTTCTCTGTGTTTGTTTGGGTTTTACTTTTTCTAACTGTGATACTTCTAGCTCCGTTGGAAAACATCACTTCTTTCTGACCAGTATTTCTATTCATCAGGTGTGTAAGCACCATAACGTAAATGCACGGGGCCACCTGCCTGCTTCCCTGAGGCTGATACATCCGTTTCTTTTAAGGCAGGTTTGAGCCATAATGTTTAGAGCACTTCTCCTTTGGGAGCACATACCTGCATATCAGTCGCGTTTTTCCTCCGTGACTGAAGTTACTTTCACGAAGCTGTTCCCTGGAAGGAAGCTGAAAGTGCTTCATAAGAATCCCTCGCACTAACCTTTCTCACACAATGATGGGGCGGAGCGGGAAACGGGATTCTTCCAGTTATGAAGAAACAGTCGAGAGTGGAAAATACCAGAAGGAGTGTGCCTTCTTGGACTACGGTACTCCACCCCGATTTCCAGATACGCTTCAGCTTCTTCCTCAGTCTAGACTGGAGATGTTTACAGCGAGCGGTTGAAACTTTAATGAAATGCTCTGTTAGAGGGCGGACTTCTTCAAGCTTGGCTTGCACATCCAGTGTCACGCATGCCGTTCTCACGGGCGTGCGGATGGGAGCAGAAGCCAGGTTTCTGGCTCAGAAAGAACCTAAACTCAGAGGTTAGATGTGAAGTTCCCAGTCTGAATAATTAAACTTAAAACGCGGCATTTTTACGTAATGCAAAGGAAGCACAGACTTTCATTCCTTTTAGAGTTTCACAGGCATTTTTGGGCACTCTTATTAACAGAGATAGCAATGTCTTAAATACTTTGTTTATGAAAAGCAGCATTATAAAATGCCCTAAAAAGTCTAGGCTTCTTTAGTGAGCTCTGAACTACTCAGAAATTCGGTTCGCTATTGGGGGACCAAAAAAAATTCAGAGTCTTAAAAAACGGGAGTTTTCGCCTATGCTTCTTCCCAGCCTGAACGCTTCCTGGGGAATTCTGATTGCTCCGCTTTGGTTCCTATGGGGTTTTCGTGGTAACACTGGTCCGCCTGCACCCTCGGGCGCTAGCTCAGCTTGGCCACCAGGGGGCAGTGTGGTCATTCGCTAGCGCCCCGCGGCTCCCGCGCCGGCGGGGATGCCAAGGCACGTCCAGCCTCCAGCGCTTAGCCTGCGCTCCGTTATTACTTTTTGATTTACAAAGCGCCATTCCTCCGCAGATTCCCCGCCCCCAGCTGCTTCAGAGAAAGCCCGCGGAAGCTTTACCCAGCGAGGGGAGCAACCCCGGCACCGTGTCAGGTGGTCTGATGGACGCACGCAGGTGGACATCTGGAAAGAAATCTGCTGACACAAGGGCCCTGGCGGCCAAGGCAGCGGCCAGGGTGGGGAGGGGTCAGCAGCAGGGCCACCCGTGTCCCAGCCAGCAGGGAAAGCAGCTTTAGCCAGTGGGGTGCAGGCATGAATTTGTTCCCACAGAAGATAGAGGCAGGACCAACTCTGGACGTGAGCCGTCCGAACATTCCAGCGGGACCTGCTGGGCCCGGCTCAGCCCTGTTCTCAGGACAGGCCTGGGACCGGCTCGGGAAGGCCCTGCTCGGCTCCGGGGAGTCTCGCGCTCCTCGTGGTTTAGGGAACTGATGCAAAGGGGGCCCTGAGCAGGGGCAGGGGGTGCCCAGGGCAGCGCTCTGAGCAGCGCGGAGGTTGCGGATGGAGCCTTTTGAACGGCAGCTGAAAAATTCTAAATCCGGCTCCGGGACATTGGAAAGGCGGCGAGCCTGAGGGCAGCGTGTGGATGGGATAAAAACAAAAATAAAACCACAGACTGGAGCAAGCACCCACCTCCAGCTCAGCGGTGCCTGCGCCCACGTGCTCTACGTCCCCCGCCCGGCCCATCAAACGTGCTGCATCTACCGATTTTATTCTAAGCCGTTCTCCCAGCAAGTCTAGTCAAGCAGCGTTGTCTTCACCGCTTCACAGAGGAGGAAGCCGAAGGCCAGATGGTCAAGGTTACATGGCAACGAGGTACATCTGATAGCTGGAATGAAGGCCCTGCGCTCTCAGACACCAGGCCCCTCAGCTGCACTTTGCTACTTCCTGAGAAAACTGGAGCCCTAGGCATGCATGTCTACATAGGGCATCAGAAGGGTGTCGCCTTTATCCCACAGGCCTTCCCACCAGCGGAGAGGAGAAGGCGTCCAGAGCTTGGCGGCCCGTCTGCCTTCCTTCCATTGCTCCAGTCTGGAGCGGGGCTGGCCCAGGGCTGCTGGGAAGACCAGGCCCAGAGGGTCTCCGGCAGCCCATCCTTCACCGGTGCCTGGGGGGGAGGGAGGAGACCCTGCTGGACGCACCTGGGAACCTGTCCGACAAGCCATGGAGGGAGGCCCAGGCAGCGTCACCGAGGCCACGGCCTGTGCACCTTTGGTTAAGGGAAGGGGGCAAACTGTGCCCAGGAAAATCACTTCTCTCGGTGTGAGTGCCGTGGGCTGAGCACCTTTAGAATACCTTAGCCTTTTAGCCTACTGCTTGCTACCTTTAAAAACAAGGCCACTGTTCTGCTTTAGGTAGGAAATCCCTCTCTGCTACAAAATTGCAAGCCCTGGGAAAGCCCCAAGAGTGGCAATGTCACAGTAAAGCACCTGAGTGTTCGTAGCAGTGATGAAATGGTCAGTGGAGGCGTAAAACAGGGAGGGAAAGCTTGGGGCCCCGGGAGGAGGGAGATGGGAAGACAGGGAGGCTGGAGTCCCGGGGCAGCCAAAGGAGGCGCGGAGGAGAGCGTGGAAGGATTTGCCGATGACATTACTGATGGGCCGAGTGTGGATTCCCGGCCCTCACGAGGAATCTAAACGGAAGATGGGAAAGACAGAGGAGCTGGCAGGGGGATTCACCTCCGGCCAACCTGCCAACTTCTGGAAAGAGATGGACGGCAGCAAGCAGGAGACAGAGAACAAACACAGAGGGCGCCCGCGGTGAGACGCACGGCACCCCCGCCCCGTGTCCTCCCCCAGCAAGGAGCCCCACGGAGGAGAGCCCGGACGCCAGCTTACAGTGGAGATGGGCTTGAGCCACTGCCCCTCTGGGTGAGGGCTTTGGGGTGGGACGGCCAGGGCAGGGGGGCGGCGCATGGACGGGGGCTGCACGGTGGCTGTGGCTTCAGACACCTTCTCTGGGCTGAATGTCAGTTTGGCTGTGAGAGCCGCAATCTGGTGGGAGATATGACATCACCCTTCGGCTTCCACAGCTGAGTCTTCCCCCTCCCCTTCTCCCGCGAGCCCCCTACCCCAAGCCAGAGTCTTGGAGGCCCTGGGGGGCGAGGGAGAACATGGACCTTCTCCGACTTCGCTGGGGGCGGTCATTGGCCCGTAAAGGAAATGCCTTCTGCTCCGCAGCGGGTTGTTTTGGAGTGTTAAAATGTTTAAAGGTCTTTACTACTTTCCGAGCCCTGTTCTAGCTGTCTTGTGTGCCAGAAGTTATGAAGTTGAAGCTTCAGATAACCTAGGAGGTAAATACTATTATCTCCATTCTGAGATGTGGAAATGAGGCCCTCAGAGAGGATGGGACTCTCTCAGGGTCACAGGTGGTGGCGGCAGAGCCGGGATTTGAAGTCAGGTCTCTGACTCAGAACTTGGGGTACTTCCTCCTTATTTCCATTGTTTTTTCTTATTTTTCTTATGAAAATGACTTTATTGCTTTTGTAAAATAAAGTATGAAAAATCCCTGAAATACCGTCATGCAGGGATAACCAGGAACATTGTAATCAATATCTTTCAGGACGTCTCTCTTCTGCATTAATTTCAAGACGAACTTATCAGTACCCAGGGTTTTCCTGCTTGAAAACTGGTCATAACACAACTGATCGAGCTGAAGCGGGTGGCTGTTCGGTCTTCAGGTTTGCCCAGCAGAGCGGGCCTGGAATCTCCATGAAGGGATTGCCTCCCTGGCTGCAGGGTGTCCTTACCCGGCCCCGTGTCCGCTCCCCGCCTCTGGCAGGGCTGCTGCTAACATCTGCTCTTCCCAACCTGGTCTCCCATCAGCTTCCAAGATGTTACGGCTTCTGCCCCTGGCGGGCAGGATTCTGCAGACATGGTCGCAGAGATGCCAACCACATCCATCCTCTTTCTTTTTTGATCTGTGGGCAACAGACCTTCGGGGCGGGGGGTGGATTTCTGTCCAGCCATTCAACTACGATAAGAGCTCAGGACTGGCCAGGCCCTCCGTGAAGCACTTCCAGTACTCGTGACAAATGCCACGAGGCCACACGATTGCTCACCTTCCGCTCGAGGAAACGGAATCGCTCAGGAGATGACACAAGCACACGCAGCCGAGAAGGGCCGGGCTTGGGACCCAACAGCCAACTTCAAGGCTGTGCCCTGCGTCCCCTCGCTGCTTCCCTAAAAGCCATGTCTCCGTCACACGGCAGGTGCTTTGTGTGAGAGAAGTCTACAGAAAAGGACAGCTTGGGGCCAAGAGGGATCAGACTCCACAGAGACACACACGTGCACACACACCTTGCACCAGCACAGGGCTGACCCCCGCTTCGTGAAGAGTGCGTGAATAAGCAGACCTGTGCCGGTCCAGCCACGTGTCGGATGCAACACCAGCTGTGAACGCGGCTTTGTTTCCGTTATTGTGCAGAAGGTGTTCTAAGTACAGTATGCTTTCTGAGCTAGATGAGAGAGGTCCACTGCTGGCTACAAAATGGTGTTTGTGAAATCCAAGTGGCAGAGACCATACATGGATTTTAATGCATGGCTGCTAATGGCTGAATAATCCTAAGGAGAACGGACTGAGCCGAGTCACTCGGAGAAGTTCGATGGCAGGTCTGTGAATGCTGACGCTCCGGGGGGCCACAGGAGCAAAGAATGAGAACAGCTGCTTCAGGGCCTGTATTAGTCAGGAAACACGGGCCACTCTGCAGAAACAAAGAAGCCCCCGGGTCTCGTAACGCAACAGACGTTGACCTCTGTTATCAAAGGGCAGGCCGGCCACCTTGCAGGACGGCTCTCCTCTCAAAGGTGAGCAGGAGTCCAGACCATTCCCCTGCGGCTCTGCCACGGCGAGCAAGAGAGGAGCGGGGGCAGGCGGGATGCTTTTAAGACCATATTCTGATGCCAAAACCAGAGGTCTAGAACCACCTTAAGAAGCACAAGATGTAACCTTCACGTTTTTCATGGTGCCTTCATTCTTTCTCCAATATGTGAACATATTTGAAGTCCATGATGGGAAGGGCTTGTCTTTGGATTTGGGACCGACCTGAATCCAAGGTGATCTCACCCCAAACCCCCCACTCAGTTACATCTGCACAGACTCTCTTTTCAAATAACATCACCTTCTCAGGTTCCTTGTGGATGGATTTTGAGAGGGACCAGAATTCAGCCCATGACAACGACCATCTACAAAGAGCAAATGCTGACATCTTGTCCTTCAGGCCTCAGACATTCTTTATGAAACAGCCGTATATTACTCAGGACACCGAGGTCCTTCTTTGGGCCTCTTCTTGGCCCCATTTCTTCTCCTCATCCATCCCCTCCTTCCTCAGAGGCCACAGCTCTGATTCACTTGATGTGTTTCCTTCCAGTCCAAGCGTTTGTAGTTGTATTACACGTCTACTTTCCATAATAAAAGCATAGTATTGTTTTATTTTTTTTTAGTTTACATAAGCAGCACCCTGTCGTGTACGTCGTTTAGGACCACTTTGTATATTCAACATTTTGTTTTCAAAAGCTGATCGAGACGTAAACTTACTTGTTCATTTTAATGGATATTTTGTATTCCTTTATATGAATATATCGGCTCCTAATGTTGGAAATTTAAACTGTCTTCAAATTTTTTTCTTACCAACCAGTTAGTGATGTGACAGTCAGGGTTCTCCAGGGAAACAGAGCCGATAGCGTGTGTGTGTGTGTGTGTGTGTGTGTGTGTGTGTGTGTAAAGTAATTATCTACCCATGTCTCTATATATGTAGGTACAGAGCCGTCTCTCTCTCCGTATAGATATATATGAAATGGTTGTAATATACACAATGACAACAGTTCTCAGAACGCCCAGATCAGCTCAGCCTTGCCACCTCAACTTCTAAACAGGATCATTTACATTTTCTAAGATCTCGTCCCCTCAAAACCAATAGTTCTCTAGCTCCAGAAATCCACTCTCAGGAACTCCTCCCACCCACACACACTTGTCGTCACCGGGTTCCTCTCTGTCCCCTCCCTACAGCATCCAGCTCTTCTGTTAGCCTCAGGAACTCTCAGCTATGGCTTTCCACACCTCACCTCATGCTGACATGAGGACTGAAGAGTCCATGCTGGGTGGGGGGGCAGCAGGGGCACCTGTTCTTTGGAGGCTGTTCGACAGCCTCCCTGCCCTCTACCCTCTCGATACCCCTCCCCAGCTGTGAAAATATCAGTTGCTTCCAAACCTTGCCAAATGTCCCATGGGGCAAAATCACCCCCAGTTGAGAACCACTGACTTAATTAAAACAGCAAAATGAAGTACCCGTAGCAGATGGTCTCAGAGAAAATCCTCACCCACCCAGTCTGCCCAGCAGATACTGAGCAGAAAGGAGGGAGGTACTTGCAGACACGGTCTCCTCATGTGTTTCACCCTCTCCAAGGTGGCCTCAATGTCTAGGTTCTGAGTTTATTTCTCTGCCGGCTACATTTAGGAGGAATAATCTCGTGAGCAAAGATAACGGTCAAGACAAATTGAGAGCAAATAGAGAAAGAATCTGTCTTTTATTTCTATGGCAGGAAATGATGGGAGCCTGAAAGGGAGTTTTGCTTAAATTTTTGTCTCCTTAATTGAATTTTCTCCATTGCTTTCCCAGTGGGGACCAGGCCTCCAGATGGTTCTGCTGCCTTTTGATGTCAAGGGAGCTTCAGGCAACCAAGAGTCACAAGGATAAGGGTCTTCCCTTATTTACAGGTCAGATGTACGTCAATCACTACAGTCCAAGACACAGTGAAGAATCTGAAAGAAGCAGAAATGTTTTCCAAAGCTCGGACATGCACGTTGTGGGGCCCGCTCACAGGCTATTTTGACCCATTTACTCACGGGAAAGCTTTCTCGGAGGCTGGGCTCTGGGTTCAGCACATTTCAGCACGTCTGATCGCTGGCTTTCCCTGCAGAAGATTCAGATAGAGTGGGTGTCACACGAAGGTATCCCGAAAGCAGAGATGAATGGTTGTTGCACCCTGATGGGAGAAGACAGAGAGCGACAGAAACAGGAGGGATAGAAGGCATATCCCGACCCCAAGACGTTAGGGGCCTGAGGTTCCCTAACATACGGCATAAACTGCACAAACACGTCATTGGTCCCCATCGTGAGTCACGTTACAACACACGCAGCGCTGAGCTTTATAAGGGTGGCGCCGAGTCGTCAGAGCAAGGTTCGTTTATGTTAAAAATGATCAGTTGCTACGTTCGGTGGTGATGGCTGCACGACAGTGTGGATGTATTTAACACCACTGAACTGTACACTTAACAGTGATTAGAATCGTAAGCTTTATGTTATGTATATGTTACTGTAATTTACAAAAAATCAGGTATTATGATGGCTGAGAGGTCTGTAATGTATTTTGGAAAAAAGTGTAACCAAAATGGATACGATTCAGATAAAACTGTGCTGCTTAAAAGGATGAGCAAGAACTATCTTCACGGTTCACTTGTGAATAGTGTCTCCTTTGTCAAAGAAGCCTGCTGTTTACGATGTCACTGGAACTCGCTCAAAAATAACAAGCAGTCGCACCCTCATAGAAAGAATCGGACGTCGTGATCTGGGGACTGACTTTTATTTTTAACTCTGACAATGAAATATGACTACAAACCTTGTGGTTTGATAATGAAACTTAAAAAAAAAAACAACCCACGTTGGACGGCTGGGCTCCTTCTGTGGCCGGAGCCCAGCCTGGCTCCTCTGATGAGTGTTAGCTCAGGGCTCCCAGCACCGAGCAGCAGGGTTGATGGATGGATACATTCACTGTCTGCCTTGATAACGGCAGGCAGGCTCCCGGTGGCCAGCACTGAACACAGCAACCCTTGTGGGCCCCTGAGAGCAACTGCTTCCATTCAGAGACTCGACCACTCAGAGTTAATTGTAGCCTTAATGGCTGTGGCCTTAAAGACTCGCTCACACTAACCCACACTGTTTGTCAAGTTGCCAAGGCCAGCCAGGTACTTTCTAAGGAGCTTTGTCATGTCAGACGAGGAGGGTGGATTGGACACTGCGTGCTTCCTGTTGCCTGGGCCTTAGCAGTATATTTCGCTTGACATTTCTGCTTTTCCACATTAAGATGGGAGGAATCCTGAAAGGACACAGGTTATTGACCAAGATGTTTTGGGGAACTTAGTTGATTTGTACTGACCACTGGTTCTCCTCGTAACTGTCTTAAAGGCAAAGGAGCTTCAAACCTTTTTGGAGAAAATGAGATGCGGAGTTGGGATTGGAATTTGGGCTTTTTTTTTTTTTTTTTTTTTTTTTTTTGCATAGCGAGAAGCTTAATGTTCTGTAAATGACTCTTAAATAGGTATTATCTGATGAGGGCAAGTAGATGCATTCAAAACTTCATTTCCATCACAAGCAAATCTCAAAGTCTGGTTCTCAATTAGGACCAGGAGTTACAAGCACACCTGCAGGCATCCTCTACTCCACGGATAAATCGAATTAGAACAAAAGTTAGAAACTATCAGCCGTCAGTCCACGCGGGAGCTTTGGGGGGCCAACCGGGATGGAATTCTCTGAGGAAAGAAAGGATCTTTCTGAATCATTTCCTCGGGAGGGAAATAACCACACCAATTTTAGCCTCAAACTTTCTAAGTTATTTCTCCAAATCTTTGGAGGCTTTTCAAACGAGTTCTGAAGGTTTTTATAAAGTCGAAATGGCTCTGAAATCTCCTGTCCAAGTGCAGAGACCCTGGCTGAATGGATGGGGTGTGATGCGGTTTTCTGAGAGCTTGTTTGGATTTCAGGAAGTGAACGAGATAAGCTGAATGGCCTCTTCCTGCTCTGACTCTTAAAAAAAAAAAAAAAAAAAAGTCTCGCCCAAAAATGCTTGAAAGAAACCACTGACATTTCCTAACTTCAAAAGAACAGAAATCTAACGGGGGAGGAAAGAAAATCACAATTGGAGGCCCAGGATGTAGGAAAGACATATCAAGTGGTAATGCCAACTGAGACGAATTTAGAATAAACACACAACGCTTAAGGTTGTAATTTTATTTGCATTTTGTTTTGTTTTGTATGAACTTCCCTACTGAAAGGATGACAGAGAAGCGCACCTGTACAGTCTGAAATGTTTCCCTTTTCCCTCTCCTCTTCGCTTCTCTGCTTTGCGTTTCAGCATCGGGAAAAGAGACAATCTTGGTGGTGAGGGTGTGCTGTTCTCGAGATTATTTCAGATAAGTTCTGTGTTGGTGAAATAGGTGGTTTAGAGCTGAAATCCGTTTTTGCTCTTTTTGTATCAAACAAAAAGGCAGCCACATTCACTGCATTACATACTTCAACATGGGCAGAATTTCCAGGCAGAGCGCACCACGGCCGCTCCCTGAGCAGCTCCGGGAGTGAGTTTTCACTCTGAGGAAATGTGGATACATCACACTCACCTTGTCGGAGGCACCTAAGGTTGTAGCCCCCTGTGGACCTCCACCCCAGCCCTGAGCCTTTCGGCAAGACCGGGGGAGCAGCGCCCAGCCTCTCTTTTGAGGGCAGGAAAGAAGAGTCGGCCTCTGCCAGGCCTTGGACGAAACCCAGGGCAACCCAGGTCCCTCATCCAACAAGCCCCGCCATGGCCGCACGAGGTGTCAGGTGATCCTGCACCGCGCCCTGCCGTGGAAACACGCCATCAGGACACCAGCTGAAGTCTCGCCTCTGGGGAAAGCTCCTAGCCTCTGGATCTCATTTTACAGGTGCATCAAAGGTGCTACGGTGGCCCCTGTACCTCCTGCATCACTCTAAGAGCACGGAGGAAGCATGGTGGGCGGGAGGGGGGTGCACATCCCCACCTGTGGGACTGGGTCACGCGGAGACACCTGTGCTGCACAAGGTGGGGTCCGGGGTGCGTGGACCACCACGGGCTTCTGGGGTCTCCGCTCTCTTCCAAGGCAGGGCCAGTGGGATTCGGATCCCAAGAATCCCAGAATGACCATTTCTGGGGAAATAACAATAGAGCCCAACTGTCCCTTTAACTTTATCCCACCCAGGCTAGCAAAATGCAGACCATAAACAGCCCATTTCTCAAAAGGAAGCCTAAGAACACTAAGAACACCGGGGATGAGCCCGCAGCCTGGGGACGAGCCCACAGCCTGGGGACGAGCCCGCAGCCCGGGGACGAGCCCACCGTCTGGGGACGAGCCCGCAGCCCGGGGACGAGCCCACCGTCTGGGGACGAGCCCACAGTCTGGGGACGAGCCCGCAGCCTGGGGACGAGCCCGCAGCCCGGGGACGAGCCCACCGTCTGGGGACGAGCCCACCGTCTGGGGACGAGCCCGCAGCCCGGGGACGAGCCCACAGTCCGGGGACGAGCCCACAGTCCGGGGACGAGCCTGCAGCCCGGGGACGAGCCCACCGTCTGGGGACGAGCCCGCAGCCTGGGGACGAGCCCACAGTCTGGGGACGAGCCTACCGTCTGGGGACGAGCCCGCAGCCTGGGGACGAGCCCGCAGCCTGGGGACGAGCTCGCAGCCTGGGGACGGGCCCGCAGCCTGGGGACGGGCCCGCAGCCTGGGGACGAGCCCGCAGTCTGGGGACGAGCCCGCGGCCTGGGGACGAGCCCGCAGTCTGACGTGGCTCATTCACAGCACTTTGCCCCTTTGGCGCCTCCCCCGTGTGCCACCCTCAGCTCCGCGAAATCCATCTCCGGGGCCAGCGGACACGGTGGGAAGGGCAGGGGCTGGCTGACCTGGAAGAGGCCTAACTCTCGAGAGCTTGTTTCCTCATCAGAGAAACTGAGAGACGAATGCTCCCCGCACGGCAGGTGTGAAGGTCGGTGTAAAGGGCCTACGTGAAGATGCTGGGGCACAGGGATCGAGCCCCAAAACACACTCCAGTCTTGTCTCTCCCTTTTCCATAGAACAGTTGCTTCTGAGGAACTGCTCACAGCTCTAGTGGAGGGGATGTCGATCCTGTTCTCCCAGTGTCAAGATTCATAAAATTTATGAAGAGATGCAAAACTTCCAGCCGTTGCTTTTAGAGACCCTTGAAAACTCAAGGAGGCTCCGCTCTAAGAGCTAAGGGCTGTTTCCAGGAGATCAACAATAAAAACCATCTATGTTCCTTTTTCAAAGTGGCGTATTCGTAACAGGAGAATAAACATAAGAAAGTAGTAAGTGCTTCATTCCTGGGAGCCCATGGGCTTCCTTCATCTGTTCAGGAACATTCCCTCCTCTCCTGGGAGCAGGGGGGAGGGGCGCCTTTTATCTCATGAGCAGGAAACAGCACTTGCTGGCTTCTCACCACCTGGACAGGAGCCAGGCGGCTCTCGGGAGCGGACATGCCCGGAAGAGCCTTCAGGCTGCTCTCGCCCCCGGCCCCGACCACTGTGTTTCTCCTCCGTCATCTCCCCACACAGTTGCTGTCAGACTTGGAGCGCTTCCCCCTCAGAAACCAACACTGGCCAAGTCACTCCCTGGCATCTGAGAAGCCTGGAGACCCTCTTCCATCAGAGGGATGTCAGAAGTGGCATCCAAAGGAATGACGTCTTTCCTTCCCGGTCCCTGCGATGAGCTCTGGGGCCCCTTGGAGATGCTGGTCCCAGTGAATCACAGGCCGCCCAGTGGCCTCAGGCTCGGGCTGCCTCCTGGGGCTGCTCCCCACACAGAGCCCTGCTTAAAGGAGGGGACCAGCATCTGCAGCCCCGCCATCCCCACGTCACAGTGTCCCATGGCTGGGGAGGGGGCTGGAAAGGGACAGGGCTCTGCCTTTCCCGTCACGAACTAATTCTCTCACCCCTGGAAGTACTTTTCTGCTGAAATTCAGAACGAAGTTATTTTGAAGCCACGCCAGGAAAAGCTCTGGAAACAGTGATGGGAGCTTGTGCTGGAAGCTGAGGACACATGCTCCACGCTGACTCTCCCAGCCTTATTTATTTGCACGATCTGGACTAATTTCTCAGCTGTAATCTACACCACCCACCACCTATGAACTTCCCAGAAATGGCCGGCAGGGGAGGGGCTGGACGAGCAGGAATGCCCGAGAGGCTGCCAGGCTCCCTGTCCAATCTGTCATGGCCGACTTAATAATTCACTTAGACGATCTCCTCAAAGCAAGCGAAAATATTGGCAGCAAATGGTCAAAGCAAATGTCCCAATTTTATTACAAGACGGAGTCTGTTACGCGATCAGATTGCAGAGTGAGTTAAAGTGTGAAGATGTTTAGGGGCCACTGATACCGCTCCAGCCTGTATATTTTGATGTTTTGTTCATCCTGGAGTTTTTTGCATTAATTTTGATCTTTAAAAAATATTGCATTAGGAAACTTAAAGGCATATCACTAAGTGAAGAAGCCAATCTGAAAAGGCTGCACACGGTATGATTCCAACTCCATGACATCCTGGAAAAGGCAAAACTATGGACACAGTGAAAAGACCAGTGGTTTCCCAGGGCTGGGGGGAGGGAGGGAGGCATGTGCAGGTGACGCCACGAGGAGCTGGGGGGCAGTGGAACTACTCTGTACGACACCCTTATGATGAATACATGCCATTATGCATGTGTCCAAAGCAATGGAATGTATGCCACCAGGAGTGAACCCCGATGTAAACAGCACACTCTGGTGGTGATGTTGTGTCAGTGCAGGGTCATGGATCATAACAACTGTGCCACGATTGGGGGTGTGGATGACGCGGGGAGCTGTGCATGTGGCAGGCGGCGCAGGGGAGAGGTGGGAAATTTCTGCATCTTCCTCTCAGTTTTGCTGTGAACCTAACACTGCTCTAAGAAATCAACTTTAATAAAAAGTATTGCATTAAGATGTTATTTATCTGGGAAGTTGCTGTATGAAGGAGGCAGAGTTTCAGTTTCAAAAGATGAAAAGAGTTCTGGGGAGGGAGGGTGGTGCGGGGCACAGCAGTGTGAATGTACTTGACGCCCCTGAACCTAGACATGGTTAAAAGGTCAATTTCATGTCATGTGCGTTTGCTCACAATTTGAAATGCTATTTATCTTAATGACTGAGCTTTTTGCCATCCCCCCACCCCCCCACCTGTCCTGAATTTTGTGCGTTTCTCATCTCACCATCGTTCTGGACCCGCTCTCCACCTCTGAGAATCCAAGGGCTGCAGGTGTTGTGGTGTAGGATGCAGAGGGGGCTGTACACGTCTTCCACTGTGGAATAAAGAATTATCACAGACTGAGTGGTTGAAAGCTACAATTTGTTATCTCAATATTATTAATATTTCTGTAGATCAGAAGTCCAGCACTGCCTAGCTGGGTTCTTGTCTGTCTGGAGGTTCTGTAGAAAAACATCTGTTTCCAAGCCCATGCTCACTGCCGGCAGAATTCAGTGCCCTGTGGTTGTAGGACTGAGGTCCCCCTTTCCCTGCTGGTGTCAGTGGAGACCTGTTCTCCGTCACAGCGGTCACCTGCATTCCTTGCCACGTGTCCCGTTCCTCTTCAAGTCAGCAACACTGTGTCAAATCCCTCTCCTGCTCTGAATCTCTGAGCCCAACATCAGAGTGAAAGACCTCGTGTGATGAGGTCAATCCCACTGGATCACCTCCCCATCTTAAGGTCAGTTGACTTGGGACCTCACTTACAACTGTAAAGCCCTTCCCAGCAGTGCCCAGGTTAGTCTTTAACTGAACAACGGGGAGGTGTGTGCGCACCACGGGTGGAAATCTTGGCGCCTTCTTAGAATTCTGCCCTTGACAGCCGTCTTCTAAGTGCGCTGGGCTTTGAGATGAACGGCTTTTGGTTCTTCAAGTCACGTGCTGGCTGCAGCCTCACGGACAGCGTGCGTTTCACCCTTCACTAACCACGGAGAGCCCTGACACTAGGACAGCCAGCCCTGCAGGGACAAGAATGAGAGAAGTGATTCTTTCTTTGTTCCAGGTCAGTTTGAACCTGGGCCAAGACCACCCGCATAGGTGATAATTGTGACAATTTTTGTGGAGATCAGATTACTGGCTGACCCCATCCCCTCCTGTCATACTAGGCCCCCAAACCTTCATCAGATGGAAATGATTTTCAGAACTTGAGTAACTGTGCTCTAGAGGCAAAGCCCTTACTAGCTGGTTACAAACACCCTTTGGCATCCACTCCCTCGTGTTCTCAGAGCACGCAGTGTATCTTAGTGACAGGCATGATTATTGCTGGGTGATACAGGTCATGGGTGCATATCTTTCTAAGGGAAGTGGTACAAAGAGAGGGAAAACCATGTAGATCACCAAATTTGCAACATGGGTTGGGAGCATTCACTAAAGTTTATTTTCGTTCTCTCCAAGGAGAAAGGCTATGTTAATAGTGCAACTGTGGTAGAATATTCTGCCTACTTAAGGCCATAAAATACTCTAAACAGCTGAAAATCATTTCTAGGTAGTTCATGCAGGAATTATAAACTTTCGCTTGTTAAATAGAGCTCCCGTACCCCCTAGCTCTGCAGGTACCGAGAAGATAGCGCGTCCTGCCTATAACCCCTGACACGCTCACTTGGATAAAATTGGCTGCTGTCATCCAGCCAAAGGATGAGGAAAGCTTTCCCTTCCAAAAGCACGGCCTCGGGTGGGATTTGCTGTCCTTCCCGTCCTCTCCTCACTCCCAGAGACCCGCGCCACCCTATGAGTGCACGTTGCAAAGGTGGGACCCCTGCAGGCGCCCGTCCCGCTGACGCTGTGAGCCACCCGGCTCTGCTGAGTGGCACCTGGTCCCGCGTTGCCCGGTCAGCCCAGGTGAGCTCACTCCTGCTGTTCTCCTGCCGGGGGACCGTTCCTGCTGCCCAGCCCCTGAAGTCCCAGCCCGTTCTCTGTGGTTCTCTGTGCACTCCTGGCCTTATAACCCCAGGAAGAAGAGGATCTTTTTGGCCTGGGCTTTACTTCAACCTGTCTTATGTCAAAATATTTCCCAGAATTCCTCCAGCTGCTACCCATGGAATCTGGGTCTCCTGCCACCGCTTTCTTCCTCCCTCGCCTGTCTCTTCTCTCCCTTTTCCTTCCCCCGCTTCCCTCAACCCCCTCCTCCCCCCTCCCCCCGCCTCCTCCCCCAGGGAGTCCCTCAACTCATCTGTCAGTCCCGAAATGAGCCCCATTTTGATTAGCACACTCTGCTTCTCCCCCAGCCCCGTGATTTCGTTATTTTTCCAGTCAACGGATTTTGCTCAGCCCCAGTTCCCCTTTCGGCTTTGCCTTCCTCCTATGACACTGACATCTGTCCAAGTCTCTTCAGACTCGCTGGACGCAGGTGCCAGGCCAGAAAGAAAAATGCTCTAGGAGCACCTCTGCCTTTTGTGCACCCACATGTAAGTCACTAGAGGAGAGAAGATTTAGGACGCAGGCAAATGTGCTAGCAGGAGGGCAAGGCTAGAAGAGAGATTCCCTGGGGCTGGGGCACAGCGGGCAGGAGGCATCGGAGAGGCTGCAGGACCACAGGCCTCTGAGACCCCGGCTCCACCCAGGACTCCTGGGGCCCCGTCGTGGTCCTACTGCCTCTCCGATGGCTTCTCCCCACCCACTCACCCATCCTGAAGGCCCCGGGAGGGACCCACCCATCGCTCCCAGTGGCTTTTATGGGATGGACGTTTGCTGCACTATTTAAGAGCTTAGCAAGAAATACAGTTAGCCCGTGTCTAATGACGCTGTTGCTTGAAAGTAATAATATTGCATTTTTTATGACTATAACTGAGAACTTTCATGAACTTAAACCACCCCTCCTGTTAATTATTTGCAAACAATGCCATTGTGCTCCACTCTTCTAGCAACATGTTATACTTTCCATGGGTTTTGGCAAATCTGCCATGTCACACGACCACCATTACAGTATCATACAGAAAAATGTCGCTGCCCTAAAAACCCCCTGTGCTCTACGAGTTATCCCTCCTTCCTTCACCCTCCAACCCCGACGATCACTGATCTTTTCACTGTGGTCTTTGTGAGTGGCTCTGCCTTTTCCAGAAGGTCCTATCATTGGGCTCATACAGCAGGCAGCCTTTTCAGATTGGCTCCTTTCTCTTAGCTACATGCATTTAAGGGGCAGTATTTTTAGGCGGCAGCAGAGGACCAAACCACTTGACGTATCAGGAAAATTAGCATGTGAGTCACTTAGGTGACCAAATGGAATTTACGCACACGATTCCATTAACTGAAGCAAATTAACTGCAACCTGTAAGAAGACGATTATCTCCCTGGCCTCCCAGTAGCATGGGTTATAAGAGGACACACAAGGCACGGTGCGTTTATCTGGAGACAGTTCAAGCCAGCAGCTTGTTCCGAAGTAGAAAAGCTCAATTGAATGACCATCACCAGCTCTGAACATGTCGATTGCCTCCCATATGCCAGGTACCCTGCTTAGTGTCTCCCCTGCATTTTCTCAATGTTCACAGCAACCACTGCTTCAAAGAGGGAAAAATGGAGAGTTAGAGCCCTTGCATATCAGAGGTCACACATGCAGCAGATGTCCAGGTTGGGACTGAACCCAGGCTGGTCCACCCCAGAGCCCCTGCGCTCCACCACTGCGCCTCTTACCGAATACGTACAGAAAATATTACTTCGTGCGCCCATGAGGAGAGCTGAGCAATTCCCTGAGCCTGGGTAGATGGTCAGTATGTAGTTATTCTGGAAACCCTCTGCTCTCTTGTCCTGGAGCTCTAACGCGAGTTTCCACCCCTTGATGGGCCAGTGTGCTCCAGGGCTCCCTATCTGGGGCGTTTCTGCTGCAGGAATACACAGCGATGTGTAAGAGCCAGAAAGAACAAAGCATGAGAAAGTCCCCACACAGCCCACTTCCTCAGGATGTGTTTCCATTCAGAAATGCAGACTCCCTGAACGCTCGTGCCGCCGGGAGTCAAGCACAGCGTGGTGCTCGGAAAAGCCAGGCTGAAAAGAGTTAGCTGCGTCCTTCGGAAGCACTGCTTGTTCAGCTAAGACGGGTTTTTTCACCACTTCCTGCCTCAGGCTAAATTCAGAGACTGATGTACTCATTTACCCATCAAATAAGCCTTGAGCTCCTGTACGTGTCAGACCCTGAAGGACGTACGAGTAAACAAAATTACCGTACGGAGGGCACACGGGCCATAGTGGTCAGTAAGGGCCCGACAGTGGCACAGAAGAGGGTCCAGGAGATGCCGCCCAGGAGGTCATCCTTGAGATGAAGTTCCGCACGGGCTGCAGGGACGCCTTACCACCGAGGGGCGGGGCAGGCACCTTAATGCAGCGGGTGGGGCACGTGCAAGGGCACGGGGGCTGAACCAGGCGGCCGCGTCTGCGCACGCTGCACTGTCAGGCGTGCCTGGAGCCCATGATCTCAGGGAAGAACAGGGGCTTGGGACTGGAGAGGTAGTGGCCAGGGAGCAGGGTCCTGGGCAAGGTGGCTCGTGTGTTGAGACTGAGGCAGAGGCATGGAGCTTTCAGAGGGCCAGAGGGACACACTGCAGTTTTAGAGAGACTGTTTCAGGAGGAGGGCTGGAGCGGGGCCGGGCGGGGGTGTAAGCAATTAGGCACGGGGGGCGGTGACGACCCCTCCTGGGTCTGCAGGCGGCAGCGTGGAGGAGGGTGGGCTTCATATGTATGTAAGATGTGAACTGAGGAAGCGCAGTATTTGCGGGTTTAAATCTTTACTTACATCCAGACTTCTTTCCAAAGTTAATAAGAAGGATCTTGTTCTTCACTCCTCACCCTCGATGTCATCATTTCACTATTAAATGGCATGTGGTTTCATTACCACGTTTTCTTGGCTACACACACACACACACACACACACACACACAGTGCTATTTTCCCTACAGATGCAGGAAGTCCAGTAGTTTTGAGACAGAAAGACTTAACTTTTAAAACAAAGAATTTCCCCCCTGAGTCAGAACCCAGGAAGGTTGGATGTGAGTCACTGGTCCCAGGCCCGCCCTGGCTCTGCCGCTCTCTGGGGGGCGGCCTTGGCCCACCACCGGCCTCTCTGGGTCCCACCTACCCCATCCAGCAAACAATGAAGTTAGGGCGGACGACCAAAACAATCTTTTCCAGTTCCTGAACCGAACGGCAATTTCAGCAAACTTACTGACCTACATACTAAAACCCATGAGAATCAGTTGCTTTCCTGATTTGTGGAGACAACTTTCTATGTTACAGCCTTTTACCTAACTCAGCTGGGGTCTATCAGAGCAAAGCCAGCTCCGCTGCCCAGGGCGGGTCCCAGCTTCCAAATGGAAAGCACGGTCTTGTTAAATCTCCCAAGTCCTCCACGAAGGCCAGACCCATGGAAGCTGTACACTGATTTCTTTTCTCTTTTCTGTCTTTCTTTTTAATCGGATGTATTGTGCTTTTAGAGAGGAATCTAAGTGTTTCACAGAGAGCTCAGTTTCCCCAAATCTTAGCATGGTCTGACAAGGTTCAGCACCACTGGCCTTCCCAACGGCCTCTGTAAACCATTTCATCTCTTATTCCTAAGCTTTCTCAGCTGGAGATGGGGTCATAAGTTAACCTCATTAAACCAGGGACTATCTGTAGGCAGAAGAATGGCCCCCAAAGACGTCCGTGTCCTAATTCCCCCAGCCTTTGAAGATTTTTACCTTACATGGCAAAGGGGACTTCGCAGGCATACTTCAGATAAGGTCCTTGAGATGGGATCATCTGGGTGAGCCCAGTGCCATCACAAGGGAAAAAACAAGATGTGATGGGAGCGGAGGTCGGAACAGTGGACATGAGAAGGACTCAACTGTCATTGCTGGCATTGAAGATGGAGCAAGGGCCAGAGAAAGAAGGAGTCTTCAGATGCTGGACGATACGGCGATGGATTCCCCAGAGCCTCCAGAGGTGTCATCCTCCTCACACCTTGATCCTAGTGAATGAGGCCCATCTGGGACTTCTGACCCGCAGAGCTGTAACAGAACAAACTCACGCTACCACGTTTATGGTAATTTGTCATGGCAGCAACTGGAAACTAATACACCAGCACCCTCAGTGTGACGCTAGTGCCTGACATATATATAATACAGCTCAATGTTATCAAAGGAAAATGTGACCCCAAATAAAGTAAGTCCAGCGTCTATGTAGCACATAGCAGGAACGCTCATACATTGCAATGCCATTCCATTCTGACCCATCCCCTTGTGATAGGTACTATCATCCTCATTTAAAGATGAGAGGATAAAGATAAAAGAAGTCAGCTGACTAGCCCACATTCACACAGCATCTGTTTGGTGGAATCTCTGGGAAAGGAAGCACAAGGAGGTGATAGTTTTGGAGAAAATGGAAGGAACCCAAAAAGCTTTGACTTGGGTGAGGAAAGGCAGATGCCACGTTTTAAAAAGTAATTTAACAGTCAAGTACGACATTTATTTTTAAATCTCAGACTTAAAACTAAAACTTCTATCTCCAAGCTTTTTTTTTTTTTTTGGAGTGTAATTGCTTACAACGTTGTGTTAGTTTCTGCTGTACAACGAAGTGAATCAGCTATATGTACACCTATATCCCCTCCCTCTTGGACCTCCCTCCTACCCCCCATCCCACCCATCTAGGTTGTCACAGGGCACTGAGCTGAGCTCCCTGTGCTGTATAGCAGGTTCCCACTAGCTATCTGTTTTACACATGATAGTGCATTTATGTCAAACCTAATCTCCCAATTCATCCCACCCTCCCCTTCCCACCCTGTGTCCACATGTCCGTTCTCTACGTCTGCATCTCTATTCCTGCCCTGGAAATACGCTCGTCTGTACTATTTTTCTAGAGTCCACATATATGCGTTCATATATGATATTTGTTTTTTTCTTTCTGACTTACTTCACTCTAGAGATGTGGCTGTTTCTTTAAAGCATATCCCAGTAATTGTATTTGCTTTGTGCAAAGCATCGTATGAGGTTTGGAAGCAAGAAATCATGGTTAGGAGCTATGGTGTGTAGAGAACATGTAAACCATACCGCCGTTATTCTAATATTTGTAATGTCACTGTTTTCTCTCAATCCTTGGAAGTGTTCTGATCGTATTAGGATTTAGATATAGCAGATCTCCTGGGGCCATGGCAGAAGGGTGGGCAGTAAAATGTGGCGAACTTCCAGGATTGAAAAATCTTTCTCAAGAACGATTCCAGCAGCTCAAGCTGGGACTTTTGGAATCATCCTACCTGCTCTTCCCCAAAACGTAATGAACTTTTCATAGATGTTTCCAACCCACAGAGTTATAAGGTGAGTGAGGTCTGAGGCTCTCATGTGTAACGTGGTGACTACAGTTGCTAACACCATATGGTATAGCTGACACTTGCTAAGAGAGCAGAACTTAAGTGTGCTCACCAAAAAAAAAAAAAAAAAAAAGCTAATATGTGACATGAGGTGACGGGTGTGTTAATGAATTCCTCCCTAGATGGGGGAATCCTTTCATAATGTATATTTCCATAAATCATTGCATTGTATACTGTAAATATCTTACAATTTTATTTGTCAATTGCACTTCAATAAAACTGAAAAAGAAAAGGACTATTTTGCCTCCCAGATGAGGAATATTCTTCTTTTCGCTTCATTCCCTATGGAGCCTGATGACACAGATTCCCTTTTAGGTCAAGTGCAGGTGTTTCGTGCTTCCCCACACTCTCAGTGGGTGTAGCGTCACCCTCATCTCCACTGTCTTTCCTAACCCAACCCCTCCGCCACTTCTGTGCCTCAAAGGCTTTGCTCTGTCCAGGGACCCCTCACCCACAGTCTGGGATCTCGCCACATTCTCCTTCTCAGTTTGATGGAGAATCTGTTTATTCTTCCTGCAAAAATACTAGTGTAGAAAACTCTACACTTGACCCCGTTGTCCCTTCCACTGACGTCTCACATCCCCAGTTCTCACTTTTTTAAAAATAAAACTTTTCTAAAGTAATCTATTCCTGTGCCATGTCAAGAAAAGCGTCCTTGATAAACTGTCCTATAGCACGCCTGACCTGCTTTGGTTTATAATTACTCCGTACTTGCTTTTCTCTCTCCTCTTGTATGAGTTTGGGGGTGCCTCTTGCCTGCTCAGATGACTATTGGAGCTTCTTGAGGACAGGAATTAGAGGGTCTCTGTTGTTGCCCCACATTCTAATGCGATGTGCAAATAAACAAGCCAAACACGAGGTTGACGATACACGCGGGGGGCACGCAGCCTGCTCCGTTCGCACCTGTGCAGCCCGCCCGCAGCACAGTGGGTGCGCCTGGCCCCTACGTGGTCAAAAAGTGAGTTCCTAGCAATGGTCCCTCGTTACCATGTGAGCACAGACAGAATCTGTGGGGTGCAGTTGTGTGGTGAGCTTTGGGTTTTAAGCTGATCTGCTCACAACGCCAAAACAATCATTCTATTTAATAAAAAGATTCAGCTAAGTAAATAAAGTGGCACTGAATTTAATCAATATCCATGAGCCTATACTGATATAAACAAATGATTGAATAAATAAATGGGTATACAAGAGACAAATCTATGTAGAAAATTCCATATAATTTATGGATACATTCTGTCCTCAAGGAAGCTGAGTAGAGCCCCTAAGTGTGTGATGCGCACAGTGGTTTCCGTCCAATGAGGACCGTGTGGAAAGCTGGTGGAACAGAGTGACTCTGAAGCAGAGAAGCCTGGCAGACACGACCCCGGCCAGGGGTCAATATCGACAGTGACAAGTCATCCTGACAGTGTGTGCCCTTGATATGAAGTGATGAGAATGGCATTTTGCCTGTGGTCTTCCTCCCCAGAACCATAATCCGAGCTAATCAGGAGGAAGAAAACCCAGACAATTCCCGACAGAGAGCCATTCTACAAAATTCCTGCCCAGCCCTCCTCAAAGCCATCCAAGTCATCCAAAGCCAGGTCTGAGAAACCGTCACAGCCCAGAGGAGCCTGAGTTATCACACGATAACTCAGGGTGATGAGGGGCCCTGGATGGGATCCTGGGACAGAAAGAGGACATCAGGTAAACAGTAAGAAAGTCTGAATAAAGTATAAAGTTTAGTTAATAACAATGTTATCATATTGCCTCATTAATTGTAACAAATGTACCGAACTGGTGTAAGGTTAAACATAGGGGAAAATGGATGTGGGACATACAGGAACACTCTGTACTATCTTTATAATTTTTTAATAAATCTAAAACATCCTTTTAAAAAGTACTTTCTTTTAAAAAAAATTCAGTTGAGCATCTAATGTCAAAAGCTGATTTTGTTTGACTTTATTCAGTTGATCAGACATTTCAATGCCTTGGTTGCCTTGAGAGCACAACTTTTTCGATTTCAGAGCTAACAGCAAATATAAATATGACCCAGTCCCAGTCTGCAAGAAGCCACAGTCTAACTCTAGAAGCGGAGAAGGAGCCCAGGAGTCAGTGGCGCCTGCACTGCACTTGTGGGGCTGATCTCTTGTCACTGCTAGTTGTGGACAGACGGTGGCTGAAAGCCCTCCAGACCAGATCTCCTAATAGCTCCAGCAGCTTCAATGGGCTCAGGCAGACTCTCTTGCTCATAAATGAATTCACTTTCTTTCTTTTTAAAAAAAAAAAAGGGTGGTAAGAAGGCAAGATGGAAAAAGAGCCGCTGTATCTGTAGCCAAGTCTCAGTCCGGGGCGGGCGCTCAGGGACAGCGGCGCACAGCGCGGGAGACCCGCGTCCCCTCGGCCTCTGCTGGTTTAGTTCTTTCATTTTCACCCTGCTTGCCTAAGTGTGGTTGACTCCATTGAAACGAATTCCCCATATATCTTGTGAAATTCTGTATGATTTTAGAAATTACACCAGAGCCATGGTATAAGAAAACCTACTTTATATTTCTTCTTACTTTCGGCCAAAAAATTTTCAATCTACTTTTTAATTTCTTTGAACAGATATTACATTCACACGGTTCAAAATTCAACAATTACAGAGGGTGTGCGTTCGTTTCCTGGGCTGCTGTAACAAGGCAACTCCAACTGGGTGGCTTAGAACAACAGAGAGTTATTGTCTCACAGCCTGGAGGCGGGAGCTGAAGTCAAGGTGATGAACGGGTTATTCCTCCTCAGGTCTGGGAGGAGGCTCTGCTCCAGGCCTCCCTCCTGGCTTCTGGGGGTTTGCTGGCAATCTCTGGGGTTCCTTGGCTTGTAGACACGTCCTCCCAATGTCTACCTTCATTTTCTCTCGACTGTCTCCGTGTGTGTGTGTGTGTGTGTGTGTGTGTGTGTGTCTTTTTCCTTCTAATAAGGACAACAGTCACATTGGATTAGAGCCACCCAATCCAGTATGATTTCGTTTTAGCTTGATTACATCTTCAGTGTAAGACCCTATTTCCAAAAAAGGTCCCATTCATAGGATAAAAGTTCAACATATCTTTGGGGGACACAGTTTAACCAATAATAGCGTATATGATGAAAATTCTTCCAACCTAGTTCTCCGGTACACCTAATCCTTCTGCAGGCACATAAATATTTCTTATATATCCTTCCAGAGCTATTTTATATTATTTCAAACAAACACAAACCCAGTAGGTGCCGACACTGGTTATCTCTGCCTTTACTCCTTGTCGCTATCATCTACATTTATCTCCTATTATTAGCAAGTCATAATGTATTACAGGCATTACTTCTTTTCCACTTAATAATATGTAGTGGGGATTGTTTAATAGAGATTCCTCATTTTTACAGCTGTATAATATTCCCTCACAGGGTTATAACAAAATTATTTAACCAGACCCTTATTGATGAAATTTGGGTTGTTTCTAACCTTCTGCTATTGCAGCCAGTGCCAATGAACAACCTTGTGTATATTTTATTTCTCCCCTGGATGAATATTTTTATAGAATAAATTCTTAGAAAAATAACTTTGGGTCAAAGAGCATTTGCATTTATAATTTTAATATCTGTTGCCAGATTCCCCACAGAAGCTGAGAACAGCATGTGTTCCCATCAGCTTTTCGTAAGCGACCTTTTCCCTCCTTTTGCAACCATACCATGTTACCCACTTTGTTTAAACAAACAAACTGGGGGTTGGATAATGAAATCTCAGTTCAGCTTAATTTGCATTTTACTCACTGCGAGGGAGGTTGAGCATCTTCTCATACATTTAAATGTCTGTGATCTTGTCTGTAAAGTGTCCTTTTCCCCATTTTCTACTGGATCTTGGTCTTTTTCTCGTGGATTTGTGGGAGCTATTTAGGTGTTAGTTATAGCCCCTTTTTGTGTATGAATTGCAACCATTTTTCCCATTCGTTGTCGTATGAAGGCTACTTTAACATGAAACTTGAATTTATTGTCCATTGATTGTCTTGGATCCATGTAAGTACTTTATTTCTTAAGTTAGAAGTAGTTGGAAAAAAAAAAGATATAAAGTCTCACATAAACCCAACATTATACAAAAAAAAAAAAAAGTAGTTGGTTGTTTGCACTGTTTTGTCTCCTGGAATGGACCTGGGGGGACAACAGTATATTAAGATATAAATGTAAATATGATTTCTATTTTTTTGGTAACAAAAAAGTAGGGTTTTTTTTTTCCATTTTGTAGAAGCTGTATAGAGCACCCATAATCATATCTATCAATTATAAAAATAGAATAAGTGATAAATCTAAATATTTGCCCTGCATAAACCTATTTTTATTACTCTAACAAGATCTAAAGTTTACTAAATAGCCTTGGTAAAAACAACAGATTATACGTACCTCATGAATATAGTTTTCAGGGAATATTTTGGTCCAAAGGGCAAAAAAATGATCTTTTTATATTTATCATCTTTTAATTCTCGTAAGATTTAATAAAATTATGCTAATATATATGTGTACACACACAAATACACACATATATTGCCCTTTTTGAGATTAAAGAAGCACCTGGCAGCTGGCTGTTCATTTCGAGGGACGTTTCAAGGTCATCGCCGTCCGCACTGTTCTCTGATGTTAATAGGTGTCAGCCCGAGCCTTCACCCAGAGCTTTGCGAACGTATCTTTCAAGGATCTCAGCCGGAGCCGAAGGGCTCGAGTGGCCGGAAAGGGAAAGTCATGGAGGGGCTGTTTGGCCACACTGGACGTCTCACCTGCCCGCCCACCTTCTCCCTGGAATTCAGGGCTTCCGAGGAGCCCACGTGACCTTCGCTCGGAGCCTCGGTGGGTCGGCCTCCCGGCCCCTCAGGGAAGAGGCTGCAGAGTTAACATTTTGAAAGCGATTTTCTGCCGCTAAAAAAACGTGTGGTTTATCACAGCCTTAAGAAACATCGAGTGATGGGGATTATCCCCTTTCTCCTTTCCTGTGTGCCTTCAATTAGCCGAATGAAAGCAAACCCAGGGCTTTAGAACCAAAAATAGCTGGAGAAAAGTGACGCAGATTCCACCAAGATGAAAGAGTGGAGCCCAGAAGCCTAATTAAAAGCAACTGAGAAACCAGCATTCGATACAGAGTTTACTCACCTGAACAAATAAACGGAGAGCTGCAGCAGGGCTCTAGGGGAGGGCTGTGGGAAAGGGGCCGCGGGGTCCCCGGCGGGTCACAGGAAGGCCCTGCCCGCGAGGACACAGGGCCTCACTCTTCTCCCCTCCCCGAGTCAGGGGGAGGTCAGCCAGCGAGGGGACCGGGGAGGGCTCGCGGGCCCGGGGCAAGGACCACCTTCATCCTGCCCCAAACTGGCCTTTCTTTACCATCTTGAAACGTGCGTAATTAGCTAAGCATCCTTGCTCCTAGATCTTCCAGCCTCTTTTTCTTCTCGCATCTCCTTCCCTCCCTGCTACTCCCCACGACACCTTCCTGAAATTCAGAGCGTTTCTGTTTCTGTGCATTCAGCATATGGATTGTTTTTGATGGCAGGGAGCTTTCAAGGACTTACTGAAAGAATTAGCCCTCCTTCACCAAGAGGAAAATTCTCTCGGTTTTGAGATAAATCAAGGCCCAAGGTCAGTCAAGAAATAAATGATCCCCGCTTTCGTACACTGCGTACTTTTAACCTACAAATCAGTTCTCCGAGAAGAACACTGGCAAATCAAAACAGCTCTGGTGAGCCCTCTCGAGGCCACTGCCATCTTGTCCAAGATTTCATTTGGAGGCCAGAGAAAGAGCGGAGCCTACTTTTCTTGGCCCTTTTCCGCTGGGGGAGGATGTCCTGCATTCTTCCCTTTCCAAGCTGGATATTCATTACCTTGGGGGGCGGGGGCGGAAAGATGTATTTGGTGTTTCCTAACAAATGCAGTGGCTTTGTTACTGCAAATAACTGAAATGACAGACAGTTTCTGGAACAGTCTGTGGATGAGGCAGAGCCCAGATGCTCACTCCTCTGGGGGTCCCGGCCAGCGTTTCTTCATGTCACGCTGTGTTGGAGAGGACCCACGACTCCGTGAGAACATCGACGCGAGGCATCAGCTACCGTTTCACAGCCCCGAACGGACGGCACAGCGGATGTTCCAGGAAGAGCACTCGACAGCAACGTCCCTGCTGCCGCCCCTCGAATACTTGGGGACACCACTCAGCCTTGGCTGGCCATTTGAAAGAGTCGTCTATTAAGTACTGAAGATACGGCCCTTATCGCCAAGGGGTCGCCCCCCTCAGGGTGCGTGTTTATATAAACACAGGAGCGTCCCTCACTGTTCCCGGGGCATGCTTTCTGCCTTGTTTTCCTCTCTGCCCCTGTCTTTCCTGCCCGTTTCCCTGCCTGGGGCTCAGGGTCAGCACGGAAAGGTCATCATCCTCTATCCAGTACAACATCGAGGCGACCTGCTTTGTCAAATGACATTTCGCTTTTGTTGTTTATTCTGGGGACCTCAGGGGCGGAGATGTAATCAACCCTATTTCTCAGGCCAGGCTGTACAAGGCTCCTCTCTTGCTTTGGTTTTCCCCTTTATCCCTGACTTCCCAGCTAGGCCCCCACGCCTGCCCCCCAGGCCCCGTACAGGGTGTTTTATACAGATCCCTAAATAAGCATGCGTCTCTTTATACACTATATTGAGTAGCTTCGTATGTATGTGCTTCAACTTCCATAAACGGCACTGCGTATACACCGCGTTCTTTTTACTACTTTCCCCCAACGGCACTAGGCTTTCAGTCTCTCCATGTTGCTATACGTTCATCTCATTCCTTCCGGTCGCTTACAGGATGCCACAGAGGTCACGCTGGTCTTCACCACCATTCATCTGTGTGCACCCAGATAGAGAAGGTGAAGAAAACAGAACTGTCCCAATAGGACAGGCACATAACGTAGCAGATAACACAAGGGCAATCGCGGTCCTTGAATAAGTTTCTGACCGTGAAAGGAGGGCTAAGGAGCTTTGGTCCCCTGGGCACGTGCCCACACGTCTCCCTGGGCTCTTCTTTGCAGCCCAAGCCACAGTCACGTTGACGCGTTGATGCGTGATGATGGGTAAGGCATCTGGAGCTCCTGGTCCACGGGGCTAGGCCTCCTCGTTCCGCGCTACGTCCCTAGTACCCGGCCCAGCGCCTGGGGAACGAGAAAAGCGTGCTGAGTATTTGGTGGGTGAGTGTAGGCATAAATGGGCAAATTGATAATAACAGCTGTATCACTGCTGGAAGGGGTGGGAAGGCAGACAGACTTCGGCCCCCTTCTCGGCTGCACTTTTTGCACAGCGGAGTAAACCTCTAAGTCTATCGTGTCTTCTGGCTAACGGGACAGCAGAGTTGTCAGGGCGATTATACGCAACAAGGACGTAGTAACCTGGAGGCTTTTTGCGCTTAGTAGGATCTCAATCAAAGGAGCTACGATTCAATCCAACACTGCGAGGGCTAAGTTATGCTAGGGGGATGGCAGCCTTTATGAGCAGGAGGGGTTATAGGCAATGGGAGGGTGTTGCAGGGATTAGAATGGCTCCCTCCTTGCCCTTGTGCATTTAATGCAAACAGTAGCTAACAGCAAGGCGTAAAAATGCCCTTAATACTTGGCCACAAAGAGAATCCGGCTCAGGACACTGCCTTGCAAAATTAGTCCCTGGGCCCCATCTCTTCATGCAGCACCAGCCACTTCAGATAGACTGGGAAAAGCAAAACAGACGTTTAAAGAGAACCATAGGGCTCCCTGGTGGCGCAGCGGTTGAGAGTCCGCCTGCCGATGCAGGGGACGCAGGTTCGTGCCCCGGTCCGGGAAGATCCCACATGCCACGGAGTGGCTGGGCCCGTGAGCCATGGCCGCTGAGCCTGCGCGTCCGGAGCCTGTGCTCCGCAACGGGAGAGGCCACAACAGAGAGAGGCCCGCGTACCGCAAAAAAAAAAAAAAGAACCGTAAGTACCCGCCCCGGGAACAGGAATCCAGAGGAAGTGTGTGTTCAGGTTTGCCAGGTACCAAATTGTTCAAACCCCAAATGTCTCCCTTTTGGTTGTTGGTGGGCTGTTTATATTACAGAAGTTACATGAAACTTGGAAGAAGTAAGAAAAAGAGATGGAATAAGTGGAAAAACAGAATGTGAGGTCCAGGAGTTTTGACTGGAACAGAGGTCAGCAAACCATGGCCCGGGGGCCAAGTCCAGTCATATCCTGTCAATAAAGTTTTATTTGAACACAGCTACGCCCATGTGTCTGGGGATTGTCGGTGGCTACTTTCAAACGGCAGAGTTGAGCGGTTGTGACAGAGGCCATCTGACCCCACAGAGCCTGGAAAAATCACACCCTGGCTCTTTAAGAAAATGTCTGCCTGGCCCAGAAGGAGGGGCACCAAATAGCTGAACATCCGCGTTTGTGTGATTTACCGCCAGCTCAGTGGTCAGGTGCAAGAGTCAGAGAGGAAATAAAGGGCAGGGGACACAAAATCTACCCCCCGCCTCTGTGATCTTCCCAAGTCTGGAGGATAAGGTTTTTTCAATCTTTTAATAACAGTCCACGGGCTCAGACCAGGTAACTGAATCCTGACAAATATTGATTCCCAAAGCCTCTGCTGAGACCCTCGAGGTCCTCAAAGCCTGACTTTCCACCTCCCGGTGAAAACAGACAAACAAAAAGGAACTGACTTTTAAAGAACTGGAGGGGCCTCTGTGTACCCCCAAATCACCTCTTACCGTTACTGGTCTCTGTACACAACCTGCTGGCCGGACCTGTACTTTATGAAGGGAAATTTATGCAGAGAAGCCGGAGAAACCCGACCCCGGCACACAGAGCCCCTTCTCAGCCTCCAGACCTCTCCGGTACCTTCTGGAAACTGTCAGCGGACACAGTCCAGAGGCCGTGACACTGGGAAACGCTTCCACGAGTGCCTGCCCCTCCCAAGCCTGGTTGCAGGCTGTCACATCGACCGTCGCCACAGAAAGACCTTTTACCCTGGTCCTGGGAGAAAGCAAGGAGCAGAAACATCAGTAAAGGTGCCAAGAAAGAAGCCAGACCTGAACAGCAGGGAACTGAACACAGGAGACCTGGGTTGGGTCTGTTCCCCCCTTTCTGAGAATGAAAGCTTGGGTAACAACCTTTCTCAGCTTTACGCTCCTGACCTTGAAAAGGGGGTGATGCAAACGCTAAGCAGGTCGCGGGGTGGCGTGCAGGATGGCTCTCAGTCTTCCTGGCTCTGCTCCCCGCGGGCTACAGTGTTTATTGGGCCCCCAGAGCGGGGCCTTTGTTTTCAGATCTGAGCACTGCTCCTGGTATGGTACCCCTTTACTGGATGCCCTCTTCAGCTCTCCAGACCCCCTTCCTCCAGGAACTGGCAATGCATGCAGTGTCACCCCCATAATCATCCCTCCCGGTGACCGTCGGCTGGGTCCCTCTCTCCTAAGTGGGGAGGAGTCGCTGGCCGCCTAACTCCACGGGACTTCAACGGGCAAGTACTGCCACGATCACTTCTAGACTTGCTTCCGTAGGATGGATTTCAGGAAGTGGAAGTGGTAGCCAGAGAACTTGCCTTTCACGTACTGACTCTCACGAGCTCTTCATGTACAAAGGATGCTGGTACCTTATCTGGAGTGTACGTGACAGATATTGTCCTGCTTTGCGAAGTGACGTTTAACTTTGCTTATGGGGTTTATGGGCTTTGTGGAATTTATTGTATGTAGTCAGATCTGTTGATGATTTATTTTATAATCTCTGCCTTTGGTGTTATTTTTATTCCTTTTTTAATTTTATTGAAGTCTAGTTGATTTACAGTGTTGTGTTAATTTCTGCTATACAGCAAAGGGACTCAGTTATACATATACGTATACTTTTTCATATTCTTTTCCATGATGGTTTATCACAGGAAATTGATACAGTTCCCTGTGCTCTACAGTAGGACCTTGTTGTTTATCCATCCTATATATGCTGGTTTTCATCTGCTCATTCCAAACTCCCAATCCCCCACCCCCCAACCTTGGCAACCACAAGTCTGTTCTCTATGTCTGTGAGTCTGGTGGTGTTTTTAGAAAGGGTTTTCCATGAAAATTATATAATTATCTAAATTTCTTTTATTGCTCGTAAGGCTTACTCGAATTTTTTCCAGCTAGGTCAGTAGTTTTCCCAGTACATTTGATAATCTCCCCTTTCACTATGCATATGAAATACTATATTTCTCGTGTACTAAATAATTATATACATTTTGCAAAATGGGAAAACTGACGTCTGCCCCTGTGGTCGTGGAGGGCAGGTGGGCTTGACTGAAGGGTGGGCAAAGGAGGCGGTAAGATGTCGCGCAGGCCCCGCCCAGCGGGGGCCGTGGCTACCTGCGAAGGTCTGGCGTCTCGGGAAAACCTGTCTGTGTCACGGCGCAGTCGGGTGGAGTCTGAATTCTCTGCAGTGTGTGTGGCCGAGTGGTGGGCGCTGACCTGAGGTCACCTCGTCCTGAGTAAACGTGGTGCCTGTGTTTCCAGAAGATCTAGCTCAGAGTCCCCTGAAAGAGTCATCCTCATCATACTCACGCAATCCAAAATGACAGATTAACATTTTTTTTCATTACTCAGGCAAAGAACAGAAAGCTGAAATGACTTTCTCAGACCTGGAGTGCGGGGGATGGAACTGAGGCCTCCGTGCTGTCAGTGCAGAATTAAACCCGTTTCTGAACCCGACATATAACTGGCCCTGTGGTGGACTTTTTGATCCCCTCTAATTCCCTAATGTGTTTCTCAGAATATCTTGGATTTTGGTTTATTTTCTTAAGCCAGTGAAGGACCTTCTTATGTTTCCATTCACTTTATTTTAACAACATTTTTTTCTTTTAATGATTTTTTTTTTTTTCTGGAGCCATTTCTCTGTGAAGGAAGTGTGTGGTGTGGCATTTGGAGGAATCCATGTGTCTGTGGCCCATTTTCTCTGACTTGGAGATGGTTTCGAATAAGACCCGCTGCTGGCCAGTGGTCAGGTGAGCAGTTCACGGTGTGGTGAGAAGTCGGAGTGAGGGCCATGGCTCTCAAGTCCCTGAAGTCTCTGTCCCTTCAAACCCTGCCCCCGGAAGCCCGCACACACGGCCCCCCAGCCCAGAGGGTCTGAGTCCCTCGTAAGTTTGCATAGGGACCAGCCTGCATTTCTCCAACATAACACTTCTCACAGCTGCAATAAAATAATTCACTGTAATTGACACGTTAATTGTCTCCATGGCTAGAAGCTCCAGTCGTGAGAACAGGCTGGGCGGGGCCTGCTTCGGGGCAGACCGACCACGCCCGGTGTGGGTTCATGCTCTGCAGCTGCTGCCTTGAAATTCTTACTTTTTGCACAAGGGACCTAGGTCTTTGCCTTTGATGTCACCGAAGCCCAGCCCCTGATCGACGGCAAACACACGATAACTGTTGAACATTGTCACTGAGTAAATCCATGAAGAGCCGCCCCTCCTGAGCCTGGCGGGCCGCGTGTCCTGGGGGAACTTTCCAGAAGAAGGTGGCAGCACAGCTGCAGCCCTGCAGGCGACAACAGCTGCCCTCCTCCTAGATTCTCACGCTCTCAGGGAGCGTCTCCTCTGGCCTCGGTGCTGACCTGCCGGCTCCACCCTCAGCGCCAGCCCTGGGCCTGCCTGCTGTGCCTCAGTGTCCGCTTCTGCCTCACAGGGGTCCCGAGCAGAGCTGACCCTCTGAGCAAACCTCAGCACAGACCTCCTTCACCAGCTGGCCGTGGGGGGCCACCTGCCCCACGGCTCACCTGGGCCCTCTGGCCTCACTCAGGCCTGACCCCTGAAGGGCCATGGCCACTGCACATGTGACGATGGCTTGCTGGGCTCACCCCTGACGGCTTGGTGGAGCTGATGGAACTCAGCCCGTGCTGGGCACTTCTGGCTTCGTGGTCACTTGGTGACACAGTGCTGGCACTCTGGCCCCGCTGGGGTCTAGGAGCTCACCAGTGTGTATCCGTTTTCCGCCGGCATGGCACTCTCCACTGCCGCTGGCATGGCCCTGACTCAGGACGCCCAGCACTCAACCAAGTAGCCACCCTCAGATATTTGGGCACCCCATTTCCCCAGCACTCAGTGGCCACAGGTCCCTTAGGTCTTCATTGGTGACAGGGCCCTCCTTTTTTTTTTTTTTAACATCTTTATTAGAGTATAATTGCTTTACAATGGTGTGTCAGTTTCTGCTTCATAACAAAGTTAATCAGCTATATGTATACATACGTCCCCATATCTCTTCCCTCTTGCATCTCCCTCCCTCCCACCCTCCCCATCCCACCCCTCTGGGTAAAGAAGACGGGCCCTTCTTTAGGCAATGGGCTACGGGGACGCTCAGGTCTCCCAAGTTTATCAGACACTTGATATACTGAGCCTTCCTTCTATGCCTGTGACATCCAGTCACCACCAGCGGGAGAGTCACCACCAGCAGCCTGTCCCAGACACCATCAGCGCTCCACCACGACTGCCAGTGGCTGGGGGCAGGCAGCACTGGGCCCACTGAGCACGTGGTCAGGCAGGCACCTGCTGGGACCAAAGACTGCGGATTAACCTCCCCGGGAAGCGGACTCTGAGGTGAAGATTCGCATGAAGTGCTCTCAGGAGTGACAGCTGAAGGGAGAGAAGGCAGGATGGGGCCGAGGGAGATGGTCCCAGCCTGCCCCACCGGGAGCCCCACGTCTTACGCAGTGGGCCCAAGTTGGGGTCGGGGCCAAGCCTCCACACTGCACATCACCCAGTTATTTGGATGCAGGCCGTCCCCAGGAAAAGGGCAGGAAATGGTGAGGCAGCCGGCTTCGGCCAAGAGCAGTTCCTGGAAGGGGGCTGGGAGCTGAGCTGTCAGCCAGGGGAGCCAACAGTCGGCATCTGGTTAGAGCAGCACGGCATCTACCACTGCAGCTCGTGTCAATTTTCACAAATGCAGAGGGACCGAGTATTTATAGAATATGCTTATATTAACATATTACTCTTACCTTATAGTAGAGTTAGTGTAATTAGCTATACCTATAGTTAATATAATTAACATTAATTAGTAATAGACTAGTAATTATAGCTAATACAATATCCTTCTATTAATGCATACTATTCTTGGATTATTGTGATAAATATATCATGATACGGTATAGCACATTGGTTTTTATTAATATGCATTTAATGATTAAGAACCAGACATCTCCGGGGACGTCCCTGGCGGTCTAGTGGTGAAGATTCCACGCTTCCACTACAGGAAGCACGGGCTGGATCCCTGGTCAGGGAACTAAGATCCCACACACTGTGTGGCCCGGCCAGAAAAAAGAAAGAAAGAAAGAAAGAAAGAAGAACCAGAGGCCTCCAAGATCTTAGGACCAAGGACATACTTGAATTGGAGGTAGAGTGATTGCAGCTGCATTGAACCTTGGCCGAGTGAGAAGGACATCAGCAATGATCCCCAGTTTCCATGAAGTTGGGGACTGGCTTCTGGCAGGAGAACGTCTGGTTCTCTTCCCTCAGGCTAGGCCTGGGCCAAGCGAGATCTCACTTTTGCACATTTTCAGACGCCCTTTTTGGCTCCGACCTTGGCAGCACAGGGCTGAACTGTGGCAATAAATGTCTGGAAAGTTACCAAGCACATATCCTGAGACCCAGGGAAAGGCAGCCCTTCCTGGTCACAGCAACGACCGGAGACAAGTTCCGACCCAGTTGTTTCTCAGCGTGGGGGGCGGTGAGGCAGAGCATCTGAAGGGCAGCGCGATTCACCTCTCCAAGGCGCTGCCTGTGTGTGGAGGGGACTAGAGTCTTGCTTTGAGTTGGTCTAATTTTGGGTTTTTTGCAGATTTGCCATCTCAGTTACGTGTCGCTTAGATGAATCGTAAGGCTGGGCTCTGTTCCCTTGCTCTCTGGCTGAAAGATGGACAGAGGGGCCCAAAGCTAGCCCCAAAGTAGTGTCAGATAAAGAGCAGATAATAGGCCTTCTGATAACCAAGACCTGGCTCCTTAGTTTCTGGGCTTTGTTCTCCAGGACAAGGGGAAGACTGTTTTATTTTAGTCCCACAGACGTCCCTACGTCTCAAGCCCGTCTAACATAAGTAGAGCGTTTGAAACGTTCAACACTGGGGCACATTCTCAGATCATTTAAAGCACCAGCAATGGCACACGCTCCCCCGGTGTGGCTGCAGCACATTTCTCCCTCCGACGTCTGTTTCTGCCCAGTGCATGAGGCAGTGGCCCCAGCCATGGCCGAGTTCTCATTGTAGTGACAGCAAACGTGACTTTGAAATGTGACATCTGTAAAGGCAGGCCTACCCTGGGACAACCGTTTCTATTTCTTCCTTATTTCTTTGGTTAACTGACTCAGTTTACCTGGGAATTTGCACAAATGGCACAGGCCAGGATGCAAACACGCCCACCTCCATCTCCCCCCAACCCCGATCTATGTAGTACTGAAAACAAAACAGAGTTTAGCTAAGAAACAGACTGCTACAATATTGAGTGACTAATTATTCCAGGCTCCCGATTTTTTTTGTTTTGCGGTTGTTTCCCTTTTAGTGGAAGGCCCTCTCCCTTGAAGGCTCCTTTTCTTCCGCTGGTCTGGTTAAAGCCCAAACAGCACTGGTCTTTATACCCCAAATGTGCCTTTGTATTTCTTACCCCCCTGTGGTGCTAAGGATGTTGCCTGATGACAAGGGCTCGGGTGTGCTGACGGTCCCAGGTGGGAGAGGAGGAGGGAGGGGCCATGATTAGTGCAGACACTGCTGAGAATGGGGTAATTTTTCAGCCATGCCCAGATTCTATACAAAGGTGCATTTTAGAGATAGGAAAACAAATGAATAAACCTGAAGGGATAAGATCAGTGCCCTGGGGCTGGATTGAAGCAACAATGGGACAACGGGTAGGAAGTCTGCCTCTGGGGAGTCCCAGGCCTGGAAATCAGGGAGGGATGGAGGGCTGGGGCCTGTCTCTTCATTCTGTTTTGAAGCATGATGTGATAAAGGCCTCTTTCATTATTTTGGTTCACTTTGCCTGTCCTCAATTGCTTTCTATTGGATTCTCCTTCAATTTTACCTTGAGTTCAGTTTTGTTTGACGGAGAAATAGCGCTAGAATTAAAACTCTGACATGGAAAAGAGTTGTCTTTGTTTTCTTCCTGGATCAGATAAAACCATTACACGGCCATCACCAGGGGCTACTGTTTGGGACCCTTTCTGCCTCTTTCCTTTCTTCACCTTCTCCTCACACGCTGCCTGAAATCCTGAATCCAGAAGTTGTCATGTCCTCATCAGTTGTTCTTTGCCTATTTTATAAATTCCCCAAAGTCAGAGCATGTTATCCTAGCCTACCTTTGGGTGACATTGGATAAAATAACTGTGCTCGTTGGAAGCTCCCTCGCTGCCTCTCCTGGTTGGCAGACTGGCCTCTTTACTCGAGGCCCATGTTTCATCACTACAGATGATGGGGGCCCCAGGCCTCCACCCACCCTGCACACAGACAGACAGGAATTTTGTCCGTCCACCATCTACTCAGCCCCCGGCACGACTCCAACAACATCGTGTGTGTGTGTGTGTGTGTGTGTGTGTGTGTACGCGTGTGTGCGTGTGTATGCGCACCACGGGGCAGAACATAATACAGAGATAGCGTTGTCTTTGCCCTTCAAGAACTTACAAGTTAGTAGGGGTCGACAAGATGGCCGCATGAAAACAAACGAGCAAACGGGAAAGTGGAAATGAGAGAGTAGGAAGGACAGCAGTGACAACAAGAACTGTTGACTGATTATTAATTAATTGTCAGACATTGTACTAAGCACACTGAGGGCAATATCCTATTTAATCCTCCCCTCACCCTCGTAAGTTAGGTACTGTTATCAGTCGCATTACAGAAAGGACAGCAAAGGCTCTGAAATGTTACGCAACTCAGCCGGAATTGCGTGTCTCCCACTTACAGGTGTCGTGTGGCTCTGGGGCCCGAGCTGGGAGCCGATGCTCCGTTGTCCTTGCTGTGGGCGCAGTAGAACCCCAAGGCAGGGACGGGTCAGGAAGCCCCACAGGTAGAGGCTGCATGGCTGAGCTGGGCTCTGACAGTTACTGTGAGCTCAGAAGGCAAAGGAAGGACGTCTCATAGGGCAGGTGGGAGGAGGGGTGAGGGCCTTAGGAACAGGGACAGCAAATCCAGGAAAGGTTGGGTCAGGGGCCTGGGCCCAGGGGGAGGTGCGGGACGTGGGCTCCACGGGGGCTGGGTGGGCTCCGAGCCCGAGGCCTGGGGCAGGTGTCCTGGCTGGGCCGGAGCCTGTGGGATGAAGCAGTGGGAAATCCCCCGGTTTACTCCGACGTTTGGTTTAGTTCTCCTTTTGCAGATTCCTTTTCTTTCGTGGTCACTTTAGTTATGTTCACTTTTGTGAGCAATGACTTTGAAATCCTGACTCAGAGCAGGAGACGGCCAGAGACGGCGGTGAAGAAGGGAAGATCAGAGGTTTCCCCCGAGGCCCCGCTCTGGTGTCTGACGGGTGGCTCTACTGCCAGAACGGGAAGAGGAGCCAGGGTGAGGGAGGATGACCTCAGTTTTGGACACTTCGGATCCGAGTTGGCATCAGGAAAGTCCAGCAGAGTCGTCCAGCCGGCCGCGGGGGTGGGAGGTCAAGGCTGAGGAGACGGACATGTTATTTTCTTTCTCCTCATTTCCAAGAAGTTCCACGCTCTCACTCCCACACCTTGATTTGGTTTTTTTTTTCCTTTCAAAAATGGCTACCAGATTTTCCCTGAACCATCCAGGTCCTTCCAGAATCCCAGCCCCCTTCTATCTCTGCCACCTTCTAGCTCTGTCTCCTCCGCACGCCGGTAACACTGTCCTCCGGGGAAAACGCCGCTGGGCCCTGCCAAAACGTCTCTCCTTGGCGGCCAAAGATGGTGGCACCGTTGGCACGGAGGGAACCTGACTCAGCCAGGCCTGTAGGGATGCACCGTCCCTCCCGTGGCTGCCCAAATCCCAGCAGACATAGACGGTGACGGTTTCCGCCCACAGATAACCTTGCGTGTGGCTGACAGCTGACCGGGCCGTGGGTCCCGTCAGGCCCGCTGAACTCACTCTGAAAGCATGGCCTCTGTGCGCTGGCCCGAGCCTGGGCGTGTCCCCGAGGCTGTGGGAGCCGTGGTCACACCGTCGCAGACACCCCGCCCCCTCAGCAAGCCCGCCGAGGCCTGGAGGACTCAGTGAAAGGCCTCAGCCCCTGCTCAGAGCGCTCTTCTGAGCAGGGGCTACAGGAGCTCGAGGTTTACGGGGCGACCTGGAAGTGGAGATGAGGGAGACTCCCTGCGAACCAGGCTGGGAGGGGCCGCTGGGGGCCCCGAGGTGGCCGCCCGGCCTGTGGGTTGGTCCAGATACAGGGACAACGGGCACCTGGGTTGAGGCACCCCAGAGGCTGGCTCCCCCCGTCTTCTCGTTTCAGAGGTAAAACTCCGAAGCCCAGGTAGGTCTGGTAACGTGTTCAAGTGGGAGGACAAGTGAGGATTTTGGCCCAAGTCTCTGGAAGCCCCTGGCAAATTCTTTTCCAAAGATTCAGGAAGTGAGGTGGATGCTCTCAGATGCTGGGGTTGCTTCCTGAGAATGGAGCTCCGGTGCTGGGGGGCTCAGAGGAGGCTCAGACCCCTCCTGGCCAGGTGTTTGTGGACCCTGAGCAGGCCCCATTTCTCTAAACTGTTGAGGGGCAGGATGTCAGGCTCCAGGCAGCGGCTGCGGCTCCCCCGAAAAGAAGTTCCTCATCCACAGGCTGCTCCCCGGGTACTTTCTTCTCATCCGCGATGTCAGAGGACCCAAATCTACAGGGTAAAAAAAGAGAGCAGTTCAAATGTCAGCAGATGTCTCATCAGAGACCACGGAGGCCAGAAAGAAGTGGCACAACACGTTTGCAGTGATTAATTAAAAACTGTTAGCCCAGAATTGTACATCAAGTGAAAATATCCTGCAAGTACTAAGGGGAAATTAAGATATTCACAGATGAAGGAAAATGAAGATAATTTTCCAGCACCAGAATTACTCTAAAAGAATAGCTAAAGGAGGTTCTCTAAAAAGTAAGAAAATAGAAGAGGACTCTTGAAACATCAGGAAGGAAGAAAGAGCAAGAGGAAGAGTGAAATATGGATAAATACATTTTCCTTCTCCTCTTGAATTTTCTAAATTATGTTTGATGATTGATGTGATGTTTAAGTTGCCACTAAGATCAAGAACAAGGCAAGAATGTCTTCTCTCTCAACTCTCAGAAAACACAGAACACAGTGCTGGAACTTCTAGCGAGAGCAATATGGCAAGAAGATGAAAAGAAAGGCACACAGATCAAAGGAGAAAAAATAAAACTGTCTTTATTCATAGATAATACGATGCTCTATGTAGCAAATCCCAAGGAACCTTCAAAAACTCCTAACCTAATAATACTAATAAGCTAATAAACTAATAAGAAAGTTCAGCAAGGTCACAGTGTATAAGACCAACATACAAAAATCAGCTATATTTCTCTATACTAGCAATGACCATGTGGGCACCAAAATTAAAGATAAAATTCCATTTTTAATTGCTAAAAATAAGAAGTTCTTCAGTGTAAATATAACAAAAACATGTGTAGGACTTGTATGCTGAAAACTACAAAATGATAACTAAAGAAATCAAAAAAGAGCTAATAATTGGAGAGACATACTATGTTCATGAAGTAGAAGATCCAACGAAATAAAGAAGTCAGTCCTCCTCAAATTGATGTACAAATTGTAGTAGACTGAAGGAAGTCCTCAAAGATCTAGCTCTTCATTCCTGGACCTGTGAATGTCCCCTAATATACAAAAGGGAATTTTGCAAATGTGACTTAACTGAGGATATTGAGATTGGGAGATTATCCTGGATTATTCTGTGGGCCTTAAATGTCATCACAAGTGTCCTTATAAGACATAACCAGAGTGATACTCGACACAGGTGGGGAAGTAGGATATATGATGATGGAAACAAGAAGTGGGATGATGTGCTCTGAGGAGGGAGGAGGGCATCACAGCCGCTAGAAGCTGAAACAGGCAAGGAGCAAATGCTCCCTCTATAGCTGCCAAAAGAAACCAGCCCTGTCAACACCTTGACTTCAGCCTCACGACACTGATTTCAGACTCTGTCCACCAGAACTTTTAGAGAATAAATTCATGTTGCTTTTGCTTTAAGCCACTAAGTTTATGGTGACTTGTTACAGCAGCAAGAGAAAACTAATACACAGGTTTAATGAAATTCCTACCAAAATCCCAGCAAGATTTCTTTTAGATATAGACGAGCTTATTCTAAGTTTATATGAAAAGGCAAAGAAAATAGAATAGGTAAAAACAATTTTAAAAAGAAAAATAAAGTGGAAGAAATTAATCTACTTGATTTCAAGATTCCATATAAGCTACAGTAATCAAGACTGTGTGATATTAGGGGATTGACAGGCATGTAAATCAATGTAACTGAAAAGAGAACATAGAAATTGATCTGCACAATTGATCCAAACAGATATACCCAGCTGATTTCTGACAAAGGTGCAAAGGCAATTCAGTGGAAGGACGGCCTTACAGGAAATAGTGCTGGAGCAAGGGGACGACCGTAGGCAAAACAAAGTGAACCTTGACCTAACCCTCACACCTTATACAAAGTCAACTCAAAATAGATCATGGACTTAAATGTAAAATTATAAAGCTTCTCGAAAAAAACATAGGAGAAAGTCTTGAGGAACTAGGGCTAGGCAGAGTTCTTAGGCTTGTTGCCAAAAGCACGATCCGTAAAGGAAAAGAATGCTAACCTGGGCTTCATCAGAACCAAGGACGTTTACTATGTGAACAGAATGAAGAGACAAGCTACAGCCCGGGAGAAAACATTTGAACACCACCTATCTGACAAAGAGCTCGTACCTGTAAAAGACTCTCAAAACTCAACAGTAACCGAAATACACGATCTAATTAGAAAGCGGACAAAGGTCGTAAATGGCGCTCCTGGGCATTTATCCCGGAGAAATGAAAACCTATATCTATACACACAAAAACCTGTACCTGAAACGTTCACATTGTTTTATTTATAATAACCCCCAAACGGAAAACAACCTCCATGTCCTTGAATGGGTAAATGGTTAAATAAATTGTGGTGCGTCCATACCATGAAACACTACTTAGCAACTAAAAAAAAAAACACAACTATTAATACGTGCAATAGCCTGAATGAATCTCCAGAAAATTATAGTGAGTAAAAAAAGTCCAATCTCAAAATGTTAATACTATATGATTGTATTTATATAAAATTCTGGCAATGACAAAGATATAGAAATGGAGAACAGACTAGCAGTTGCCAGGAGGCAAGAAGGGTGGGGGAAGAGAAGTGGGTGTGGCTATAAAAGGGCAATACAAAGGATCCTTGTGGTGACAGAGATGTTCTCTATCTGACACTATTGATATCAACATGCTGATTGTGATAAAACTTCCAGAAAAAAAGTAGGAGAAAATCTATGTGACATGAAACTGGTGAGTTTTCAGATACAAAACTAAAGTGTGGTCTGTGAAGGAAAGAAATTGATAAGTTTGACTTTATTAAAATTTAAATCTTCTTCTCTGTAAGAGGCACTCTTGAGAATAAAAAGACAAACCACTGCCAGGGAGAAGATATATGCAAAACATACATCTGATAAAGGACTCGTATCCAAAGTATACAAAGAACTGTTAAAACTCAACAATATAAAACAAGCAACTCAATTTAAAATGGGCAAAAGATCTGAACAGACACTCTACCAAAGATGATACGAAGACGGCAAATAAGCATATGACTATATGCTCAACACCATTTGTCATTAGGGAAATACAAATTAAAACAACAATGAGGGACTTCCCTGTGTGTCCAGTGGTTGAAAATCTGTCTTGCAATGCAGGGGACACGGGTTTGATCCCTGGTCAGGGAACTAAGATCCCACGTGCTGCAACTAGAGAGAAGCCCACACACTGCAACAAAGAGCCCCTGCACTGCAACTAAGACCTGACACAGCCAAAAAAAATATGTATAAAAGAAGAAATACTATTAAAAGAAAACAAAAAAAACAACGAGATACCACTTTGTACTATAGGAGTGACTAAAATCTAAAAATTAACCGTAGTAACTGCTGGTGAGGATGCAGAGCAAAAGAAATTCTCATTCATTGCTGGGAGGAATGGAAAATGGCACAGGTACTTTGGAAGACAGTCTGGCAGGTTCTTACAGCAGTCTTACCATACGATCCAGTAGTTCTACTCCTAGGTATTTATCCAATTGATTTGAAAACTTATGCCCACACTGAAACCTGAACATGAATGATTACAGGAGTTTTATTCACAAGTGCCCCAAACTGGAAAGAACCAAGATGTCCTTCAGCAGTTTAACGGACATAAAAATGCCGACGGAGTATCCATACAATGAAATACTCTTCAGTGATAAAAATGAATGAGCTACCAAGCCAAAAAAAGACATGGAAGAACCATACATGCATATTTCTAAGCAAAAGAAGCCAGTCATAAGAGGCAATGTACTGTATGATTCCATTATATGACATTCTGGAAAAGATAAACTATAGAGATAATAAGCAGACTAGTGGTTTGGGGTGGGGGGAGGTTGAATAAGTGAGACGGGGAATTTTTTAGAGTAGAGAAAATATTCTGGTAGATAATGACTATGCCTTTGTCCAAAGTTAAAGAATTTTACAGCAGAAAGAGTGAACCCTAATGTATTAAAATTTAAAAAACATTTAATAGGTTAGGGCCTAGGATGGAATGCAGACTTTGACAAGAGCATCTAACTGTATTATGAAGTTTTGAAACACCTCACAGAGGGAGATGGGGGGAAGGTTCTGACCTAAGCAACTTTGAAAATGAATGGATTACTCAAGACTAAAGGCAGAAGGACCTGCAGTTAGCACCGTCCTCTAGTTGAGGAAGTTGTTTCCAATGAAGTTACAGGTGAACAATTCTGAAACCTCCATATATGTGTCCGGAATTGAACAAATAAGAAAGTGGATGACAGGTGGTAGCAGCCAGGTTTCTTACTACTGGAGCGGGAAGTTATAGACAAGCAAGGGGAAGAGGCTAGAACGACCTATGCCGTGATAGATTAGAGCTGGATACATCAGTATGAACCCGCGTTTTGCTTAACATAAATACAGATGGATATATGTATACAGAAATATTTAAAGAGACGTATAAATACACAGGTTAGTCCACACATGTATTTCCATGCTCTGTTAGCTGAGAGGGCTTGGAAGCAATGACACCCCAGAAGAAATGAGCACACTTAGTATCCAGGCCTTGGTTTCTAAGATCTTCATTGGAAGATCTTCTTCAACAAAATGAAGTGCTCCTTGGAGAAACGGCTGATTCTAGGACTGGGGCAGGAAACATAAAAGATGATCCTGGAGCATTTTTAAGGACCAGAAAGTAACAAAGTGCCCCCAAATAAAATCCCCAGTGATGGGAATATGTCAAAGGGACATAGGAGCCAAGTGAAAGGACTCCCAATGGCCAAATCTGGAACAATCTGAGCAAAAAAGTAAACGAGGTAGTACTGGATTAGAACCTAAAGTGCAAGATAAATATGCACGAGTCCATACTGATGTAGATACGTGGTTGAATACATAAATAAATGGAGGAGAAGAGATTAATCTCTCACGCAGAGGAATTCCGAATAATAGACGCTCTGCTCTCAAGGAGGTGAGCGCAGCCCCTCACGCCCTAAGCAGGCTGTGCGTGGCGACTGCCTTCCAAAGAGTGCTGGTTGAAAGGGGAAAAAATAGAGCAACTTTGCAGGAGAGAAACCTGCAAAGCACTACAAGTCAACATCACAGTGACAGGTCATGTTGATGACATGTACCCTGGACACGGTATATAAGAACAGCACTTCCCTTCCATGGTCAGTGCTCCTCGGAACAGTCAAGGTCATCCAAAACACAAGGAAAGTTGAGACACTGTCACCATCAAGAAGGGGTTTCAGAGACATTATGACTCAATGTAATGTGTTATCTGGATGAGATCCTGGAACAGAAAAGGGGCATTAGGTAAAAGTTCAGGAAATCCAACTAAACTATGGGCTTCAATGAATAATAATGTATCAATGTTGGTTTATAGAGGAAACTGGAGGTCGACTTATGGGAACTCTCTGGACTTATGGGGAGACCCGTGAAAACATCCAAACAAAAAGAAAAGAAAAAAAAGGGAGGTGAGGATTTAGTCCACTCTCCCTTACCCACAAGGCCTAAGGACAGAGCAGGGCCGGCTCCCCTGTAGCTGCGGCAGGACGCGCCCTGGAGAAGGGATTCAGTAACTGCAGGTTTTAAGTGTCTGCCCGCCCTGTGTGAAACTAACACTCATTCAGCCAACTCTCCCTCAGAACTTTTCTGTCCATCTACATCTATTCCATAATAAAAATTTATTTAAAAATTAAAAGAAAAAAGTTAATAAGCTATCCTTTCTGAAAAGGCTAATACTTATTTATACTAAAGTTGAGCCAATAAGGTAGCTTTTAATGATAGATGTTTATAAAGTTAATCCTAAAGACATATCTTTTTATACACGTTAACAAATTACCTATCTATATATCTATCTTTTTTTCTTTAACTTGTAATTTGAACCTGACCCCAAGTTCAGGCACTATGGATACAAAAGTGAGTAAGAAATTATCCCTGCTCTCAAGAAATGCAGATTTCCTTCACCTTGTGCTTGAATTTCTACAGCTCTTGTTGTCCAGGTAGGGTGAAAATGATGCATGCCCTCCTTTGCAAGGCCAGAGTCACACAGTATTCTGAGCCTGACGTTCTGTGGACTTTTTGTTTTGCTTTTAAAATATTGGTGAGAATTCCAAAATTTTTCAACCTGTGTGGCAAGAGAGCAGAAACCTCAGTGATGTAATGGCATCACATATGTCTTGGCCTTCAGCTCTCTGATAGACATCCTGAATCACATCAGGCTGTAGACAGTTTTCCATGGTTTCTAAAGAGACTTTTATTAACCTAGTGTGATGTTTACATTTCTATCCGTGTTCTATTTTTTCTATGTCATTGTGACTCTCCAGATTCAGTGTAGCAAGCCCGGCCCATGCCTAGCACATTTTCACATCATGTAGTAGAAGGGTTTTAAAACCCTCTCCTGTGTCAGAACTCCTTAGGGGCCAGGGGAAAGGCTTAAATTTACTGGTCACTGGAGTCAGAATTTGTTTGAACAGTGCCTCTAGTTTTTCAGGAAGGGAAGGGAAGGGAAGGAGGGAAGGGAAGGGAAGGGAATGGAAGGGAAAGGAAGGGATGGAGGGAGGAAGGGAAGGGAAGGAGGGAGGAAGGGAAGGGAAGGAGGGAAGGGAAGGGAAGGGAAGGGAAAGGAAGGGATGGAGGGAGGAAGGGAATGGAAGGGAAAGGAAGGGATGGAGGGAGGAAGGGAATGGAAGGGAAAGGAAGGGATGGAGGGAGGAAGGGAATGGAAGGGAAAGGAAGGGATGGAGGGAAGGGAAGGGAGGGGAAGAGAAGGGAAGGAGGGAAGGGAGGGGAAGGGAAGGAGGGAAGGAACCAGCATGGCTCTTAGAGTCCGTATGGCATCTCTCCCAACTCTGCCTTCAGTGATGTCATGTGGTAGCTGGAAATCGACCAGGTGGGAGCTTTCCACCATGGAAACTGGCAAATTCTGCTAACCTGGGTCTCCACCCCCACCCTCTCCCCGCACTGCCCCCCAGCCCCCGAGAGCCAGCTGTTAGACACTTGCAGCACCCTGCTGCTGAGGGACCACAGCCAGCTCTCCTTGAGGAAAAGATTTCTGAACTTCACATGGTAATGGTCTCCATATCCTTAGGAGAATGGACCTTCTGAGGGGAAATAAGACTGTCATTGACTTGCTTAAGGCACTTTGCTTTGCTCTTAGGATAGACACCTTAACGTGACCTTTAAGGCCCTGAAGGGTTTGGCCCCATCTGTCTCTCTCATTGGGTCTCATCTAGGGTGGGGTGCTTTTCCCAGGAACCTTGGCCTCCTTTCCATTCCTTGAAAGCGCCACGCTCCCCTCTGTGGTGGGATCTGTGCACACCCTAACCCTTACATGTAGTTGTGCCGGGACGGTCCCAGTTTAGCACTGACAACCCCGCATCCTGGGAACTCATCAAGCCGCAGGTAAACACTCTGCTCCTGTGGAAAGGTTCTTCCTTCCGTTCATCTCGTTACTCCTGGTCAGAGCGGAGAGGCTTCCCCGACTCCCTTGCCTAACCCATGCCCTCACCCAGACAAGGCTAACCCCCCCGTTTCGCTTTGCCAGCCCCAGTTCACGGTACAGCACTTATTGCGGAGTTAATTGTAAACTCATTCCTGTGACTCTTTGATTCATATCTGTCTCCCCCACGACACAGCGATTTGCTTAGTGTTACAGCCCTAACTCGTGGCCCAGAGCTCAGCATCCAATAGGTACCCACATATTTATTGAATAAATCAATGAATAAAGGAACTCCCCACCCAACGATCTTTCCACGGTGTGACAACACCCTTGTGGATTGGAACACAGAACAGCTTAAAGGTGGGAGAGGGGAGAACAGAACCAATGGCTCTCATTGGATAAAAAAGCAGAGGAACAGAGCTTTCAAATGGTTTTTAAAGGTATGCAAGAGAGCTGGGAATGCGTCAAAACCAAATTTCTGTCCTCTTTACAATTTGTGCCGGTAGCAAGCCCTGAACCTGGCAGGTACGGCCCGTGTAGTTCAAGGTGTCAACATCTGACACTTGCATCTGGACACACACATATGCTTTCGTTTGGGGTAAGGCTACACTCCTATTTGAGGCTTATTTTGTAATGTTTGATCCACCGCAATATAATTGAAATAGAAAAGCATCTCGTTTTAGAACCGCAAGCCCATACTGAAGCACATCCTTTACACAGAAGGCCTGTGTGAGCAAGGGCCCCAGCTGGTTGCAACTGCGCTCCCCGCACCGCTCGAAGCCCCAGACACACGTCCACCCCCGGAGGTCCAGGCAAGGACTCTGGGAGGTGTAACCCCACGCACATGGTCATTCACTGACAACCGTGATTAATTAGCGTTGAAGCGGGAGCAGTAAACTCTCTCTGTTTGAGGCTTGTTTCTTCATTCATTTTCCATGTCCCCCAGTTAGGCAATGCTCATGGGTGGGAAGTGCTTTTGCTTTAAGGAATCAGTTAAAAATCAAACGGCTCATTTTGCACACTGTGAGGAAAAGCGGTCCTCCCCACCCTAAAATTGCCTCACCCATCCCATCACCGCCCGCCTGCTGGAATCACAAGACATGGTGCCAACTGGCAAGCGTGGGGGTGCGTTTTTAACTCACGGGGGAGTGGAGCGAGGAAAACATTTTTGTAAGGCTGTTTAAAAGTTATTTGCAAGGGAAACAATTAAAAAAATGTGTGGCCGTTCTCTTGATGTTGAAGAAATGCTATATCCAGCATCCAACTCCAGTGGGCCAATTCTCTCCTGCAGGATTTATGGGACCAATACTGCCCAGCAGACAGAAATCTACATGGAAACATGTTTCACGATAACAGAACTGTAATAAGAATAATACCCCAAATGCCCAGACAGTTTTATAGCGCTCTGGTCATGGAATTCCACTTTCTCTTTGGAGCCCTCGGGATGATAAATATGTCTGTGTACATCACCGCCAGAAGCTGCCTGGTGACCAGCTGTCAGGATGGCCCAGGCTGGGCCTTCAATCTTCTAAAATTAGCTGGGAATACCATGTCTCCACAGGCACACATGTGTCACATCTCGAGATGGATACTTAGGTTTCTACTCAGAAATCCCTACTTCTTGTTCAGTGAATCTGCAGTTCACAAACAGTCCCCCCATCTATACCCACCGACAGGCCACAGGGTGAGTTCAGTCTCAAAGCACTGTCGTGGGAAGGTTTCATTCTGATGATTCTTTGGGGTGGAGACCCTTTATAAACTCAGAGGCGGGGGGTCTAGATGGACATCAATGTTCGGACGTGTTGCTGTCTCTGACTTCTCTTCTTCATGTTCTTCTATTTCAGGAGCCAGCATGGGGCTTTCTGTGCGCACAAATCAATGCCAGAAGGATCTTGTCACAGAGAGGCTCTCTGCAGTTCACAGCGGGGGCCGAGGAAGCACACGTCAAGCTCTGTCTTCACTCTGAGCTGATTCACACGTGGGCCGTAGCTGCTTCAGGACTGGTGTATCTGCACCGCTCTCCACATAAGGCCTCCGGGACAACCAGCCAATCGCAGCACCATTCCTCTCGAGACTAAATACAACCTCAGAATCCTTCTCAACCCAGTGCCCCAGAGAGCAACCACCAATCCGTTAAATGAGCTCAGCGTTGAAAACTACGTGCCACGCCGTGGTCTATATATTTAGACTCTTAAACAAAACAGAAAAAATTACTTCCTAAGACAACTGGCTTCTGGGGGGAAGAACTTTGTGTGATCCATTGTTTAAAAATAACCCATTATTCACTTCTGATGCATTCCCACCATATCTGTGTTCCCGCTGTACTTAACTGGAGCTGTTAGTGTTACTTATGCCGTCGTATGAAAGAGCGTCTGCATTTTCTTCCAGGCGAGTCCCTTGAATTCGAGGGTACCAGGCTCCCTCCGTCACTCCCGACGTATGATGGGAGTATTACTGATGCTGAATAGATGCTCAGTGACTTGAAATGAAAGCATTTAGATGATTTACCCAACCACGGCCCTGTGTTTCTGGAAGGGAAGGAAGCTAAACGCTTTTGGGATTCCAGGAAGCACTTATGTCAGGGGACGAAACCAGGGATGGCAAAGTGCAAGGGTAGGGGCTAGGGCTTGCAAGCACTCTAACTGCAATCAGAACCAAGAACCAGTGCCTCAAAGTGCAGCTGCTAATTCAAGGTTTATCCAAACCCAGGGAATGCTTTGGTCAGCAAAACTGGACCCAAAAACATCTCCTGAGAACAAGCCGTCTCATAAGATTTCCGTTACCTGCTGCTTCCAGGCGGACTGAAAATACCTCCGGGCCGCCTTTCCAGCGGTGGTTTTGGCACTTTTTCTTCCAGACGGAGCCCACAAGGGCAGGAGTGCACAGAACTCAAATGTCCTGGGAGGAGAGTTGATTAAATGTTTTCAAACCTCAAAAAAGGGAAAAAAAAGAAAAAATCAGTTCAGGTAGAGTTCAAGTTTGGGGGTCAAGCTTCAGGGACCCCTGGGACTCTTTTGTAGGGAGGCCATTAACTTACTTCTTGAAATGGTACCCTGGAGGGCTTACCGGGGCAGCAGTCAGCGCGCAGCACCGCCCTCCTTTGTTTTGTGTGGTCCGCCCGTCACAAAGTGACCCAGAATCACGCTGCCCTCCTTCTGCTGCAGGAAGACGCGAGCCAAGTCACAGAGAGGGTCGCCTTCATCCCGAGGCAGAGGCCGACTTTCTCTTCCACTCCCCTCTGCTTTCCTCTTGAAATCAGAGCTTCAGATGGCTGACCCTGGCACAGATCTGCTTTTCCTGGGGAGATAGGATCGTTTCAAGCTGCTTTTCCACATGAAAACCTTTAGAGGCCCTTGATGACACTACCACCGCCCGCCCAACGCTGACAGATGAAGCTGGAAGAAACAATCCAGCGTGTGTTTGAAAACCAAGACGTTCCAAGGTTTCTACCTCGTTTTGAGTCCTTTCCAGCTGCTGTCCAGTGCGGCCGGCTCCTGCCATGGATGCGATTTTCCTGAATAGGAAATCAGGCTTCATTTCCCCTCGAGTGCCAGGATAATGCACGGAGAGGCGGCTGGGGACACGCGGAGCGCCGCGCCACCAGGCCCCTCCCTCCGGCCCCGCCCCTTCTCTTTGCTTTTCGCTTCGCTTCTGCGTTTCACTCTCTGCAAAGGGGTTACGGATTTTGATTACTTCTTCCAAAAGAAGGCTAACAACTTTACCGCCTAAGATGATGACATGATAACAACTGAAAAAGACTAGGAGGACGACACCCAAGCCAGTGCCCGGGTCCTGATGGGGAGGACGTCTTCCAGGCAGAGCCGGGGGAGAGGGGCCCGACAGAGATGCCCCGAGGCCTCTTCACACCCCGGCGTCTTGCTCACTCACGATCCGTTCACCAGAGGCTCCTGGAATTACGTGCACTTTGTGAGAAACACAGAGAGGCGTGTAGGTTCCTCCCCCGCCCCGTCCAGTAGAACCCCTGTCCCGAATAAAGGAAAATAATAATAGTAAAGAGCTTGTGTCCCTGTCAGAAAATATATCTGCATCTTGCTTTACAAGGACTAACTTAACCAAACAGGAAAGCAGATGTCAAATCTTACAAACAGAGGTCTGGTTTCTTGTCCCAGGAGCTCTGCGTGAGCTCAGAAAGGGAGAGAGGGCTCTGTCCTTAAGCTGGGGTGAACAGATGGATAGCTTAGGAAGGCACGTCTCATTCAGTTCTACATTTTGAATATATGTGTATATATATATATATACACACACACACACACACACAGACATACATAAAACATATATACATGAAACACACATATGCATGTGTATGTGTGTATCATTTTTTTCTACCTGAATTCCTTAAAATATACTTCTAGAAAGAAGGAGAAAGGGCTATATAGCAGATGACTTTAAAAATGTTCTATTTGAGTAAACTCCTTGCTGTAACACCGTGTGGTGAGGCAGCGGCGGAACGGAACTCAGGCATCCACTAATTCCCACTCCCTCTCTCACATTCCGGCCACGGTAGAGCTTTGCTTGCCGTGTCAGGTTAATTTAGCCTTTGTGGCTGCAAATTAAAGCTTCATTCTGAAAAGAGGGAGCTAGTGGATGAGGTGGCGAGAAGGAATAGGAGTTTTAGCGACATCGGCATTGACTTGGCCACGTCCATGGCTGCCACGCCAGGCCACACCGGGAAGGCGCCCACGTCCGTGGCTCTTTCCGTGGCTGGTGCGTGCAGTGCAGCTGCCGTGCTCCAGGCAGGACCTGTCGTGTTGTCGCGTGAAGGCGACAGGATTGTACTCGGAGCAGCCCAGGACCTGTTGCACAGGAGCCCCACAGAGACAGGAGACAAAGCCCCAGAACACCCAAGAAGTGGCCAAGGAGATTATCCGCGATGTGAGGCCTCTTTTATCGTTGACGTCCCAGAGCACCTAGGAATCGCTGAGGTTAAAGGGGGGCATTTTTCACAGAGAGGAGCCAATGGAGGTGTAAGTATATCCCCAAACTCCCCACAGAGCCCATTAAATGGCTGTGCGGCCACCGGGCCCTCCGGTGGCCTCCTGTCTCCTGGGTCAGTTCGGAGAGCAGCATCTTTTAAAGGAAAACTACCACCTTCGAGAACAGCGTTGGCAAGCTTTTCTGTATAGAATGAGACGGTAAATATTTTCAGCTTCGCAGTCACTGTCACAGCTACTTGAATCTGTGCTTGAGAAAGCAGCCGTGGACAACACGTGGCTAGTGGCGTGTGTGTGCGTGTGTGTGCACGTGTGTGTGTGCGTGGGGGGGGGACCAGTAAAACGTTCTAGGTGGAAATAGGCTGTGGGCTGGCTTTGGCCCACCAGCCGGAGTTTGTGGGCCCCTGTGTTAGAGGATCCAACTTCTCTTCGTTCCTTTCACTCGTGGTGTTTAATCCGAAGTCGCTGTGATGACAAAGAGCAGCTCCCGAGGATGCCTGGGCAGCCCCTGGACGGAGGGACGTCCCTCCGTGTAGGAACATTCTCGGCAGGTGTGCCCGTTCCACCAGGCAGCCCACCAAGACGCTCCGACGCCTCCCACCCAGCTTGACGGCTGAGGGCTGCCTGACCTCTGAGGCGAGGGGCAAAGTCTAAATGTTTCTCCTCTGAAGCCCTGCTACCTGATGCAGCAGCCTCAAGGGACAGTTTAATCTTACCGGCCCCCCCTTTAGATACAAAGCCGCCTTCTCCCCCAATACTGTTCAGCTGGGCTAGAGGACCCCGTTATGTATCCAGAACTACCCAGTCCGAGACGGCTCCAGGGACCCAGTCCTGCCCTACCAGGACCCAGAGCCATGGTCCCCACCAGGCGCAGAAGTGCTGGGAGGTCAGCGAGAGGTCACCACGCTGCTCTCTCTGGTTCAAGCGCGCACACAGTCTGATTGTGCTGGTCCAACTCGTTAGACTCACACGGGCTCATTCAGCCAAACAGGTGAAACTGATTTATGCCAGGCTCCCAGGGCTGGGGGCTGCACGGCGGAACGGCTTTGTGTGGGAAGACTGGGATCCTTCTGGTTTGAAATTTGTGAGAAATTCAATTTAAGCGCACACCCTTTTCACCTCTGAGGCAAGCCTGAGGCCACCTGAATCAAAACCAGATGGACTGTCAGGCCTAAAGACAACAAAGAGTGGTGGGATATCCTGCCTGCAGAGGACCCCAGAACAAGGCTGAAACACAGCCGGCTTGCTTCTAGACCTCGGCGGGGATGCTCCCCAGATCTGGGGCGCGGCCCAGGCCCTTTGTCTGCCCACAATGCCCAGGGCATTGCCTCGTCGTAGCCCGGTTACTTGAGCTGGTTTAAGTGCGACCCTGAGCTCCCCGGGCCTCAGCCCCTTCCTTTGCACTGCACCCCTAGCAGGGCTGATTTGTTTTGGCCAGGCTGGCAGGTGCCCTCCCAGCGCTGAGATCTGAGCTCCCACAGGGGTGTCAGCGGTGACCTGAAGTCTTGGGTGGCCGCCTTCATGCTCTCGCTTTCCCCGTCAGCTGATACATGTACCACCCACGTGCTGGAAGTTTCCGGCGAGCTCCAAGATTCCTGTAGGAGGGGGCGCTGACCTCCTCCGCCCCGGCTCCCACCAGCCTGCGGGCCCTGCAGAGGAGCCAGGGCCCTGTCGGAAAGCTCGGGCCCTGCCTCTTCATAAACAGTGAGGGAGTGAGCATTTACACATGTGGCTGTGAAACACGAGCCTCCAACTGACAACTGAAATCGGCCGTAAACAAACGCTGCCTGAGTCCAGAAGCTTCTTCTAAACCGCCTTTGAAAAGAGGCGAGGGAGCAGCGGGTTATTTTCCAGAGACTGGGTCTGTCTGGGGGCTCCAATCACGCGGGCGTCCCCAGAGTGGACCTTTCCCTCGTCCCCGCCTTCTGAATCCCCGTGCGTCGTACCGGAGGCCAGCAGATCCCTGAGTGGCCTCTGCAGCCGTCGGGCAGCGTCTCCACTGCCACCAGGGTGCCCAGGGCTGTGCTGGCCTTGGTGTCCATCTCTCTCTCCAGGCACGAGACATCCAATCAGATTATGGAAGAAGGCCCCCCTGCCCCCAGGGGACTTACGTCTATTCCCATCATGCTGCCCAAGCCGGACGCCGGTCCCAGCTGTGAAGACAGCACAAAGCCCTGGGGGCTGCGAGGGAGTCCAGGCCTCCCTTGGCCCAGACATCCTACCTGGGCCTGCCCACCTGCCATCCGGGGGGGCGTCCAGAGCACTTGACCAGCCCCCCAGGCCAGGTTTTGGGGTGGTGCCTCATCCGAGCGGGAGTTGGACGACACTGGAGTCTCGTGGAATCTTTCCCTTGCACACGTTTAAAATCACTTCAGGAATTAGGCTACAGCATCCTCACTACATCCCCGACCAGTGGGAGGGGGACACGGGGGACTGGGGGGGGGGCACGTGGTAAATCCTGTCGAGTTGCTTACGCAAGAGAAATCCAGGCACAGCTAGTATTGCAGACGGCAGAGCTCCCGAGCACTGAGAGCGTGGACGCCGGGGGCAGACACACGTGCACACGCACACGCATGCACGCTGGCCGCCTTGACAGCCTGCGGGGTCAGTCAGGAAGAGAGGAGGCGCCTGCTGCTCAGACCGAGGGCTTCTCCCTGTTCCTCCCTCCTCCTCCCATTACACCTCGAACCCGGGGCTGTGGGGGCCCTGAGAGGCCACCTTTGCGCAAGAGTGGCTGGATTTAAAATCAAAGCAAAGGGGGGAGCGGGGCAGTGCTGGCAGGGCGGCCGGGCTGGTCCCCGAGGGAGCGTGGGTGATGTCTGCAGCTTCCGACGGGCCCAGAGGCTGCCTCACCAGCCTGTGGGGTCCCCGAGGCCTCTGCGGGTTCTGGGGAGAAAACGGACGAGAGGCAACAGCGCTGGTGCCACCAGGCCCAACGGTGCAGCGGGAGCCTGTGTGGCCTGGTCAGCACAGAAGTCCACGACCTGGGAAGTGGGGAGGCTGGTCAACCCGAAGGGCCCCCGAGCTCAAAGGTGAGCGTCTCGCCACTGGAGTCGGCCCGCCCGGGTTCTTGTCACTTGTCCTCTTTGGTCTTGGGGTACAGAAAGGGTGAAAATATGGGGGCAGGGAATCGCAGGTAAGACATAGCCAGTGGTTCTTAACCTCAGCTGCTCCTCTCAACACTTGGGGAAAACACTGAGGAGTGCGGGGTCCAGACCGCATCGGAATCCCTCCTCCTGGGGCCCAGGCACCAGGCGATTTTTAAGGCGTCCACCCCACAATGATCCCACTGTGCCACCGCGTGGAGGCCCGCTGGATGGACGGCTCAGGGGTTGGTGGGTCCTGATGGCCGTTTGCAGGCAGGAAGGGACCAGGTCGAATCTCAGCACCGGGATGAAGGGGAGGCTTGATTCCAGTGAGTCTCAGAGCTTATTCAGAAAATCTGACAGGGGAACCAGAGCAGACCTACTGAGTGTGTGTGTGTGTGTGTGTGTGTGTGTGTGTGTGTGTGTGTAAATATTCTCCAAACATTATGTAATACTTATATACACGTGCATGCGCACATGTGTGTGTATATATGTAATACTTATATACACGTGCATGTGCACATGTGTGTGTATATGTAATACTTATATACACGTGCATGCGCACATGTGTGTGTATATGTAATACTTATATACACGTGCATGCGCACGTGTGTGTGTATATGTAATACTTATATACACGTGCATGCGCACATGTGTGTGTATATGTAATACTTATATACACGTGCATGCGCACATGTGTGTGTATATATGTAATACTTATATACACGTGCATGCGCACATGTGTGTGTATATGTAATACTTATATACACATGCATGCGCACATGTGTGTGTATATATGTTGTTTGGGGGATATTTAGTTCTTTTATTGTATACATATGTATGTGCACATGATAGCGTATAGTTTATTTTTATTGTGTATAGACACATTATAGTGTGTATATACACACACACACACACACACACACATATATGTTTGTTTGGGGGACATTTAGTTCTCTTTATTGACTAAAATTCGAATGTTCCCCTGTTTAAAATTGGGGAGCCGTCCCCCCTGAGCTACCAGCGATCCTACAGCAAGCCGCAAGGACAAAACGGTCACTCAGAGATGCTATTTTTTCCTTTTGAAAGAAAGAAAAGAAAGGGAGGGAGAGAGGAAGAATCCCCTTCTGGAAATTTAAACCAAGACATATCTGGAAAGCTACAATGTGAAAACGCAGCTCCAGCGTTGGGGGCGTGCCTTTGAAGCCACCCGTCCAGAAAGCCTTTAGGAAACCAGCTTGGAGTCATGCTCTCAGCCCAGCAGGATTCGGGGCCATCAGGATCCACCAGGACCGAGCAGGGACAGGCCCCTGGCTGCCCCTCGAGGCGGAAGTGATGGGGGGTAGGGAGGCGGGCCTGTCGCTGACTTGACGGCTGGGGAACCAGCTGTGTCCTGCTTACACATCAGGTGTTGCTGGGACGGGTAACATCTGTCAGAAAGGTTCTCTGTTCATTTTTTTTTAATCTGTACTTTGCAAGATCACAGTTGCCAAAACTCACTCTGCGGCGGCTGAGTCAGAGAAGAACCGGCAGTTTGCAGACCTCATCTGCGTTCTCATCGCGAAGCATTTACGTCGCACTTTATATCTGCAGCGTATTCCACGTTGTATTAATTTTCTCCAAGGATCACTATTCTAAAAGATTTCACTGGGTAAAATCGCAGAGGTGATTTAACAAAACAGCCTCATATAAACTGTCCACCTTCTGAACAACAACCCATAAAACACGTTTGCTTCTTCGTCACAGATGATGGAACTGAGGTGCAGGAAAATTAACGGTTTCAGGGGTGCCGCTGCAGGTGACTTTCTGAGGTGGACTTTGGGAACTTGGGCCCCGGTTTGTATTCTGTGGCTTCTGTTTTATCCATAGGACCACTCCTCCTCAATTTCCCAGGTCCAGCCAGCGTCTTTTTTCTTTTGCAACCTACTTATTTCAAACTCTTATCAATGCAGAGCACAGCTGCATTTTCTGAACTACATTGATTTTTGAAATTTCACTGATGAGAAGGAAAATTCTCATTTTGATAGCACTCCAGGCTCTGAACATGCAGTGTGTAATAAATCGTACAGATTCTGTAATTTTTAAACCGTTTTTGCTGTTGTCTTTTTCAGTGAAATTATTATTGCCCCTAATGTGGGTATCAACCACCTCAAATCCTTTCTGAAAATAGGAAGGGCGTGTGTGTGTGTGTGTTCAGTGTTCAGACTAATTCACTTGTGTTCCTAATTTCTCTACAAGCGGCGGGGAGAGAGTCACCTTCGTGTTCTGCAAGATGAAACTGAAACCAAGATTGATTAATCAGTTACCACGTCCACAAAGGGTCTTAGGGAATCTGAGTAGCCGTTAGGGGTCGGGGTGTTGGGGAAGGTGGCATCTAGTCGCTAGTGAACCAGGCAGGTGACCGTGGACGACTTAGTGAACCTAAAGCTTCATTATTCTCACCAGCAAAAGTGAAGCAGCGTGTAGCATGCCCAGGGTTCTGTTATTATGAATCTCATAAGGAATCCTGGCTGAAAAATGTTCTGTAAACTGCAAATAACTACATACTTCTGTATGTAATTATACATTACTGTACATGGACACCTGTGTGTGTATTATATCATATACATACATCCATACATAAGTAACGCATTATTACTAAAATCGATTGAAGTAATTTCATTTCAAAAGGGCGATGCGTTTTCTAAACTGGGTAGAAGCCAGCTTTTGCTCTATATCCCTTAACACAGGATAAGTGACTTTTACAATAATTTTATAACGAGATTCTCATTTAATTAAGAACTATTTATAAAAACAAACCTAAAATACCTCCAGCAAAAGGTCATTGTAAGGGAAAGGCACACTTTATTAACTTGAATGGACTTCGGATTAACACTAGTCCTTCAAAGATGTGAGGGATGAGATCACATTGCTGGAAAATATATTACTTTTTCTTTCAAGGAATAATATACTTTTCTCCCCCTTTTCCCTTAGCTAAAGGAGTAAATATTGGAGAACTTCTCTCTCCTTTAGAAGCCAGGATATTTAAGAAACTCTTCAAGAGAAACTCAGCAATCTGATGGGCCTGAGTGCAGGTCCCCAGGTCCCCGTAAGGCCCGGCCTGGCGGGCGTGTGCCCCTCAAATGTGGCCTGAAATGGTCCCAACCACTGCTTTTCTCCAGCCTCACCCGAAGTCATGAGTGAGCTGCTGTCCTTTTGAAAGCCGTTTCTACTCTCTAGGAAACTACCCCAAGAAAATAATCAGAAATGCAGACGAGACTTGCAGGGACAGTTACTCCGGTGTTGTTTAGAACAGCAACACTAGGGAGCTCTTAAATATATCTTGTTTATGCTCATGTGCCATCATTGATGTGATATTTGCCAAGAATGTTTGTGCTGGAAAATATTTCATGCTATGATGTTAGATCAAAGGGGTGCAACATAAAATCAGTAATGCAATGATTCTGATTTTATAAATGTGTTTGGCATGGAAAAAAGATTAAAAGAAATTATATCCAAATAACAACCATGGCCATCTCCCAGTGATGGGCACGAGGAAATTCAATCTCCTCTTAGACTTTGCTGTATTTTATACATTTTCTACGATAATCATATATTACAATTTTTTAAGTTTATTTATGTTTATCAAGAAAGTCTTTTCCAAGGATGCGAGTTCTGTTCTGAGTAATAAATTTGTGTAGAATAACAATTTACTTTTTCAGCTTCTGGTTACCTCTGTATTGCCCTTCTTTTGAGAAGATGATCTGGTCCCGGTTGTAACTTCGGCCAGACTTCACCTGCGTCTGTGAGCACCCAGTGGCCTGACATCCGGCTATAGCCAGTGGACTCCACTTCTCAAGGCGGGCAAGTGAAGGGATTTAAAAAGATAAATTCACTTGCTCACCGGTTCAACAGATACTCACGGACTTGCTGCTCTGCCAGGCAGATTTTTAGGCATTTTATCTTCAGGGGGTCACTGTGAGGGGCCTGGAAGGAGACATCTAGGGCCACAGTTTGAAGCTCCTTTGCTTTTGGAGGCTGTGTCCAGCTAAATGTTTCTAAGATGTGTTAGTTCTTCTCTGGACAGATTAGCAAAACTCTCTGAAAGATGACTTTGAGTTATTAAAATTTAAAAGTATTTAATAAGCACGTTCTGTGTGTCAAACACTAGGCTAAGAGCCTTGGATAAGGAAGAGAAGTGGATGAGAGCCCCACCTTCCCGCAACAGGCCTGGACTGCCCGATGGGACCGACGTGCACCCATTTTTTAAATTTATTTTTTAATTGAGGTATAGTTGATTTACAATGTTGTGTTAATTTCTGCTGTACAGCAAAGTGACTCAGTTATACACATATATACATCTTTTTTTATATTTTTTTCCATTATGTTTTATCCCAGGGTATTGAATAGAGTTCCCTGTGCTATACAGTAGGACCTTGTTGTTTCTCCATTCTATATGTAATAGTTGGCATCTACTAACCCCAACCTCCCCGCCCATCCCCCGCTCCCCGCACCTGGCGACCGTATGATCCAGCAGTCCCACTCCTGGGTATGTAACCGCGCATCTTTACTGTGTGCTGTGTACACGTGCTGAGGCAGAGTCATTGCTTCCCTCCCTGGATGCTTCAAATTTTGCGATTATGAATTTCCACTCTATCAGTTACTTGATATTCACGTACCCACTATCCAATTCCTTTGGTAAATTTTAAATGCACCATGACAAATAAAAACACTGGCTCCCCCTTCTAGCTGTAAGTCCTGCGAGGTCTACATGAACAGCAGGCCTTCCTAACCTAGTCTTCCTGCTGCTGTAAATAGAGCTGCATTCGTTTAGTGCATGTTATTATTGTGAATGTAGATTAGTAATTCCTAGATGACGTAGGAATTAAGGTATTTGTCTCAAATATGCAAAAATACCCACAATTTTCCCTAACACTCCCTCTTCTTGATACTCCCTGAGGCCCTGTCACTGATTCTGGGCTCTAGAATCCGTGCCCTTTATAATATTAGGGGTGGTGACCATCAATAACAAAACCCTCTCCCCAACTTACTGCAGGGACAAAAGCCTCTAGAATATTAGTATTCAGTAAGCTGGCAAGCTAACAACAAAATCTGTGGGCTGAATACTTATAAATACTGCATTTATCCACAAAATCTAAAAATTAAGAATTCCTATGTATACTAAACACTTATCATAACAGAGCTTCTCAAGCTGTAACGTGCACACAAGTCCCCTGGAATGTGGTCAAAATGCAGATCCTGAATCAGCAGGTCTGGGCCGGGACCTGGGAGTCTGCATTTTAACAAGACCCCAGGTGATGGTGGTGCTGCCGGTCCATGGACCACACTTTGAGTAGCAAGAATCTTTACATGGGTCTCATGGAGAGGAATATGAGAACTGGAGGGAAATTCTGAGCTATCAGAAAGAAAGAACCTTCTTTTACCACAAGATAATAGGCTTCAGGGAATGCCGTGAGGTTGAGGGCCTCGGGACATTGTCCCTGGAAGGCCCCGTGTGGTAGGGTCACTGCACATCCAGGGCCTTGGGTGGAGCTTCAGGGAAGGGAGGGCTCCGCCGCACCCCCACCCCCACCACCCGCAGGTGGGCACGGAAGCAGCCTGTCTTCAGACACAGGCCGAGTAAGACCGCAAGTGTGAAAATGCTTCGCAAAGTATAATATGTGTCAGGAGATATTATCACACAGCTCACGGGGTCGTGAGGCACCGTCTTAGTGGGTGTGGAAAATAAAGAAACTCAACTCCTGTTGCAGAAAGCACTGGGTGGCACTGAAGATCTTTCCTGAAAGTTCCTTGAGGGGAAGGCTTGGGCCTTGGGGTGGGGACGTGTGCTCGTGCTGACTCTCCCTCTTTGTGTCACCTCATTTCGCCCTTTGCCCGGCCTCTGCCTGCATCGTCCCCCCCACCCATGCCCCCCAGTTTGTCCCAGCAGGAGGGGAGTTTGCCAAAGGGGCTGGAATGACCTGTTTAACTCCCACTCACTCAGACTCTCTCTACTGCGTCCCCCCAAACTCACCCAGAGGTTCTCACTTGCTACCATCTTGAAGCACATGCAGTTGCAAATTTGCTCATCTCATCTTGAGCCTCAAAAAGTTAAAACAGGCTGCCTTCCCCCAATCTGTTTTACATTTTCCATCCGTCTCTCTATCAACTGTCCTTCTATCCACCCATCATCCATCTATGTATCTATGTACACACGTATGCGTACGTGTGTATCATCTCCATTTACATCTTTCATGAAGTTGTAATTTCTCAGTCCTGTTGCTGCATGAGGTTCGTGATGTTATTCTATTTTATATGTACATGTGCTTTTGTTTGTATTGTGGTCTGATCTTGGACGGTTGGCAGTAATTTGCTTCTTCACTTGTTGGCGTTTGCTGACCCGGCCATGCTCTTGTTGACCTACTATCAGTTCAAACAGTGTTTGCTCAAGAGGGGGAACTGTTTGGTTTTCTTATTTGTTTAAGTCTCTGATGGGAACTAATCGAAGGATGGACTGACTCTGCTCTTGACAGCTCCCTGGTCATATACATTCCAGCTTGATCTGATGTGGTGTATTTGGGGGAACTGGGGAGAAGTAATTGGCCTTCCAAGTCCAGGTTGCAATCAGCACACTCTCAATTAGAATCAGAAATGATGGGAAATTCCTGACCAAATATTTTCAGCAGTTGACCCTAAGAGGTGCACACTTCTGGGTGCTGCTCCTCGTTTAGCATTTATTCAACAGCTATTACTGACCACCCGCTCTGAGCAAGGATCTTGGTTACAGCGGAGACCTAGACACGGTATTGACCCTGAAGGTGCTCACAGCCTGTGTGTATGCATGTGCTGGCCACGTGTGCATCTAAGTGGACACATCTGTCCCAGTGTATGCATGTGTCTGGGTGTAATCATCTAAGAGTGTGTGTGTGTGTGTGTGTGTGTGTGTGTGTGTATGAACAGGGATAGTAGGCACGGGGAGGACAGATAAAAAGACTTCTTCAAATCAGTCTGTCAAGGAACAGTAGAGGTAAGTAGAGGCAAGCACAGTAGAGGTAAGTCTCAGACCACTGAGGGCTGAGACTGTTTTGGCCCGAATGTAGCTTGGAGTGCGGGGCATGGGGCTCGTAAGAATCCAGGTTGGGGAGGTGAGCAGAGACCAAATCACACCCCCACGTCCAAGTGTGAGACAGAAACAACACACCATATTTCCCCCACTCACCCTCTGCTAGAATCAGAATCCCTGGAATATTCCTCTGTACTTTGTCCACTGGTAAAACCTGAAAATCCTTGACCCTGGTCTCCACCCTATTTCTTCATGCCCCAGAGAGTCATCGTGCAATACATAAACAGACCTGACTGCAGCTGGTGTAGGAGAGAAGGGGGAAAGCTTGGCCTCTCTCTCTCCTGAAGCCACAGCTCTCTGTGAAGATGGAGCGTTCCTACCTCTTACTTAGAAAACATTCACGCACAGGGAGGTGCATTGAAAAGCATTTTAATAAACACCCCGCCTGGACTTCCCTGGTGGCGCAGTGGTTAGGAATCTGCCTGCCAGTGCAGGGGACACGGGTTCGAACCCTGGTCCAGGAAGATACCACGTGCTGCGGAGCTAAGCCCATGCACCACAGCTACTGAGCCTGCGCTCTAGAACCCACATGCCACAACTACTGAGCCCATGTGCCACAACTACTGAAGCCCGTGTGCCTAGAGCCCGTGCTCTGCAACAAGAGAAACCACCGCAAGGAGAAGCCTGCGCACCACAACGAAGAATAGCCCCCGCTCGCCACAACTAGAGAAAGCCCGCGCGCAGCAACGCAGACCCAAAGCAGCCAAAAAAAAAAGATGACTCTTTAAAAATGAAAAAAAACCCTCCCCACCCCTCTCTCCTGTGTTAAGGCAGGAGCATGAAGGCCTGCTTCCTGCAGCCAATGGTTTAGATTCCAGACTCAGGCGAGCTGATGTGAAAGGTCTGATGGGCCTGCCTGGATGGATATCCAAATAAGCAATTTCTTACAAACGTGGAACCCAGTGATGGCGAGACCCACAAGGTGATGAAAGAAGCCCAAGATAGCATCAGAAATGACCTAATAGAGGGGGAGCTGGGGCAGAGGTGATTGGCATCCCAGCTTTTGCTAAATTTAACGTGACTCGCCAAGTAAGAGAAGTCATTATTGAGAAAACGTGGAAGTCCAGCCAAGAGTTTGGGTGATGGAAAATTAACTATAGTTGAGACATAAAATTTTACAATGTACGGATTGTAGAATGATTGGATGTCTTTCGTATTTTAAGAATGCAGCTCAATGGACCATCTCTTAGCATTATCCCGAAAGCTTACACTTTTGATTAAAACCTTCAAATCTATCTTGGAGATCCAGGAAAGAGTGTGCATACCTTAAACCCAAACATTCTACCACCTGCACAACTGGCATTCCCAAGTTTCCTTCTATCTTTAAATTTCATTAAAGGGGTTGTGGCCAAGCTAGAATTCTTGTATGCGAATTTTGTGTAGAAAATTCAAAGAAGTTAGAGATTTTAAAAGATTATTTAAGAGTTTACACATAGGGTTATTTTCAGGGAATACAAGATCAGACCCAAACTTAGCTACTGTGTTTGGGAAAACGACTGATGCAATGCCTTGGGTACTGCCTACCTGGAGGGGCTGGAGGCTGACTTGGGACAGACCCCAGCACAGCCCAGGGGGACAGTCCTGTGACCCATCACGTGCTCACTGGGAGGAGCATGGAGACCAAGGAGGGGGGAGGTGAGCTTCAGGCAGGCAGACGTGAGTCCTGGCCATTCTCCTCTCCAGATGTCGCTCTGTTCCTTTCCACCTTGTCTGTTTCACTTACATCCACTTTCCAAACTCAGCCAGACTCTCAAGTGCTCATGTAATTGCACTGGGCTGGATGATGAGAGAGCCCTGAGGTTTGGAATTACTCACGCCAAGACCTGTCACACCAGAGAGCACTGTGTACCATGAACAAGAAGCCCAGAGGAATACAAAAGTAATAAAATAAGTGTGGTTATGTGGTGTGTAGCAAATACAAATTTCCATGATATTCTAAATAATAAAAATGTTTCTCAAGAAATATCTACCCTAATGGAAAGGAATCACATGGCCTTAAATCAGCTGAGTTCAATTCATTCGGCATTTATTGAGATCCACTTATATCTGAGGCACTGTGAAAACCAATGGGAATGAAAAGTTGAACCACATATGATCACACTGGTGACGATTCTGTCCAGCTGCCCCCTTGCCCCACAACTTGTTCAATAAATCTAAGGAAAGAGCAAACATCGACTGACTACCTGCTCTGAGCCAGGCACTGTGCTAGCCTCTGAGGCTATCAAGTTGGTTAAACACACAGTTCTTATCCTTAGGAACTCATAGGCCGGTGGCCATTGCCTTTTTTCTGCTGCTTTTGTAAAGAACAGAAATTCTTACCACCTGAAGTCATCATCAGTATAGCAATGAAACTCTGAAAGATGCTAAAACTTGGCCCAGATCGAGAGGAGAAAACCATGCAGAAAAGATGGAGTTTCTAGCAAAGAGACACAAAGAGACAAGAAAAAGCTCTCAGTCACTTCCTTAGCATTGAACTCTGAAGTCACGACATATATATTCTGGTTCAGCACACTTTCACCTTCTGTGGCTGTTTTATTCCCATGTATTTGAAATAGGGCTGTAAGATGTAGCAAGCAAAAATACAGGAAATGCAGTTAATTTTCAGGTAAGATTGAATTTCTTTCTGTGAAGTTCAAAATTAACTGCGCGTCCTGGATTGTAGGGGTAAACTCATTAGAAATTAGCTCTGTACTTACAGAGGTTTGTGCACCCAGCTCTGGCGGGGAGCGCCCATTGTGGGGCACGAGCAAGCTCTCTGCTTGAAGTGCTCTCTGGATACCTGAACTGACTTAGCTTCTCTGTTCAAAGCTCGTTTTGTTTTTATCAATCTTTGATTTAAGCCAACATCTTTGCCTGTTTCTTTGAAGAATTTTATTAGCTTTATAGAGTTTTTGCCTGCTTAGGTGTCTCTCATTCCTTATAAGTTTTTTTTTTTTAGATGTTGGCGGTAGGAGTTTATTAATTTATTCATTTAGTTTTGCTGTGTTGGGTCTTCGTTTCTGTGCAAGGGGCAAAGTCATCAAAGTCTAAATTTTTTTAAAAAAAGAATTAAGGAGTGTGCTTGTGTGTGTGTGCGTGTGCGTGTGTGTGTGAAACAATTCAGAAATGAATTAAATCTGAGAATGGTTAACACTCACTGAAAACGTTCTCCGAGGCGGCCAGCCCAGCACATCACCTGCATCCTGTCGCCCCACCGGTACTGCAGCCCCAGAAGGGAGTCCTTGTCTCCGTGACAAACGAGGAAGCTGAGTAATAACTTAGCCATTTAAAAAATCCATTAAAGGGGCTTCCCTGGTAGCGCAGTGGTTGAGAGTCCGCCTGCCGATGCAGGGGACACGGGTTCGTGCCCCGGTCCGGGAGGATCCCACATGCCGGGGAGCAGCTGGTCCCGTGAGCCATGGCCGCTGAGCCTGCGCGTCCGGAGCCTGTGCTCCGCAACGGGAGAGGCCACAACAGAGAGAGGCCCGCGTACCGCAAAAAAAAAAATAAATTCATTAAAAAATTAACAGAAACTCTACCCAAGGAGGACTGCCCTAAGTCTTCGGTTGCTGTGGAAACCAGCAGTGTTCCCTCCCGGGCATCCGAGCGGTTTCTCCCTGGGTGTCCTGGGTGTTCCAAGGGCAAGACTCAGGAGTCCAGAGAATTTGGAATCAAGAGCTAAGCCGCACCAACACACAACAGCCATCGTCACAGCACGGGGCGTGGGGGTCAGGACCAGCCTCCCCGAGCTCAGGGGACACAGGCCCCAAGGGCCTCGGCTTTGCCTCAGCCCCAGCTGGGCTGCTCTCCTCAGGGGCCAGCAGCCACTGTCCTCAGGGCGCCCCCAAAGGGCTGGGGATCCTCGCACAGGAAATGACCATCCTCCCCACACCCTAGTCAGCAATAGAGGAATCAGGAGTGCAGAAAGGTGGGCAGTTCAGTTGGTTTCTAGCCTAATTCCTTCTCCAGGAGAGTACTTTAAACACCATCCCAGGAATTCCCTGGCCGTCCAGTGGTTAGGACTCCGAGCTCTCACTCCTGAGGGCCCAGGTTCAATCCCCGGTCGGGGAACTAAGATCCTATAAGCCACAGCACGGCCAAAAGCAAAACAAAAGCACCACCCTCCGCAACCTCTAACATTAGTTTCTACAAGCCTCAGACGTGGTAAGCTAGTTTGGGGAGAAAAAAACATAAAGCAGGAAAAGCATAAGAATAATACACATTTAATTCCGATATTTAGAATGCATTTGGGGGACCTAAGTTTTGAAGTGAAATAACAAACAGACTAACCTGAAATGTTTTCCTACATTTCAGAAGAGACTGGTGAGTCTGACCGCTGCCTGCAGACCTTGTGCTGTAGCCGAACCAGAGGGCACGTCAGGAACCTCGGGGTCCAAACTGGAAGAGACAGGAAAAATCTCAATTCATGTCAACTCTTGTGGTAATCACTACTTTTTCTTTTAAAACCCCTAAATTTTAAAAAATATTTGATGATTTTTCAGTAAGGCCAGAATATAAGACATTTAATGTCATTTGTCTCCACAAGTATTTCTATAACAAGTGAAGCAATCAATAATAGCTTAAATTAATGATCCTACAATCCCACTTCTTGGGCTTATATCCAGAGGAAACCATAATTCGAAAAGATGCATGCACCTCGCGATGTTCACTGCATCACTAGTTACAAGAGCCAAGATGGAAACAACCTAAGTGTCCATCGACAGATGAATGGATAAAGAAGATGTGGTACATATACACAATACTACTACTCAGCCGTAACAAAGAATGAAATAGTGCCCTTTGCAGCGACATGGATGGACCTAGAGATGATCATACTGAGTGAAGTAAGTCAGACAGAGAAAGACAAATATCATATGATATCACTTATATGTGGAATCTAAAAAAATGATACAAATGAACTAATTTACAAGACAGAAATACAGAACAAACTTACCGTTACCAAAGGGGAAAGGTCGGGGAGGGATAAATTAGGAGGTTAGGGTTAGCAGATACAAACTACTGTATATAAAACAGATACACAACAAGGACCTACTGTACAGCACAGGGAACTCTATTCAATATTCTGTAATAACCTATAAGGGAAAAAAATCTAAAGGAGAATAGACATATAAGTAATGTATAACTGAACCACTTTGCTGTGCACCTGAAACTAACACAACATTGTAAATCATTATATCTCAATGACATTAGCATATTATATACGCGCATATATATTTACAGTAAGTTATATGTGTGTATATACTTTATATGTGCCCCAAAATGCTAGCAGTGATGGGGATCGCGGTGTTGATATTGGCTGTTGTGAGCGACCTTCCATTTCATCTATGTGCTACTGTTATAGTTAGAAAAACACAGTTTTAAAATGAGGTCTTTTTATAAAGACAAAAAATAGCGTAATTTATTGAGCACTAACTCTGTCAGGCGTTGTCCTGAGAATTCTACGTGTACTAGTGCATGTCCTCTCCATACCAGCTCTATGGAATAAGCATTACTGTTATACACTGTGCCAGTTACTACGTGATTATAAATATCAACTACGCAAAGATCAGGAGCCTTGGAAACATCGTGCTGAATGAAAGACCTCAGTCAAGAAAGACCACCTATTGCATGATTTCACTTACATGAAATATAAACCTTCAGAATAGGCAAGTCTGTAGCGACAGAAAGTAGATTAGTGGTGGCCAGGGACTGTGGTTGCCAGTCGTTGGCTGGCTGTAGCCTGGGGAACACAGCCGTGGCATGACGGCCATGGTGGCTCCACAGGGACCGTGGCTTGAGGCTGTCAGCCGTACTCCGCACAGCAGCTTTGCTGGAAGGAGCCCTAAGGGATCCACCACCATGGCTGCCACACGGAGGCCTGCCCGGCAGGGGACCGGTTCTTCCATGGTACCTGTGGGCGGTACCTGAGAGGAGATTTACAAAAGGGAGGTAGTGGGGTGAATGACACCCCACCATGGCAGGCACTTATTGGGCCAAGATTGAAACCTGTCATCCTTTCTCCTGGACCCGTCCTAAGTTCCTCTCGCTCTCGGCTGTCCCGTTGGCTGTGGGCCGTGGTGCCCTGCAGATGGAATTAGCACGGCCTGCCTCCAGGACCCCAGAGAAGACATCCGGACTCCTCTATGGGGGTTTAACACAAATCCACACGGCATCCAGCCCCACGGGCACCGCTGACACTGCAGGGTCTGCCATATTGTATGGCCCCAGGGGCAGGGCTGAGGCAGCAGGACCCACCGCAGAGCTTTGCCCTGCTCTATCCTCCATGTCATCCAACACACAGGCCTGAGCACCTCCCAGGCATGTAAAGTGGCCTGCAGAGGTCAAAGAGGCAGTCTGGGCAACGTGTGCTAGGGATACGAGACACAGCACTTTATGTGTTACTCTGGAGGGACATCTGGTCACCCCCTGGACCCCTAAAAACTTAACTCTATGGCAGCACCCTGAATTTTTGTATGGCTTGTCCCCCACCTTCTGACGCATACGTATCTTACCAAAGCCTCCAACAGGCTCGCCACTGCTCGCCTGACTTGTCCAGTCAGCAGGATGCCATCAATTTAATGAATTCATGTGATGCTTTGCTGGATGGCCAGTGGTCCGTATTTCCTTGGGCTGACACAGAGGCCAGGAAAGCTAACAGAGTCCTGGGACACAATTATAAACAAATGTTCTTGTCTGTTCTACACGAATACAAACTGGTTGTGTTCCTTTTTTCTGATGGGAATGGAAGAGAGCGCATCCACCGAACAATAACCACGTCTGGCCTCCAGCTCCAAGTGCGCAACTGGAGCTCCTACCTGGTTGACCTCGGGTCGTCTACACGGATGCAGAAAAGGTAGGAAACTCGTGCAAGTTCACACAGAAAATTGTGCGGCCAGAAAGGGACATGGAATCCTACACTAAAACATTCTTCTCACCAGTATGTGAAATGTTGCAAGATTAGCAAAGCTTTGGTAGGAGAAGCAGGCACAGATAGAGGCCTGTAGGTGGAAATGCTTTCACCGCCCCTCTTCCATCCTTGGTCTGGGACCTTTCTTTGCATCCTATGGAGGGGATTTCTCCATCAGGACTTCCTACTCGACAGCTACTGACCCGTTTCCTCTTTGCCTTTTTAATGGGAACACCCACCATGTGTATGTCCGGTCACAAAGTTGCCTTGACAAGTACCATATGAAAATACCAGAAAGTCAAGGGGCAGTATGGTTGCATAGAACATGCTTTGTTTAAAAGTATGTTTTTAACATTTAAAACAATCTATTCCTAAAGGTTACTCTTAACACGGGCTACTTGGTCCAACTCCATTCTTTGTGATAGTGCTAAGGCAATAAAGCCAGGATCCTGAGCTGTCATTTGGTGTCAATCACAACTTTCAAAAGAAGAAAGGGGACAAACTTAGACCAGGTGACTTCTGGGGTCAGGACCCTGAAGCGGTTTGGAGTCAGGGAGCCTCGACATTTGCAGAAAGGGTCCATAGCCTCTATCTCCCGACAGCCTTGACTAAACAGAGGCCACGAGAGACGCCAGAACCGCCTTAAATTCTCACCCTCCTTTTTCTATCGCGTGTCACAGACAACTTCCTGTCACCCAAATGCATCCTTCTTTCCTTCTGCCAAGAGGAAAATTGTTAGGTGCCGTCATATTCAATAGATGGTTATTCAGTCGCACTTGAAAATGTTCATTTACTGTAACAGGCTCATTATTCTAGGAATGTAATTGGAACCCAGGCTGTTATGACCTCAGGAAATAGAATATAACAAAACTATGCAGAATATTAACATTGCCCCCCGAACAGGGCAGCCCTCTCCTCAGGGAAGGTGGAGAACCCATCACCCCACCTTTCTCTCCTCTCACAAACTCAGCGACGGTTTGATCTCTGGGAACATTAGGAGACTTCGAATCAAGAATCCTTAATGGACCCATGGAGAAACTGAAGCCTATCAGCTTAAGAAAATAGAACTTTTACTGTCCTAGAGCATTTCCTCTAGTGACCCTACAAATCTGGAATAGCCAAGAACTAAGCAAGAAAGATCTTTTGTGTGCTGAGGTGTGTAGGGCATCAGGCAGCATAGAAGTTGGGTGGACTTATCTACAACCAGGTGTTCTGATAAGAACTGAAAGCATATTGAAAGGTGAAGGAAAATTAAGAGGGGGCATGAAAATCAAAGCCCCTATTAATAGCCTATGTAAAATGAGGGGGTTAGACAAGAGGACAAGCTCTGACATTGTATTTCATGTCTATTATGCTTTTTAAAATTATTAATAAAATGGAGTTCAGTATAAATATAATGCCCTGTACACCATCCAAATAGCCGATGCAGGAATCTGGTTTGCTATTAATGATTTAGACTGGAATCTGTTCAACAAATGAGATTAAAATAATTAGAAGTGTAATTAGCGATGTTATCCCCTTCAGTGGGAGCAACGCTTAGGCTAATCTGAGACCTTATTCCTAAGCCTCGGCATAGCTGTGTTCCAGAGACCTCACTTGAGTTTGGTCTCCCTTTTTGGAGTAAAGTTTTATGGCCTCATGTGACTTTATAAAAAGGCCATCATTATATGCGCGCGCGCACACACACACACACACACACACACACACACACACACACACGAGCCATGTTTGAAATTTCTAATTTCAGCCTCTGAACAAAGAAACTATTTTGTAGTATAATAAGACATATTTACTAGTATTAAAGTAGCAGGCTTATTGTAAGTTTTACAACATTAAAAATGTGATGGGATTTTTAACCCCAAAATAATTTATAGCGCTTAACATTTCTCAGTTGACTTAAAAACACAGAGCCCAGACCAACAATCCAACAGATAAATGGGCAAAGGATAGGAACAGAGAATAATTATATCTTAAAAATGTGAAATAGGAAAAATAGGAAAAGATACTCACTGCGCTTAGTATAAGAAAAATGCAAATTAAAACTATACCAAGATGTCATTTTTCATCAACCACCTTGGCAAAACTCCAAAAGTTGTTAGTACTTTTCACTGGTGAGGCTTCGGGGAAACAGGCCCCCTCATACCTCGCGGTGGTACTGTAGATTCCTTCTGGTCCAGCAATGCTCTATTTGGCAGTAGCCATCAGAATTATCATGCATATTACCCTCTAATCCATTATTTCCCTTCTGTAACTTTACCCTACAGGTAGACTTGCACACGTGCAAAGTGACATATAAAGAAGGTTTTCCATTGCAGCATTGTTTATAATAACAAAAGACTGGAAACACCCCAAATTTCCATTATTTTAAAACTATTTAAATTATGGAACATGCAGTTATTTGAAAAAATGAGGAGTCTTTCTATATATTGATATGGAAAAAATCTCCAGATCTATAATTTTGTGGAAAAAGCAAAGGTGAAAAACCTGAGAGTATCGTATATTCCGTTTGAGGAACAATGAAAGGAGAGATAAAAAAAATATATAGTTGTGTTTGCTAGTATTTATATTTAAAAACTCTGGAAAGATGCACAAGAAACAAACAAAAGTTTTATGGGAGTGAGATGGATAGCAGATAGAGGTAGAAGGAGGGCTTTCTACTACATATCTTTCGTTTATTTTTCTTCCAGCTTTATTGAGATATAATTGATATATAACATTATGTAAATGTAAGGTGTGCAACGTGGTGATATAAGGTATGTATATATTGTGAAATGATTACCACAATAAGGTTAGTAAACACATCCATCACCTCACAGTTACAATTTTTTTTTTGTATGTGTGGTGAAAACTTTTAAAATGTACGCTCTTAGCAACTCTCAAATATGCAGTACAGTGTTGTTAATCATAGTCACCATGCTGTACACTACTCTCCTAGGACTCATTCATTTACTACCTCTGGAAGCCACCAAACTGTTTACATGAGTTTTGTGTTTTAAGATTCCACATGTAAATGAGATCAGACAGTATTCGTCTTTCTCTGAGTGGGAATAATACAAAGTGCCCTTAGGCTTCCTCCATGTGGTCACAAGTGTGGTGTGTACCACATTTCTTTGTCCTTTCAGCCATCAGTGGGCGCTTAGATGGTTTCCATGCCTTGACTACTGTGAATAACGCTTCATTGAACATGGGGTTGCAGCAATCTCCTCAAGATAGTGATTTCGTTTCCTTCAGATACATACCCAGGAGTGGCATTGCTGGATCATATAGTAGTTTTATTTCTAGTTTTTTGAGGAAACTCTGTACTGTTTTCCATAGGGGCTACACCAAGTTACATTCCACCAACAGTGCACAAGGGTTCCCTTTTCTCCACACCCTTGCCAATTCTTCTTGTTTCTTGTCTTTTTGTTAACAGTCACCGTAAAGAGGTGTGAGGTGATAGCTCTTTGTAGTTTTAATTTGCATTTCCCTGACAATTAGTGATGTTGAGCATCTTTCCACGTACGTGTTAGCCATCTGTGTATCTTCTTTGAAAAAAATGTCTATTCAGGTCCTTTCCCCATTTTTAAATTGGATTACTTGGTTTTTTGCTATTGAGTTGTATGAGTTCCTTATATATTTTGGATATTAATTCCTTATCATATATGTGATTTGCGAATATTTTCTCCCATTCTGTATGTTTGTTGCCTTTTCATGTTGTTGATGGTTTCTTTTCTTTTTTTTTCCTTTGCGGTACTCGGGCCTCTCACCGTGTGGCCTCTCCCACTGCAGAGCACAGGCTCCGGACGCGCAGGCTCAGCGGCCATGGCTCACGGGCCCAGCCGCTCCGCGGCACGTGGGATCTTCCCGGACCGGGGCACGAACCCGTGTCCCCTGCATCGGCAGGCGGACTCTCAACCACTGCGCCACCAGGGAAACCTGATGGTTTCTTTTTAAAAAAAAATTTTATTGGAATATAGTTGATTTACAAATGCTGTGTTAGTTTCAGATGTACAGCAAAGTGATTCGGTTATACATGTTTCTTTTTTGTATGAAGTTTTTTGGTTTGATGTAGTCCACTTGTTTATTTTTGCTTTTGCTGCTGTATCTTTTCACCTACTAGAAAAATCAGCATGTATTTCACGGTGACTGATTTTTAAAATGTTCCTTAAAAAATACTTTGCTTCTTATTTAGACCTAGAGTTAACCATGATAAAGTTAGCCAAGATATCATAAGAGTCCCAGTTAGATACCTTTATTACATAAAGGTTTAATGACATGTTTAGATTATTATTTTACTATTATTGCAACAGCCTCCTAGTGGGCTTCCCCCGCACCTGCCACCAGTCCATCTTCAAGCCAGCAACCGGAATCATCCTGCTGAGAGCATGACTGAGATCGTGTCAGTCTTCTGCTCAAAACTCTCTAAAGGCATACTGTCTTGCTCTTCATAAAAGCCCTTTAATGGTGTATGAGCTCCAGTGAAAGCAGCCCCCAGCACCTCCTGTGCCAGGTGTCACTGTGGCTTCTTAGCTACAAATGCATACTTCTTTGCCTGCCTTCTGATGCTGGAGCAGGTCCTGGGATATTCTCCTGGTGCAAGGCCCAGCTTTGTCAGCAGAGGGCACTGCAGGGGGAGGTGATGGTGTTTGATTTTTCTCTTACAGCTCAGCTGCCAGAGATCCAAAGATGCCCACTCCCAGATTACCCAGGGGATCATGTCATACCGTCTCCAATGAGTCTGAATATGTTGGGATGGGAGAGGACCATCCAGCTTCACCTTCCTCAGGTGCTCTGACTCAGCCCTCAGTAGCTCTCCCTACATCTGCTATTTCCATTTCCTTTAGGGTTCTCGCTATCTCTTAGTAGGTAATCCTTCTTTTACTAGTTAATAATTTTTGTATTAAATTTCCCTATTCAAAAAATGAGTATGACAAAAATGGGTTACCTGTCTACATACTAACAGAGAACATTTTGAAAAGGAAACCAAGGAAACAATCCCTTTCACAGCATTGTCAAAAAGAATATAATACTCAGTAATAAACTTAACCAAGGAGGTGAAAGATTTGTACACTGAAAGCTGAAAATGTTGCCGAAAGAAATTAGAGAAAAATAAATGGAAAGCATTCCATGTTCATGGATTGGAAGATTTAAAATACTAAAACTAGACTTCAGACTTAAATTGGTAAAATGCCCCCATTACAGTGTCCCCAAAGCAATCTACAGAGTCAGTGCAATCCCTATCAGAATGCCAATGGCATTTTTTTGCAGAAACAGGAAAAAAAAATCCTAAAATTCATATGGAATGTTAAGGGACCCCAAATAGCCAACACAATCTTAAAAAAGAACAAAGTTGGAAGCATCATAGTTCCTGATTTCATAACATATTACAAAGCTACAGTGATCAAAAGAGTATGGTACTGGCATAAAGACAGACAAATACTGTATGATCCCTCTATGAAGGATCTAACTAACCAAATTCATAGAGATGGAAGGTAGAAGGGTGGTTGCCAGAGGCTGGGGGTAGGGGGACTGGGGAGTTGTTCAAGGGGTATTGAGCCAGTTTTACAAGATGAAAAAGTTGTAGAGATCTGTTACACAGCAACGTGAATACACTAAACAGTACTGAGTAGTACACTTTAAAAAATGTTAAATGTAAGAATGGTTAAAAAAAAAGGTAAAAATAATATGATTAAACTTTGATGTCAATGTATGATTAGGACATCTGATTTTCTGGGAAATGGAATGAGATTCTAAACAAAATACTACAAAATTTCTCAATCATAAACATCTTGCAGCATTAAAAAAAAAAAAACTATACTTTTGTCCTTGCCTAGACCCAGACTAACCCTGATCTCACCTGTCATTTATTCTGACTTCCTTTCTGCTCCTCAAATTAGCAGACATATTCCGACCTCAGAATGCTTACAATTGCTGTTCCCTTGGCCTGAATTGCTCCTTCAAGTCTTTGCTGAGATATCACTTTCCCAGTGAGGACTTTCCTTGATGCTCTAATATAAAAACCCTGTTCCTTGTAATTACCCTCTTTCCCAGCTTCATTCTTAGTCTAGTGCCAATTACAGTCTGACAGCCATATATTTTATGTAGTTTTTTACTGCCAATGATATAAGCTCCATGATATAAGTTTCAAGAGGACAGGAATTCATTCCTTCATTCATTTATAGAATCCTGTTTACTATTGGTTCCCCCAAACCTACAAATGTATCAAGCACATATTAGGAGCTCAATAATACTTGCTGAAATGGCAAATTAATTCATGAATGAAACAATAACCTTTCGACGCCACGACAGAGCACGAGTGGTTCGGAATCCAGGTCATCTGATTCCGGAACCTGCACTTTTATTCTCTCTGCCCTGCTGCTTCCTTATCACAGGAGGCCGTTAGTGGGTTAGGCTGTCTCTTCTAGTTGACAAGAACATTACCAATAGTATTTAGGCGAAATATTTAACAAGATTTGGAATGATCTCTCCTTCCCCACTCAGCTTGGGCCTCGGCAGCCGTCAGAAGAGAGGTTTCGATGTTTTGTGGCCATTCACTCTATGTTCCCATCTGTTAGTTCTTCGTCACAGCCCCAACGAAAAGAAGCGGTGGGCTTTGCCCTTTCCATGGGTGATCTCTGCTGGCAGATGTTAACTCAGTGATCTGATCTAGAATGTTGCTGGGGATTGATTTCAAGCTTACAGGTTCATAATCTCCAAAGCTCAGCCGTTACACTTAAACAAGGAAACTAACAGGACCTTGACCCGCTCCCTTCCTCTGGCACCACTGCAATGATTGTCCATGAGTTAACATAACAAAATGACTCTGAAATTATTACACTTCCAAGTTTGTTTTTTTTTAAATAATCTGTACGTTCATCCATTCTAATTAAAAACTTGCTAAAATATCTGAAATAACAATTCCAATATGTAATATCCCATAATAGAATATTAAAACATCTATAATCTTCAATTACTTATGGTTTAAAAAATTCTATTTTCCTTATAGGTGCATTTGTGACCAAGTAATCATAAACTCCAAGATACTAATTTTGCTCAGAATCGATGGCAACCTGGCCTGATCTAGGGCAACCCATTCGTGCTCTGGCTCTAATATTTACGTGCCTTGATGAGGGCTCACATCTTTTAGAAAACGGGAAGGCGAAAATAAGAGTACAAGCAGACAGTGGCACCTGGCCCTTCCTGGCCCCTGTGCAGGTAAGTATTCTGAGGCCCCGTGTTGATACATCCCTGCCGTATAAGAAAATTCAACCACTGGGTCCCAAGCCAAAGATGTGCTAGTCTAAGTCATACCGACTGTTATGACAAATCACTCTTTCTTTCCAAATTTCCCCCGTTTGTGCTTTCAAAGGCTGGCCTTGTGCCTCTGCATAACATGTCAGGGCCAAGATGCTGCTCTGAGCTCATCTGATCTGGAGAGATAGGACGACCTGTCAGACGTGGATTTTGTTGCCTTTGCAAAATTCATGTATGGGAAAGAGTGGAACGTGGTGAAAGTAGAAACAAAAAATTAAATAAGTGAAAAACTCTTAAGGTGAAAAGTTGAATGTGTGTAGTCACACACACATACACACACAAACAGAAAACGTAAACAACATATGAGGTAATTGCTATATATCACACTCTATATCCTAAAATCAGAGAATAACTCTTTTTTCCAAATGACCTATTAATAGTCACAAAAATTGACTCTAGTCAGCCAGAAAGAAGACCTCCATACATATTTTAAATTAAAAAAGTAAAACTAACAGTTTCTGATCATAATGCAATAAAATGAGAAATTAATAATAAAAGTAGAAACTAGAAGACAAACCTACCATCTAGAAATATTTTTAAAATTTTAAATTCTTCTGTCGCTGAAAAATCAAGATCAAAATAGCAGAATATTTAGAAAACAACATATATCAAAACCCATGAGGCGCAATTAAAGGAATGTTCGGAGGGAAAGAGTCGCTTTAGATACTGATGTTGCTAAAAAGGAAATATGGAAGATGAGCGAAGTAAGCATACAGTTTAAGAACTTGGAAAGAAAACAACAGAATGAACTTAAGGAAAACAGAAAGAAGGAATTTCTACAACTAAAAGCAGAAATGAAAAAAATAAAAAATAGGAAAACAGTAGTACCAATCCATAGATACAAGCACTGATTTTAGTAAAACTCACATCGAAAACCACTGGAAGTTCCTACTGTATAGCACAGGGAAATACAGTCAATGTCCTGGGATAAACCATAATGGAAAAGAATATAAAAAAGAATAAATATATGTGTAGAAATGAGTCACTTTGCTGTACAGCAGTAATTAACACAACATTGTAAATTAACTATACTAACCCTAAATCAACTATATTTCAATTTTTTAAAAGCTATTGGAATGATGAGGGGAGAAATACCAATATGAAAAACACCAGAGGGCTCATACGTGCTGGTGAAAACGTGAAAAAGTAGACACAAATTATCATTAGTATCCCCAACTCCAGTCTCTGAGCTCCCGCAGGGTCCAGTTTCTCCCCTCCTTCCCGCCATGGGTGCCTCAGGCCCTCATCCTGGCCCTTGAAGGCTCTGTCCCGGAAGCAGGGTCCCAGCTTTCCTTTCTCCCTACAGCCCCACTCCCACTGCTCAGGTGAGCCAAGCTCCCGCCAGGGCCTGCGGCCAGCACGTCACAGCAGAGCGCGACACAGCAAACCCAGCTCCTCATGCCCCCTCTAAGGAGAGGTGACTGAGGCTCCGTCACTGTGATGTGGGGGCAAAGTCAAAGAAACTGTCTACGGTTGTGACTCAAAGAGGAAGTTTTTGGCAGGAGAATTTCTGAAGTTATGGCTCTGACTTGGGGCCCCCAACTACCAGTTCCCAGGGTCCTGCAGTCAGACCTCATAGAGGGCTTGGCCAGCCAGGTCCACATAGGAGGCAGACGGTTCGCCTGGAAAACTCTTAATGAAAAGATCATTACAGAGGTTTGCGCAGGTTCGGGGGTCAGTCAGGTACTCCAGTAGCAACAGGGAAAACGATTAGCCCCCACCAAAAGGCAAGGCAAGCGGTGCTCCCCGCGGGGGACATGGGCACTGCCGACCCAGGACAGGTGGGTGAGCTTCCAACCTCTTTCTGCCTCACCCTCTGATATCCCACAGGTGTTGTCCACTGGTCAAACCCAACTGGATGCCAGCGTCCCTGGGCACAGAGCAGGCTGAGAAGGACCGAGAATAAACCTGGGCTCTGTGATCAATACAGAACAGCCGGCTCGGCCACGATCCGCACCTGAGGCTCACCTGACCCCCATGGATGGCATCCTTTTCCTTCAGAGACGACCCCACTGACAGTGGATGGTCCAGACTGCACGCCGACGTCTTGTTCATGAAGACTGATGGGATTTTCTCTCTTCCCAGATGTGAACTGAAGTCCCCAAGAAGCTAAAATGTGTTCTGGAGAACTGACACGTTATCTATCGTGTCAAAAAATCACCTGAAACATCTCCAGAAGTAATTAAAGTTTAAAAAACGAAAACAAAAACCAAGAAGGCATTTTCTATAGGGGTAATTATTTGGACACCACTGGAAATCAGTGTTTATATGATGTGCTCACAAAAGCCGAAATGCACCCTGGGATAAACCCCACCATCTGTAACACAGGCTCATTGCATTCCCTTCCGACGTCACAGGCACACAGACAAAAGGAGCGGTGTTTGTGAAGGTGTCTGTCCAGCTGTAAAGAGCTAGGCAAATATAAGTTTATAGTATTATATTTATATAGTACAATCTGTTATTATTATATTAGAATGTTATATAATAATATAATACGAATTAATAAACATGCATTATATTTATGATGTACATTCAGAAGAAATTCTTTAGTTTACTCTTTTATTAAACAAGTATTTATTAAGTACCATGGGCCAAGCTTCTAGAATATACAAACAAATATGAAAAGTCCAGCCCGCAGAATTTACACTCTAGAAAGTGCAGGGTTCAACAAACTACGGTGGGTGGGTCCAATCGCCTGCTGTCTATCTACAGCCTGTGAGCTAAAAGTTGTTTTTACAGTTTTAAATGGTTTTTAAAAATAAGAAAAATAATATTTCATGTCAAAATTAGATAAAATACAAACTTTAATGTCCATGAATAAAGTTTTATTGGAACATGGCCACACCACTTGTTTACATACGGTTGCGGCCGCTTGACGCCATCACCGCAGAGTTGAGCAGTTGAGACAGAGCCCGTGTAGCCCACAAGGTCTAAAGTAGTTATTCTCTGGCCTTTACCGAACAATGCTGCCGAGCCCTGATCTAGCAGAAGACAGATCCGTGAACAAATAACTGCAGCAAGTTCAGCGTAAGGGTGCAGTCGGGGCGGAGCACAGGACAGGATCACATCCGCCGTAGGAGGCGTGGGTGGCGCTGGGGAGCCAGAGGCTTTAGGAGGAGGCGGGCTTGGCCATTCCGGAGCAGACTGCACCACCCACGCGATATTGATAAACGTACCCATCAGCAGGACTTCCTCCAGGGACCGTCTTCGTAACGCTGACGGTGAGTTTATCCAGACCCCACCAAACGTCTGTCCTTTTCCCCAGGCGACTGATGCCACGCCCATGCTAGATTAATAGATGGCTGAGCGTTTTGGAGACAATCTCTCTGGCCAAGGCATCACTTACTCGCTCAGGAATTGGAGCTGTGCCAACCTATAGCCTGATTGCCACTGGGTTTCCATCAGCTACCAACTAGCCACAGAGAGAAATGGGAAATTTGTGGTTGGACAGGATTCAAAAATGAAAAATAACAGAAAGAGTTGGGTTGAAAGCAAGGGCCCACGAGCGGAGGGACACTCCATGAGAAACCACAGCACCAGCAGAAGGATGGAGACAAGAAAAGAAAAGGATCAAAGGCACCGAGAACAAGAGGCCCAGGGAGCACGCTGCAAAGGATCTGGGGAGTGCGGAAATCAGCACAGCAGAGCGCTGAGCCTCGTGAGGTGGTGGGATAGGAAACCCATCTCCTCTCCCCAGTTCCAATAATGAAATGAGACGCTGCTCTCTGAAAGGAGCAAGAATGCCATGCTCTGGGCTTATCTGAAATGGACTGATAGTTCCGACAAGCAAGTTATTTGATGTTGAGTGTAAGACACGGGTTGAGCATCCCTCCTCCTTCCCTCCCCCACGCACTGGCCGTGGTCCCTGGCTCTCTCCGCACCATGGTCACTGGTGCTGTGTGGAGGGGCACATCCCCTGCTGGCATCTGGGGAGGATTCCCAGTGGAGAACCAAAGGAAAGGGAAGACGTGCGCAGGGAGGATTTGCAGTCCTGGGAGGGGTGAATGGCAGCACCGGGTCTCCTGAAGATTCTAGGAAGCCTCCTGTCTCCCCTCGAGCTCTGCACGGCCAGCCTTTACTGGCCCGCAGTGCGCTAAGCCCTCAGCATCAAGCCCACCAGCAGTAAAGCAGCCCAGCCACGGTCCCCACACCAGCCCCTTTAATAGCAAAGAGCTAAAGAGACCTCTGCACAGATCTCACTTCACTTCTGTTTCCTGGAAGGTGTGTTCCCGCTCATCCTAGCACTTTCCTCGGGATCCTAGAGCCGCCTTGCTCAGGTGTGATCCTCGCCGAGGAGGAGACGGCTGCCTGGTGGCGGAGATAACTCTTCTGTATTTTACAGATTTAAAATGCTTGCGTCTTACAGAGCCTCACGATAATGCTGTGGGCGGATCATTTTATTCCCACTTTGCAGGTGGGATCACTGAGCCACAGAGAAGCAAACTACCTGAAACGTGCCGGAGCCAGGGCGGGACCTGGGTCTTCAGAGGCCAGCTCCTCCGCGTTCCACTGGCTGAAGCTGCCTGGATATACACTGTGTTTACATCACTGACGGAGCCAACGCCTCCAAAAGAGTCAGCATTAGTATTTGCTTTAGCCTACCACAAAAGAACGAGATTCTTCCTAAGGAGTAAGGACCGGACAGAACGTAAATAAATTAAACATAATGCTGCTCACTTTGAAAGCGTGTGTGCATGTGTGTCTGCATATCGGAGTTGGATGTGGGATGTATGTGGAGTTCTCTGTGGGGCGTGGATGTGTGTTTTAGGTGCCTGTGTGTGTGTAAGTACACAAGTGCAGAAAGCATCTTGCCGGGAAAATGGGGGAGGTGGGAGGAAAACACAGGCTACACCAACCACAGAACTCAATGCTGCTGCCCTGAACTTCAGAGCAGGCGGGTCGGGGGAACTTTCCAGAGAAGGAGAACCTTGAGTCTCGAGGCTGGGGGCCCTCAGAGTGGTGCCCAGCTCCGCTTCTCCATCCACGGCAGGAAGGTCAATCCCTCACCTCATGCCAGTTCTCCACGTGTGTTCACTTCGATCATGAGGACTTTTTGAGAAGACGCTGATGAAGCGGGTGTTTATGAATGCGGGCCTGAGATGAGGGCAGCGCAGGTTATGGCGGCGAGTTATTTATAATCTCCCTGTGACAGTCCTAATCCTACGGGCTTCCTTGCATTACTCTTCAGAGAATTTTTATTCGTGAAAAACAGCAAATTGTTCATCTCTGAAACACTAGATAGTTCTGTGTCTCTGAGAGTATTTTGAAAATTATAAATGATAAGGAAACTCTGGGCCAGATTTTTTATGTGACTCTCCAAGAATTATGTAGGATGGGAATCTGACCCTTGGAGAGTTAACGATGTTTCTGGAGACGGGGAAGACTTCACGCACCAGAACGAAAGTGCCTTAAATCATATCGGTGGTGCAATTACCTCTCAGCAAAGATCCTCAGAGTTGAAGTTCAAGCTGTGGACCAGAAGGATGGTTGGGGAAACAGGGTCCCCCTTGTTAAAATAAAGCAATTAGTTTAATATAGACTATCAGGCAGGGAGAGCAGGGGAGGGGAATTCCCCTTGTCAAACGCTGAACATTCAGAGAATCACTTAGAGCAAAAGTAATAAGGAGCTCTTCGTGAAAAAGTTGGCCCTATACCATGTCTAAATGCAAACATGTGTGTTCTTTCTTTTTTTTAATTCATTTAAACTTCTGTTAACTGGGAATATTTTTATGTTCATTCTGTCGTTCCCTTTCTCACTTGAACAAAAATGTGTCAGGGGACAAGAATGGCGCCCAGGGTTGCAAGCGTGTTTAGACACCATAAAATACTTAACAGCTCTTTCCGGTATGGTTAAACCCCACCGAACGGCTAAACAAACTTTAACTTACAATTCACGGGCTGAAGCACTCAAAGGGCCATAAGATTTTGCTGCTGCTAATTTATATCTCTTAGAGACATGAAATAAAAAATAAGTCATTTAGAAGTTCCCAAACCCACATTCCTTCTTGTGAAATAAAGATTTTTATTTCCAGGGGTTTACGTTCTCTTTGCCACAGAGAAGAGCAGCATTGCTCTGATAGCTTTAAAGTTCTTTGCTCCCTATAGAGATTTTAAAAAATAAGCCTTGGGGCTTCCCTGGTGGCGCAGTGGTTGAGAGTCCGCCTGCCAATGCAGCGGACACGGGTTCGTGTCCCGGTTTGGGAAGATCCCACATGCCGCGGAGCGGCTGGGCCCGTGAGCCATGGCCGCTGAGCCTGCGCGTCCGGAGCCTGTGCTCCGCAGCGAGAGAGGCCACAACGGTGAGAGGCCTGCGTACCGCAAAAAAAAAAAAAAAAAAAAAAAAAAATAAGCCTTGGAAATAGGTGATTTGGACCCAATCAGGATCCAGAGTTTGCTCGGTTCTGATAAAATGAGTGAAATAAATTAGCTTTTGCAATGATACACCTGGGTGATTGTCAAAAATATTATCCTGAGTTTCTTACTCAAAGAATATCTGCTGTGGGACTCCATTAATCCGAAGTCCCCAAACAGGCTAAGTCATCGATGTTGATAAAGTCCAAACAGCAGCTGTCTGATTGTGAAGCGGGAATAAGGGAACTTTTCTGTTTTATATCTTGATGGGGGCTTTGGTGGATGGAGAGCTATATGATAAGACACCCGTAGGAAATTGTTAACAGTAGGATCTAGGTCATGGATATGCAGGTATTCCCATAAAACCCTTCCAGCTTTTTCATAGTAATGACTTGGAGAAAGGTGAAAGGAGGTACTACCCGCATCAGGCCAGGGACACTGGCTAAGCTGCAGCTTCTCAGACCAGCTCACACAGAGGGTCACCTGCACATAGGTAATCCCGACTCTTTAATTTAAACCCTTCTCAGGTCTGCTTACATGTCAGAACTGCGATGTTTATTCACTATGGGTTTGCTATTTGCTATGGATTATCTTAAACAGTATTAAAGTCCTCACAAAGCTGCTCGAGAGTCATACAGTCCCTTCCTCTAATACGGAAGCTACAGAATTTGTGCAGCAAAGGGTAGATACGAGAGCCACTTCTGGGCTATGAGATGTAAGCAGACGTCTTAGGACAGTGTCCCAGAAAGCTTTTTAAAAAGGAAAAACACGGTAGGTCTGTCCATTTCAGTCTTTTGCTCTTTTTCCTTCATTCATCTCCTTTCTTCCTGCCTGGAATACAGTGCCTGGAGGTGCAGCAGCCATCTTGCCACCATGAGGATGAAGACACACACACACACACACACACTGAGGATGGCAGAGCAGGAAGGTAGATGGAGCCTGGGCATTAGCCCTGTTTCGGCCACACTAAGATTTCTTGTTACCTGACATGAATAAATTCCTTATTTTGTAAACATCTTCAGGTTTTCTACTACATTCAGTCAAACACATGCCTAACTAATATTTAGGTATCTTAGATCAACTCTCAAAATGATTTTAACTTACATTGACTTCAGCAAGGAATGTAGCATGTTGAACACTTTGACTAGGAAGGAGGAAGGGTGAAACGCCATGCAACCAGCATGGACAGAGACACGGATGGAGAAGGTCATGAGGACCTGGGGAGCAGGGGCGGGGGGCGTTAAAGCCAATCAGTACGTCTTCCTTTTCCTCCTCCACCCTTGTTAACATTTTTGTACTGAATCTGGTAAAAAAAAAAAAAATGTACAAAGTGCAGGCTTGAAATGAAGAGGGGCTACCCCAGAGAGCACGATGCAGCAGCCTGGGAGACGTCATGGAAGGAACAGGGGAAACAGTTGCTAACAGACAGCCCTGGAGTTGCACAGATTGATTGCGTGTCTTATTGCATCTGAGGACCCCAGGAAACACCTTATCCCACTTCTGCCACCCTCTCTGCATTCCCATCAGAGGCTCCACCTCACAGCCAAAGCCACAGGGTCTTCCAAATGCCAGGGGCCTGGGGGCAGCGTCCATGAAGGGCCAGCCCAGGACATCTTGGCGATGGTGGCTGGGAGCCAGGCTGAGGGCTGGGAGCCACCAGGATACAGTCAACCAGGATGACTGAGTCATTCTACAGATGCTGCAGCTACTGGCCAACCCAGGTTCCCAGACCAGGTTCAAATAGAATAATTTGAGCAGAGTGAATTCGCACTACATGAAAACATAAAGAAGATACAGATCTGTACCTTTCTTATGTTTCCAGAAATGGCTGGCTTCCTGCCCACGGCAAATGTAAAACTTTAATCTGCTAAACTTTGAGAAAGGATGATTTGACTTAGCGTTGGTATGTAGAACGCTGTAGATAACATCTCTCAACATCTTCTAGTTTGGCATCACCACGTCATTTTGATATTATTTAAGCCTCTATCTTCGACTGAGGCAGCAACCCTGGGCTGGAAATGCAGGCAGCTGACTCTGGAAACACAAGCAGAAAACTGTCAGGCCACCCCGTTCCTGCTCTCCACATGTTGAATTTCACTGGACACTCGCTTATTACAAAACTTGAAAAATATTGTAAACATCTTTCAAAGCCAAACCTCGCCCCAGTTCAACAACTAACGCGACGTGAGTGGCCTGTGAGTTTATAAACCTGGAAGTCACATTCAATCACTAACAGAGAAGGGAGTTTACTTTCGTGGCCAAATGTGTTTTCTGCTTATGACAGGATTTTTTAAATTGCTAGTGAAAGTCGCTATGGCACAGATGGAAAATTACCAGGCAAACGCTGACCATTTCACTTTGTGGTGATGGCTTTGCTCTCTTTTGTTTTTGAAAATAGCGGCACTTTTCAAAAAACAGAAAAGTGTGTTTTCTAGTGTTAAAGTCCTTGCCCTGCCTTGGTTACACAAAAGGTTGAAAACAAGCCATTTACTTCAAAGAGTGAACTGATTCAAAGCAGGCACAAGCGCGTGTGATGATACGTATGTCCCTGGTTTACTCCAGCTATTACTGGAGGCCCTGACTCGTGGTCTGAGGGCATCGCAGTGGGACACTGGGACGTCTCCACATCCAACACACCAGACTTGTGTGGAGAAACGCGGCGCGGCAGGAAGCAAGCATCTGGGCACTTGGGTCTCTGATGCAGGTCCCTTTCAGCGCTGACGCCCAGCAGCCTGCAGACAGGGCTTCAGTTACATATGTCCCCCACATAAACGGGACGCCCTGCCACCCATCCCTGGCAAGGTGTTGAATGCAAAGAAATACTGTCTGACATCCAAGGTTTTAATTAGAAAAGCAATTAATATATTCTACCAGGGTCTCTATAAAGTCCCAAAGGGAATTCTATGAACTAAAAACAAATAAACAAACAAAAGCACATAAAGGACCCCAGAAAGTCTTCTTTCCAAATGTTCTTTTTCTTTTCATTTCTCCGTTACACGTCGACTTCTCCTAAAACCTCTCTCCTTCTCCTCTCCACTCTTGTCAAAAAGACCCCTTCAAGTCAGTCTCAGCTGAAGCTCACCTTTCTCCCTGCCCACCTACCCCTTTCCCTCCAGGAACTTTCTGGAAATCCATCAACTCTTCCTGGATCCTCTGCCTTTGCCACGCTCTCACTGCTGTAACCCAACAGAGGCTCGGGAGTGCAGGAGGTGAAGACGAACTCCCCTCGGTGGCTAGGAGTTGGGGGCAGGGTATTGGTAGAGACAGCGATTCCACAGTTCAGGAGAATACAGAAACACTCAAAATGCCTCTTTAGCCAAACTCCAACTTCTTTTCTAGGTAATCAGAACCAACAGTAAGTCCCAAGATTGAGAGATTCGAGTCCATTCCTTCATCCGGCCTCTTCTGGTGACTCGGCACAACAGGGGCTATGGCTGCGGAAAAGTCAATGGGAAAAGTCCCCACCGCCTCTAGAGCTAACACGGAGCTTTGCACAAGGTCCCCACCGCCTCTAGATCTAACACGGAGCTTTGCACAAGGTCCCCACCGCCTCTAGATCTAACACGGAGCTTTGCGCAAAGTCCCCACCGCCTCTAGATCTAACACGGAGCTTTGCACAGGGTCCCCACCGCCTCTAGATCTAACACGGAGCTTTGCACAGGGTCCCCACCACCTCTAGAGCTAACACGGAGCTTTGCACAAAGTCCCCACCGCCTCTAGATCTAACACGGAGCTTTGCACAAAGTCCCCACCGCCTCTAGATCTAACACGGAGCTTTGCACAAAGTCCCCACCGCCTCTAGATCTAACACGGAGCTTTGCACAAAGTCCCCACCGCCTCTGGATCTAACACGGAGCTTTGCACAACTGCCCTCACAGCCAGGGGCAAGCAAGAGCCGCCACCACCAGGGCCTGGGCACAACGGTCTTCAGGACCATCCACATGTCTTAAGTCCGCCCCTTCGTTAAACTGCCTCAGCTGAACTCCAATAGCATATTCATAGCTCTATACATAACTCAGAAAAGCAAGGAATTTCCCTGGAGGTTTTCTACAGCCTGCAGAAAACCCGCAATGGGCTGTGTAGGGTCTACTCTGCGTGTGTGAGTGTGTGTGTGTGTGTGTGTGTGTGTCTGCACACGTATTTGCCAGTGGAGTACAGGGGACCCACCCGATAGGGTGCCCCAGCAAACACCCTGGGCGGCCACTTGTTTCCTCTACGCCTCCATTTACTCCGAAGCCTGGAACAGTGCAGACGCACAATGAGAAAAAAAGACACCGAATTAGAAATATACTCAGATCATCATATTTTCAGTTTCTTACAGCAGAGACAAGTCACTGCTCCGCGGGTGGGAAGCAAGGGTACGCAGAGGTGGGTGCCAGGTACCAGACCACTCCTCGTGGGGATCCGCGTGGGCGAACTGCCCTTAGCCGACCCCCGAGCTCCGCCTCATTATGTGCTTTTGGGCAGCCAGCAGATCTCTGCTCTCCTAATCTTTCTGTCATTAGTGATTGGCCTTCCTTCTGGCAGCTTTTTGGCTTGAAACCGAACACTTTTGACAAGTTCTACAGAGACGAGAATTTAGCCAAGGGGCTCTTTTGTCAATTAAGACCTTTCATCCCACAATCGCCATCAGGGGCTCATGGGCTCCCAGTGCTGTCTGGGTTTCAAGAATGAAGAGGAAAAATGTTAGGCCTTCTGAAGTCATTCCCTCCACTCAGGAAAGGCAAATTCTTACCATCACGCATTTAAACACCTGCCCAGAAAGGAGACGTACATGCTCGGAGGGCCTCTCCCCATTTTCTCCACCAGTGGTCATCCGCTGACTTGGAATCACCCAGACAGCCAAAACAAATACATCAGACCTGAGACATCACTGTGGCGTCCAAATTGACCGTCTCACCAAGCTGCTAATTCGGAATGATTCTAATTCACAAGAAAATTGTCAAAACTTCTGCTTCAGCTGTTGAAAGCTGGCCTCAAGTTTCTTGATATTGCATTATGTGGAAAATGCACAGACATGTTTCTTATTATTCATAAGCATAATATACTTATGAATACATGGTGATGAGAATGTGACTTAAGTCCAACAGAAGCTGAAATAGTTCTCTGGGCTTCTTGCAGACAAATTCACAACTAATTGTTCAGTTTAAGACACCAGGCTTGGGGCTTCCCTGGCGGCGCAGTGGTTGAGAATCCGCCTGCCAACGCAGGGGACACAGGTTTTGAGCCCTGGTGCGGGAAGATCCCACATGCCGAGGAGCAACTAAGCCCGTGCGCCACAATTACTGAGCCTGCGCTCTAGAGCCCGCGTGCCACAACTACTGAAGCCCACGCGCCTAGAGCCCGTGCTCTGCAGCAAGAGAAGCCACTGCAGTGAGAAGCCTGTGCACCGTAATGAAGAGTAGCCCCCGCTCGCCGCAACTAGAGAAAGCCCGCGTGCAGCAATGAAGACCCAACGCAGCCAAAAATAAATAAATAACTAAATAAATTTATTAAAAAAAAAAAAGACAGCAGGCTTTGTTCTGATGGCTGTTAAAAAAAAAATTACTTGTTTTACTCGGGTCATATTTCCCTTTTTGAGATGATTTAAGAACGTTAATAAACTGTAATCTGAAAATTCCCAGGACGTTCTTCCTGCTCTTCTGGGAAAAAGACACAGAGATGAACCCAAGACTGAGACTGAATTATGTTCCAAAAATCCAAAGGCCAAGAGGTCCGGTCGTCCCTCAGAGCAAAGAGCGGCTGATTTACAATATCACCGAAACCCCCACAGAGGTGCGATCACTTCGTTTCCTCTGCCTTTGTAAATTTTGTGTAATTTAAGAATGTTAATGCAGATAGGGTATGGAGCGCCAGCAAATGCTCACATATCAAGGAGCTTTACCCCATATACTCAAGCTTCCGCTTGCTCAACGCCTCTGGATGGAGATTAACTTTCACCTATAGCAAGTTGGGAAAACTAAAGGCTTGCTGACCTATTGGTTCAACTTACTAAATTTCTTCACAAACCTTCAGTTGTGTAACGTGAAGCGCTTTGGTGGAAATCAACAGAAATCATGAAGGACCATGAGATAGATGGACGTGAAGCTGAGCTGAATCACCCTGGATCCCAAGATATTCCAAAGTTCTCCTCAGACCTGGTATCCTCCAACCTTGTGGGAGTGTTTCATCTCAGAGAGGTCCCAAGTAAGACCTACTTGTGCGGAGATAGCCACCCAAAAAGAGGATCATAGGAGAAGTAAGAAAGGAGACAAATCACTAGAAAATTAGGAAATTAACATACACAGAATGCACTCTGTCTTTTCCTTAAAATGAAGAAAAGGGGCAAAGTAAGAGGTCTGGTGAGATGTTTTCAAAGCTAATCTCTGCAGAATCAAGTCTTATTAATGATGTTCCACGTTCACTGGCCAGAGGCTTTTCAGCATAACCTTTAAGGTTTGCGCTTCTCGGGATATTCTCGGCACAGCCATTTCCCTACTCCTTATCTGGTTACAGCACAGAGGGAGCAGCAGTGATGGGGTTCCGCCCGGGCCGGAGCCACCAGGCCTCTCGGACACGTGGCGGCCACACAAAGCCATTAGCCATCTCCTGCTCGGTTGGGATTCACTTACTTATTCTCTCCATCCCCAAATCAAAAGGGTGAAACCAGAAACTGTCCCTGCCTGTGCTGGGGGCGGAGACACTCATTCAATGATCATGTGAGTACCTGTTACTTTACAGCGTGTAACAAAAGCTTCGAAAGGGAGCTCTGAGGTCTTCCTACAGGGGGCTTGACCCACTGGGGACGTGGGGAAGGGACTCCTGGAAGAAGCAGGGCCGGGCTGCACTACCGGGGAGCCACTGGGCGTTCCTTAGGCAAAGCTAGAAGGAAATGACGCCCAGGCAGAGAGAGCAATACAGAACAGGGCCGTGCCAGTGGGCGGGGCCGGGCCGGGCTTGCCGGGGTGGGTGTGAGGGGCTGCTGTGGGGCTGGGGCACAGGGCGCAAGGGAAAGGGGCCTGGGTGAGGCAAGCTGGCCCAGCCACGCCAGGATCCTGGGCGCCACACGAGGAGCGCCCTCCCCTAAGGCAGAGGAAGCAGGTGATGTGGTTTTCGTCTCATCTGGAAGTAGACTGTTCTATCTGCAGGGCGGGGACTCAACCCAAATGGGCAACAGAGGACGGAGGCAGAATGGGCTATCGCGGTGGCCCAAGGGAAGGACTCCGGGGCCTGGACCGGGAGGTGGGGCTGGGGATGGAGATGCAGTGGGTGTTGGGGGAAGAGAGGGAAGAGCTGGGGGTGTCTCGGAGGTGCTCATGTGCACCCTGGGTGGCTGGTTCACCAACCGCCATTTGTCGGGACAGGGAGCTGAGCAAGCACTAGGCTTTCAAGGGAGAAACCTGACTTTGGTTTGGACATGTCAGAATCGAGCTGCTCTGGGATATCTCAGAGGAAATGTCAAGCGGGCAGTGGGATGCACGGACCTGGGTCTCAGAGGGAGGTCCAGGCCAGAGGCAGACATGATGAGTTATACAACAGGTTAAAGGTTAAGCGTGGGCATAGCTGGCATTACTAATCTATTTGCAAACACAATCCTGGGACCGGAATTTAAAGTAATAAAGACATCTGGACGCTCCTAACTGTTATCCATCACTCCTAACACGCTCTCCCCTGCTCCCCCGCCCCTCCAGCCTTGACACTTCATTACAGCCCCTCCAGGCCCTTCATCTGACACGGGGACTCTTCTAGGAAATCTATTTGACTCTGGGTTTCACATACTAGAATCGCTGTCTTGGTTCCCAGCTGGGACAGTTGGAGATCTTGTTCAGCAGAAGTTCCAGGATGGTGACCCCTTCCACAGCCTATCGCTAAGTTCCCCCAAGACCTTGAGCTGCACTCCATCCAGAGAATTCCTCCTACACCCCTTAGAGGACTGGACACCCACTGAACAAAGAAATACAGCATCCATTGGACAGCGTGAAACCGAGTCATGTTCTTTTTCCAATAAAATGACAGTTTTCTAAGCTCTTGCCGAATTCTTCCAACTTTCTTAACCATTCTCCCCATCCCTGGTGGTCAGTAGCTTAAATCTGTGTTACATATTTAAGATCGAAAAAATTATTCAGACCATCTGAGACTCACACAGACTTTATTCTGGAAAGTCTGGCATTTAAAAATCTGAGTACACCAAGTAATAACTTAGATATTTTTTAATTTAAAAAACTTTTAAAGATTTTAGACAAACAAAACTATAATTTACCTACTGATGGTTACGTTTTTTTAGCCATCTGAATTTAAAATACATCACCCAGATCTACTCAAAAGCAGTGGTTGTTACGGAAAGAAAACTATCAAAAGACATGGTGGCTCTAGTGCAAATTCTTCCTCTTTCTTCGTTTATGACCGTACGGAAGCCACTCAGTGTCTCTGGACCTCAGTGCCTCCCTCTGTTAAACAGGAGTATTAGCACCTGACTTCAAAGATGGTTTTAAAAAACTACGTATCTATGTAAAACTCTTAGATTTATATATTAACTCTACCATTTTATTATTATATGAATGTAAAATATTATTGCTAAAACTTTCCAGAAAACTTTTCCTGTAAACTTCCCTAATGTCTATTTCTCCTTGAAGTGATCTATGTAAAATCCTTTTACAATCAGCACTCTGTGATTTATGCATTAACTTGGCCGGGCCACGGAGCGCCTAAATATTTGGTCGAACATTTTTCTGGGTGTGCCTGTGAGGGTGTTTTGGGATGAGATTCACATTGAATCAGCAGACGGACACAGCAGACGGCTCTCCCCGTGCGGGTGGGCCTCATGCAATTAGGTGAAGGCCCAAACAGAACAAAAAGTCTGAATGAGAGATAATCCACTCTCTCTGCCTGGAGCATTGGCCTTTTCCTGTCTTCAGCCTTGAACCAGAATTTACGACGTCAGCTCTCCTTGTTCTCAGACCTTCTGACTTGGACCTTGGGTCCACCATCAGCTCCCCTGGGTCTCCCCTCCACCCCTGTCAACTCAGATCTTGGCTGATCAGCCTCCATAACTGTGTGAGCCAATTCCTTACAGTAAGTCCCTCTGTCATAGGTATAGATAGATGATAGATGGATATAGATAGATGATAGATGGATATAGATAGATGATAGATGGATATAGATAGATAGATAGATAGACAGATGAAAGATAGAGATGACAGATAGGTAATAGATGATAGATAAATAGAGAGATGATAGGTAGATAGTTATTGGGTTGGCCAAAAAGTTCATTCCGAGTTTTTGGTAACCACAAACGATCTTTTTGGCTAACCTGATAGATAGACAGACAGACAGATAGATGATAGATAGATACATAGATAGATAGACGACAGATAGGTAATAGATATATGACGGACAGCTAGCTAGCTAGGTAGATATCCATCCTCTTGCTCCGATGCCCCGGAGAGCCCTGACTAGTATACACCCCTTCCCCTAGATGGGCGCAGCCAGAGGGCCTGAACTGTCCTGGCAACAGCGCGAGGTTTGAAGGCCGTGATCTGTGGAGTCAAGGAGGTGGGACTGGACACTCAAGCCGCGCATCTGTGAACGAGCTACCTCAGCTCTCGGAACCTGACCTCTCCAGGCCTTACCGAGAGGCCGAGGTGGCCGGCACACAGCAGCCCTGCCACGAATGCGGCGCCCGTTCCTCTCTGCTTCTGTCTTCCCAGACTCGTTTCCCACCAGGCCAGCGTCCACCCCGTGGGGACAGCTGTTTCCCAACGCTGGTGGCCGTGGGCACGCTGTGTGTCAGCATTCTGACCGCGAGCCGCAATGTCTGCACGTGGCCCTCGCGCCTCCCCGGGGGAGTTCACTGACCCTGCAGGCTCCCGAGGCAATTCTAGGTTGTAAAAACAGGAAACGTTAGAGTTATGTTTCAGAAAATAATTTCTAAATGTTTTTAAGTCCCCAGAAATAATCCACCCTCCCTGCACGCCCCCCTCCTCCCTCGAGAAGCCAGGGGACCCGCAGAAGCTGGGTCATCGTCGGAGCCCCCGGTACCAGGCCCAGGCAGCTCAGCCACGGAGCCAAGGCCGCTGGCACGGTCCTCCCCGCCGTGTCCCGGCCACGGCCCCATCACTTGTCCCCTCTCTCCTCTCTGGGAGGCTCCATCCTCTCTCCTGCAGGCCTTTCCCAGACAGCGGAACGAGACGCCTCCGCCACGAAGGGCCCTCTCGACGGCGCTGCTCGGTACATCCCAGCTCGTCGTGGCTCTGGCCGAAAGTGAATACCTAAGACCCAGCGGGAAGATGGGTTATTTTTGGAAAGGCGCTGCTGTTTACTCTGGAGAAAACCCACCACACTAGGAGTGACAAATACTTTTCCCTTTGCTCACAGATAATTTGGGGGGACACTTTGGCAATAGCCGCATCTGTAGATGATTTTTTTAAGCACCAGCCTTGGGCCGTAAGTGAGAACTCGTTAGTACATTCCTGCTCTCCCGAGGGGGTGGAGGAAAGGGAAGGAAGCTGTTGGCGACACTGGGGACATTGAGTCGTCCACCACGTCGTTACTGCAGGAAGTGCCGAATCCCAGCGAACAAGATGGCGCGGGCCCTCCCGATGTGGGTGCGTGGCCTGAGCGCCTGTCCTCTGCCGCCCGGGCCCCACCCAGCTGCCTGGAGGGCTGCCCTTCCCACAAGACACAGCTCCAAATGTTTCCCCCGGGGGACTGTCCATGGGTTTCCATGTGTTGCTATGATGTCATCTCAACCTTGTACCAGCCTTTCAGTAACAGTGAAAGATACTTCGAGGAGACAGAGCTTCAGTTTGGGAAAAGACGAAAAGCTCTGGAGGCGGATGCTGGTGATGGTGGCACAACAGTGTGAAGTCATTTAATGCCCCTGCGTCGCACGCAGAAAATGGTGAAAGCAGTAAATTTTTGTTATATGTATTTCACCGTGGAAGGAAGGAAAGAAAGAAAGAGAAAGAGAGAGAGAGAAAGAAAGAAAGAAAGAAAGAAAGAAAGGGAGTGAGGGAGGGAGGAAGGAAGAAGAAAGGAAGAAAGCAGGAAAGAAGGAAAAAGAAAGAAGAAACGTACATTTTCAGGGCTGTCAGATTATGGTTCGACTCTATGCCTTTCGTGTTGAACTCAGAACATTTCAGTGTCAGAAAACAATTCTAATTAACAGCCTCTCAGACCCCACTGACGAATCTCTGCCACATCTCACTGGGCTCCGTTCTGACGTGATGGAAAGTGCTTTCTCCACCACATCTGCATCCATAAAGTCAATCTGCCTGTGGATTTGTGTTCCTGCATGTGAAAACACGCACACAGCTACAGCGGACACTGGAAATAAGAACGAGACCCGGCCACGCAGATGAGAGAAGCAAGGGGCTGCCTGCTCACACGAAGGCCTGGGGCCAGCGTGTTTTCCCAGAGATCTAAGTAACTCGGCTAAACGTAAGTGCTCTGCTCGGTTGCTGGGCGCCCAGTGCTCTCAGGTGCTTCAGTGCTTGTGCGTCATTCAAACTTACTATTTGCTGATTTCTATTAAATGTAAGGCCACCAAATTCTTTCCTAATGGCAGAGTCATTCAAAGTCGCTAGTTTGAAAGCCATACAGCTAACTTTCCACCAGGGAGGTTTTATAGAGAAACCAGACCTGGGCGGTGCCTTCTTGAAGGGCCCCCTCAGTCACCCCAACAGAAGTTGTGTTGGGGCCACTGGGAAAGAAAATGACACCCGTGAGAGTCTACACTTCTCACCTTCCCTCAGCTCCAGGGCCCTTAACAGCCGCCCGGCACTGGCTGTCTCGCTTCTGAATTGTGGCAGCTTGAGACTGTCAATCACCACAGACGACAGTGGTCATATATTATATTTATAACTACCTTCATCTCCCAGTGCTGGGCAGTCACAGGGGAATTATGTCAACCCCTTTTCCTGCCATGTGGCTTGAGACATCCCTGAAGAAATCATTGTTTCTAACGGAATAGGACCAGGCAGGAGATGAGTGCAGGTATCATTTTTACCTACGGCCTGGGCCACACTTCTACAGGGGATTCTGTTTAGACACTCCCATCTGAACTGCACAAGTAATAAGAGCAGAGCAAATTATCCCTACTTGTGGGATGAAGCAACTGAGGATCCCCCGAAGGACGAGGATGACCACCCAAATTGCCCCCTCTTAACCCGATGTCTGTCCGGATACAGGCGTTGACAGGTGCCCTGGAGACTTCATTGGCCTCAAATTTCTCAGGGACCTTTGGAGTCTTCCTGGGCACCCGGTATTCATCCTCTTACACGAGAACCACCTGACATCTGCCTGCTACTAGTGCGTCCAGTGATGGGGGAGCAGCAGAAGGAAGAGGCTTTGCTCCTGGATCCAGACACAGAACCCAGTGCCACTCGCCCCTCTGAGTGGGAAACTAAAGGGGACGTTGAGACACACTAGCGACCGGTCCCAACGAGCGCCTGCCACGCGCCCAGCACTGTCGCGACGCGCCCCACCTGCGCTCCCTCTTTCCAGCTCGAGACCATCCTCTGATGGATGTTATCAGATGGACACTCTTGGAAACAGAAACCAGGAGCCCCAGGGAGGCCAGGGGCTCACACAGCTCCAGCGTGCAGAGCCCGACTTTGGACAGAGACGGCCTGTCTGAAGAATGCATCTTAACCGCGTCTGCACCCAGGGCACCATCCAGCCAGCTGCTCCCTGCGCCTCCAGGATCCCCCTCGTGTAGCTGTCAGAGCGCCCCCTACTCATCCTGCCCACCCTGTCCTCGTTCTGTGTTCCTCAAGGAGATGGGATACGTGTCACACATGCACGCACACGCACACACATGCATACATGCGCGCGCACACACACACACCCCAGAGCTTCCTGCACCCAGGAGGATGAGAAAAGAGTGCTTTGTGTTCCAATGTGTGTGTGTCCTTGTGTGTCCGCATGCGTGTGGGTGTCTCTGAGAGCTAAAAGTGTAAAGACCCGTATCTGCACCATTTTGTGGATTATTCCACTTCCAGGGACGTCTGGGCTCTGATTGGTCACAGCAGAGCTGGAGACAAGCAGAGCTGAGGGGACCCCCGGGCGCTCATGACTCATCAACCTGGCGTCCACGCCTGTTCCTTCCTGGCCTGGCGAACTCCAACTCACCCTCTGGGTCCCAAGCCACCCGCCCCTCCCTCTAAGTGAGTGTCCAGACTCCTGAGGGCAGCAGGATGGCAGACTGTTCTCAATAACGAGCGGGGGGGAAGGGCCTCAGAAAGTCCAGATAAGCAGGTAGTTGGTCTAATGTGAGCAGTCCCTCCACAGAGGAGGCCAGAGCGCTCCGTCCTCACGCCTCTGGGGTCCGGCAGCCTCCAGCATCACCAACACAAGGTGGGACGAATGCATGGGGGATGTGCTGGGGCTGCCAGGCGCTGTCACAGTCTGCCTTGGCTGCATCTACAGGGACATCGAGACCCTGGGTTTCTTCGTCCTTTGTGTCAACTTTTGCCCAGAAGAGTGAAGGGCGGAGATTGTGTAATTTAGGGGTCAGCTGGGCCCACCGGGTCCTCTAGGAGTCGGACAGAATTGGCTATGCCTCCGGCCCACATCCTGTGGGAAGGCCCGGCCTCCGCAGGATTCCTGTAAATGCCCTGGGGCTAACATTCCCTTGGTCACCTCAGGTTCCAACTTCCTGTCCCGCTGGTCTTGAGATGTCACTCCCCGCTCACCTCCAGTGACCGCCCTCTGTCACCACACCTGGCAGCAGCCCCTTCCCCTGACTCACCAGTCCCCACTCCCACACGCGGGGGCCTTTAGGAGGACGGGGCCAGGGCGCCCACAGCCTAGCAGGTTATTCCAGGCGAGAGGCTGGGCCCCCCTCTGTGCCTGCCCCGGACGACTCAGCGCGCGTCCCCCTCTCGTCTCCCCGCGGCCCCTCATCCAGCCTCTTGCTCGTGTCCTTGCTGTTATTTCCACCCTCGCGTCCCCGATCTTTTCTAAGACCGTGAAGTGTCTCTGGGTCCTGTCGGCCAGGCCCTCATCCCAGAAACAAACTCGCCCCTTTAGCTGCGCTCTTGAGGAGGAATTCTGCAGACAGTTCTTAAAGTTACCACTTCCCCCAGACTTCTCAGCAGGAGTGATAATGACGCCGGTACCCAGAGGGCGGAGGATGAGCAAGCAGGGGGCACGGGATGTGCTGGCACCTCAGGCTGAGCCCCGACAAGCAGCCCAGATGGTGGATGGTGAGGCCACCTTCCCACGGGTTCACGGAGCACCACAAGCACTTAGCGTGTGATGGTCACGGGCGAGTCCGGGGCCCAAACCCTCAGGTATTCAGCCACCCCGCACTGCTCCCCACCCTGAGGAAGCCATGCAGGGAGCGTGGTCTGCAGCCCTGAGATCTGCGAGGCACCAGTGAGACCAGCATCCTCACCTGAGCCTCGGGGAGGAACGGCTGGGAAGATGCAGGGCCCTCGGAGCCAAGGTTTCTTCCCTGTGCACTGGCCTCCTCCATGCCGTCCAGGGAGATCTCAGGATTCTAGCCTCGACGTGCTCACTTGTGTCTCCTTTCTATCCCCACCCCACGTGCAATCAGTCCACGTTCGACCGGCCTCTCAACAGACTGGACACTGTTGGTGGCCAAACCCACATCCCAGGCCCCCCTTTAACTCCTGCATTTGTTCAGGCATCTGGCAGTGACTTTCCCTCCTGCCCAGGCAGACCCTGAATCATCTTACCCAATCACGACTGGCCCATTTTTCCAGCGAGGGAAGCCAACAGAGGGGGCGCCTCTGAGTTGTCCCCTTCTCCTCAGTGGTACCTGTGTGTGGACAGGGGCCTGGACCGTGCAGCCACCCTGCAGTGGCCGGAGAGCATCAGGACGGGCAGGGGGAAGAGCCGGGGTCCCCACGTCCCTGCCGCTCTGAGCTGATGTCCTCTCGGGCTGCTCAGTGTGAGCTGGGCCTTAGGTTCTTTCAGACTGAGAGCAACCCCACTACTTCACCCAGAGCACGAAACAAAACGTGTACCCGACGACATCAGAGCTCTCCCGGGAGCAGCGCGCACCTGGGGACTGTGACGGTAACTGCAGGGAGTACTCTGAGCGTTTGCAGGGTGGGGCTGGGGTGTTCGACGCCCTGTGATGCGTGGGGCTCTCCGAGGCGATCTCACATCCCCAGAGGCTGTCCAGTGTTCTGTTGCACAGCCGTGATACATCCTCCGTCCGTCTGCCTACGATCTCCAGGTGTTTTGCACAGGCTAAGTATGCAGCTATCACGAAAATCTGGGGACCTTTCGTTGTTTGCAACTGTAATAAGACTCTTGCAGTATTTTGGAAAAGCATCTCACAGGTCACAAAGCTGTTCGCTGTGTTTGAAGCTCCTGCTTGTTCGCCTTTACACAGCGTCGTTCCTGACGATCCGCTACGTAAACCGCATGGTCAGACCTGCTCGCTAGGCGTTCTGATGCAGAACTGCATTAGCAACTGACTTTGTACTGATTTAAAAACACATTTGTAGGTGGGTTACGTTATCTATGAATTTTCTTCCAGTAAAGAATAATTTACCTTTAAAAGGAGAGGATGGGGGGCTTCCCTGGTGGCGCAGTGGTTGAGAGTCTGCCTGCCAATGCAGGGGACACGGGTTCGAGCTCTGGTCTGGGAGGATCCCACATGCCGCGGAGCAACTAAGCCCATGAGCCACAACTACTGAGCCCACATGCTGCAACTACTGAAGCCCGCGCGCCTAGAGCCCGTGCTCCGCAATAAGAGAAGCCACTACAATGAGAAGCCCGTGCACCGCAACGAAGAGTAGCCCCCGTTCACTGCAACTAGAGAAAGCCCGCACGCAGCAACGAAGACCCAACGCAGCCAAAAATAAATAAATAAAATAATTTTTTTTAAAAAAAGGAGATGATGGGGGTGGTGGCTTCATGGATAGATGAAACTGATACACAAAACTCGTCAAATTGTGCACCTAAAACATGGACTGTCTGTGCACTTCTACCCTGCCCTGGATAGGGCTGGAGAATGGAGGAAGCAACTCGATTAGATAATCTGTGAGGTCTTTTCCAGTCCTAAAATCTCACAGAATCACTTTACTCTGTGTGGAGACCCCTGGGGCACAAACCAAAAGCCGGCAAGCCCCTTCCCAGGGTTTGCAACCCCTCAGTGTGCTCCTTGCTGACGAACCCTCGTGAGGAGACACGGCGGCTTCGCCTCATCAGAATGTATCTGATGCCACCAGACCGGCCTCTTACTTTGTCAAAGGTGATTTTGGGGAAATCTGAACGCGCAAATCACTTTCAGGTCCTCCCCCTCCCCACCCCCAAGTCTGATCCCAAATACTGCATAAACTCCGCCACTCTTCTGTCTGACTGGCGCTCAGAGCCGTCGCTGACCCGGAACCAGGAAAGTGCTGAGCTGGGGAGACACTTAATATGTACTTTTCTTCCCAACCCTGCAGCCGGCGCCCGGATATCAGCAGCTTGGAATCAGCCGTGGAGGGAGCTTGATGCCACTGCTCCAGACACGGGCTCTGCACTCCTGGACGGCAGGTCCTAGACATTCACCAGCCCGGCCCTGCCCAGAGTGAGAGCAGACACCCTCTTCACAAGATGTGCCCAGACTTGGCGTGTTGAGGCATCCAGGGGAGCAGATTCTTGTTCTTAAAACCACACCTACTGTAGCTTTGTTGGGAATATTAGAATCTGCTCCTCTGTTATCAGAAAACAGAACATATACTAGGATCTTGACCTTTGCTAGGAGTAGGTGAAAGGTCTCTGGATGGTTGGTGAAAAGGTGGGTGGCAGGGACGTAAAGATGCTACCGCGTGCAAGTGTGTGTGTGCGTGTGTGTGTATACATGTGCGTTGTGTGCATATGTATGAGAGCATTGCGTGTGTGTACATGCGTGCATGCGTGTATACATGTGCGTGTGCCTGTGCGAGTGCATGTGTGCACACGTGTACGAGAGCATCGAGTATGCACATGTGCGTACACGCGCGTGCATGCATGTATACACGTACACAATGTGCATGTGTGTATACGTGCGTGTGCATGTGTGCACACGTGTATACATGTGAGTGCATGTGCACACGTGTATGAGAGCATTGAGTATGTACATGCGCGCGCATGTGTGTGCATGCGTGTATACATGTGCGCGCACGTGTGTGCATGTGTGCATGTGTGTATGCATGTGTGCGTGTGTGCATGCGTGCGCATGAGAACTGGCTTGGAGTCAAAGCTAACAAGCCTTGGCTCCCGCTAGCAGACCTGACATGAATGGCGCGTCTGCTGGAGTTGATTAGCGTCCTCGCTGAGCTGGGCTGGGGGCTGCCTCTCCACTGGCACTGGGGAGTGAAGGCAGAAACAGCCAAGGAGCCCTGAGCCGAGCAGACTGTCATCAGCGCGCGGCACCGGAACTTCGTGCCCACAGGCCCGTTCAGTTGACACTTGGGAGTGTCCGGTGCTCGGTGGGAAGCAGATGAAAAGAGTCAGAGCTGAGCGGAGCTCACACACAGCCTCAGACTGCAGCCCTGGAGATGAAGCCCACCCTCTGTAATGAGACGGGGGCCTCTTCCCCACCGGGGGCACACATCACACTCACACAGACACTACGCACGCTTTACCTCCTCCAGTCCCAGGAGATGGCACGAGGACCTGGCAGACATCTGGGCTGTGGCCCAGGCCCGGGGACATCTGCCCTGGCGGCCCCCCAGGCGCCCCGCACTCTTCTCTCCCCTCACTGCCCCCAGGTACACGTGTCTCCTGCCAAGCCCAAGACGACTCCTGCTCTCTCCAAACTCCCCATCAAAGCCGCTCCCAGAAAAGGATCTAATGTCTTCCTCTCACCTCGGCCCGGTCATGTCCACTCAGAGGAGATGCCCCTCTCACTTCCACGGTGCCACGGGGACCCTGACTCTGGTGCGCGTCACCTCCTGGGAGCGTCCGAGGTACTGGACCTCAGCCTGGCTGAGCTTTGCTGCTTCTGCCTAGCAGTGGAGTTGACACACAGTGAGGAACTTTCTGGTTACTTTGTGGATGTAATCCTTTGGCTCCAGACAAAACCAAGCACTCATCTGAGTCCGATTTCAGTAAGCTATGAGTTTGCTGTCTTTCTTCTGAGTGGTCAGGGTGAGCAGCAAGGGGGGCAGGGATGGCTATTGGGGGGTGTTTGACTAGAAAGATATCGGGGGTATAAAAAGAGAAAACCAAAGAGCATTTGGACTATCTCTGCTCAGAAAAATTCATGGCTGATTGGAAATCAGAAAGAGCCGTTACTTTACATGTCATGTCTGAGGGGGGCATTGGACAGAGACTCAGAGAGACAGTGAGTGGACCTGTGTTTGCCGTTTGCCCAAAACAGTGACAGAGGGTGACAACCGGATGGTTCTGAGCGGCAGGATCTCTTTGCCAGGTGACAAGGCTGGGGCATCTCCACAAGCCCCACTCCCATACCTGTCCACTCAGGCACCCTGTAGGGACACCTCTTCACCCACACAGCCCTTGAGATGGAAGTTGTTTTATCCTGATTGTAAGAAAAAATTTGCAGGGGCACATAATCTTATTTGCCCTGGACCTTAGAGGTTAATACCATGTCATGACAGAAAAATCATAACCCCCGAACGGCCATTTATTAGGCAAAAATAAAATCTCAGTAAATTCCAAAAGTAGAAATCACACAGGTAAGGTTTTCTCTCATATAATTATACAATTAAATTTTTTAAAGGTAAAATCTTCATGACTAGTGGGTAAATATAAAATGAGCACATCAGGGTTTCCCTGGTGGCACAGTGGTTAAGAATCCGCCTGCCAATGCAGGGGACACGGGTTCGAGCCCTGGTCGGGGAAGATCCCACATACCGCGGAGCAACTGAGCCCATGCGCCACAACTACTGAGCCTGCGCTCTAGAGCCCACGAGCCACAGCTACTGAGCCCGAAAGCCACAACAACTGAGCCCACGAGACACAACTACTGAGCCCGCGCGCCTAGACCCCGTGCTCTGCAACAAGAGAAGCCATCACAATGAGAAGCCTGCGCACCACAATGAAGAGTAGCCCCCGATTGCCACAACTAGAGAAAGCCCGCACACAGCAACGAAGACACAATGCAGCCAAAAAAAAGATACATAAAATAATTTTTTTTAAATATTAAAAAAAATAAAATGAGCACATCAGAGATTTTACTTATATTATTAACCAATGAGGAAACCAGTAAGATGTTCATTACTACACGTTCAAAATACGGTCTCACACACACACACACACACACACACAGGTAATCAGAAATGTTGAAATGAACTTATAGATAGATCAAAATTGGTCAGTATCCACAGGGCAATAATTAATTGAATCTCCACCAGACACAATATATTTACATTTCTATGGTCAAGAATCATTTGCATTACGATGTAACTTCTTCAATTTACAGGTTCTAAAACAGCTCAAAAACAATGAAACTCAGGGCTGCCCTGGTGGCGCAGTGGTTGAGAATCTGCCTGCCAATGCAGGGGACACGGGTTCAAGCCCTGGTCTGGGAGGATCCCACATGCCGCAGAGCAACTAGGCCCGTGAGCCACAACTACTGAGCCTGCGCGTCTGGAGACTGTGCTCCACAACAAGAGAGGCCGCGATAGTGAGAGGCCCACACACCGCGATGAAGAGTGGCCCCTGCTTGCCACAACTAGAGGAAGCCCTCTCACAGAAACGAAAATCCAACACAGCCAAAATAAATTAATTAATTAATAAACTCCTACCCGCAACATCTTCTTTAAAAAAAAACAAAAAACAATGAAACTCAGAGATGACCCAGAACGGTATGCTACAAAGGACACCCAGTAATCGCTTTCGTGTGTGTGTGTGTGTGTGTGTGTAATTTTTAATTGGATTTATGGGCTACTTATTGTTAGAATAAGAAACAAGTCAGCAATAATTATTTTTACCAATTTTTGTTTTATACATGTAAATATAAAGATGCCCCGTTGACGTAAATAAGTAAATAGTAAGTAAAGGATCTGTCGAGGCGACGTCACTCAGTTCTTTGAACTTCTGAGTTACATGCCAAAAATCACATAATGCTCGATCATCACAATTATCTTTAATGATCCACCAGCTGATAAAGTTTTCCTTTAACTGTATTGAAAGAAAAGAATTAGAATTAACCTGACTTGTTACCATCATTACAGTCATTACTCTCTCAACACAGATATTTTGAACTCTTCCTTTTTTGCCCCAAGGACGTGTACATCCTGGAGCAATGCACCAGGACATCTGAGTTAGAGTTTGCCCTTGTAGAGTGGGCAAGGGCGGTGGGGAGGCTGCAGGTGACAGAGGACTGCATCACTCACGGTGCTACCTTCCTCTTGACACTTGATTTTTTTTTTTTAATTTATTTTTGGCTGCATTGGGTCTTCGTTGCCGTGCGTGGGTTTTCTCTAGTTGCAGGGAGCGGGGGCTACTCTTCGTTGCGGTGCTCGGGCTTCTCATTGCGGTGGCTTCTCTTGTTGCAGAGCATGGGCTCTAGGCACGCGGGCTTCAGTAGTTGTGGCGTGAGGGCTCAGTAGTTGTGGCTCGCGGGGTCTAGAGCACAGGCTCAGTAGTTGTGGCGCACTGGCTTAGTTGCTCCGCGGCATGTGGGATCTTCCTGGACCAGGGCTCGAACCCGTGTCCCCTGCACTGGCAGGCGGATTCTTAACCACTGCGCCACCAGGGAAGCCCCATCTCTTGACACTTCTTGATGTCTGGCACAGAGTATAATTTTTTTTTCAGCAACAACAACAAAATCATGAATGAACGAATAGACGTTGAAGGCAGATTTACTGTAAAACTAACAAAGCTGGAGCTTCAGGGCCCGTCACTGTATGAGCTCCTTCTGGGGGCCTGAGTGGATGCCTCAGGAGACTGTCCACACGAGCATGAGAGGCCCTCACAACGTGCTTGTGTGCTCATACGCAATAAAATTTGCAAAACTAAGATATTTTGACAATAATGAGCTAACGTCTTCTTCCATTTGTATTTCCTGTCAACCACACTTTCCCTCTAGAGGGTGAGTTGGAGTGGCTGCAGGGCACCTGGGCTCCAGTGAAGGGTTAGTGGGGTTGGGGAGATAATGGGATAGATTTCTGTGACTTCCAGGCACTCTCCTGTACCAAGTTACTGTCAATCATCCTGATGGAGGATGGCTTCTGGGAACGTCTCTACTGCACACTGTGTCTACCAGTCCAGCACCAAGACTTGAAGATGCAGGGCCAGAGATAAGAGTAAGTCCTACGGCACCAGCTGTGGGTATCGGAGGAGAAACAAATCTCTATATCCATAGATTCAGAAGCTAGTCTGCAGCAAATTTCTCCAGTCATCACTATGAAAATTGTATGCACAGGGTCTTCAATACCTATCAAAACAAAAATTCATTCTTCTTTCTTTTTGGACGGGAGTGGGCAAAAAGGAAGCACGTGTTTTACTGCATTTAGAAGATGAAGCATTTTAATAAAACAAATGAGAAAGTACAGAGCCTTGATTGGATGTATATGAATGTATCTCTACGAATGTGCTCGGCTGTATATCTTCCTTTGGCAAGTTTAAACTTATTGAAGAATTAAGAGAAAAATTCATATTAAATTCAATAGAATGCAAACGAAAGTGAAAAGATGTGTGATGGAATCTATAAGAAACATTCTGATAGAGAGTACTAAATTTTAACCCAAAGAATGTTCAGATCACTTCAGAAACAGTAATTCATCAATAGGAAGAGATATATTCTGAGTAGAAATCATGAGTAGGGTTGAATTACAGGAAAATCAAATCAATGAAGATGCCAGACTCGTCGGAACACATTGGGAAAAGATTTCAGTGCCTTCTTGATCTGAGGCAAATAATTGCATCAGTGAAGATAGCATAAAACTCCCAAGTTGTCCGAACTAGCCTTTGATGAAACTTGTCAATGCACATGAGCAATTCAAAGAGTACTGATTAGTCACTGTGAAAGAGAATCTGAAATCTACACTTCATAAAAAGCTTTCCCAGATTTTGACAACAATCCTAAACTTTAGGTATTATGACCAAAAATGAGTTGAAAAGTAAAATTTTGTAAACCCTCAATAATAAAAATTAAAGTTTAATCAACTACGCTAGAAGAGAGTGTGAATTCTCTTTCTCTTCTCTCTATAGAAAACAGTGCAGTGTATTGCAAACTGCTACTTAGGAAGAGGTGATCAGAGAGCATGCAGCCAAAACAGGTACGAAAAAAGTGCTTCAGAGGCGTGTTGGGAAGTTTACAAATAACATTATTTTCCTAAATTTTGTGAAGTTTAAGGTATGTTTCAGATTTTTTACGTTTATGATTTATTTGGAAAGTTCTTAATCATATCCCTTCCAAAATTTTGCTAGTGTTTTCTCTCTCTCTCTCTCTCTCCCGCTGATGTTAAACTTTAATACTGTATCTTCTGTCCCCTGTCAGCTCTTTTGTATTTTTCCATCCTTTGTCTACTGTGCTTTATTCTGAGCACCTTCTTTGGACCTAACTTCCAGCTTCCTGAATGCCTCCTCATTTGTGACTAATTTGCTGTTAAATCCACCCATAAGTTCTGGATTATGGTCAGTGAATTTTTCAGCTTTGGAATTTGCTTTTCTTTTGGGTTGGCATAGTCCTTTTTCTGCCCAAATTCTTAGGTTGTCTTTTATCCCCTTGAACGTAACAAGAATAGTTATATTCAGACGTGTATTTCTACTACATTTGCTAACTAATTTCTACTAGTTAGAGGCTGGCTCTGCAGCTCTCAGCCCAACACCATCCAAGAGTAGGAAATGGTTCCCCTGAAGGAAACCGGGGAGAGAGGTATTTGGACAGAGCTTTCTTGTGCTGTGCACTTTCTTTCCCCAAACCCAGAAGTTTGCAGTTGTTATTTTTGCATTGAAGTAGATCTTTTAATTATGAAATTTAAACTGTTTGAGGACTGGAAGTGACCAGAGGAGGATTTTTTCCCTAATGTAGTGTGATTAGAAAAATCACAGGATTTATCCCAGATTTTATCCAGAGAAAAGAGAAGCCAGCACAGCTGGTTTCCAGGGACTGTCATGAAAAAGACTAAAATGATTGTATGGTTGCCATTAAGTTCCAGTCTTTTAACTTGGTGCTTTAATGATTCTAGATACAGAAATATTATGTAAACTATACAGTGCTTTATAAATTGTAACTGCAATTACATTTGAAGATATAAAGGTCGTCAGATCAATGGACTCCTTAGATTTCATAGATAATAAAATTTAGAAACGTTCTGAGAAAGCGATACTGCCAAACCTGTATTTTGCCAAGTTAAAATCAATTTTTAAAATCCCATCGTCTAAAATCACTAACATTTCATAAGAGGAAGAAAAATTTTATACCAAAAAAGTATGAAAATATAATAATGATGTATTATCAGAATAAAACAGCAGACCTGAAATTTAATGAATTTAACTTTGTGAATATTTGCATCATAATTGTTTTCCCCACAGGTAGGTAAGTCCTGAGTTTAGGAGCTGTGAACTGATGCTTATGAAGGCATTGCTCTGGTTGTGGTGTTTCAGAAACCAGAAAAAAACGTGACACTCATTTCAGGATTTCAAACCTACTTAAATTGATGTGACCCACAAACTGAGGCACAGATCTAGTCAAACTCTGATTTTCTCACGTCATAAATCAAAACATGAAATTCCAACATTGCTCTCCTAAGGGCCCCCTTCCCAGAATCGTCCATGAACCCAAGGATTGAGGGTCCAAGGTGGAGACAACGCAGCTAGAGAGAAACCGGCCGATCACCCGGGACAGGGCGATGCTGCCCCTGGGCCGGCAGGGCCTGGGCGGGGCGGGGCAGGGGTGGGGCCGCCAGTCCATGGGGTCTTCAAGGGAGGACAGGTCCCTTCCTGTACTGCTTGCCACCAAAACGCCTAAGTACTTGAGCCCCAAAGGTGCAGCTTTTAAGGATACGCTCTTTCAGTAGAGAGGTGTGTGTGTGTGTGTGTGTGTGTGTGTGTGTGTAAGCATATAAAACTGAATCACTGTGCTGTATGCCTGAAACTAACACATCATAAATCAAATATACTTCAACTTTTTTAAAAAAGGTATGCACTTTCATGTCACACAAGGAGGCACTTTCCAGAACACCAGCCGACCTGGCCCAGTTCTCGGCCCAGCAGCTCACGGGTGCAGATCTGTCTCCCCTCCTCCATGGGGGCCACAGCAGAAGGGCGAGCAGATTTTCCTTTAAAACCCTCTGAACAGACGTGCACTGCGTTCCCTCCCCAGACTTCGGCTCTCTGTGTTGAAGACCCTCTGAGGGCTCTGGGTCCCCTCACCCCCCGTCGCACAGAGGGCCACCTCCATCCTCTGCCGAGGCCTCTGCTGTCGTCGGGTGGCATCTCTCTGGCTACGGAGAGAACACAGAGTCAGTCTATACGAGCCTCCACGGACGCAGAGGGGCAGGGATGCCAGACCACCTGCACCTCCGAGGCGAGGATGCAGCAAAGCAGTGATGCTGATGCAGTGACGGAGCTCGCCGCCCTGCCTCCCGTCTGCTCGGGACCAACTGGAAGAGTCCCTGGCCTCACGGCCCCGAGGGGCAGGCTGCCGCCTCGGATTCGCCAACAGCCTGTACCAACTCTGCGACCGTGAGAAACAGCTGCAAAGTGATGTAAAGGAGGGAAAACGAGGAACGGTGCCCCAGGTAGAGGAAAGCCCCCAAACGCGGCCAGCCAGGACCACACGTGGGTTGCTTCTGTGTGACCTTCCTTTTACAAAATTAATTTTTCCTTGTTAAGACAAGTTCACTCAATGCTCACTTGGGAAGATGCCTGGAGGTGTTTCCTCCCGCAGAGATAACTGCTTGGGTGAAATCTCTAACTGTCGCCGTCCACCGAGCCTGAGCAGGCCTTCCTACCGCATCCTCAGCGACAGGCTCCCGGCTTGCCTGCTCCCGCCTCCTATGCCAGCCCTGTCCCCGTGGTCACTCTCGGTCGTCCCGACTCCCGCCTGGACCAAGGTCAAGCTGAGCTCCAGACACAGCAGAGATGAGGGTGGTCTCCGCAGGCAGTGTCCGTGGAATGTCATCTCGGTTAGATTCTTTTAAAATTGCCCAAAGACTCCCTTACCCTGGAGGATTTTTAAATGAACATGTGGTCCAATATGGGAACCTCCAGGAACAGCTGATGAGGAAACCAAGCTGGGACCCTTGGCAAACATCTCCTTAAGTCCAGCATCAGACACAGAAACAGGACTTGATGGTCGACCTCGGGTGACGCAGGCTCACGACCCCTGCTCCCCTGGCCGAGGCCAGTAGCAGGGACCCTGTCTGACACTGGACCAGTTGGATGTCACCCAGCGCGTGACCGTCCTCTCCACGCTCTATTCTGTCTCTCAAACTCGACAATCTGCTCTTCGATTTACCTCTGGCTCGGGGAGGCGTCTGCGTTCAGGCTGTGCTTCCCCTGCTCGTGCTTCTCCCGTTGGGCACCAGACAGACTTGCCGATTTTGAGGGGCCCCAAGGTCTCAAATGATGGAAACTGCTGCTCCTGACCTGGAGCGGGGCCCGTGGAGACATGCTGCCCCCACGTGCACTGTCCTGCTGTGAACAGGGAGGAAGCACTTCCTTGGAGGGGGCCAACTCAGCCCTCGGCCCAGCCGCCCCCGACCCACCCCATGGTCACCGCCGACTCAACCCCAGCAGACCTGCTCCCAGATTTCCTTCGAAGTTTGTCCAGAAGGTTGTGAGAAAAATCTCCGCCTCAGCATTTTCCTCCCGGCTCAGGAGGGAGAAGGAGACGGATGGAGGGTACTGGCCCCCTGGCCGCACCGGCCCCGGTGGGCGCCCCGCTGGCTGGCAGACGATGATGGACGGCGCCCTTCCCGCGTGTGCGTGTGCGGGGGGCGCCTTGGCCTGACTCCGTCCAGTGAGCAAAGCGGGGGCACTGCCAAGACAAACAGCTGAGGTATGAGTGCTAACAGCCGCGATCACCGTGGTGTGACACGGCCAACAGCCGCGATCACCGTGGTGTGACGTGGCCCGGGAAAGCAGACACCAAGGATGCTGCTCGGAATAGCTCGCATGTCGAACATTCTTTCCCAGAGGAGGGACGGATGGCGCACGGAGCCGCGGGGGGCAGGCACGCGCGTCCCGGGGACCCCGGAGGGGGACCCACTTCTGATGCGTCACATGGGGGTGTCGAGGGGGCAGCGCCCGGCCCTCCCGGGGGCAACGTTCCCCTGCCTCCCCACTCCGCCCGAAAGCAGCCTGGTTATGAATAGGCCCTCGTAGTTTATAATCATTTTCATCTGGTTTAGGGAAAAGCAGCCATAAAGTGTCTGTTGGGCGACGGCTCGGGCCAGCCGGGCGGGTTTACAGAGCTGGTGCTCGGGCCATGGGAGCGGCTGACAGGCAGGCCGAGTGTGCTTTACGGCCTCTAATGCCGGTGCTGACACGGAGGATTGGGGCACGATTTATTCTCGGCTCAGGCCACCACCCAGCCCTGAAAACCAGTCATTACAAGCCAGATGACAACTGGAATGCAGTAATCACTTGAAAGAATATTTATTTGGTCTTTAAGGTTTTGGATGAATCTGGTTTTCAGAAAGCGAGGGCCCCCTAGGAAGTCAGACCATGCCATTATTACCTACGACCCATTATGCAGTTGCTGGCCAATTATGTAATCCTATATGGCAAACACAACCCGAAAGTGGGGCAGGCCCCAAGACGCGAGGGCTGGTTATTACAGGCCTCAGCGCCATAGCTCCACTGCGGTTACAACACACCTCAACGTCACTAATGGACCCAGAGAAGCCAGCACTTGTAAAGTCTGGTTGGTCCCATCAAGTCCGCAGCCCACGGTGACAGTGAATTTGATGGAGTGGTGACGTACGTGAAAGCACTTTCCTTCGGACTCATTCTACGGAATTCCAGGGATAAACAAAGTAGCACAAATAGAGCTGGACATTTTTATTAAGCCCAGTGTCAGCCTGAGGCTTTTGATTAAGCTTCTATAAACACGTCTTCTTTTTACACTAAAGTCATCCCAAATGTTAACATTTCTGCTCTCAAGCAAGTCAGGGCTTGGAATTAACGACGTTCACTCGTGACTCTCTTGGGTGGTGTGTTCTCACATCCCCCAGATAAGTAAAAGGACCTTGACACAAATGACTGATACGCCATCGTTTCTGTAACATACAGCCCAACACTTCCTGTATCATCTTCAATTCATCCCGTCCCACTTAACTATCTTGTTTTTCTTTCCTTTCGAGAACTCCAAGCAAGCATTTTTCTCTGGTAATTCTTCTCCTCAGGAAAATCCATCACTTTCCAAGGAGACCAGAAACAAGAAGGCTGGTCTGATTCCCAGCCTGCTCGCCCTCGTGTAGGTGCCCTCCTGCACCTCACCCGTCACGCAGCTTGACTCGCCCGCCAAGGGTCCGCGAGCCTGACGCCCCAGTGGGCGGTGCCCATGGTGTGGAAATCCTCTGAGGTATTCGCTCCCGTGGGCACGTTTCTAAGTGTCCGTCACACTCCAACAGTGTAATGCACGGTTCACACAAACAGAAGCCGTGACCCACCACATGCTCTTCCCGCCTCTTCCACGTGATATGAGGGAAAAGCCCACAGGCGACAAGTCCTCCAACGTGGCTGTGATGCTGGAGCTTCGGGGTAGATCGTGCTGTGACTGAGGGAAGGCGGAGAGCAGGGTTCGGGCAGGACACGGGCACTGGACCCCAGTCTCCTCACTTGTGCGCTGTGTCCCGCGCTGCCCCGTCTCCCCCCGCAGCCGCAGATCACTCAGCTTCCACATCGTAGGTCTTGGACCGTGTTACATTTGTGCAGGACAGACTTCAGGACAAGAGGTTTTGGAAGAACAAAGCAAAACAAAAAAGCACCTCATCACTGTGTTCCTCTTCCAGGATAATCTACAGGAGGAACTCATTCCGTTTCTTAACTTACTGTAAGCCTCCTTTCCTGGCCATGTCAGTAATCAAAGCTTTTCTAAGATGACGTTTCAAGCTAATGAATTAGGCAACGGCAAGCCCACTTTGTTCTCCCGCCAGGCCGCTGGCTTCCAGAGCCGGCTCTCGGGTGATGGGCAGCCCCGGCCCCTGCCTGCCCAGGGTCCTCCGTGTGGCCCCCACACCCTGTCTGCAGCCTTCTCCACGCTGTGCTGGGCTGGGGGGACGGGCCGGTACGACGTGCAGTGGAGAGCGAGTGTTTTCTCCTGCAGCACCTCCTGAGCGTCGCTGCGGACCGGCTGCCCCTGGAACCAAGGGCGCAGCTCTGCTTGAGGTGGCGGTCCCCGCAGGACGCTCCAACCTCCAGCCGCCTGGCCCTTGACACTGAGGGCAGTGTGACAGCCCTGCACCTGATGCTGCGTGTCCTTTCCACGTACCCTGACTTCAACTTTGTAAACAGTCCCCTCGTTAAATCCTCCTTAAAACAGTGTAACTTGAAGCCACCACGTGTTTGCTGCAGAGACCCTGACTTCTGAAGGGAAGCTGTGGTCAAGCAAGAGTGGAGCCGCCCTGTGTAGGAGGTTGTCCGGAGCTGTTTGTGGTACAGAAAGGATCGACCGGAGCAGCCCTGTCTCCGGGCAGCCCGTCAGGGTCTGCACACCTGAGTGGTCTCCCCGGGAAGCTCTGTCGGGGCCCTGGTGGTCGGCCTCACCGTTTCTGGTGGTCCAGCCTCTGTGGTTGATGGCCACGGGCCCGGCTGGAGGACGGGGACAGGGGGCTGGCCCGCGAGTCCCTACGACTACTGTTGAACACGACCACTCACGCGTGAGCTGCCCGGTGGATTTTCACCAAGGGGCCACGCCTATAACCACAGCCCCCAGATCCAGAGGCAGACGTCACCGGCACCCTTGGGACTCCCTCCTGCTCCTGTCACCCCTCTGACGGTAGCTGGTACGCTTCCTTTTAGCACCGTCGTTCTGTTTCTCCTGTTTCTGAACTTCATGTAAACAGACTCGCACGGCAGGAACTCTGTGTACCTTTGTCTCTGCTTTGCCTTGTGTTTGCGAGACTCACCTGTGTGGTTGCCTACGTTCATCCTTGTTGCTGGACGGTTTCCCAGTTCATGAACACATCACGATGTGTGTACCCCTTCTTATTCTGGGAGGACATCTGGGTTGTTTCCACTTTGGGGCCTGTTAGAAATCGCGCCGCTGTGAACACGACACACGCGGCGCCTGGTGGACACGTTGCCTGCCTTTGTGTTCAGAGACTGGGGGCTTCCAACGCACGTCCCCTCCTAACTAGTACTGTTTGGGGCAGACAGAAAATGAGTTCTGGGACGAGAAAGGGAAACCAGCACACACGAAGGCTGTGCCCAAGATCCCACCCAGGGAACGTGAGCTCCATCGAGGACACGAGGCGGGGGTCACCCAGACCTTACGGCGTCCTGCTCCGCCGCCCCGCCCCCGTGCGGAGCTTCGCGTGCTGGCTGGTGGGGCGGGGTGGGGGTGGGGGGTCCCGTATCACGTGACCCAGGAGAAAATGCCTCTCACTGCATCATCTGGCACAAAGGACAGTAAAGGCCCAGGCATCTCACTGAGGTGGGTGGGGAGGGAGACCCTGACGGTCTCACCCAACGCGGAGCGATACGTGGGAGATACCTGCAACGTCCCCATCAGTACCGAGCCAAGATGTACTAATGCCACTGACAGCCCCTCTAACGTGGGTTTTACCTGTCTTCTCAGTCTGCAGTGCAAAGCTATTAACGCCATATTCATGGCGCTAACTAGCGCGCTACAGTCGTTTCCTAGGGCTGCCATGACAAGTTTCCTCAAAGCAAGTGGCTTAAACAACACGGATTTACCCTCTCCCAGTTCTGCAGGCTAGACGCCTGAAGTCCAGGTGTCGGCAGACTTGGTTCCTCCTCAAGGCTCTGCGGGGGCTCTACTCCTGGCCCCCGCGGTTGCTGGCGACCCTCGCGTCCCTCTAATCTCTGTCCTCTTCCGTGTGGCCTTCTGCCTGAGCATGTCTGTGTCCAATTTCCCCTTTTTCTAAGGACACCAGTCATATCGGATTCAGGGCCCGCCCTGCTCAGCATGACCTCATCTTAACTGCATCACATCCGCAAAGACCCTGTTTCCAAATGAGGTCACGTCCACAGGTTCCAAATGGACATGAATTGGGGGAACACTTTTCGGCCCAGTTCACCCCGACATGGCTTTTCCCCACGACCTTCCGGTGAAGTGTTCCTTCTCCTCCCTTAGGGGTTCCTGCTGCCGTGGCTGCAGGGATGCAGGCAGGGACGCAGGTGCATGTAACAAGCCTTGAGCTGGGGCAAGAATGGGAGGTGGGAGTGGGAGCGGGTCTTGATCCCTGGTGATGCCCACAGTGCTTGTCATAACTCAGGAGACAGGGGAAGCATCCAGACAAGGGGGGATGGACCTGCTCAGAACTGGGAGAAACAGGGGTTCCCTCCATTTTAGGGGCTACTCGATGTCCACCAGTGGCCTAGACGCCCAGGGCTCCCGCTTCCAGGAGAGCAGGGCTTCCGTGAGGCGTCACAGACACGTGCATCAGAAGTTCTGTATAGCTTTTGGTTCTAATTGGTGATGCACAGTTTATGTCTGTCCTGCATTTCCTCTGTAAACCACGGCCTCCCAGGTGATGGCAGGGCCGCCAGTGGGGGAAGTGGAGGGAAGCCGTCCTGTCCGTGGAGCAGTGGCCCTGCCCCGTGGTGCTGTGCAGGCACAGGCCGGGCCGGGCACAGCTGGAAACGCCTGGAGAGCTGGGGAGGGGGCCGCCCAGCTCACCTGAGGACCCAGCACGGCACCGCCCACCCTCACCCGCCCCCAGCGTGACCTTGTGCAATGGAACCGGCAAGGCCTGGGGACACAAGTGTGACGTGAGGCAAAGGGACTTTTGATTTCAGGTGACCCAAAACAGAGAAAATCGGAGCGTCTCATACCATCATGTACATTTTTATTCCATAAAAAGACAACTCAGACCATTCAGCCCCAAAGAAATGCATTATCATGTGTGGTCAGAGATGCCCAAATTCACTCTCTAATTCTGAATGATCTATTTTTAACATTTAGTGCATAACTAACTAAATTTCGAAGGCAATTAGCTCTACACATAACTCCTACAGTTAATGATAAAATTCATGGCAAAGCTCAATTCAGAGCAGGACATATTTTCATAAAACAGTCCTTTTAAAGGCAGAAACCAAAAAACGGTGGTCAGGTGAGGTCTAATGCTTGAGGAGAACATGGCTGCTCCTTGAAAATTCTTTAAAGGCAGAGGCTGAGGCAGAGGTTTCCATGGGAGCCGCATGTGTAACAGAACTGAATTATTTTCTGTTTCAAGAGCAGCTTTTGCTCAGGTGCTGCCCTGTCCACACGAAGACTGATCAGCCCTGTGGATTTTGTTTTGAGTTTTTCACACTCTAACGTCTTCACCTTGGGATTCCTCGGCGGGAGACGGGCTCGGTGCAGGTGGAATTTCAGAAAAGGGTCTCAGAAACATCACAGAAGTAGATGTGAGAAGGAAACTGACCAGGAAACTCAAAGTGTGCTGAAAATCCCCTCCGTGTGCCATCTGCTTGTGGTGGAGCTGCACCTTCCCTGCTGTCAGCTGCCGAAATCAGTGCAGAAGAGAAACGGGGATCGCCTTGAACAACCTCAGAAAGGCCCACGTTGTTGGAAATGTGGCTGTTTTTTCGTTTGAACAGCATGAAGTGTTCCTTAAGTGTAGAGGTCACTGCTCTTCAAGCCCTAGGGTCAGGCTCGGCTGACGGGACGCTTACACTGCGAGAGGCGCAGGTGGTCTTACACAACTGGGGGCGCCAAGCACTGAGAACCAGACACCTCGGTGCCCTCCAAGGTCTAATATGTTCACAAGTGGGTGTGGCCAACCAGTGTTTCATATCTGTTTATTTTTGCTGAACTCACAGAGTCAAATTCATAGATGTGAAATGTAATCTTGATACAACTCTAGTCTATTTCAAACCGACACTCACTTCGAAGTGGTGATGCAGAAAGGTACGTGCTACCTGCATGCACGTGTGCTGGGTCTGTGGATTTCATCGAAAATGAATGAACAGATCCATTTATGGTTATTGATTTAATAACCTACTTAGTACCAGAAACACATCTAGAATTAAAACTAATGAACTTAAGTAAATTATTGGCTTTGTGAGGCTTTAAATCCACAGGCTGTAAACTATAAACTTTTAAAGGTAGGTTTTATGAAAGGTTATGTTACTGCAAGTTGGAGACAAGCAAAAACTAAATAAACGTCACTGGCCTAAAATAATGAAACTAATCAAGTGTTGTAGAGAGACAGAGAGATAAATAGGTAGGCAGGTAGATGATGATGATGATAGACAGATAGATCGATGATAGATAATAGATAGATATAGATAGATGATAGATAACAGAGAGAGAGATATAGATAGACGATGATAGATAGATGATAGATGTAGATATTGATTTTTGCTACTGGATACTGGGCTATAAAATAAACTCAAATATAATGTACTTTTAACAAAGATTATTTTCAAACACCAAGTAGGTAATAATAAACTATGATCCATGGAGAAAGTTCAGCAAAGGTTTCTATCAAATATAAATTAAAATTAGAAGAATAAAAGTGATAACTACAGAGTCATTTATTTTAAAATATTACATCTTAAAGCAAAACATTATTAAATTATGTACGATTTTTAAACAAATTCCTCGTGGAAACAGGTGGAAAGCTCTGGCGGGCCTGGTGACCTTTACAGAATCCCCGGCCCCGCAACGGCCACGGGAGAAGCAAGCGCTCAAGTGGACGTTTCTGTGCCCAGTTCCAACAGACCTCACTTCCCTTCTCCAGCCAGACTCGCCCTCACCCCTGCCCTCCTGCAGTCGACAGCCATGTCATGTCATCGGAATCAACAGGGTTGTCCCCAAAGCCTGTCAGGAAAACCTGTGACAGCCCGTGGATCCATATGGAGAGAAAAACCCAAATGATTGAAAACGCTTCCTTGAATCTATAAGACCGGGGTTCTGTTCTGGAGAAAGAGAAGAATGAGCTTCACATTGTAGGGAAATAACAAGTAAACAGGGCTCCGTCCTCACCTGCCCAGGGCAGCTCCCGCCCCGCCGCCCCCTCGGAACCAGCTGCCTCATCTGGGGGCTGGTCCAGCGCGGCCAGAACAGGAGTCGGGTCTGGGCACTTGGGCAGGGGACACGAAGGGCTGTGTTTACTGGATCGTTTGTTGGGAAGACAAGGACATGAAACGTATCTCCCCAGGAAGAGATCATTTGGGAGCAAATCTGCTGCCACAGAAAGACAGATGCAAGGCCTCGGCTCGTCAGAGGCACACGAGCAGCGGGGCCTGGTCGTGGAGCCCATGCCCCCGCGCCCCAACCCTGGCCCAGCGCACGCGCAGTTACGCACACTCACCGCCACACCCCGGGCTCCTGGGCTGCCCTGTCTCCTGCCAGTGCGTGCACGAGGCGCTGCACTGCAGCTCCCACAGCCCTGGCCGCACTCCCGCCCACGCGTGGCACGTGCGGTCAAGGCGTGGCATGGGGAGCCGACACAAAGTGCTCACCACGCCGCAGGACGGCTTCTGGCTGACGGCGAACGCGATGAAGACGAGGCTCCTGCCGGCATCTCCCCCCACTCCTGCTCTGCAACCCTCCTGGGATGGCCGCCAACATGACGGCAGGCTGCGTGTGTATCAGGGTCACGTGGACAGATGCCCACGAGAGTCTGGGTCGAGACCACAGCCTTTTCCCCTCCGAACCAAGCCAGAATTTGAATCCAGGTCTCAGGGGGGAGAGCTTGCCAGGCTGCCCCCTGTAATAACAATTACCACGTCCACTGGAGACAGAAGTTCTGGGAACAGGAAAAGCTTGGAGAAGAGAACTGGCCCTCAACCTTCCCCGCAGCCCAGGCCGCCTGGCCCTGAGACTCGGATGGGTCCCTCAACGGGCAATGGTTTCCTCGTTTGTTTGCATCCTCTGGTTCTCTACTTTTACCCCAAACCAGAGAGAGTGACAAAGATACTAAAAGCAATGGTGCATTCTTGCCATTTTTCTCATCCATTCAGAGCTGGGAAGCATCAGAAGTCTTGTGGGAAAGCCACTTCTCAGGAGATTTCTAACCCGATTTCTCAACTGCAGTGGTCTGGAGTTTTTGCCGAAATTTTAGATAAGGTCCTAATTCCTGGTTACTTGGCTGCTCGAATTTCAAATTCTTCTCAGGTTCACATCAATCATTCCAAGAGACAAGCAAAACATTTTACGTGACAAAATTTGTTGGTTTTTTGACATACCTTTGGTCTAAATTTGTAAGACTTCTATGTCTTTGAGGAAAAACACATTATCTCCTGACAGAGGCTTCTCTCTCAATCCCTCTCTCCCTCTCTCCCTCTCTCTCTCTCTCCCCCTCTCTCTCTCTCTCTCTCTCTCTCTCCATCTCTCTTTCTCTCTCTCTCTTGTAATCTGAAGCCTGCTCTCACCACCAAAATGTATCAGGAAACCACAGAAATGAAGACAATTAGAGTAAATAAGATCCAGTGATCAAATATAGCTAATTTGTATCCATAATATTTGGGAGTTACACAGTCTGCTTCAATTTGAAAGATATCTTCCAGACCACACTGTTTTCTTCCCAAGGGGGCCGCCTTTTGCTTTTAATTATTGAACTTTAAGAATTCTTGCTATAATTTGGGGTTAGCTTGTAATTCTTCGAGAAGAAAAAAAAATCCAGCCCATAAATCCTTCTGTATCCCATCACTTCCAATAATAGGCTTCTGTGGCCCAATTCACCATCAATTAACTGCGTTTTTCAGCGGGAGGAAACGGCAGAGCGGGAGCTGGATTGAGGAAACCCAGCTCAGGGCGAGTGTGGCCGCAAACAGCAGAGGGTGAGTGGACACTCCTTGGCAAACAGCCGTGGCTAGACAGGATGCATAAGAAATGTCTCAAAAATAGCGTACGGCGTAGTGAGAAAAAGTGAACTGTCACTGACGAGACTTTGCCCTCCTCTTTTAAAGGATTTTGAACGTTCTTACGGTGCCTGGGATTTGACAGCATCGTCCACATTTTGGGAGAGTGCTCTGAGGCTCCATCTTCCTGTCGCTAATGGTCCTTGTTGGGGGAGGGGGCTTGCCAGGGGTGCAGTGGTGCACAGGGGGCGCCCACAACGAGCTGGCATTCACTGTACTGCCTGGGCCTGAGTGGTGGTGGCCGCTGGCCTCTCTCCCTGGACGGTAACGCCCCTCCCGACTCCAGTGTCTTAATACCACGGGCTCTCTCAACACACACCATCCATGAACCAGCGGCAGGGGATAAGCCACGCCCTGTAACGTCTGTATCCGACATGTCGATGTCTTGGGGCTTTGATGACCCTGGAGGGGCTGCCCCTCCCAGGACCGGCCAGCTCCTAGAGATGGTGAAGGACGCGCCTGCAAGGTTTATGTGCAAACCAACCACCCAGAGCCCACACCACCACCGCTCTCTTTATGAGGCGCTCACCCTCCGGGCACTGTCCACCTGCCCTCGTCACCCCAGGGCCGGCACCAGGCAACCAGGACAGCCTGAAACGTCCTGGCGAACACTGTGAACAACAGCGCCCCGCTGCAACGTTCCAACCCGGCCAGTCCTGAGCCCACTTACCCGCCTCACCTATTCCTCCCCAGAAACAATAACAAAGGCTCTGCGCGCATCTCCCTGGCCTCCTGACCAGCGCTGCTGCTTCCCTGTGCGGTCCTGAGCGGCGCGATGGGCCCCTCTTGGGAACTGAGACTAACAAACTATTTTCTCAGTGGCAGTTGTATCTTGCTGGCCTCACCATACTTGAATAATAACAAAACTATATTTTAAAATAGGCATTTCCAGCCAGAGACATCAAAGACACAGGAATTCCTTCTTAGAAGAACAGGCTCATTTTTTAGAAAAGAAGCCCTGGGGGAAAAAGTTAACAGGGAACAATGGCATTCCAGATTTTTAAAAATAAAATATTTTCTATCAAATTGGCGATTTAAAATATACATATTGGCAAGAGTGTGTTGTAGGAAAATGGGCACTCTCATAGACTGTTGTGGGATTGGTGGTAAGACAGCTCTTCGCTAACGTTATTCGGCAAAAAGTATTTTAAAGCCTTAGAAATGTACATACCCTTTGACCTGGAAATTCTACTTTGAGGACTACGTCCTAGGGAAAAACACTAAAGATTTAATAAAATGATTTTCCCAGGAGTATTGTTTGTGATTGCAAAGAGGGTGGGGTCAGGTAACAACTCGATATCCAGCAACAGAAGACTGGCTACATATCGATAAAAGAACCGTACACACAACTCAGAACAACGGGTGCCACTCTGCCGCGTAAAGTCAGGTCACGGGTCATTTATGTATTTACACAGAAAAACATTCACGACATGATTTCAAGTAAAGGAAAAGATATTACAGAGCAGCGTGTATAAACTCATAAAGACTTAATAGCTATATTTAAATACAGAGTATTGCAATTAAAGATATGAAGAATTTATCACCACAAGTTCTGAGAAGTAGAAAAACAGAGATTAACCAATATCTCCTCTGAATATCTTAAAATCACAAATCTCCCATGTCCAACACCCACGTGCTGTGGAGAGAAAAGCCAATGCCGAGGTTTCCGCTGAAAGGTTTTCGGAACCGGGGCAAACTCATCAGAGGACCAAAGGGTGTGCGCAAGGTATCTTTGGATGATGAAATCATGATGCTTTTAAATTCTCTACATTTTGTTTATTTGTGTATCTACTGTTTCTACAATGAACACATCTCTTTTGTATTAAGAGAAAATACACTTTTTAAAATTTATTTGTTTATTTTTGGCTGTGTTGGGTCTTCATCTCTGTGCGAGGGCTTTCTCTAGTTGCGGCAAGCAGGGGCCACTCTTCATCGCGGTGCGCGGGCCTCTCACTATCACGGCCTCTCTTGTTGAGGAGCACAAGCTCCAGATGCGCGGACTCAGTAGTTGTGGCTCACGGGCCTAGTTGCTCCGCAGCATGTGGGATCCTCCCAGACCAGGGCTTGAACCCATGTCCCCTGCACTGGCAGGCAGACCCTCAACTACTGCGCCACCAGGGAAGCCCCAGAGAAAATACATTTTTAAGACACTTTTATAACAGGTTTCCTAAGGTATGGATAGAAGGATCAGCTCAAAGAGGCATTGACATTCGTCTCCCAACAGAATAGACTGTCCCAGGACCTCCCTGGTGGTCCAGCCAGTCCAGTTAAGACTTCACGCATGCACTGCAGGGGGCGCCGGTTCGATCCGTGGTCAGGGAACTAAGATTCCGCATGCCTCACGGCCAAAAATTTTTTTTAAAAATCAGAATAGACTGTCCCATTTTTAGGACGATCAGGAGTCCTCGGGTCCTTGGGTGTAGCTCAGACCACAAGGGCTGACAATCTGATTGCTGAGTGACTGTATTTTCTAGCCCAGAGAACAGGGCAAATGTGCCTACCTTTTGGAAATAAGACCGTCCGTCCCAGAGCAGGGTGATCACGTAGTTGCTGAATTAGTCTAGTCTCTGAAAACAGCAGAGACCCCACAAGCTCAAAACAGCCATGGGCCAGACTCCACTGACCAGCTGCATAAGTTAACTACCCTAAACCTCAGTTTCCTCACCTGCAAAATGGGGATAATAATAAACGCTTTATAGAGATGCTGTGAAAACCACCCACAAGGCAGCCAGGTGAGCGCCCTGTTCCCAGTCCTATGAGCCATTCCGTATGCCCCAAACAACTGGCGAGTGCCTTTGGAATGGCCCAGTCCCCTCCTGAACACACCGCATCTTCACCGTGTATCTCAGAGTCATTACTTCCACCACCAACAGTTCCCAGGGCTCCTAGTGGATGCCAAGCGTCAGTACCCAGACAGAGTTCCCAGTCTTCACCTGGTCACTCCAATTTCCTCCGAGCTGCGCCTGCAATGCTTTCAGAGCATGGAACCGCTTGAGCCAGTGGAAAGGCAATTTTGCGGCAGGCTTTCAAATCAGAGATGTGGGTGATTAGCAGAACTGCTCTGTACCAACTCTTTCCTTCCCTGATGTCAGATCATGCTGATCGCCTTCTACCACGTCTCCTTGCACACACGGCTGGGAAGCTTTTCATCGTCTTGCAGGCCTGATTCATCTTACAGCTCTGTAGTCACTGGCCGTTTGTTTAAATTACTGGCCAGGAGTCGGAAACAACAGATATTGTAAACTCATCGGAGTTCAAATTTCCAAACTTTGGGGGCAGGCGTGTGAGTTTCTTCCCTGTGTCTGTTGGCACTGACCCAAAGAGCAAGGCTGACTGTTAGTCCTGGTTTCAGGGAAGCAGGTGTTGAGACAGGATGCAGTGTGCGAGGATTTTCCAGGGGAAACACCTGTAAGAATGGGGAGAGCTGTGTGGCTGGAGCGCATCAGGCTGTGAGGCACGTCTGAGCCCGAGTGGCGAGGAGAAGCCCAGGTGGGCAGCAGCATCCTGACAGCTGTGCATTAAGGGTAGGCCTGCCGGGCCCTAGGGAGTCCCCTGGCCAGCACTGCCCGTCAGGGGAGCCCTGGGTCTCCCAGAAAGAGGCTGCCTCTGTATCCCTCTGCTCAGAGGGAAGGAGGAGGCACAGCGATGGGCCCAGAGCCAGCAGCTGGCCCAGGGTCATCCACCCCCCCTCCCCGGAGTTGGAGCCTGTGGGCACCTGCAGTGGGTGAGACTCATCGTTCTCCAAGGGCTCACACGGAGTGTGCCCCAGACCCACGAAACCTAGCATCACCTCTCCATAGCACTCCATCCTTTCCAACACCTGCCCTTGTTTTCTCCTCAACCAAATTCAGCACCCGCTTGTGCTGGCCCAGGGTGGATGGACGTGGTGTCCGTCCCAGAGCAGGTCTGGCCCAGCACAGAGGCACCCACGGCCATCTAGGAGGGGAGACAGGCTGGGAGGAGAGAGACGGAGAAGGAAAAACCAAGAGTCTTCCGGGTGCAGGCAGAATTAAAGTCGGGTCTGTTCATGGGAGACGAAAGGGAAAGGGATCCACACGGCAGATGGACGGGAAGGGCCTGCGAAGCTTTAGTCGTAGCATCGTAGGTGGGAAGGACCCTGTGTTTCCCCAAATGACCAGGTTTGGAGACTCGGGGGGTCACTGCCTGAGAGCACGTGGGGTCAGGACGAGGGCTCGGTTCCGGGCTTGCTTTGGCGGGAGCAGCCCTGGCTGCAGTCCCCACCCTTCATCATCAGGCTTCACTGCCATCTCCAGCACAACCCTGCCGTCTCCTGAGGTCTCCCTGCATCTCCTTTCCTCAGCCTCCTCCCGAAGTAGAGGAGCTATGCTGCTCCACACAGCTACACAGTCTGATTCCTGGGGGATGAGATGTTGCCGTGCCAGGAGGCTTCCTTCCTGCTCAGCAAGGTCCCATCTGAGTGTCCACGGGTCATGCACTGGGTTCAGGAAAAACCCCAGAAGTCATACGACGTGAGCAAAGGAACAGGCTTTGTTAGAAAACATTACTTGGTCAGGGGTCAACAAGAGAAGAGAAGGCGCAGGCCCCCCGAACTTCCCGACGTCCCACAGAGAGGTGACCCAGCCCCAGGCTCAGCGGGACCTGCGTAGGGACCCAGCCACCACCTGGGTCTCCCTTCCTGTGGAGCCATCGTGGCAGAGCGTCCCTATCAATGAGGCATGAACAGGCTGCTCGGCACCAGACGGTCTGGGTTTGGGGTGTCAGCTCTTCACAGGGTTAAACGCTGTCACAGAGTATCAGCCACCCTGAACCTGGGGGCTGGGCGGGCCTGTGGGAAGCTGCAGCCTCCCTGTAAAGGGAGGGGTCAACCCCCAGTCCCAAGGCAAGCGAACTGGGGGCAGCTTCCCCTGCTGACAAAATAGGGTCCCCCGGTACCAGAGGGTTCAGGCCACAGAGTCGGGCTCCACGAGCACTTTCACACAAACCTGCTGATCGCTCCGCAGAGAAGCCAAAATAACTGAGCGACACAAGTGACCGGCGGCATTAAAATAGGTGCAGGACAGGTGTGAGGGCTGTTCAAACAGTGGAAAGAGACCTTCAGCAAGTGAGATCATGAGGCCAAGCTTCATACAAGGGAGAGAGTCTGCTCAGGGCCTCAAGGGTGGTGGACAAAGGCGACTGAGATGTAAACAAGCACATGGAGAACAGCTGAGAGTCGGGCACACGCCCCTCAGGGCCCAGGTGGCTGGCGACACCTGCATCCCCACAGCTGGATGTCACTTAACTAAAGTACCCGGAACCATTTCCTCTTAAAACTTTATTTTTTTAAAATTTATTTTTATTATTTATTTATTTTGCGGTATGCGGGCCTCTCACTGTTGTGGCCTCTCCCGTTGCAGAGCACAGGCTCCAGACACGCTGGCTCAGCAGCCATGGCTCACGGGCCCAGCCACTCTGCGGCATGTGGGATCCTCCCGGACCGGGGCAGGAACCCGTGTCCCCTGCATCGGCAGGCGGACTCTCAACCACTGCGCCACCAGGGAAGCCCGCCTCTTAAAACTTTAGAAGGGAATTCAAAGATACCATTCTGATCAGGCACTTATACCCTGGGATTCAGACTCCGTGAGTGCTTGCTGGCGTTTGCATTGCTTTTCTCATAGTTGGTCTTTTGTTCCGTTAGAATCCAACAAAATTTTTTGGCTTTTTATTATTCTAGACCTCAAATTTTGCTACTTAGCATAGAAATCCCCCAGTGGAATTCTTTCTTCTTTCCAAATATGTTATTCTCTTCAGCTCAGTTCATATGTTGAAATTCGGAACGTTTCTTGATATTTTGGGGGCAAGCCTGGTTTGGAGATATCTCAGGATAAAGAACTTCAGGAACAAAACAACAGTTTTTAAATCCTGGCAAGGAGCGTCTAACAAGAGTACTTTCTGCACGAGGGGCAGGCGGGCGCCACTTCCCCGGCCTCACCCCAACGCTCTGCTGCCGCCTTGGCCATTCGAGCTGTGACGCAAGTGTTTCCAAATGACCCCAAAATGTTTTTCTCTGCTTTATATTGTTTGTCTTGAGGTAGATTGGGTGTTAAAGATAAGCCAGGTTTGGAACCGGGGTTGGAACCAAGTGTGACTAACCACCGGCCACTCGTGCAAGAAATACCTTCCCTCCCATTTGCCACTGCACACACCCCATTCTCTACAGCTTGGGTCATGTCCTGCTCTCCCTCCCCCATCCACCTCCCCGAAAGGGCCTCCAGGGGACAGGAAATTCAACGGGAGCCGGACACCCCTCTCCAAGAGCATGATCGCCGTTGCACAGCCAGGGCCACATGCGTGTGTGTCTCTGCTGCGTGCTCCGGTTCACAGATGGAAACTCAGCTTCTGCTCCAAGCTCTGCAACTAGCTCACGCTGGGACTTTCTGTAAGTCAGTGGATTCTGGGCGTATGATTCCTTATCCTCCGCGAAAGGAAGTCAGCAAATGAGAGGCATCGCCACCCTTCCCCATCACTCATGAATCATGGCCCTGAGCTCCAACATGAACTCAGAGTGTCCTCCTGAACTCAGGGCTCCAGGCAGCCACTACCAACCAACCAGCACTAGCTTCCAAAATAAAACTTATATGCCATCCTGGGACCAAGCTCTCTTCCAGGTCTATTCCTGCATGAAATGAATGTAACAGCAATAAGGCATTAAGAACAGGGGGATGGACCAACGGATTCTAGTGCAAATCCGCCTTTTTGTAGTTAACATTAATTGAAGGTTGATCTCCCTTTTTTTTTAAACCGGGATATACCTTCATTTGAAGTAAAATGCCTCTAAATTCAATGATGAAATCTGATGCTCTTTGGGCAGGACAATAGAATTTGTTTCGTATACTTTGAACCTGTTCCTGAATAAGGTCTAACATAGCTCAGATGACAGATATCCAGCTATATCATCTGAGGCGTTTTCTTCTTCCCAACTGTACATTTTACAAAATTGAGAGTAATCAAATGAGGACAAATAGCTAATGACAAATTTTTCTTCAGTGAACTCACATGTAAGACAGGAGAACAAAATCCTAGGTGTCAGAACTATCAAACCTAACGACGGGAACTTTAACCTGAGATCCCGGAGCCTTAGGGAGAGAATGCCCTGGTCTCTGTCAGCTTAACATACGTCTCCCCCTGCGTCCTGTAAGCTCCCCAAGGACACAGACACTGCTGTATTCGTCTCTAAATCCCAGAAGCCTGGGACGTCAAGCAGCCAACTGTGGATAAATGGTTCTGGGCGGCTCTCTCCATTGCTCAGGCCTTTAAGAAGCGGACTTGAAACTGCACGGGGCCGTAGAAGGCAGCTGCACTCTGCCCGCACGCAGACCCGTCCCTGTTAGGCAGTGGAAGGGCCCCAAGAATCCTTTCTTTCTCGGAACACGTCCTGGAAAAGTGAGCAGGAACATTGCTTCCAGGCTCGACTACAGCTTCGATCAGGCTGCTCCAGTCTGCGGCCTCTCCAGCTGGCACTCGACGTCCAGAGGTGAGGAGGGGCTTCTTTGAAGAATCACTGGCAGATGCTGGGAACGTCCCAATCTTTGGCCGCAGGGCAAATCGCAGGAACTTGAAATGACAAACCCCCCAAGAAAGTTCATGAGAACATCTGGGATGTTCTTATCAGGGATTTATCAAGCTTTCCAGAGTTGATCCAAGCCCTGCTTTAATAAAAATCACCTGCCCATGAACAATGTAGGCCAAGGATTTTTCCTTTTCTTCTCCTCCTTTTCCTTCTGCTTCTCTTTCTTCTACTCTCCCCCCTTCTCTGGCTTTTATTGCTGTAAAAGTTGATCCTGAGACAATGAACAAGCCTCGCGTTTCCAGGCCTGCTACGTACCCTGTGGTTATCAAACACTTGAGCTTGGGTTAACCACTCCACGTCAAAATAAAATGCGTGCAGTGGACGTCCACCATCACAGCTTGAACTGGGGAATTACATGAGGTTGAATTACCCTCTACTTTTGCAACTGGGTCCTTGGCCAAGACAAAGTCCTGATTTGTATGAATAAGAAAGATCTTCAAATGTTTTACTGATTTTTAAACTCGTAATTTTATACCAGTCACATATTTCAATTAACTAATTGTTATTCCTCTGTACTTGTGCCTTGAGATGACTTAACTTAAGAAGTTACAATCATAAAATTAAAATAAATAACCATATCCCAGTAGAGCCCTGCCCATCTATATACATCAACAACCTTCATTCCTGGCCATGGGGAAAATAATGTTCTTTGAACAATCAAAACGTTAAAACCATAAAGTCCTCCTTCATTTCTGGGCTCTGCCCTGATTTAGTTGCTATGTTTTCCTTTCTGATTCCTTCATTTACATGAATAAGTTAACTGAGCACTGCAGCCAATGAGACAAGGAAAGGGTGCAGCTGAAGGCAGAGCGAGGGCGACAACGACCTCAGGACCTAGAAGCTCCCCAGGGTCTGAAGATGGGACTCGAGGGCCCCAGGAAGACACGAAAGCGGCCAGGGCTGGACAGAGAACTAAACCCCAAGGGCCTGGAAAGCCAGCTGATTAGGAAATAAACATGTCCCCTGAACTGAGAAGATAAGAGTTGAGGCTCGATGGACACCCAGATCTTACAAAGGCCTTGAGGTGGGAAAGAAACACCCACTGAAGAGAGGGGTGAGCTTCGAGCTAACCCACCTCCCAGCCTGTGATGGACTCAGAGCTCAAGGACACAGGTGGGATCAACAGACATACATGGGTACATTTTGGTTTTGTTTTCAATTGTATTTGCAAAATTATGAAGTGTAATTTTAATACTTTGAAAAAATGTTAAAGATCACAGGATTTCCCACTTTTAATTTCTCTCTGAGCACCACGCACGCTTGATTTAAAGAAAGACTTGGGACGCTCCTCAACTACAAACCGTGCGACCAGACCCTCATTTAAACCTTGAGCACCTGGTGTCCTGACAGGTGGCCTGGCGCCTCGGCAGTTCTCAGGCAGGGCAGCCCGGGTCCCCACGCCCTGCAGGCTCCCCCCTTGGGCCGCGTTTGTCAGAGAGTGCCAGGGGCCGCGTGCTCGCGACGGCGGACTGCGTGGGTCCCTGTCCCCACGAGGACGCGGCCCCTGGCCTCGCGCCTGAGGGGACTCCCCCGAGAACGGCAGCGGCTCAATCGCAGCGGGGTGCCTCGGTGGCGCTCCTCCCGCTGACCCCGCCGCCGCCACGTGCGCCTCCTCGCCGTCGGGAGCCTCGGCTGTTCCTCCTGCGGGTCCCCAGCCCGTGAGGCCGAGCCGGCCCAGGCCCTGCGGGTCGCCGGGCTCTAATGAGCCACACGGCAGACGGTGTGGGGTGGTGGCTGGGGCAGGCATCTGAAGACTGGGTTTCTCGTTTGAGTGCCCGGGGAGGGGCGGGATTTCTAGTTAGAGCCGGATGAAGTATGAACGCTCCCTTAGAGGGACATGTTTATTCCTGGCTCCGCAGGTTGTCCTGACGAAACTTCCTGGGATGGAGTCTCCACTGCGTTCCTCTGGAGGGAAAAGATGGGAAGCCTTCCTCAGCTTCCCTGCACCCCGCTCTCTTCTCCCCTAAGAACGGCGATACCTGTATGAACTGGTTCACCCGGGAGGAGGGAATACAGGGGAGCCCACCTCCGCCTCCCGGGTTCCCCGCCTTCGGGCCGGGCTGCTGGCGTCCTGCTCTGTTCTCTCCCTCCAGGGAGCTGGTGGGGAAGTTTGGCCATTTCAAGGGTTATCTTTTTTAAGTCGTGTCACTAAAGGTCAAGCTGCGCCTCCCAACAGAGCTGGTGGTCCCTCGGCCCCCAGAAGCGCCGTGTGCCGTGCCATCCCTGCATCTGCTCGCCCGTGAGCAACGGGGCCGGGACCCCCGGGAAGCACAGCAGGTGGCGCACGGGGTTACCACGACGTTCAGGGAAACGTGTGCCCACAGGTCTGGCGAGAGGGGCCTCGTGCCCGAGGACGGGGCCCCTCCCCGTGTGTCTCTAGCTGGAGGGGGAAGCGGAGGCTGATGGGGAGCCGGTGGGAGTCCTGACCCCTGTCGGAATCGCCGGCTCTTCATCTCACGCCTCTGCCGCCTACCCAAGTGTCGGGCACGCGCGCCAAACTAATTCACTGTCTTCATTTTCTCCCCTTCGTTATTTTAAAGCTCATTTTTGTATTTCACAAATAATGTATAAATATATCCTCATAAAAATTTCAAATATTACAAAGTGAATGTCCTCCTGAATCCCCCCCACCATCCCAACCTCCTTCCCTAGGACCACCGCTCCCCTTTCCCGGGACCAGCGCTGGGGGCCTCGGCTGCAGTGAGGACCACCTCTCAGCAACCTGCTTCCGGCCGCCCACTCCGGAACCAGACTTGGTTTATTGAAAACCCAGTGTAGCTACACCTCAGGGTTTACATAGACTTTGTACGTAACACCATCAGCACTGGCTGATTCAACCACCAATTGAGCAGAGAAACAGGTTAACCATTGTGACGCAGTTAAGACTGAGGTTATGGGAAACTCCACAGGATGAACAGCCCAGTTTCTCCAACACATATGTCTATGGGGTGAAAAAGGAGATGGGGTGAGGGAGCTACAGATGAAAAGAAACGTACTGACCAAATGCAATGCATGAACCTTCCTGGGATCCATGATTCAAACAACCCGATCTTAGAATAATTAAAAAGACGTTGATGAGACATTTAGAAACGTGAGTGAAGAGGCTGTCAGATGATAAGGAACCACTGTTAATACTGCTGATGTGTGATCATGGATTTATATCTTTATACTTACACGTTCATGTTTTTTAGCGATATAATCTGAAAGCTTCATGAATGAGATTATATGAGGCTTGGGATTTGCTTCAAAATGGTACTGGGCAAGGGAGAGTGGGCGGGGCAAAACTGAAGCAAGATCGGCCACGCTTTGATCATTGTTGACGCTGGGTGGTGAGTACCTAGAAGTTTCCTTTCGCATGTGCTTAGAATTTTTCACAATGAAAGTTAGAAAATAAAAGCACAAAGCTTTGGCTGAGTTTCCCTGGCACAGTCCTGGGGGAAGGGATCTCTCTTTGCCGCCCTCTGGACCTATGGAGCTGGGAGCGGCCGACGGAGGGGGCTGGCGGCAGGTGTGGGCACAGAGCAGGCTGAGAAGGGGTCTGGGAGTTGCGGTGGCCCAACCCTGTTAATGGAACTTGACTAGTCTCTGCAGAAGGCCAAGTCCAGTCTTGGACTCAGATGGAAAACATGAACGGCCTCTTTTGCAATGACCCCAGCTTTGAGGTTCCTGTCATTTTATTGCAGGACTAGGTTCCCACACCCTGACTTAATTGGAAACACTCTCACACATCTCCTCCCCATCCTGAGGGCAGGAGAGACAAAGGTCTGGCGAGCCACGATGGCCCGGGGGGCGGGGGCGGGGGGGCGGGCGGCAGCTGGACACGTGGGGCGCTGGACACAGACACAGCCGAGCAGCGCTAGGACTTTGCTCAGGAGTGAGGAGATGACTGGGATATTTACTTTGAAAGTGGGAAATGATTAATTCACCACGAGGAATTTTCTCTTCTACAGAGTGACGCCCTCAGGAAAGAAAGCCCCTGTTTGAGAAAACCAGACCGAGAAGGTCTCCGTCTGTCCCTTCCTCTCCCACTCTCACTGGACCACCTGCCGTCCTGGAGCGAAGGGGCAGCACGGAGACACGGGTGAGAAGGAGGAATAAAACCCCTTTTACCATCTTGGAAAGAGCTGTAAATCATCAAAGGATATTACCAAGGAAGTGAAGACAACCTACAGAATGGGAGAAAACATTTGGAAATCGTGTATCTGATAAGGGTTTCATATCCAGAATATATAAAGAGCGTGGGTGGGGTAAAATTGAAACGAGACTGGCCATGCTTTGATCATTGCTGAAGCTGAGCGACGGGTGTATACAACTTCACAACAACTGAACAACCAAAAGACAAATAATCCAACTTAAAAACGGGCAAAGGCTTGAATAGACATTTCTCCAAAGAATATTTACAAATGGCCAACAAGCACATGAGAAGATGCTTGACATCACTAGACACTAGAGACATGCAATCAAAACCACGGTGAGAGACCATTTCACACCCACTAGGCTGGCTATAACAATATTTTTAATGGAAAATAAGTATCGAGGATGTGGAGAAATTAGAACTCTCTTACATTGCTGGTGGGAATAGAAAATAGTTATGGAAAACAGTTCGGTGTTTCCCCCAAAACCATAAATCACCGTATGACCCAGCAATTCCACCCAAAAGAATTGAAAGCAGGGACTGGAACAAATCCTCATACACCCATGTCCACATCAGCATTATTCACAATAGGCAAAAGATGGAAGCAACCCAAATAATTGTCCCTCGGGAGGTGAAGGATGAGCACAACGTGGTCTCTCCATACAGTGTAATGTTATTCAGTCACAAAAAGAGAGGAAGTTCTGACACAGGCCACAACAGGCCTGAAGACAGTACGGTAAGTGAAATAAGCCAGACACAAAAGGACAAATAATGTACGATTCAACTTACGTGACATAATCTAAAAGAGGCAAATTCATACATCCAGAAAGGTTAGAGGTTACAGAGGTCGGGGGAAGAGGGAATGTGAAGTAAATGCTTAATAACTTCGGCAGAAGTTTCTGGTTTTAGGCAGTTCCTGTTTGGGGTGAGAATAAAGTTTTGGCAATAGACGTGGTGACGGCTGCACAACACTGTGAATGTAATTAATGCTATTGAATCACACACTTAAAAATTGTTAAAATGACAAAAAATTATGTTGTACAGACTTTACCAGGCTTTTTTAAAAGTTAATAATGTAACATACCGAAAACCACTGCACAGTGTAAACGGGTGAATTGTATGTTATGTGAATTCTATCTCAATAAAACTGCAAAAAATACAGGCAGACCCTGGAGATACTGCGGATTTGCTTCCAGACAGTTGCAATAAAGCAAGTCACACGGACTTTTTGGTTTCCCAGTGCATGTGTTGTGTTTACGCTATACTGTAGATTACTAAGTGTGCGACAGCATTATGTCTAAAAACAATGTACATTACCTTAGTTAAAAAATACTGTATTGCTCAAAATGCTACCCAACATCTGAGCCTTTAGCACGTTGTAGTAGTAACATCAACGATCACAGACACTGTCACAAATATAGTCATAATGAAAAAGTCTGAAATATTGCAAGAATTACCAAAATGGGACAGAGACGTGAAGCGAGCCAGTGTGCTGCTGGGAAAATGGTGCCAACAGACTTACTCAATGCAAGGTTGCCATAAACCTTCAATTCGTAAAAAACTCCATATCTGGGAAGCCCAAAAGTACGATAAAACAAAGCCTGCCTGGAAATAGGTCACACACACACACACACACACACACACACACACACACACAAAAGATCTGCAACTCCCAACCAGGCTGCTATCCACCAAAGATGTGGCCTCTGGAGGGGACAGAGCCGCGCAAGCCCGGTGCTAAGTGCCGTGACCTCAGCCCCAGGGACGCCGCCCACCGTCTGCAACGGCCTCAGCTGACCTGTGCCCCACCCTGCTGGAGCAACAGAGCCTGGCAATGGGCGTGGCTGGTGCCTTCACCGCATCCGGCCTTCAAGGGAACGGGCTTGAGCAGCGTCCGCCCAGCCTCTGTGAGGACACAGGCACCACAAGCCCAGCTTGTGACCCTCGGGGGGACTTGGACAACTAAGGTGTTCACTTGTCCTTAAACAAGATTCAGCAACAGGGGGGACAGGTGACACTTCTAGCACGTGGTGACTCTGGAGAAGGGCAAGGCCCTGGTCATCCTCAGGCAGCCAGGCTGAAAGCAGAAGCCCCCGGCCACCTTCCCGGGCCAGGCAGGGAGGGGCCGCGTCCAGCCGTCCAGGAGGGGTCGGCAGCCTCCAGCCTGGGCCTCATCCACCACCTCCTCCCTGCCTGACCTGCTTCGTGTCCAGCTCTCAGTCCACTGCTGCCTTGTCTTTGACCTTCAGCCCCTCCGAGGCAGTCTGCTCCCCTCTGTGCAAGGACTCAAAGTGTCCTCGTCTGCCTTGCTGAGCAGGGACCTGCCGGAGGACGGGCTCCTGCTCAGCTCTGTGTCCTCACGGCTGGGACAGTGGCTGGCGCCTACGAGCGCTCCCGTGTTTGCTGAATGAGTGAGTGAGACAGTGGGTGAGGGAGCAAGCGGCTACAGGATTGGGCTACCCCACACCCTGGCTGTGCAGAGGGCTCCCTCCTCCCTCGGGGTGTGTGTTGGAGGCCAGGGGCAGGGGGCCGAGGGAGAGAGCTCCTGCTTCCCTTTCTTCCATTATCACACCAGCCTCTTCAAACTGCCTCCTTTGTGATTTCAGTCAAAACCCACAAAGATAAACTATATTTTCTAATTTTCTGCTTTCTCTGTGGAAAGCAACATCAGTTACTGTGTTCCCGTTTTTCCCTGAAATATCTAGATGTCATTTTAATAGCACATGGAGTACATATCAAAGATCCCCCAAAGCCACGAAGCGTAACTGTGCTGGGTTGTCACACTGTTCCCTACTGCATATTTCTATTCAAACCCACATTTTCCCCAAGATCTCCAAGCGCATCTCAGAGCCTTTGGCCGATTCTAATTTGTGCCCCTTTGTGCGAATATGGAAACTACGATCAACTGAACATTTACTGTTTTCTTTTTAGTAAATGAGTTTGCGTTGGAGATTTTTTACTGCCTAATAAAACCAGCATAAAATGAATCTGCATCAGTGCCTCCTCATGCTTCAGGGCTCCCAAGCCTGCCCTGGTTCTACTCTTCTGTTGGCGCCCTGCCCAGACCCTAACTAGGTTATCAGCAGGCTGATGGCAGGCGGCCTCGAGCCGCAGAGCCGTGGCTGAGCCTGGGGTCCCGCTGTCTGCCCACTTGGGGGTCCCACGGTCCAGGCGGAGACTGTGATCAGTTTGCATCCCCCTGGGGGGGGGCGTGGGCACTGTGGATGTTGCTTTTATAGACTCTGGTTGTTCTGACCCTGTGTTTTTTATTACATTCCTTTGCACTTCTAGCAGCTGTTTTTGTCAAGAGTCTTAATAAAGTTTGAACTGCTACACGAACTTTATGGAAATTGGTCACAGAAAACCAGAGGCGAAATGGCCAACAGCTGCCTTTCACGGGGACAGTAGTGACCAAATAAACCCAACAACATGGGTGAAGGAGGATGGTTTGCAACTAATTCCTAATGAGATTTCCAGACTAGATTTCTGAGAGAATACCCTCCACACATAATTCGTTTCTATCGCTCTATTTACCACAATTTATTTAAAAAGTCTGGCAGCCTGGCCCTAACTATGAAGATGCTTTAAGGACCATTACCTTTTACGACAGTCAACCCGAGTCTGATTCTTTCGTTTTTTGGATTTTTGTCTTCAGTTTCTTTAATTTTATAAACCTAAGACTCAGAAGAATTAAACACACTCAGAGTTCTTTGGCCTACGAAAGAAAACTAAAGTATCTGAGATGTTACGAGTTTATCTGCCTTGTTGTTCAGTTTTACTAAAAGATCGCTCCATTTTGGTAAGCATTTTAATTTGGCCACGAGGTTAACTTGGTCTACCTGAGCCCAAAAAGAACAGCAACCTTGCTCTAGACCCGCCTTGAGTGTAAGGCTTTACCCTCGACTTCACATACCAGGGCCGTGGAAGAATAACTCACTAGCAGACCAAGACTAACCCTTCATCTGACTTCATACACTTCTGTGAACCAAACAGACTCTAAAAGCAATAAAACCCAGTATCTGAGCAGGTTTGGCCCGGCACCTGGGCAACCACATCCCAAGTCCCTCTACGACAATCCACCCTCTGTGTATCATCTCTTTGAAGATCAATTTTGCCACCAAAACCGATTAGTTTAAAAACAGAATAAGCTACGAGGTCATTCGCAACACCACAGCCGGTGAAAATAAAATATTCGGACAGAGATGATACTGTGCCTGTAGACCAGTCACCTGGGGCTTACGGAGCGTGAGACCAGAGGCTGGACCAGGTGGTCCTGACCCGCCGCCCACCCCTGACGCCGAGACGCCCGAGAGGAGGGGGACGTGGGCCACGGCGCTGGCCGCACGGACCGAAGGCCTGCTGACATCGCAGGCGCTCTCAGCGCAGAGCAAGTGGATGCCTGCCGCCCTCCGGGAGCTGCAACCACAGCACCTGCCACCCAGGCGCCTGCAGCCCCCGAGCAAACTGAAACCCTGCCTGCGCTTACAGGGTCGGCGCCGGATCCAGCCACCTCTCCCTCTTTTGAGAACTGTGCCCGAGATTTTAACTTTCTTTGTCTGCGAGCATCTCTCCCAACGCAAAGGAGAGGGGAAAGCCTCCAAGGCTGTGCAACGACGTCATACTGAAATACTCACTTTCAGACGATTCAGAGTTTCGTTCTTATTTACCGTCTAGAGTCATGGACACTTCTTTATGACTTCTTTGCTATTCTTCCTCAAAATGACCAGATTCCAACCACTCACTTATGTTCGAACCCCCATCGCCTGTGCTTGGACCAGCAAAGGAATCTGCCGGTGCGGACGGCCGACCTCCTTCCGGCAGCTTCCCACAGGTGCGCACTCCCTCTGCCGGCCAGCCGGGGGCGCTGTGGGACTTGACGTGTTTCCGCAGCAAGCTCGCGCTCCGGGAAGCTCCCCTTCGGCGGGGAGGGCTCTTTCCCGTCGTAATGAGAACGTGATGTCCGATGACAAAAACAATAACTACATCAACGTATTTTCCCCAGGAGTCGGGGATGTTTTTTCAGAGCGTGAATGCAGGCCTCTTAGCTATAAGATAAATGAGTGGATTTTAGAAAAGGGGGGAAGGTATTGAAAAAAACTTTCAAGATGAACATAAGCTTCCCAGACCTTGCAATTTGCCGATTTGGACTACTGTGTATTAGGAGCTTCATTACATGTCACTGTTCTGCAGTAAAAAGATAATATAACAGCAATAAAATAGAGTAAACAGCGAGATTAACATCTGGCCGCAATCAGCCTGGTGTCATAGAATATACTCCCTGCCTGACTTTCACAGGGTGTGAGCCTGGCAAGAATGATAGAAAGACAGAGTTTTAAACCGAGTTGTGACAGCTGAATATTATTTTCAACCACTACACATCAGATCTCTGCGAGGCACTTCCCCTCCCTGAAGCCTGAACTCCAAAGACCCAGATTCATACTTGCCTTTTCCTTTCCCACAGTAGATTGCTGCTTCTACACGAAAATAACTTTTGCTGTAGTTTCTCACTGCCAGATTCTCTCCCCGTGTCACCTAAGCAAACGGATAGATCATTCTGGGAAGCGCAGGCCTGTCATAGCATGCCCAAAAGACTCCAGAACTACATGCAAATTGTAATCCAGGCCCATTTCATGAACCCCTAGGAGGGCTGCAAGATGAAATACAGGACATGCACTTAAACTTGAATTTCAGATAAACAACAAGTCATGTTTTAGTGTATGTCCCATGCAATATTTGGGATATACTTAAAGAATTATTTGTTGTTTATCTGAAATTCAAGTTTCACTGTATTTCCTGTAGTTTTATTTGCTAAACCTGACAGCCCTTCTCCCTAGACACCAGGGGCATGACCTAAGCTGAGAACGACCCTGCTAAGCAGTCTCTCTGGAACTTCAGATCTAAAATCCCATTTGTCTGTGTTGCATGAAAATGTAAAGAGAAGTCTATGGATTTACAAAGAGTCACACACTTGCCAGCTCCCCAGCTTTGGGAGAAGTAGGAGACAGGTTTTCCTCCCTCTCCCAACCTCTTCTGCTATCAAAAGCTGGGTGGAGATGACTTGGCTAATCTAACATCCTGCTTGATGGAAAACTCAGCGTTGCTGTGAAGACAGGCTGGCAGCTGACAGCAGGATTCGGCCCCAGACACACCAAAGCCAGGTGTGAACCTGAGGGTCCGCACGCCCAGCCGCTCGGTGTATTCCTCGACTGGGCATCTGTTCCTTGTTAACTCTGCTTCGTCCTGGTCATCTGAGCAGAATACCCAGCTCTAGCGGCTTCCTGGTTTTTTCCAGGATCAAAGCTAAGCAGGTGGTGTGGGACGCTTAGCAAGTAGGGAAAGGGACAGAGGCTGGCTGGCCCCAGCAGCCACGACAGCGGGAGCCAGCCAGGCACTGGGGACGCTCCGTACAGCTTCAGACAGCGGGAGCAAACGACGGCCATCCCCAAGGCACCACGCCCGCCATGCTGCTGGGGTCAACACTCGCTCAGAAAATACGCGCCCAGCTATATCCAGAGAGCTAGCAGCTGCTCAGCAGACAAGTGGAGCATAAATTGAAGAGATCAGAACCACCACATAACGATGACTGCCGAAGCCCCTGAAAGACCACCAGTCTAGTTACTGTTAATTAAGCAAAAGTAAGTGCATCTGAGCTCCCTGAAGTAGGAGAGGACACCTCGACCAGTCCTGGCCGGTCTCAGATGGTGAAGTCAGGGGACCCTTTAGAGGGCTTTAGGCCTGGACTCAAGTCCCTGAAGGCCGGTCCTCAGGGCAAGGAACTGAAGAGAACACGTGTGACTCTTGGATACGGTTGAGAAATGTGAAGCTTGATTCTACCTAGAATCTTTTCTTCCTGTCTGATGCCCCTCGGTCCCTGCCCGAGAGAAGTTCACAGTCTCATCTATCACTTGAACGCGCTAGTGTCTACCTGTCAGGTGAGGCCCTGGATCCCAGAAACCCAGCACCTGGGACCAGCCTCGCGCTCAGGTTTCCTTTCCCCGGCGTGGACTTCATGGGAGATATACGAAACCATGGTGTCGCTTTCCTGAGGAATTAAATCGGTCGCACACTGTGGCAACTCTCCTTTCCCAGGATAATCCATCAAAACACGGCCTAAGTCAGGATAACACTGACTCCAAACTCTCAGAGTAGGACACGAGATTATACCTCAGTGACTTCCTTGACCCGAAAGAAGAAAGGCAAAGCTGGCTGCCCTTGATTCATCTTCATGTTAATTGGCGTAAGGGTATGTTTCAAACGCTGTGCAGAATAAGGCCCTTTTCAAGCTTTTCCTCACCGTGTTAGAGGTCTCTTGAGCTACAGTATTTTATAACTCATCAACTCCAGTGACCTTCCTCTCTGTATGATGCTTTGGGTGAAATAATATTGTAGGAGTTCCTAGTTTTTAAATTCCGCGCTACTATAAAATACACACTGAATCGATCACTATTTCACCAATCCGTTTATGACTTTAAAATCTAAATGGGTTAGCTTTCAAATCTTCTCTTTCTGAGAAAAATAAGATAAGCTCTTTTTCATTTACCTTGGAAAGTGCTAATTTCTCTGTTTTAAATACACAGCTCAGATTCATGTTTTCCTTTTAAAAATAATTTTCTGTTTTCCTTCTGCCTCGCCTGGACCATCCTCTCTCAAAAACAACTGCTTTTGGACAAACGCTGATACCACAGATTAAAGGGGTGCGTGTAACTCTGCAAACATGAAAGGGAAGATTTTCCTTAGCTCTTAACAGTAACAGCAGCAATACAACCATCTTTATAAGAAAGATAACTTCATTTTTAACCCATCACAAATTACATATCTATTATTGAGTTAAGCCAAACGCTGTGTACAATAAGCGGGGTAAGATTTTTTTTTTTTTTTAAACACGCTCTGGATCCCTGCTCTGCTTTCTCTCTCCTGGAAGCATCCATGTTTTTTTTTTTTTTAATTTTTGTTTATTTATTTTATTTTTGGCTGTGTTGGGTCTTCGTTTCTGTGCGAGGGCTTTCTCTAGTTGCGGCAAGCGGAGACCACTCTTCATCGCGGTGCACGGGCCTCTCACTATCGCGGCCTCTCTTGTTGCGGAGAACAAGCTCCAGACGCGCAGGCTCAGTAGTTGTGGCTCACGGGCCTAGTTGCTCCGCAGCATGTGGGATCTTCCCAGACCAGGGCTCGGACCCGTGTCCCCTGCATTGGCAGGCAGATTCTCAACCACTGCGCCACCAGGGAAGCCCCGCGGGGTAAGATTTGCCGTCCTTTCTTTTCAAAAGGATTACATTGATTTTCTTCATTTTCATGGGGGTACACTTTGCTCACGTAGCTGATGTACCAATGTGAACACAGGTATGCGATGTATTTGCAAACCGTTAGCAACACTGAAGCTGGTTGAAATAAAAATAGTTATATTTTGCCCATTAAGACTGGCAAATAATTAGAATACCTGATACATCTATTATTTCTACTCTCTGCAGCCTAGATGATCTCTTTATGACTAACTGGAGTCCCAGATCTTGAAACTATGATTAGTATTACAAATAGAAGTTATCAAAAACATGACCGCTGAGAACAGTGTTTCCGATTGGACAAGGCAGCCAGACAAGCTCTATCTTAGGAGTTAAAGGCGCAAAGAAGGAGGGAAAAGTGCTGGAACTTATTTGTCCCTCTGATGAGACCACAAATTTTAGAAGTAGTTAAAAAAGTAAATTAATCTACATATTCCAAAATACCCACGTCTAAAGGAAGGAAGTGCATTACTATCTACAGAAAAGAGACCCGATGCTGACTCTGATGAACTGCACTGTGTGTGCAGACAATCCCACCCTCTTGAACAAGCGAGCAGAAAGCAAGCCAACCACCTGATCTTGGTAATCCGCAAGTGTGTTAACAAATCTGCCTTAACACCAATTTGCCAAAGTCTAAATTACAACTTTAAAGTGCCCACGAAAGGAGTGGACGGATGGTGTCTTGTGGTGTCAGCTTCTGCTCTGAATTTGATTATTCCAACCAGTCTAAGTTTAAATACTGGTTCTCAAAGAGGGATAGGCAGGTTTTCAAACTCTTCCCCGCCAGCCCCTCACGCCCCAGGCCCCAACTGCTCTCAGAGTCCGCACGCCCGGCCACGGCGAGGGGGGCCCACACCCCCTGGAGAGCAGCTTGCTCTAGCGCGTCATCTGTCGCTGAAATGCCAGCAACATCGAAAGACACTCCTGCTCCACCAGGGGCAACATTTTTCTTCAGGAAAACTGCCAACACGGGTGAAACAGCTGTGTGCGAATGAAGAGAAATTTCTATCGAGTCAAATTCCTGTAGTTCGGGATGATATTCATGGACCTAAACATGTTCTAAAGTAATAAAAAGTAGCGTTTCCCAAACAAGACCCAGGGGTGCCGACGATGGCCTGTGATGGATCGTCCATCCGAGAACCGAGGGGGGAAATCACATCATCTCGGACTTTTGGCTCTTCCCACTCCTGTTAACCAGGGTTTCCAGTGGGAGGAAGGTCAACACAGAGATCTGAGGACCAATCATCTGGCCACCAGGAAGGGAACTGCCGTCTGACACACTCCCAGAGGTTTGCCTTGCCAAGCTTATGAGATGGTCTCCATCTTGTCTGTGATTTAGTAGCTGCAAAGCATATGGATACTGTGAGAGACAGTTTTGAGGTTCTCTCTTAAATCTGGGAAAAAGCAATGGGAGAAAATCGTTATTGGTTAAGTCCAAATTTTAAACTTGGCTGCTGTCTATGAAAAAAACAGTAATGAGGGCTTGCTTTGTGCCAAGAGATGAGTTACAGAGGAGCGTGTAGAAAGAAGACACAGAAAAGATTAAAGGCCTGGGGCTGGGGTGGATGGCAGGGTTTAGGTGCCTGCAGAGCCAGAGAGAGAGGAGAATGCAGCCGGGGAGTGTGGGGTTAGTTGTTTGTTTAGGTCAGCATTTCCCAAAGTATGTTCATTCCCCAGACACAAGTCAACTCTACTTAGAAATGCACGTTCATCCCCCACCTGGTGTTTCACAGTGTCTGTCTCTATATTAAATTCTCTAGCGAGTCCTACAGTGAAGGCTATTTTACTGTTCACTGACACAGACTGTTCACGGTAGACAGTTGTGCTGTGAGCTGGCTTGTATCGGCTCACAAGAGCTGACTGTTAAATTTTCAGGAGTTTGCAAACATTAACAAGAGTCATTGTTTAAAAAAATAAATTATAGGGCTTCCCTGGTGGCACAGTGGTTGACAGTCCGCCTGCCGATGCAGGGGACACGGGTTCGTGCCCCAGTCCGGGAGGATCCCACATGCCGCGGAGCGGCTGGGCCTGTGGGCCGTGGCTGCTGGGCCTGCAAATCCGGAGCCTGTGCTCCGCAACGGGAGAGGCCACGGCAACGAGAGGCCCACGTACCGCAAAAAAAAAAAACTAATATACACTTAAAATTAATACATTATCTTAGGAACAAATTATCTTATATTATCTTAATAAGCCCATCCAGTGAGTTTTTTATTTCAGCTATTTCACTTTGCAGTTCTTTCCATTTCTTTGAACTGTGTTCACAATTGTTTTTGGAACATTTTCATAATAGTTTCTCTAATATCTTTGTCATACGATTCCAACATCTGTGTCACCTTATTGGTGTCTGTTGACTGCCTTTTGCCACGCCAGTTGATATTTTTCTAATTCTTTCTATGCCACGTAATTCTGGCTCACATTTTGACTATTACGTTATGAGACTCTGGGTCTGGTTAAAATATACAGACAGTCAACCCGGGTAGGTTCAGGCTGCAAGTTCCCACCCACCGTCTTCGTGGTCGTCAGGTCAGGTCACTGTCCAAAGCCTTTGTAGTGTTATTTGGAGCTGCCCCATGCATTTGGTGCCCAGTGGCCGGTCTGGGACCTGCATGCTCTACGTATTAAATCAGTTCTCAAAGTCCTTTATGTGCTGATTAGAATGCAATTCGTTCCGGTGCAGCTTGGGGGTGAGCCCAGGATTTCATCAACAGTGTGATGAGGTTGCTTTCCCAAACTCCTCTCTCTGTGCCCTGTGAGTACCTCCCAGCTTCCTGGGGCCCCTTTTGTCCTCCATCTAGAAAGCTGTGACCCTATAGCTACTTCTATTTTCTTTCATGATCCTATAGATGATGACTTCCAGCCTCCTTTCCATCCTACTCACTTGCTTCTGGATTTTCCCAGTGCTTTAATACCTTTCTTACAGTGTGGCACCCTGATAGGGAACTACTACCTCCCTCAATGTGGATGCTATAAATGCATTCATGCAATTTGAAGAGTGTTGGCTTTTTCAGTAACTGCATTTCACTGTGGCTCAGACCAGATTCTCTGAGATCCCAGGCCTTTTGTATGTGTCTAATGTCAGGTCTCTGCTACACAACTTCCATTGGTCCTTCTCACCCAAATGCAGGACGTAGAACCATTAATACTATAGTTTACCTTGTTGCCTCTAGTTCATGATTCTTGCCTACTGAAGCAATTTGGAATTCTGATGATACCATTATCTACCTATGATTTTATTAGTTATCCATCCTACCCTTATAGAGAGAGAATAAAAGCAAGTTTTGTTGTGCTCTGAGGAGCCTGGTAAAGTAGAAAGACTTTCAGAGGTTCAAGTCCATCTCTGCCTCCTGGCCCCAGTGGGTGACGCCCTCACTCGGACGTCCCGTGAGCTTTTTCTGAACGTATCCATCCCCAATTGTGGACAGAGTTCAAACTCTTCCCTTTGGAGTTCCTCTGCCTCCGTGTCAAACAGGGGCTGTATCAAGATGCCTGTTGCAATGTGTTACAAGTTTTAAGTAGGTGCTTTAGACAGATGCCCCACGGCGGCTGAGAACTCGCCCACCTGCTCTAGAGGAGTCTGGATTTGAGAAACAGCCATAGGACAGCCTTCCACTCACAATCTCTTCAGAAAGATCTCCAAAAATCCCATCATCAGAGCCTGTCAACTGGGCGAAGTGGTGTCCTCTCCAGAATAAACATTTGGGGTCTCAAGGAGGGAAACATGGATTGACAACCCAGAGTCCAGTGAAAGAGAAACGGGAAGACTGGCGAGAATTGAGGAAAACTTTTTTATGGAAAATTTCAAGCACATTCCAAAGAGAATAATGTCATAAACCTCCGTGTGCCCCACATGCAGCTTCAATGATGATCAGCTCACAACCAAGCTGGTTTCACCTGCACCCTCACCGGCATCCCCTCCTTCACTCACCCCCCTGCATTGTTTGGGAGCAAATCCCAGGCCCCATACCATTTCCTTCCTAATACTTGAATATGCAGGGAGAAGGCATTTAAACTAGAACGAACTCTTCACAGAGAAGGTGCATATAAAGTCCAAGAGAAAGTGAAACTTGAAAATAAACAAAAGTAAAGCCACCAAAGAAAATTCTGAAGGATCAAGTGGAGAAGGGAGAAAAGGAATTCATTCCCAGGAATTATTCTCAGATTTTGATAATGTTTTATTTTTTAAATAAGACATAAGATTCCATCACTACTCCTTTTTTTTCCTAACCAAACACTACAGCAGAAATCAGTTAACTGAGAAACAAGACTGATATTGGGGGGAATCTGTGCACCCCCATGCAGTTAAACATGAAAGAAACATATTCGAGCTGTGTTGGCCCATGGCGACAACGCTTTTTAAAATATATGGGCCGTGACCTTATTTTTAAAGTTTATATTTATTTTGCTTCGTTCCACGAGATGTAAACTGGGATATTCAGTTATAAAACAGCATTTTATTGCTTCTGGGTAATTCCCCAAGAGAGGAAAATAAAGTTTATTTCCCGCCCAAAAAGTGATAAATGTTTAATGAAACATCTAGCCCTTTCCCCTTAAAGGTTAGGCATGACTTTTTAGAATATTTTTATAAGCATCTGATTTCTTCCACCTGAATTTAGCTGATGAATCAGAACCCAGGTGTGAGTGTGGAAAAAAGGGAAGAAATACCTAAGGCTCTAAAAGCAGGATTTACTCTTCCGTGTAGGGAGTTGTATTGAAAAGTGAGAGTTCTGTCCTCAGGAAGGATCAGGAATCGTCGGGGAAAAAACACCCACTTGGAAACCATGGATAAAGGTTCAGAACATCAGCTTTTGCTCAGCTTGCTAGTTCCCTGAAAGAAAAAGTATGAATATCTTGTGTTTCACACCCAGAGACACCTTTACACGCACACACCATAAAGGGCTTTTCAGGCCTCAAGTACTTCTTTAACCCAACTAGTTCCAGGAAAATATAAAACAAACCAGAAACAAATGTATGAAATGTTTCTTAGAATAAAGATTTCCAAGCAAAAGAGGAAAAGTCTGGACAAAGCCCGTTTGGGATTTTACCAAAGGCCACATCTTTCTCAGGATTTCTAGATCGGGTGACCCTCCAGAGACAGCCCTGCAACCCCCATCGGGCGCCAGAGGCCACATCACCTACCTGCAGGGGGGCTGATAAAGACTGTGCCCCATTCAAATGCACCCTTTTCTCCCCCTCCCACCCCTTTTATTTCCTGCTATGGTGTTACTTGCTGCCTAGTTTTTACACCTCTGGTTTCCATTAAACAAAAGTCAGGAGTAGAAGACTGTAAATCTCTCACACTCAGTGCGCTGCAGGGCAGCCAGGCCCCATCCCCTACCTGAGGACCTCCTCTGAGGAAGCCCCCATCCCCATGCCACCCCGGAGACTGGGAAGGGATGGGGCCAAGCGGGAGGGGAGGGAGGGAGCCTTCCAGCCCAGGGCCGCTAACTCCAGTGCACTCCGGAGACTGGGAAGGGATGGGGCCAAGAGGGAGGGGAGGGAGGGAGCCTTCCAGCCCGGGGCCGCTAACTCCAGTGCACCCGGGAGACTGGGAAGGGATGGGGCCAAGCGGGAGGGGAGGGAGGGAGCCTTTCAGCCCAGTGCCGCTAACTCCAGTGCACCCAAGTTCTCTTTCTCAGGTTCGTTTGCTCAGCTGGTGCCACGCGCTGCTCCAGCCCCACCAGGCCTGGTGGAAAGCGGCTTCCTCCAAAGTCTAAGGGTCCATCTTAAAGAAGTGGTTTGCAGCCGAGAAGAAGGGAGCCCCGTTGAGCTCCGTGTTCTTGATACGTGGAAATAAGAGCTGTGTAAACAGCGTTTCGCACTCCACCTATAGCGAGCCCGCCAGCGCACACAAGGCAGGCTCTTTAGACCTTCCTCCACCCCGATTATTGGTCTTCCCATCGCTCTCTTTATTCCAAACACACACACAGCCCCTGCTGCCCATACCCTGGGGCAAGGTATGTAGTCTCCCCAAACACCCATCCTCCCAGCGACCGTGACTCAGGACCCACACCCTCGGCTCGCTCCCGCAGTGGTCAAAATGCTTGTCGCCATTGGCACTCGGGCGACCGACCGTTCACCCCACCTTTTTTCTCTCTGACCGAACGTCAGTGAAAGCTGGATTTGGAGAGCCTCACTGGCAGCTTCCAGCTGGGAGCAAAGAGGGCAGAGCCTTGAGGGGCAGCCAACTCCTCCCTAGGCTGCCCTACAGCCGGGCCCCATCCTCCCTCTCAGCCTGAAGGTGGTCCCCGTGCCTTGTCTCCAACGACCCCCTGCCCGTCACGCACGACACGATTAGGGGATGATGAGGGATGACACGACAGCACTTGCAAAGCCCCTCACTGCGAAGGGGACAGAGCTGGTCCGCCTGCCTCAAGGCCGTAACTTACTCCCATCAGAGGTAGGAGCTCGGTGGCCTTGAGGGGTGTCCAGTGCTGAGACCAGACCTGCCCAGTGGCCAGCAGTCCGGGCCTCAGGTGGCGCCCAGAGGACAGGCAGAGAGTGTCAGCAATGACAGGTCCCTCCCAGGCGGCCGCTCCCTGCCAGGGAGACAGAAGGGAGGGGGCAGCTTCTTTGCGCCTCGTGTTCTCAAGGGTCAAGGAAATATCACAAGGGAAGAGTGAGAAGAAGAGAGAGAGACGGGCCAGCTTCCCGGGGACGGTCCGGCTGGTCTCCTGTGAAGCCCGAACACCAGCTTCTAATTTCACATCGTCAAGATTCACCTCCCAGAAAAGTCAGAGCCGAAAAGAACGTGTAATCTTCTTGAAAGAGATCCCACAGCTTCTCCAGATGTTTTGGTTTATTCTGTGGGGAGGGGAAAAGGCCTCGCTGGAGAGAAGCAAATATGTTCATTCCCTGAAAGGAGGAAGGTCACCGAGTGGGAACAGTTTATTCGCCTTTGGAAGGATCGCATTTCAGCAGAAGCGGCCAGGAATAAGATATCATTTGTTAACTTTGCTGATCCAGTAAGTGTACGCTGGACAGCTGAGCCATTATTTGGGGCTCTCTGTTACGTGCCCTGTAACAAGGAAACAATGTCCCGCTGAGTTTAGGTGTGGTGTGTGCTAAGACCACATAAAACTTTCAGCGGCTTTGTACCAAGTTGATTTTAGGGAACGGCACACATTGAACCAGTAGAACAGAAAGAAACCACGGCCTTCCCTCCCCTCATCAGGAAATGCATTGCTAGTAAATTACTGGAGAGTTTCAATGGTATATGGTGATTTTTATCAAATCAACTCCAGAATGTAGGATTGTATTGTCGCGTGTGTGGTGGTTTTTCTCCCCAGGTGAAATACCCCAGGATCAGAGAAACTTTTTGAGTTAAAAGGACTGTTTGTGTCCCTGCTTCTCATTCTACTGATGGAAGGTCGAGAACCACGGCGGGGTCAAGCGCAGGTGTGTGCGCACGAGGTACCTCAGGGACGGAGCCAGGACTATAGGACCTGGACGATGTTCCATCAGACCAGGAGGCCACAAAGGAACACATGCAGAGGTGCCGGCCTGGCCCCCAGAGCTCCGTGCACCGTCCTGACTCATCTTGGCATCAGCTGTAGGGCGTCAGCTGTAGGGCGGCAGCTCTTTCTTTTCTCCAAACACCCCTTCCGCTCCCAGCCTGAAGGGGCGCAGGGGCGGGGCCGGAGCCTGGGCCAGGTACGGGCAGAATAAGGAGGCTGCCTGAGGTGAGCTCCGGGAGCCCCGCCCCTCGGGAGCATCATTCTTTGCGGCTGACCAATGGTTCACAGCGACCGGCCCGGGCCGGCGGCTGCATCTCCCTTCCTCGCTCCCGAGACAGGGGACAGGGCAGGGGGGGTAAGGGCAGAGGGCGAACTGAAAGTACAGGCTGACAGGGTCCCTCTCTTTGATTGCTGTGTCCCTGACAACGACCCGTCCTAGGAATTGCGTGGCTGAGGGAGAGACAGTGATGGGTGGAGTGACTCGGAGGCTGAACTGCAGCCCGGGAGGGAGGCCGGTGAGGCTCAGCTCACGGTGCTGCTGCCAATGCAGGGCGGCCGCCAGCCCCTCCCTGCAGGGGACTTGGTGGGGGGCTGTCAGCGCTCCTTCCTTCCTCTGACAGCAGCTCCGTGGCCAGCTCCCGAGGTGGGCGTGGGCACTGGTCTGGACCCTGGAGCCTCCATGCCTGTTCAGCGGTCAGCCCAGGGGAGCTCATGGGCCAAGTAAGGCCAGAGAGACTCTCTGGGAGGTGCAGTGGAGAGGCATGGAGAGAAGTACCAACCACAGTGTCACAGAGCATCAGAGCCTTCCGTGGCCCCCTATAAGTGAGGCCAGCAGGCAGGAGAGCGGGTCTGAGGGCCAGAGCACAGTGAAGGGCAGAGACCAAGTCAAAGTCCCGGGACTCAGTTACGCCAAGGTCTAATCCAGCTCTTTCAGCGCATCCTCCTTTTGCTCAAGTCAGTAACTGCGGTTCTGACACTTGACGGAAGGAACACAGGACCCAGGATATCCGCGATCAGACAGCACTGGGGGGAGGCAGGAAGGCTGTGGAGCAAGGGTAAGTCTGGTCAGAAAAAAACAGCATGGTAGGCCTAATCAGGCTCCACCAAGCATTAACCCAGGTGGGCTTCCTGGAGGCGGGTACACAGCAGCTTTGACTGAGCGTGAACCGTGTGTGCCAGGGAGATGGACGCGCAGACAGAGATCCTCTAACCGAGCCTGGTAGAAAAGGCAGGGCTGCACCCAGAGGCCATTTCCTGGATGAGGGAAAACAGAAGGAGGGGGCGACTGGGAGGAGAGGCAGAGGAAGAGCGCAGTTTGGGGATGTTACATGTGAGCTTCTGCAGGACACCCAGTGGGGGGTGTCCAGCTGGCATATCCGTACACAGCTCTGAAGGTGGGGATGAAAATGTGGGCTGGAGACACCAAATTAGGGGTCAGCGACACAGGGGGAGGGCAGCCAAAACCATGGGCCTGGATGGACGAGGTTGCCCGGAGACCAGGGTGAGAGAGAGAGCCACGGACAGACCCTTCACGGCGACAAGACCTGGGGAAGGAGCTGGAAAGGAAAAGAACCAGAACGGCGAGAGGGAGAAGGGGATCCGTGGGGAGTGTTGCCACGAGGCTACGTGAGCAAGAGAGTGTTCCTGACAATGAATGCAGCTGGCAAAGCCAAATGCCACAGAGAGGTCGAAAAGTAGACGGGAAATATTCTCTGGATCCGGCGATCTGGAGAGCAGTGTCAGGGTGATGGTGATGCCTCCTGTGCCCTTTTGCTGCTCCTCCTACAAACCTCTAGGGCAGCTCTCGGCACAAGGCAGGGAATGATTCCCTTCCACATTCTTCTCTCTTACTAGACTATTAGCTCCTTGAGGTCAGGGACTCTGTATTGTCCATCTTTTGCTTTTAAGCTATTTAATTGCGGTATAATTTCCATGTAGAAAATGCACCCATCTTACCGTATGGCTCAGCCTGTGTTTACACGTGCACCCACTGTATAACCCCAGCAGATCGAGATGGACACATTTCTAGGACCAGAGACGCCCACCCCTGCCCTTCCCAGCCAACACCCCAGAGGTCAGCACTCTTCTGCCCTCTGTCACCATAGATGGGTTATGCCTGTTCTGAACTTAGTATAAGTGGAGCCGTAGAGCATGTGCTCTTGGGAGATGCCCACTTTCGCTTCAACACGGGTCCCCAGGTGGCGCCATGAAGCTGGGACCAGCCCCACCGCGTTGCTGTAGGTTAAACGGCTACACCACACTCTTCTGTCACCAGATGTTTGACATCTGGAACCCAGGTGGTGGCTTGAAGAGAAATGCTGCCATGGACATTCTTGCACACATGATGGACATAGTACTCATTTTGGAGGTGTATGCCCAGGAGTGGAAGTCTGGTTATGTCCTTGGATCTTTTTTTTTTTTTTTTTTAGTGGTACGCGGGCCTCTCACTGTTGCGGCCTCTCCCGTTGCAGAGCACAGGCTCCGGATGCACAGGCTCAGCGGCCATGGCTCATGGGCCCAGCCGCTCCGCGGCATGTGGGATCCTCCCGGACCGGGGCACGAACCCGTGTCCCCTGCATCGGCAGGCAGACTCTCAACCACTGCGCCACCAGGGAAGCCCTGTCCTTGGATCTTTTATTCTCAGCACTTTGTCCTATATCAGGCCAACAGGATACATACCTAATAAGTACAAATTGCCCTTGAAACCTTAAACAACTTTTCAACAAATCTCTTGTAAACAGTTAAATTTAATGCTATTTACTAGGGTCTTCATGGTATCATCAACAAATTTTTAAAATCCATTTCCAAGTAAGTGTATCGAAATCTAAAGAACAGGCCAAAACCTCAATTAGCAGAGGACATAAGCCCCTCTGTAAAGAACTCATATACAAGCTCAAATTGTTCTTAAACAACTATGCAATTTCAGTAAATAAGGTAAACAGCCTTTGAAATGAATGAGCCAGAATCTGGAGAACTGGTTGCAAGGAGGCTCCAGAAGAGGACCTGCAGGCTCGCCAAGGGCAGGGATGAGACACACGTTCTGGAAGCAGGTCTGGGTCAGGGCAGCCATCTTTGCACAAGAAACACATCTGGGCAAGAACCGGGCTTCAGCGGGAGCCTCGACAAACGCCCCGGGAATAACACGATGCGAAGGAACCTCACCAATCAACGTACCAAATGTGTGCTTTTCTTTTGAATACCGGCTTCGGTTTTCACCGGTTAGAAGTTCAGTGCTAGGCGAAAGCCAAGGAGGCGTGAGAAAGGGGCTTTCCTGGTGGGAGCTGGACCTGCCTGCCACCTCCTTCTCATCCTAGCTCCCCTGATGGGCAGAACCTGACCACAAGTTTGGCCTGAGTTGGCATGAAAAGAAGTGAAGTCTTGCCTCAAAGAAAAGATAAAAGGAGCAGCCAGATGTGTGATTTCAGATCTGGGTCCAGGCCTTGGTCTGCATTCCATCTCACTCCACCCCCACCCGGCCCCCACCCAACCCACCGCCCTGAGGCGCAGCCCAAGTCCAAAGAAGAAGTCAAAGAATTTTTTGGTGTTTTTCTAGGTCTCCTCCCATCCCCTTGGAAATCCTTCTGGGGGCGGGGGGCAGGGAATAGTCCCTTGCCTATCCAGCATAAACTATCAATACAAAATGGTTAGATAAATAATTTAGGCAGAGGGTGACGGTGAGGGTGAACTCCAGGCCACTAATCCTCGAGGCTGGCAGACACTGATAAGAAACACAGGACAAGCTGAAAAAGGAATGAACACAAAGAGAGGGACGGCCTTTTCCGGCGGGTCAACCCCGGACAGAACAAATGAATGCGTCTCCTCTGACGGCTATAGCTCTCCCACCTCGATGTCGGGTCAGACACAAGGCCGCGTTCATTTGCTCTGTGGTCTCATACATTAATGACACAGGAGTATCTGAGCAGAAAACAGCCTGAAAAAACACAATGTTATGGGAAACAGTGACCTTGTCCTCACCTGGGGCCCAGAGGTCTGCTCGCCCGCATAGGGGACGCAAGCTTCCTGTGATGCCCACCCGATGGTTCAGAAGTTCCCTCGAGTGTCTCACGAAACACAGGGCCGCTGTGGTCACAACTCCAGGACACCACTTACAATGGGTGTCCTTGGGGGACAAAATGGGAATGAACGTGTTGAACATTGGTCACATGTCCTGAAATACCCAGAACACTTGAATTTTAAACTGGACACCTCATTGCCTTGGCAAGTTTCTCGAAATGTCAGGGTCACAGGTCCTATGTTTTGGAGGATAAACACACACACACATACACACTCACAAGATGTGAGCACAGCAGGTGGAGGGGAAGGTGGCTGCAAAAGTGTGAGAAGCGGCCCCGTGAAGCGTCACCGCTCACCCATCGCTGTTGCCTGTCCTCCCCGTCCTTGCTCTCTGTACACAGGGGTTCTAACAGGCACAACACTCTGGCTTAGTTCTTGACTCGCAAGTCTTAGAAAACGTGGTGGCTCCAAATAAACTAGAAGTCCCCCCGCCAAAGGCGGGCACACAGCGGGGCACAAAGCAGACGATCAACAAGTAATTTTTTATTTGACTTGACTGTGCTCCCCCTTCCTTTTATTATCCTCAGTTGCATATGCTGAAGGTCTCCTTCCTACAGAATTAATCTATTCTTAAGGAAAATACAGTTTCTAACAGCATTAAAAACTTCTATCTCCCACCATCTTCTCTTTCTCTCTCAGCCCCTCTAGTGGGCAGCTGCAATCATGCTTCCCTCTCCAGGTGCGTCCAGTCGTGCACCCGGCCTCTCAGGTGAGGCCCTCCCTTTAAACCTGTTCAGCCTAAACTCAGCAATGAGTCACTTATCTGCACATATATCCGCACATATATCCTCAACTCCTTTGTTTCTTTCTGGTGCGGTCATGCTTCCTTAACAAAAACACAGTCTCACTCTCAAGGAACTTAATTCTACTGCACTCACCTCATACTCTTCCCGTACCATCCACCCACCATGATCCTTGGTATTTACCCAAAGAAGCTGAAAACTTATGTCCACACAAAAACTTGCACACGGAAGTTTATAGCAGCTTTACTCATAATTGCAAAAATTTGCCAAAAATCAAGATGCCCTTCAGCAGGTGACTGCATAAATAAACTGTGGTTCATCCGGACAATGGAATATTATTCAGCAGTGAAAAGTAGTGAGCTATCAAGCCACGAAAAGACATTGAAAAACCCCAAATGCGTATTACTGAGTGAAAGTAGCCAATCTGAAAAGGCTATGTACCGTATTTTCCAGCTCTGTGACATTCTGGAAAAGGCAGAACTATGGAGACTGTTTCAGAAAAGACGTCTTCCCTCCTTTTTTAAGGTAATTCCCTTCGTGGCCCTTACCCTTCTCCTCAGGAATGTCCCACTGTTGTACCTTCGATCTCTTTCTCTCCACTCTTCCTACCCTTCGGCCTGAAAGAAAAACACACAAAAAGAAAATACATACACAAAACACCCTCTTGACTCTGGGCTCCCTCAAGCCCCTTCCCGTCTCCTCTGCCCTGCGGGCTCTCCGAGCTCTATGCAGACACCCCAAGTGGCTGTCACTACATCCTCACCTCCCACGTACTCCTCAACCAGCGTCAACTAACACTTGCCCTTTGCCCTCTCAAGTCAATGTTTTCTCAAAAATGAGAAATCTGACTTCCTCACTTAATCCCCAAGCCAGTCCAATGCCCCTCACATAGTGGGTTCAATAAATATTTGTTGAAAAAACATCCCGAATGATTTCCTAATTTCCAGCGAAGACCGCCTTTTGTCACTAGGCCTTGCGGACTACTGAAGCCCCGCCACCCCTGCCCTGTAGATAGATGGAGTCTCCTCTCCATCCTCAGCCTGAGACGGTCTTTCAGAGCACATGTCAGGTGCGGTAGATGGACTTCGCTCTGGCTTCCTGGACCGCCACCTCCTGACATCCACGTTCACGTTCACCCTGTCCAAGTGTGGGCGGGGCCGTGTAGTGACTCCGCCACAGTGTGTAACCTCCGCCCGTCTGCGCTGCAGCCCTGCACCCGTGCTGACTCAGAAGGCGCGAGGGGCCTTGAATCCCACAGGCCCAGGAGGTGATCCCGCCAGCAGCCTGAGGCGTCCGAAGCCTCCAGGTGAGAGCCCAGCCCAGCGGTACCCTGACTGCGTCCTGGGAGACCCCGGCACAGGACCCAGCTGAGCCGTGCCCAGACCCCTCCCCACGGAAACCGTGACGTGATGAATGTGCGTTGTCTCCCGCTGCTGACTCTGTGGTCATTCGATACGCAGCGCAGACCACTTAAGAGGCCGGTCACAGCACTCCCTGCTCACACCCTCAGGGGCCTCCGTCTCATTCAGAATAAACCCCAAAGTCCTGTCTGTGGCCAGGAGCTCTTGTAGCCTGGCTCCTACACCTGTAAGATCCGCCTCCGCCCCCTTCCCCTTGCTCATCCCATAGCCATACGGGTCTTCCTGCTGTTCCATTCCTGCCTTTACCCTCTGTTTCCCCTGCCTGGAACATTCCACCTCCAGATCTTCCTGTGATTCGCTCCTTCACTTCATTCAGAACTGCACTCAAACACAGCTCCTCAAGGGAGCCTCCCCAGGCCCCAGTCCCAACTCCAGCCCTTATCAGTACCTGAAATTATATACCATACGTAGATTCAGATATGGGTAGCTGGCAGAAATTACCTTGAAACAAAAACAGTGACCCTGTCACTACAAGGCAAACAGCTGTCAGTCTTATTGGCAATGATACAAATTTGAGCTACCTAGTAAAAATCAGACTTTAGGAAATCTTATATCTACCCCCATGAGCAGCTTACCAATGCCTTAAGACTTTTTGATGAGTTTGGTGGTGATACTGATACTTTGATATTGTAAGTGAAACATGTCAACATTTGGAAAATGTAAAAAACTCCATGAACCATAATTTTCAAAGTGATCAATAATGATATTACAAAATCATGAATGGGTAACATAAAGACAGGCATATAGACCAATGAAACAGAATAGAGAGCCCAGAAATAAACCCTCACATACATGGTCAACTGACCTTCCACAAGGGTACCAAGACCATTCAACTGGGGAAAGGAGTCTTTTCAACAAACAGTGCTGGGAAAACTGGACATCCACGTGCAAAACCTGGACCCTTACCTTATACATATACAAAAATTAACTCAAAATCCATAAAAAACCTAAATGTATGGGACTTCCCTGGTGGCGCAGTGGTTAAGAGTCCGCCTGCCGATGCAGGGGACACGGGTTCGTGACCCGGTCTGGGAAGATCCCACATGCCGTGGAGCGACTGGGCCTGTGAGCCATGGTCGCTGAGCCTGCGTGTCCGGAGCCTGTGCTCTGCAACAGGAGAGGCCACAACAGTGAGAGGCCCGTGTATAGCCAAGAAAAAAAAAAAAACCTAAATGTAGGATCTAAAGCTATAAAACTCTTAGAAGAAACCATAGGGGAAGAGTTTCATGACATTGGTTTGGCAAGGACTTCCTGAACACGATACCAAAACCACAGGCCACAAAAGTAAAAACAGACAAATTGGACTATATAAAAAATAAAAACTTCTGTGCATCAAAAGACACCATCAACCGAGCGAAAAGGAAACCTATGAGAGAAAATATTTACAAATCATATAAATGAGAAGGGGTTAATATGAAGATAAAAACTCCTGCAACTCAACAACAAAAAACCAAATAACTTGATTAAAAAATGAGCAAAGAAGAAGATATAGAAACAGCCAAAAAGTACATGATAAGATGTTCAACATTACTAATCATTAGAGCAATGAAAATCAAAACCACAATGAGATATTACTTCACACCTGTTAAGATGGTTACTATTAAAAAAAAAAAAAAAAGGAAAAGAAGCATTGGCAAGGATGTAGAGAAACTGGAACCCCCGTGCTCTGTTGGTGGTGGGGTTGTAAAATGGTGCAGCCCCTGTGAAAAACAGTAAGGCATTACATTAGATGAAAAATAGAATTAACCTATGATCCAGTAATTCCACTTCTGGGTATCCATCCAAAAGAATTGAGAGCAGGGTCTCCAACAGATATGTGCACACCCATGTGCATTGCAACACTATTCTCAACTGTCAGGAGGCAGAAGCAACCAAAGTGTCCACTGATGGATAATAGATAAACAAAATGTGGTCTATACATACAATGGAATATTGTTCAGCCTTAAAAAGTCAGGAAACTATGACACCTGCTACAACATGGAGGAACCTTGAGGACATGATGCTCAGTGAAATAAGCCAGTCACAAAAGGACAAACACTGCATGATTCCACCCATACGAGCCATCAAATTCAGAGGCAGACGGTAGAATGGTGGCTGCCATGGGTTATGGGAGGAGCAAATGGGAAACTGGTTTTTAATGGGTACAGAGTTTCAGTTCTGCAAGGTGAAAAGTTCAGGAAACTGGTTGCACAACAATGTGATTATACTTAATGTTACTGAACTGTATGTACACTTAAAAATGGTTAAGATGGTAAATTTCATGTTATACTTTTTTATCACAGAAAAAAATTTTTAGTTAAAAATTTCTGTGCGTCAGAGGACACAAGCAACGGAGTGAAAAGGCAGCCCACAGAATGGGAGAGAATATTTGTGAAGCATCTATCTGATAAGAGGTTAACATCCAGAGTATACAAAGACTCCTACAGCTCAACAACAAAAAGCAAATGACCCGATTTTAAAATGAGGAAAGGATTCGAATAGACATTTCCTAAGAAGATAAACAAAAGGCCAATAAGCACACGAAAAGATGGTCCACTAGTCGTTAGGGAAACGCACGTCTACACCGCAGTGAGCGATCACCTCACACTCACTAGAATGGCTACTGAGATGACAATTTTATGTGTCAGCTAGAATGGTCCAGGGGCGCCCAGACATTTGGTCAAACATGATTCTGGGTGTGTCTGTGAGGGTGTTTCTGGTGAGATTAACATTTGAATAGAAGGTTGAGTCAAAAGGATTGTCCTCCCTAAAGTGAGTGGAACTCACCCGGTTGACAGCCCAAACAGACCCGACGGCCTTGAGCTGAGACAGAATATCTCCCTAACTTCTGACTCAGACTTTAACATCAGCTCTTCCTGGGTCTGGATCCTGCTGGCCTTAGGACTGGGGTAAAGCCATCACTTCTCCTGGAGTTCAGTCCTGCTGACTGAAGACCTGGGGATTTAGCAAACTGCGAGATCATGTGAGCAAATTCCTTACAATAAATAAAAATAAGTATGTATAAATTCAAACATAAACATAAATAAATATTTGTGTTTGTATGGACACACACACACACACACACACACACATCCTATTGGTTTTCTTTTCTGGAGAATGGAGAGCCCTGACTAATACGGTTATCAAAAACAAAAGCTAACAAGCGTTGGTGAGGATGTAGAGAAATTGGAACCCTTGTACACGCTTGGTAAGAATGTAAGATGGTACAGCTGCTATGGAAAACAGTTCCTCAAAAAATTAAAAATAGAATTACCATACAATCCATCAATTCCACTTTTGATAATATGACCAAAAGAATTGAAAGCAGAGTCTCAAAAGGTATTTGTCCCCTCATGTTCACAGCAGTATTCATAATAACAAAAAGGGGCAAGCAATCCAGGCATTCACTGGCAGATTATTAAATAGATAAGCAAGATGTGGTCCATCCATACAACGGAATATTATTCAGCCTTAAAAAGGACGGTAATGCTAGTATCTGTACAACATGGATGGACCTTGAGGACATGATGCTCAGTGAAATGAGCCACAGAAGGACAAATACTGGATGATTCACTTACATAAGGTACCTAAAGTAATCAAATGTTTAGAAATAGAAAGTACAATGGTGGTTGTCCTGGGATGGGGGGCAGGGGAACGGGAAATTATTGTTTAATGGGGGCAGAGTTTCAGGTTTGCAAGATGAAAAGAACCCTGGAGATGGATGGTGTGGTGATTACACAACAAAGCGAATGTACTTAAAACTACTGAACTGTACATTTAAAAATGGTTAAGATGGTAAATTTTATGTTATGTATATTTTACCACAATTTAAAATAAACAAATAAATAAAAGTCTTTCATGGGTGGAAAAGACCCATTCAAAGTACCAAATATACCAATGGATTTTACAGTAGCATGGTTCCAAAAGTTCACTGATATCTTTTCAGATTCTACATTACAACTAACTTTTAAAAATTATCATTTAATTTTTATGAAGACTCAAAGAAGAATAGTTACAATTATCCAAAAGTCTGTGAAAATATTCCTCCTTTTGAAACTGCATGTGAGCCCAGATTCTCTCCATACATTTCAATCAAAACACCATATTGCAACAGACTGAATTCAAGGCAAGTAAGAGAATCCAATAGTCTTCTAGCTACCAAGCCAGAAAGGAAGGAGTTTTCCAAAAATGTAAAAACAATGCCACTCTACTAATTGTTTTGTTTTGGAAAATATAGCCATTTTCACAAAATTATGGTTTTTATGTCAACATGTAACAGGTTTACCATTTTTATTTTTATATGAATTAATAAGTATTTTCAATTTGCTCAGTTTTAATTTCTAATATGGTACATATATGTAGATAAACTATACATAATGATAAGCTCTTTAGGGTCTTCAATAACTTTTAAGAGTGAAAACGAGTACTAGGTCAAAATGTGTGAAAGTACTGGTTCAGACTAATGCAATACAGAGGATAAGACACTAAATCCTCCTTTTCTCCCTCCTCTGCCCTTGAATGATTACAGCTCTACTTAATAGAACTGAGGTAATCACCCTCCGGGGGCCGGAAGTCCGAACCTGGTATCATTGGGTTGGAATCAAAATGTCATCAGGGCTGTACTCCACCCTCCCCCCACCCCAGGCTTTAGGGGAGAGTCTGTTTCTTGCCTCTCGAAGCCTCTGGGGGCTGCCAGCCTCCCCTCGCTGTGGCCACGTCACTCCAGGCTCACCCCCACCTTCACAGGGTCCCCGCTTCTGTCGGTTTGGGAACTCCCATGCCTCTCAGTTATAAGGACCCACGATTAGATCGAACACCACCTGTTGTACTTTATAGGTCAAGCAATCCCATCATAATTATATTCATTTAATCTTCTATGAATTCCAAACAGTGTCAATAAAAATTAATTAGTTCACAGTGTACTTCTGGTTGTTTTTCTAGGCCTTTCTTAATCCACAATAAAGGGATACTAACAAGGGGACAGGTTCTGGCGCCCAAGGACCTGGGTGTGAGTCTCAGCTCCGTCATTTCTCGGCTGCGCCATCAGGAAAGCTAGTCCTTCCTTTGTGCTTCAGCTTCCTCATCTGTAAAACGGGATGATGACAACACTGCCCACCACTGAGGACTGCTGCCAAGGCTGGAAGAGTCAGTCCTTGTAAAGTCCTAGCCCAGTGCCCAGAGGATAGTAAGCATCTCCAAATGCTAGTTGTTGTTGTTATTATTATCTGAATAAGGTTTATAGGAAGAGGTTGGGTATGGCTTAGAAATCAGCTCATGGGAACTGGGATGATGGATGCTGAAGAAGCATCTGTCCAACAAGTCACAGGACCCCGGCCCCTGGGGACCCCTCCAAGCATCACTTTGCATTTCTGCACTAGAAACCATATCTACTTCTCAGAGGTTTCCCTGGCCCTGCAGCCGTGCCCCACACCTCCCAAGGGCACCCGCACATCACTGGGGGCAGCTCTCGACAGTGTCCCAAAGCCGGGGAGGCCGTGAGGGCTCTTCTTCAGCTTCAGGCATAGCCTGTTTCTGAAAATGGATACTATATATTTACAGAGGAGAAATGACAGCATGTTTTCTGTCAATAGCTACATCACTTTTATTCCACTTCTTGTTTCCCCCATTTGGAGTATTTATGAAGTTTTCCATTTGATCCTTTTTTGGGGACAGACAGCTTGTTTGGAAAAAATGGACAGACAACTAAGTAAAATGGATCCCGGGGCTCCAACCCTACAAAGAACATCCTCGGGGGGGGGGCCCACCTGCCCAAGGGTGGAAGGAGGCCCCCCCAGTTAGGACTCGGGGAGCCAGACTCAGGGGCACGAGGATGGGACCTGGGGACCCCGTGGAGCAGATGACCAGCCTACTGCCTCTGCTCCCAGCTGGAACGTGTTTCAGTCGTGACGAGTGTGAAGCGCAAAGGCAGTTGGCCAGAAAACAAGATGGAAAACGGGGTTAGCACAGGCCGTGCGGACCGGCCCCGCTGTGCCTCTCCCGCAGCAATGTGGAAACGGGAGGCTCTTCAGAGCTGTCTCCAGGTCATCTTTAGAGAAGCAGTGAGCAGAAACCGAGCCCCGAGTGTGAGTGGTGAAGGACAGGCCGGGAGCGGACGCCTGGGACGAGGGGAGACCTGCGGCCACCGGGCGGCGACCCCGAGGGCGCTGGTCTGAGGCTCTGCGAGCTGCCGTCCTCTCAGGGCACAGCGACTTTCTGAGCGGAGAACAAATGATTCCTGCTTTTCCCAGGACGATTTTTCAAGCTGGCTTCCTCGCTGGTTTGGAGACCCAACCTGCCCATTTATAACAAGCTAACTTCAGGGCAGAGTGAAAGGCACCGGCCTTGGTGCCCAGCTCCAAACTAGAGCTGCCGCCCCAGGGTCATGGCAAGTGCCCTCCTCAGAGCCCCTTCTGGCTGAAGGCAGCCCTGCACCTCAGCTCCTCAAAGGAAGGTGCCCATTTTGCCCAAGTGCCCGTGTGTCACATCACAGATACTCGTCAGGGACACGGCGCGCTCCTTTCTTTGTTGCTTACTTTTAATCTGTCTGATCTTTAAGGAGAAAACTACCTCTAGACTTGGCTCCCGACCCTGCTACCGCAGAAGGCAGTGGGGGGAGCTCGTGGCCACAAATCCGCCTCCTAAAAAACACCTCCTCGTCTGGCAGCCAGAGAGGCGACCTTTCCAGACAGCTGGGCCAAGGGGGTGAGTCCTTGTTAAGGCCGGGCTCACGTGGGGCTAGAATCAGAACCGGAGGGACAGGGGAGCATCTGCCCTGACCAGCTCCCCACAACGACCAGGGAATGTCCCCAGAATCGCCATCAGGATGGAGGGCTGGCCAGGATGGCAAACAGGTGCTTCGCCCGTGCTCAGGCGATCTACCAGAAAGCACATTCAGAGCACACAAGTGCTCTTCTTTGTGGGATTCTATTCAAAATCAAATGAGTATTAAAAGTCACAGCAAAGTATTTAGCTCTATTTAGTAACTGGACTATCTATCATGGTAAAGGAAAGGGAATTGGGGGCTAACATACTTCTAAGCATTTCATTCAAGGGAGAAAGATTAGGGAAAACACGTAATGTATCTTAGGAACGGGAACGTCCTGTTACTGTTAGAACCTGCTGGGACCTCATTAGAGCCTATGAAAACATCATGTGTAAGTACTGAAAGGCAATAAATCTTCAACAGCCCGAAGAGAAGGTGGGTAAAGCGGGAAGGGAAGAAAAAGAGGGAGAAAGAGGGAAATGGGCGAATTACCAGCCCTCTGGTGGTTTTTCCCATCAAACCTCAAGCCAGCTTGGGCCACCAACTGGCTTCCCAGAAGGATTGCGTGAATTCAGCTTCCTGATACAGGTTGATACAGTAGGAGACTGTATTAAATACTCTAAAATAATTATCAACAGTTAATAAAATCAGTTTAGGACAGATTTTTTTTTCCTTTTCGGTTTTCATACTGTAACCTCTCTGCAGTCTTGGTTCTTCCTTGGACATGGAAATTCCTTCTCATAAACTTCATCCTGGTACTGAATGTTGAGCCAATTCTGAAGAGCTGATCAGAAATTAAGCAGTAAAAGTTAAAGTTGCTCACTTTGGACTAACTAAACATTGTCCCTGGAGCCACTGTTATTGGCACACAGCCAAGGAGCATCTTCCAGGCCAAATGCCTTTACAAGATTACAGAGACTGTGCAGTTCATCTATTCTCTTGTGGAATTGAAAAATGCTCACAGATAAATTAAGTAATAGTGCTCTTTTTGAAAAAAAAAGAATTGCAGCTTCAGCAGTGAGCTATGTGAAAAACAGACAGGGAGAACCTGCGGACTAATCACATCAACAAAAATTTATCAATTGAGAAAGGAATCTCTTGATAAATACAGAGCGTAGGATACTCTATATCCAATAAATAATACCCTTTTCTCTATAAAAGAGATTAGTTGTCTCTTCAACTGGCCAATCTGTTTTATGATAAAAATTCAATATCTGAGCAGCCTTTATATATGGAGAGGAAAAGAAGCTCACCGTCATTTGTACTTTGTTCTCCACTGACTCTTTTTTAAACACTTAACACTTCTCTAAATATTTTACACCCTCGTCATATACCTAACTGTTAAATAAAAAGCTAAATTATTAAATTTCTATTAAATATAAAGTTATGAAGTTAACAAATTTGACTCAACATTTAAACAAATGATCGGTAACAAAAATTAATCAGACTCGTCCGAAGATTTAATAGGTATAAGTCTTTCTGATGCTCTAAGCACGTCAAGGGGACACCATATTACAATGAATATAAAACAGATCAGTGCACTTACACCCAAGCTAGTTTACTAAAGGTTTAACTCTATGGATTTAAATTTGCTTTTCTATTTTTATTCTTACTTGTATTCTAATTTCTTTCTGGAGTACAATTTTCACTCATCTTAAAAAAAAAAAGCTAGGGTCACCTTCTCAGACTAGCCGTGATTGCAGATGTGAGTTTTGAGAACAAAGACAAGATTTAGGCAGCTTCCAAGGAAATTGCAGCAAAGTCACTTACCCAGGTCCCTTGCTATAGCCGTGCTTGGTCCATTACTTCAGAAATTCTCCTGATCATTGGTTTTGGAAATTTTGGTGTGTTTTCATTTTTATGACCTTCATATTTTATCATCAATATCAAAATGGTGCTTATCCGGTATGTCTTGTCTGTATTGTATCTGGTACAAGTTCAGTTTTTTGGCTCTTGTTCTAAGTAAGATTCGGTCTTACTTAGATCTAAAGCCTTTGGTTGATCTGGGTCCCTGAAACGTTGTAACACTTCTTTCTCATCAACCATTAAAATCCATAATATTGACATGGAGACACCAGCAGAAACCCCTTAGCCATTCTTCATCTTCCTTTGTGTACAGGAGGCTGGGAAGGCACAGTTCTGATGGCATTTTCCTCACCTTTAGGGTCCAAGATCCCCTCACCTCCTCTGTCTGCCTTCATGTGTAGACGATTAAATATGCACAACATGGCAAAGAGTGAGCAGAATGTGCCTCAAAGAAATCGAGGAGCCCAAAACAGTGGCTTCCTTTGGACAGAGTTCGCTTTAAGCTTGACTTTGAGTTTACTGCTTAACGCTGAGCACTACCTGCTGACTACTGAGAAGCTTTGTGACCACCTGTCTCATCATATCAGCGTGGCAGTTCTCTAAGAGTGGTCCCTGGGAGGTTGGGAGAAATTCAAATTCTCCGGCTCTGTCCCAGACCAACTGAACAAGAAACTCTGAGAGCACGGCCCCATATCTGTGTTCTCACAAGTCCGCTTGCGTCCTGGGTGATCAATGCCCACGCACGTTTGATGACTACTGTAGCGTCACCAGCGAGTGCTTTACTCAGTCTTCCATTTCCTTGCACCTGCTATAGTGAGATGTGCCCCGAATGTTAAGACTGCTAACTTGTGAGGATGGAATCAGCAGGAATGATCGCTTCCTGGAACAGTTTTGTCCTGCTCGGAAATAACCAACTCTGAGAAGTGTTCCGTAGATGTAGTAAGATGAAGACAGAGACACGCTCAATCAGGTCAGAGGGCTGGGAGGCAGCTGAGAAAACAACCATCAAAACTTAAATCAAGGAGAGGGAGTCTTAAAACGGGGAGATTGTGTAGAGATAGGGAAAGCGGGATGAGAAACAAGAGAACATACTGGTCTCTGCCCATCCCCCAGATCCCGACACAGAGCTCCTAAATCCCTTGGCACTTCCTGGGTGGCAGGAGCATCACTTGTTCTAAGGAGGCCAATCCTGGTGGCTCCCGGATGGCTGCAGGGGGGGGCTGCTCTCCAGAAAGGCCCAACCATGATGAGATGCTTGAACTTTCAGTCCCATCCCCCAGGCTCCAGGGAGGGGAGGGGCTGGAGACGGATGGATCATATCCTACGTCTACTTAAACATAACTCCAGACATTTGTGTCCATCAGTGTGGAGGACCAGAAGCCCTAAATGACTCAGCCCCCTTTCAAAAAAAGAAAAATAAAGGAAGTCTGGATAAATATGAACCAAAAGAAAGTAACAATTTTATGAATCAGCATTTGGCAATAAAGTGAGAAGTCTGTCTCACTTTGACGCCCGGAACCATGAGTTTCCAGTTTCAAAGTGAAACACTGGAAAGGAAGCAAGACCCAAACCAGCCTTCACCCTGAGTCTATGCACTGAACTCTGTGACCTTCCATTTCCACTGGAGAGCTCCATGGTGGCAGGAAAAACAGGAAGTGAAGGCTTCAGCCCACCCAAGGCAGGAAAACACTACATACAGGTGGGGTCCAGAATGTCCACAGCCTCAGAATCCGGGTCAGTGGGAACAGGCCCAGTTCGGAGACGGGGAGTGAGGAGCGAGCCTGTCTGGGGAACCCATGACCGCATTCCCGCTGACAGGGGCTTGCAGACGACACACACTACGTCTGTGGTTTGGAAAAACACAGACAATTTAACTCACACTCATCCCAAGTCGGTCATACTCCCAGGCAACCGACAGCAGAAATCTCTTATATCCTCAAAAGAGGCCCAATCTCAATCCCTCTCACAGAATTCCAACAGATAGTTTCAGGAGCATAAACAGGAAGAAAACAGGGTGCCATGAGTAAGCAGCAGCAGAACACGCAAACCCACATCCACACACACTCACACACGCGGCTACGCACATGCGCACACACACACACGCACTCACACTCACACTCACACACCCGCACACACTGTGGATTGGGTTTTTCTGAAAGCAGCCGCCAGGCCAGAACTTGGAATACAGATGTTTTTAGGATCAGTAACTGTGAAGGGGATGGAAAAAAAGCATGATTGAGCAGAAGGAAAGTTGAACTCAGTGTAGCTCCGACACAACCCTGTCAACCCAGCAGAAAGCACCAGTGAGAATACTGTCCATCAGAGTCATCCTGCACCAGGCTTGACACCCTCACGCAGCTTCCAGATCCAGGCTGCTGTGGGCAGGGCATGGCACAGGCGAGGCAGCACTTTGCAGATGGAGGCTGCCTGCTGATCTCGTGCCTCCACACAGCTGGGCATCAACTCTTCCCTTGAAGAAGAATATGGTGGCATATCTCTGTGTCGTAGAGATAGATAGGTAGGTAGATAGATAGATAATAGGTGGATAGATAGATAGATAGGTACAGAGACATATACCCACCCAGAATAGCCCAGGTAAAGATTTTAAACATACAAATTATCAAAAAATAAAAAATAAGTATTTTAATCTTTTAATAACTTTTTTAATCTTTTAGAGCTTTTAAAATGACCAAGCATGTTTATAAACAGAATCAAATTTAAAGTAGAACTTTTAGAAATGAAAATTGTAATAATAATTAAGTTTCAAAAGTCATTAGACAAGTTAAACAGCAGATTAAGCACAACCAAACAAAAAACTATGAAACCAGAAGGTAGATATGAAGAAAGTATTCAAAATGCAACCCAGAGACACAAAGAGATGTAAGAGAGAATGAAAAGTTGTAATTTATGTTTAATTAGAGTTTAGTAGGAGATAAGGGATATAAATGGGGAAGAAGCAATATTCAAAAGAGACCTAAACATTTATCCAAGGAAGACATACAGATGGCCAAGAGGCACATGAAAAGATGCTCAACATCACTAATTATTAGAGAAATGCAAATCAAAACTACAATGAGGTATCACCTCACACCAGTCAGAATGGCCATCATCAAAAAAATCTACAAACGATAAATGCTGGAGAGGGTGTGGACAAAAGGGAACCCTCTTGCACTGCTGGTGGGAATGTAAACTGATACAGCCACTATGGAGAACAGTATGGAGGTTCCTTAAAAAACTAAAAATAGAACTACCATACGACCCAGCAATCCCACTACTGGGCATAGACCCTGAGAAAACCATAATTCAAAAGGACACATGTACCCCAATGGTCATTGCAGCACTATTTACAACAGCCAGGACATGGAAACAACCTAAGTGTCCAACACCAGATGAATGGATAAAGAAGATGTGGTACATATACACAATGGGATATTACTCGGCCATAAAAAAGGAACGAAATAGTGCCATTTGCAGAGACGTGGATGGACCTAGAGACTGTCATACAGAGTGAAGACAGAAAGAGAAAAACAAATATCGTATATTAACGCATATATGTGGAATCTAGAAAAATAGTACAGATGAACATATTTCCAGGGCAGGAATAGAGACGCAGACATAGAGAACAAATGTGTGGACACGGGGTGGGAAGGGGAGGGTGGGATGAATTGGGAGATTAGGTTTGACATAAATACATTACCATGTATAAAATAGATAGCTAGTGGGAACCTGCTATACAGCACAGGGAGCTCAGCTTGGTGCTCTGTGACGACCTAGATGGGTGGGCTAGGGAGGGTGAGAGGGAGGTCCAAGAGCGAGGGGTTATATGTATTCATACAGCTGATTCACTTCGCTGTACAGCAGAAACTAATGCAACATTGTAAAGCAATTATAGTCCAATTAAAAAAAAAAAGAGAGAGAATGAATGAGAAATTTCCAGACTTGCTGAAAGACTCAAACCCTCAGATTAAGGAAGCCCAGTCAATTCCCTGCAGGATAAATAAGGAAATCCCAAAGTAGATACATCATAACAAAACTGAAGAACATCAAAAACAAAGATTTTAAATACGAGTCAGAAACCTTCAAAAGGAAGGAATTATATTGAAGGCTGACTTCTTACCAGCAATGATGAAAGCCACAAAAGAGTGGACTTTTTTTTTTCAATATACTGAAAGGAAATTATGATCCTCCTGAAATTCTATACCTAGTCAAATTAATTTTCCAAGAATGAAGAGAAAATAATTTACCGTTAGAAGAACAAAACCTGACAGAGTTCAGCTCAACAGGCCCTTACAAGCAGAAATTCTAAAGAATACAAAAAGTACTAGAAATTAAAAGAAAAAACACTTGATAACCTTAAATTTTGAAATTTATTTTTGTTAAAAGACATCTTTAAAAGAGAAAACAAGGCAAATAATGGAAGAAGATACTAGCAATACATGTAACTCACAAACTTTGGTATCCATCATATGTAAAGTGTTCCTACTAATAATTAATAAGAATAAGACAGCCCAATAGAAAAATGGGCTACCAACTTGAACAGGCATTGCACACAACAGAAAATTTAAATGGGCAATAAACATTTTAAATGCCCAAATTTATTAGTAACCTAGGAAATGCAAACTAAAATCACAACAAGATGCCACTATACCAGGTTGTCAAAAATCTTGAAGCTTGATAATATCAAGTGTTGGCTTGGATATGAGGCAACTAGGACTTTCCTACACTGCTGATGGGACAGCAAACCAAGAGCAGGACGTTGTGGAAGATAAAAGCAGAGGGAGGTTTGAGACGACCTTTCTAAAAAACTTTAGCTGAGACTGAAGAATGGGGAGTTGGTCAGACCAAGTGACTCCAGGCAGAGAGAACACTTTGTACAAAGATCTGAATCGGAAAAGGACTTGGTGTGTTTGAGGACCTGAAGGACACGCAGCATGGCCAAGGCAGGAGCAAGGGGCACAGGACCAGAGCAGCACGGGATTAAGGCTGAAGGGGCAGCAGGAGACCCATGTCCCTTCAGGCCACCCTAAGGATTCTGATTATTATCCTGAGCCATCGGAGGTCATCGAAGGCTTTAAGCAAAGGAATAATGTTCTCAGATGTGCATTTTTTCAGGGATCTCTCTCTCTCAATACTAGGAAATGGGTTGAGTGTATGTGTGGGTACGAGTGGATACAGGAAAACCACTTGGCCTTTTGCAATAATGCAGGCAATCAATAGTGATGACAGGGGCTGGGGGGAGGTAATCAGATTGTGAATATTTAGGAAGTGAAATTAGCAGGCCTTGGTGATGGCTTGGATGTGGTGGTGAGGAAGGAGGGAGACGTAAAGGGTGACTTGTGATGTCTGGGGTCTGACTTGCATGTGGTGCTGTGCACGCACTCAGAGAGGAAACCCTGGCAGAAAGCCAGCTGGCTGTGGGGCAGAGAGGTCATTAGTCCAGTTCTGCACATGCTGTTTTGAGATGCTCGTCTTGCCTCGAGGTAAAGATGTAAAGGGTGCATCTGACACATAAATCTGGACCCAGTGGTGTCCTGGAGCGGGCTCACACGTGCTCTGCGTCTCTTACCAACTCTGCAATCACTGATACTGTGTCAGTACCTTGATCTTGGCCGTGGTGAGAATACTTACACCATGGAAATTGGCAAATGCTACGATTCCAGGTTTTTCCCCTCTGGAGAATCGGCTGTTAACCATTTACCTGCACCCACTCTTTGCACCAGAGCAGAAGCCTGGTCTGAAATATAAAACTTTCAGGGAGACCTCGGGGGCTCTCAGCTGGGCTTCATTAGCAGCAGCTCATTTTCCGCACGGAGCCCAGAGTCCAGGCAGGGAATGTGCTCCCGCCATCCCTGTAAAACTGCCTGCTGTTGACACACGAATGGCTTCCAGACAATTTGGACAGGTTGGGGATAGTTTTGTAAGAAAAGGAGTGAAAAAGAAATATTTGTCCATGAAACCCAACTCCCCTCCTGGCTTTGGCCTGGTAGTGTGGCAAGGCACGTGGAAACAGTGTTATGGGTTTGCGTGCACGTTCCCCTTACCACTTTGGGGACCATCTGGGCCTGCTTCCTTAGGAGCCTCTGTGGCCTGATGCCAGCCCTATGGACACCAGTACCAGGCCTCGTGCACACCCAGCCCACCCGATCGCCCACCCAGGCCTAAGGGCCCGGCCAGCAGCCCGTCTCCAACCACACAGCCTGCCCGCCAGCCAGCGGCACGGGGAAACACGGTGGCCGAGGCTCTGCCTCCTGGGGCGAGACGTGTGGCTCAGAGAAAGGCTCCCAGGGCTGCAGGGCAGCTGTCGGACATGGCTGGGATGGCAGCCCTGCCTGCGGGAAGTCGCAGGGCACCTCCAGAGATGCAGCCCTAAGACGTGACCGTAGCCGGCACCTGCCTCCAGGCTGGGACTCGCCGGCTTCCCCAGCATGGTCACATGCAGTCTCTCATCTCTGTTTTCTACGACAGCTCTGTGGAGTTGAAAGCACAGGGTCACTGTCTTCCTCTGTTTTACTAATGAGGTAACTAAGGTTCAGAAAGTGTGGCTTTTCAGCTCCTTCAAATTAACGTGGACCACCCGACGATGCGTGCTAAGCCTGGGTACAACCCACTCCAAGCGTCTGCCATTTCTCTGGACCCGGCATCTTGTGCTTGGCATCCCTGGCTTCCTGACCTCCCTGTCTTCCCCTGATTTGAATTCCAGGTAATGGAATGCATTTGTACTTATAATGGAATACATAATTCTACATATAACTGTGTCTACTAGTAACAGTATATAGTTTGCCTTCTGAAGCATCTCAACAGACTGCTTTCTATGAGGTCCCAAGAATTCCAAGCTGTGGTCATCATATAGGTGTTAACATGTACACATAAAAAATGGTTTTAACAATAAACTTTCTTCTAAGTATAAAAGTAATGCATGCGTTCATACTATAAAATTTAGAAAATTAGGGAAATCATCCATAAGTAACATTCAAAAGGAAAGTATTAAGATAAATATCAGGATAAATATACAGTCCACCAAGATGGTGACTATCTTAAAAGTACACTCATCTGAGTATGTGAACAACGGCATTTACAATATAATGAATATTCACGTGTGTGTGTCTCACCTGTGCGCATTTTCCATGTCTCATCCTACAGTCTCCTCTCAAATACCCGAGATGGGCTGTGAGACACACACTGAGTCCGATGGTCTAGGAGGTCCCCAGGGGTGCTCACCTGCTGCTGTTCACCGGCATGGTCCCTGCCACACGGAGCAGGATATTCCAGAAGTGACAGGTCGTGATTCCAAAGGCTGGATAATAAAAACACCACGGCTTCCTCCTTGCTCTCTGGGATCACTCCCTCTGAGGCAATCAGCCACCACGTTGTGAGGACCCTGTGGAGAGGGACTGAGGTTCCCTGACAACAGCCGTGGGAGGTGCCACCGGAGGCAGACCCTCCACCCCCTGCCCAGCATCCAGAGGCTGCCGGCCCAGCGACACCTGGACCCCAACCTCACGAGAGACCCTGCGCCAGAACCGCCTGCTGTGATGCTCCTGAGTTTCTGATTTGCGGAAACTGTGGATTAATAACCCTTTATTGTTGGTTTAAGCTGGCAAGTTTGCAGCAGCAGATAACTAGTACACTGGATTTAAACCAGGCAACCTAATGAAATCCGGACTCGGTCACTTCCTAGGTAAGTGGCCTTGGGAAACTCACTTCATCTCTTGTTTACAAATTCTCTGAAACTGAGGGAACATTCCCCTCAAAGCACTGTTTCAGAGAGTAGATGCAGCCACACAGCACAGAGGCCTTGGCACAGGGCGACATTCTCGGGGTGACTAATTCACACCGGTTTACCCAGAGCTCCCTCGGTTTAGCCGACAGTCTGGCACCAAGACACCGTGCCCCAAGCTGACAGAGACAGTTGGTCACTCTAGCATTCATTGAAAATTGGTTGAGGGTGAAACGCGTCCATGGTATACAGTTAAGCAAGGAAGTCTAGAAGCTGCAGGTAGACTAGCCCACACTCTACTTAGCCACACACAGAGATTCCAGATGTAGGATTTCATCACCGTATCCGTGAGAACTGGGTTCCAGGCTGCTTGTCTTAGAAGTTCTGCAGTGACCCCAGCGGTGCCTGGTCTGCTGGGAACTCTGCTGCCTCCACCGCTCTGGTCTCAGGGGAGAGTCTGGGCCTGCCCTGGACCGTTCTTTCTGAAGGATGGGGTGGGGCCTGCTCCACACACCACCACCAAGACTGTCTAGAACACCGCACTTCCTCACACACTGCTGAAGCTGGAGGGCACGGAGAAAAGTGCAACCTTACAGATGCTACAAATGGCTGCTCCAGAGCCCGACTCAGGGCTGGCCTCAGAGGCCCTCGCCAGGCAGGGTCCCTGGCCAGCCCTGAGTCGGCCTCCGCCAAGGCCCCAAGCGCCGCCCTGGAGGGCCCACCTGCCTCTGCCCTGCCTGGAGTTATCACCTGCAGACCTCCTTGTACCAGACATGGATAAACGCCTTCCATTCCCCTTGGCTCCATTTTCCAAAGAGCGACATCTGGGAAGCAGAGTAAAACGCTCCTCCCCCCGGGAGCACAGTTTGCCTCAGCGAAGGAGCCCAGGAAGGGAGAGTCAGGCAAAGACGGGAGGGCCCACCGCTGGCCAGGGCGCTGAGGCGGGTGCAGACTGACAGCACCTTGCCGTCAGGGGGAGCCCGTCCCCAGGCAGGCCAGGTCTGCTGGTAACTCTTGAAGAACAACCTGCTTTCTGTCCACAGTGATCATTTCAGAAGTCAAGAATAAAGGTAAGGAGTCCTGAATGAGTTTTCTTTCTTTTCAAAACAAAATGACACAGACCTGGGCTGGACCATTTGACAAACTCCAGTGCTTCGTGGATTCCCTGTAATTGGGAGTTTCTGTCTTCAACTACCGAATTACCCACAGCAGATGCACCAGGGGAACCGGGTAGGCTGGGTAACACACAGGAGTGATTAGCAGACAGACCCTGATGCAGCTGGTCCTGCGGATGGAGGTAGGAAGCTCGGGGCCCAGACGTGAGTGAGCACGTGTGTGCGACAAAGGCTGGGCTTCCTGCCAGTGGCACCTACTTCACGCATCACATGTCTCATTGGAGAGAAGAAGAATGTCTTCCAGAAATCCAGGCACCCCGACACCTGGTTTAGTGCTCTTTCCAGCAGCCTGAATAAAGTGACTTGCTGCTTTCAAAATCAGGTCAAAGTAAATCAAGGGGAAGGAAGTTTTGACAAACAGGCTTCATTCCATCTGGTAAACAAGAGAAAAAGGAAAAAATTCCAGGCCAAGCCTTGTAGAGAGAAGCAGTAGTGAGTGCGCAGCCTGCAGGACACAGGGCGAGTGAAAACACCGAAATTCCGGCGCCAAGACAGCTTGTCTGCTAGGATGCTACACCGGGCGGGGGAGCGACAGCACCTCCCAAGCTTGGTTTCCTAGGGATTTGCTGTCGTGGGGCGGATATTTAGAAGCGAAGCATCATGCCATCCGCGGTTCCCCAAGACAGCAGGAAGCATCCAGGCCCCTAAAGAGTCAAGACGGACCTGCGCCAGCTGCCCCGGGTGACGGATGGGAAGGGAGCCCACGCTGACTGAACGTCCTCGAACTTCCACATGTATTCATTATGTCAACCTTGCAACAGAGGACAGTGTTAAGCACCCCAACTTTATGAATCACATCGAGTGACTTGAGGGCACGCGCTTAAGAAGCGGCAGCTCCCAGGGCGAGCTGCTGCCATTGTTCTAGAGTGAACGGCCACCTCCAGGCTGTGACCACGGCATGAGACCATCTCCCACACCAGGGGCAGAGGTACTGTTTTCTAGCTCAGTGCAGGTTTCCCTGGACCCACAGCCAATCGTAGCTGGCCACTCATCAGAGCTTTTCAGCAAGCATGAGCCTCGAGGCTCAGCAGTTTCACTTCTGCAATCCTGCCTTCCAACACTGGGACTTAGGATACTTTCCACAAGATGGAGGGAGTATCAAGGTAACCGCATAAAATTCACACTCATTTATGCTTTTTTTTTTTTTTTCCCAAACTTGAAAATTCAAATTCCCCATCTGCTCACAGATCCTTGTCTGGCATTAACCAGACGCAGTGATACCCTTACATTATAGAGTGGGTGCAGAGTCAAGGAAGTGAATTGAATTTACAGCAGTTACCCTTTTTTGCCAAGAAACTCATCCAACTGGGGTTGGAAAACCAACCCTCAAATGTTGGGTATTAATTGGACCCTTGGCCAAGGCAATCGCTCTATCAGCCAATTAAGGCCCATGGAGCAAGAGAGAACTGTCATCCAAAGCCAACACACACAGCTCACGCCTGGTCACACGCCATTTCCTCCCGCCACCCCTTCATCTCCAGCGACTGGAGTTTCCCTTCTTCAGTCTGCTGGCAAAATCAGGGGGCTTTGAAAGCTCTCCAGGACCCAGCTACCCATGAGTATTAAAAAAAAAAGCCACAACTAGTTATTGAAACTTGTGGAAAGTTTGTGAATTTTCAATGCGGGTCCAGGAGGAGTTTGTGTTCTTCTGGAAAGAGACGATGACAAGCAGGGAACCAAGAGGAGTGGGAATTCTGGGGGCCGGTGGGCGGGTCGAATCAGCATGGAAGACAGTTTCCCACCATCTTTCTTTCCAATGTGGAAAGGAATCCGTACTCAGGACCTGCACTCTATCGTGAGTATTTCTAGCTCAATAGGTACTAGTAACAAACGTGTTGCCCATCTCTTATTAGTAAGACACACCAACCAGAAGCTTCCGCATCACTGGACTTCAACTGGAATCCAGACCGTGTCACTTTCTAGTCAAGAAACCCTGGGCGGGAACTTAAAACTCTCAAATGTCCATGCTGTCGACCTCGGTTGCCAAATGGTTTAAGTGAAAACTGCTTCACACACTTAACACACAGTACATCTCAGTAACTTAACCACTGGCACTACTGCTCCCCGATGACCATTTCCCCCAATCCTCCCTAAATCAGTAGGCGATTCCCCTCCACAAAAACAAGTATGAGACTGGATGTGAATTCAAGCCCCAAATCTGGATGACTGTTTGCTAATAGAGGCTGTGGCGTTCCTATGTGCAAGTATATACATGCAGTCCCAGTTAAGCCCTGGGAGACTTTCTGGTGGACTGCGGAGTGTCGGTACGCAGCCCCATGTGTAAGAAGCAGCAAGACTCTTTTCATATCTGACCAGAGGCGCAGAGAACCGAGGCAACTGCAATACAATTTCGGCCAAAGAGGGCAGGTTCACTTGAAAGATTCCAATCAGTAAGGGACAAGTAAAGGCTTTTTATGGATGGAATTACCTGGAAAGTTACTTCAGGCTCCCACAGCATCAGCATCCAGGGACGTGGCTCCCTCCAGCGCACAATCCGTGTGGTCGCGCACAGATGCAGTAATAACCGGTTATGATGGGCTGAGCTGGGGAGAAGGTAGGGGACATTCCCCGGTTGACAGTCATCGGCTCATGGGTCTCGATGGCAAAAGAAGTTGTCACTTGACTGAGTGGTGGCTCCGTGGGGCAGTGTCAGCAAGATCTACAGCTGGAAGAAAGCCAACATGATGGTCAAAAGCACAGAAACATTATATTTTGACCTTTCTGGCGTTACTGCTGGCAGTTATCCAAGATTTGGGACAGTCGGTTTTTTCCATGAAAAATTTAGTGGCTACCACAATAATTCATGGAGTATCCTTAGAATTCTTTGCTTCCAAGCCAAACACGAAGAGTGTTATGAAAAAAATCACCCAGTGCATTCACCTGCGCTCGACTTCCCCATCCTTCGTTAAACCTTGTCATCTTCACATTTCTTGACATGCTTCCCTTTCCCACATCTGCCCTGACTGTTAAAGCAATACTGATGGCCCATCCACCATGTATTTTTATTGAGTTTCCTCAATATAAGTGAAATAAGTGGACAGGAGGGGACTGGGTTAGGACTGCACATCGGGAAAATGCCTGTGTACTCTAAGTGTTCAGGGCTTAGTGACAAAGCAATCCATCCACCGTGAGGGTCAAGTCATGTGCCAAAGACTCTGAAGATTTTAACAGAGAAGATGGAAAATTCTCTTCCAGGCAAAGAGACCCATCAAAACAGACTCTGCAGACTATAAAATGAGCCACAGGGGATTCATAGATGAGCCAAAGGCGTGTCCTGGGCGGATGGCGCCCTGCCTTCCCCACCTTGTGCAGCCTCTCCCACGGCACCAGACCATGGTCTTTCCAATCCCTGCCTTGCCCCAGGGGGCATGTTTCTCCACCCACTATTAGACACAGTCTGTGCGGCATCCAAGGCCTAATTCCCAGATACCGAGGGCAGGAGGGACCGGCTCTTCCTCCAGAGGACACTGGTTCTAGGGGCCTGAAACTTACAACTTAACCTTTAAAAACTGCAATTTTAAAATATGTTGCTTTTGTAAATTGGAAACTCATGAATTCTTTCAACCGCAGAGAAATGACATTAATAAAAGCCCTAATGAAATAATAAAAAGCAGGGTGCTGTTCAGGGGCCTCACTGCCATCTCAACACCCACGGATGAGGCAGGTGAAAGCCAAGATGAGTGAGAGGGCCGATTGTTGCCCCCCGTCCTGAGCACCGGAAAGTCAGGCTAGAGCTCTCATCTCCCTCCTGCTAAGAGCACGGGCCTGGGTCCCAGGTGCCAGGAGGGTGAGGGAGGGCAAGGGCTGACTACCGTCTCCACGGCCCCAGTGACCCAGAGCTTTCTGTCTGTTCCACCACAGGATCCCATCCACATGCCATAGAATAGGTACTTCTCTGCACGCTTTACAAATGAGGATTCCAAGACACAGAGACTCAGAGTAACTCGCCCGTTACACAGTTAACATGTTGCAGGACTTGTGATCAGAATCAGAGCCACGACTGTTGGGCACGCAGTATTTGGCACAGATTTAAAACCCATCTTAACCACTGTATCAGCACATCTCAAACCTGACCATGCATTCCAGCCACCCAGGGAATCTTGTCAAAATGCAGATTCGGATTTTATCGGTCAGGTGGGGCCTGTGACTCTGCATTTCTGACCGGCTCCCAGGTAGTGTGGGTGCTGCAGGTCTTTGAGGAGTGAGGTGCTACATAATGCTCCCTCCTCTACATCTAAAGGGGGCGCCCACAAGTGGGAGAGGGAGGGGTGCCGAGGGGGCAGAAGCAGGAAGGGAGCAAGCTTTCCTTCCACAAAATGTCCCGTCCCCTAATGTGCATGTGACAGTTAAGAAACTCTAAAGTCCAAAACTTTCTTCCATGAACTCTCTTAACTTGGAATCGAATTCAGGCCCCGTGTGTCCATCTCACATATGCGATGTCTTTTCCGGAACACCTGGGCCTCAGCAGATCGGCCCAGTTTTGCATCGTAAGAAATCAGCCTTCAGGAGGAAGACTCTCCCCCAGGATGAAACCTCAGGACAGGGTAACGGTCACAGGTGAATGAGTCCTGCCACACACTCTGTGGGGAAGCGCAAGCTGCTTCCCCCCAGGGACACCCCAAAGTCAGCGAGGTCATCCAGGACTGGCCTCTGCCTGGGAGTGGTATCTACTGCTCAGTGACACTTCCTTCTTTGTGGAGTTTTTGGGGACACTTCACGGAAGCTGTGCTTTATTTTCACTGAGAGCATCAGGGGTGACCCTCGAGAGTGAGGTCAGGACACGGAGGGACACTTCAAAGACATGTGCAGGCCTCTGAGACTTCGGCCCAGCATGCACGACAGGAAGGAACTCGGGGGCTGGGCCTGGGCCTGAGCGGGGCAAGCGTCGCCCCCGCTGGCTTCTTGTGTCGCCCTTGGTTCCTGCTCACTCGGGGGCATCCTCCGTCTCCCCCACACGCGTAGCCTCTCACAGTTCTGGAGGCCAGCAGTCTGAGGTCACGGTTTCAGCGGGACCGCGCCCCTGCAGAGGCCCTCAGGGAGAGCCCGTCCTCCGCCTCCTCCAGCTTCCCGTGGCTCCAGTGCACCTTTGCTTCGGCTGCATCGCTGCAGCCTCTGCCTCTGTGGTCCCACGGCCTCTCCTCTCCTCCCTGGGTCTCCCTCCTGTATGTCTCCTATGAGGACACCTGTCATTTGAGTTCGGGCCACCCAGATAATCCAAGATGACCTCATCTCCAGATCCTTCACTTGATCACATCTGCAAAGACCCTTTTTCCAAAAAGGTCACATTCACAGGTTCTGGGAATTAAGACATGGACATATCTTTTGGAGGGGCTGTCATTTCAGCCCCCACTATGTAGATAGATATTATTTAGGGCTTCCATTAATAAGCTCCATTTTATTAAATTCCTCCAGTGTTCAATCTAATTTATTCTCTTCTTCTAGTTGCATAACTATTGCAACTTAAACAACTGTGAGTCCCCAGCATCAGTTTTACCGTGTCATTTTGGGCCACAAGCTCACAAAAGACTACATTTTTAAAAGGATGATTGTCAAACCAGATGCCAGGAGCTCTCCTGAGACACTCTATAATTCAAACCACAGGCTCCCAGGCTCTGTTTTAAGAAGGACAGTCCTGTAATAAAAATACCATATGTACTTCTCCTTGCCCTTCCACAGGCTGAGTTGCACAAAAGCCTGTCACCTGTGAGCAGGCGAGCTTCTGGAACCTGATGGGTGGGTGCAGAGCAAGTACTTGCTTGAAATCTTTCAGCCGAGAAAGAGTCACCATGTCCACAGCCCCAAGACCGGGGTTCCAGGGATGCAGCTGTCGTAGAAGGAATGTCTATGGAGAAAGGTTTTTTAAGAGTAGCCCATTTCTTTAATCTTCCATTCCTCACTGCTGAAAGAACTAAAAAAAACGTAATTTGTTTGGGCCAGTGGAAGAGGAAGACTGGGGTTTATTTCTGCTTCACTTCCAAAATGCAAACAAGCAAAAGAAAACTTTAGATTTTCTCTGCATCCCAGATGGGTCAGGGTGGGAATTTGCCGCATGGCTGTCAATGAAAGTGGACTGAAGTGTGATTGGATGGGTGTAAGGCAGCATGCCCAGAAGAAAGGGGGAAATGTAAAATGGACTGGAAAAGCTAAAAGAAAGAAAAACAAGTCTTTATCAAGAAAAGATTTAAATACACAGCAGCTGGGTATAATAAATATATTTGTTCATTTTAATTGATCAAACATCTCTCTTAATCTATAACTTTCGTTTTTCATGTCAGTGAAAATTCTCTGACTCAGCGTATAAAATAGCTAATAGAGTTTTTTTATTGCCACAACCTAGCCATATTTCCTTTGATGTGCCAAAATAAAACATAAAGAAACTCTGGTTATTGTTTTTAAAAGACTTAATTCCAGCCGTCATATAACATCTCTCTGGCAACATGAGAGCGACACTCAGCCCAGTTAGGAACACAAACCCTCAGCAGCACTTCTGGTTTCTAGACACCATCTAACGTCTGGCTCACTTCTGTTCCATGTTATCTTTCATTTTATGCAAATACTTTTTTCATTTTTCCAATGTATTCTTGGATATATACAGATATTTACACACCAAATTACATGAAGAATTAAGAAAATGCTCCAAGTGGAAACCACCTTTACGTCTCTGTTTTGTTCTGGGTATTTCAGGCAAAGAAAATTTAATCCATGTAAGTGTTCATATAAGTAGCTCCAACAATCCATATACGTATCTCAACATTTATCTTCCTTTTTTCTTTGTTTCTGTTGGAAGCTTCTTTACTCAAAAAAAAAAAAAATCTTGCAATACAGCATCCCTTTGAATAGAAATTCCATTAATAGGCCAGGATTATGTAGGAAATAAAGTGAACTAGGACCGGTATTATTCACTTATACTTACAGTTTAATACCATATTATTAAATTTTCAGTTCCTATTATTAAAATGACATTTATATCCTGTTCAACTGCCTGGATAAAAAAAAAAAAAACAGCTCTTGAGAAGCATGGTGTCCAAATGCAGAATAAACTATAATACTTAGAATTAATTGCTTCTATTACTCAAAAAAATAAAAAGTATAATGTAAATGCTAAAGGTTGCAAAGAACAGCTGGAAAATATTGCCCTCTTGATAGAAGTTACCTTAATTGTGAAATAATTCCCAAGCCAGAATATCATTATTTAAATTTGCTTTTCTGTCCCTTGGGCAATATTTTATTATTCTGTGTCTAACTAATAAAGTTTCCCTCAGTTGTTTATTTGCAGTTATTGCTGTCAGTTGCCAAGCCAATAAAATACATAAACTCTATTATCACAAGAAATATGTGTGTTTTATAGACATTTATAGTAAATTTTCTTTGCATTTTACAGGTTCTGTAACCAATACTGAGTCTCTAAACATCCAAGACAGCTTCTGCCCTGAGGGCAGCATTTCCCAGCTGCTACATTAAACATTAGTCACTACCTATTTTGTAAGATTTTTAAATTAATGCATGTTATGACTCCACATTTAATTAGTACTCCATTCATCCAACTGAGCACCTACTGGGTGCCAGGTGCTGTGTCAGGCCTGGGGGATGAATAAGATCTCACCAGTGACGGAGAGCTCAGTGTTTCCTCACCATATAGACAGTGTAGACCTTGGTAAGGGATAGTGAGGATACACCTTCCAGCTTTTACTTTAATATAATTTAAACAGAGCTTCTTTACCAGGGAATTCACAAGCCAATTGCCAAAACTAAAAGAAAATAATACTGATGATGATGATGATCATAATAATTATAGTAAGAAGAATATTTGAAGAACATGGAGGATAACATAGCAACCTAGAGAACAGAATCAGGGGACAATGGACCGAGTAAACAGGAGGCGGGACCAGCAGGACCAGCATCAGCCTAACTGGTCACCACAGCTGACATCCTGGGCCAGCTCTCGGTCCCCAGTACTAGTTAGATGCATGTGAGGGATATTTATACATAAATACAGTTGATTCTCCTTATTTGCAGTGCACTGACTTAGTGACACTGACCGGGGCTCCTGGGGACACAGGGTTAGGTTCCCGTGAGCCTCTGGTCACAACTTTCTTGTTAACTGACCAACACAGAGCCATGTCTTACGTGAGCTTCTGTTCAGATACACCTTATTCAGTATCTACTGTTGACTCATCAACGCTGAGCTCATGGCCCACAGCACTGTGACTCAGGCCTGGATGAGCTTCACCCAGCACAGGCATTTTCTCCTTGAGGGGCGTCACAGCCCTCTTGCCTTTAGGAGGACCAGACAGCTTCATCACTCTCTCGGGGGCCACCATAAACACCAAAAAAGGACAAAAGTGCAAAAACTGGGCCCGAAATTGACCCATGAAAGGACACTTCTTTACGGTCTGAGAGGTGAACCAAAGACGTGGAGCGCCAGCCTGGCCTGGACCACGTGCATCAGTCAGCTCCAACTCTTTGCTGCTCTGGGAATGACCACGAAAGCCCTGCTGAGTGCTGATCTGGGGGGTACGAATATACTGAGTAGTGAGTAGTTAGTAAGTAGGTGAATTCACAGATTCTGAGGGCCAGTTTTAGACTTTTTATTGTGAAAATGTTCAAACATACAGAAAAGTAGAGAGACCGTTGTCAACCGAAGACACAACCTAAAAGTTGAGAATTATGTTTTATTCGGGGACATTACTGAGGACTATAGCCCGGGAAACAGCCTCTCAGATCGCCCTGAGGAACTGCTCCAAAGAGGAAAGGGAGGAGCCAGGATACACAGGAGTTTTTACTGGGAAAAAAAACAAAAACAACAACAAAAACACATGTAGTCAAACATCAAAAGATTACTGCTAATCATAAAAAACATGCATTTCAAGTTAATGATTTTAGTGTTTTTCTATCTATGGGAAGATGCAAGAGCCTGGGCTCATTGAAATTATTCCTTAGATACACATCTTAACTATCTATGGCCAGAATCCTGTTTTCCTCCATCCCAAGTTCCCTCAGGGTACACTGTCAGGTCAGCTACAGAGGCTGATGGCTTGATGGTTTCAACAACCTTTGTTTACTGATATGGCAGGAGACATTCTTTGTCTTCTCATTAATGTTTTTATTCTATCTGAATCTCTTTTTTCAAAATTACCTCTATGGAGGGGTGGAGTCAAGATGGCGGCATGGGAAGATGCAGAGTTTGCATCTCCCCAGAATTAGGGCACCTGCTGGATGCTGGTGGGGGACCTCAACGCCCAAGGAGATGGGAGGACCCCCCAAGCAACTGGGTAGGACATAGGGGTAAGTGAGGGGGGAGAAGTGGAGGCCGGACAAGACCGGCACCCCTGAGGGGTGGCTGGGAGCAGGGAGAGGTTCCCACGCCTGGAGGGACTCGCAGGGGCTCGGAAGATCAGCAGGGAATGTGCCTAGCATTTCCCCTGCCCCATCGGGCCCCGGGAAGCCTGCTGGGCTCCTGGGCCAGGTCCTCCGCCCTCCGAGGGTCCTTCCAGGCCTCGTGGGTCCTAGGGGCATAGGAGGGAGGCAGTGGGAGAAGAGGAGAGGCAGACAGGGAGGGGCCCTCCGGATCGGAGGATCAGAGGAGGCAAGGAGGGCGTTTCCCCCTCCCACTCGGGTCCAGTGAGCCTGCTGAGGTCCTGGACCTGGTCCCCCGCCCTCCAAGGCCAGAGGTACTCCTGGGCCCCTCCTGATGTGTTGAGCCTAAGTCCCGCCCCACACACACCCAGGGCCTTTTCCAGCCAGCCCTGTGGATCCCAAGCATAGGCCTTGCCTACCACCTAGACCCTGCCCCTGCCTAAGCCCTGCACCCCACAGCCAAGGCCTTTTATGGCTTTTTTGTTGTTGTTCCTCCTCTTTTTTTTACTATTGTGGTTCTGTTTTACCTTCTGGTTGTTGTTTCATCTACATTTTTATTTTTTTATTCTTTCTAACATATCTGTTAGTTTTCTAATCTTATTTTATTTTTTACTTTGTCACTGTTTCGTTTTTTTTTTTTTTTTTTTTTTGCTGTCCCATGTGGCTTGCAGGATCTGGGTTCATGAGCCAGGGGTCGGGCTGAAGCTCCAGGAGCTCTGCGTCCAAACCACTGGACTAACAGAGAGCCTCAGACCCCAGGGAATATTCATCGAAGTGAGGTTTCCTGGAGGTCCTCATCTCGGCACCAAGACCCAGCTCTACCCAACAGCCTACCAAACTCCAGTGCTGGAAGCCTCAGGCCAAATAACCAGTAAGAGAGAAACACAATCCCACCCATCAAAAAAAAAAAATGAGATAACAAACAAATATGTCACAGATGAAGGAGCAAAGTAAAAACCTACAAGACCAAGTAAATGAAGAGGAAATAGGCAACCTACCTGAGAAAGAATTCAGAGGAATGATAGTAAAGATGATCCAGAATCTTGGAAATAGAATGGAGGCACAGATTGAGAAAATGCAAGAAATGTTTAACAAAGATCTAGAAGAACTAAAGAACAAACAGAGATGAACAACCCAATAAATGAAATGAAAAATACACTAGAAGGAATCAATAACAGAATAACTGAGGCAGAAGAATGAATAAGTGAGCTGGAAGACAGAAAGGTGAAAATAACTGCCAAGGAACAGAATAAAGAAAAAAGAATGAAAAGAATTGAAGACAATCTCAGAGACCTCTGGGACAACACTAAACTCACCAACATCCAAATTATAGGGGTCCCCAGAAGAAGAAGAGAAAAAGAAAGGGTCTGAGAAAACATTTGAAGAGATTATAGTGGAAAACTTCCTAACATGGGAAAGGAAATAGTCACCCAAGTCCAGGAAGCATAGAGAGTCGCATATAGGATAAACCCTAGGAGAAACACACCAAGACACGTATTAATCAAACTAACAAAAATTAAATTCAAAGAAAAAATATTAAAAGCAGCAAGGGAAAAGCAAAAAATAACATACAAAGGAATCCCCATAAGGTTATCAGCTGATTTTTCAGCAGAAACTCTGCAGGCCAGAAGGGAGTGGCAGGATATACTTAAAGTGATGAAAGAGAAAAACCTACAACCAAGATTACTCTACCTAGCAAGGCTCTCATTCAGACTCGACAGAGAAATCAAAAGCTTTATAGACAAGCAAAAGCTAAGAGAATTCAGCAACACCAAACCAGCTTTACAACAAATGCTAAAGAAACTTCAGGCGGGAAACACAAGAGAAGAAAAAGATCCACAAAAACAAACCCAAAACAATTAAGAAAATGGTAATAGGAACATACATATTGATAATAACCTTGAATGTAAATGAATTAAATGCTCCAACCAAAAGACACAGACTGGCTGAATGGATACAGAAACAAGACCCATATATATGCTGTCTACAAAAGACCCACTTCAGACCTAGGGACACATACAGACTGAAAGTGAAGGGATGGAAAAAGATATTCCATGCAAATGGAAATCAATGAGTAGCAATACTCATATCAGATAAAATAGACTTTAAAATAAAGACTGTTACAAGAGATAAGGAAGGACACTACATAATGATCAAGGGATCAATCCAAGAAGAAGATATAGCAATTATAAATATTCATGCCCCCAACATAGGAGCTCCTCAATACATATGGCAAATGCTAACAACCATAAAAGGGGAAATCAACAGTAACACAATAATAGTAGGGGACTTTAAAACCCCACTTACACTAATGGACAGATCATCCAAACAGAAACTAAATAAGGAAACACAAGTTTTAAATGACACAATAGATCAGATAGATTTAACTGATATTTATAGGACATTCCACCCAAAAGTGGCAGAATACACTTTCCTCTCAAGTGCCCATGGAACATTCTCCAGGAGAGGTCACATCTTGGGTCACAAATCAAGCCTCGGAAAATTTAAGAAAATTGAAATCATATCAAGCATATTTTCTGACCACAATGCTATGAGACTGGAAATCAATTACAGGAAAAAACCTGTAAAAAACACAAATACATGGAGGCTAAACAATGTGCAACTAAATAACCAAGAGATCACTGAAGAAATGAAAGGAGAAATAAAAAAATACACAGAAACGAATGACAACAAAAATATGACGACCCAAAACCTATGGGATGCTGCAAAAGCAGTTCTAAGAGGGAAGTTTATAGCAATTCAATCTCACCTCAAGAAACAAGAAAAATCTCAAATAAACAATGTAACATTATACCTAAAGCAACTAGAGAAAGAAGAACAAAGAAAACCCAAAGTCAGTAGAAGGAAAGAAATCATAAAGATCAGGGCAGAAATAATTGAAATAGAAATGAAGAAAACAATAGCAAAGATAAATAAAACTAAAAGTTGGTTCTTTGAGAAGATAAACAAAATTGATAAACCTTTAGCCAGACTCATCAAGAAAAAAAGGGAGAGGATGCAAATCAATAAAACTAGAAGTGAAAAAGGAGAAATCACAACTGACACAGCAGAAATACAAAGGATTATGAGACTACTACAAACAACTATATGCCAATAAAATGGACAACCACAAAGAAATGGACAAATTCCTGGAAAGGTACAATTTTCCAAGACTGAACCAGGAAGGATTAGAAATACAAACAGACCTATCACAAGTAATGAAATTGAAACTGTAGTTAAAAATCTTGAACAAACAGAAGTCCAGGACCAGAAGACTTCACAGGTGAATTCTATCAAACATTTAGAGAGGAGCTAACACCCATCCTTCTCAAACTCTTCCAAAAAATTACAGAGGGAGGAACACTCCCAAATTCGTTCTACAAGGCCACCATCACCCTGATACTAAAACCAGACAAAGGTATCACAAAACAAGGAAATTACAGACCAATATCACTGATGAACACAGATGCAAAAATTCTCAACAAAATACTAGCAAACAGAATCCAACAACACATTAAAAGGATCATACACCATGATCAAGTGGGATTTATCCCAGGACTTCAAGGATTCTTCAATATATGCAAATCAATCAATGTGATATACCATATTAACAAATTAAGGAATAAAAAACGTATGATCTTCTCAATAGATGCAAAAAAGGCTTTTGACAAAATTCCATACCAATTTATTATAAAAACTCTCCAGAAAATGGGCACAGAGGGAACCTACCTCAACATAATAAAGGCCATTTATGACAAACCCACAGCAAACATCATACTCAATGGTGAAAAACTGAAAGCATTTCCACTAAGATCAGGAACAAGACAAGGATGTCCACTCTCACCACTCTTAATCAGCATAGTTCTGGAAGTCCTAGCCACAGCAATCAGAGAAGAAAAAGAAATAAAAGGAATACAAATTGGAAAAGAAGAAGTAAAACTGTCACTGTCTGCAGATGACATGATACTATATATAGAAAATCCTAAAGATGCCACCAGAAAACTACGAGAACTAATCAATGGATTTGGTGAGGTTGCAGGATACAAAATTAATGCACAGAAATCTCCGGCATTCCTATACATTAACAACAAAAAATCAGAAAGAGAGATTAACAAATAATCCCATTTACCATCGCAACAAAAAGAATAAAATACCTAGGAATAAACCTACCCAAGGAGGCAAAAGACTTGTACTCAGAAAACTAAAACACTGATGAAAGAAACCAAAGATGACAGAAACAGATGAAGAAATATACCATGTTCTTGGATTGGAAGAATCAATATTGTGAAAATGACTCTACTACCCAAAGCAGTCTACAGATTCAGTGCAACCTCTATCAAACTACCAATGGCATTCTTCACAGAATTAGAACAAAAAATTTTACAATTCATCTGGAAACACAAAAGACCCCGAATAGCCAAAGCAATCTTGAGAAAGAAAACTGAAGCTGGAGGAATCAGGTTCCCCAACTTCAAACTATACTACAAAGCTACAGTAATCAAGATAGTAAGGTATTGGCACAAAACCAGAAATATAGCTCAATGGTACAGGATAGAAAGCCCAGAGATAAATCCACACACATATGGTCACCTAATTTATGATGAATGAGGTAAGAATATATAATGGAGAAAAGACAGCCTCTTCAATAAGTGGTTCTGAGAAAACTGGACAGCTACATGTAAAAGAATGAAATTAGAACACTACCTAACACCATATACAAAAATAAACTCAAAATGGAGTAAAGACCTAAATGTAAGACTGGACACTATAAAACTCTTAGAGGAAAACATAGGAAAACCACTCTTTGATATAAACCACAGCAAGATCTTTTCTGACCCATCTCCTAGAGTAATGAAAATAAAAACAAAAATAAACAAACGGGACCTAATTAAACTTAAAACCTTTTGCACACCACAAGTAAACCACAAACAAGATGAAAAGACAACCCTCAGAATGGGAGAAAATATTTGCAAATGAAGCAACAAAGGATTAATCTCCAAAATACACAAACAGCTCATGCAGCTCAATATCAAAAAAAAAAACAACCCAATTAAAAAATGGGCGGAAGACCAAAAGAGACACTTCACCAAAGAAGACACACGGATGGCCAAGAGGCACATGAAAAGATGCTCACCATCACTAATTATTGGAGAAATGCAAATCAAAACTACAATGAGGTATCACCTCATACAGGTCAGAATGTCCATCCTCAAAAAATCTACAAACAATAAATGCTGGAGAGGGTGTGGAGAAAAGGGAACCCTCTTGCACTGTTGGTGGGAATGTAAATTGATACAGCCACTACGGAGAACAGTATGGAGGTTCCTTAAAAAACTAAAAATAGAACTACCATATGACCCAGCAATCCCACTACTGGGAACATACCCAGAGAAAACCATAATTCAAAAAGACACATGCACCCCAATGTTCACTGCAGCACTACTCACAATAGCCAGGACATGGAAACAACCTAAATGTCCAACAATAGATGAATGGATAAAGAAGATGTGGTACATATATACAATGGAATATTATTCAGCCATAAAAAGGAATGAAATTGGGTCACTTGTAGAGATGTGGAGGACCTAGAGACTGTCATACAGAGTGAAGTAAGCCAGAAAGAGAACAACAAATATCATATATTAACGCATGTATGTGGAATCTAGAAAAATGGTACAGATGAACCTATTTGTAGGGCAGGAATAGAGAGGTAGACGTAGAAAACGGACATGTGGACACAGCGGGGGAATGGGAGGAGGGGATGTATTGGGAGACTAGGTTTGACATAACTACACTACCACGTGTAAAACAGATAGCTAGTGGGAACCTGCTGTGTAGCACAGGGAGCTCAGCTCGGTGCTCTGTGATGTCCTAGATGGGTGGGATGGGTTGTGGGGGTGGGGTGGGAGGGATGTCCAAGAGGGAGGGGATATGTGTATATCTATAGCTGATTCACTTAGTTGTACAGCAGAAACTAACACAACACTGTAAAGCAATTTTACTCCAATAAAAACAAAACAAAATTACCTCTAATGACCTACATGCTTCAGAAAGTGGAACCTGTGCTTGCCCTTTTCAGATGACAGCAGATGAGGACATGGTCCATTTGGCTGACGGGTGCTCCCTCAGCTGAGTTCTTTGAGAATCAGTCATGAACAGAAACCATACTGAATCTGTCATAACCCACAAATAGGAATGATATAAATACATGTAAAAAAAAGGCTTTTATTAAAAAAAAACAGGGATTAATGGGTGAAAAGAGAATTTATCCATTGAGAAATGTGTAAATCATACTTCCTGTCAATTAGAGTCCTGCAGGAGCCTAAAGTTGACAGCATCTTGCAGCCAGGGATGAAGCAGCAATTACCCATGTTTGCAGAGCATTTTGGTGGATTCTAACCAACCTAATGTACTGTAGAAAACTGACCCCAAAAAGCTGGTCCAAGTAAGTGTCCTGGTTGGAAAAATCAGATGTGAACCCAAGTGTGGGCTACATGGGTGTGAAATTACTGCTCTGAGGAATTTTTTAAAATTTTAAACAGAAACCTCTTTACCCAGAGTTTACAACGCCAACTGCCAAAACTAAAAGAAAATTCTAACCAAATTGGTTAAAAAGAAAGGAAAAGAAATCCTTCTTTTTGGGCAAAGAAGTTAAGGATTCCTTTTCTCTAAGTTTCACATTCATCTTTTTTCAAAAATTTCTTCCCATAAAATGTCACAGCATAGTAAGCACTCGTACCATAAAATCTCAAGGATAATTTCTAAGCAGTTTTGTTTTCACTCACATTCCTGAAATGAATACAGAAATTGAAACGTCCGCCCCTCGCCTGTGAATTTCAGACCCTAAACACATACCTTAGCAGACTTTCAGAGACTAACACATTCTTAACCAAAGACCATTTGGATTACCTTTCCCTCTTCTGTTCATACCATTCTCCATAGCAGGAAAATGTATCATGTATCATATCATTTGCCCCAAACCAATTTTTCCGAGTTTCATGGTCATCATCTCCCTCTTCCTGGAACAGAAAGTCTTGCAAACTTTGCCAACAATAATTCCGACTTTACTGCTGGTCACTTCCTAGGCAAGGCTGTCTTGACAACCAATAGCTGGCTTCCTGACGTGCCAGTCTATGTAATGAGATGTTGCTGCCCTGTCGGGTGTATAAATGTTTGAGTGGGATGCAAGGGAGAAAGGTTTACACGCAGCCTCAATTACCTACCCCTGACTAGTCAGGCAAGACAGAAGTAATTGGGATAATGGTTTCTGTTGGGGGTGGGGACAAAATTCAGGAAGCCAGGAACTTAAATAGGACACTGGCCACATGTTAAATTATGTCTCTCTGAGGCACCAGGATGGGGGAAGGGTTAGGGAGAAGTAAGCCAACACCAAATTAGGGTGGCTGGCTTTGCCCTTCATCAGCCCAGTGCTGGCTCACTTCCTGGACCATTCAATCTATCTTCATTTTTCTGGCAGTTGACATTTGCCTGTAACAAGGCATTCCTAAAACGATATGTTCCAAGAATGTCTTCTATTTACATTATAATATTCAACACAGCCCTTATTTCTTAATTCATATAAGTAAAGACATCTTAAACTTCTCATTTTAGTATACAGCAATAGTCTGTGCTCTAATCACATACAGTAACTCTCGGGTTCTTTCTGCCTGGTTAATTTCAGTACAATGTAGTCCTTCTCAGAATAAATAGTTTTATTTCTAAAAGAAAGAATAATAGGGAAGAGCAGGCAGTGAGCCTATGACTTCAGTAAGGAGTCGACTGTCAAATTTCAAATAATCATCTAAAGATTAAATGTCTCTTTTGAAAGGATCAGTAATAATTAGATGGTGACTACTTACCCATCCAACTGGGTTACTTTCCTTAGTAACATTCTTATCTTGGTTTTGGAAATTGTAGAGTGTCCAAAGAATGAACTCATAATGGAAAAATTGTGGGACTTCCCTGGTGGTGCAGTGGTTAAGAACCCACCTGCCAATGCAGGGGACACGGGTTCGAGCCCTGGTCCGGGAAGATCCCACATGCTGCGGAGCAACTAAGCCCGTGCGCCACAACTACTGAGCCTGCGCTCTAGAGCCTGCGAGCCACAACTACTGAGCCCACATGCCACAACTACTGAGCCTGTGCTCCAGAGCTTGCGAGCCACAACTCCTGAAGCCCGGGCGCCTAGAGCCTGTGCTCTGCAACAAGAGAGGCCACCGCAATGAGAAGCCCTCACACTGCAACAAAGAGTAGCCCTCCACTTGCCGCAACTAGAGAAAGCCCGTGCACAGCAACAAAGACCCAACGCAGCCAAAAATAAAATTAATTAATTAATTTCAAAAGGTTTAATATCAACTTCTGCTTCAATTTGGAGAAATTTTTTCTACCAAAATTAAATAAACATATCTATTTGTATAATTACTTGGTATTGTTGATGTTGAAAAATTTAATGAAATTAGGATTTTTTTTTTACTTGAAGAGAAACATCATCATGATATTCCTCCCCTAACTCATCTCCTTCACATTCCATATTCATTGTTTCCTGAATCAAACACAATGTGTACATCATACATTAATCACACACCTGGGAGATTCAGCCACCACTTTTTTGATGTGTGTGTGTGTGTGTGTGTGTGTTAGAAGCTTATTTACTCCATCAGCCATGTCCTTATTGATTCCTTAATGCACTCAACCTTTCACCTCTGTAGACATACACATGTATTTTTGCCATGTAGACAAAATCTGGGCTTTATCTATTTGATTTGCTTGGGCTGAAGGTTCACTGGCCACAGGCTGGGTTCTGTTGCTCAGTCTTTCCACCAACTAAAGCTATTGGGAAAGCCATTCATACCGGCTCTGTGTTTGCAGAGGGGAACAAGATACTATAATTTGAGTTTAACAGAGCATGGCCAGAACGTATGTACATTACCCAGAGTGCAGGAAGGGCACTTGGCCAGGAGAAGCAGATGCATAGAGACAGGGGGTTCTTTCTACTTGCCTGGGCACTTGTCTGGGCCTCCCCTTCCTTGGCCATAGCTAGCTCTTCCCTGGCGGACCCTGCCTGCCTTACTCCAGCACAACCAGTTAAGAAGCATGAAAGACAGCTTCAAGACGGCAGTATAGGAAAATCCTGCACTCACCTCCTCGCCTGACACAACAAATCTACAACTACGTGCAAAATAATTTCCTTGGAAAGGAACCTGAAAACTAGATGAACTGAACCCATAACAAAGGTAGAGGACAGCGTGGGGATGGGCAGGAGAGGCAGAGAGAGGGTCTCACTAAGGAAAAACCCACACCCCACCCATGGCAATCCACAATTGGGAGGGATCACAAATGTACGAATTTTTTCCCTGAGGAGACAGGGATTTGAGCTTCACATCAGGCACCCCACCTCCCGGATCCTCCACATGAGAGACAAACCCCCAAACACCTGGCTTTGAAAACCAGCAGGAGGACGATCAGGCTGCAGGCAACAGAAAATCCACTCCTGAAGGGTCCACACGCAGACACACTCAACCTAAAAACCAGCACAAAACACCAGACTGAAAAGCACACAGGCTGTAAGTGAAGGGGACCCACTTACTACTCTTGAAGCATCCGCCAGAGAGGTCGCAACCAGTTGGGATGCTCCCCAGGGACTGAGTCATTGCTGGATTTATTTCTGTGATCTCAGGCTACCTTGCTAGCACCAGTGCTATGAGTGCCATTTTGAAATTCTCCCTCTAATCTGTCAGCTCCTGTGGGTGTGCCCTACTGAGAGCCCTGCCCACTCCTGCACCTCAGCCTCAAGGCCAGCTAAGCACCAACCCCACCCCACCCCCAGGGTGTACAGTGGTTGAGGGCAGTCTTCACAGCCATCAAAGAAATAGCCCCACCAACTAGTGCCCTGCAGGAGCAGCTGTGGTCCTGCCACAACAGGAAAGAACGTGCAGCCCAGGTAGGGGACGCCTTCACAAAAACGTGGAGGTTAAACAACATGCTCTTGAACAACCCACGGGTCATCACAGGAGAAATCATAAATACCTAGAGACAAATAGAAACAGAAATACAACATACCAAAATCTATGGGAGGCAGCAAAACTGGTTCTAAGAGGGAAGTTCATAGCATTACAGGCCTACCTCAAGAAACAAGAAAAATCCCAAATAAACAATCTAATTTATACCTAAAGGAATTACAAACAAAGAAAGAATGAATACTAAAATTAGTAGAAGGAAGGAAATAATAAAGATCAGAGAAGAAATAAATGAAATAGAAACTAAAAAAACAACAGAAAAATCAAAAAAATAACAGCTGTTCTTTGACTATATAAACAAAATAGACAAACCCTTAGCTAGAGTAAGAAAAAAAAAGGACTCAAATAACTTCAGAAATGAATGAGAAGTTTCAACTGATACCACAGAAATATAAAGGATCGTAAAAGACTACTTTGAACAATTACACACTAACAAATTAGACAACGTAGAAGAAATGGATAAATTCCTAGAAATATACAATGTTCCGAGACTGAATTATAAAGAAATAGAAAATCTAAATAAACAAATAACTAGGAAGGAGATTGAATCAGTAATCTCAAACATCTCCCAACAAACTAAATCCCAGGATAAGACGGCTTCACGTGTGAATACTACCAAACATTTAAAGAAAGGTTAACACTCATGCTTCTCAAACTCTTCAAAAAACTGAAGAGGACAAAAGTCTTCCAAACACATTTTATGAGGCCAGCATCACACTGATACCAAAACTAGACAAGGATGCCACAAAAAAAAGAAAATTAAGGCCAATATCCTTGATGAACATAGATGCCAAATTCTTCAACAAAATATTAGCAAATTGGGACTTCCCTCATGGTTCGGTGGGTAAGACTTTGTGCTCCCAATGCAGGGGGCCTGGGTTCGATGCCTGGATGGGGAACTAGATCCCACATGCATGCCGCAACTAAGAAGCCCACACGCCGCAATGAAAAAAGATCCTGCACGTCACAACTAACCTGGCGCAACCAAAATAAATAAATAAATATTTTTAAAAAATAGCAAACTAATGCAACAATACATGCAAAAATACATTGAAAGAATCATATACCACAATCAGGACTTCCCTGGCGGCACAACAGTTAAGAATCCATCTGCCAACGCAGGGGACACAGGTTCTATACCTGGTCCGGGAAGATCCCACATGCCACGGAGCAACTAAGCCCGTGCGCCACAACTACTGAGTCTGCACTTTAGAGCCCACAAGCCACAACTACTGAGCCTTCGCACCACAACTACTGAAGCCCGTGTGCCCTAGAGCCCATGCTCCGCAACAAGAGAAGCCACCGCAATGAGAAGCCCGCACACCGCAATGAAGAGCAGCCTAGCCCCCAACTCACTACAACTAGAGAAAGCCTGCAGGCAGCAACGAAGACCCAACTCAGCCAAAAAAATAAATAAAATTTTTAAAAAAATAAATAAATTTATTTTAAAAAAGAAAAAGAAACATATACCACAATCAAGTGATATTTATTCCAGAGATGCAAGGGTGGTTCAAACCCTGCAAATCAATCAGTGTGATACATCACATTAACAAAATGAAGGCTAAAAATCACATGATCATCTCAATAGATACAGAAAAGCATCTGACAAAATTCAACATCCATTTATGACCAAAAGAAACGAAAACAACCAAGTGTGCATGAAAGGCACGTGCCTCAACATAATAAAGGCCACATATGACCAGCCCAGAGCTAATGTCACTCTCAGTTGAAAAACTAAAAGCTTTTCCTCTAAGATCAGGAACAAGACAAAGATGACCACTCTTACTACTTTTATTCAACACAGTATTGGAAGTCATAGCCGCAGCAATTAGGCAAGAAAAAGAAATAAAAGGCATTCAAATTGGAAAGGAAGAAGTAAAACTGTTACTATTTGCAGATGACATGATACTATATACAGCAAACCCTAAAGACTCCACCAAAAAACCATTAGAACTAATAAATGAATTCAGTAAAGTCACAAGGGATCTTCCCACTATAATAGTCACCTCTCTACCTGATTTGCACATTGGATTTTAGTAAAGTGGCTAATTTTTGCATAAGTTAACCAATGAGTAACAATCATTCATCCTTCTTCCCTTTTTTTTAATGAGGTTGAGCAAGAAAAGACTGCAGAATAAACATTAAGTTGTAAACATTTAAATACAAATTTATTTTTCACATCAGCTCACCTAGGGGGAGAGGTGGGGAATAGACACCTCATTTCCTCCATGGACATACCTTCTCATAGCTCTAATGTACAAGCGAATTCACATCAATCCATTTGCCCCACAACTCATAAGAATTACGACTCAGTTGCCTGAAGCAGCTTACTGTTTGTTGCAGGGAGCTCTGTGGGACTTGTGATTGAGTCCCCGTGACACCTTCCTGCTTTGACTCCTAATTTCCATACCCAACACGTGTCCTGGGGCAGAAAGTCAGATTGAGATGGAACATGATTACCTCAAATAAACCAGTCAAATTGATGTGAGTGCCATGATGCATGCCAACAAAGAGATTAAATGGTCTTGGACACCTTGTACCCATGAGGCTTCATTGAGGTACACATCATACATCAACAGACAGGATTTGGCACTGAAAAAATGTAGCAGGGAAAGCTGTAAGTCTCCTACACACACAAACTGTGCACACTGATTTTCCAATGCATCTTTCACTTACCCCAGGTTCTGTACTGAGTGGTTCTCATTGTAAATAACTTTGTGACAGGTCACTTGTCAAATGAGCTCACCACCTGTCCTACCACAAAGTGTGGCTGGGGAAATAAAATTATGTATTTATATTTACCATTTCTTTTTAGTTATCATCAACACCATCAACTTATTATAACAGGTAATGATACTCTCAGCACTGATCATTTAAAGTGTTTTACATGAAGCTTTGCATGTCTTGGTGATACCAACCGGTTTTAGGTGGACAAGGCTTTCTAGTTTTTGCTGGTTAGTTCACCTGTGATTACAAAATTCCACTAACATCTAGGAATGCCCTTATATATATATTTTTATAACTTTGCCCACTCTTCAGCACCTCCACACACCAATAACTTTATTAAGTTATATCTTCCCCAAATCTCTTAGCATATAGTAAATGTTCAATAGAGACTGCAAGAAGGAACGGGCAATCTTACATGAGTGTCTCGTGTGCCTACTGCTGTGAAGGAAAATATTTAAGGAACCAGATGCCTCAAAGATGTTAAGAACCCCTAGAATTACCTGCACTTAAAAGAGAAAGGTGCCTCATGAGGGCATTGTTTAAAGCCCTCAGGGACAACTCCAGTACAGGGTCGACAAGACCAGCTCTGGAAACAGTGGGTCTCAGGTCAGGTTTGGGAAACGTGTGATGCTGGCCTCCTCTGAGCAACAGTTCCCGCTCTGAGAAGTCCCACAGAAGGAGCCCTGCTCAACAGCCCTTAAATCTTCCCTTTTCCCCCTCCCTTCCTCCCCCCTCCTTTTTCCTTCCTTCTTTCCTTCCCTCCCTCCCACTCCCTTCTTTTCTCACTTTCTTTCTGTTTTCGGGGCCCCTCACAAGACTAGCCAAGCGCACTCTTTATAGAAGGATTCTAGTCTCCCAGGATGACTTGTGCACAAAGAACAGAGCCTCCATCGTGTGGACGAAGACCTCGACTCTCTCAGAAAGATTCTCCTCCGTGAAACAGGAGAGTACTTACCCCCCAGGGGGATGAGGAGTCACCGAGTTAGTACATGTGTGACGCTTAGAGCAGCAGTACACACCGTCAATACTGCACAAATGGGAGCTATTGTTCTTATATTATTATTATTATTATTAATTGCTGAGGTTAATCATCGAGCTAGGCCTGAGTGAACCTTCTTTGAAGTGTTAACTGGGGTATACGTTCAGAACACCCTTCTTGGTGGCAAACATTTCTGAATCAACAAATGAACTGGCTGCTCCAGGACTTGCTATTTTTAACATTTTTTAAATGACCTCGCTTACTGTTCCATGGTGGGTAGGCAGCTGTTTGCAATTACAGCCGTATATGTGGTCCACAGGTAAGCCAGGGCTGGGGAATCTGGCCTTTTGTAAAATGTTTTCAAGTAACTTGCTGCCACATTGCACTTGGCAGCCAGATCACAGCCAGTGGAAATGTGCTAAAAGAGATGGGCAGAGCGAGGCTCCCTAAAAACAGAAAAGTGACTCATGCTCATAAACTGTCATTGCCATGGCAACTGTTCAAACACACTGCCCAGTCTGGGCCTGGCGGCGGGCGGGCACCTCAATGAACTGTTCACTGGCCTGTTGTTGAGAGTGTCTGTTTCTCACTTGGGCTTCTTCGGTCCTTACTGGTGTGGCCAGGAGAGAAGTTGCTGCTGAAAAGAAAGGCCTCCTCAGCCGGGTGGGGAGAAGAATCCCCTTCCCTGATGGCTGCAAACCCTGAAACATGTGTGTCCAACTGCACCCCAGCCACCATCAATGAGAGTGTGTCTGGACTAGGGTGGGGGAGTGGGCCAGTGCCTCGTTTTAAAATCATGAGATACTGAAACCAAGCAAATAGTTAAACAAAAGATTTCTGGCAAACATGCCCTCTTTTCATCACTGTGAAAGCATCATTTCATCAAGCTTGAGAATGTAGAAAAGGCAGTTTGGGAAACTCTTTATTAGCAAAGAGCCTTCGCTCATTAGATCCGCGTCCATTCAGGCTGCCCCGTTCCTGGCTGTGTCTCTCTGGATGGGCCTGATTTCCCCATCCAGCTGGGGGTGTGCTCACACAAGCGAGTGCGCATGTAGGCGGTACATGTGTGCACACATGTGTAGAGGATGTGTGTGGCGTGTGTTGGGTTGTGGGTGTGACCATGTATGTGCACGTGTGTGGTGTGTGTGTGTGTCTAACAAGGGACAGATGCTCCTGGCACAAGCAGGAAGGATTCCTACTCCAAACAAAAGCCAGTAACTCGGCTTTACGCCTCCCCCGCGGTCACGGCCAGGGCCGAGCTTCGCACTCACTACACAGTCGCGGGGAGATGACCACACCAGGCGCGCACTCGGGAGAGGGAGAAAGTGCACAGAGCGGCTCAAAGCCGCCACCTGGTCCCATGCATTTCCCTGCATTTCCCCTGCATTCCCCTGCATTTCCCTAAGCTGGCTCTGTCAGTGACTGCCAAATATTTAACTAGGACATCAGTTGCTATTACTTCTCTCTAATTTGCCCATGTTTACTGCCCTGGAACAGAAGGGGAAGCAGTGGGGAAGAAAGGAGGGTAGGGAGGGAAGGAGAGAAGATGGAAAGGGGAAAAGAGAAGTGCTTTAGACACAAGCCCAGGAGAGGGCCAAGGAGGGGGACCCACGCCAGCCACCCTGGCCCTCGGGGCAACAGCCTGTCTGTGTCTGGGGACAGGGGAGTTCACGGCTCCACGCTGCCATTGCCCTCACCCGAGCGTTCTCGCCTGGGCTGTGCCAGTCGGCCTGGGTGTGCAGGTTCAAAGCTGGCTTTGTGCGTCCATTCCCTTGGGAAATGTATTGACTCTTCCCCCAATGCACACTTTCATTTAATTGTTCATGTTCTTGTTCTTAATGAGAATAACACGGTACTCAGGTACAGAAGCCAGGTGTTCTGAAACAGTCATCTTTCAGATAAAAGCTTGGTGGGGGGGGACAACCATGGGGTGTCATCTGTCATCTCCCAAATTCACAGCCGTCCCTCAATCCCAGTTTTCCTTCAAATAAAACCGAATCAAAGTATGATCATTACCAACAGCTGATGGGCATAAATGACAGCAGCAAGCCATGCAGAGCCTTTGTGATCAGGCTGGTTTCCCCATAAAATGCTGACTAAACAAACTTCCAACCTCCATGTCCATCTGTCTAGGGATTTTAAACATGTTCAACGGACTCATTCACAGAACATTACAGCCAGAAGGGAGTTAGAGATCATCTGTGCAAACGTCTCATTTTCGGATGAGAAACCGAGGCCTAACTGTACAAAACGACCTGCCTGAGAGGCCTCGGCAGGTTGCAGGGAGCCAGGCCAGGCCCTGAAGGACATGCCCGTGACGCAGAGCAGGCGGCTCAGGGCTGTTTTACCAAGCGGGTAAGCGGGCCGCTACCACCTGCTTCATTCAAAGAGGTGCTTTTCAGTGAACCTGGCTGCAAACACCACTCTAAAGAGAGGGGTGTGTGGTTGGTGGTAAGGATGCACACAGCCGCTCAGTAAGGTCCGCCAGACAGATCTCTCCCACGATACATTCGCTCCCAATTAACCTTCTGCAGAACAAGATACCCTTCCACTCCCTCTGAGAGCATCTGTGTCTAATCGGCCTGGATGAGGACGGGCGAGAAGGTGTCACCAAGGAGCATTCTTGAACTTGAACTCAGGCACTCAAACTCCCATGAAATATGTGTCTGTGCATGTCTCGCTCAGAAAGAAATACGAGAGCAAAGTTTCCTTCTTTGGGGGAAGGAGAAATAGGCCAATATATTACAAGCTCAGTGCATAAGAGACTTTGGCAAACACAAACTGGTCTGTCTGCTTTATTACTTCTGAGATTATGTGGAAACTAGGTGGGTGGCAAAGTGTAACTTCCTCCTGAAAAAAGGGTAGAACTGACTGTCGATCCACCTCGAGCTGTGAACTATCTCAGGGACAGGCCTGGACATCTTGACGTGGACCCCAGGCCAAGCAAGGGGAGGCTGAGAGGCAGAGTTTGCAATACCTTGGGGATACACGATCCACATGTCTGCAAACGTCTTCGTTTTTTCATTCCTCAAATTTTCCACTAACATACCTGGGCTCAGGCTCTATGCCGCCATTTTCCTACAGTTCTCCAAGCCTCTCTCACACCCACACATAGTACAAGGCCTCAGCTGAACCCCACGTCCCCTACTGCAGGGTCCCGTGGTGCTCGGGTGTCCCTGCCAGGCTGGGAGTTACCGATGGTGAAGCACACCTGTCCACGCACACCTGTCTCTCCACGCCCAGCAGAATGCCTGTTACACGGAGAGCCCTCAGCAAGAACGTACCGGCTGGATACACACCCTCTCTGCTTTCGGAGGCTGTGTTCCAAGTACCTCTTTTAAAACTACAAAAGGAAAAGCATTTGTTTTTCTCCAGTCTTGTTTTCTTGACCACTTTCCTCCAACAAAGTACTTTTAAGTGGAGCACGGATTGCGGAAGATCAGGAGAATTCACTGCCGTTTGCACTGGCTGATGATTTAAGACTCCCACAAAATGGTTCAGACGTGGGGCGTTCGGGACACCTTGAATTTGAATCCTGTCTTGAAATAAAGCAGACCCTAAATCCCATCTCCACACAACTCTGAGTCAACAAGTGTATCTCGTTCACTTCTGGCTCCCAGTAGTTTTCAATAAAACGTTGTGGAACAATGTCCATTTTTCTCCTACGCCAAGGAAACACTGTAACGTAACATTAAGGTGCAATCAGATAAGTTAGCCACGAGCCTGCCGTAGCCGATACACTGCTCCAAGTGACCATCAGCGCTACAGAGCCATAGCACCTGGTGGCACGAGCGCTCGAAGTCACCCCCGAAACAGCAATCTGAACACATTCTGAATTATTTGGCTGCCTGCCCCCCAACAACTGGGAGCTGCCTCAGTACAACGTCCACTTCTGCACTGGGCTTCACGAGACTGTGAGTGCCAAAACGTATCGCCTTAATTTCAGTGTGCTGCTAAAACAACAGGTTTATCATACAAAGCAGGGGTGGGCACGCTTTCTCTGTAAAGGGCCAGAGAGTGAATATTTCAGGCTTCCCAGGCCCTATGGATTCTGTCACATTTCCTCAGCTTGGTGAGAGTGTGGGGCAGCCGGAGACAATACCTAAGTAAACGGCGTGTCTGGGTCCCGAGACGGTGTTCTCTACAAAACTGGGCTTGGGCTGGGTTTGCCCACCCTGATCTCAATGATGCTTTGACGCAAACGAAAGCAAAGAGAGTTAAAGGAAAACCTCCTAATGGTTTGAGTAGAGAGAAATGATGGGAGAATGGAACCATTTTGTGGAAGAGGATAAAATGAGGATACCAAATTAAAAATGGAAAAAAACTAAATCTTAATTGTCAACACCACATTCACATTGAAAGCAGTGATTTGGTAGAGTCCCTTAGAGCACTGATTAATAGATGTATCATTATAAATATAAGTGTACACTTGCAATATAAAATTCTGTAAGGTGCCTATACAATTTATAAGTAAAGGGAGTTTCCACATAGTTTTATGACTGTATATGCTTAAGTATTAAAACAAAGATAATTTATTTAAACACTGAGGGATTCTGTGCGAATTCTTCCTTTAAAAGAGGTTTGTCTGGACATTTCTCAAGGCTGAGAACCACTGGCCTAGATGGAACTGATGTTCTGTCCACCCTCTTCATCGACTGGGAAGCTCAGTAACAAAGCAGCACCAAGGAGTCAAAGGCCAGACTCCAGGCAGGACTCGCTCAAAGGCCCATGTGTCGCATCACAGCAGCTCCTCAGTAGGAAGGGGTCTTTGCTGGATGTCGGGTTTCATTTTGGCCTGTTTGATTTTGTTCCTTTAGTTTCAACCTTTCAGACAGTGTTTCAATCAACACGGAAGTGAGAAAACGCTCAGGTGTGGGTCTCTTTGGAGAGAGTGTAACAAAGTCTCTGAAGCTGACACATGTGTGCACGCACACGCATACGCACATGCACTCGCACGTCGAGCAAACAAGCTTCTGCGGGCGTCCGAAGTCTGGTTGGTTAAGCCCTCAGCCTCCCCACAGTTGTCAGCTCCACTGCTGAGTGGGGCTTTTTGTGAATATTTTTTATCCAGTTAGGGACGTTTCTCCCTATTCCTAATTTGCTGGGAGTTTTTATCATGAAGGAGTGTTGAATTTTATTCAGTTTTTTTCTTCATCGATCAACACGGTCATATGATCTCCCCTTTTTTCTCTAGTAATCTGATGAACGTATTGATTGAGTCCCAAAAGTGAAACCACGCTAACTTCCTGGAATGAAGCACACTTGGCACAATGTATTGATATTATCCTTTTTATACATCACTGGATTTCATTTGCTAATAATTTTGTTAGGAAATTTAGCATCTTGTAATTTTCCTTTCTTGTAATGTCTTTTTCAGATTTTGATATTCAAGGTAGACTGGACTCATAAAAAGAGAAAGTATTCCCTTTTTCCTATGTGCTGGAAAAGTCTGTGTAACATTATTACCGTTTCATTCTTAAATGTTTGGAAGAAATGACAAATGAAACCATCTGGACCTTATTTTACCTCATATAAAGGATCCCAGAAATCCTACTTCGCTTTTTCATAATAGGACAAAAGTCAACACAGACATCAGATTATGGACTGGAGCCGCCCACCTCCAAGCACCTCCCACTCTCATCTCGTCCCCAGGATGTGCAGGAATGGGGGCCCCTGGACCACAGCGTCATCAGCAGAAACCCTCCAGCACATCTCAGCCGCACAACAAGTAACCGCAGGCCGGTGGAATCGGTACCAAAATTGACCGTTTGACACGCTTCCCTTGCTCTCTAGGGATCCAAATCTTGTAAGACTCAAGTTCCGAGGGCCCTAGATGGGTCAGAATGAACCACATTCTGCTAGGGTAAAAAACAAGCCTGGACTCTCTGGGCCTCCTCCATCAGAGATAATTCAGGTGCTTGCAGTGTGTCTGTTCCGGTCCATCCAGCGGTCTCGCTGTGCCCTGAGGCCCTCTGGGCCCAGCTGATGGAGCAGTGCCTGCCTGGAGCATCCCTGCCACCGGCACGGAGGGAAGGGGGAACAGGGAATCGGGTGCCCAAAGTGGCAGGTATCACCCACACTCACATCCCACCAACTCCAGAGGGACAACCCAAAGGAGCCCAGCAGGGCAGGGAAACATTCGAGCCACATGCTCTCAGCAGATGAGAGCAAGGACCTCGGCATCCCGCCCCCCACCGCCCCTCGGCCACCGTCCCTGAGCTGCTGTATCCTGGATGAGCGACCTAACCTCTCTAGGCCTCAGCTGCTTCATCCCCTGAGGGAGGCTTGTGACAATTTGCACCAGGTACACAGTGAGCACTCAACAATGGTAGTTATTATTATTATTATTTCTCACTGTGTACAAGAATTCTTGGTGGGGGTGGGTAGGGCAGAAAAAGGAGAGAGAGAGCAGACTGGGAACCATTTTTCTAAAGCTTTGTGGTTTCAGGTAAGACAAGAGCACTTCCCACCATCACCCCCTAACACACGGGGATGTACACAGACACACACCCACACCCCCACACACATACCCACACACCCCCAGACACAAACACCCACACAGATACACACACAGGGATGCACATACGCATACACACACAGGCGCTGACCTCAGCTTCTGCACCCAGGTCACAGCTCGCAAGGCAAGGGCTCTGTGAAAACGTGTCGGCCCATCAGTACTGCAGCAAGCATGGGCCGATTCCCAGGTGCTGCCACGCTGATTACAGTACGTCCATTTCAGGGTCATCCCAGGATATCATTTGGGTCATCTGGATGAGGTTTTGTACCACTAAATCGTGTTGTTATCTCTAACAAGTGTTATGAGGTTTACAAACGTAGATCCATTTAAAGTCCATTTTAAAGGGCATAAGCCCCAGCTGGTGCCAGGCTACTCTTCCAGACACACACACATCTTCCGGGAGAGCTGGGGGGACCAGGACAGCATCCTCAGGGAAGAGGAGACACAAATGCCTCCAGGGTCCCCTGGCACCCAATGCGTGCTTCCAGCCAGGCCACCAGTGAGAGGTGGCTGGGGTTTCTCTGTGGAGGCTGGAAGAGTATCATAACTAGAAAGACCTTTCCCACTCCAAGATTATTTTAAAATCTTTTCCGTGCTCTCTTTAATATTTTCATTGTTTCATTTGTTTTACGTTTAAAGCTTTGTTAGATCTAGAATTTATATGGAGCTAATATTTGAGATAGGGATCCAGTTTTATTTAGATGTTTGAATCTTCATGGATTCCCTTTATCAAATACTGAATCTTTGCAGGTATTAGGGTCAGTGCGTCCCACAATTTATCTGGTATAGCTAAACCCATGATTTATTTCTCTTATCTAATTGCATTGGCTAGTACCACCAGAACAATGCTAAATAATAATGGTAAATGTGGAAATCCTTGTCTTGTTCCTAACTTTAATGAGAATATTTCTATTTCCCCATGAAGCATGATGCTGGTTTGAGGTCGAAATAGGTACCTTTTATTTTAAGTAAGTATCCAACTATTGCTAATTTTAACTCCAAAATCTCAGTGGCTTTAACAAAAGTGTTTTTTTTTTTTTTTTTAATCAAATCACAGCCTGCCATGGGTCATGGGGCAATGAGGGCTCTGCTCTTTGCAGCCTTCAGGGACCCATCCTGGTACTACGACTACCCAGGGCCTCAGGGGCCTGTCTGGATGTCAGAAAAGAGAAAACATGGAGGGAATTGTCTGGGAGATGTTCCATGGACCAGGCCTAGAAATAGCTAATATCACTTCTTCCTACATTTCATTGGAAAGAACTCTTACACCTGCAAGAGAAGCTGACCAATGTAGCCTATCTCTGTGCCCAGGAAGGAAAGGAAACAGAGTTTGGTGAGTGCATTGCTGTGTCCATTGTTCCTATAATGCACACCTGTATGCATACTCATCCCTGTATGCAGTTTCATGTGTCTAAATATGTAGTTTACTGTGTCAGTCGGGACTAGCTTGGTTATGCTGCAGTAACAGACAACCAAAATGTCTCAGCTAATTCCTTACTGAAGACCCACCCACCTATCCAATGCAGGTCAGGGGAGTGACTCTGCTCATCCCAGTTACTCAGGGACCCAACCTGACAATGCTTCCATGACAGTTGTGGCAGGAGAAGAAAAGGCTGGAAAACCAGGCACCAACCACATCCTGTTAACCAAGGCCAGTCACGTGGCCATGGCTAACTGCCAAGATAAGGAGATGCCATTCCCCCAGGTGCCTGGATGCAGAGGTGGGCAACGCAGAGTGAATTGTGGAAGGAGCTGCCCCATCCGTGCGTATAAAACTATGAATGTGTGTTCAAAAGCCCATCTCACATCTAATCTGGTAATATTTTCATGTCCACAGATGTGCATTACTATCACCGGAAAATATGCACAAAAATGCACCTCCCTCCAAGGACAGGATCACGTTCTCAAAGATGGTTGAGACCTTGGTCTGCTTGGTACCAGAGCAAACTCAACAGAGCCTGTCCTGGAAGTGTGTCTGCATTTGTTTGTTGTAAAGCCGATAAACTGACCTTAACGGGTTGGACTAAACCATTCCACGAGTCTCCATTCCAGGGACTAACATTTATTGTGGCTAAAGATTATATTTCAGTTGGAATCTGTCAAATACCACAGAGAAGCCAAAACTGAACTCTCTGTTAGCAAAGGTCAAGATTTGTGGAAATTAAATACGAAAAAAAAAAAAATATCTTTGGCATTTACATTTTCGATAGTCTTCTCCTTCAATTTTAGAAAAAAATGACCCCTCTTTTCTTTGTGGATGGTCAGGTACAAAGCATTACAATAGAGTGTATCTATTCGAGGGAAATAGATCAGTCAACATGAATTAAATTCCTGCTAGGTGCAGCAGCCTTGGAATGTGGGTAATTTGTTTTTTCATTTCCAACCATTATTCAAGTTTCTAACCAGAACTTTCTTGGTTGTTGGATGGGTCAGAATAGGTCAGCATGAAACCTGAGTTAAAACTGCCATTTGGGATGGATGGCCTTCCAAGGTTTGTACAAAGTAAGCATGGTGGGCGTGTTATAGGATAACACCACCTGTCCATCAATACCTGCCCCGCATTTTGTTCCCTCAGGCCGCATGTTTAGAAGCAGCGCCTCTACCCTCACCTGGTGTTTGAGCAGACGGTCTGGCTAAGCTGGAAGCCCTCCTGTTAAAGAGACAGAGAAGGGGATCTTCAGGGAGCCCCTCAGCGTCTGGGACTCCACCTGCACCCCTGCCTTTCTCTGGCCTCAACAAGGTCTACCTGACTCTGCAGCCCCAACTGTCCCCAGATTCGCCCCTTTTGCTCACACTTGCTGAGAAGAGCTGTGCCCCAGATTCTGCACCAAACCACGGAGACACACAGCAGAATAAACGTCGGGCTCTGCTCCTGAGAAAGCTGCAATCCAGTACGAGAGCGGGCGTGTGGGGAGGGCAGCGAGCAGCCCCGCTGGCCACCTCGAGCATGTGCTGACTTCATCAGAGCTGGAATCCCACCCCCAGAACGGCAGGACTTCCGCGATCGTGACGTGCGCTTTCCTCGATCATCTGGGGACCCTGGAAGGCTTTCCCGCAATCTCCTCCTGAGGAAGGGGAAGCCCTCCAGCAGCAGCCTCGCCCGGCCCTCACCGCCCCCCACACTGCTCCAGTGCTGGCCCCTTGCCTGCCGCCCCTGCCGACTGCTGAGCCAGGGGGTCCTCAGGACCCTGCAGCCTCGACACTCCTTGTGTGAACCCACTCGGTCCCTGTCACCCAACACGCCGGGCAGTGGCTCTCAGGGCTCAGTCCTCCCAGACCCCCTCGTGCACCCTCTCCCGAGGCCTCCCTCCCCAAGGACACTCAGCTTCAGACCTTCGCAGGTCCACGACAAGCTGATTCGCTGGTGGCGTGACCACTTTCCTTCTAATCCTGGCAACACGCTGGCTTCATTTCTTCTCTTTCAGGCACTGGTGCTGGGACAGGCCTGGGTCTCTGGACGCCTGGCAGGCGAGGGGCCCTCTTCCCGGACAGTCCAGCTGCTCATTCTGTGGTCTGGAATCAGGGCACGGCCCACAGTTGTGCAAGCAGCACATTGCACAACTTCAGGAGGGGACTGCTGGGTCAGAGGACAAACACACACAGCCTCACAGAGGAACCAACCGCTTGGCAGAACGACTGCCCAGTGTTCATGCCTGTGAGCTACACCCTGTCTCCCCACAGTCCTGTCAACGCCTGAGTCATCAGCCCTCTAATGCGGCCATTCTGACGGGTCTGAAGTGGTTTCCATCACTACTGTTTCTAGAGCTGGACCATCGGTGACACTGGGCTCTTGTCATTCAGAGTCGGCCTTGGTCATGAACCCGTGTCTAGTGGGTAATCTGGAAATACGCTTCATCTGTATGGCATACTTTAAAGATGACACGTAATTGACAGCCAATCCCCCTAAATATTAACTGCAAATGCATCACCTCCTGGGGTCCTCACACCTCCTGGGGTCCAGTGCGGCTAACTCGGCACCTTGCCGAGGCAGTGGCCAGACGTCCCACAGTGGAGGGTCGGGGCCGTGGGGAACACGGTCGTAGGCTTGCCGCCAAGTGCTGGAAGCTGATAGTGGTGATGGTTCCACAGTAATGTGAATGTACTTCATGCTGCTCAACTGTCCACTTAGACATGATGAAATCATCAATCTCATGTCTTTTTTACCACAGTTTTTAAAGCCACTCCTTGATTTGTGGAGAATTGTCTGGGAAGGCAGGAGTGGAAGCAGCAGAAATACCAGGTAGAAGCAACCGTGGCAGCCAAGGCAGGAGTACGGGCTTAGACAGGAACAGCGGCAGTGCAGGTGCAGACGGGGAGGATTTGGGAATCCCAGAATTGCCCTCCTAACATCAGTAATTAGTACCTGAAAATCACGTTATGTGCGAAAGCACTAAGAGCCTGTTTGCCATTGTCTGTAAAATGGAAAACAGTCACACTTGCACTGCACGACGACGATTTCCCAAAACATAACTACAACAGTGAAACACATGCATAATATCTAACGGTAGGATGTACAATGTTTAAATCACTTCCTGATCTTCAAATAAGTAATGTGACTGCTAAATGCCACATGTTCATTTGGTTTGTAGGCAGTAACGTGTGCAGCTTGTTATGCTCTAACATAAACACCGCATTTGCAGTGGGCCATGGCAAGTAACCCAGCCATGAATTCATCTGCTTAAAAAATGCAGACTAACATTGACAATAAAAAAATAAGGCTCTTTCCTGTAATGAACTGTCACTCGCATTATTCCCAGGTTCCAGGGATTGGGGCGTGGGTATGTGTATCATTCTGTGTCCCATGAGCTAGAGATCCCAGCAGGGACGGATGGAACAAACCTGAGCTTTTCATGGTGATGCTGAGCTGATGACAATGCAATCTCTCACCCCTGATTTCTGACTTTGTGAAATAACAGATTTCTAAATTGTTTAAGAAGAAAGCATTTATATTAGTTTACTTTGTGGTTTTCCAACTGCTATTAGCAACACCTTCATATTGTATGATTTTATCCTGTTGATACTTCTCATACTAAATTTATACTCGTGAACACCAAAGTAGACTAAACTAAACAAAGTAGACTAGACTGCAGACTAAAACTGCAGGTGAGTTAAAGATCCCAGATAAACAAGGAAAAAAAACTTCTCTATAGATAATCTGCCAAATTATGATCCCTAATTGGAGGATTAAAACTTAATGTTTATTATTAAAGTATATTTTTGAGAAGGAAGAAAGACTTGCTGTCTTATCCTAAAAGGACTGAGGTAAAAATGCAGCCAGTCATACAGGGACTAATCCATATTAATTTAATATAAAAATATAGTATGCCAGCTTTTTCTAAATTTGCTTTTCTAAATATGCATCTAAACTAGATGTCTCAGGAGTCCTTATTAATAAAACATGATGTTGTTTCTAAGCAGAAGGAGCCCTGGGGAACAGTGCTGAAAAGAAGGAAAAAGCAAGGAAACTTCAGAGTCTGGTCTGCTTGGAGAAGGATTAAAAATACCCGCAAGAAGAAAAACAAGAGTTAGAAAAAATACAAGCGCACTTTTTTTTAATCTCTCCTGTTTTCTCCTTCCATATATGATTTAACAGAAGTGTTGCTTTAATAGGCTCTCAATAAACACAGCATACTGAATGAGTGAGTGAGTGAATGAGTGAACAAATGAACACATGAGTGAACGAATGAATGAGTGAATGAATGAGCGAGCGAGTGAACGAGTGAGTGAGCGACCAGGAGGCTCACCGCCCAGGACCCCCGCCTGTGGAGGGTGGTGCAGAGCGCAGGAGGACGTGAGAGCTGCCACGACTTACCGCCCCTCCCTGCTCTCCATGAGCAGATCTAAGGCTGCTCGGAGTCCTGAAGTCTAATCGTGACCTCGTCCTCCTAATGTAAGACCCAAATTGTGAAATCACATAGACTGTACTGGGTGTTTTTGCTTTTTTAAAAATATTTAGTTAGTTAGTTAGTTGCAGGGGATCTTAGTTGCAGCATGCGGGCTCCTTAGTTATGGTATGCAAACTCTTAGTTGCGGCATGTGGGATCTAGTTCCCTGACCAGGGATTGAACCTGGGCCCCCTGCACTGGGAGCACAGAGTCTTAACCACTGTGCCACCAGGGAAGTCCCTCTACTGGGTTTTTATGTTGTGCATTTCATGCATCAACACACCGTACAAATAAAAAATAAAGGCCCAAAAGACTTTGAAAGTATGATGGAAACAAAGTGGGCCAATTAATGTGTGAACAAGAGTCCAAAAGAATGGCTTAGTTATGCTACGCAACTTCATTCATTCAAGTAGTCCAAACACCCACTGCTTATTTAAACCTACATCCCAGTCCCGACTCAGAAACACGTTTTGGGAATTCCCTGGTGGTCCAGTGGTTAAGACTCTGAGCTTTCACTGCTGAGGGCCCGGGTTCAATCCCTGGTCAGGGAACTAAGATCCTACAAGTCACACGGCGCGGCCGAAAGAATAAGAAATGTGTTTTAATAGTGCAGACAACCTAATCTAGCCATTCAGGACCTCCGTTTCCCCCAAAGAAGGGTTGGATCAGGTGGTTGCTGTGGAATCTCTCAGTTCAAGGACTCATACTGTCCTTTTAGTGAGCAGTAGTTTGAACTGATGTCTAAAGAAGTACACACGCCAAGCTCTCTGACTAGGCTCTAACCACTAAGTAAGAAACCTGGGCTATTCGCCAAGAATCTTAAAACTTACTTAGAATTTTAAGTTGCCTCATGGATACAGAACGAATCTGCTTTTAACCAAAATATTTGATTGGTGTGCTCATACAGACACACTTTAATTATCTATTCCCAACTTCCAATATTACAAAAGTTATTTTAAAGTCTAAATCTATAATTAATAGGCTTTTTTGTGTGGGGAAGGAGGCTGTCGGTTTTTAGATAGCATTCTAAAATCCTGCCTAGGAATAGACTTCCCTGTCTTCAAGTTACGTATGATGGAAAATTTAAGTGTAGTATTATCATTTTGTGCAGATTTAGATATTTTAGCTGATCTAAAATCATAAAATATACAAAATTTATGCATTTATGGAGATTTCCCTAAATCAACCCTTCCCTTCACCCCCACTTTTAAAGAATTTGGCCCATTATAGCTGAACAAATTCTGGTTATATGTGTTTTTTCCATGCAGCTTCTATGTTTTAAAGTGTTTGCACACTAACATTCTATTCAAAACTAATACACAAGTAATGTCAAAAGCAGCCATATTACAGAGGTAGTAGCAAAAACGTTTCATTAAATTAATTCCCAAAATCAAATGTGCGGTTCCCAGCACGTTTATTGAGAAGTGACGGTTTGCAGCAAAAGGGTATATACGGATATAAACGTCAAGGCCTTAATGATCAAATCAAAGTAACTCCATTAAAATTATAGTGTTCTATATCAACGAAGAATGGATTTAAAGTACAATGAGTCAGTAACCACAGACCCTCACTGTAACCAATAATTTTAAGCTTTCCTCCCACAAAACATTTAATGAATGAGATACAACTAGCTAAGGTAAGTTTCACCTTCTTTTCCTTAATTCGTCTTCACTCTGGGTACATTTTTTAAATGAAAAAACAAAAACAAAAAAAGGCTGAAACCAGAAGTATTTACAAGAGGGATTATTAGCACCACAAAGATTTATAACTCCCGTAACGTCCATAAGAATATAAAAAATGGTTTGTAGCTATGTGTGATGCCAATATACATCAGCTCATACAGAAGAAAAATCACACATAAAGGGACATTTCTGTGAAATCCACTGGCAAGGGGAAGGAAAGACAGACTCTTTCCTTTGTAAACAATATTATTTGTAAATCATAGGGCTTTGCATTTACCGCAGTTTCTGTAAGTGCTGACACAAACAGCCTTCCTAGATTAGGCCAGCAGGTGGCGGTATTGACCGTTTGCCAGAACAGCCTGAACCTGGCTGGAATTTCTCATTGTTTCAAAAGAGTAATTCCCAAGAAATACAAATGAGTTAATCTTATCTCTGTTTTGAAACTTTCAAAGATATTATTCCATCCTATCAGAGACTACTGTGAACTCCCTTTGTAAAGCCTGATGATCCATCTATTTCTCTTGGCTCGGTCGTAGAGCATTCAAGAGACGGGGCGTCTTTCATTTCCAAGTCCTAGTAGCCGATGGGATACTTTATCTGTTTCACAGCCAGACAAGCACCACTGTTTACCTTGCCCAGGACAGAGCTTTGGAACAACAGGGGAATTTTCCTATCAACATACAGAGCAACATACCCATGAGACAAAAACAAGTTTGTATTTGGAATTACAAACATTACAAGAGTGCAGCCTGCTGATTAGTTTATAAACCCACTATCAGGTCAGGATCTTCTGACAGACTTCTCTTTTACTGTATTTTTATTTGATATCACTTATCTGTGGGTGGAACAATCTCTGACAGGAGGACTCTGAATCACATCAACAAGATAAAATGAATACCGTCAAAGACCATTTATAAACATACGTACTGGTGCATCATCTAAATAAAATTTTCTCACTCTTTTTTTTATTACCAGACTTTACACATTCCTTTCAGTAGGCACTGCTGAAACCACAGATGAGTTATTTATCCTTTTCAAGTAGGGCAGGGGTTGGCAAACTTTTCTTAAAGGGCCAGACAGAAAATGCTTTAGGCTTTGAGAACCAAAACTGAGGATATCATGTGGGTACTTATACAACCATTTAAAAATATAAAAACCATTCTTAACTCAAGAGCAGTACAATACCCAGCAGCAGGCCAGACTGGGCCTACAGCCCCGTAGTTAGCCAACATGTTTCTAGAGAATAAACTCTAGCGTGGGTTTTTCTAGCCAAGTACATAAAGACTCTCAGAAAGACTTTAGCCTTGTATATTGTTTTAAATTTTTTCCTGTTTAAAGCTATACAGTAGAATGTTATACTCATATTTCATATTTCAGAATATATATTGTATTATTATCATTAAGAAATACAATCCTGGACCTGAGATCAGAAAATTTGGTCCAAAAAACACTCGTGATGCTGTCTAGTGGGCTGGATTTGGTGAGGGACCACGGTGGGCTGGACTAGGGGCAGGCCGGAGAGAAAACAGCCGCAAATAAACAACCACAGCACATGCTTTTCAGTAAAGGCCTTAGTTAGAAAGCACTCAGTGTTGGTGAGTTTTCATTTAAATTTAAAATTTACACTTGTTAAAAATCATTAGCACTGTAGGCTTTTAAAGAAAAGATTCCCCTTCTTGCCAACTTTGCAGGCGAGCTCTCCTGCAGCTGGTGTCCATGTCTGTCCTCCGTGGAGATTTGAGGGACTAATGAACGAATCTGTAGAACTAACTTAGAATGAAATGTGAGTTATGGGTTCACAATTTCTTTTTCTTCCCTTTCACCAGATCACAGGATATTTCGCAAAGTAGATTAGCTAGTAGGAAAGGAATGGCATAAAATAACAGACTCACTCAATAACTATTTTATCTTTGACTTTACAGTATAGTCAGAAACATTCTCAGAAGCTTGCTTTTTAGAAATGAGGAAGAGAAACCTGACTGGGTATGCTGTGTGCTGGGCCCTGACTGGAGCTGGGAGGGGACCTTCAATAGAGCGCAGTCCAACCCCTTGTTCTGCATATGAGTAAACTGTGGCCCACAGCACCTGCGTGACTTACCCAAAGTCACACGGCCAGAGACTGACTGGGCTTTTGCCTAGGCTGCTTAAAACCAACTTTATAGTTCCAAGGGTGGAGCTAAAAGCAAGTTATCTTTCTTTCATTGAATGGGTCTTTACTTAGACTCACAAGATAAGAATGAAATACAAGCTAATTTGAATGCCTACTAGCCTTGCCCGGCGATCCAGTAAAAATGGGGATTAAGGGTACACGTCTCCCCATTCCAGGCTGGTTCTGGTGCAAACCGCAGAGAGCTGTGGGGCAGTTAATTTGCTCTCGGGGAGCCCGCAGATGCCCAGGGGCCTGGATCCTGCCTCCTCTGGGTGGGGACTGGCCATACTGTGTCTGAGGCTCCCGAATCGTGGCACAGACCAGCAGCACGTCTGCCTCAGACCGCCGTAGGCAGAAAGTCACTGGGCCCTACCTTCGGGGGAATCAAAGGGAGCCTCACAGGAGCCCAGGCATCCCAAAGCTGGGCTCCCTATCACAAACAACAGACCAACCCCTTAAACATGTAAAATCAACAAAAGCCTCTCATACCTTTACATATAAACACATCAAACTGCTTCCTTATAATCAACTCACATCAGCAAGTTTTGTTTTTAGATTTAAGGCTTCTACTTTACGGGACACATTGTGACCCATAAAATACATTTTTATCACAAAGTGGCATTTTCTCAGGGGGTTCCCGGCTGCCCACGTGGATTGCCTGCGGGCCCCACCGAGACAGTCTACAAATCTTGATTCCAGGCGGCCAGGACAGGTTTTGTTCTACTGAGTCATGGCACCTTCTAACCCAGAACCTCACCACCACTCAGGCTCCCCACTCATGTGCCCATCTTCTCCAGAAAGAAACAGGATTTTATCATACTCTCTAAGACTTTTTCCAATATGAAAGCAGACAGATGGCAACATAATGCCAAATGCAATGTGCAGACTGGTTTGTAGATGGCAGAACGGAGCCATCCCGACCCCGGCCCCAGAGGGTGGCCCTCTTCTCCTCCACAGGGAAGAGGACCCTTGCAGGGGATGTACTACCCTGGGTGCCCTGCCTAGCTCGCCCCTCTTCTCGGAAATGTGATTTCCAAGCACATGGCCTAGACGGGCTGTCATCACAGTGACCCCAAAGTGCCCCGAGACGTTGGCCAGGCCAATCAAAGCCCATCCCAGGACTGTTTTTAGCTGTAGGCGGCTTGGAAGAGCTTTTTCTTCTTTGGTTGTAAGGTCTTAAAGAAGTGAGCCTGAATCTCCCAGGTGCCCGCCCCTGGTTCTGTGACAGAGCCCGTGTGGAGCAGGAGAGACAGAGAGGGAGGGAGAAAGAAAGGAGGGCACAGAGCAAGGGCGCGAGGCAGGACTGGCACATGGACACAAGGGTATCGACGCAGCACCAGCTCACCAGATACAATATGAGAGCAAAGGTGCCCCACCTGCAACAGGGCACTGGAGGAAAAGTGCCCCGGGAAGGTTTCCATGGTCTCCAAAAGCCTTAAAAGAAGCCTAGAAAGTACCCTGGCCCATGCACAGAGCAACACACCGCAGCTGTGGGCTGGGTAGCACCCACCTGCATTTTATTTTCCTTGCACAACACTGGTTGATTTTTCAGTGAAATCAGTTGCCAACATTTACAGACCAACCTTTTCTGTGTAAACCTGGGTCCCGGTGTGTCAGCGACAGTACGTGCAGGGCACAGCACTATGCCTGCCCTCTTCTGAAGCAGCCGTCGGTGGGCTGGCGAGTGGGTACTGGGCCCCCAGGCCAGGCAGGCCCAGTGCATTACCCAAGTGTCTCTTTAAGTGCTGGATGTGGCATCATGCCCACAGCACACAGGACAGGAGAATACCAGCCTTGCTGTAAGCAGCCCTGGTGAGGCTGTTCCCTTAACTATCGTCTAATGGAAATACCAGTCTCTCAAAATGCAAGGTTATGACATTTTCTCAACTGACTACTAGGCTCCCAAAGTTTCCTTTTAAACTGAATGTAATGATGTCAAATATCTAGGAGTATTTTTATTGGGATGCTATACATATACTATGCTAGCTATTACGGAGAATAATGTCGTATCTATCACCTTTTACCAAACAGTTCAAAGTTCTATTAAATCCTGGAGCAAATTTACCCCAAGCTGACATTACTTGTGATCCTTATCTGTTGTCTACTTCAGATATACTGGAGGGAGCACACGGCGTGATTAAAATAGAAAAGTCCTCTGGGACCTCAAGAAATAGTCCCTCTGGAGTGCATTTAACATCACAAACTAACATCCATTTGCAGAGTAGGTCTCTCTCTTTTATATTTACAGTGTTGGGATCACAGGGCAGAAAGGACTGTTTTTCTGCGCAGCGCCCAAGGGTTATACTTAAGAGCTGAGAGACTGGGAAAACAGTCGGTTATTTGAAATTCCTGCCAGCTGTGTGGTCTGTTTTCTCCCAGGAAGAGGCTGACTAAAGGTGGCTTGATGTAGAAAGAGCATCTACCAGCAACCGACCAGCATGACCATCTACACTTATGGCAGGATATTGGGCCCTTTTCCTTCTTCACAGCAGCCTCAATGAGGGATTTATCTTAGCCTTCCTTTTTTTGTTTGTTTGTGTGTTGGTGTGTATAAGATGGGACGATCTTTTTCCCAGCTTAGGAGATCTGCAGGCACTGTTGTCAGCAGGTGGTTGGTTGGGACCAACTGGCTGTTTGCTCTGCCGGACTGGGACTTTGCTTTGGACTCTGTCTCATTTTTGTTCTAAAGCCCTTTTCAAAATGTTCTGCCAGTTTTGCAGTAAAGCTGAAGGGGCTAGTTTCCATTCTAACTTCTCTTTTCAAATTAGGTCTCCAATTTCAGCCTCAACTCCATTGACAAAATGAGATCAAAGCACTGCTTTTACTCCCAAATGCTGTCCAAAGGGATATTCTAATCTAGACTGAAAATCTCCTATAATTTCGTTTCTGATTTTTGTTGTTGTTGTTGCTATTGAGATATAACTGCAAATCACACTGTATTAGTTTCAGGTGTGCATCGTAATGATCTGATATTTGTATACACTGCAAAATGACCACCAAAACGTCTCATTAACATTTGTCATAAATCACTGTTACAAAACATTTTTTCTTGTGATGAGAACTTTCAAGATCTGCTCTCTTAGTGACTTTCAAATATATTATATAGTATTATTAACTATGATCAGCATGCTGTATATCGCATGCCCATGATTTATTTATTTCATAACTGGAATTTGTAACTTTTGACCCCCTTCACCCATTTCACCCACCTCAACCCGTCTCTGGCAACTACCAATCTGTTCTCTGTATCTATGAATGTGGTTGGGGTTTTTTATGGGTTTTTTGGTTTCAGATCCCACATATAAATGAAATCATACAGTGTTTGTCTTTCTCCATCTGACTTATTTCACTCAGCATAATGCCCTCAAGATCCACCCATGTTGCTGCAAATGGCACAATTTCATTCTTTTTTATGGCTGAGTAATATTCCACTGTGTGTGTGTGTGTGTGTGTGTGTGTGCGCGCGCGCGCACGTGCGCACGTGTGTGCGTAAGAAGGAGGGAAGGAAGGGATAAAATAATTGCTTTATCCATTCATCCATCAATGGACACTTAGGTTATTTCCATGTCTTGGCTATTGTAAATAATGCTGCAATGAACACAAGAGTGCATATATCTTTTCGAGTTAATGTTTTCATTCTCTTCAGATATATACCCCAGGAGTGGAACTGCTGGGTCATATGGCTGTTCTACTTTTAATTTCTCAAGGAACCTCCAGACTGTTCTCCACAGTGGCTGCACCAGTGTACATTCCCACCAGCAGTGCACAAGGGCTCCCTTTTCTCCACACCCTCACCAAGACTTGCTATTTCTTGTATTTATGATAATAGCCAATCTGGCAGGTATGAGTTTACATCTCATTGTGTGTTTGATTTGCGTTTTCCCTGATGATTCAGGCACAAGGATTAGGGTTGAAGACAGTACACATAAGAAGAGGATTTAGACTGAGACAACGCCATGAGAGCTGGCAACAGCCAGTGGGAAGATAATGCTTGTGCACCCCATGTCTCAGGCCCCCAGACCGTCAGCCGCCTCCAGATGGAGACCCCACAGCCTGTGCGCCCAGAAGGCAGTAAAACAGCAGGAACACCCCCCTCTCGAAGCTAAGCTCTCAGGACATAGAATCAAGACAGAAAGGGAACCTCCTCGGTTTTACTGATGACCCACAGCAACGTCTGTCCAAGCGGATGCAGGTCCGGTGAGCGCAGCAAACGCACAAATCTGGAGGTCAGCTCAGCAACAGGCTTCTGGAGCCTGTGTCCTACCCTGCAATTCTCCTTCTTAGGACAGCACAATGCAAAACAACAGTAAAGCAAAAAGCAGCAACAAGGGATGAAAAAGAGTAGCCTGACTACACCAAGGATGCCAACGTATTGGGAACCAATCATAAAGTCTGGGTTTCAGGCTGAGAATAAACAGTCAAGGACCTCAATGCAGACAGAGTGGAGTTTAGACCTGCTGCTGAACCATCAGCCCGCACTGCGCGAGCGGGTGCAAGAGGCCCGGGGTCTACACCCGGCGGCAGCCTGGGGTCCACGACAACAGGCAGTGCAGACCATAGCTCGGTGGGACCTCCACGACAATTGCAGAAATGAACAAAGACCACCACATGAGAAAAGCAAAGCCATCTGTTCAGAGCTCACCTTAGCAGGGGACTCAGTCCCATACTTAAGTGTGGCAGAGACTCCAAGCCAGGAAGAGAAGCGGGAAAGCTTTACAGTGGAAAAAGGGAAGCTCCGGGTGTGCCCTGACTGGAGGCTGCTGACGTGGGGAAGACGTCAGCAGGCGAACTAGAAGAGGGGTGTCCATGTGATTGGTTAGGGGTGCGTATTCGGATTTCTCTGGTTGGTCCTACGCTGGAAACGGGTAAAAGGCAGGGAAGCTGTCGGTTGTTAATCAAGTCCTGGCCATTTCTGGCCGACTGTCACAGAGGTTGCTGTTTGGCTTCCTGGACTGGTTGCCACAAACAGTGACTAGGTTTGCTGAACTGGTTACCGTGGGTAACGACCTGCTTCTTAGGCTGGTGGCTGCAGACTGCGGGTCGGGGCTCTGGTGGCTGTCCGCTGCTGTGTTCAGTCTCTCAGCCCAGAGCCTTCAACTCAGCAATGTCGCTCCTGGGAATTTGTCTTAGGTGGATGAAATGGGCTGTGTACAAGGCTACACACTGCAACGCTGTTTTGAGAGAAAAAAGGAAGGACTAAAAACAACCACAACGTCTCTCCACAGGGCACAGGATACAGGAGTGAGGGTGCAGCCCTTTAAGTGAATACTAAGTCAGCGTCCCCTTTTCTGCGTTCCCAAGCCCCTCACACAGCACTCAGTGGCACCCCTTTACCTGTCAGGCTTTTCTAATGTGTGTTTCAGGACTTGAAGCAAAATTCAACGTTATTAATCATGTGTCCTCTTGATAAACATTCGTCAGTTGGGAGTGGAGATGCAGGGTAGCAGCTCCTCTGCAGCCAGAGGCTAGGCGGTCAGGGAAAGCAGGGCCAAGCTGAAACTTCACCCAGAGAAAAGCACAATTCCATAAATCAAAGCATTGTTTTTGAGGAACAAGTTTATTTTACCATGAATTTGGGTGTTAGAACACATTTACAGAAGCAGTGTGGCTGTTTAATTCAAATTAAATAAGGTTCTTGGAACATTATCTAAAAGATGTCGCCAGCAGACTTCTCCAAAGGCCCACATAGTAAATATTTTAGGCTTTGAGGATCATATTGTATCTGTCACCTACTCTTCTTTGTTGTTCATTTGTTTGTTTGTTTTTAACAACCTTTTAAAAATGTAAACCTTGGACTTCCCCGGTGGCACAGAGTGGTTTAAGAATCTGCCTGCCAATGCAGGGGACACGGGTTGGAGCCCTGGTCTGGGAAGATCCCACATGCCATGGAGCAACTAAGCCCGTGCACCACAGCTACTGAGCCTGCGCTCTAGAGCCCACGAGCCACAACTACTGAGCCCGTGTGCCACAACTACTGAAGCCCGCGTGCCTAGAGCCCATGCTCTGCAACAAGAGAAGCCACTGCAATGAGAAGCCCACGCACCGCAACGAAGAGCAGCCCCCGTTCACCGCAACTAGAGAAAAGCCCACGCACAGCAAAGAGGGCCCAACGCAGCCAAAGATTAATTAATGAATTAATTTTTTTAAAATGTAAAACCTTCCTCGTTTCTAGGGCTGTATAAAAACAAATCACAAGCTGGATTTGGGGTTCACAGACCCATGCCTAAAAGCCAAAGTTCTCTGACTTCCTTCTTAAGAGAAGAAGAGGATACTGGAGAAATGTCTAAGTCTGAATATCTAAATATCATGCACTCTTTCCTTTGCTGCATCAAGGTGCCTCTCACGACTAAAACAGTGCTGTGAGGCATGAATCCCTGTCTTAGTTTGTATCAGGCCCTTCGCAGGTGTCACACTGAAACTCTAGTCTCACTGCACTCTGGGGACAAAGGGAGGAAAATGTGGTCCAGCCGGCAGCACCCCGAGGAGCAGCCCTGAAACAAGAGCACAGCCAGAATCCAGGGGCGTGGCCCCCGTGGCAATGGACATCTGGGCCACCTCCCTGCGGCGGGGCCAGTGCCGAGGGCTGCTGGCCCACCGCGAGCCACAGGGGACCCGCGGACAGCCTGGGTGCCTAGTTCAGCCAATCTTCAAGGGCCTGAGGCTCCAAGACAGGATGGGTTTGATCCTTTTTTTTTTTTCTATTTTGCACGCATTTATTTCATTCTATTCACATTGTACAACTGTTATACAGCCTATAAAAAGTACCAAAGCCTAATGCATTTTCCAATGCCAGGTCAGACCTAAGCTGTGAAAAAAGGAAAAGAGTGCAGGAAGGTCCAGGAAGAGCTGTGCGTGGGTAGGAAGCCGGCCGCCTGGCACCTGACGGCTCACATAGCCTCTGTGGCCACCATACCGTTCCTGCCACGAGGCTTCCTTAGTTCAAGCTGTCTTTTCTTTTGAGGACGGGACCAGGAGACTCTGAATGGGTCTAACCTGGGTTGCCTCTGCTCCATCTGGGTTAAAATTCATTTGGCATTTGCAACAGAGTTGTCTGAAACAAACCTTATTTGCTGCAGAAACGCCTCATGGATGCACCGTCCCATGTGATCTGACAATATTTACATGGAAGATAGCCCTGCTTCGGATCCCACACTGGCAGCTGGGCTTCCTGAGGGGCCCTGCGGCATCTCCCGGGGCTCCTGGCACCCTCCTGCCTGTCACCGCAGCCCCTGACCCTGGTGGTGCGGCTGCCGCCGCCCACCCCACCCCCACCCCCGAGCCGCAAGCTGGTCTTCCCCCTCCTTCCGCGCACGTCAAGCCCTGGGCCCATCTTGGCTGGCAGGGGGGCCCTACGGCCAGCGCTGCCCCAGGGGAGCAGCCATGCACAGTCCCAGGCCCCCACGAGCTCAGTGTGGACCTGCCCACGTCCTGGGTGTCGGCCTCATGCAGCCTCACATGCAGGCTGGGTTCACCCAAGAGACGGTGGCTCTAAGCTGCGCCCTCTTGTAGGGGTCCCCGCAGTCACCGGGGGGCCTTTTCAGGCACCAGCCACCCCGCCTGGCGGGGAAAGCTGGGGGACCGGTGCTGTGCCTCCATTCAGACTGTTTGTGCTCAGAATCCAGGCTGGGCCAAAGGCGGGTGTCCCTTGGCCCCAGCAAGAGCCTGGTGGACAGGGCCTCCGCGGCACCCCCTCGCCCAGGCGCCTGATCAGGTTGGTTCTCACCCTTTCACGACGAATTCGGGTGTCCGCGTCAGTCTGGTCTGTCAGCCTTCCGAAGGGCTGTCACCTGCACCAACTCTGTCCTTCTCCTGACCACACCATACAAATATTTCCTGGGACCAAAGACCAGCTTATTTGCTGAGCTAACGTATGTGAAGCACTTAGAGCTGTACCGGGCCTGTAAGCTGTGCTACACGTGTCCCAGGTCCCAGCACACGCTGTTCCTACCGGCAACACCTACAGGCTGGGCTTTTAGTAGGAGCTTAGTAAACATTTTTTAAATAAGTGAATAAACAAACAACATGACTCATGGTTATGAGACCACCCCCCTCCCCAAGGTTCTTGCAGTTGACCCATTGTCCTTGGAAATGTTAATAAACTTGGGAAAATCCAGACCCCCGCCCCCAAGGCCTGAAGCCTCTGTCAGACCACAGGGTTCAACAGAGCGAATGTGTCCCAGAATAAAGACAGGGAAGTGGCTGTTTAAGGAAAGGATCTCCCTTTAGGGTGTGCCTGAAGGCACAGAGGCACAGGCGTGGGGAAACCATGGGCTTGTTTTACTTCCCTGGACTGAGGGTAGCAATTCTAGTTTAAACAGCCTGGAGGAGAGGAGGTGGGAATGGGTAGGAGGAGGAAGCAAGTAACTGTTTACAAAGCATACTGAGCAGCCAGGAGAATGACAACTTCAGTTACTTCCAGAAAGAGAAATGCAGAGGAAGCTGGCGGCAGGATGTGTCTGCTCAGGGAGAATGTCCTAAAAAGCAGAGGAGCCCTCATCACTCATAGAGAAGAGAAAAGAGCATTAGGAAACTGATGGGTACACCACCCCCGAGAATGCCTGTCACCAGCCATGTGCAAATTCTGACGCTCGAATACACCAAAGTCTTCGTGGTTTCCTGATACATCCACCCAATCTGGCTGAAAGGAATGGGGCTCGCCAACAGAAGACAAACTTTCAAAACACTGGGACCCAGTTTTAAACTGAGCAAAGGCTTATTTTAAGGGATTTAGTTTCTAACTTTTAAATAACATTTTCTTGTTAATTAAAAGAAAAAAATGTATACGTCCAAGAGCACTGTAAGGAACTACAAAAGTATAGACATAATTCCTACTTTCAAAAAGCTGATGGGGCTTCCCTGGTGGCGCAGTGGTTGAGAGTCCTAACCCTGCCGATGCAGGGGACACGGGTTCGTGCCCCGGTCCGCAAAGATACCGCATGCCGCGGAGCGGCTGGGCCCGTGAGCCATGGCCGCTGAGCCTGAGCGTCCGGAGCCTGTGCTCCGCAACGGGAGAGGCCACAGCAGTGAGAGGCCCAAGTACCACAAACACACAAACAAACAAACAAAAAGCTGATGCAGATTTTGTCTCCTCAGGATCCACATGCACCAAATGAGTGTGTATACAGGTGGCACATTCGATCAAAACTAGGCTCTTTTAGCACCAGCACTGCAGGAGGACAGCCTTCTAGCCTATGTTCCCTCTCCAGGTGCGCAGACAATGATCTAACCCATAGGATGGATCCATCTGGAACAGGTACCACTCTTTAAAGGACTGACTGAAACAAACTGAAACCAATGATGGCATAAACTACATATAAGTCAGTGAACTGTGGACTCAAGCGAATAATGTGTTTGGGAATATACAAATAATGTGTTGGCACAACTGCCACAATTTTTAAATAACTATCAAGTTTTCCTTGTATAGTATTGGTAGAACTCTGCCAAGAACAACCAGGAAAAATACAGGTCTTTAACAGGTCCTTTTTTCCTGATATCACAGTAGTTCTGCAGCACTCAATGATCTGCCCATTCATTCATCAAACTTGAGGAATATTTTTTTTGCCTCATTTTCTCTCTCCTCCTTTTGGGACTCCAGTTACGTAACCTCTTAGTGTTGTACCAAAGATCCATGAGATTATTCATTATTTTTTCAATCCTTTTTTCTCCATGTTATTCAAATTGGAAAATTTTCTCTTGATCTGTCTTCGAGACAGAATTTCTGTTTGGTTCTTACTTACAGTTTCTAGGTTCCTTCCTAGATTTCCTATCTTTTCAATTATTATGCCCATATTTTCTTTTACGTGAGTGTGGTTGATATATGTGTTAAAATCCTTGCCTGTTGTTTCCAAAAATTTGGTCGTCTTTAATGATTCATCCATCTCCAGTGATTGTCCTTCTCTTGAAAATGGGTCACATTTTACTGTTTCGTCACCTGTCTAATAATTTTGTACATTGTAAATGCTATGTTGTGGAGACTCTGGATTTGATTATATTCTTCCTGAAGTTTGTCTGTTTGGTTGTTTGTTTTAGCAGGCAGTTAATGTCACTGAATTCAAACTGCAAACCCAGTCTTTGGGAAAGCAGTTGGGGTTACCACACACCCCAGTCTGCCTGGAACTGACAGGGGTTCTTGGAAATGGGAGGGTCCTGGGCAGCCTGGAGCAAACTGGTCACCTAGGCAGCAGCTGAAATCTCAGTCCAGCTCTTTTAGTCTTTGCTGATGGAGTTGTTTGGAGTCTGTCCCACATATACATGATGTACATACAAGATTCAGGGATCAGCCAGAGACATGGGCAGAGTTTAAAACACAGAATCTCTGCAAGCAAGATCTTAACCACATCCAGTGTTCTCCAAGAACAGAGCTATAACTCACACTGATGGCTTCTTCCTCCAAGGAGATTCATTTGACAGACTCATTCAGGACATACAAGTACTCACAAAGGAGCTCACAAGAAGGGCATGCCCACTGCCCCACACACAGTACAAGGCCCATCATCTTGGTTAAATTCTGAAAATTACTTGATAAGTCGAGGGTCACTCCATCCCTGACACCGTCAGAAACAACTATTGACTCTCCAGGCACACATTTTAAAAAGCTCAATGTCATTCAGGTCTTTTTAGATTCTGCAGGCAACATGTTCCTCATTTACAACTTTACCTAAAGCCCATTTATGCTGTTACTCACAAATCAGCCCGACTCAAATGAGACTTTCTGCAACAAAAGTCTCTGCAATCCATCCAAGCGGCAATACAACAAGCACTCCCATTAGCGCCACACCCACCCCAAGCCTCCCTGCCTGCGGAGGGCTTAGCAGCTCCTCTGGGGCCCCTGCTCACAATGCCCATAAGGCCCGCAGGGGCTGCCACCGCGAGAGACTGATCCCCTCACCCACCCCACACCGTCAGAGACCGACTGCTGCCTCATACTGGGCTTCTGCGGAAGTACAGGTCCTCACGGCCAGAGTCCACGGCCCTCCGTACCCAGCCTCCCATTGTGCCTTAAGCCATGAAAACAGCATGGCCACCAAGCCCTTCCTGATACAACAGAAACTGTACCTACAGGATAGAGTCAAACTGGACCCTCTTGCATATCCCACCCGAGGGAAGGGGTGAACTTCCCTGTCTGAAGTACCTTGCCAGGGAACTGGTGCACTTCTCAAGTGGACATGCTACCATCACAAATGACAGAGTCCACGGGAAGGCTGCTGAATATTTATTCTATGTGTATATGGGGGGGGGGGCTCAAAAAAATGAAGTGAAAATCCCAAGAGGTGATCAGACCCAGAGGTTTATATACTATTTTAACAAAGGGTGATAAATTGCACAGAAATGGTAAGACGAAGGAAAAGTTTGGGCTTTTAGGGGCAGTACATTTGAGAAGGTAAACGTATGGGAGAAGCCAATGGAAAATAAGGGTTATTCAGCAAGGTTTGTCTGTGCAGATGCATCTCAGTGTGGCCTCTATCTCCTGTGATAAAGACTGTTTTCCCCCCCTGGTATGGGGGGAGGCACCTCCACAAGGGAAATTTACACCCTGCTTTTAAGCAGACAGAGAGAGGGCAGAAAGCTTTCCCGGGGTCTGCTTTTTCTCAATTGTTTTCAGTTCAAAATAATCCTTTTACCTAAGTAGCATATTTGGGGGTGGCCTGTTCTGATCCCCTTCAATGTCTCCCTCAAGGTAAGAGCCACCTGGCCTTTCCCCCTCACATTGTCCTGGGCTGGGCTGGCGGCTCCATTACCGTCAGGAGCCAGACTCCTCCCACCTTGTTGCTCTGCAGTCCCCAGCACAGTGCTTCCTCCTTGTCACTCACACTGGCTGCTCGACCTCTAGCCATGATGTCCACGTTCTAGCCAGGAGGGAGAGGGAAGGACGAAGAACAGTGTGCCTCTCTTGACATGACAGTAACTAGCTAGAGACAGTAACTCTGCACTAGGTACAGAGTCCTAACTATCTATCACCTATCTCAGTGGAGCCAAGAGGCCTGATACACTGGACTCCTCTTACAAAGTGGGAGGTTTCTCACATTTCCACCTTATGGCTAATATTTTCTGGTAGCAATAAAATAAGATTTCACACCCTTTTTTTCCCAATCATCTTTGTCAGTGTTTGAGCAGAAACACACTAGTATTCAAATAAAGTGACTTCTGGTATGGAAAATGGCAAGCCTTATGCCGTAACACTTCAAACCAATCTAAAGTTGGTAGAAGAACTCCTAAACAGCCCTAACATCATTAAAAATGGAGTGAAGATATTAAAATTGAATTTTCAAAGACCAAAGATCCGTGGTATTTTTGCACAGATGTCAGTAAGATGTTTCAGTGATACCATCTTGAGACAAATAAAACAGGGCTGATGCTCACACATTCACTCGTGTGCTTTTTTCCTGCATTCTCATCATCTTTAATTTTCTTGTTCCTGGAAGAGGCTTACTCAACCCTGAGGCTTTTTTTGTAATAAGACCTTTCCAAAGGTCTCTGGTTCAGTGGCACTCGATAAATCTTTTAAAGTAGTAAAATTGAAAGCAACATTTTTTAAATGCCCCAGGACAATATGCTGTCTCATAAACATTAGGATTAGTTCTCAAGGAAGAGAATTTTTGTAAAACACTGATACAGCTCAGTGCCGCAAACTTCACAACTGTCTGGAGGAGATCTCCAAGAGCTCACTCCCTGGTGGGTAAAGCCAAAACTTTTAAACAGGATGATGATTAGATTATTAAGGAAAATCTGGTCCCTGATCTAGTATTGATTCTCCACCATCAACAACTGGATGATGGGTCAGCTACAAGGAATCATATAAAAGACATTCCAACGCCTTCTATGACGCATACCCCATCATTCCAGGCAGAGATGAGCTATCCAGCTGTTAAACGTTTTTATCTGAATTTCAAAAGAGTAATAAAATGTATGCTTATAAAGAATGGAGTATTATACCTATATGTGGAAAAGATATCCTATTTTACATTTTAGAGAGACATTAAATAAAATCATTTTCTTTCCTTATTAAAAACTCAAATTGGTAGGTCCTGAGATGTGACTAAGCCATACTTCCTACTGTGGGGACCCACTGGACACCCATAGTTTGCATAAAGATTATTTTAAAGTGAAAACATTTGGACTTGATGGGGCTCAAGGCAGGCCACCCCAAAATAAGCCACGTTGGTATATTGATTATTTTTAATTAAAGTTACTTTAGAAACAGCCAAAGCATGAAGGACACTCTTACCCTCCTTGGTCCCCTGAAAGTACGAAATAAATCTCCCTTGTGAAATGTACCCTCTCTGTACCAGGAGGCAGTGAGTCATCCTTATCGCCAGAGATAGAGAATTTAGAGTCGAGAAGGCTGTATTAAAAAAACTTGTTACTTCTTCACTAATTTACTACCCAAAGCCCAAACTTGTCAATTCTTCACGAAGTTATTGTTTCTTTGTCTAAAAGGCATGAAAGCGGTCTGCTTTGAATCTGCTTTGACTTGAGTCTCATATTTCCATGAGTTCCCGTATGTAGGAATTACATTTGTTTTCCTCCTGTCAATCTATCTTACATCAATTTAATTATTAGACCAGCCAAGAAACCCAGAAGAGAAGAAAGGAAAAGGCATCCTCCTCTTCAGTTTGGGCAAGAAAGCCAGGAGACTCCAGTGGCTGGACACTGCTCGCCCCAGGGCTGCTGCAGCTGAGGGATCCAGGGACCTCAGACAAGCACTGGCAGAAGAGAATTCTCACCACATCAGTCTCCCAGATCTCTGCATGCAGGGTCGGTATGTTAATATCGCGAGTGGTGAGAGCCCTTTTCTTCTTCCGAATTTAGATCAGCAGGAGAAAATATTTGTGTAAATTAGTTCCTTGGGTATAGTGACTCTGGTAAAGATTGGCTTTGAGTATCTTATTTTCTACTGACTCTATCCCTCTCAAAGATGGTAACTGCAATCGTTTGTCTTTGTCTTTTGTGTCATTTGTCATAAGGAGGAAAACCATGGAGTAGAACACAGGCATAGAACACAGGCATGAGGCTGTTGTTCAAGCTGGCCTCACACACTGATGAGGTCGTGGTTCTCCCCAGACTGGTGTCTGTTTAGACAGACTTTGCTGTGGGTCCCCTACGTAAAAACGGGATGAGGTGTTCCGTTTGTGTCATTCTATGTCCTGAGAACTTGGCTTTGTGACCAGTGAGAATATTCAATCTGGCCTCTGCCATTCCAGAAAGTGCACATACTGTGATGCATCTGGTGGCCATTCAAACAGACTGGGATTCCAAGACACAAAGTCACAAGCACCCTTCTTCGTTCAGCTGTGCCAGCTCTCAGGGGAGTCTGTTGTAAGGGGTCCATAAATGGCTTCTGTCATCTCAACTTTCATTGTTTTGCTAGCGCTGGAAAAGTCCCATTTGAGTAGAACCCGCCCACTGTCACAGATTAGAGGGCGATGACTGGAGGCCTCTCATGTTCCCATGAGAGACCAGAGACACCATTTTCACTACACCGTTCTTACAGCCATGATAACGAAGGCTTTGCTTTCTTAGGCTAACTCTGGGAGCAGACTCTCTAGATCTTGTGGGGACTGTGTCTTTTGTACTCTCTTGTGAGATGCTTCTTTCATTTTTGGTTAAGCCATAAAAAGGCTTATTGGTTTGAGTCACTACTGAGATGAATAAATCCTATTTGTCAATGGCCAAGTGATGGGTCTTTGAACTGGAAAAACTTCTATATTTGAAAAAAAAAAACTTACAGAGGGCTTCCCTGGCGCAGTGGTTGAGAGTCCGCCTGCCGATGCAGGGGACACGGGTTCGTGCCCTGGTCCGGGAAGATCCCACATGCCGCAGAGCAGCTGGGCCCGTGAGCCATGGCCGCTGAGCCTGCGCATCCAGAGCCTGTGCTCCGCAACGGGAGAGGCCACAGCAGTGAGAGGCCCGCGTACCGCAAAAAAAACAAAAAACAAAAAAACTTACAGAGCTTTCATCCTAAACAACTGTCTTATTGGCACCTATGGAAAGACCAAAATAAAAAGTAGATACAAGGTAGTACAATGCAAGCTTTAGGGACTCCCTTAACAAGATGAAAAAACAGAAATCAGACTTAAAATAAAATTCCAACATAAATTCTTCTTCTTTAAAACCGCCCCGTCTCCCCAGCAAATTCCCAGGCCGTCCCACAAATAATTAGGAAATGGATCAGCCAGCTAGAGGCCAATATTCAGGGGCTCTGTCTTTGTCTTGCAAACCTACAAATACTTTCAGAAATATAAAAACTTAACCCTAGGGACTTCCCTGGTGGCACAGTGGATAAGAATCCACCTGCCAATGCAGGGGACGCTGGTTTGAGCCCTGTTCTGGGAAGATCCCACATGCCGCAGAGCAACTAAGCCCGCGCGCTACAACTAGTGAGCCTGCGCTCTAGAGCCCACGAGCCACAACTACTGAGCCTGCACACCTAGAGCCTGTGCTCCACAACAAGAGAAGCCACGGCAATGAGAAGCCTGCGCACCGCAACGAAGAGTAGTCCCTGCTCGCCACAACTAGAGAAAGCCCACACACAGCAACAAAGACCCAACGTAGCCAAAATAATAAAAATAAAATTAAAAAAAAAAAAAACTTAACCCTAATAATCTTTGGTAAATAAAAGCTAGCTTAAGTTTGTTGGTTTAATTAAACATGTTTTCAAAGTTATCAGCATTCAATATAATGCAGATAAACAACTTACAGTCTACCTGGGTTTGTTAGGCAAATAAGTTCACGTTATTTCCGTTGCAAAAATTTGTCTGCAGGAACAATAGCTTAGGATGATAGCTGACTCTGTCTAATGTCTCATGAAGTTTTCATGAGTAGTTTAAACATAACTGCTGGGAGCAAATAATTTAGATAAATGTAAGGGGGTTAAGAGTTTTTAGGTGAAGTTTTTAATAGTAATTATGTTTTACGGTATGTGTACTTAAAAATAGTTTTCCAAATCTCTTTGGTAATTTGAAACCTTAGAATTTTTGCTAATTTAGATTAAATGATGAATAGTAATTAAATATCTAGATCACTTCCAAATAAGATAAAATAATGAAGCATTAATTACCTACTCTAGTCTTATTACAGAGAAACTAAAGATATATGGGTTTATCAGTAAACATGTCTTGTGCTACACTGAAAGCGCACAGCATGAAAAGGCACATGTTTCCAGAAATTATGAAATATATTTATAAATTTGTCCACCTAAAGAATGCTGGTATAACAGACAGTACACAATTGCTTACTTCTTAGTTTTCACTAGAAATTAAGGTTTCAAAGGGTTAAAAATTCTAATTAATATACGTAATCAAAACTACTAGAAACAATAAGGGAAATATCTCTGTATGCAAGAAAAGTAGGGTACGTGCTTTTGGCAAGAAAATGTGTAAGGAATGGAGACGCATTTTTGTTGAGGAAATAAAAGTGATTTTGTCCTAAAAGCCAGTTATTTCAGAATGAGAAGGAAGAAAATGAAGAACTAAAATAGACATAGAAAATTACAGAAGGCTTATTTTTTGAAATTTTGGGATAGGAATTTTATGTGTGGTCAAGTTGGCTAAGATTGGAATTAATGTATTTAAGTTAAAAAATGAGTTTAATATCAAAAGTAAGGTGGTACAAAATTAAAATTAGTTTCTCTCTCTGTAAAAGGACAAAGTTTTTTTAGATTATTGGTCTGATCCTGATAAGAGATTATTAAAAGTTTTTCTTTACCTCTTAAGTGATCTGCCTAGAAAACAAAGATTTTGTGTCTTATCAAAATTATTTTCTGTGCTTTATCAGGTCTTTGATTGGTTTTCCTCATAATTAGGTAACCTTCTGCATTTGCCTTTGAAATCTTGTATTGTCAGTTTGGTTAAATGGATAATTATTGTTTCATAATAGTCTGTGATCTTATTGAGTCAAGTGTGCAAACCTTTTTGATATTTTTGATAAAATTCCCCAAATTCAAATTCTAAATGAAGTCTTTTTGCCCTTGAACTAATCTGAGATTTCCAGAAGGCCCTTGGAATTTGTTCTCCCGCCTTATTAAAAAAAAAAAAAAGGAGGGGGGAGGCGAAGAGATGTTAAACTAGCTTACTTGGTATATTGAATTACATGGGAAGTATTGTAAAATAAATAATGATAAACCTTCTTAGGTCATAGTATAAGGGTGACCTTTTTTAATATAAATTTTCTAGAAACTATAAAATTCCTGAAATTCTGATGTCCTCGTATAATGTTATCAGTCATAATTCTACTTACCTTAAAATGTTGTATGTCACAGGAATAACCAAATTTCCTTATCAATTGAATTGTAATGAACTCTAATCAGATCTTTAACCATGCCATTTTTAACTCTTCTATCACTTATGTACAGTTACTGTTTGATGCTTTTGCAAAAGTGTTTCTGCAAAAGGGCTTCATCAGAGAGATTCACGGAAAGGACTCTGACAAGTACTACAGAATATAGGTTTCTAATAACTTTAAGATCATCAAACTGAACTGGTAAGATTTCTGGAACATTATAGAAAAGAATTTCCAGAACATAAAAGAAAAACTGGATTCAAGCAGAACCAGAATTAGTTACATGGAACTGAATGAACTGATGAAGATGATTATCATTTTTATGACTTTTTTGTACTGAAATATTGCTGGTTCTTTAATCTTTTATTTTCCAGATATAAGGAAATTGTTCTTCTTAAGCTATGACTTACAGCAATTTGGTAATCTATAGCTTTGTAAGCAGAATTAAAACTTTTATCTTTTTCTCCCTACCTGATTTCTCCAGAATTTGGAAACTCTTAGTGAGATTCTTATTTTCATATCAATATAGTTACTTGCATATGTCAATAAGAATCTGTTCTCCTTGTAACAGGACCCAGTTGGAAACATTGGTTCTATTACCAAGGCTTTGACTGGTATGTCATATTTGAGAGAGACATGCATAGACCCAGATATGACCAGACAGCTTTAAGGAACTAAGGTTGATTTTATGGAACCCTTAAAGCCCCTTGGAAACATCAGCCTGGTGCCTTGCTTACAGGGTTCCTGGCCGCCTTACCAGGTAAGTAAGGAAGGTCACTTCCTGGCAGGCCTAGGAGAACTGCAAAATGGGGCAGAAGGCAAGAACCTCTCCTAGGGTAAAGAATAAAGATCAAAGAAGAAACAAACAGAAAACAGCTGATTGGCTGGGGCCACACAGTATCCCTGTTTGGGGTGAGAAGGCCTAGAGGCGGCTTGGCATTTGGGGACTGGCTGACTAGATACCCTGGTTTCTGGTTAAGAGGAAGGAACACAAAAGTTAACTATGTTTCAGATGGTTGATGGGGCACCCAAGGCAGAAGCGGCTCCATCTCCCACCTAGAAATTTATTTCAACAGCTTCCTGAGCCAGCTTTGCCCTCAGCTTCCATTTGGACGTCTTATTACATTGCATGTTTTTCCCCTATTGATTTTATGAATCTTAATATCTCTAATAGGTTACAAGTCCTTTGCCAGGTACATACTCTGCAAATATCTACCTTAAGTCTGTGGCTGGCCTTTCACTCTTATAGTTTTACCTTTTGAAGAACTGCAGCCCTTAATTTTAATAAGCCCAATTTATCACTTTTTCCCACTATGGTTAGTGCTTTTTATGAAGTCTTTGCCAAATTCAGGGTCATGAAGATATTCTCTTATGCTTTCTTCTAAAAGCTTTGTTAGAAAACAAAAACACTAACTCGAGAAGATATCTGCACCCCCATGTTCATAGCAGCATATTTACAATAACCAAGACATGGAAACAACCTCAGTGTCCATCAATGGATGAATGGATAAAGAAGCTGTGGAAATACTTGCAATGGAATATTATTCAGCCATTAAAAAAAAAACCAAGGAAACCCTGCCATTTGTGACAACACGGATGGACCCTGAAGCATTATGCTAAGTGAAATTAAGTCAGACGAAGACATACACTGTATGATCTCACTTTTATGTGGAATCTTAAAAAAACAAACAAACAAAACAAAACTCACAGAAAAAGTGATCAGATTTGTGGTAACCATGGGGTGGGGGTAGAGAAGGAATCTGAGTAAGATGGTCAAAGGTACAAACTCAGAGTTATAAGATAGATGTGGGGACTTCCCTGGTGGCGCAGTGGTTAAGAATCCTCCTGCCGATGCAGAGGACACGGGTTCGATCCCTGGTCTGGGAAGATCCCACATGCCGTGGAGCAACTAAGCCCATGCACCACTACTGAGCCTGCACTCTACAGCCCGTCTGCCACAACTACTGAAGCCCATGCACCTAGAACCCGTGCTCCGCAACAAGAAAAGCCACCGCAATGAGAAGCCCGCACACCACAGCGAAGAGTAGCCCCCGCTCACCTCAACTAGAAAAAGCCCGCGCGCAGCAACAAAGACCCAACAGAGCCAAAAATAAATAAATAAATAAATAAATAAAATTTAAAAATAGATGTGTACTAGGGACCTAATATACGACAGGATGACTACAGTTAACACTGCTGTACGTTACATATGAAAATTAAGAAAATAAATCCTAAGAGTTCTCAATACAAGAACAATTTTTTTCTTTCTCTTTTCCATTTCTTCTTATTGCGTCTACCTGAGATGATGGATGTTAGCTAAGCTTATTGTGGAAATCATTTCATGATGTGTGTAAGTCAAACCTTTATGCTTTACACCAGAAACGCATAGTGATGTATGTCAATTAGATCTCTGTAAAATATGGAGGGGGGAAGCGTTGTTACCTTAACTTTTTACATTTAGACCTACAGTCTTTCCTGAATTGATTTTTGTGTAGGACATGAAGAAGGGTTCCAGACACATTTATTTCACTTGTGGGTATCTAGTCCACACAGCAGCATTTATGAAAAGACCATCTCCACACCATTATACTGAAGTATCATCTTTATAATAAGTCAGGGTAGTCTGTTTCCGGACTTTGTATTCTGTTCTATCAGTCCATTTGTCTATCCTTGTACCAATACTGTCTTAATTACTATCACTTTAAGTCTTAATATGTAGCAATAATATTCACCGTGTTCTTAAAGAAAACCTTTGCTATACTGGCCCACTCATTTTCATACATATATATTAGAACTGGGTGGACTATTTCTGTATAAGCTGATCGGATTTTTTAAAGTTACTGTAAACCATCATCTCTTAAATTACAGTTTTCTTTTAGTTTGTTGCTAATATTAAAAATACATTTTTGTATGTTGACCTCATTTAATGAACTTGTTAAATTTACTTATGAATTCTAATAGTTTTTCTGTGAAGTCTTTTGCATTTTATAAGTACAACATCTTGTTGAGTGAATATTTCTTTCACTTTTTCTTTGTTAATGTGGCAATTTTACGTTGACTGATTTTTCAAGTGGTAAACTAACCTTGCATTCCTGACAACCCCACTTGTTTATCTTGTTTTAGTCTATTTGCAAGTTTTTTAAGGATTTTTTTCTAGAATTTGGCTCATAGTTTTCCTTTCTTGTATGTTCTGGAATTAAGATTATACTGGCCTTACAGAAGAGTTGAGAAGTTTCCCTCTGAGGCAATCTGTAGAAGACTGCTGTTGTTTCTTCATTAAATGAATAGAAGAATTCACCAGTGAAACCACTGAGTCTGGTGGGATTTTTCTGTGGAAGTTTTTAGTTAAAGATTCAGATTTTAGAATAGATATATGAATTTTTATTTCTCCTTGTGTCCATTTTTGTAAGCTAAGTTTTCCTATGGATTTCTGAACTTTGCCAAAACTTTAAATAGCATCTAATTATTCACTATATTCCCTATTATCTTTTCAATATCTGTAGCACTTCAGCGTTGTCTCATTTTTTTCCCCTTCATATTGGCAATCCGTGTCTTTGCCTTCTTTTCATGAAGGCTCTATCAATTTTATTATTCTTTTCAAATAAAACACTTTTTGTTTTGCTTATTTTCTCTATTGGATATTTGGTTTTTGTTTTATAAATCTCTGCTCTTTATTTATTTCAGTCCTTTTAAGTGTGCATACATTTTAATCCTCATAAGGCACTAAATTATTGTTTTATATGGTCAATACTTATATTTTCCCTCATATTATCCTTTTTCATTTTCTTTAGTTACTGTCCTGTGCGTCCATGCTTCTGTATGGGACCATTTTCCTTCTTTCTGCAGAATTTCCTTTAGTATTTCTTTTAGTGCATGTCTTTTAGTGATGAATATTTTCAGTTTTGTTTGTCTGAAAATGCCTTAAATTTGCCTTCATTTTTGAAAAATATTTCTGTTTAGTGTAGAGTTCCAGACTGGCAATTATCTTCCTTCAGCACTTTTAAACTCTTATTCCACGAGCCTTTCGGCGTGCGTCATTTCCGTTGAGAAGTCAGTTATTAGTCTTCCGTTGCCCTTGCAGGTGTAGTGCCTTTTTTATTTAGCTGCTTTAAAGCTTTTTCACTTGGTCTTTGGGTTGAATAGTTTGACTATAATGTGGTCGTTGTACTTTAAAAAAATTTGTCCTGCTTTGGGTTTTTAGGCTTGAATCTAAGGTTTCTTGGTTGTCTTTTATTATTTTCAGATAATTTGCAGACATTATTTATTAAAATATTGTTTCTGACCCAATCTTGTACTTTTCTCTTTTGGGTACTTCAGTTTCAAGAATACATAATACAGTTGACCCTGAACAACATGGGTCTGTACTGTGCAGGTCCACTTACATGAAAATTTTTTCAATAAATACTACAGTACTACATGATCCAGGGTTGGCTGAATCCACAAATCAGGAATCACAGACATGGAGGACCAACTATAAAGCTATACACAGACTTTCAACTGTGCGGGAGGTGGCATCGCTAACCCCCCTGTTGTTCAAGGGTCAATGTACACTCTTTTCTCTATTATCCACCCTTTTTACTCACTATACTTCAGTCTGCATATTTTGTATTGATATTTCGTCTACTTTACTAATATTTTGGTCTTGTGTAGCTAATCTTCTTTTAAACCCATTTATTGAATTCTTAATTGCAGTTATTGTATTTTTCAGGTCTAGTATTTTTATTTGCTTCCTTTTTATGAATTCAAATTTCCTGGTCAAATCCTCCATTTTTTCTCTAGTGTCTTGATATATTAATCATAGCTATCTTAAATTCCTTTTCCAATAATTCTAATATCTGGGTTTCCTTGGGACTGTTTTTATTGTCCTTTTTTTCTTCTCTTGTTTTTCAATCATAAGATATGCCATGCCTAGTAATTTTTTATTGACTGTTGGACATCATTTATAAAAATATTTAGAGGTTCTAGATGTTATCTTCCTTCAAGGAAGATTTACTCTTTCCTTTGCTGGTCAATAAAGTGGGCAATGAATACTCAGTTCCAAATAGGAACTGAGGTCACTACAGGCTCAGTCTACTTCTAGGTCAACCCTCACTCTAGTCATAGCCTCCAGGTGTTCCAACTGAGGGACCGTAGGGGCCTGAACTCTAATACTTCTCTTCTCAGCCCTGAGAAATGGTCTCCAACTCTACATTAATTACTTCAGTTTCCTCATCATCCAGTATTTCCTCCTCCACTGAAATGTGGCAATTGCCCTCACTGCTTTATAGAAACAACACTCTTGAAACCTCTAATAACTTCCTTCTCATTACGTAATTTGTTTTAAAATAATTTGTATACAAGATATAAAAGCAGCAAACAGGTACATGAAAAGATGCTTACTATCACTAATCATCAGGGAAATGCAAATCAAAACCACAATGAGATATCACCTCATACCTATTATCAAAAATACAAGAAATAACAAGTGTTGGTGAGAATGTGGAGAAAAGGGAACCCTTGTACACCACTGGTGGGAATGTAAACGGGTACAGCCACTGTGGAAAACATTAGGGAGGTTCCCCCCAAAATTAAAAACAGAACTACCATATGATTTGCACTTCTGGGTATTTATCCAAAAGAAACACAATCACTAACTCAAAAAGAAATCTATGGAATATTACTCAGCCATAAAAAGAAACGAAATTGAGCTCTTTGTAATGAGGTGGATAGACCTAGAGTCTGTCATACAGAGTGAAGTAGGTCGGAAAGAGAAAGACAGATACCGTATGCTAACACATATATATGGAATTTAAGAAAAAAAAAGTCACGAAGAACCTAGGGGTAAGACAGGAATAAAGACACAGACCTACTACAGAATGGACTTGAGGATATGGGGAGGGGGAAGGGTAAGCTGTGACAAAGCGAGAGAGAGGCATGGACATATATACGGTACCAAACATAAAATAGATAGCTAGTGGGAAGCAGCCGCATAGCACAGGGAGATCAGCTCGGTGCTCTGTGACCACCTAGAGGGGTGGGATAGGGAGGGTGGGAGGGAGGGAGACGCAAGAGGGAAGAGATATGGGGACATATGTATATGTATAACTGATTCACTTTGTTATAAAGCCGAAACTAACACACCATTGTAAAGCAATTATACTCTAATAAAGATGTAAAAAAAAAGATATCTGCACTCCCATATTCACTGCAGCATTATTTACAACACATGAAAACAACCTGTGTTCATCAACAGATGAATGGATAAAAAAATGTGGAATACACATGCATACACACACACACACACACACACACACACACACACACACCATGAAATGTTATTTAGCCATAAAAAAACCAAGGAAATCCTGCAATTTGTAACAATATGGATGGACCTTGAGGGCATTATGCTAAGATTAAATCAGAGAGAGAAAGACAAATACTGAATAATCTCACTTATATGTGAAATCTTTTTAAAAATTGAACCCAAGAGGGGGCAGGGCAGGGTCCAGCAGCCTTGAAGGGTGCAAACTGGTACAGCCACTATGTAAAACAGTATGGAGATTCCTCCAAAAACTAAAAATATAACCACCACATGATCAAGAAATTCCACTTCTGGGTGTATATCCAGAATAAATGAAACCACTAATTCGAAAAGATACATGCATCCCAATGTTCATAACAACACTATTTACAATAGCCAAGATATGGAAGCAACCCAAGTGCCCATCAACAGATGAATGGATAAAGACGACGTGGTATATATACAATGAAATACTACTCAGCCATTAAAAAAAGGAATGAAATTCTGCCATTTGCAGCAACACGAATGGACCTAGAGAATATTATGCTTAATGAAATAAGTCAGAGACAACTCCTGTGTGATATCACTTACACGTGGGATCTAAAAAATAATACCAATGAATGTATATGCAAAACAGAAACAGACTCACAGACATAGAAAACAAACTAGTGGTTTCCAAAGAGAGAGAGAAGGGGGAGGAGCAAATTAGGGATATGGGACTAAGAGACACAAACTACTATCTATAAACTAGATAAGCAACAAGGGTATGTTGTACAGCACAGGGGAATACAGACATTGTTTTGTATTAACTTTTAATGGAGTATAATCCGTAAAAATACTGAATCACAATGCTGTATACCTGAAACTAATATAATATTATAAATCAACAATACTTCAACTTTTAAAAAATTGAGCTCAAGGATATGGAGAAGAGATTGATGACTGCTGGAGGTGGGGCTGGGGATGGACGAAATGAGTGAAGGGGGTCAAAAGGTACAAACTTCCAGTTATAAGTAAGTGCTGGGGATGTGATGCACAGCATGGTGACTGTAGTTAATAATACTGTAGTGTCTCTTTGAGAGTTGCTAAGAGTGTAAATATGTTCAGTTTTCATCACAAGAAAAATGTAACTATGTGTGGTGAGAGATGCTAACTACACTTACTGTGACGATCAACTTGCAATACATACACAGACCAAATCATCAGACTGTAGGCCTAAAACCAATACCATGTGATAGGTCAATTATGCCTCAATTAAAATTAATGTAAAATTTCATTTGTATATACTTTGTTTCTCTGATAGACTGTTAAAAATTGATAGTAGAACATTTGTGGACATTTAAATCAGAAGGTCTTACACTTAGTAAGTCAGACAACAAATGAAGGCCATCTTCCAAGGTCTTACCTTAGTTCTATCCCTTTACTTCTCCTCTGAATCAGCTCAGCCTGCTGACCACCATCTTCAAATCTCATTCCTCAGCTGTGACAATACTCCACTTCTTCTGGACCTTAAATTGTGTGGGGCTGAAACAGAATTCAAGAGGACAATGGTCAAAATACAATTGCCTGTGACCAGCTGAATGATGGGCAGTGTCACTGCAATCTGACCATGACACTGCAGCAGTGGTGGCACCACGGCCGGATCACGCAGGTGTGCAGGCAGCCCAGGGACGGTCACAGAGTCATGAATACGGGCTGAGGACGTGACTACCCTGGGTTACTAAGTGAAGATCCCTGGCGTCCATTTGGGAGTCCTAACAGGTGAAACCCAAATTACTGGGAAATGAAGCTAGAGAAGAAAAACGAATCAGAAGTATGAGGGGACACTGCGCTGAAGCGCAGGCAGGTCACAACGCCCAGGGGTGAGTCACGAGGGACGGGGGACAAAGCGCCACCCGGAGCCCCCGGCCCCACGGGATCCGTCCCCGCGCTCGGATGGGGCGGGGGGCTCCCTCCGGGTCTGGGGGGCTCCTCCCGTCCTCCCCGCCGGCCCCGGGCGTCCTCCTTCCCCCGCCCCTCCTCACAGGTCACGCACCCCCCTGCTCTCGACTCTGCGGCAGGAGGCCTTGAGTCTGCGCCATCGCCAAACCCACATCTCCAGCCTCTCCCGGACCAAGAGCCACACACGTCCAACTTCCTCCTAGACAGTTCTGTCGCCAGCGAAGCCCATTAACAGTTCCCCGGAAATAAAAATAGAGTGTGGGTAATAAAGTCTAAGCTTTTTCCTTTTCCTCTGTGCACAGTGCAGCTTCACTGGCTCACAGAGGGCCGGTACAGAGGCCTCGCCCCCCCGACCCGTCAGGCCCGGGGTTCTGGCGGAAAAGGGCGCAGCGCCCACCTCAGCTCCGGCCGGGGTCGGAAGCGCCGCCTGAGACCCCGCGATTCAAGATGGCGGCGGCGGCGGGCCGTGTGCAGAGACCTGCCCCGCCCCGCGAGAGCCCCGGCCCCTGCCGAGACGCTGTAAAGCAGCCCCGCCCCGTCGCGGCAGATCACGTGCTGTAGGGCGGAGCCCGCACCTCCAGGTGGGATCTCTGTCGAGAGAACAGCGCTTCTCTTTGTTCTGAGCCGGACTGCATCTCTGTCTCTCGTTGTGTTGGCTCAAGTGACACAGGGCAGGAGGAACTTGTTGGGACCCGACTGGAAAGCGTTGGTGACAGAACCCCCTTAATGTCCTTCCTTCCTCTCAGACGTGTCATCTTCCTCCTCCAACTTCTCCTGGCTTCCCTGTTCCTTTGGCTGCTAACCAGTCTGAGCTTTTGTTTTCTCACCTGTAAATGAAGGTGACTTCTTTTCCACATGAGTTGTTGTGAGGATGAGAAACACACTATGTAAAACACCTACCACGAATCTGGGCACTTGGTTGGGCTCAGGAAGTGCTTCCTGTGAGTAAGTCGTGCGTTTACCTGCTTGGTGTCCTGACTAAGCTCGTGGGACGTCAAGTTTGTCACGTCAAATTCTAAAGTACCACTGGCCCCCGTTCTCTGCTTCAGACCCTTTTTTCTCCCACATTTTATTATGAAAAATGTTGAACAGATAGCAAAGTTGAAAGAATTTTATAGCAAACATCCATACCCACCATCTAGGTTCTCCTGTGAACGTGTTACTGTACACTTGCTTTATTACATACCTTTCCATCCATCAATCCATCTTATTTTTTGAGACATTTCAAAATAAATTACAGACATTAGCACACTTCCTCTAAATAGTGTGTGTCATTAACTACATTTCTCTATTTGTTGACAGTTTTTCTTGTGCGATAACCTTATATGTACATTCACTGAGTTTTACAAATGAGTATACCCTTTTAACCCAATCCCTATCAATATGTAGAATATTACCACCACCCTCAAAAGTTTCCTCATACCCTTTCTAGTCATTCCCCAGTCTCCCCCCCAAAGCAACCACAGTTCTGATTTTCCTGCACCATAGATGAGTTTTGTCAGGCCATTATTAATTCATGTCAACCTGGACTAGCAAGTAGTCTTCTAATTAGTATCCCCGCTTCAACCAGAATTACTTTTTTCCTGTCACAATTCACTGCTCATCCAGAAGCTAAAATAATCTCCTGAAGTACCACCTTGTCGTCAGGCCACCACACCACCCACCCATTTCATAATTTCCCCATGGCCTGTGAAGAGCGGGCTCCCAGCACAGACCCTCCGCCATGCGGCCCCAGCTTGGTTTGGGCTTCACGCCACCACTCCTAAAATAGAAGACTGTTGAACCTCACTCAAGCCATCACACACTGCTGTGGGCTCAGCTAGTTGTAGAAAGCTGCACAAAAAGCACACCCTTGAAGACCACAGAAGTGTCCCAAGGACCTTTTTTATCCCACACTAGATGAGAATACTTCCTTGCACGTAATTTGATATTCGTGGAATAACCTGATAACAAATTTGAAAAGGGGAATGAGTGAAATTGGAAAAGGGAATGAATGAATTGAAAAAGGGAATGTCTTTACCCGTCTGACACTGCCCTGGCATTAACTTAGGTTAGTTATACTCCTTGTGTCTGTCTCAGAAAACTAGGCCTGCAAGGTAAGGGAGGCATGCAAAAATCCCCTACAAGGTTTAGAGACAAGAAAAAGACACAGTCAGGACTTCCCTGGTGGCGCAGTGGTTAATGAATCCTCCTGCCAATGCAGGGGACACGGGTTTGAGTCCTGGTCCGGGAAGATCCCACATGCCACAGAGTAACTAAGCCCATGTGCCACAACTACTGAGCCTGCACTCTAGAGCCCGCGAGCTGCAACTACTGAAGCCTGTGCACCTAGAGCCCATGCTCTGCAACAAGAGAAGCCACCGCAATGAGAAGCCCGCGCACTGCAGCGAAGAGTAGCCCCTGCTCGCCACAGCTAGAGAAAGCCCGCATGCAGCAATGGAGACCCAACGCAGCCAAAAAATAAATATTAATTAAGTAACTAATTAAAAAAAAAAGACACGGTGCTCAAGAAGGGGAATTCTCTAAACTTTTTTTTTTTTTTCAGTACGCGGGCCTCTCACTGTTGTGGCCTCTCCCGTTGCAGAGCACAGGCTCCGGACGCGCAGGCCCAGCGGCCATGGCTCACAGGCCCAGCTGCTCTGCAGCATGTGGGATCCTCCTGGACCAGGGCACGAACCCGTGTCCCCTGCATCGGCAGGTGGACTCTCAACCACTGCGCCACCAGGGAAGCCCCTCTCTAAACATTTTTGACGAGGATTCTAAAGTGTAATCTTACGCCACTGATATGGAGATTAAAATTTAGATCTTTCTAAGTTAGTTCTTGCCAACTAAAGACTAATTTTCCAGTTTCAAATGTAGAGCTAAGAGCAGGGGATCTCAACCTCGGCTGAAAACTAGAAACACAAGGAGAGCTGTTAAAATCTCCCGATGCCCGGACTCCACCCTCAGCGATTCCAGTCCCATTTGTCTGGGGTTTGGCCCAGGCATCGGTAAGTTTTTAAAGCTCTCCAGGTGATCCTAACGTGTAGTCATCCTGCCAGATGAACGGTTCTTTACACAGAGTTCAGCCTTGCAACTGGTGATAAATACACAAGCAAATTCATTGCCACCTCCCCTCCCTTCAGAGACCCAGTGGGAAAGGAAAGAGAAAATTCCTAGCCAAAGAGGACAATTAGGGGAATTAGTTTTTTACCACTCCTGGCACAGTAAGGGCATGTGTGCACCATGGAAAAGAGGAGTTAATTTTCCCAACAGCTTCAGGTTCTCGGAAACCTGGGCCCTTGCTTTCAGGGCTGGAAGAAGAGCAGGTCAGCAGCTGCCAGGCAGGGATCCCGTCCACAGTGAGGTTCATACAAAACCCCATTGCTTCCGGCTGTCCCAGGGAGGGGCCCTGGGGTGAGGCAGCTCAGTCACATGGGAAGTGACCAGGAGGGCAGGGGTAGAGGGTCTGCAGGCAAAAATAACCATCAACCCTTGAAAAATACATGAGCGGAAGACACCCACATGTTGCATCTCCAGCGTAGAGTTGGGGCCTGCCTTATGGAAGGGTTGGGAGCGGAATGCTTAGTCAAGTTTCCATCTAACCACCAAAGGAAATCTGTGCTCCTCAGCCCTTTCACGTCCCGGTCGGTGGTCGTGGAGAGTAGCGTAGTCATCGACACACGGGTCACCTGCAGGGGACGAGGAGACGGCGTCCGGATGGACCTGGTGAAAACGCCACTGCTTTTTCTCTGCATTGGACGATTAAAAGAAAAATAAAATGATAAGTATTCAGGAAAATGTTAAATATTGAATCTGTTTAAAATTCCCAAATGAAATCTGATTAAAAATTTTAAAGAGAACATTGAACTTGGCTTGAAACCAAGCAGGTCACTGAGGGGCCTTCCTGGGTACAAATGCCCCTCTGTGTCCCCCTGTTTCTTGCTTGTAGAAGAAAGGCTTTCATATCCTAGGCGTTCCGCAGTTCCAAAGAGCAGAGTCCAGTAGTGAATGGAACAGTAGCGTCACAGGACCCCTAGTGCCTCCTGAAGGGATAGAGATAATAATCTGACGCAGATCTTGAGTTGTTCTTTAGAAACTAAGACCCTCCCACCATTCCCACCTGGTGGAGGATGGTGACCACATGCTGACCATGAGCATCTAGACCTCAGACTGGTTGGAACCAGGAGGTTGATGACTGAGATTCCTGAGACATCACCCTGTTACCCCTCCACCAGCCAATCAGAAGAAGGTCCACAAGCTGATTGGGCCCCCTGCAGCCTTCATCCCTAACACTGTCATTAAAAACCCTAACCTGAATGCCCTAATGATGAACTGTCCCTCCCAAAATGTCAGTAACTGTCTGGCTCCTTATAGGGGCGAATAAGGCCCACCTCTGCCTATTTTCAGCTTTCTTCTCCAGTCTCATTTCAAACTGGCCTTTTTCGGTTCAATCCCTGTTCAACCTTTGGATGCCATTTTGCCTGTTTGCTTTTAGATCCTAATTCTGTCATTCCAGATTAAATTCAGAGTAGCAAAAAGGATAAGGAACCATTTACACCTACCTAGTATAACTCCTAGATTCATTCCTGAGAATATGGTCCTCCAGGTCTGCCCTGGTGGTCCACACGGCGGCTCTGAAAGAGTCTAAACATCTAGAGATCCTCAGGGAAGCCAGTGGGTCTAGCAGTGTCTTTCATCCAGACTTCAGTGTTGCTTAAGAATGCAACACACTTGATCTAGTTTTGTGCATCACGGGTTTCCAAGTGACAGAAAAATTTCACCATTTAGTTCATGATGATTTTGGAGTAACTGTAATAGCTGATCCACTGAACCAAATTAAGTTATTCACTAATGCTTAGTTTCATTTCACTTAATTTCATTACTGGAAGTTCAGGTAACAGAGCGGGGCCCAAAGCTTGTTTCACCCTATCAGACTGTGATCTGTTAACACCTCCTAAGTCAGAATGTCTGAGATTTTTCCCTCTTGGTTGATGATAAACATGGAGTGAGAGTTAGAGTGACAGAGGCACCTTGAGTTTTACTTACTTCCATGTGCTATTTTCCAGTTAGCCCCCCAAGATAGAGAGCTATCTTGCTTCTGCAGATCAAAGATCTGTAATGATTCACATTATACTACTTCCCAGATAACCCAGTGTGAACAATTACTTGTCACATTGCCTGGTATGCAGTCGGTACTTAGAAATATTTTCTGATGAAGGTTGAATAAGTAAAATGTTCAAGTTGAGTTTCACTTTAGGTCCCTTTTGTCTTTCTTGGACCTTAGCAAAGAAAACTGCTCAGTATTTTTCTCACAGCCCTTTATTGGACTTGAAGAGAACACTAAAGTCTTTTCTCTTGATGAAATGACTTTTTAAAACTTTTAATAGGAGCACTTTGTAATTTTGCAATTTTGTTTGTAATTTTTTATGATAATTCGGATAACCAGTCTCTGTATTTTAGGGAAGAACAGTGAATACAATAAGCTGCGAAGGCATCACAAATCGAGAGAGGAAGAGGAAGGAGAATATTCTTGACCTTAATGTCACCATCTACATGGATTAATTTTTAAGCTAGCCCCATAAAATAGAACTAATAGTTCGAAGAACGGCGTCGTCTGCTTCTCATCAAGATTCAATTCAGTTAGCATTTATCGAATATCTTTCCAATGTGTTCTGGGCAGGTTGAAAGAAATAAAATACACCATCCTGCTTTTGAGGAGCTAGTAACTGCAAAGGTGCTGGGCTCCCTCAATAGTTTCTTAATTCATTAAGAATTCTGTTCTGATTTTATATACTCTGAGAAGGCTTTTGCACGAAACACTAATTTCTAGTGTTTACATGCCTTAGAGCTTTGCATCAGGAGGCAGAGAAAGAGTTGGGTGTGTGTGTGTGTGTGTGAAATTTTTTAGTTGGCCAAGAGTTTCCATTCACTTTGAATCCTCTCTTTCCTTTTTGCTATTTCATGGTGTTTTCTTCTTCTTTTTTCTAAATACAATCAAAGGTTTTTGCTGTATCCCAAAGAAGTTCATATAAACTTTGCATATATAAATGGAATTCCCAGCATAGCAGAGTGGAATGCGTGTTATTGTAAGTAAATGCTTTATAACTTTTCCTTCTATTTATTCTCAATGCCCTTTGCAACTCTGTGAATTAGCCCTTTATGTGAAATTTTTTTCCAGCGATTTTTAAAAAGACAGGCAACAGCTTTTTACAAGTTGCATTAACCATTCTTAGATAACACATTATAAGGTTTTAGACCCAATTCCAATGTGTGTTTGTGGGGGGAAGTTCCCACACCATCAAGGAGCAGCTGGGTGTCCTACAATTCAACTCAACTCTGACACTATCCACCTGGAGACGGCATCAGATCCCACAGGTTGGGGCTCAGACCCACGAGACTGCCCTCCGCTTCAGACACCAAGCACAAGCCCAGGTTTTTACCTGTGCTTCTGACCGACTGGCTACAGATTGGACACTGACATTCTCTCTGTGGGTTTCACTAATTTGCTAGAGCAGTTCCCAGAGCTCAGGGAACCCACTTACTCACTGGATTAGTAACTGATGGCAGCTTCATCCATGCGTGACCAGGTAGCCATTCCAGGGGTCAAACGTCCTTCATCCCTCACCCTTTATCCTTTCTCTTAACAAACCACGTGTTTGTGTGAGCCAGGGCCACTCTAGCAAACCCCTTTTCTCTAACACCAACTAAGAGTTCTGGTCACTGTGTCCAACGTGTGGAGGATGTCCCCACACCACTGAGCAACTCTCAGACACCAACTAACCTTGGCATGAATCTAATAAGAAAAGTGCTTAAGCTACGTGACAAAAAACTATAAAACTTTAAAGTCCTAAATTAAAGGGTGGAAAACAATTCTATAAAAACATAATTTTTTTAATGTTTATTTATTTATTTATTTGGTTGCGTCGGGTCTTAGTTGCGGCAGTTGGGCTCCTTAGTTGTGGCTTGTGGGCTCCTTAGTTGTGGCTTGCCAGCTCCTTAGTTGTGGCATGCAAACTCTTAGTTGTGGCATGCATGTGGGATCTAGTTCCCATACCAGGGATCAAGACGGGGCTCCCTGCATTGGGAGTGTGGAGTCTTAACCACTGCTCCACTAGGGAAGTCCCATAATTATTTTATATTAACCTGTACGTTTAATGTTATTCCCCTCTAAAAATCCCAGTGGAAAGAATTTGACAAGATGATTCTGATATTTTTCAAGAAGAGAAAAATACAGAAGTAGAAAAGAAATTCTGAAAAAAAAGACATAAAGAGGAAAATGATATAACAAATATGTTTTTAATAAAGGTATATTAAAAGAGTTTGGTATTGAAAAAGGAATAGATAATTAAATCAATTGAAACAAATGAGATTCCAGTATGATTCATATGTAAACTGTAATTTAAGATACAAAGAAGACAAGTAGAATAATCAGTAGATGGCTTTGAGATAATGGCTATCATTTGAGAAAAAAACATATTTTATTACATTTTACATAAAAATACAGAAAAAAATAGGTAACAGTTCTACAATCTTGCTGTGGGGAATATCATTCTAAGTAAGTACTAGAAAGAAAGGGAAATGAAAAGCAACTTAAAGGGAGTAATATTTGTAAGATATAAAATAACAGTGTTACTATCCATCATGTTGGATACATACTGGATACATACAATACGTAAAGAGCTTCAGCAAATCTGTAAGAAGACAAACAATCCAACAGAAAAGGGTCAAAATGCATGACACAGTGGGTTAGAGAAAAATAAGTTAAAATGCTAAAATAACCATGTGAAGAGATGGTCAACTTCACTAATAATCAAAAACATGTACATTAAAACAAGACACCACTTATACCATCAGATTTTGAAGAATTCTAGATTGAATACACAGTTTGGTGAATGGGCTGGACAATCAGGTACTTTTAGGCACTGTTAGTGGAAATGTAAACAATGATTACCTTTGTGGAAAGCAGTGTGGACCCTCTGGTTCGGTACGTGGCATAGGGTAGGCATGTGATAATTATCCGTGGACTTAATGCAAGATTACTTTTGTGAATGGAAAGAGCATGGACTTTGCTATCAGACAGAGTTGAATTTTATTCCTGGCCCTGCCATTTATTTACTAAGTAAACTTGAAGCAATTGACTTCTTTATGCTCCAACTTCCTTTCCTAGAAAACGGAGCTACTTCCTATTAGAATTGTGACAAATAATGAAACAACGTATGCAGGGTTTCACCTTATGGATGCCAAGTTTATGTGCCGGAAAAATGGAAGACAATATTCTCTCCCAAAGATTTCCCTGGCTACTCAAGAGAATTCCATATCCTCAGAAAAGTTTACCCAGCCTCCTTTCACATTCTCCTTCCTGGTCATCCAAGCACCTTGCTGTTTAAATCCAGCCATCCTAAATCTGCCCTTTGACTCTTCTCTTTCATGCTGCCAAGAGTTCATTCAAATCTTCCAATTAAGGATGATTTTCCACCATCACATCAGCCTTTTAATAGACTCACCAACATTGCCTTTTGCAGGTTGAATTGTGTCCCCCAAAAAGATATGTGCAAGTCCTAACCCCTGCCTCCTGGGAATGTCACCTTATTTGGAAATAAGGTCTTTGCAGATGGAATCAAGTTAAGACGAGGTCAAGATGGAGTAAAGCGGGCCCTAACCCAACGTGATGATGGAGGCCGAGGGTGGAGTGAGGTGCTTCCAAGCCAAAGGATCCCAAGGACTGCTGGTAACCGCCACGAGCCAGGAAGCAAGGAAGTAGCCTCTCCTAGAGCTCTCAGAGGGAACACAGGCCTGCTGACACCTTTGTCCCAGACTTCCAGGCTCCAGAACTGTGAGAGATTAAATTCCTTCTACTGAGTCTGTGGTACTTTGGTGACAGCCCTACGAGGCTAACACGCTGCCCCAAAAGGTCATTGGACTCCGACTTTTGGCTTAGTAATAATCTGTGGATCAGAGGGAGGCAGCGCCAGGTTTTGATAATTCAGGATAAATCCGCTAAAATATAATCTTGGTTTTCCAACATGAAGCCAGGCTTAGAAAAGGGGAGAATATTTAAGGATGAGATGGGTTAAAAAAAAAAATTCTAAGGAAACAAAGCAACAAACTAGTTCTCTCAGGCTGCCTGGCCTCAGGAAAGATGGTTTCAGGGGTAGATTCCCAACCAGGGAGCCCCAAAGCCCCACATTTCCCTGGCAGCGTGCCAGAGGGTGGTACGTTCTTAGTGTCCGTTCAGGTGCTTCTGGGGCTGCCAGGTTCTTTTCTGCTATGCTGCCTAGTGGGGAGGATGTCTCCCACGGGGGGCGGGGACACGACAGCAGAACAACTTCACCATCACATCTCATGGCACAGGGCTGCATCCCAGATACGTGTCAGTCTTGCCCTGACAAGGGGAACGGAATTATCATGATGAGTTCAGAATAACTGACACTCACACAGGTGCTGCTTTCCTTAAACACTTGCTACAGGTCCTCGTGTTGGGACTCAAGCCTCAGTGTCTGCTGGATGACCGTCTCCTGCCAGCCATGGTGCCGGCACCGCCACTGCCTCTGATTAGGCCCCAGCTCTCTGTGCTGCTCACTGGCAGCTGAAGCTTCTGTCCCCACCATCCTCACTGCTCTTCAGTGAGGTTCCTGGAGGGGCGGCTTGCTTTCTCGGGGCTTACTGTTAGCTTTAAGAACTTGGGATGAGTTACGGCAGAGCTGCACCTGAGGATTACTTGGTGGCTCCACCCACCGTCACACCAAAAGTGAATCTTTTTATGAATGATTAGGACACAATCAAGGAGAGAGCCCAGGTACACTTCAGCCCTCCTCCTGTTACCGACCAGGGTTCTTGGCCTTCCCCAAGCAATAGAAATTGACTAGAGGCCAGACAAGAAATTCAGGCAAGGCTTCAGTGGGGCCCCTGCTACAGCAGGGGGGAGTGAGAACAAGTAACGGGTTCCCTCGCTCACTCCTGGAGGGCAGGAGAGCTGGTTCCTTATATGGGGAGGGTAGGAGTGTGTCCAGGGGTTGGGCTTAGGTGGTGTGCCCACCCCTCTGGTGGTGTTGAGTGCAGGGGGCGTGTGCAGTACCCTGTTTTTGCTTCAGCTCTTCAGAAGTGGCAGCTGGGTTGTTTTGGTCTTTTTGTAGCTCTTTGTCCATAATCTGCCCCCACTGCGCATGCGTGCAGTGATTTTTAGTCCCATGTAGTTTCGTTGTATTTTGTTGCTCCAGGAGACATCTGTCCAGGTGCAAGCCCTGCAGCCCTGCAGCAAAGGGGCCCAGGTCCCAGCCTACCTCATTTCTAGTCCTAGAGAAGATTCCTTAAGACGTGCCTCCCAGAGGTCAAAGGAAGCTTTCTCGGGGGGAAGAGGGGCCATTAAAAAAATTCATTAGCATCAAAATTCTTACCATGTCTCCCAGCAGGTCTAGCAAATTCTCTAGTGCATAGGCTTTGTGGTGCGTGCCTTTATAATCCTAATGTTCCTCTGTTACCTACACACATTGGGCCCCTAGCCCAGACCTTCCTGGGCACACAGGTATTGCAGAGAAGATTGGCAGCCAAAGTGGACTCAGCCTGGAGAAACTGGAAATTTATGACAGCATCCTGAATGTGTTCAACATGTTAGTACAGAAGGGTAAAGGTTTCTGGAATTAGAATTCTTACAATTAAAAATGACACCTGTATCTTAACCTTGAGGCAATTTTGACATATTATAAGGGTCAGAGTAGTAGCCAGGAACTGGAAGGTTTCCCTAGGCGGCCACCAGTGTTTTATTACCTCATCTAATTTAAAGAATGATGTATTACCCCTACTCCAGTGTTTTGCGTTATGGGAGATTCACTTTTTATTGGTCACAGCTTTAGGAAATATCACAAAGGGGGAGTGAGCACGTATGCGTTCCAAAATCCAGAGAAGAGAATGCTGAAAATCAGAGCCAAGGGACACTTAAAGCTTCACATGCTTTCCCCCTGAGTTTGATGCCAGTAACGGAAAAACAGCGTTGTGTGCCTTGAGTGGAGATCCTAACGAGACGGTACAGCAGTGACCCCGAGGCTGTTCTCCCTGGGATTTTTGTGAATTAGGAAACTAAGATTACCAGAGGGGAAAACTTTCCCAGTGGATAGCTCTTCTAGCTTGAAAACTATTAGTCCAACTAAAAACTGAAATTTTAAAAACAAAGGAGGTAGGGGCAAGGTGACGTCAGGCACACATGCTCCACTAGAGATAGAGTGTGTATGACAGGGCCCAGAGAGCATCCTTCTAATACACGTTTGCCTGAAAACAGAGCGCTATCTGATGGGAAACTGTACGAGTGAGGATGTGAGAAGCACATGCCTTCGATTGTTTGGGATACATTTTCCCTTTTCTAAAATCAGGGTCTAAAAAACTTGCCTTATTGTGACTTCATTTGTCCAGTGGGAAACCCCAAAGTGGAGGTGACGGATTTCAGGAAGTCCTCACAAACCTTCCAATCCTGTTTCTAAAACTCTGCTGCTTCTGCCACAAATCCTAAGACAGGAGACTCACACAAGTTAATTTTATTCTGAAGAGAAACACAGTGGAAGACAGAGGTCTGAGTTGTCTCATCTCCAGTGGAGTTGGAGCTGATAAGATTTTACTTAAAAATTCGCTACTTCGGGGCTTCCCTGATGGCACAGTGGTTGAGAGTCGGCCTGCCGTGCAGGGGACGAGGGTTCGTGCCCCGGTCTGGGAAGATCCCACATGCCGTGGAGCAGCTGGGCCCGTGAGCCATGGCCACTGAGCCTGTGCGTCCAGAGCCTGTGCTCTGCAAGGGGAGAGGCCACAGCAGTGAGAGGCCCACGTACCGCAAAAAAAAAAAAAAAAAAAAAAAATTCGCTACTTCTATCCTGCTTTATTTACTGGAAAACTGGTATAAATCCTGAAATAGAGGGAAAATAAAAAGGAAATGGTCTCTTCTTTCCCCCTGGATGTTTTCCCTGCTACAGCCCTTCTCTCTCAATTACACACACACACACACACACACACACACACACACACACAACCATTTCGTTGGCCTTTCTATGGAGGTTAAGGGTACCTGTCTGGAGTTTGTCTCGTCCGTACTGCTGTGTCCAACAGAGTTTAGAGTGGGACACAGAAACCACCGAAGGCAATTCACGTACAAAGGGATTTAAGGCAAGATATTCTGTTAACAAACTCTTTGCAAGAAAACAGTTTGGAAGTTTAAAACAAAACAAACAAACAAACAAAAAACTCCAACTAATCATGCAATTACTATATGGCCAAGTAATTACACTCTTGGGCTAAGCGAAAACTATAGTCACACAAAAACCTGTACATGAATGTTCATAGCGGCTTTATCTGTAGCAGACCCAGACTAGAAGCAGCCCAAATACCCTTCAATGGGTGAATGGCTGCACAAACCTGGGGCATCCACACCATGGATTGCTACTCAACAATAAAAAGGGATGGGCTGCTGATGCACACGACTGGGATGGACCCCCAGGAAACTTAGGCTCAGTGAGAAAAGCCAGTTCCCAAAGACTGCAAGCTGTATGAGTCCATTTATAATACTTTTGGAAATGACAAAACTTGAGAAGTAAAGGGCAGATTAGTGGTTCCCAGGGATGAGAGATGGGGCTGTAAAAGGGCAGCAGGAGGCATCCCTGTGTTGCCAGATATTCTGTATTTTGATCTTGGTGGTAGATAAACGAACCTGAACATGTGATAAAATGGCATAAAGCTAAACACACGTATGTACAAATGAGTACAGGTAAAACTGGGGAAATCTGCATCATAGCAGCAAATTGTATCAATGTCAATATCCTGCTTGTGACGTTGCGCCGTAGTTTTTGAGCATGTGACCATGCGGGAAATTGTGTAAAGGGTACATGGCATGTCACTGCATTAGTTCTTACAAATACATTTTAATCTACAATGATTTCAATAAAAACCTTGGTTTAGAAAAAAAAAAAAAAAACTTTGTAAGGAGTGGAGGAACAGAAGCAAGAGGGCTATCACTGGGCTGCTGACGTCAAGGGCACACCCGCAGAGCTGCAAGCCAGAATTTAGGAAGCTGCTGCCGCCACCACCCTGACCGGCTCCACTACTCATGCAACTTGTGACAGACCTAAACTTGGAACCTAGCTGCCGAAAACTTTTCTACTATGTGACCAGCAGGAGAAAGATGGTGCCTGTTTCCCTTCCACCTGTCACAGTCTGACTGGTGGAACCCAATTTCCAAAACTCTGGATGCAACACAACCTGGGAAATGTGGGCTTTAGGACTTCAGTTTTTCCAAATAGAATACGGAATGGAGTTGGAAGAGCCAATCATGGTTTTTACCCTAACCAGCTACTAGCTATGTGACCTTGGCAACGCTTTTTACAAATTGCAATCACCATTCTTAGATGACATGTTATATAAGGTTCTGGACACAATTCCAACGTGTTTTGGGAAGGGTTTCCCATACCACCAAGGAGCAACCTTCCGACATCAGCTGGGTGTGTCCTAACAACGCAACTCAATTTTTTTTTTTGGCCAGGGATTGACCCCACGCCCCCTGCAGTGGAAGCGTGGTGTCTTAACCACTGGACCGCCAGGGAAGTCCCAGCGTAACTCAATTCTGACACTGGTTACCAGGAGGTAGCCGCCCCTAATCCAAGGAGAGAGGCTGCAGAAGGAACCAACCCTGCTAACACCTGATCTTGGACTTCCAACCTCCAGAATGTGAGGAAACAAAATTCTGTTGTTCAAGCTCTCAATCTGTGGCAGCCTCAGCAAACCAATATACTGCTCTACCACTGTTCTCAGGCCAGTTCTCAGGCTACCACTGTTCTCAGGGACAGCAAGACGATAGAAATGAGTGTCGCTCCCACAAGACTCCTAGGCGAGCAAAGCTTTTTATTGGAAGGAGAGCTGGTGCACGAGGGAGAAGGTATGAAAGAATGCCAGCTCCCCGAGGACTTTCAGGGAAGGGGTTTTAAAGGCCATGTGAGGGAGGGGATGCAGGAGCCTGTGCTCAGGTCTCCGATTCGCTGGCGTCAAGGTGAAGTTTCGAGCATCATCAACCATCTGGTTTCAATAGGTCTGGGGTCCACATGCTTGTAGTCAGCAGTTTTCGTCTGCTTCCTGCAAAAACAACTTAGGAATGTGTGTCAGGCCTTTATCTATATCTTCCAGGGAACCGGCAGTTCAGTGGTTCTGCTAGGTGGTGGTTTTACAGTCCTGCTTTTATTCTTTGGAAAATATGTACATTCATCAGTGGAACAGAGATAATCTTCTACTCCTGTGGGTCTCTGGTTATTGTCTCAGAAGGCCAAGCCTTTAGGTGCTTTGTTTTACTGGGCCTGTCAAGCCCACTAACTCAAGGCCATTCCCCAGTCCTTTTCCAAAACGGCTGTACTCCTGTCTTCCTGTCTCATCACCTTTCTTCAGAGAATTTTTCTAGAGAAATTTCCTTCTTTTTAAACCTCCCACTGTATCTCTGAACTACCATTTCCCTCAATATTTTGCAATTATTTTATTTGCAGGCCCTAAAATATAATTGCTTTTCTTTCCATGGGTCTTCCACTGTCATGTTTCTTACCAGGACAGGTCAGCAGTGTGATCGGAGGTCTCGGCTGCCGGATAAACTTGGCACGTCCTCCCTAAGGATCCATTTTTTTCAGCAATTTGGGGGAATGTTAAATAATTTACCTGCAAATTAATTCAAAGCATATTTATATTAAAACAAACATAAGTTTTTAATAGAATCTAGTAGATTTCAAAGACATTTCTTGCTTATAGCGAGTTGCCCTAGTGAGAGGGTTTCCTCTCCTCTGCCTCAGGGCCTCTCTGTTCACCAGTGATGCAGCCCTCTGCTGGGGCTAGTAACAGACCTTCCTTTAGTCATTCTCTGAATGGAACGGACAGGGGAGAGGCAAGTGAATCCAGAGACAAGTCTATCCATAAAGTTAAGGCATATTGCTGACATGCTCAGGGGACAGAGAGATTTTTAATGAAATCCTGAGCTCTTCTATTTTGGGATTTGAAGGGTGTAAGGGTCTTTCCCCCCACGCCCACCCCCATTTTTTGTATGGGCCCTGCCAGCATGCGGGATCCTAGTTCCCCGACCAGGGATCGAACCCGCGCCCCCGCCTGCAGTGGAACCGCGGAGTCTTGACCGCTGGACCGCCAGGGAAGTCCCAAGTCCGTAAGGGTCTTGCAGGTTAGGTTGGGCACCTCCTAGTCACTCAGTTTGTCATTTCAAGTGCTGGTCTGGGCTGATCTGTTGGGGAGAGGAATATGTACAGTGCAGAGAAGCAGAGCAGTGGGGACAAGGAAGTTCCTCTCTCCTCCCTGGTTCCGGCCAATGCTTAGGTACACACACCTGCTACCCTGCCAGCGTCTGAGTCAGCTCCTCTCCTCTCCCTGACCTATGTGCAGCTGCCACACGGAAGCCAAATTCGACAGACGTCAAGCTAGGACGCCACCTTGCATCTGAATTACTTTTTGAAATTCGGCATGTCCAGGTTTACTGACCTGTGCAGTCTTTTCAACATTTCCTTCTGCTGCACATGGTTGGGGTCAGAAACTTTCGTCTTGCTCTGCCAGTCCTCTGACTACAGCATTTTGAATCGAGTTACTTGGAATCTCGTGCCTGGTTCCAAGCCTCAGAAAAACGCGAGAAGATCCAGAAAGCAGGTTAGGCATGAGGCCGGTCATTGCCCCTATCCGTGACCCCATTCAGGGGCCTCGTAACGCTAGTGCCCTTCAGGAAACAGAGAACCAGATTCCTCAAAGGGCATTGCAGCAGGTTTCCAGGAATTACTTATCAAAGCCGATGACCCAGGGGCCGTGACCCCTAGATTCGGACGGGATTCAGGGCTTTCTCCTAAGGGAAAGGTCTGCCCCTACTTCTTCCCAGCATCCTCGGATAGTGTGACCATTCCTGGGAGATTCAGGAGGGTGGAGGGGAGGACGTGCAGCGTGAGATGGTGAAGTCAGGCCGCCGACGGCCCGCCCCGTCCACTGCTAGCCCTTGCAAGCAGCATGCCTGGAGCAAAGACCCGGCATCCCATCCTCTCCTGAGGATCTGGATAAGCCCGCGCAGGCGCGCCCGACGCCCCGCCCTTCAGGCGCAGGCACCGCCTACAAGCCCCGCCCCGCCTGGCTCTCGCGCTGCCGGCAGTGGGCGGGGCCTGCTCTGGCTGGGGGGCTGTCGGCGGGGAGGGCGGGGCCTGCCGCCGGCGCGGCGGTGCGTCGCGCGGTAATGCGACTGACGCTGCGCCCGCCAGGCCACAGTCCGGCCGCCCCGCCCCCGGCCCGCCCCGCCGGCCTCCCAGGCGGCCCTGTCAGAGTGCTGCGGCGGGCGGCGCGGGGCTGGTCCTTGTAGCCGGCGAGGAGGCTCCTGCGGCACACCCCCGTCGGTCGGCGCCTCTCTTCAGCGCGCGCGGACATGGCTCAGGCAGCGGCGCGCTGCCCCAGCGCCCGCGGCTCCGGGGACGGCGAGACTGGCAAGCCCAGGAAGGTGGCGCTCATCACGGGCATCACGGGCCAGGTGAGCGGGGGCAGGGGCCGCGGGCACGTGTGCGCTCGGGGCGCCGGTGGGACGGCCGCGGGGGCGCCGGGAGCTCGGGCCGCGGGGAGGCCAGTGCCCGCGTGCGGGGCTCCCTTGCTGCCCGATCCCCTCGCCCGGGTCCCAGGTCGCGGAGGAAGTAAGAGGGAGCGGTGCTGTGCAGTCACAGACCAGGAAATGTTTTCCTGTTTTGTGTTTTCTTACACGTTAAAAGCCCACCTCGCAGGAACTTCCAAGACCGCGGCCGCACCTGGACGTGGGGCAGGCTGGTCCGGGCTCGGCCCGGGTCCCCTCCCTGCCGCAGACCCTCAGGAGTGTCCGGAGCCCGGCCCACGAGCGGCGGGAGGCGCCGGGGCCGGGCCTCTCGGGTCCCCCCCGGGCGGTGGCGATGCCGACACCCGGTGCTCAGGAAGTGATGGGGTGAATAAAGGTGACCTGATGCGCACGCAGGCTGTGCTTATTACGCGCCGTCACTTGGCTGATAGGACCTCATTTAGTTTTCCCAGCTGCTCTTTGAGGCGGTGCTCTTATGTTCTCCACTTCACAGATGGGGAAACCGAAGCCCGCGGTCAAAGCGCTAGGAAGTGTCCAGTTGGGATTCACACTGCTGTCAGACTCTCTGGCAGGAGAAAAGAGGTAGAAACTGCCTAGGCGTACAGTCAAAGGGCGTTAGACAGTTGTAACTGCTGGATACCTGATTACTTCCTAGTTACTCATGCATCGTGCTGTGTTTAAGGTAATTACAGTAAACCCCGGTTTGAAAACTGGTGGGAGGGGTGGCGGGGAGGGACAGGGATCTGAGGCTGAGTAAGAGAACCCTCAAAGTCAGTCAAGGGCCTGCATACTTTCAATATTATGGAGAAATTAGTTAAGCTGTTCGTGTAACTCTGTTGGTATGGCTTATGCCTACGGAAGTGGCAGCAGCGTGAATCCATGCAGGTTAGAAGGGAAGCCTTATTTAGAGCCGGAGTGCAGTGGTCGGGTAGGTGCTGAGTGGCCTCCTCCAGGCCGTCTTCCTGAGCTACTCGCTGGCCAGACAGCTCTGGCTCCCCACTTCATTTCCACCTTAAAACCCCTGCTTGAGGGTCAGGCTCCTTCTAACCTCTGCACCAGTATCTCCCACTTCCCTCCAACCCCACCCTGTGCATTGTCCCCTCATCTGTTGGGTGTTGTGCTGGCTTCTGCAGTCCCTGGCACAGTGCTGAACTCTGGTTGCCACGTAAATCCCTGCTGGTGGAGTTTACTGCTCTGCTTCGCATTTATCTCCCAGGACAGTGACTCCCGCCGTGGGTCTCGGAGTGCTGTGAGGTTAATGCAAAGGGTCTGGAGAGCCATACCTGCTGTCCAGTTTCTTAGTCGTGTTGGGTGAGAGCTTGTTGAGCTACTCACTCTGCTGAACATTTTATATATTCCTATGTAAGAGGCAGGTACAGTTTTTGTCCCTATTTTACACCTGGCTTAGTAAGTAAGGTTAAGTATGTTCCCTGAGGGCGCACACCTCATGAGTGTCAGGGCTGAGATCTGAACCCAAGAGTTGCTCTAAGCCATTTTGCTATACTGCCTCTGTGGTAAGCCACCCACGTTAAGTTACAGCCCTGTGTGTGTGTGTGTGAGAGAGAGAGAGAGAGAGACAGAGACAGAGACAGAGACAGAGACAGGGAGTAGGGGAGAGAGAGGGATTGTTTTACTCTAAGAAGAGGTCTCAGATTCAAGGTGAGGTTGAAACCGCTGCTCTGGCCCTTAGGGCTGTCGTGGCCTTTGTGCTAAGATGGGCTCTTGCATGGGTTGTCCCATGTTCGCCCTTGAGAGTGCGTGCAGGTGGCCAGGGTGCCTGTCTGCTTTGCATGTCTAGTGCTCACTGCCAGCAGTCTCTCCAGCTTTCTTCCTCCTGTCTCTTCCTGACAGTAGTTGTGAATCATTCCCGGAGTTTTTTTACCTTATTAAATCACCTCGAAGAAAACCAGGCTGTGCTCTGAATTGCCGCTTCAAGGCCCTCCGCCAGCCATCCCCAGGCCTCACCTCATGGTCTAATTATGCTTGCTCTTTGCTACACCAGGGAGATGTTATTGCTGGTCCCTGAATATTGCTGCCTTGTACCTCCGTGGGGTCGTTATTTTGCGCCTGAATGCCCTCACAAGTCTTACTCCTTTTAACTTAGCTGAAAGCCTCAGCCAAATGCAATCATTCCAGGCTTTGTATTTTCAATTCTTTGTATTTACAGATGTGCAATCCATGTTGGCTACATAGGTAGTTTACATAGCTTAGTTCTTTGGTTTGTTAACTCCTTTAGGGTAGAAACCTTCTTTTGAGCTTACTACCTCCCGTGTGGCTTCACCTAGTGGGCTTCCAAAATGTTGACTTACTCTTCCCATGAACAGAACTTGTCTCTACTGTGTGTCTGCAGGGTGCAAGACTTGCTTTGTGGCTGCTGGGAGCCAGAGCCTACGTAAGCTGTACTCTCTGCCCTCCAGGATCTCACAGTTTTTGAGGGACTTAATGCACATGTCAAAGTCCGTACTTTACAAATACGTTAGGGGCCACATGCCTGGTTCATCCAACCTCACTGAATGCTGGCAGTAGCAGGGGCTGTGTTTGGGGAGAATGGCGTGTACAGGAGTGTAGAGAGGGGAGAGTTTGGGGGGTCATGAGGACCAAACATAGTAATAATGGGAGGAAAGAGAATTTATTACATTTTGTACCCCTTGCTTATTTCCAAAAAGATTCTGAGGTGGCTTCAGTAAAAAAACACAGCGTTGGACCATCCTAAGAAGAATGAAAAAAATAGGAGTCTGCAGTGAAGGCTGTAGAAAGATGGAGGTAGTGTCCCCAGCACTGAGGACGGCTGCCAGGTGGGCATGAAATTCAGCTTTGAGCTTCCTGACCGTCGAGGCAGAGTGGGTGGGCACGTGGAACTTTGCTAGTACTGAACTCTCAGGGGGACACAGCAACATGATGCACAATGAGCTCCATAGAGTCATCTCCTCAGGACGCTCTCGTTACCCCGACGGACTGTGGGAGCACATTTTTCGGTAGGTGGAGACTTCAGAGAACTGAATGGTCAGCGTTTGTGGGTTTTTCCCTTTCTGATATCTGTTATGTCAAGCTAGTCTCTGCCAGGAGCGTAGGCAAGTTGGAACTGTAGATTACCTTGTCAGGTGTCCTTGGTACGAAATTAATATTGGTGTTTTAAGTATGGAAGAACTGACACGTTGAGGTCCTCCACACCTACAAGTAGCCTAGGTTTTCCTTAGGAAGCACTTTAGATGTGGTCGGACATCTAAGCAAACACCAAGTCCAGAGTTCTGCGCCATGACACATGGAAGGCAAAGCGTTTATCTTTAAATGGTTGGAAAGTTAGTCCTGGTCAAGAGGAGTTGACTTGTCTGCTGTTGGCAGACAACACATTTTTACCAAGTCTTGCGTAGAGGAAAGAGATGGACCCTTTGAGCTGTCAGGCAGATTATTTAAGCCGTAATATTTAGTTTCAGAATTTTATTTTTATGGCCTTATTTTTTATTTTCACTAATTTAATTATTTTCTTTTGAGCATGTTCTAGCTGCCATCAGACGACCATAGCCTTTAAAGAGAGCATGTTTAAAACAGATACCCAGATTCCCTAGACTTAGGTGGCTCTCACAGGCTTTATCTTCTTCATTTAAGAATTAATTTAAGATGCTGGAAAATGGTAATTGAGAATTGGCAGGAAGTACCATTCTTTCCACAGTTTTCCTTATCCCTTCTAAATAATGCTTCAATGGGATCATAATAGATGACGGGGATATTACTTCTTCTGGTTTTACTTTCTAATCCATATTTGGTGTCCCGCAAATTTCTGCATTCTAGTATCGGCATCAGAATCATCATTTGTGTAGATGGAGATTTAGTGAAATGTGATGAAGTCTACTAAAATAGCCATTGGTAATGGCTACATGGAATCTCGGAGCCAAAGCTGTGTCCAGTTCAAGGGAGAGGCCCATGATAGATTAGTGATGTCTGCCTGGGAGAGGGATGGGAGTGATGGCACAGTGCTCTGTCTTTACAGGATTGTGACTCCTTGGGTTTAGGAAACAAGTGTCTTAATCACTTATCCCCTATATCTAGCATAACTGGTAAAGGTTAGGTACTCAAAATATTTCATAATTAAGTCTTTACTTGCTGATGTTTATTATCTTGCAGAAAAGTTGCCTGGAAGTTGTAGAAGTCTGTAGAAATGAGAACAGAGTGCAGTTGTTGTTGGTTGGGTAGAAGCAAGGCATTTCAGGGTACCGTGCGGGAATTGGACAGTGTATACCCAACATAGTTGCAATTTAGGAGATAAAATGATCTGTTGTAACTTCAGATTTAAAGGATTTAGAAAATACCCATTTCAGGGAAAAAAAGTAACATATCCAGTTTTGTATGATAGATTTCCTACCGTTTTTGTACTCATGTTAACCATTGAATTAAAAAAAATATTCCGTTGTCGTGTGCATTGAGATCTTCGTACTGGAGTTAAATAACCATCATCGTGTGGAGGAGGAGGGGAGGCTGAGAAGGTGTGATTCCCCAGGTCACACAGCCGGTTAGCACGGGGGCTAGGACTGATCAACACTGTCCTTCACGGACAACGGCAGAGGGGCTGCTTTGAGCCAGAAAAATTGGGGTGAAGGAGTCTATGGTAGTGAAATGTGGAGCATGGTGTTCTGTAAAGTTGAATAATAATAAATTACACCTGGAAAGCCATCAAATCTATTTCAGTATTTAAGGAAAAGGTGACTTTATGTTGTTTTATAACATTTAACATCTTATTTTGACAAAATATTTGCAGTTCGAAAAGATTGAGAGGCAATTAAATAGGAGTCTTTAGTATTTAATTTACGAAGGAAAATTAATAAAATACAGGGAGTAGAGAAGGTGGTTCACGTTCGGCCATTCCTTAGAGAACTCGGACACTCACTTCGTTGGAGGCGTATGCTGTCCCGAGCTAGAGTTGCCTCCGGAGCCTGCAGACTTCTTGAGCATGGCCTGTCTCCCCGTTACGCGCGGAAGCCCAGTGCTTCTGTCTCCATGTGGGGCTTTGGGACTCCAGGGCTGAAATCGAGGGGAGTTTTATTAGTTACCACCTGATCGCGGAGATGAACTAGAAGAACTGCTAATTGTCCTTGTGATCTTGAACGGCTTTCTCTGAGGTGTGGAGTTCTCAACTTGCCTGTCCTTTGAAGCAGCCTTTCCTCAACTTTTGCTAGAGGTTTTCACTAAACTGGGATTATTTGGCTATGATTCCATGTAAAGAATCAGGCTTAAGGAGTGAGGCAAAATGTTTGCCTTTAACCAGGATTCTGGACACTTGGTAGATAATTATCTGGGGGGAGGGCACAGAAAAAATTTGCTGACATTGATAGAATGCTTGCTGTGGGCCAGGCAGTGTGCCCAGCATTTTATATAAATTATCTCATTTAACTGTGGGTGGTAGGTATTTTTACTGTTCTCCCTATACCGAGCAAGGAAACTGAGATTTGGAGAACTTCAGACTTGCCTGAGAACCTCTTGCACCAGTCTTTTCTCAGGACCTTCTCTCCTGTGTCAAGTCAGACTAGCTCTGTTGGCCAGATTGTTGACAAACTGTACAAGTTCACTGCTCTTGAGAAGCAGGTTGTTTTTAAAGGCTGCTTTTTGATTAGTGCTTTACCATGCTGTTTAGGTGATATTAACATTACTAGCCTGTGTGTCTAGGAGAAGTCTGGGGTGAGGGGGGGAAGGGGGGTGGAGGGCTGCTCTCTGAAGCCTGCTGAAGACCCCTGGTGGCTTCTTCCCAGTTCTCTGAGGGTTTTACGGTAAGAAATGGAGATGGGGGAGCAGAGTGGCTTCCCTGCCCACAGACCTCCTGGTGGAGGGTCAAGAGCCAGCAGCCACTTCGTGGGCCCTCAGAAGCGGGCCAGGGCTGCAGCTTGGGTGAGGGCGGTCTGGTTGGAGCCTGTGGCGGCAGAGCTTGCCCGCGGCCCAACGTGCACAGGGACAGCCAGGTCTCTGGGTGGTGGAGGGAGGCGGGCGAGGGCCCTTCTCCACCTGCATATGGACTGGAGTTACAGCTCCGGGTTCACTTGCTGTGCTTCTTTCCTCTCTGCAGAGTGGGGTTTGTCCTTGCTGTCAAGGCCCAGATTCCTGAGGAGACTAAGAAGTCTCCTGTTCTAGACTCTTGGACGCCGTCATGTAAGCTGGAACATCTTTTGGCCTGCAGAGTGCCCTTAACGGATACTTTGGACTTGCCTTTTCTCCAGGTGGTAGTTTAATCTGAAGAGATGCTTCCCTGACTTGAGAGGACCCTCCTCTCTTCTCTCTTTCAGTAAGCCTTGCATTCGGGCTGAGGGGTGGTTCTCTATTTCATATCCCCAAAATTTCCAGTAGCAATTTGGTGGGTTTTTTTTGTTGTTGTTTTTTGCTTAATTAATCTTTTCTCTTGGAGGCAATTACATTTGGGGGCAGATCGTCCTGTACTTAGTGATAGAAGTACTAGTGCTCATGATTAATTCGGTCGACGGATGTTTGAGTGCCAACGATGTGTCAGGCACTGGGGATACGACAGTGGACAGTGAACAGAACAGACAAAAATGAGCCTCCTGTGACACTCATGTTCTGGGTGGTGATGATAACAGTGATGGTGGGTGGATGACAGTAATTAAGGTGTGTTGAGCATTCACTCTGTGCCAGGCACCGCTTAGCGGGCTTTACACCTGTTTCCTTTCTGGAGCAAGGGAGCCCTCCTTTGAGGCGGTTTTCTTGTCACCCCTGAGGAACGCAGAGGTTAAACAGGTAGCCCAAAGGTCACTCCTGTCCTTGTTTGCAAAGTCAGAGGTGAAATGTAAATCCCAGTAATTTTATTTTCTATCAAATTTATTGCTAGAATTAACAAATAAATTCTAAGGAGAGGTAAATAGATGGTGTGTCAAATTTGAAAAATAAAGCATATTCAAGAGTTTTTTTTGTTTGTTTTTGCAGTTGTGGAAAGATATGGATTATAGTAGTAAAATAAGGCTGTATTTATCACTACGTTATATGCCTCTTATTTTATTTTCTTTGCTGTCATTTAGGTCACACCGTTAATTAATTCGTTGATGACTTATCTTGTGAACTCCCTAAATGCTGGGACTCTGTCTTGGGACAAGTGGAAGAGGAGTTGGATTTCTTGGCCAGTGTGGGTTTCAGTTACTGCTTAGCTACTTAGGAGCTGCATCGATTTGGGCAGGGTATTTACCTTTGCTGCCAGGTTGGAAGAGTTATTCCTACCGAATAGAAAAGAAGTCTGGCATGGAATAGGGCGTTTGCCCCATGACTAGAATGGACCTCTCTTCACAGAGCTAACCAGATAGTGAGAGTACTCCAATACAGGGAAAGGACATTGAATGTGGAGGGCACCAAAGTCAGCCTTGCTCCGTGGGGGGCATCTATCGCCTAGGGCGGAACGTTCCCTGGGATTTGGAATCAGCCACAGGCTATAAACAGATTTGACGTCTGGTGTGTCTTACAGTGCAGAGCAGATCTGGGGGCCGGTCTTATCTTCCCGTGTGAGAGGATTGTGGGCAGTGGACTGGACTCTAATCCTCCTTACTGTGATTTGCGGTCCAGGAGGAAAGGTTTGGCATAACTGGGAATGAGAAGGATGTCTTCAGTCCTGTCCTGCTTTGGTCAAAGACTGTTATGCGGTGAAACTTTTTTTTATGTCTTTGCATTACACATAATTAATTGATTAACTGAGGAAAGAGCGTGGACCTGAGAATCAGAGGCTGGGTTTTAACACCAGTTAATTGTATAGCCTTAATTTTTTCTTAATCCATAATACGAAGGGATCACCTGGCGATCTCTAAAGTCTGTTCAGAGTAGAGCGTGCTATAACTTTAGGATTGAACACTAATTATCGCTTATTGTGTGCAAAAAAGTCTTGTATTTAAGCAGTGCAGTCATTTAATATCAGTTTCAAAGCTAAGGCCAATAGGAGAATTAAAAAAAAAGTAAAACCAGTGACTGTTAACTGTAGTGAATTTATAATTAAGTGTGTAAACTGGGAAGAAATTCACATATGAGTTGTATTTTGCTAGAATTTATAAGGTTAAAGCAGGAATTCTGAGCTGTCTGCCCGGGTAGGTTTTACCAAATGAAGTGGTGTTTTGGTGAGGAAGGATTTAAAATTCCTGTTATTTATTTTTTGGATTGAAATATTAAAAAATATAAGAATCTGTATTTTGAGCTTAGTGTTTAATAGTGGAGGGTCTATTCATTCAGTAAATATCTGCTGAGATTTATTCTGGGTTGAGTTAGGTGCTAGACATATAGCCACCAGCAAGATGGATATGATGTTGTTCTCGAGGAGCTGATAGTCCTGGGGGGACAAGTAATTTGACAGGTAATTTTACAGCATACTAATTGCTATGATAATAATAAGAGAGTCACTGAATCACAAGGAGATCTTCCCTTAAATAAAAATGATGCATAGTATCATTAATTCAGCAGATTTACTGAGCATCACTTAGCTTGGAAGTTTCTGGTTATGAATGCCATTGTATTAAAAGGGTTAGCCGTGAGGCCTTTCTGTAGGAAGCTGAGCTGCTGAAGGATCCCCTGTATGCTCCTTTTTTCTTCTTTTTGATGTAGAAATCCTCATAGTCTAGTATTTCGTGAAGGATGTTCCTATTTTCATTCTCACTTTTCTATCTCAAAAGCTGTATTTCCAGCCTTTAACATTTATTCCTTTTGGAGACCTTGCCAATTATTTGATCAGATATATTTATGTATGCGCCGGGGAATCATAGACCAAGTGAGGAAGCATTTATGAACTGTCAATGTGTGATGACATAACGTAGGGGGCAGGTCAAATTTTTCTTTTTGGCTGATCAAATTTGAGTTTAACAGAATACTCCCAATATAGTAACTAATGGTGAGTTAGTGTCAGCCAGACAATTGATATTTGTTTTAGGGTTTGATAACTAATTTTTGAGTCAGTATTGTAGACAGAGACATAAGAGGTTAAAATCAGATAATTTTGTTTTGTACTAGAATATTAGGTGTACAATTATTTGAACCAGCATATACTTTTAAATGTTTTGTTCCCTGTAGTATCCCCAGCGTGTAAAGTGCAGAGTGTAAGACATGGTACAGGACTCAGTAGGTAGGGAAGGAAGCAGACGTGTAGGTGCTGAGGTAAGGGTGCGCCTGTGGCCGTCAGTGTAAGGAGGAGTGGCTTTGCAGCTAGTAGCAGGGAAAGGAGGGTGGTGGGGACTAGTGCAGTTGGGAGGCTCCGTGGGCTGGCCTCAAAGCATGGTCAGATTGGGAGAGGAGGGCGGCGAGGGCCTGGGCTCCCTGCAGAGGGCGGCGTGGGGACGGAGTATGGCAAATAGTATATTCAAAGTCCAGACGTGCAAGTCCTGGGAGGCTTGGAAGAGCAGGTTGAGGGGTGTGGGTTTGATTAAATAAACAGCGGCATGAGTGGAGCCCAGCCTCGGGTGAGTCTGCAACCTGGGCCCAAATCCTGCTTTAAAAAACGTCCTTCTGGGAGTTACTTAATAATCTTGAACCCTAATTCCCTTTTCTTTAAAATGCAGTTAATTATACCCACATCACAAGGTGATGTGCAGATTAGATAGGATGATTTTAATAATGCCTAGTGTGGTGCCTGACACACGCTGCTTATGAAATTCTGGTGCTTATATTTATCACGTGTAATACATGACTTATGTGTGGTACGTTCCCCAGCATGGGGGAGAGTGAGAGGAGAGGGCAGCGTGGTGCAGGCGCACAGAGTGAATTTGAGTAGGAGAGCCAGGAAGACCTGGTAGATTATAAGGATGTAGATGCAGACGACGTTGGTTGTGGAGAAGGAAAGAGAATCAAAGGGACGACGGGACTTTGTGATAAGTTAGGTACGGGGCTGGCTGGGGAGGAAGGGAAGAGTTGGAGATCCCGAGGTTGTTTTGATTTTGGAGGCTGGCTGGGCTGGCTGGCTGGTATCACCATGGCCAGAAATGCTGTCCCTGGGAAGGAACAGCAGTGCTCTGGGGAAGGGAGTGAATTCAGTTCTGTTCCTCTTGAGCGTGAGGTGAGAGCATGACGTTCAAGTTCTAATAACCTGTAAGCCATTTAAAATGTCAGCTTGAAATGCAGGTGAGAGATCCCGGCCACACAGTGTCCCGTCTAGGCCTGGACGCAGCTGTGGATGGGGAAGCCCTGTATTCTGCTCTGCTTGCCCGCCGCCCGGAATGTGCTGTGGTACCTGCCTCCTGGTATTAAAACTAACATTTTCCCCTTTAGTTTCATGATTGAAGTTAACCAGGTTACTTCAGTTATACTTCAATTCTCCCCGCTTTCTTTCTTTCTTTATATTTATTATCTTAGATTTTTATGAGTTTTGATGTTATTGCAAGAATATATTCTAGCAACGTGAATATTTTGTTAAGCAGAGTCTGATTTTTGCACTCAAGGAATGCTTTTTTCTAGGTGAGTCAAGCCTCAGGACTCTGCTCAACAAGATCAAAGGGCTTTTGGGATGAAGCAGTGTGGTTTACGATCCCACACTGCTGATGTGTGACTTTGCTTCACTGTGATATTAGCCATAATATCTTACATTTGTGTATTAATTCGTAGTTCTCAAAGCATTTCCATTGTTCTACATGGTATTCTGGGATGCAGGCAGGGCAGGGGTTGTTTCATTTTAGAGATGACCAGCACCCAGAGTGATGCAGTGACCTGAGTCTCGGCGCTGGCGGCTGTCAGCACAGTAATGCCGAGTTTTTGTTCCTTCTTCCGGATCTCACAGTCTGCTAGGGTTAATTCAATTTAGCTTTCTTCTGCATTCCCTCACCAGTGTTTTACTCCAGGCTGGTGTTTTTCTTTACTGTTTCATAAACAGCCTATGCAGGCAGAGTAATGCTCCCACCCCAAGGTGTCCACATCCTCGTCCCTGGAACCTGTGACTGTGTTACCTCTCGTGGCAACAGGGACTTTGCAGATGTGGTTAAAATCAGGATCTTGAGATGAGAGATGATCCTGGCTTACCTGGGATCTGGCATCGTGGAGGTCCTTCAGTGGGGAGGAGGGAGACAGAGATGTCAGAAAAGACAGCCTTGTGAGGAAGGTTCAGCCGGCCAGGGCTGGCTTTGCAGACAGAAGGGGCCACAGCCAAGCGGCACGGGTGGTTTCCGAAAGCTGGGAGAGGCCATGGGATCCTCCCTGGAGCCTCCAGAAAGCAACGGAGGCTGACTGACAAGGCAGATTTCAGACCTCCGATCTGCTGAATTGGGAGGTAGGGAATGGGGGCTGTTTTAAGCCACTGTGGTTTATGGTCATTTGTTACATTTATGGAAATTTGTTACAGCAGCAAAGAGAGACTGGTAGGCAGATGATATGCTTGTTCCCACTTTGCACTTACTGGGAATTCTCTCTTGCTTTGGCCTGTTCACATGTATTTGTCTTCAGATTCTAGTTTCCTTCACATTCCAGCCCTCATTCATTTCCTTCATCTTGGAATTCTTTGCACATTTTAAGTTATCCTGCAAATATTTTTGCATGCCTTCTGCTGGTAAGCAATATATTCCTTCCTTTGGTATTATGGAGAACACCCATTGTCCCTGTTTTCAAGGAACCTCATCTAATGAGGAGCATTAATGGATCATTTCAACAAATATTTATTTAACACCGAGCTCTGTGGTAGGCACTTTAATAGCCAATTGAATTTATGCCAATTTGTTCCTAATAAAAAAGCTGTTCTATCATCACCATCATTATTGTTATATAAATACAGAGTTCTCCTGTTTTAATTGTTTGTTTGCTTACTTTTTAGATTCCACATGTAAGTGAAAACAGCAGAGACAGACTCACAGATACAGAGAACAGATTAGTGGTGATCAGAGGGGAGAGGGGTCGGGGTAGGGGCAGAATAGGTGAAGGAGGTTAAGACGTACAGACTACTAGGTATAAAATTAATAAGTTACAAGGATGTAATGTATAGCACAGGGAATATAGCCAGTACTTTATAATAACTTTGTCTAGAGTATAATCTGTAAAAATATCAAATTACTATGTTGGACACCTGAAACTTAATATAATATTGCAAGTCAACACCAAAAATACAAAAAAATAAAAACTCCACAGACTCCTCCGTTGTTGGCTTTGAGGAGGCAAGTGGCCTTGTTGGCAGGGAACTGTGGATGGCACCTAGGAGCTAGGGTGGTCTCTGGGTGACAGCCAGCAGGACGGTAAGGCCTTTGGTCCTAGAGCCACCGTGATTGAATTCCGTCGACAAATGGAGTGAACCCTTAGATCCACTCAGGCGTTGGATGAGACTTGACACCTGGCTTGTAACCTAGAGATGACCTGGCTAAGCACGCCAGGCTCCAGATGCATAGAAAATGTGTGCTAGTCAGTGTGGGGAGATTGAAGCTGCCGAGTGTGTGGTAACAGGGTTCTGCAGCAGTGGGTGACGGGTCTGAGCCCTGACCTTGCATAGCACGTGCAGAAACGGCTCAGAGAGTGTCCAAGCCGCTTGAGCAGTGTAAGTGCGTGCTGTGGTCATCCACACGAGAGTGTACACGAGCAGGACAGCCAGTGGGGCTGTTGTGATTCGATTCCCGTGGTGTAAGTGCCTTTCACAGTGAGAAGTGCTGAGAAGCAGTGTTGCGGTTTGATGTTTCGGAATTCCGCTGGGAATGAGGAGAAGATGCTCTTGCTGGGCCCTGTTTTGGGTCTAGGGGGATGAGCGAGGAGGAGTCCTGAAGATCAGCAGGTCCCAGATTTCACAGACTGTTAAAAACTCGAGAATGATACACGGTGGCCAAGCTTTTATCTTGAAAGTAAGAGCCTTCAGAGTAGCAAATTCCTATCTGCTACCAGTACCACCAAAACGTAACAAGGGTGTGTCGTCAGAATAAAGAGCAGTCGCCACATTACACACTCTTGGCTGTGTGGCCTACTTTAGTGTGTCCATTTTTCTCATTTTGTAAAGGAATGGGTTACAATGTGTCACGGATCGGCCTTGGTCTATTGACTACGTTTGGGACACCATTGAAAATTGTTTTATTAAAAAAAAGTTATTCACTTGTCTGATTCTCAGGACTCAAATATAAGTCTCCTGGCCTGCGGTGACCATGTTTTCTGGACCCCAGGGTAAGATACCTCCCATGACTATATGCCCTAGAGCAGGCTGAACACTGGAAACCAGGGGCGTCGGAAAGAGTGTGGAGTTACTGTCCGTAGAATACTGTGCCCACCAAATACTGAGCCCATGAAAGGTGCCTGGTGAGCATTAGTGAGCTGGTGGTTTGAAATTTCATTTTTTGCCATGTTCTTTGGTGCTCTGGGCAGACTCCCACCTCCCAGAGAAGACCAGCAGCAGCCCGTAGAGCCAGGATCCCAGTTCATCCTGACAGCTCTGGTCCTGGGGCTGTCCTTTGAGTGTGCTTGGAAGGAATATGCAAATTACTGCTGTGTTGTTTCAAGTTTAACTTGGGAACCTGAAACTGAAATCAAGTTTGGGGAGCTTCTGAGTGGTTTTGACCTGGTTTTGTGAGGTTGGTCAACCCCCCGGGTATGTGGGCAGCGGGTATTAAGTGAATTTCTCAAGGGTGAAATAGGAAGATTTGGGGGGGGGTTGTTTTTGAGGAGAGGTGATAAAAATAATGGAGTTTTCGGAGAGTTTTGCTTTTCTGCATTTAAATATAAACCTTGGAAAGGAGACATAGAAGTTAGAACAAATACTGAACTGTTTCTATTCTTGTTTTTTTTTTCTTTCAGCTGTTTTGTGGACTGTAGTGGTTTTTCATTTCACCCCCTCATCCATTTTGCTATTTTGACTAATTTAGGAAGTTTTGGATTATTTCAGCTTATACAGTATTTTCTTTCCATTGAGTTGTCTTTTAATCTTTACTAATGTTTGAGCATATAGATTTTAAGCTATTTAAGCATAACCAAAAGTTTTTACTATTGCCAGACTGTTATTATAGGAATTTTGGGTTTAATTCCTAAAAACAAGGGTGTGTTTTTAGAAGGAATTGTTTCGTGGAGACAAGGCCATTGATTGGGAGCCAAGCTGGAGGTCTTAGAAGACCCTCTGTATGGGGCACTGCGCTTAGTAGAGGCTTAGGGTCGGGTCCAGGAAACCTGACATTCCTGCTGGGCTTTTTGAACCACACAGCCCATTTCTCCTGTATGGGCTGATTTTCTTCTCTTTAAATATGCTTTCCGGAACAGGGGTGAATACACGTATGGAGTGAGGATTTGGACGTCTCCCTTTGCTTTCCTAGCTTGGAGTTTCCAGCTGGTATAATGGAAACTGGACTTGAGGAGGATGTTGACCATTGTGGATGACGTCCACCATCGCTTGGGCTTGGGAAGGACTTGGGGAATTCGCCACTTGCCAGGCTCTTCAGAGGAGTCTCCAGGTGGCCTGGGCCCCGAGTTGGGGAGCAGAGGGGCTCGTGGGCTGGTGCCTGGCTTTCCCTGTAGGACGGATGGCGTGGGCACCAGAACCGGGCAGGTGGGAACAGGTGTGCGAGCCTGTGCTTGGGGAACTGTAGGTGATCTCTGGGCAGCCGTGCATGTGGCTGAGCCCCGAGGGATCTGGCCCCACCTTGTCCTCACTTGCTGGCGTGGCCACTGAGATCCAGACACCCCTGCGACCCGAGGTGCACCTGTGCAGAACTGCCCTTTATTCTAGAATCCCAAGGAAACAGCCCTGGCCTGTTCACCCAGTCCTTCAGTCCACCCAGTCCTTCAGCTGCACTGGGTTTCACCTGTCACCTCACTCACTGCACGCATCTCGGCAGTTCCTGCTGAGGTTTCTTTTCTCCTGCTCACTCTCTAGGAATTACTGACATTCTCACTGGAATCAGTGATTTCTCTAGATTTGGGGCTCATTCCAAAAGAATACTCTGTTTTTCTTTTTGGTGTTTTGACCTTTGATTTCAGGCTGAAGTAGGAACTGTCTATAAAGCGTGGGCAGCTCTCGACGTTGGTGGCACATAGAGTCACGTGGGGAGCTTGAAAAAGTCTTGGCTCTTCCATATTCAGTTTGCTGGGCTTCGGGTGGGACTTACATTTGGCTGTTTGTAGAAATGATCCCAGTGATTCAAGAGCGAGCTTGAGCAGAGAACCGCCCATTAAAGCAGATTGCGGTAGTGACTTGAAGATGAAGCTATTCTTTTCCTTAACACTTTCCCAACTTTTAAAAGTCGTGATACAGGCTTACTATAGAAAAATTGGAAAGTTTAAGAAGGTATAAAGTATTAGGGGAAAAAAACCCACCACCATAATTATACCAGTCAGAACCAATCATCGGCAGCATTATTATTATTATTATTATTTACTGTTTCGTCTGTTTCGGATTCGCTTCACTGCCTTTCAGCAAATGTTACTGCCTAGGGTGGGATAGGCTCTTACGGTGGCTCTGGAATTGTTCTGAAAGCTTCTGAATGTGTGGGAGTTAGCAAGGACGGATTGAGTATGAGGGCCTGTAGGAGGCTGTGGAGCATACCTTGGATTTCAAGGGTGAGGAAACTCCATCTTCAAGATTCCACATCACATGACCCACGCGGCACCTCCTTGGCCTCTGTTACAGTCGTCACAGACGTCTGCTTGTATATTTTGGTTCACATGATGTTTGTATTGGTTTTCTATTTTGAGTGAGATTATGTAATTTAGGGGAATAAATGCAAATAGGATCAGAGTTCATTAGTTTTGGCATGTGAAATGCAAACACTTTAAAGAAAAACTCCTGTAAAGTCTGTCGAAGACTGCAGTTTCAGACACATGTTCCGTCAGTGCTCGTCCTGTAGGGAGGTTTTGATACCTTTGTTCTTGGGACTGTTGCTCTTGGTCTGTTTTTCAGTTAACTTTTTTTAATGGTATACTCTACGAAAGCACTTCATTAACTTGATTTATTAATATTTCAATTTAATTATAACACATAGCAATGCCAGGATTTGGTTGCACTTTTATTCTTACGCACAATTATTGTGTGTAAATCCAACTCTTAGATCTGGCTGGTGGTGGTCCTGATCTCTCTGGTGTGCTGTAGCTCTGACGTATACTTACAGAGTTTGTGGACTGCACCCTGGGCCTCTCTGTAGAGGAGACGCTCACTTCACAGGTTTTCTGTTATTTCTACCCAAGAAGCAGGATTCTGCACCCGAGGCCAGTCCCGAGAAAAGACAAGCATGTGGTTGGTGAGTGTGCAGAACAGGGCGAGCCCTGGGATCGCTCCGCGTCCTGGGAGGATGACGGTGGAGGGTCCCACCTGGCTGAGGGCAGGGCTCTCTGGGTTTCTCAGTGGATTTCCTCCTCTTGAAACTTGGTTTCATGGAGAGGTGGTGAAGTGTTGGAAAGTCAGATGAGCACAGGGTGGAGATCTTGGCTGCTAGCCTGGCCGGGTGTCATCTTTTAGAAATGGTCCCTTGCATGATTATTTATTTTCTCTCTCCCTCCTCGTAGTTTTCTCCTTCCCCCCGTCTCTTTCTTTTTTACAGTCGTCTACCCCCTCTCCCTGCACACACGCACTTTTCCCCCAGTTCTTCAGGTGAGGCCTTAGGGCTTGGGGTGGGAGCAGCTTATCATGGGGACAGAGTTCACCTGCCCAAATGGCAGAGCTGTAGGGGCAGGACTTTTGTGGGTGGTAATTGTGCCTTAGGAGAGTTGAGAAAGCAAGTAGTGGATTCTTATTTAAATAGCCCTGGAAGGGGCATTAAGGATGTTTGCAGGTCTTGGTCCAGATGGAAGCTGGCACTGGCCTGAATCCACCCCTCTCCTTTCACCCTTTAAGCATTTCCTTATTCTACTCTGTTAGTGCTTTGCAATCATCCCCTTCTGATCCCTAGCTTAGTGTGTAATTACAGGTGCTTTTCTGCTTCCTTTTTGCTGCGATATTGATCATCAGTGTTGGTCTATAGCAAACACACTGATCCGGATGCAAACCGGAAAGTCTGAGGGCTAGTGATGATTCACCACTCACACAGAGCAGCCTGACCGGCCAGGATGGGCTGCGCGAACGAGAGCCGGGTAGAGGCAGGGCCTTCACCCAGCTTAGAGGGGCCCCTGGGAGGCTCTGGGTCTGGTTTTGGGACTTTGAGACCCGCAACAGGTCCCCTCTGGGGACCTCGGTTTCTTAATCTATCGAATGAAGATAATTAACCCTTAATTGCAGGGTTGTTGGCCCATAGGATAGTTTATAGTAAGTGGTATGGCAGTTATAATCTGAAACACCTTAAAATGTACACACATTAAAATATATTAAGTACCCAAAATTACAGTCGTACATATTTAAGATTATTGAAGCGTTATCAGATGGGAAGGATAAAAATTAAGGTAATGTTAATGTCCTGTGCTCTCTGAGGTGGATAGAGTAAGCACCTGCTTTCCATTCTGGGATGTGAAAGTATGTTGCAAAAATGAGTCCCTTAATTTCTGGCAGAGACAGGCTCTTCTTAATTCAAGAAACAGTGTATAAACGCAAATGTTTAGTAATTCCCGAGATTCTGATCTAACTGCTTTGCCTTTGTCTTGCACTTCTTGGGGGCGGATGTTTCCATTCTTTGGTTTTCCTCTGTATCTGGGAGGAGAGGGGACTTTGGTTGGTCTGCGGCACAGAAGGATGGGGTTCGTTTGGTTTTTTATCCCTTTCCTTTGACCTCCCAATTTCCAGGGGCTGGGTTCTGGGCATCTTGGTATTCAGATAAATGTTTTGTAACCCTTCAGCTTTCTTTTCCTCTTGTTCCCTGAGGTTTTCGTTACAACTCTGCAGATGTTTTTAAAAAAGGGGTGAGTGAGAAAATGACTTATCAGGCTTGGGATGGGGTGTTTGCTGTGCCACTGAGAAGGGCGCTGCTGTGGTAAGGTGTGACCTCAGGGCACACCCACGGGCCACGCGTCATGTAACGCTGGCTGTTAGCAGTGCCAGCCCTCTCTCACCAACTTTGCAACCAGAGAGCATCTGTTTTCAGTCAGTTTGTCTTTCAGACACAGATGGAATACTTCCAGAGCCTAAATGAACTTGATTAAAATGTTGCCTGGCTTTTTTTTATCATCTGGAGCAAAGCCCATCTTGTCTTTCCTTCTTTCAAAGAAGGTCTGTTGTTTCTTGATGGGCTTCGGCTCGGGTTCATCCTGCAAGTGTTCCCCCCGCAGGCTGTGTTCCTCCCACAGGCTGTGTGCCCAGGGTCCTGGTGGGGCTGGGAAGGTCAGAGAAGAGGAAGAGCCACCTTGCCCTCAAGGAGCTCACTTATTTGTATCAAAATGTCCTGAACTCAGCTACTCACATCAAGAGACATTTTACTTATAATCTAGGTAGTACTGGGATTATGAACAGCAGGAAAAACGTGTCCAGGGCTTACATGTGCCAAGCCCTGTGTGCTAAGATCTTTGCATCTTTAATCCTCACAAAGGTACCATCGCTTTATAAGTCATTTACAAAATTATTATAAGCATCGTTTGATGTTTACTGTTTAAACATAGGGTATAACAAAGCGTTGGGGGACCTTTTTCCCACCTTATACCCCAGTAAAAGACTTAATTCAAAAGCAAGTTGGTGAAATTATATATCTCCTTTAAAATTAAACAACAAACCACAAATATAAACCTTCTCCTAATAGTAAAATACTGTATTATATACCATGCGCTATTACGTTTTATTATATAAATATGGTATTGTAGCAACATTACAGTATATTAAAGATATGCTGCAGGCCTGTATTACAGGAAAGCTCGTGTAACAGCTCCCCAGCTCTCCTTACTTAGAGCAAGGCGGGGGGGGGGGGGGGGGGGGGTGAGGCCTCCAGCCAGAAGAGAAGAGGAAGCCCAGGGGGAAGGGCAGTCTTCCTAGCGATGGGTTAGGGTGGCTGGTGGGAACGGAAGCGGGGTGGGAAGGAGGCAGAGGGCGGGGGCAGCGGGGCGCCGGTGGGCGCAGAGAGGCGCAGGAGGTTTTAAGCGGATTCCGAGGTGTCACAGCCCAGGCTTAGAGAAACGGCTCAGGTGCTCGGCCCTCCCTCCCGCTGAACTGCCCCCCAGGTGCCACTGAGGCCTGGGAGCGGCAGCCGCAGCCCACCTCCCTGGGCTGGCCCTGGGCCCCCGTCGGGGTGCGCGGGGCAGGGCGCCCCGTGGGCCCCTGCGCACAGTGCCAGGTGGTAAATGCTGGGCTTGGGCCCAGGGGCGCGGTGAGAGGAGGCCCCCAGCAGGGGAGGGCCGAGTTCAGGTTCTTTGAGGAGGACCGAGTGGGTGGGGTCCCGCCAGGCAGGGGCAGCCGCTGGCGGGAGGTCGAGGTGTGCCCTGCGAACGCGTATGCAGTGCCATGTGGAGGGGCGCGCCTGGCCTCAGTGACCCCGTTCGTCCTCGGAAACAACGCTCCCACGTAGGAGGACTGACAGTAGCACGTCTAAGTGAGGCAGGGTTCTTTGGGGTTTTCTTTTTATTAACTCATCTTGGATTACGGACTGTTTCGACTAAAGCCTGGATCTTTCTCCGCAGAAAAGCATGAGTGCAGTAAGTGCGTGCACATGTATACTTACACGCTCACACACGCGCGCGCACACACAGCCCTGCGGGGCTCCTGGAGCACGTGCGTCTTCCTCTAAGTCACAGTCGGTTTCCTGTGAACTTGAGCCAATGGAGAGCAAGCTTCTCTAAAAATGTTCGCATTTAATTTATCCTAAATCTAGGAATTACAAAACGAGATTGGCGCTTGTTCACTTCACAGAGTTTAACCTTAGGCGCATATTGCCGAACCTTAAATACTAGAAAATTAGAAATTAAAATTATTTCATGATATGAGTCCTTTAAAGTGGTATATATTTTCCTCTTTTTAAAAAAATTTAATCCCCAATACTTAATGTTTTCATTTATATTCTGCCTTATCCTGAAAATGATTTAAGGCAATTTTATTTGTTAATTTAAACTTTTCATTAAGGAAATTTTCAAAGATATACTAGAGTAGAAATCATAGCAGAATGGGCCTCTACATACCTGCCACTTACATACAACAATTATTAGCTTGCAGCAAAATTTATTTCAGGTGTAGCTCTATATTTTTCCATGACCCCCCCTCCCAAAATTTTAACAGTAAATTCTGGGCACATTATTACAGCCGTATTTAGTATAGTATTTATCTGTAAATGGTCCTCTTACAAAATAACTATATTGACATTACTGTATTTAATAACTTAATGATAATTAATATAATCAGATATTTGTCGGTATTCAGATGTCCCCAGTTGTCTCATAATTGTTTTTAGTAACTTGTTTGTTTGCCCCAGGGTCCTAATAAGGTCCGTGCTGATGTCTCTTAACTCTTAGAATCTCCTCCTTAAACCACTTCCCTCCTTTCCTCCCTTCTCGCCTCCTTGTTGCTTTTCCCCCCATCCTTCTCTCCCTTCTCCCCTCTGTCTCTGTCTCTCTCTCTCAGTGTCTCTGTCTCTCTCTGCCTCTGTGTCTGTCTTTCACTGTCTGTGTCTCTCTCTCTGTCTGTCTCTGTCTCTCTGTCACATCTCTTGGTTGAAGATACCGGGCTGTTTTCTGTGTCCTGTTTCCGTAGTTTGACTTCGGCTGGTTCATTCCGGGGTGCTCTTTCTTTCATTCCTGGCACTTCCTATGATTTGGTGTTTAGCGTTAAAGGCTCGATCAAGTTCAGTCTTGGTTTGGGGGTGGGTGAGGGCAAGAGTAACTCACACCTGGTCTTGTGTACTCCTGTTAGGAGGCGTGTACTGTCTTGTTTTTCTTGTAGTGTCAGCAGCCATTGAGGGTCATCATCAAGATCCATTATTTTCTTAGCGGTTGCGAAGTGGTGATAATTGGATTCTGTAATTCCTTCTTCGCTGATTAGCTGAAATCCCTCTAAAGAGAGAAGCTTGCAAGTGTTTGCTTACCCTGAGATACAGGAAAGGCAAAACAAATAATCAGTTCTTTCTCTGTATCAGTTTTTAGGGCGTTCTTCCATACCATTCTCTAATGACCAACTTCTTTTTGGATCTTTATGAACTCACGGAATTAAATATTCTCTGTGTATTCCAGTCCCTGTGTCTTGATGATGCTCCCGTGGCCTCATCTGTGGCCTGGGGAGCCTTTGCATTCGGCCTCTGCAGCCTCTGGTGCAGCCTTGGTGGTCTCGGCTTCCGTTGCTCTCTAAGGGGACAGGGCAATCCATGTGTTTTTCTGCTCCGAATCTGGAATCAGTTATTTCTCCAAGGAGCTCAAGGGCAGGTTTATTTTAATTTTGAAAGTCTTTAAGTAAAAAATGAACAGTCTTTACTGTGTTTATTCTGCTGCTGCTGTGCTGCTGCTAAACCATTGATTTTGTTGAACGTCCGCAGTGTCCGGAGCGTCCTGGCTCCCCTTGCTCGGGCAGCTGGTGCAGTGCTTTGCACGTGATAGGGGCTGAATACGTGTTGGCCACGTTGTTGTACCGAATGTTTCATTCGACCAGAAGCCCCTGGGTAGTGGTGGCTCTGTCCTTCTGCCTTCGAGGGCGGGTCCCGCTGCCCTCACCGGTGGCTCGGCGGTGGCGCATGTGCCTTGTGCTGCGAGCCGGGCCTGCAGCTCCCACACCCCGCGGCTCCGCCTGCATCTCCCCGAACCGGCCTGCCACCCCTTCCTCTGGCCGCCTCTGCAACCCCTCGCTGCCTGTCCTCCCGCGTCCCCGCGGGACGGGCCTGCTCCTGCGGCTCTGGGTGCACTGGGACGCAGCCCCTGGCTGGTGGCCTCCGATGGCCTCCTTGGTGGCACTGCGACCAGCTGCGCCCTAGGCCTGCTCGTTTGGTGGTGCTTCTGCCCTTCCAGGCCTGCGTGGTTTCATTGTGTTGTTTACCTGTGCCCCCCACCCCCCAATAATAGAATTATTTCCTGTACCTTTATGACAAAATAAATTTGTATCTTATTTGCTCTCTTTTCAAAGTGAGTTCACATCAGACTCTCATTTAATTCCCAAAGCTGCTTTTCCAGACAGGTGGGTCTGTATTGTTATTCTCGTTTTACGAATGAAGAAAATGGAAGGCAGAAAGCTTCCTGGGCCTCGGGTCCCCTGTTAGTACCTGACAGATTGAGGAGCCTCGGGAATCAGGACTCAGCGCTGCAGAGGTTGCCTCGGGCCGCTCCGATGGCCGCACATCAGGGGGCTCCTCCGTGCAGAAGAGTGGAGCCGCTCTTGAGTCACGGTGTCTAGAGTGGCTTTTTCCTGAGAGAGATTTGCTCCCTACTGTTGAACTTTTTCTTTGCATCAGGGTTTTATGATTTCTAATACATACTGTGAACAGATATTTGCAGGGAGAGCCTGTGCTCCCTTTAGTGAGTTAAAAAATACTGGGAAATAAGGTATAGTGGGGAGTATTTTTTTTTACTTCTGTGACCCTGAGGTTCTTATGTCACCTGGAGAGGGAGTAACCTAGAGAAGAGAAGTGAAAAGGAGAAGAGCACACAGAAGAAATGATAGGAAAAGATGGTGCTTTTCTTTTTAAAATTTTAAAGTGATTTTTTTTTTTTAAAAAGCAGAACTACCTATTCAGAAAATAACTGCTCTTTTTACTTTTTAGGAAGATAACAATGTGCCCTACAGTCTGAGGTCAGAGTCTGTGTCGGGCTACACACAAATGTAAGATTATCTTAAGGTCACTCTCAAGTAGTAAACTCAGTGTTTCTAATTTTTCAAAAAGTTAATGTAACTTTCATATACTGAAAAAGATAACTGAAAGAAAAAGAGTAAGCAGGCCCTTTCTACTGCACAGCCTACCTAGGATGTTTTCTCCAGCAGTTACACTCTTTATAGGAATTTTATAGAAACCTGAGTTCGGGATTGTGCCATTTTCAGAGAATTTGTGTGTTTAAGTTTTAACCGTATGAGGAGTATCCTGTAACTAAAATTATGTTCTAAAAATGGTTGTAATGTTCTTGAAATTTTGTGCCTTTGAGTTTTTCGTTTCTTTTCCTGTCATACATATTCTTCGAAATTGTAGTCCTGCAAATGCTCCTGCTGAAGCAGTGTTTTGTCTAAGTTTGGGAAATTCTAAATCATTAACATGTTCGTGTGCTTGCCCCTTTAAGTCGTTGAGAAAGACCTTCTCGAACTCTAACTTTCCCAAGTAGAAAATAACATTCAGGCCACTTAAGGAGTTAGTTGAGGTATTGCTATTTTATAATTAAATCCAGATGTTAAAAAAAGTTCATGTCAGAGGTGGTGTAACTTTTCTTTATCACATCACAAAATATCACATCTAGTTGACTTTTTAATCAATTGAATTACAGAGAAATTTAACACAGGTTCTAAATGAAAAACAAGTAGGTACTATAAAATTCTCCACACAGTTCTACTATATTTATTTAATTGAATGAACTATAATTCAGAAGGGATGGGTTAAATTATCAGTTGTTGAAAGTTTAATTAAATTTTAGGTGACTGAACTGGGAAAAGTGGTGGGAAAGTTGCTGATGTATTATCTTACAAGAGTACTTAATTTTAATTCCCATTTTGGCTTACCTGACAGATTAGAAGTCTTGTTTCCAAGTGGAATAAATATTTATGGGAATTTAGAATTGTGTAGTAGTTTTCTGGACTCATTTTCACTAATGTTTTCTGATCCTGTAATATAGAAGATTTTAATAATACTAACATGAAAAAAATTATTGTTTTTTTGCCTTACAGGTCCTTTGGGAGTTTAAAAAAATTGCCTACTGCTTTTTTTTGGGGATAAATGTCACTAAAAAGGAGCATCTTTGGGTTTTTTCTTTTAATGTTTATTTTATTTTTTTATTTATTCGGTTGTGCCGGGTCTTGGTTATGGCAGGTGGGCTCCTTAGTTGTGGCAGGTGTGCTCCTTAGTTGCGTCTCGCCTGCTCCTTAGTTGTGGCATGGGAACTTTTAGTTGCGGCATGCATGTGAGATCTAGTTCCCTGACCAGGCATCGAACCTGGGCCCCCTGCATTGGGAGCGTGGAGTCTTACCCGCTGCGGCACCAGGTAAGTCCCCAGAAAGGAGCATCTTTGGACATAAGCCCTACTTAAACATGTAGGACAGATAGCACTACTGTCCTGGTCTTATCTAAAGCTTAAAAGGCAAGTTTGGGGATTACAGGAGAAAGAATCATTGAAAATGCTATCAGAACGCGTTGAAAATAATCATATGTTATTTGAAAAACAGATACTTGTCAAATATTCCCCCCGGGAATAAGGTAATTACTTCTTCAACAAGTGGTTGGTGAGCGTCCTCTGGGCTCTGGCCCAGGGCTAAGAACAGGAGTAGCAGCCAGAGGGAGGCTCGGCCTCAGTGGTTAAGAACCCATGGAAAGGACCTTACACAGGCACCCCCCGAACAGCTTTCCTCTGCTTCTGGGATCGTGGTGGGAGGGCAGACGTTATAGACAAGTAAACAGATAAGGCTGCTGTTAGGAAGTCATCACGCTTCAAAAGTGATGAGCCACGTGTGATTTGAGGGGTGCAGGGTGGCTGAAGCACCTCCAGGAACGGTGTCCAGAGGCCAAGGCGTAGGAGGAGACCCCCTGCCCTGCCGCTTTCTGTCTGACTCTCTCTTCGGAGTAAGAAATCCGCTGCCGGGAGGAAGCCCCCAGCTGACGTCCTCTCATGTCTCGGCGTCAGTGCTGACCCTCATGTGCACTCCTGACCCACCCTTGGCTCCCTCCCAGGGCTGACTTGCACTGGGAGGGATGGATAAACACGTCTGGGGGTTCGTTAGGACCCTGGGTGGTGAGCAGACCCCGGCCAGGGCAGTTTTGTGTAGCAACAGCTAAAGTGTGTTGTGCATCTCGCGTGTGCAGCCCAGGTGCTCTTGGTACCGTGTGCGCGTATTTTACTCACGCCTTCTCCCAGCAGCCGAGCTGGGTGTGAAGGGGAGCTGGGCTGGCCCCGGCCTCACGTTCCCACGATGCCACCTGTGGAAGATGGGTGTGTTTCTGAGCTATTCTAAACACACTTGTTAACTAGAATAAAAAATGTAAACTGGTCAACCTTCAGTAGCTCCATTTATGTGATGCTCCTTGTTTCTCTGGAGTGTGGAATGAACAATTACTGTCCTTTTCACCTGTGCTGTACACAGCACTGTGTCCCTCTACGCATGCCCAGGCCGCCTTGCTCAGACGTAAGCAGCTCAGTCTTAAGCCTCGTGTTAACCATTGTGATAAGTCACGTGCTGAAAGCCCCAAGATAGATTTATCCTACTTTGTCCTTTTTTAGGACCACTTACCGATTTTCAGAGGTTTTAGTAAATGCATATGTTTGATAATGCTAAGTCTAAGGAACATAAGCAGTAGAAGTCCTCCTCAGATTCATTTCTTCAGCTGTGTGTGTGTGTGCAAGCTAGTTCATACTTCAGGCTTTGACCGGGGTTTTTATCGTTTTCACTCGGCGCTTGCAAAGTCGCAGACGGGAGTGTTGGGGCCTGCCTGTTGGAGAGGAGGCCTTGGCCGAGGACACGTGCGTGTTGTGCGGGGACTGCACCCCTAGAGGGGAGGCTCTCAGAAGCCAGCCTGACTGAGGGACCCGCCGGGAGGGAGTCTTCAGCAGCGTCCACCCTCCACTGTGTGTTAATTCTGGGTCCCGTACGGGGCTACCAGTGCTCTTATTTTGTCTCCTAGGGATATTTAAAATAACACAGACAAACACAAACCCTGTCATGTACTAATACTGAGTATTGCCATCATTTACAATAAAGGGTAGTTAACACCAGAGTAGTTAGGAAGTAACCTCAAGAGTAGAGGTTTTGTAAGAAGTCTGGGTGTTGAACTGTGGGCTTCTCTGACCTTATCTTAAATCCTTCTTTCTTTGCAATGGCCCGGTGAACACTGACTCAGGGGCCCGCACTGTTGGGGGCAGGACCCTTGTTAACAGGTACGGTGATGGAGACCCCAAAGAGGTGGCGATCTCTGCGTGATGGAGGGGGTGTCTAGAGCTGAGCTTGGCGTCTGTTCAGTCAGGTCCTGCTCTGTGCTTGGACAGAGCTGCAGGTCAGGTGAGCATCTGTGCCGCCGAGAAGGTTAGAGCACCTTAAACCGAGGCATCCTTATTTTTCCTTAAGTAAGGATGGTGGTAGTGAGCAGTGTTGAGATGGAGGTTTCATAGCTTTCTTACTTAACACAGTCCACTCCACAGGCCTTAGAATTCAGTTATTTAACAAAAATGTTCAAGTTTTACTTGAAGAAAACGGTAAAAAATGGTCTTTCAAAAATGTGGGCTCTCAAATTACCACATGTTGGGCATGTTATTTTCCAAAGTGCTTTCACTTCCCTTTGGGAATTTCAGTGGCACTGAGCTCGTCCACAGTCTGAGTGTTTTGAACAACCACGTGGACGGTTCCCTGTGAGCATTTAAGATGCATGGGCTGAGCAGGACCTCTTTGAGGCCCCGCAAAGCGGTGAGGGAAGGATAAGGAGATATGTATCCATCTATCTATATATATAGATAGATATATATAGATACATATATGCACTTAAGTTCTTGGTTCCCGAGATGCTATTTTAGAGAAATGATCTCAGTTTTTCCGACCCAGAGGAATTCACTTGTGTAATCCCTTAGTCCTTAAGAAAATTGCTCTGGCAGTGTTCATATTCCCAGTTTTCCCAGGATAACCTTCAAATGCGAAGGCCTTCCATGGCGGAAGAGGAGGAGGGGTCTAATAGGAGAACCATGTTTATTTTTATTTAATGGTGGTGTGTAAGTTGCTCTCATGGATGGTGTTCATACCTTCAACAAATATTTATTGAGCATCTTCTAGGAACAAAAGACGTCTAGGAGCAATGTAGATAAAGAAGCTAATGGGCAATTTGATACAAATCTTCTAAGTTTGATTACAGTTCCAAACTTTGTGTAACCTCAATGTTTTGTTTTCATTGTGGCATAGACAGCCAGTTAGTTGGTTACCATTCTTCTCTTCTTCCTTGCAAACACATTTCCTGTGTTATTTGGATCGCTCTGTGCCTAGTTAAAAGATGGCATTTTCCAGCTTCCTTAGAGTCACTGACTCCGTACTGAATTCTGGCCAAGGAATGTAAGTGGAAATGCTTTGTGGGGCTTCTGGAAGGGCTGCTTAAAAGGAGCTGGGAGAAGTGCCCCCTAGCCTTCACCTTCCTCTTTCCTGCTACCTGCTTTTGTGGCTGTGATGTCTGGAGCTCCGACAGTAGAAAGGTAGAAGGAGCCTAGGTCCCCGATTACTGTTGACCTAGTAATCCGCAGCCACTCCATCCCTGGACTGACTACTGCCAGGCTTTTTATGTGACGTGTGTTAGGTTTTAACTTACTTGCAGCTGCAACTAATTTTGAGTAACTTAGGTTTTCATGGTCATCCTCACCTTCAGTGGCATTATTGTGAACATCACACTGAGCAGATTTCTGGGGGTTCACCAATGTGCTTATCCTACCTTCATGGCCCCTGGAAGCAGCCATTCCAGATTGCAAGTAAGGAAATTCTCAGATTAAGGAATATTAATTGCACTGTTCCTGAACAAATATGCCTGGAAAATCTTTACATGGAGGTTCTCAAAGTATGCTCCCAGATTAGCAGCAGTGGCATCAACTGGGAATTTGTTTGAAATCTCCAGGCCACACACTAGACCTTCTGAATGGAACTCTGGAGGGAGGGGTCCAGCAATCTGTGTTTTAATGAGTGATTCAGATGCAGATGAAAGTTTGAGAATCATTGCTTCATGATCTGCATCTTGTCACTCAGACAAAGTAGCATATGCATATGAGGTTGGGTGGGCGACAGTGGGCTGGTTGGGTCTGAAGTGGATGTAATAGCCCTTTGGATTCTGCTCAAGTTGTTTTCCCTTGTTTACTATGGAATTGACAAAGGAGCCCTTAAAGAGATGCATGAGTTCATGCAAGAGGTAAGTATAGGCGAGCTTCTGGTGCCTTCTGGTGCTCCCCAGGGGCACCCCTGGCGTTTGCCATCCACTGCAGCCCACCTGCGGAAAGACCCCAGAGCCACCTGTGGGCAGAGGAAACAGCACTTTGAATGGGACGTCTGATTTCAGATTTGGATGTCTGTGCTTTTTGTTATGTTGTCTGTTCTGCTATTGAACTATTTCAATGAAAAATGGACAAATTGCTTGGAAAAAACTATCTGTGAAAACTGACGCATGATGAAACAGAGCACATCATGGTAGTATATCTATTAAGGAAATCGATGGTATTATCAAAACGCTTCTGTCTCTCATACATGTGGAGAAGCCCTGCAAAACAAACAAAAGGCCCTCAGAGCTTGGACAGAACAATGAAAAGGAGTCAGCCGTGTAGCGATCTGGGGGAGCAGATCGCGAGAGGTGCAAGCAGCAGGTGCTCAGGGTCCGATGCCAGAGCTCCCTGGCGAGGCCGCTGAGGTGTCCAGAGACCACGTCGTTCAGCACCTATTAGAACTTGGCGGAGTGTTTGGGTTTTATCCTCATGAAACTGGAAACAGAGGGTGTCAACCAGAAGAGTGTTATCCGCTGATTTGAGTCCACAAGCCTCTTTCTGGCTGCTGCGTGGAGGGTGGACGGTAGAGGGCAGCAGCGAGAGGAGGGAGATCAGCTGGACGCCCTTAGGATGGTCTGGACACAAGGAAACTGTGACTCGGGTGGGAAGGCATGGTGAGAAGAGGTCAGATTTGGAATGTATTTTGGAGGCAGAATGTATGGAGTTTTCTACAGGATTGGACTTGAGGAGATGGCCTTTTCAATGAGGAAATTTTGTATGCAGCTAATGGTGTCTTGAGCAGAGGATGAGGAATCTAGCGTTTTAGACCACAGACCGTGCTGCTCGGTGTTGGATGCATCAGCTCTGCCGCTTATCCGTGTGACTCTGGCCAGCTTATGCTGGATCTTCACCTTCCTCGTTGGCAAAGTGGAGATCTGTCTACCTTGGAGATTACTTGGAGAATTAAGTGAGAAAATGTATGTTCAAGTGTTGAGAATAATACCTGTCAGATAATAAATGGTCAGGACATATCAGTCGTTACTATTTTCCTTTGTAAAACTTTTCACATAAAAATGTCGGTGTTAGGAAAAACTTTGTCAGGACACACATACTGTGGATTGATTTTTGTTATGGAAACAATGGTTATCTTAGCCTTTGGCCTTGAAGTAAGTGTAGGAGAGAGCCGACAGACGGCTCCTGACGCACGAGGGGCGGGCCCGAGGAGGAGTGCTGTGGCCAAGCGGTGGACCCAGGTGCTTTGCCACGTGTTCGCAGTGACGTAACGACAGATGATGTGATGAGCCCTGGTTTTCTCACTGTGTCCCACACCGGCAGCACAGACATTACCCCTCCTGCGTCAGGCCAACAAAGGTGATGGGGTAATGGCCTCTGCAATAGTTAGACACTATTTAACGTCCGTGGCCTGGAGATAGGAACTTCATACGTGATGTATACTTGGCACCACCGAAGCAAAGGCCACCCGAGGCACGGTCTTGTCACTGCCCAAAACAGCTTTCTTTAGGGATGCGTGTCACCGAAGTAAGGACATTTGAAAGTCAGGTTGTTCAGAGATACCTCAGCCTCACCTCAGGTGAAACCAAACCCTTGCCCCACCTCCCTTCGTACGAAAAACATTAAATGCTGATATATTTTGGTCCATGCTGATATTATCTTACTGGTAATTTTTATTTGTTCAAAATGCATTAGTTTTCCTAAAAAATTATGTGACCATTTCTTGTACTGCTGTGAAGTTGTTTCCCCCGCCCTCCCCCCTGCCTTCCATCCTCCACCTAAAAGGGCCACTGAACGTTGTCTATCAAAATGTACCATCGAGGAAGAAAACATTGGGATCCACCTTAAATACATACATTATTTTGGTATACCAGTTAGACACTATTTAAAAAACACAGAGAATTCATTTTAGACTCAACCACTTTCTCTAAACCATTACAGGAAATATTGGAGGGACGTTTTAAAAGTCATTTAAAAAAATATTGACACATGAAACAAAAATTGCAGCCTAAGTGTCACAGCGGTACACACACAAGGCTTCCATGGTGGGACTACTGGACTGTGTCTAAGAAACTTGGCATTGTGTCTACGAGTAGGTCAATAACAGGAACTCCATCATAAATGCCCTGGTTTCCTGCTGGTGTCGGCCTCCCCGTGGCCGCCTTGCGCTGGCAGGAGCACACGTTTGAATAACAGCTGGCAGCAAAGCCTGACAGGGAAGCCTGTATTATTTTTAAATTGGGGAATTGTTTTTCAGAAACCTCTTTTCTTACATATTCTTTTCCAATTTTACCATCATTTTTCATTTCAAAATTGAGTAAATGTCCTCAAAGTGACAGGAAAGACTGCATTGAATCAATAAATGGAACTCCCTCCAGCCCCCCGGTGGCCTCAAATAACTTGAGCACATAAGCATCGGCCTTTTATTAATTGGACAGGGCTTCAGAAATGGGGAAAAGTAATTTATGTTGGCAATTTGATTAACAGGCTTCCTATGAACACACATTCCTATAAAACTAACAAGTATGAACCATTCAAGACACACCAAGAAAAGTTCTTAGAAACCTTTCAGATGAAAAGGCAGCAGAATAATCCAGGCAAAGGGGGTGCACAGCCCCCATCCAGGGCCTTTGCTAATGACCCAGGCTGACTTTCTGTAGACTCTGCCGAGTAGGAAAGACCAGGACTGCTCCTCCAGGCCTGTGCCCATGATCTGGGACCTTGTGTATTTCCTCCTCTGCTTCAAGCACTGTCCCTTGTGATCAGAGCCAAGGGCACAGCTCCTCTTTACTGGCCTGAGAGGAATTTCAGGTCAGAAGCAGTGTATTCTATCGAGATAAACCACAGCAGACTTGGTGCCACGTTAAATTCAGTCACTCCTCTGGGCCTCCCGTCCTTTGCCAGGATGCAGGTCACAGTCTAGTCTCTGAGCCTGTGGGCCGTCAGGACTGTTCCGCCTTACCTGGTTTTCACGAGTCAACTCCTTTCCCAAACGTGCAGCCAGCCCCCTCCTCCCAGTTAAAGGGCACAGAGAGAAGTACGACATCGTCAAAAAAACATTTGAGTTGAAATCAGACATTCAGGCACACCAATGTCAGAGAAAATTTTATCTGTCAAAGGCAGAGAGAGTTAAAAACACAAAGTAAATTAGGCTAAATATTTATACCATTATGACAAATAAAAAATGAACAATATAGGATTGTGAAGTCTTTTATATGATGAAATAGGAAATTGCATTTTAAAATTGCATTTTTGAATATTTCCAATATTGAAATTGCATTTCAAATGAATAGATTGTTAGAAATTAGAGACTCAGCTTTATGAATAAGGACTCTACGTTCTCTCTCTGGGGTAGCAGGGGCAGGTGTTTGCCTCACCTGAATTGTCGACTTCTGTTTCTTCCCATTCTGATGAAGAGTGGTCTTAGGGGTAGGCTGAGGGCACCTTGTAAACTAGTAGAATTCTGCTGGTTAGGCTCCGTGATCTCTGCTGCCTGTATTCCAGACACCAGGACGTGCACAATGCTTGTTTTTTCTCGAACTTGGTGAGAAATCTGATGTGGTGTTGAAGTTACAACACTTCTCACCTTTTCCAGTTTCACAGTCATAACTTTCTGATTCTGTAAAATACCTTATCTCAGGAAAATAAAAATCCCCTTTCTCAGTTCTGTCTGCAGCTCTACTTTTCTTTATTGCTCAGTTCCCTCGTTCTCTGTTTCTAATCCAGTGATCTCTGGGGCATGATTAAAAATTATTGATATAACCTTGGACCTCCCAGTCATTGAAGGGTCCTAGCGTGCTTTCACATTGTGGAAAAGGAAAATAAACAGATTGAAAGCTGTGTCACTGAAGGAGAAACAAAGTACATCAGTTTAGAGCAGGACCCGCAAAGCCTCTCGGTATTTTGGACACATTTCATTTCCTAACAAGTACTTTTTCCTGCTATGAGGCGGGCAGTGAGGGGACAGCTGTTGACAAGGTGGCCCCTTCTTGAGGAGACGTGGAGTCCTAGGGGTCGCGTGGAGTTGTACACGCGTATGCGTGTGTCCACGTGCCCGATTGCTGGTCGTGGTCGAGGGAGATGGCCGTCCGGCGCCCGGTCAAGGCCTGCCTGCTCTGTCCCTTCCGCCAGCAGGCTCACCTGCCGTGGGCACCGTGCACTGCTTCCTTGCCACACATGGGGCGGGAATGACCGAGCTGGAATCTGAACCCAGACCTTCTGACTAATGCTCACATCCTCCCACTGACACCCTTGTCGTTTCCTAGTGATTTCTTAAAGGAGTGACTGAAGGGCTGGCACTCGAATCTCCCCTTTGGCCCTGCAAGACTGGGAGAGGCTCAGGAAGGCTGGCTTCTTCAGGAGTGTTTCCCTCTGTCACCCTGCCTTGCTGCGGCCTCCTAGGGACGCAGGGCCCTTGTTACTCACAGTGCTGTTTGTCTCACGGCAGCCTAGACTTGGGAAGCTTTGAAAATTAAAGCCATTTTATCTTGTTAGAGCCTTCCAAGGAAATGAGACCCTTTGATTTGCGCCGAGGAAGACGTCCTGTGACAATGTCCTGAGCCTCCCTTGTTGATGTGTTCACAGCGAGGTCAGACCTCTTCAGCCGCGGGCTCCCCTGTGAAGGCGGACGATGCAGAACCAGGCAGGCGTTTGACGGGAAGTGTGGTCACTTTTATAGACCTGACCATTGACGTGCTCGAGGTTAGCAGCTTACTCAGGACCACACAAGGAGCTGGAGGAACAGCTGGCGGAGGAGCCTCCGCCTTCCAGCCAAATTCTTTTCCCAAAACTATCCACCTTCCTCAGGAAGCTAGTCTTTTTATAGCAGCCTAGCCTCCACCAAGAACCTGAGCAGGACGGTGAACAGAGCCATCCTCGGAGAGCTTCTGTCCCTTCCATGTTTCCACTGGGTGAGCTGTGTGGCCTTTAACCGTGGGGATGAGTCAGGACTGCCGGGCGCTCTGACAGGGGGTGCCTAGTGCCCCTCCCAGTACAATCGGCCGTGGCAGCAGCGGCTGTGATGCCCTTTAGCTCCTAGGATTTTCCGTTTTAAGATGAACATGTTGCTTTTATAAAAATTTGAGCACCTTAAGGATCTCTTTGGGAATTCTTTTGGTGGATGCAATTTAATGTCAAGCAGGGACATGAAGATTGACATTCTGCAACTTTTCTCTTATTGACAGATTCTACCTCTTTAACTTTTTCTGTGTTTCTTTATCCATGTCTCTGAGCACCTCTTGCCGCCTTGCCGACAGTTAAGACTGTCCTGTTAGGAGTTACATTTGCTCTGTTCTGAGCTGCCCAGACCCAGGCGAGAGGTCAGTAAACCGCAGGCAGGCCTCTGTGATCTGCAGTGACTGAATTTGTTTTGGATTCAACACTCAGTGTAGGCATCACTGTTGAAAAGACATGAAAACAATGACAGAGACCTGCCATGGTGAATTTTCCGCAGTGGGCTCCATGCCTAGCGACAGTTCCTCTTATGAAGTGCTTCTTGGTGGAGTGACGGCCGAGAGGGCTCCTGACTTCTGGTGAGTGTAAGTTCTCTTTGGTCTTGGCACCAGCAGTGAGACAGAAGGCCAGTGCAGTTCAAGGGCGTGTGCACAGGCACCAGGTGCTTCCCAGTGCAGTGAGGGGAGCGAGCCACCAGGTGGCTCAAGTCTGGTAGCATCTGCATTTTCAGTCCGTGATGATTACGCTGTTTCGCAGCTGTTTTCACTTCAGAGAGACCAGTTCATAAAAACCATTCTGAGAATGGATTTTTTTAACACAATCTTAGAATGTTAACGCAGAAGATTGCCTTTTTAAATTGTGTCACTGACGAGTATTTGCAGGTGTTTGGACCTGTGTGCTGTGTTTAGATTTATATAAAAGCTTGAGCATTGGTTACCATTTTGGCTGAATAAGTCCCCCCAAATTGTCATTTTAGAATGTTATGATAATTTATATGTTTATTTTGACATACTTTCCATAGTTACAAATGAAATTAATAGATACAGAAATTTATACTGTCAGCATGGTTCATATTGTTTTATTTTATGCTTCTGTTCTTTGGAAAATGAAGAGACACACAGTACCTAAAAAATCAACACATAATTTTTGTGGACTTATTATTTCCCAAGAAGAATTTAAAAACCTACTTTATTCCATGAGAAGGAATTCACCCTGTAGCTTCCCACTAACATTAGACAAAAAGCATTAAAATGCCAAAATATTTGCTTTATTTTGGAATATACCTGCAATAAAGTTCAAGTAAAATTAACCCTTGGGATACTTGCTTTTTTTTTTTTTAGCAGATCACGACAGAGCATCTTAATTTTGGTTCGTTTTGATTTTCAATCGCAGGTTTCCTGGAATTAGGATTCTTGTTCTGATAAGCTTAAGGTATATTAGAAAATAAAACACCTATTCAAAAATTTAATGTCCAGTTTCCTATTTATGTGGGTCCTTTTCTTTTTGCTTCAGCATTTTTGGGCAGAGTCATTAGAGTCATTTTTGGACAGAGTCTCTTCTGTTACATAGTAGGAAAAGGGAAAAGAAGGTGAAATTCAAATCAGGTTTTTTTCCTTTCTGCTAATTCTGGTTAAAACTTTTGCTGGAGAAAAGATGAAATAAATTTTTATAAACATGTTTTAAAATTGCCATGGTTTTATTTACTCTTGTTAACTTCCTGTGAGTATAATTACCTCAGAAAGGAAACCAAAGTCTTCATTGAGATTATTAAACATAATGTTTTCTTGTCCTTTTTTGTGAAGCAGACACTCTGTCAGCAGTTTGGATGGTGTGCGTGAGGTGAGGCCTCATGACCCAGTGATCAATTCCAAAGACTAAAGTTTAAGGAGTGGTTGTGACTAACAGAATAGCCTTTATTGGACATTGCTCTGCTGTGCTTGGTCAGGGGCAGTGTTACTGTGTCGGATGGTCTTGATATATGTTCCATTGACTGTGCTGATTTTCCGCTTCTGTACGGGGGTAGCCATGTGGTAGCCAGGAGTCTTCAACAGTGGGTCTTTGTTGAGGTATTAATTTCTGTCCAGGAAATTGATGTGACTTTTAAAAACTATTGCTGTGTGTGAAGAGTGTAGACAAAGTTGTATGGGTCTTGCCCCTCCCCCATGATTAGGAAAATAAAACAACGAACAAGTATGTGTGGGTAGCACTTTTTAATTCCACTTATCTTTCATTTATTTTGGTGGCTTGGTATGAAAATGGAATCTCTTGTCATGATGATAAATGGAATCTTTCATTGTAATGATAAAGCAAGTTGATAAAGTAAGGAAGTGAAAATTGGTAGAAAGTGCTTAAAGATATAATTTAGTGTTATAATACTTTTAGATGCAATGTTTACTTATTGGGTGTAAACAACTTTATGTGTATGTGTGTGTTTAAAAAATATTCCGTAAGGAATTGACCTTCAAGAATCGTGAAGCACATTTTCCCCAACTTTATTTTTCATATTTCCTTATAAAGTTAACAAAAAATTTTGCACTGTGAGTATTTTAATGCCATTTCCTCCTACTTTAAAACTGTTTTAAATTAGTTTTATTTTGTACGTTGCTTCAGAAATGACAGTGAATTTAAGAATTAAGCTCTGGTGTGTGTAGAATACAAAAGTGCATTGATCACTGGGTGCCTCACCTCATGCACACCGTCCAAACTGCTGACAGAGCTGAGATTAAGTCAGGACTTCCTGTGGTGTGGGAACCACCTGGCTTGACTTGCATCACACTGAATTGAGAAAGACAGGTAATGTTTATATGCCTTTTTTAATAACACTCTCACTAAGCTTCCACTATTTCAGGGGTTCGTGTGGCCACTTCATGTATATTTGACGCCTTTACAATCTTAAAATGAAATTCATGGATAAGATAACCTATCTTAACGACACATTATGTTTTTTTAAGTCCGTACAATGTTTTTACTATAACCAAGAGAAAAAAAGGGAAGTGAGTAGTCTGTCAGGAGAATCTGTGTTTCAGCGTATAAATGTGAGACGCTGCTGCATGGGAACACACGAGGAGGCACGCAGCCGCTTGCCCCTAGCGCGGAGTCCCGATGTGACGGCCACAGGTGCAGACTGCGACATCTGTGGGTGGTAGTGGCAGCTCAGCAAGCACTAGTGGCCATGATGTTGGCGTCACCATTTTTTTGAAATGGTCTAATTTGGTTAAATTTGGCATAAAGTTGTAGTTTTCCTTAACACACTTTGTAGCACATACTTTGTGCTTATGCAAAAAACCAGTTAGGTTCTGTGTTCAGATAATTATAAACAATTTTTGTTTTTCTGCACAGGAACATCCAGCAGGACTTCTGAAAGTTGTGAGGGACACAGGGCAGCCTTCAGCTGTGCTTCTAGCATTCCTGGTCTCCACCCCCTAAGTGCCAGCAGCACCCCAGTGATTGTGTCAACCAGAGCGCCTCTATTCATTTCCAGAGCCCCCTTTAGGCCGTGGGCGCACAGGCCACGAGAGCCCGTGGTAAAGCCCTAGCAGACTGCTTGGCCATGTTCCTTCACAACACTGTTAACAGCCATCTTTGTGGCAGGCAGTGATGGGGGCTGCGTCAGGGATGAGTGACACTTGTCTCTTTCCTGAGGGAGCCCGGTCTCTGCAGGAAAACACAAATAGATGCCATGTAAGGGAAAGTGAGGGAACTTGGGCATAGGTGGGATCCAAGGTAAGCTGGTTTCCTCCCACCTTTACGTTCTCTCCTGGATTGTGGCGTGCCCTTAGGACCGTGGCCAAGGACACTGCCCTGAGGAAGCTCTGGGCGGGAATTCCAGCTCTGCCCCGTGCAGGAAGTGAGACCTGGAACCAAAACTTAACTTGTCCAAGGATTGGCTTCCTCATTTGTAGGCATGAGGATAATGAGATTAGCTGCATAGTAAGATAAGATAACTGTAAGAATTAAGACAGAAGTGTTGTAAAAAGAGAGTGCAGTGAGTGTGTCAAAGATTGTCTTTTACTAATTTTTTTTTTTAACAAGAGAAAACTGGCAGTAGGTGGGGCTAAGCCTACTCTAATACTGTGTTTGCTCTTTCACTACAAACACTAAAAAAAATTCCCATGGTTTGTAATATCAGGTTTTCATCCCACACTTGGTCTTTTTTTCCCTTCCTGATTATTTTCTTTAGAAATAAAATATAAAATAAAAGAAAAAGCCTTTTGTGCTTTTCATAAAAGTTGCAAGTTGAATGTTTTTGAAACCACACACCTCAGATGGAACTAGAACCCAGTTGTACCTCAGATGGGACATGAACCCAGCCAAAACCCAGACTGGGACTCGAACCTGCGAGCTGGGACTTGAACCCACTGTCTTTTAGTTAAAATCATTAACCTGGCGTCAAGACTTACTGAAGCTCAGGTTCTTTATGTCTCAGCACAGAAGGAATTCAGTGAGAGGCAAAGTGATAGGCAAGAAGTAGATTTATTACTATAGGACGCTGTGTGGGACACAAGCAGGTAGGCAAGGGACCCTACCCCAGGAACTAAGTGGGAAAGCAGGTTTATTTTGGGAGATACACACTCCATGGGCAGAGCGTGGGCCATCTCAGAAAGCGAGAGCGGCCCTGAAATATGGAGTGGTTAGTGTTTATAGGCTGAGTAATTTCATAGGCTAATGAGTAGGAAGATTATTCCAACTGTTTTGGAGAAGGGGTGGGGATTTCCACAAACTGGACCACTGCCCACTTTTTGGTGTTTGATGGTCAGCCTCAGAACTGACATGGCACCTGTGCGTGTGTCATTTAGCTGATGTGTTGCAGTGAGCATACAAGGCTCAAGGTTTAGTGGAAGCTGAATCTTCTGCCATCTTGGACCTAATCAGTTCTCACCAGTTTATGTCGTGTCCTCAACGGCTACATCGTTCTTTAAGGGTTGTGCCCTGCCCCCTTCCCTCCTGTCTCATGTTCAGTTGGCTGGGGGGCCTTCTTGACTTAGTGGTGTCACCTCTGTCTTGAAACTGAGGTGAAAAGGAGAAGAGGTAGGAGTGGGAGGGTGTGAAGTAGAAAGACGTTTATTGAAATATATGTTAAAGTTACTGAAGTTTGTGGAAGGTTTATGTTGATCGTGCAGGTCATCCCGTAATATAACCGAACTCCATCCTGGAGAAAGAGGATGGCTTGCTGGATGTTGTCATCAGCCTAGTAGTCGTGGAGTCGCGAGGTATCTCCGTCACAGAACGTTTGAGTAGAATTGACCTTTGAGTTGCAGGAATTGGTACTTGTAGCCCTAAACCGTCAGTTCTGTGGTGGAACAGCGAAGCCGATCCCAGTGACCAGCACAGTGTAGACCGAGAAGTAAGGTTTCAGATGTGGAAGTGTGTTTCCAGCCCTTGGAGAGGTGGATGAGCTTCTCATTCTGCACATGCCATCGAAGTGAGTATGTTCTGGAAGTATCCTCAGAACCACAGAGGCAGGAGGTGATGAACTGCAGAGTGAGCAAGGACCCCATTCTTGGCTTCTGAGGAATACAGGTCCCCGGGCCTTGTCCAGATCTAGTTAGGGCTTCTCAGGGTGGGGTCTGGGGTCTTTGCTTCCCGCCCCTGCACCCCGCCCCCGGCCGTGCCACGCTGCTTATGGGATCTCAGTTCCCCGACCAGGGATTGAGCCTGGGACCATGGCAGTGAAAGCCCAGAATCCTAACCACTAGGCCACCAGGGAGCTCCCAAGGGTCTTTGCCTGGAATAGGCTCCCCAGTTGATTCTGACAATAGAATCATGTAGTTTTGGGGAGTCGCCATTACGGATTGGAAAATGGATGCTCCAGAGATCGCATTCTCCTGTGTTAATGGTTGTTCGTTTGACATCTCTACCGGCTGTTCTCCCTAAACCTTGAAGGCAGCACGGGAAGAAGAAACATCTACACTCCCGACCGCCCCTCCTGCCCCGCCAGCTCCCAGCTCTGTTATTATCTTGATTTGTCTTCCTTTTACTCAAGCTCAAAACATCTCTTCCCTTTGAATGGTTTTCTGTTCCCTTTTCCCAGACCAGTTTATTACCATATGTTCTGTCCCTTTCATTTTTCTGATCTGTCCTTGTCCCTTCTCAGCACCACTGTTCCTGTCTGTTTTCATTAGCCCTCACCGGGGATTTGCCATGCCATTCGTTTTCCTGGGGTCACTCTCCCCCAGGTCACAGAAGTCTGAGGTCTGTTTTCTTGGCGTGTTGTTGCTGATACTGTGAGTTGAGTCACAGGCCTGGCATTCTAGCCCTTCCACAGGGTCATCACAGGTTTGGCCACAGTGGATAGTGGGCTGTTCTCTCACCCTCCCTCACCGTCCTCACCGCCCACACTGTTGCTGGTGGGGTATCTTCCCGGGGTGGGGGGGGGCTCTCCCTGTTGCTCTCCCTATTGCCATCCGTCCTGATGGAGCTCAAGTGTCAGGTACTTGAGGACAGCCTCCTGGTCCCTCCTTTCCCAGATGCGCCCTCGTCTGCCTCTGAGTCTCCGCAGTGTGTTAGTTAAGGGGTTATCAGCTTACCCTTATTCTGCACATTAAGCTCCTTGAGAACCGAGACTTGCTCATCTTGATACCCCTGCAGCATTTGGTAAAGAGTCTTAAACATTGTCGAGAGGCAATAGCTATTTGTTGGATTCTTTAAAGTTGAGATTACCTGGGAAGTGTCAATTGCTGCAAAGAATAAGAATGGAAACCTCTTATTACCTTTTCCTGCTTCAGCAGTGACCCCGGTCCATATCAAAGGAGAGCGTTTGGGGAGCCCAAGGAGGAGGTTGATTACGTGACTGTTCAGTTTCAGACATTTCAGGGAGGCAGCTGCAGAGACTGAAAGAAAGCTCTTGATACTATTTTTGTAGGCAGCTTTACCTCCGGTTTTGGAAGTAAAGTATTAAATATGGAAAAGCTAAAATTACTTCTGTTTGACCACTGATGAGTTTTAGCTAAATTGAACTTTGTGTCTGAGGAGAGAATTCTGAGCATTTGGGTAAAATAGTCAAATCCATAGTCCCGTTTTGTGCAGGAGGCCCTGTGCCCCCATCACTCCCTAACTCTAAATCCTCCCTCCTCGGTGAAAACCGGCATCTTGCTGCCAAGAGTGGGGCCTCCTGGCCGCCTGAGTCGTAGGCAGGTAACTTGTCCGCTGTCGAGGGGCCTGGGTGAGTACTGCTGGTGTCCTTACGGAGCTGACAGCTCTGCGGGAGCCTGGAGCCTTGACTTCTGTGCTTCTGGGGAGACGACCTGTGGGTGTTACCTTCTAGTGGCTTAGAGGCAAGAATTGAATTCATTGATGCTGAAACAGGAGTGCTGGCTTAAATTCGTAATTTTCTGCTCTTTAGTAATTGACCATATTGAAGGCATTTAAAAATAACCATCCCGGGCTTCCCTGGTGGCGCAGTGGTTGAGAGTCCGCCTGCCGATGCAGGGGACACGGGTTCGTGCCCCGGTCCGGGAAGATCCCACATGCCGCGGAGCGGCTGGGCCCGTGAGCCATGGCCGCTGAGCCTGTACGTCCGGAGCCTGTGCTCCGCAACGGGAGAGGCCACAGCAGTGAGAGCCCCGCGTACCGCAAAAAAAACAAAAAACAAAACCCCCCAAAAAACCATCCCTTTAAATAAAGCAGTTTCCACTTGAAAACCATCGCTGTTCCCTTGTAATGTGATGCCAGTTTATATGATCTCTTACAGTGAAAGAAAGGCAGGTAAAGTCACAGCCCAGGGTATTAATCTTTACTGTCTTACTACTTGGCATGTCATCTTAGGCAGAGCTTCGTTAATTTCATTTTAAACCTCAGTGTTCTCTTCCAAAAAATAGGAATACTGTTGGTACCTCCCTCGTAGGCTTGTGGGTGGGTAAAATGAGGTGAGTCGATGGATGGCAAGCACTTAACGGTGTATCTCTCGTGATATGAGCGTTTTCTCCATGGAACACTGCAAGGCATTTTTGTGCTTCCATTTTGTATTTCTTCTAAGAGCTTGGTACCTTTCCAAGGAGCGGCTCAGGTCTCCTGGGATGAGGGTCAGGCCTGTGACTGCAACTGATGGGGCCACAGGTGGATCAAATCCAGAGAACTGGGAATGCTTGTCGGGCGATGCATCAAAGAACGGAACTTCTTTCCCAAGCGTGCTGTAGATCCGGCTGGGCTCTGTGACTTTGTTCCAGACCAGCAGGGCGGCGCTGGAGCGGGATCTGAAGACGTGTACAGTTCCCTCCTTGGCCCGAGTCGCCTGACCAGCTGGAGGCACGTCCTCTCCTGCGCCAGCACAGAAAGGGCCGGCTCAACCCAACTTACTCATCCGTTTATTTTATGAACTTGACTTGGAATGAAGAATAGCTCGGGCCCTAAATGATGCCGTTGCAAAATCAGTAAAAGCAGACCTGATGTAAAGAAAGATATAAAGAGTGGTAAAACCAAAGAGGAGGAATTGTGTAGGATATTTTAATGATCTGGCAAAGTTTGTAAAGCATTTATTGTTTCTAAACAGAGTACCATTGATGTTTAACAGTAGACTTCACTTTTACTTGAAAGTATCTAATTTACCGTACTCATAACATTATATATAAATAATTATCCTTGTACATATATTTATTTCTGAAATGTGGCAAATACTCAAGTAAAAACTTCTTTTAGGTGCCCATTTGGGTTAAAACACTAGCACCTAGAGAGTCTTAGTATGTATCTGCCAGTAGTTTCAGTCCTGCACCTTGATTACTCAGATCTTGTTAAGTGAATCTGTGTAGGCGGTTATGCGGTATGCAGTCCTTGCTTGACAGAATAGATTTTTCTTTTCTTTAAATTAGTAAACACAACTAGACAGTGGTCTTCAGTGTGTATTAGACGAAATGCTTGAAGGTACCTGGAGGGGACACCAGATACAGAGTTGAAGTTCTTGTAGCAAGTCTAATTTATTCTAGGAAGACCAGCTAACACATTTTTTTCTGCAGAAGTAACTGTAGGGGCTTGTTACAGATCCCCTCCATCTCACTTATTTCACACATTGGGATGCTGTAGTGGAAATCTTTAAACAGTGCCCTGGGCCTTGTTTTAGCAATCAGCTAAGCTAAATAGGTGTATTTATGCCAGGTTCCATTAATTGGTACCTTTGCTATTTTTAAGGGATAGGCCAGGCCTCCATTGCAATAACATAAACGAGTGATTTTTGAATTGCTGTACAAGTAATATTTTAATAACATCGTACAGTAAAACATCACAGCAGTCCCAGTAAATCTTAGAAATGAGCAGGTTTCGTTTTCCTACTTTCCCTGCATGTTTTTGTCTATATGCACACTTGGTTTTTACACGGTGAAGGTTATTGATTTCCGCGGCCAGTTTGGCGGCTTCAATAATGGCAGCTTTGGTGATTTGAAGCCAAGTTTGAGAATCATTGCTAAGGATATAATCCTGTATTTAACAGAATAAAATTTTAACAAATGTATGTTAATTGATTCATTTTTTGACAGGTATTCACTAAATATCCCTAGTTCTGCACTTCCTCATCTGTAAAATGGGAATGGCAACAACGTGAGGCGCCTGAGGGAGGTGGGGAGTTGGTTGAACAGGAGAGGCAAGAATGTGAGCACGCATGCGATCCCCTGGACCTCAGGCTGCAGGCCCAGACCTGCCGGTTAGAGCCACGTGGGCCAGTGTGCCCACACCTGAGTGGGACTTCATGTTTAATCACAAGCTGATGAGATTTGAAGGAACTGAGTTATATGTTTAATAGCTATAACATCATCTTGGCCCCAGTTCTCTAAAAATGGCCCTAGGGCGGCAGCTGGAGTTTTCTGCCGAGGCATTGATTCTGTCTTGGGAGAAATTCTGAGTGTCTTTATTACTTATCTGGGAAATAGGTGAAGGAACTTGCATGTAGGGTGGGTAGACTGATGCTAGCAGGAGAGATGTGGTACAAATCTTGGCAGTTCAGTCGTGGAAATGAATAAAACGGCTGTTAGAGTATCATTACTGTTGGCTCCAGACAGCGGTCGAAGGTGTAGTCTAATTTCTCCACGTTGTTGGCTCCCCCAAGTTGACATCTGAATGGACACACATTCAGAAGTAGTGATTTTGATCAAAATGTTTGACTATTGTATAATATAAAGAATATGCGATCACAAGAGTGCAGTATTTTCAGGAACACATGGTGGTGTGTGTGGACGTGAGAGCGCCGTGCTGATGCAGAGGTGTATTTTCAGGAACACATGGTGGTGTGTGTGGACGTGAGAGCGCCGTGCTGATGCAGAGGTGTATTTTCAGGAACACATGGTGGTGTGTGTGGACGTGAGAGCACTGTGCTGATGCAGAGGTGTATTTTCAGGAACACATGGTGGTGTGTGTGGACGTGAGAGCGCCGTGCTGATGCAGAGGTGTGCAGTCTGCTGCGCTGGCAGCAGTCATGTTTTGCAGGAGGATATTGTTATTCTTGACATCAACTTAAAAAACTTAAGGCTGTTCTGTAACATGGCTCGACGGTCATTCTTTCCTCCCTTGCTGGGATGTATCCTTGCAGACTTCACTGAGGAGCTAACTGATGAGCACTTTTCAGAACCTGGGAAAAGCCTTGGAGTCACACTGGAATTCAAATCCTGGTTTTGCCTTGTGCTCCTCACCAATGTACTTGACCAAGACAGTGGTGTGATCTCCTTCGTATTTGAAGAAGATCGCTGGTGCCACATGGATATGAGGGTTCACGAGTGGGAGAGAAGGTGCCAGTTAGGAGGTTGGTGCAGTGGTCCAGGCAGGAGGAGATGGTGGAGTGGACAGGAGTCTTGGCCGGGAGGTGGAGAGACTGATGTGTGTGATGTTTTGAAGTTGGATCGATAGAGTTTGCTGATGGATTGGATGTGGGGAGTGAAGAGCAGGGAGGCAGGGATGAACCCTGAGTGTGTGTTTGATCATTTGGATGAATGCAGATGCCATTTAGGGGCCAGAGAGACATAGTTTGAAGAGAGGGATGGGTGGGAATTGAGAATTGAGAAGTGCTATCTTCCTTGCTCCTATGAACCTTTTGATAAATCCTTTTAAAAGTGGAATTTCATAGATCTGACTTACATAATATTGCTACAGATGACTTGGAGAGGAAATACCTCATGAGGGAGGCTTCTGGGAGTCTCCAGTTGGTTCTCATGCCTTCGGAACATCGGAGAAAGAAATCTTTTTGTTTATGAAATATTTTGGAAACTCTCAGAAAAATCCTTTGGAATGACTGGGAGGATTTGTCCACGTGAGCTGTGATTTATTCCAGAGTGGCATCCTGCTCTGTATTTTAATCGGCATGTGCTATGTCCCAACTCGTCCCACAAAGGAACAAGTTCCTCAAGTGGTGAAGTGTAGTGTGTGGACAGCCCTCCAGCTGGATCTCACACAGTGTCCTTTCCTTAAGGCAATGAGAAAAAGGAAAGGAAAAACGCAACTTTCATACTAGCTTTTAGCTCCTAAACTTTATTTTCCAAACCATTTGTGTTTGCTTATACCCCCATGTTTTTCCTTAGTAAATTCAAATGATGAAAAAGATCAAGATTCATTATGAAATTTGTGATTACCACTCTGGCCGAGAAAACCGATTAGTTCTGGTGTGTACCTCTCTCTGCAGCCTTAGAGTCCCTGCGGAAGGACCCAGGTGTCTTTGATTTGGGCTCTGTAAGGTGAGAGATCCTGACCCTCTTTTTCTTTTTTTTCCCCCAGAAAGAGAGGGCCTTTGATATTTTGAAATATGCCTTGTGGCTGCCTAGCCTCTGGCATCTCTGCCTGTGCTGGTGGCCAGCTTTGACCATTCTCTGGCCATCGTTGGTTCAGGCCCGTACCCCTGAGCGGTCCTCACATGCCCAGGTGCTGCCATTCAGACCACAGACTGAGAATTACTTAGTTAATCTACCTGCAGAGAGCTTGTATTTCATGATTGGCACTTGTCAAAAAATTGTGCCACTCCTGTGTAGGATTTTTTTCATCTGTAGTGTAATTGGATGGGTGTACCATCTGAAATTTCATTTCTATTTTTAAGTGAGAATTTAATTCATCTTACTGACTTTGGCAGTCAATCCAAATTTCAAAATGGAGAACCTTAGAATGATTTTTTTTAAATAACCTTTTGTTCTCCTGTGGATTGATACTACAATTTCTTGAAATCAAGTTTTAAAGATACTTTTAAATTTTTTATTATGAAGACCGATTGCCTTTTTTAAATAAAGGAGTTGTCTTACAGTTAAGCTGGAATTGCTCTAGGATATGTCTGTATGTTTTGCTGTTGTGATGCTTTTCTGTGTGCACTGTGGTGGTTTGCATTGATTCTCCCCTCTTGGGCTAACTGGTGGTGCTCCTGCAGACAAGCAACATTGTTACTCATTGTTATGCCCACAAAGAGAGCACAGCTCCCCACACCCTCCCTTGCCCGGCACAAGGCAGCTACTCAATGAAAGGACGCCGAGAGACTTCAAATTGCTCTCTTCTGACGATCACGTCCCTCTTCTTCTGTGCCTAGTCATGGTGTGGATTATCTTGTATCCTTGCAATGTGTTTCCAAGGGTGTGTTTTGGCATCAGAACATCCTTGTTCATGGGGAAAAGTCAGCATATGGATGTTCAGACATTGGAAGGGGAATCACAGGGAAGTTCTATTAAATCCGGACTTACAGCGCCAGCTGTGCTTCTGTCATTGTCCAGTTGTTTTAGTCTTCATAGCCTCCACTCCAGGTCTGTTGTGCTGTCCTCATCTTTCTGGGTTTCACACAGGCCCGTCCCTTTTAGCAGAATGTCCTTTTCCTGCTCTGTTGAGACCAAGCCCATCCCACACCTCCTCCCTTCACAGCCTCACTGTGCTTGGATGGTTCCTCCCCTCTTTAGTCTCCGAAGAGGAAAACGTGCCTCTTCCTACCACAGCTGCCCTTCTGGGTCCAGCTCCGTTTATTTTGTACCCTTTCCTCTTGTTCTTTCCGCCACCTGCCCACAAACTTTCTGAAATCAGAGATCTCTTCCTTTGGCCCTCTAGCTGCTTAGGTTGCTTTCCTGCTCCTCTGTGTGCCTCGATGGCCACAGCTTTTCAGAGCGTCCCGTCCATGCCTGGCCTTTGGCCTGACGCCCACTCCTGGCCTGTGTTCAGGGCTGTGTGGAGCCTGGTGGGAGGGGCCATCCCTGGGGGAGGGGCTTCATCCATCGCTTCTAGACGAATCCCCCGCTTCATTCCCTGGGCTTGCAGGGGTGGGCTTCTGAGGAGGGCAGTGAGAGAAGGATCTCTCCTTAGATTGTCATGTTGTCCCCCCCCGCCCCCCGTCTCCTGAATCCGTTGGGGCTCTTATGGTCCCCTCTCCCCACCCGGAACTGGCAGATCTGGGCTGTCTCTGCACCTGGTCCTGAGGTGACCCATTGCCCTTTGGTTTCTGCAGACATCCTCTACTTCTTCACTGGTCTGTTCCCCGCCCACCATCGTCCCCTCCAGACTAGCTTGTTCACCAGCTGCTGTTAGGAGCTTCGTGCCCCACTTCATGAGGACTTGTACCCACTTCACAGATGAGGGGCAGAAATGAACTGATTTAGCTGAAGTCACACAGCTGGTAAAAGCCCAAGCCTTTGACCTCAAAAATCTGTGTTTTTAAACATTGTTGCATTGCCCTGTTGTAGCTTCCTAGCACTTAAAATTCTTTGAACAGTGAGATAAAATTTTTAGACAAAAAATTTGGATAACATGTTTAAGAACACTGCTAATATGTAATTCATCAGCAGATACAGTGAAGCAGAATCTGTTCTGATACTATTTTTTAATTAGCAGAAATGGACTTGGGATCCTGGTTGGCTGATGTGGGGAGGCCATCAGCTCTGGGTGTAGATGGGGAAGCCTGGGACCTCAGGGTCAAAGGTTGCCAGGGTCAGCTTTTGCCTGGAGGCCACGTCTGATGTCATCAGCTGCTTGAGGACAAACGGAGCATCTTTACTCTGAGGAACTTCTGTGTGATGAGGTTATGTCCATGGGCGGCTTGGTGGGAACATTGCTATGTTGTTGCCCCTGTTTCCTCGTCTGTAAGGTGGGGGTAGAAACAGCACTGCCGTATCAGGTGGAGACGATACAGCTTGTGCACGTGGCCTCCGAGTTAATGAGTACACAGTGCTTAGAGAATGTTTCAAGGGCCGTGTAAGTGTTGGATGTGAAATAATCATGACTGTTATTGTTAATAGAGACCCAGTGGATACTCGATTTATGGCAGATTGAGAGGGCGTGTGCCTGTTCTTGTGTGTGTGTGTTGAAACACAACGGGTTCGTTTCTCAGCAGCTCTGCTCCTCGAGGCTTGGGTGTCGCGGTGGGAGTGTGATGGGGCGTCGAGTTTGATGCAGTGATGCAGCTGCTGTCGCTGTATTTCGTGGAGCCTGAGGGTGCTGGGCTGCCCTCCTTTTCGACCCGCCTTGGTTCCCTCAGGAAGATCTGGGGGGCCATGGAACTGACGGATCTTCCTCAAGGCCAAGGTGGCAAACATTCTTGGCAGTGAATTTCCTCCTGGAGTTCTATAATGCTCCGGTTTAGTTCTGTCAAGCCCAGGAACCATGTTGTTGTTATTCTTAAACTGCTTAAACTGGCTGAGCCTTCTTAAAGGCTAGTGACACTCTAGTCACACCTTAAACGTGCCACTCCTTTACCCGCTCTTCGGCTGTAGTCCATCTTTGCTTGTATGTTTCTTTTATTCAGTTTGTTGTCCATTTCTATTTCATTGAGTAACATATAATACAGACTGTGCCTAGTTTGCTCCCTAGCTTGCACACATCCAGTTGAGCCATTTCTATATTTTGTTATGGAATTGATTTTAACTTATTTTTGTAACTCAGAGAAGAAATTCATAATAAAATTGAGTATTTAAAGGTATTGCCATTCTTACACTGCTGAAGATATGTTGTTCTCTTTTTGAATTAGTGCTTTTTAAGTTAACTAATGTTAATAACTAAAACATCTTTTTCAAGAAGCAAAAATGTAATGATTTATTAGGTTTCCAAATCTGGCCAACCATGAGAATCCTAAGCGGTGGGGAGGGAGGCTTTGAAATGATTATATTCTGCTGTAGTTCCCATTGCCAGTCCCAGATGACTGTGACCACGAATCGGGTTCTCTGGGTGGTGTGGTTGGGTGGGCAGAGACTCTTCCCTGTTCTGCAAGGAAGGATGGGCGGGATGCACACAGGGTTCTTGCTCCCCAGCTGCAGGTCTTTTCTGTTTCCTGTATTTTGAATATGTTCTGGAGCCTTTAAAAAGTGGGTGCCTTTCAGTTCTATTCCCATTTGTTATACTGTTCTTTGACCATGTGAACAGTATTTGAGATGAAAATGAAATAAAACAAAAGTAGGACGATCATACCCTTAAAAGAGAAGCTTCATCTAGAAAAATGTGAACTATTCTGCAGGCATAGTTTTTTTTTTTAGTAAATTTATTTATTTATTTATTTATGGCTGTGTTGGGTCTTCGTTTCTGTGCGAGGGCTTTCTCTAATTGCGGCGAGCGGGGGCCACTCTTCATTGCGGTGCGCGGGCCTCTCACTATCGCGGCCTCTCTTGTTGCAGAGCACAGGCTCTAGAGGACAGGCTCAGTAGTTGTGGCTCACGGGCCTAGTTGCTCTGTGGCATGTGGGATCTTCCCAAACCAGGGCTCAAACCTGTGTCCCCTGCATTGGCAGGCGGATTCTTAACCACTGCGCCACTAGGGAAGCCCCTCTTGTGAGGATTTTTAAGCCGCTTTTCTATCAGCTGGACCTTGGCTGGAACCACCTTTATAGAAATGTGGTTTACTCTTCAGTTCCTCAGAGTGCCTTGCAGTTCCTAACTTGTCCCCGATTTATGTCTGGTGACTGTAACACTGCCTGTGTTTGAAGTTACCCCAGATATTAAGAAAGTGAATGATTTTTAGTTTTTCCCCTATAAAGTTGATGGTGGAATCTAAAATGAAATCCACAAATTGTCTTTGACTCTCAGTGTCTTTTTCAAACACTCTATCTACTACTTAAACTCTCAGTATTCACATGATATAGTTCCTAATCTCTACATTGTGTCTTGTCAGTTGAATATATTCAGATGGAATTTATAATATAAATTATTATTTTTGTTCTGTTGTTGACTATGAAGACTTAGAAATCCATGGAAATTGAGAGTACATTTTTGTTCTCTAAATATTCAGAAGGGGAGTTCCTTTAATAGCTTTGATCTTGCCTGCAGTGGTTGTGTTAAATTTATATTTAGAAACAGAGTCCTTATTTGGCATCCACTTTGCCCCATTTTGAGAGTTTATTTTAAAAGAAGCAGTTGATGTGTTCTGGCTAGTATTTGAAGAAAGTAACTGATTCATTCAACTTCAGGAAGTATAGCAAAGAGAAGAGAAAGCATCGTAGAGGTCTCGATCTGTGGTACATGAACTGAAAGCATGTTGGGGCTTTCTCTACAGAGAATCCTCTCTCTGAACAATGAACAAACATAGGGTGCTGGCTCTTTCACATTTAGAGTGATGAGACCTTAGGCCCCGCGTGCCGAGGCTCGCATTCTGTTAGCAGTGAGTGACCCTCTGCTTCCCTTTATTTCTTCTGCTCACAAACCTCAGGGCTTGATGTGTGCAGGTGCCACTCTCGGGCATGGAGGTAGTTTGGGTCTGTGGGCCTTCTGTGGCGGGCAGAACCGATCGTCCTCTTCCCTCCCTGCTGTTTGCACAGGCCCCAAGGGCTGAAGAGGGGACATGGGAAGAGCTGCAGCATCAGGATTGCCACTACACCTGCTCTTCTGAGGACGGATGGGAGGAGGAGAGGAGGAGAACACAGAAAAAACAAAGATGGGAGAGGCACTCTAGAAAAGTGCCGAGGCTTGAAACAGTGCCCAGGGAGGGGAGCTGTCTGTTGTCGTGGACCCTTCCTGCCCAGCCTCGGCTGCCACTGTGTGAGCAGAAATGTTCTAGGTCATGTGACAGAAGTCTGACCTGAATCCTAAAAACAGCGTCACATCCCTCAATCAGGTCGCAGACTGGAGCCAGTTTATGGACCCAGAGCCCTCCAACGAAGGGGAGGCCAGCTCCTCTCGAGGAAGGACCCCAGCATTCTGCCCGAAATTGGTGCCGTTAGTCTTTCCCCTAGACTTTGCCAGAGGGACCTGCGGCCTTTCACTAGGGTAACTGCGTATTGGGGAAAAGGAGATAGTTGGATTTTTCAGGCTCTAAATTGATCCTAATTCCAGGAGACCCTGGCCCTGAACTGACACTAACTCCAGGAGACCCGAAATGTCACTGGTCAGAGTAGGGGCTTACGGAGGTCAAATGATCATGGAATTTTACCTTAGGTCCCCTCCTGGTGGGCCCAGTGGATCCCTGAGCCCGTCCTGGGGTTATATCCCCCGTTTTGGAATGCCTGATTGAATAGACATAGCAGCTGAGACAATCCCCACGTTGGTTCCCTGAGCTGCAGAGTGAGGGCTGTGATGGTGGGAAAGGCCAAGTGGAAACTAGTAGAACCACCTCTCCTGAGGAAAATGGTGACCCAAGAGGACACCACCTTCCTGGGGGGACCGTGGAAGTTCGCGCCTCTACCAGGGGAGGTGACTCCGGTCAGTCCCCGTTCACCGCACCTGCTCAGCCTGTGCGGAGAGAGCCGCAGGGTCTTGGGGGCACCAGGGCGTTACTGTGAGCTCAGCTGAGTGGGGCTGGTCGCAGCTGCTGCACAGGGCGTGAGCCCATAAGCGGCTTCCCTGCGATTCAGCCCTGACCCCGGCAGGAACTTTTCCTTTACACCTGTCCGTGAGGACCGCCAGAAGCAGCGTGTGGCTGGGCCAAGGCCAGTGGCTCCCTGCCGCGGTCCCGCTGCGGGGGAGTGTCAGCTCTCCAGCCCCGGGGCGCAACTCAGTGGGCCGGGGTCTTGATCCCTCTTCCCTTCACGAGACACCACGCTGGTCTGTTACGTGGATGAGCTGCTGCTGGGCCCGTCCAGTGCTCTGGACTTCAGTGGTGAGACGTTTGCACGTCGCAGGGAGGGAGAGAAATCTGACTACAGTTTGGAGGGCTCTACCGCAGTGAAATCCCTCGGGTCCCGCGGCGTGGGCACGTCAGGATACCCTCCTAAGGTGAAGGATAGGCTGTTGCTTCTGACCCCTCTTACAGTCACAGCAGAGACACAACACCTAGCAGCCCCTTTGGACTTTGGAGGTAATGGATTCTTCATCTGTGTGTGTCACTCTGGCCCATTTCCTGAGCGATCGAGAAAGTTGCTGGTTTTGAGCAGGGCCCAGAACAGGAGAAGGCTCTGCAGAGGGTCCAGGCTTCCCCGCACGCTCCTCTGCCAGTCGGGCCGTATGATCCAGCATATGATCCAGCAGATGCCACGTCCGTGAGGCGTCAGGGATGGGTAGGGATGCAGTTTGGAGCTGTTGGTGGACACTGCAGGTGCGTCGCAGCACAGGCGCCGACAAGCAGAGCCTCGCCACGCCCCACCGAAAACTCCTCTCCTCTTGAGAAGCACGCGAAGCAGCTCTTGGTCTGCTCCTGGCCCTCAGTCGAGGCTGAGCACTTCACCACAGCCCACCAGGTAACCGTGCAGCCCGAGCCGGGTGTTATCTGCTCCGTCGGCCGTGAGGCTGGGTGTGCACGACAGCACCCCGTCCTCAGGTGGAGGTGGGATGTGCAGGTGGGCTCGAGCAGGCCTGTGGGGCACAGAGAAGTCACGTGAAGGAGCCCGAGTCCCCACGGTCCACTTCCTTGCGCTGCTCCTCTCACCATCTTCCGTCTGTGGCCTCATGAGGAGCCCCCGATGGTAGATGATGGAAGAGGAGAAGACTTGGGCCCGTAAGTCCACCAGATGGTGGGTCGAGCGGCACTCTGGCCCTTTCTGGGAGGGGCAGTGATGAGAGGCATCCCTCCTGGTTGGCAGAGCTTTGAGCTGTGCGCCTGGCGGTTCCCTGTGCTTGGAAGGAAGAATGGCCAGGTGTGCAGTTATGTGCTGACCTACCTCTGTGGCCAGTGGTTTGGCCTGACGGTCAGGGACTTGGAAGGAACATGATTGGAAAGTTGGTGACAAGGCAGTGTGAGGAAGAGGTATGTGGATGGACCTCTCTGAATGGGCAAAGCCAGGAAGATACTATGTCCATTGAGTGCCCACCAAAGGGTGATCTCAGTAGAGGAGGATTTTCATGATCAGGTGGACGCGTGATCCGTCCTGTGGCTCCTGGTCAGCCTCTTTCCCAGCCACCCTGTCCTCGCCCGACGGGCTCATGAGCAAAGTGGCCGTGGTGGCAGGGATGGGGGAGATGTGTGGGCCTAGCAACGTGGGTCTGTGCTCACGAAGGCTGAGAGCCCGGCCTGCCGGCAGCAGGGACCGTACTGGGCCCCTGATGCGGCACCGTCCCCCGGTGACCAGGCAGCTCCCTGGCGGCACTGTGAGCGCTGGACCACCTCCCTCATGGCAGGGCAGCAGTTACTGCACTAGACGCTTGCTCGGGATACAGATTTGCCTTCCCTCCGAGCCGCGCCGCTGTCCATGGACGTACAGAGTTCCTCTCTCCTGTCACGGCTTTCCCTGCGGCATCGCCTCTGCTCAGGGCAGCCCCTTCACAGCACATGAGGTGCCGCGGTGGCCAGGCCCGTGGACGCCACTGGTCTCACCATGTTCCCCACCCTCCTGAGCAGCCGACTTGACAGAACAGTGGAATGGCCTGTCCGAGGCTTGATCACAGAGCCGGCTGTCCCCTGCGGAGCTGGGGCTCGGTTCCCCAGGACGCCCTGTCTGCCCTGAATCTGCTCCACCTTGTGGTGCTGTTTATTCCACGGTGAGGATTCGTGGGTCCAGGAATCAAGGGGTAGAAATGGCAGTGGCACCCCTCACTGTTACCCCTGGTGACCCATCAGCAAAATTTTTTTTTCTCTTCCTGTGACCTTATGCTTTGCAGCCTAGAGGTCTCAGTTCCAGAGAGAGGGATGCTTCCAGCAGGAGACACAGCAGTGACCCCACTGAACTGAAGTTAAGACTCACCGGCCACTTTGGGCTCCTCAGGCCTCTGAGTCAACAGGCCAAGAAGGGAGTCACGGGGTTGGTGGAGTGATTGGTCCTGACCACCGGGCTGGACAGCTGCGCTGCAGTGGAAGAGTGGAAACCAGTGGGAAGCCACAGCAGAGCCACGCAGGCAGGACTGTTCACGTCCCAGACCCTTCAGGAGCGAAGGTTTGGGCCACCCCACCAGGTGGAGAACCACGACAGGCTGAGGTGCTTGTTGAAGACAACGGAATACGGATGGGCAGTGAGAGAGGATAGTTATAAGTGCCAGCTGCAGCCCTGTGACCAGTCACAGGACAAGGGCTGTAACTGTCATGAGCGTTTTCTCCTTACTATCGTCTGTCTGTCTTTCCTTCCCTTTCTGATTCCCTTATCTTGTAGCTTAAGATGTGGTGACTTGATATCATAGTAGTTAAGGGTTATTAGTTTTATATCATAGTATTTATGTTATGGGACATCAAGGAGGAGAACGTCACTCAAGTACTTTACCTCCTCTCCTGGGGAAAGGCTAGATCATTTTCAGTGGCACGTAGGACAGTTGTATCACGTTAGGCTGGATTGTGACTGTATTATTATCTGTATTAGGAGATTAATTCTGGTTTAAGGAGAGGCGATGCCTATGGGCCCCATCTTCACAAAGCCTGCACTTGTGATGGTGAGTCCTGTGTGTCCACTTGACTGGACCAAGGGTGCTCCGACATTTGGTCAAACGTGATTCTGGGTGTTTCTGGATGAGGTGAACATGGACCGTGTAGGCTGAGGAAAGCAGGTGACCCTCCCCAACGTGGTGGGTCCCGTCCCATCAGTGGAAGGACTGAGTAGAACAAAAAGGCTGACCCTCCTGCAAGCCAGAGGGAACCCCTCCTGTCAGGTGGCCTTGAGCTGGGACAGCAGTCTTTTCCTAACTTCACACTCAGCCTGAAGCGTGGGCTCTTCCTGGGTCTCAAGCCTAGTGGCTTTTGGACTGGAACTACCTATCGGCCCTCCTGGGCCTCCAGCTTTCGGGCTGCCCACCTTGGAACTTCTCAGCCTCCTTAATTACATGAGCTGTTTCCTTGTAATAAATCTCTCCATTCACACAGACACACACACACTCACACACCCCTCCAGCTGGTTCCATTTCTCTGGAGCACTCTGGCTGACACAGGCTGTCTAGTTCCTGCCTGTCCTGTGCTTGAGAATCCTGTCTGACGTGACTTGGTTTGGGCCTCTGACTTTTCATTGGTGATTCTTTTTCTCCCTGGAATGTCAGGCATCGGATGTTTTCTCAGGTATCATCTGAGAAGGCAGATACATGACTTTACACCCTTCCCCTGGCGTCTTTCTAGTCCCTGTTCATTGTTGGGAGAGTTTCTTGTTGTCCTGTGAGCCACACATCAGTATCACCATCATTCAGTATCACCGCCCGAGCCTCCGAGGCATGACATCAGTCTTGACTGGACGTCTTAAGGGCTTTCCCAAATTCTCCTTACGACAGCTTCACATCAGCGCTGTAGTGCTGGAGACACGTGAGAAAGAGCGTTTTCTCAGTCGACGGGCTGTTGCTCATCTAATCTTTCTTCTTAGATGGTCACAGAGCAGGTAGGGTGGTAGAGAAGGTGGCCCTGGGCACACAGAGTGGCAGGGATGGAGTGAGACTGCAGGGGCCCCAGAACCCAGACACTAGGGCGGAGTTCCGTGCTCCTGGGAAGCGAGGGGGACGTGTGCGTTGCCTCCTCAGGCCAGGGCCACGTTTCAGACGTAACTGATCCAGTGGGTCTCAAAGCTTGCCACGTCGCAAAGCACCTGGAAGGGCTCTGTGTGTGTGTGTGTGTGTGTGTGTGTGTGTGTGTGTGTAACATGAAAACCTAGTACCTTTGGTTCTGTCAGTTGTACCAGGAATAATTTTACTAGCAATACATGTGACTATTTTAAGTATGAAGTTTAAAGCTCTTCTAACACAGAAACATAAAAACAAATTTACTCTTTTCTGTGAAGCAATCAGTTTCTGCTTGCTCATGGAAGACACATAGTTTTAAGCCCCAGAGGTATAAGAAAAAAAATTATGGGAAAGAACTTTGTGAACAGATGTCTGTTATTTGATTTTGGCTGCAGAAAACCACAGTCTTAATTTGTGGAACACTGGTGTTCCGTGGGAGGAGAATTTGAGAACCACTAAAAACTTGTCTGATCGGTTCCTTTTCACCAGAGCAAAACTTGGCCTCTACACGGTGTCTTACTCAAGATTTCAAGGTCACGTAGCTGCAGGCAGAACCATGAGTAGAGCTCAGATGCCCACACTGTCAGGTGTGCTTTCCATCTTTGGAAAATGGGCTGCTTTTCTTTTTTCTTTTTAAAATCAGCACTAGAATATATATCCTGGTGTGGCTCTGGGGCCAGTATAGTCTCAAGAGGCTTTGCCTCTGAAAGCAGTGACCTTATCAGGCATAGACAATTTCCTGTGTCATTAAGATGTTCCTTGGCAGTATATTATTTTTCTTGGTGCATATATTGTGGTGTAGAACACGCACACAGAGCCAGCGCTCTGCTTTCCTGAGTGAATTAGCGGTATTGTAGCTTATCTGTGGCAGATCTCGCTTTTAAGTTTATTGACAGTGACTCCTGTCATTAGTGACTTGCTTGGTTGAGGTCTTGGCTTTCTTTTTATTCTGCCTTTTTTTGCAGCCTGAGTCACAGCCAGGAAGTCCTTTGAAACCAAACCCTTATTTGTGTTTCAGGGAGAGTTCGGGAAATGGTAACTCTGCTTAAAAGGGTGCTTTGGTTTCTCAGTCGAGATCCTTCATTTTTTCACTCGCCTGATGTGAGATCTTGTTTTGTCCAAGAGAAGTTGTCCACAGGGCATGGGGGGGACCCGGGGTCTCCCCAGCCTCCTCTGGGTCAGCACTTCACGGCACAGCTTTGTTATGATGTTGAAACTGAATTTCCAGATCCTCAAGTACACCTAAATGGAAACAAAATCCTCAAAGAAACATGTGGAAGCTCCCTGCAGCTTTCCTGGATCCTGTCCTCTGCCCGGTCGGTAAATCCTGTCCCAGTGCTGGGAACGTTCAGGCTGGTGGCCACAGTAGGTGCTCTGTGAACACCTGCTGTCACTCATGTTGTTCATCACTGTGTAAATAGCTTGCTTCAGTCGATGAGTGAAACTCATACATAGAATTAGAGACTGTACTCTAAAATTATCTTAGCATAATGTTTTGGACAAAGTTTATTAAAAATGTCTCAGAGAGGTGTGGAGTGTGTTTGCAAGAATCACAGTAGAGATTTAGGGAAGTGACACTTATTAGAATATTTGTTATCTGTGTTGGCTTAGTAAACTGAGCTGTCTTTACAGAATTAATTTAAAAGTACATATCTAAATTAGTTAATCTGGAGTTGGGCTCCTTCTATCCGAGATGGTTTCCATGCAGATCAAGTGGGGTCATCATGGTGGTCACCCTCAGGGCTTCCTGAAGGTTAAGGAGGGAAACTGTGGTGACACATGAGCAGCAGCTGGACGCCGGCCGTCAGTGTCAGCCACTGGCGTCATTCTCCTCCTGGTGAAGAGTCACTGTCCAAAATTCACCCTTCTCATAGTTCAGAGGTGGTATGTGGCATAAGTTGCAATTTATAAGGATAAAAACTACTGTAAAAATCTTTCAGAAAATACAGTACTACCTGTTTTTTAATAGGTAGAGAAATTTACATTTGTCTTTTAAAATTTATTTTAAAATACGTTAATTTTAGGCTTAAATAGATCATAGTTGCCTCCTATTAACTCTAAAAGGATTGAATTGTATTTGTGGTTAAATCATTTTTGTTGGCTTCCTTGTTCATTTACGCTCCTACGTGTGGTGCTAATATACTGTGACTGTAAAACTGCATGTTTGTACATATTACTTACAAAGACTTTTAAAAAATAACTTTTTGGCCTACATTTAATATATATATCCTCAAAGTTGGGCTTTGTTTAACTTAACAGATGGTAGAGAGATTTTGGTTGTATTTTGTAAAGTGTCAAAATTCTAAAATATTGAGGGAAAGTGCAATCAGTTTATTTTAGTATGTGGCCAAGTACCTTTGTTTGTGATTGCTTTTCCAGAGCATTTAATTATTGAGCCTCTCTCTGTCCCTACTCTTGTTTTCGATGACTTCTTTTCCTGTAGGGTTAACTTAGAAGATTCTTGATATAAGTGGCTGGGTTTGTCATAAATAACTAAGGACTTGCGAAGGACCACCTCACTCCCTGGGCAGTCTAGGGAATTGATTAAGGTGGACACACTGAGGGAAAGACGTCTCCATTTGTGCCAGTTGGAGAAGGGAGAGCCGCAGTGACCGAATCTGGATGTACTGGTTTGAGGGAAGGTTAGGGAGTCATCGGAAGGGATCCTGCCAAGCCCTCAGCCTCGCCGTTTTCCCCCTCCCAGTGAAGGAAAGGCAGGGCAGTGGTCTTAGTACAGTCAGATGGTCAGCAGGTGGCCAATGGGGATTTTTGCTAAAGCGTGACCAGCTGTGATCTGGGATGTTTCCCGAGGCTGCAGTTTCCTGCGTCGAGGTCCTCTGAGGCATTACCACATGGGGAGCACCATTTTATTTTGCTATCAAGGTGGTATGGATCTGAGGTTGGTTGGAAATTTTGCTTCATATTTCTTCTTCATTTTTCAGGGGAAGAAAAAAACCCAAACAATTGTCACAAGGACATTTGTGCTTCGCTTTTGTGTTCTGTTCTCACCAGACCCTAGAAAATGTTTTCTTCGTATAAATTAAGGCTCCCTCTCACGAGTTATTTGAATGTGAACTGAGACAGCCTTTTGGTTTCTGTTTCCATCTAAGTCATGTATGTTTCTTGTCTGTTTTTTAACATTCCTAGTACTATGAAGGGAAAAAAGGATTTAGAACCAGCAAGGTGATGAAGAGGCCACTGTGGGAGCTGAGCTTGAAAGAAGGTGCCTTCAGGAGGACGGAGGCGTGGATGTGGTTTGGGGGCTGGGGTTTGTTTTCGTTTCAGTGATCATTTTAGAGACAATAGTGAATCAGAACTGTATGAGGCAGGCAGGTTTCAATGCGCATTTCCAAACAGAGATGTCTCTCCTAGATACACAGGGCCAGGCCAGCACAGGCGGTCTGTTTGTTCTGCTTCTCACTTTACCCTTGCCGAACGAAGGGATCCTGCCGATCGGTGCCAGCATTGGTTTAGGCTGAAACACATAATTGTATTGGGTAATAGAGGAATTTAAAAATTCCTTTTTTTTTTTCCCCCTGTGGCTCTCTTTCACAAAGCAGGCTAGTGGTGAAATACTTTTGCAAGCGTTCCCGTTCATCTCTGACTGAAGCAAGATGCGTAGTGGCTTGTGGTTTCCTAATTACTGAAGCCCTAATTTCTTTGGCAAGTCTGTCCTCAGTCTGTAGATTTCCTTTTGGCCGCAGAAAGATTTGCTCACATGACAAGATGAGCGCTGGCGCCTTCGGTCGAGCCAGCGTTTGTGTGCTGAGATTCACCGTGGGACGGGTGATCTTTAGTATCTAGGGCACCGGCTCAGCAGTCCTCGGTCAGTGGGCTGAGACGTGGAGTTTGACCACGTGCTTGTTTCTTGGCTCACTTGAAACGAACCTGAGACTGGCAGCTCCCATTCCACCACAGAAATGACCGTACCATAGTGTCCTTGTTCAGAAAGAAGGCAAAGAACGTAAACATGCTTGCGCCCCTGAGCACTTTGTCTTAGGGGAGTTCTCTCCAGAACCTTGCTGCCCGAAGGCTGGTTCACAGCTGTGCAGAGTCTCGGCCCCGCCCAGCCCCGTGGGATCAGAACTGGCTTTTGAACAAGATGTCATATTATTTGGATGCACAGTAAAGTTTGAGAAGCTCTGCTCTGGAACGTCTTGAGGCTCTGAAGACAACCTGTGCTCTACTGCTCTTACAGATAGAGTTGTTAGTGGTTCATCACTCATTTCTGCACTTTACACAACAGCGAAATCCCTCTGAAATACAAAGGAATAAAGGGTTATTGTGTGCATAGGTAGGGAAAAAAATCTGAATTAGTTCTGTGTTTTTCTTTAATAATAACAATTCGGGGATAGTTTTATGTTCTCTTTGGCAAGTTTAGCAACGTGGGCAAGGCTCTGGCGTTTGGCTCTTATTTAAAACTCTGAGTGCTTTTTGCTTTCTTCTCATTTTAATAGGACATTGAAGAAAGTACGGGTTGCTCTTTGGTGTGTGAAAGGAAGACAGAAGCATATTCGGTGTAGAAATTAGAAAGCTCTCATGCAGAGAGACAAAATAATATCTACTCCTAAATCTATCTATCTTTTTTGTTTTTTAACAGTGATGTTTTGAATCATATTCTCTGTTCCTTACCTGACTTTAGGATAAGAAGAAGGTGATTTATTTTGCTGGTCACATTATGAAACTTAAAATTTTTTGATTAAGAAAAAACCAAAGTATCAATACAATCTTATTTTAATAGTTATCAAAGACATGTTCTAAGAGTATGTTTTAAAAAACTAAAGACTTTTTATTTTATTGTGAAGACCAGCTTTGGTTGTGTGCCTAATTCTTATTAGTTCATATGTTTATTTCATCATTTATTTATTGGGCATATGCCGTGGGGTAACGCTGCGAGGCATGGCCCTCTGTCTTCTAGGACTTCGAAGTCTTCATCACAGTTTCTTAGTAAAAAAAGATCAATGCCATTTTATTAGTAAGAACATTTTTTCAGGTTGCAGTAATAGGAACATACATATAAATAAATTACCTCAGAATTCATTTTGAGTGATTTCTCTGCCCCTAGTATTTATCTTTCACACTTTGCCTTAAAACTGTGAGTTGTAGCACAACTATATGTTGTGTTATGGGGTAAGCAGTTTTTAAGGTACTGAGCCATATATTTGATTTTCTAAGCCCTCTGGCAGACAGTGGTAGCAACTGAGAAGGTTTAAAGAAAAAACACTACACCATCTATTTAGCTTTTCCTCAACATTCAGCAACAACTTGTAAGTATCTTACCTTCCTTGAATCTTAAAAAGAAGTAATCCTAATACTCACTTCTAATAAATGCCAAAAAACTTTAAATTTTCTTTTGTGATTGGTTTTTTCTTTATAGCTCTTTGATTTTGTAAGTAGGTTGGTCTGTTGTATTTGGTTTCGTATACCTCAGTTTCAACTCACATTTGTAAAATCTTCACAAAAACACCTTTCAGCAGAAATAGATCCTCACCCTCCACTGTGGGAGAGAGCCGTTGGATGGAGCTGTCGCTTAGGAGGAAACTGGCATCAGGGCTCTTCCTCACACTTCATTTTTCTTCAGGATATGGGTTTCCCAAGTACTCCATTAATAGAAACTCCTGTGCACATGGTGCCTGAATTTGAAAAATTTAAAGCAATTATGTTCTTCTTATCTTTTGCTTGGGACACACTAGTCTTCTCCTGTTGGTCAGATGCAATTAGGCTGAAATGCTGAGCTGTCATCTATTGGTGGTAAGGAAGTGAAATGCTTCCTTTTACGTGAGAGATGTCCAGAATCAATTTGGGGCATTTGGTCACAAGGTTTGGCCACAAAAGATATACACCCAGAGGGTAATTACCTCTCAAGTCAGTCTGTGAATCTGCTTACTTTTTGGAACCTGTCCAAGTTTTTGATTTCTCAATTGTCAAAACTAAGAGGAAAAAAAAACGTGTTTTTTGTACTTTCTCGTCTCCTTTTGTGTTTTGTCTGTTAAGTATAATTACTAAGAAATAGTAGAGATAAACCTGGTTATACATAAACTTTTAATGGGTGATAACATATCCCTATGATTGTGATAACATATCCCTATGATTTGAATCGTCTGCATTATATCATCACGTTGGGCACGTAAAGCCTCAGTTAAAGAAGTTTGTTTCTTTGTCAGCATTTATGGAGTACTTCTGCCAGTATCGTGGGAGGACCAGAGAATGAGCATCTCTTGAGGAAGAGCCTCACCTCTTGTTTGGGAAAGTATTTAAAAAATGAAGTATGGTTACATACTTTATGAGTTGAAAAAAAATAAAGAAATGTTATGAGAATCGATTAAAATAATCAGTCTCTTTAAGGTTTACTATGAGGTTGAGCCACATGAAGTCGGTAAAAAACTGTAGGTAAACTGTTGAATACATTTCATATGGTTCAACTTATTACAGTGCTCTTTGGAATTGCCTGGTTTGGTCGAAGCGAAACTTTAAAGAGAATTAAAAAAAATTTTATTTTTGCATCTCCTCAATAAGAGGCTTTTATTGAACTTGCCTTTAGCCAGATAAAATGCAACTCAGGGTTGGGTATGGCCAGAAGTTCAGGTCCTTAGTGATAAATAGTTTGAAAAATTCAGTTTTTACCCTCTTCATTCATGTAATTACATGTTAATGCATGCATTTATTGATATGCTATTTGTCTAATACTATAAACTTAGAATTAGTTGAAAGAACAAGTTTTAAGTGACATGGATGTTGAGTGGCCTAAGTTTAGGTGGAAAAAAGTCTTTTACTGAATTTGAGTTGGAAAAGAGTTGGTACATACTTGCGGTCCTTGACTTTCTTTCCTATTTTATGTGCCAAAATCAGAATTATAGATTCTAACCACTTCCTAGTATCTTAATTTAATTTTGAGTATAAGAGTGCTTTTCAAGCCTTGTTTTTGTGTGTTAGTTAATGAAAATCATTAACAGAAATCTGAACAGAACAGAAAATTTATTTAATATGCCATTTTGATATTGAATAGAATTTCTGAAATAGAAGTAAAAGATTTCCCAAATAGGATCATTGTGTGTATTCACAACCATTTCCCTTTTAAGTCCAGAGAAATGTGGACTGGGCCAGCATCTCAAGAGGAAAGACTAAATATCCTGTATGTTTCAATTTCCACTTTTGTGTCTAAAATCTACCATGAAATATCAAATCTTTTTATTTGCATTTTTAGTAAATGTGATTATGACTTGGATTTGTCTGTGTCATTGGGAAGAACAGAGAACACTTACATACGAGAACATAAAAGCAGCCTTAATAAATACTTTTCTTACCTTTTATACAGAAGTATTGTATGGATGAGGCAGAAATCAAACTGTCGATAGTCTCTGTCATCACATCCATCCCCAGTGCATTCTTCTCCCCTCAGAACTCAGGGTTAGGCACATCTTTTCAGAAATATATTGAGGCATATACCAGTACGCATCCTTGAAAATTTGCATAAATGTCATATTCTACATAGAAATCTGCCCCTTGCTGGACTAAACATTCTTGTTCATATACATGTATAAAACTGGGTAAAAAGTATGATGTTGATATCTCGTTTTGGTTTATATGTATTTCATTTTGAGTAGGGGTCAATATCTTTGCATATGCATGTATTATCTATTTATATGTATGTTTTCTGTTAACTGCCTGTTCATAGCTATGTCTTTTTTTCCTACTGAGCTATTTGTTTTTCTTCTTAGACATGCTTTTTCTATGTGGACTTTAGCTCTCTGTATCATATTGAAGATAAATTTTCCCCTCCATTTTCTCATTTGCTTTTTAACTATTTGGTATTTTTTGGCCCTGAAGAAATTTTTAATTCTTCTGTAGTCAGTCATCAGTCTTTTCCTTCATGATCTGGATAGTGTCCTGCTTCACATGTTCCTTGCTCTAGGGTTATAAATACATTTATCCATTCTAGTATTTTTATGATTTCGTTTTTAAGCTTTGTTGTGCCTGAAATATAGTTCAGTGTAAGGACTGGGGTAGGGCTGTAACTTTATTTTTTTCCTAAAATACTGCTGTTTCCCAGCATCATTTGTTTAATAATCCATCTTTTCTCCATTGGTTGAAATATGCTACGTGTATCTTATATTACATCCTTGTATGCGTTTGGGACTGAATCTAGGTTTTGATTGCATCATTGACGGCTGTCACCTTTATTATGTTTTCATAATACATAATTTTCATGACTAACAGGAGTCTAGCCCTCCTGCTAATCTTTTTCAGGATTTCCAGGTTATTCTTGCATGTTTATTTGCCTCTAGCATATAATTTTGCCACTTTATGTCCCAAACCGTATAATCTGGCATTGAATCAAATTTAAGGTTAATCGGGGTGCAGTGTATATCTTTGTAATGTTGAATCTTCTAATCCAAGAACAAAGATTGTCCTTGAATATTTTTAAATACCTCTATTTATACATCTTTGAAGAGTTTAAAGTTTTCTTTATATGATTCCTGTTAATATCTTGTTAACTCCATTTTTAGGTATTCAAATTTTCTTGTTAGTATAAGTAGGATATTTTCCTCCAGTATAACTTTATTGTTTATAAATTGGAAGACTCTTGATTTTGAATAATTTTGTAACCAGCCAATTGAATAGATTCTTGTTTTTTAGGTATACAGTTGCATGATCTGTAAAATGATAATTTTTAAGTTCTTTCTCATCTAATTGCAGTCACTAGTAGCAGGAAGAAATTCTTATTCTTTTAAATACTTTCCAAATTGACCAATAAAATACTTGGAGTGAATTTAGTTTGCTTATGAATAGCCTTTTAAGGAAGGTACTCTTGAATTTAGTTTTCTGTTTAATAAAGGAAATTTAAATACTATTTATAAAGAAATAAAGCCAAATTATAAGGAGATAAAAATATGGACTTAGGTATTTGTTTACAACATTAATATTTTCATATTAGAGAAATGTCTGTGTTTCTGACATAGACCTGTCAGCTTGTGTATGGCCTATAAGTATGGTGGACTTTGTGCCAGAAGATGCAAACTTTAATTTGGAAACCAGCACAGATGAGCAAATGCCAGTTTAGATCAGTGTTTCTGAATACTGTTGGTAAGATAACATGAAATATTTTAAGGAGTACATTTTAAATTAATAATCAGATAATTATTTTATCTTAGGAAAGAAGTATTTACTCCATTTGTAACGTGTGTTTTCATGGTTGACATTTGCTTAGAATGACGTTAAAGACAAAGCAAAATGATCTAGAGAAAAAGTAAACTAGTACATAAATGTCAAAAAGCTCTTAAAGGGTGAGAGAGGTTGAAATTTGGAAAATTGAATTTTAGGTTAATAATATTGTACATGCCTTTTTAGAGATCAAGAGCAGTTTTCTCTGCATTTTGTTGGTAGCAGTGCTTAATAAATAATAATAATAAGGGTAATAATACTGAATATTATTGTGAGCCGGAGGTTACACTAAGCTTTTGTACATTATCATATACTGATTATAAGAATTTCTCTTCCTAGTTTCATAGTCTCAAGGAAATGAGGCAGCTTACTGGCACAGGATTATATAGCTAGCAAGTGGCTGGCTCACACGTTTGCTGTAACCTTTACTGAATCCACTCTGACTCATTCATATTTATGTCACAATTACTTTTGAAAATTATACGTCCCTTTGGGGAATCTTCAATTTTAATTTAAGATTCTTTGAATTTAAGAATCTTCATTTACTCTTAAAAATAAGATTAAATATTTTTAGGCGAATTTACCTTGTAGACAAAAAACATAAAAATACATTTTGTGGTACATCCTAGTATATCACTAATAATTCAGGCATCTCTAAGGGAAATTTGCCAGTGTAAAAGCAGTTCAATCATTTATATTCAAAATTGCTAAGTATTCAAACTAGTTGGAAACTGTGAACTTTAACTGTGGTCTGTATAATTTTTTGTCGAATGGAAAGAGGTAACTTATATTTGGTATCACGTAACAATTAAAAGTATTGATACACTTTGAAATATTAGCTAACCATAATACTTTTAAATTTATTGAGTGATTAGAAGTCAATATATGGCCAGTATCAAAGTTTGCAGAAAAATCCAGTCTATTGAATGTTATTTTGTTTTAATTATTGTGCATTATTAATCTGAAACAATTGCGTCTTATAGGTAGAAATAATTTCAGAGATTATTTTAGAGTTCAAGTTCTAATTTATAGATGAGAAAACTAAAGCCCAAAGCAGTGATTTTCCCACAGGACCACATAATAAACGACAAAGCCAGTTGGATGTTGGAATCCATGCCCTAGAATTCCAGGGAGATAGTTTTGTGTTAGTGGCAGAAGCAGGCTTCAGAGCCAGATGGGTCCCACTCAGTGAGGTCAGGAATTTATTTCACCTCTGTAGGAAGTTTTGATTTTGTTGCCATTGTAGTCAGTTCCTAATACTGTTAACCTCTATATACCTATCCCTGAAAGAAAATCATTGACAAGTGTTGATTCTTCCCCAGTAATATGTCCTAGGTGGAATGAGCATTTTCTAGCAGAAATAATAAAGTACAAACTGTAACCAAGAATCCTGTATCATGGCAGTATTAGCCTTGAGACCGTGTTGTTATTGATGAAAAATAAATTTCAGGGCCAACCTACATAGCAAACTGACATGGAGGGTCTTCTAAGTATTTTTTCTTGTTTCCAGGATATGTAAGGTACTTTTAAGAAACTTTAAAAAAAAAAAAAAAGAAGAAGGAAAAAAGAAAAAGAAAACTCCTAAACCGAAGAGCCTGGGGCTCAGTGAATGCACACAGCTTGGGTTGGGATGTGCTTGAGCTCAGTCTGCCCACAGCTTGTAAAGTCAGTTAAATATAGCCACAGTTGGGTTCTGTGGAACAGCAAATAGGAAAAGAAGGGAAAGCTGGAGGCGTGTTGGTGAAAAACACTTCAAAGTAACTTATTTTGACGCTTCTTAAAGGCTTCTTTGTCAAGGCACTTTTAAATAGTAGTTCTGTTTCCTTGAATCCACGCAAGACCATAAAACAGACTGGATTCAGGGGAACTGGCGTGGGGATGTTTTCAGCTCTGGGGCTGCTTGTGTTGGGACGGCTGCTCTACTCTGCTCTGCACATTTAAAATTTTTTTTAATGGACCTGCATTCAAGTGCCTGAAAAGCCAGTCTTTGATACACACCTTGTATAATCCTTACGTGCACGTTCATCGAATATGCCTGTTCGTCAGAGTTTTATGTTGTCCACCTGTTAGGTTTCCAAAGAGAAGGAAACACATAAATGACCCCGTATCGGTAGCAGTCTGGTTAATGGATCAGAAGGTAGCCCATCTTGTTGTCCTTACATCCCTTTTAGTGGCATCCACTGAACTGATTGTCTTTTCAAACCTGACTACTGGCTCTTCAATGATCTTTCCCAATTAATAAAAAAATCATTGTCTGCCTTTTCCCTGTTAGTTAATTACTCTGAGATAAAACCTGTAACCTCCTTAAGCTGTCTGAGGCAACCTTGGGCAAGCAAAAAAACAGTTTCTGTTTTTTTTAATCTTTCTGTATTTTTTATTGTCAAGGTCTTGGTTTCCTCCCTGGTGGAGTAATTAGATTTAATTGACCTCTGAGGCCCCCTCCAAGTCTGATTTGTGATTGATAACTGTTTTGATGGTGCTTTGGGAGCCCAGCAAGCCAGCAGTACCTTTGGGTTGCGTCTGAGGACTTCCAGTAGAATCCACAGGAGCAGTTTCTTCTCCTCTCTCCTTCCTGGTTTCCAAGCCTCGGACACCCTCGGCCTTGGGTTTTTCATGAGGCCCCGCCCCCTCGACTCCACCGCTTTCACAGAACTGATAGGACACAGCACAGGGTGACAGCAGGTCCCTGAGGATCCCTGCTCTCCACTGCCAATGCTTCAGATGTGGGCAGGCGCCCAGGCTGGTGTTTACGCTCGGCTGTCCAGTTTATGACTCCCAAGTGCGTGTTGAGTCCCTGAATAGATCTATTAACTGGAGGTTTTCACACTACGCATCAGAGCTGACCACACTCGGCTGAGTCACACCAGCATTTAATTTATTTTGGATCAGCCCCTTTAGCAGGGAACTTAAGGTTTTACTGCCCTAAAAATGCTTTTGAAATGTTATTTACCCTGTTGCTCACTCAACGTCTGAAAAAAATGTGAAAGTGCTTCCAGGAATAGTAAAAATGTGTTTCAAAACACTGGACTGAAACAGGGGGCTTAGTTCTAGGGTGTGGGTGCCCCACTTTGAGAATGTCTAATATGCCACCGTTAGAGAGGCTTCCACACAGGAGTCTGTTAAATAGGGATACTCCTCGCATATTTTAAACGTGAGTCAATATATAAATATTCTGTTAAGACATCTTGTCAGCAACACATCTGTTTCGTTATGCATAAAATCTAACTACTTTTAGTTTCTAAGCTGCTGAATTATCTAGTATGCTCAGGGGAATTTCTCTAAAGCATTTTTCTAGGCTTGGAGACATCTTTATATATTTTTGAGAATCTTAGAAGAAGTCCTGATTTGTAGCATGATCTGCTTTGTAAGCATCTCATTAAGAACTGAAAATCTGTGAAACGTGCGAGACAGTTGCTATTCTCCGTGGTAGGTGGTGGTGGCATGCATAGATGTGGCCAGGGCTGGGCTACGTTGCTAAACATAGGGACACCAGAGCAGGAACCAGAATGATGCAGAGGTTTCCAGTGTCCTAACGCCAGATGAGAGATATTTCATTCCAGGGCTTCAAAGTTATAGCAATCTGAGTCTAGGTCTTTACTCCCCCTTTGGAATATTATCAAAATATCCTATGCTCTTGGAGTAAGTTGCTGGAAAGTTTAGGTTCAGAATCTCATGCATGCATCTCGGCTAACAGCCCGTGTCACATAGCACTGAAATGAAGGGCTTTGAACGTGTGTATGAGGTTGGTTTTCAAGACTCAGCAGAGTCTGCTGGGCCGGAAGTTAAGGATTTCTGTCTCAATTATCCTCGTGATTTGTTTCAGAGCATCACTTTTGCAATTTGCCCAACTGGTAACGTTTTTTAGGTTTCATCGAAACTGAATAGTTTTCTGAATGTTGTATTTTTCTTTTTGCTCCAAAATACTGTCTTTGACTAACATCAAAAGAATGTAGGCATTCTAAATTTAAGAATGAACTGGATAAGCGTCAGTCAAAATAGAACCCTATTTGCTTTTGCCTTTTGGTCCTGCAGCTTCGGTTCCCTTGTAGGAACCTACTGTCTAGTTGAAGAAGCAAGAAAAAAAAATTGGACATCCACATCGTAAAGACAGTTTTTTCCCCTCTTGCGGGGGGTGGTTAAACAGCAGGTTTGAGTGCGCAAGAATGCCAGAGCGGGAGAAGTTACTTACAGTCGAATACCTGAAGGAGCCATGAAGCCTGGCTTTTTCTGATACTGTCATAGAATCCTAGCTCTTTAAGAGCTACAAGGACTATTAGAGATTATATAATTTAATTAAATTCCAGTATTACATAACCATAGGTTGCCTGCTGGATGTGTCCATTTGAATATTTTGTTATTGCCTGAAACTCAAAATGCCTAAAACGAAATCATCTTTTCCCACCACCCCACCCCACCCAATATGCACCGTTCTCCCAGTTAACTTGACTCTTCCTTTCTTCTGCCCTGTAACTGCTGACCTTGCCCATCTTTTGCATGTTCATTATCACCACCCTCATTTGGGAACTCACGCTCCCCCCACCTTTTCTGGACTCCCAAGGGAGTTTGCTGCTTTCTGTCCCTCCTTTTCTGCTCCTCTGGCTTCTGGTCGGTCCTGCTCACCACTGCAGACGCTGAAGCACTGCTTTTCCACAGCTGTAAAATTTACTCATTTAACAATTTTATGCAATGTACAGACCATGACTGGGTCTTGGATTAGAAAATAAGCAGTTATTAAAACACTTTGAGGGAAGTTGGGAAACTTAAAAATTGACTATATTAATGGTACTGAGGTCACAGGAGAATTTCCGGATCCTGAGAAACTGCATGCCAAGGAAGCGTCACTAAGGGTGAAGGATCATCATGTCTGCAGCTTACTTGCATATGGTTCTCCAGCCAATGACAGTAACAGCCACAGCAAAAGTGAGTGCAGGTGTGTATAAACACGGAGCGAGACGAGGCAAACGTGAAAGACTCTTAACCGGTGAATCTAGGTGAAAGATTATCGGTGTTCCATCAACTATCATGTAGATCTAAAACTTCTCAGGATTAAAAGTTGGGGGAATATCTTAGTGCTTGCTGCAGCGACTAAAGGCCAGTTTCAGGCCAGGTGACGGCACCTGTGGATTGGCGGTGACCACCGAGAGCTTTATGGAGAGAGGTGGTGTGCCCGGGGGCACCTCCGGGTGGCGGGAGGTGGCACGGTGATGTGTGCACAGATGCTGGCACCTCCGACCTAATCACTGGGGACCCTTCTTCCTTGCCCATGGGCAGCTTGGGTACCCCGGGCTCATCTGCACTATTTCCTCCTGTAACTGTTCTCGAGGTTCGGAAGTGGCTGCGCCTCCACATGCTCCGTTTTCTCCTTGGTCACCATCCTGTCTGGGCTCCATTCTGCCCTCCCCAGGTCTGCATCCAATGGCCAAGGACTTCAATTATTCTTGGAATAGAACTCTTAACTCCTTGGTCCTGGTCTCTCTTTTTTACGTCTCTGCAAACTCCCAACCCTGCATCAGTCTTGGAGTATTCTTTTTTTTAACCTGTGCTTGTGCCGAAATGAAAAAAAATAACGCAAATACATATATGGTCCCCTTTTTACTCATAGTCTTCAGTCTCTTTGGGTTCCCAGTGGTCACCTTCCGTGGTGCGTCTCCTTCCACTTTCCTGACGGTAAATATTCTAAGTCAGCCTCTTTGCTCAGGCTCCCTAGCCAGTCTTGAGCTTCTGGTCCTGAGCAAATAATCTTGCGTTTCAGTTCTTGAAACATGCCGCCTCCTCTCTTCCCACTGCCAAGTTGTCTCCATCTACACGCGTCCTTCTCCCGGCTCTGGGGAGACCTGGTCCGTCCTGCTCAGACCAGGCCTTTTCCCTTTTCTCTTGAGCCCGTTCCCTTCCCGGTCGCAGCAGCTACTCTTCCTGTCTGTCTGTCCGTCCAGCTCTTCCCTTGGCTCCCCTCCCCAGCCTGTTGACATGCTCTAATCCCTTCCACTTTGAGGAATAATTTTCACCATTTATTAAGGGCCTGTTTCATGCCATGCACTTTATTTTTAATTAGAAAATATTTGATATATGAACATTAATATGTGATATCTGTGTAATTTATGGAGCATAATGATAAAATGAAAACTTGGGTTAATCTACCCCCAACTTAAAAAAATGGTAGAATCATGGTGAAAGCTCTCTGAGTGTTCTACCTGCCAAAGTCCAGAGGTGACCAGCATCATGACATTTGCGTGTTCTCTTGCTTTTCTGTATAGTGTCATCATACACGAATAGTTACTAAACACTATGCTGTGTAGTTTTTTGTGTTTCTTAGTTTATAAAAACCATATCATAGTGCATATTGTGTCCGCACCTAACAGACTTTTATGAGATAAAAGATTACAAAACATCTGATTTTTTTCCAGTTTTATTGAGATATAATTGACACACAGCACTGTGTAAGTTTTAGGTGTGCAGCAGAATGGCTTGACTCACGTATGTTGTGAAATGATTGCCAGAGTAAGTTTAGTGAACATCCATCATTTCATACACATACAAAAAAATTTTTTTTCCTTTGTGGTAAGAACTCTTAGGTTCTGTTCTCTTTAACAACTATCCTATATATCAAGAGCAGTGTTTTTTTGTTTTTTTTGTTTTTTTTTTTGCGGTACGCAGGCCTCTCACTGTTGTGGCCTCTCCCGTTGCAGAGCACAGGCTCCTGACGCGCAGGCTCAGCGGCCATGGCTCACGGGCCCAGCCGCTCCGCGGCATGTGGGATCCTCCCGGACCGGGGCACGAACCTGCGTCCCCTGCATCGGCAGGCGGACTCTCAACCACTGCGCCACCAGGGAAGCCCGCAATCATTCTTAATAATGGATTATTACAAAAGTAATTGATGATACTTATTTAAAAAAAAATTTTTACTAAACTTTATATGAGTTTTTATATACATTTATTAGTTAATTGAAAAGCTTTAAAAAACTTCTGTGGTATCTTGTTTTGATTGAAACATTTTTATTTTGATTGAAGGAGAAGTAATATGGAAATAACACTGTAGTTAGGACTAGACAAATTGGTTTCATCTTCTGCCAAGTTCTCACTAGCTCTATGACCTTGAGTAAAGGATTTAAGCTTTCTAATCTGTGATCTGATCTGGAAAAATGGGGATAATATCAGCTATCTCACCAGGATGTTGTGGGATATAAATGGGAGAAATATCTTAGAGAACTTAGCAACCATAAAGAATTAGAGAAATGTAAGATGTTATTCATTTGATAGAAATAATAAATACTTTGAGGAACATATGTGCAGTAAGTAAGATTGCGTTAGCTATATCTACTAAAAGGTGTAGTGTAAGGTGATAACTTACCTGAATTTTAAGCCTGGTGTTTTGATAGAAAAAAAAAAATACTCAGTTTTTCTAAATGGATGATCCGGATCTACCAAACGTAGTCAAGTATCCTGACTAAGTCATGCGTATTAGGGGAGGGAATAGCTGAGAAGCAAACCACTGTGTGGCTTGTCAGTATTACAAGCCTAGACCACAGGTGGATGGATCTGGTTGGACAGAATTAGGGACACCGGGCTTTCAGTCTGAGCCCCTGGCAAGGTTGGGAATTGGGAGCTGGGTGCTCCTGAGACCAGGATGGGGAGTACTATACAGTCCCTATGGACGTGGACATCCTTTCTCACCTGAAGGACCACCCCCACCCGCCACCACCCTTACAAGACTCTGGTCTTCAGTAGAGTCGAGTGTGGATCCTGTTTTCCTGCTGTCCTGTTAAGTCGAGATTGAAGAAGTACATGGTTGACATGTCCTTATACTGCATGCACATTAAAAAATACAACTTTGAAGCTCCTTGAAGACAAAAGGTCATGGTTGAGTAGGAGCTAAGCCCCATTGCTGTTGGTGAAAGAGGGCACAATGACGAGATGAAAACAGCCAAAAGGGTGAGCCTGCAGAAGTTCCGCTGTCATAGGCGCTGTGCTGCGCTAAGCTGGTGGGAACGCGCCCAGGCTGTGCGGCCTATGGGGCAGGGACTGGAGAGGCTGCTGTCAGCAAGGTGGCGGCCCATGCTCTTCGATGTGGGATTTTCCCCCAAAGTGTTTTTCGATACCTTCTCTGAGTGGCAGAACCTTCGTGCATAACACAGCACAACCCAACAATAAACACCGCGATTCCCTGGGCCCCAGAATCGTGTTTTGCGGGTGAACCTGCCTGCAGAAACTCCATTCTTTACCTGTCCCCTGCTCTGAGCGCCAGCTTTATTAGTTTGATGATACGCAGCTTTCTGGGTAGATGCTTACAGACTTCTCCATGGACACCTGTGTGCATATGCTTGAATTTCATCTGTCTTTCAGTGACTTTAACTTATACAAATCACAGCTCTCATTTTGTATCTTTCTTCTGTGATTTACAATGTCTCCAGCTTGGTGGGGACTCCATTGTTGCAGATCAGGTCTGAAATGGCTCAGGGTGCCCATAACTGACATTTCTGTCACGGCGTGTGCCTGTGATAGGAATGGTCTTAACTGTTTATATCCCTGAAAGAAATTGGGTTAAAAAGAGCAAGAATATTTGCAGATAGGCTCTACTTGTCACCAACAGTGAACTGAAGTAACAACCGAATGTGCAGTAGAATGGAGAAAGATATAGTCATCAGTATCTGTGTGTCTTTTTGTTATTCTTAGGACCTTTTTAAAGTCGGTCAACAAAAGAGCATTTGCTTTGTCTTTCTCCATTAGCCAGGGCACAAACTCTACAAAGAAAGGCACAAGGAAATGCTAATAAATCAGGTAAATACTAAAATTTAATATTTCTTCTCTTTTCAGTACTGCATTTTTTTCTTCCAGGTTTAAAGTTTTTCATTAAGCATGGCCTTGAACCCTGGAGAAAGTGCAGCTCTGTTTTAGAGTACCTGCAAAAAATCATTTCCTCTATGCATCATTTGGACGATTAGAACTATGCAAGTATGTACTTTGCAAAGAAACAGCCTTTAATTAATTGTGTGGACTGTCACTTTGAGAGATAATGGGAAAGGGAAAAAGAAAGAGAAGCTCTATTTTCCATTTTTGGACAGTTTTAATTCATGTGTGTATTTACTACAAAGAGATTATTTTAAGCACGAAGTTTACTGGTAATTTATTATTAACTTCTCTCTAGATCTGAAGAAGTCTTTATCAATGTATTTGGAGCCCTGAGTTATACAAACTTTCAGTGAGTATATTGTTCTAAACTTGAAAGGAGTCATTCACAGCAGCACTGGACTGGTCAGTTAGCAGATCTTTAAAAGGGTTTTGACAGGGATATGCTTCTTGTATTTCCTCTGTTTTTCCCACCTTGATTTCATGCGCGAGGGTGGTGATTGATTTCCCCAGGGCGCCGTGCCATCCAGTGTGGACGAGGTGCTGGGGAAGTAGTTCCTCGCTTTCCTTTTCTCCCCCAGCCCTGCCTCTGTCCGTGGCTCATGCATCTGCCGGTGCTCCCTGGCAGCAGAGCACTTTGCTCAGCTGTGCCGGTTACCTGGCTGCTCTTCTCGTCCTGTCCACATGTGGGTATGCTGATCCGTGTGAAACCAGCGTCGAAGTCTAAGCCTATCTCGGCCAGGAAGTGCCTGGCTTCCCAGATATTCTCAGAGCAAGAGCGCAGGGGCTAAATCTCTCCCTTCCTTTCTGCCCTCTACTCCCTGACACCTATGGCCAAGGGAATGTTTGAAACTCACTAATCTGTGACACTTCGCTTTGTTAATAAATTCTGTAGAGACCAAATTTTATGTTAAAACATCTGTAGGCCCATCATTATGGAGTGATTGATCCTATTAGTGGAGCAGATTGCCATATAAATCATTAGAAATATATATGTGGTGCAGATCCTTGCTCTGTTTACTAGCTGGGATATCGGGCAGGTTACTTGGTCTCAGTTCACTTCAGTTTGCTCTTTTGTGAAATAGAGATAATAGTGCTAACTACATAGGGTTACTGTGAAGATTGAAAAGTTAATGATCGTAAAGCACTGAGAGCGTGGCTGACATAGCCTGAGCACTAAATAAGTGCTTACTCTTGTTTTTAATACTATTATCATCATCATTTGTAGTAATTCCAGGTCACGTGAGGACTTTTGTTTCTCTCTGAAGGGTAGAAATTTTAGCATGAGTGTCAAGAAAGGGAGAGTGGGAGAGAGAAAAAGCACAGGGGTTCCAACTGAAGGAGCTTCCGTTTTAAAGAGGCGAGAATGTGGGCAGGAGGCCGTTCCCTGGGGGCACTTGTATCCGTGTGGAGATGGCCAGGCTAGCTCATGCTTGATGCAGCTGCGTTACATACACCTGCACACGCGTATGCGCTTGATGAATGCCTTAGGATTTACTTTTGAGGGTTTTTAAACGTCTCTGGGACGGTGTTGGAATGTGTGTGTTGTCCTTCTTCTAAGAGTGTAATTAGAAATTATCTTTATACCTTATTAGCAGCTCTTCCCTCTAATCCCACTTTTCTTACAGCACTTGCCTAAATCACAGAAATGTGTTTTGCTGTGATGAGGTCGGTGGTGCTACAAGTGCTGGGTTGTGCAGATGTCCCTGGAGTTCAGGTTTTGGTGTTTTCGTTCTTCTTTGCTCATTAAACTAAGAGTTTACAATAATCATTTGCAGTTTGAAAGGAACGTGGATTTTAAACCAGGTTATCACGGGAGTTCTACCACTAAAAATCTGCTAACCTGTTTCCAAATAGTTTCTGAGTGGCTTTTAGGAGATAAAAATGAGTCAATTTTATATATGTTCTAGATGCTTAGAAGAAAAAACCAATTGGAGAAATACAGCCTACTAGAAAAATGTATAAGAAATACAAAAGATAAGAATAAGTAATTCCCAGAAGAAATAGTACACACAGTCATAAACACAAAAACCTTTTCAGTCTTTATACTAATCAAAAAATGAAAAGAAAACCAGCATTTTTTAACCTAGCAAACTGAAAAAAAATATTTTCTAAAATTAACCTTTTAGTTCATTTCTTCCTTCTATGATATTTTATTTTTAGTTTACAGTTGGCCATAAGACTTAACATTAGAATCTTTTGAAATTGAATGTTTCTTTGAAATTAACATTAGAATCATTTGAAAATACTTTGGGGAAAGATATCAGGGCAATGGCAGAGCAATGTGTAATCCGATGGGGGTATCCAGCCTCTTTCTAAAATGTGGCCTTTAAGCTTCAGCTCATCACAGTTTCCTGGGAGGTCCTGGTTTGCAGCAGAGCCAGTGTCACTTCTCCATGTGCCATGTGCGCGTGTGAGGTGTGTGTGCAGCCGCTGAGCACCTCCCTGGGGGCTCTTTCCCCAGCAGGGGGTCTGCAGGAAGGGGTGGTGAGAAAGGAGTATCCATCAGTCTTTGCTATGCAGGGGTTGTTGATCACTCCTTCTACCGGGAGGTAAATCAAAGGGAGTGAAAGGCAGTTCTTGGGGGCTGGGGGCGACCTCAACTTTTATGGGGAAATGATCTTCAGCTTTAAAGACTGCAGGAGGCGAGGTTATTTATATGTTTTGCACATGGATGGCGTCCTTGTGTCCAGCCAGCCAGTTACTGCTCCCTCTCCTGACACTTGCTGGCTCTGTTCTCGTTCTTCCCTCTGGTTCGCAACTGTACACATGAGTCCAGTCTATTCGTTTTAGCTCTTTTCACAGTAGTTTTTAGTTAAAAATTCTGAGATCTGGGTTTTTTTGTTTGTTTGTTTGTTTGTTTGTTTGCGTTATGCGGGCCTCTCACTGTTGTGGCCTCTCCCATTGCGGAGCACAGGCCCCGGACGCGCAGGCTCAGTGGCCATGGCTCACGGGCCTAGCCGCTCCGCGGCATGTGGGATCTTCCTGGACCGGGGCACGAACCCGTGTCCCGTGCATCGGCAGGCGGACTCTCAACCACTGCGCCACCAGGGAAGCCCGAGAGATCTGTTTTCGCTTTTCTTACTTTCTTTCCTTTTTTTTTTTTTTTCCCCCACATTCTGCTACCTCCTAACTGTGTGACTGGACACTAAACATTTAATGTTTTTAGTCTCAGTTTCCTGAGCTGCAAAATGAGACAGTGGGATTAATAATCCCTGTGGTCTTTTGAGTTCTGTGAGTGTGACAGAGATTTTATCCAGTGCTTTGTGCTACAAGTGTGAGCCAGGTGAAAATACTTTTCCCGTGCATTCTGCCTCTGGAATCTTGGCACTGCGGTGGCTAATCTTCCCATCTGAAGTCTTCATTCTAATTCAAAGCAGCATCTTCTGTTAATCTTTGAGGTGTCTGTACTTCTCTCATTGGAGGTACAGATTACTTTGATATTGTAATTGCAATTAGGTGAAAATGCTTATTTTAGAGTAATTAGGGCGCATAGACTTAAAGCGTGTGGCAGGCAGTGTGGACGAGTGCTTTCTCTCCTTACAGGGGTGGTATTGTACTTCCCAGTGCTTGAGGTGATCTAAACAAGGGAATTCATTTTACTAGAGGCCTGGTCTCTTCAGCCCAGCACTGCTCATTATCTTACCCTCTTCAAAGAAGCTGCCCAACGGTGCTTCGGCAGAAACATAGTCTGATTTAGGCGCAGCTCAGAGGGGCCGGGTTCTCAAGCTGCATCTGAGAAGCTGTCCTTTTCACTTGTCCTGTGGGCTAGAAGTGAGTCCATGTTTGGAGAGAGAAGAGGAATGCTCTCTCCTCTCTGCAGGAAGGTAGGTGGCCATACGTTTGAGGACATGGGTGGGTATGAGGCCATACGTGTATGGACATGGGTGGGTATGAGGCTCGGTCAGGGCTGTTTCAGCCTTCTGTGGCCTTCGGGAGAAGGGGGAAACTTTCTGCACTCCCTTCAGCTTTTTATAGATGTGAAATTTTAGGTAATTTTTATCTTATAGTCAAGATAGGATTCAGCTTCTGGAATTACTGTGAATTGTATAGGTGTGTATCTGGAACATTACATGAAAGGTGAAGCACAAGGACGGGGGCTGCAGGCACCAGGCACGCCGGAATCCTCCCGTTTGGGACCCTTGGCAGTGGCCCTGCCGCCTGGCTCGACAGCCTGAAACCTACATCCCAAGTCCACCTCCAGACACTGCTTCCAAGAGGCAGCGGCGCCCACATGAGGCTGGAGAAGGCCCCGGCCCTGTGTCCTGCCTCCCCCCCAAGCTCTGGGCTGTCCTAAAGTTACAGGACCTTCTGCATTTGGGTCACTTGGTTAAAACTAGAAGGACTGTTTAATTTGTGAGATACCCTGTCATGCAAAGTGACTAAATCAATTTGGTTTAAAAATGAGTCTGTTATGGTCTTTTTATTGCTTTGTTGGGCTCTGACACGCGCTGGTGGGCCCCAGGTGGAGGAAGTGGTTTCCCAGGGCACAGTCGTGGGAGCCCCGGGTTCTAGTCCTGGCTTCCCCTCTCGTGGGTGCCACCAGGCGGGCCCCTAACCTCCACGGGCCTCCCTAACTCCCGTGCCAAGGGGCTGCCTGCCTTCCCGGTGAGTTCCTGGAAGAATAAGACAGAAAATATTTCTGTGTCTTGAAAATGTTAAAGCTGTGGTGCTTACTTCCAGCTGTACAACGTTTAATGTGAAATGGAGACTGTCTTCATAACCATGTGCAAAACCGAATTGAAAAGAGTCCCGGTTGGGGTGCTGGCTCTCCAGTGAAGGCGTCCCCTGTCACGAGGCCTGAGCCCAGGCTGGAGTCGGTCCCAGATGAGTTGTGTTCGTCGTGAGTCGGACATTTAGGCCGTCAGCTCCTCGGGTTCCAGGAGTCGAGAGTCAGATGTCGTGTTGGCTGTGGCTCTCAGTTGCCGTGACGTTGTGGTTTTCCATCTGGGGGAGGTGCTGTGCGACCGGCCCGTCCTCCTAGAGGGGCTTCGGTGCAGGGGTCTGGGGGCCGGGGGCGGGGGGGCCAGGGGCCTCGCGCTGCCGCGGTTCCCACATTGTGCGGCCGGCCCTATCACTTGGGAGACCTGGCAAGGAAGTGAGGAGGAAGCAGGTGCCACTGCTGGGGCAGAATGTTCCAGCCTGGCTGGAAAGTTTGAGGAGGGCCTGGGTGAGAAGAGCAAGACCTATTGACAGGGCTCAGCCCTAGGCAGGCCTGTTTCACATCAGCCTCTGAATAGTCACAGCCCCTCCCCACGGTCTCACCTCTGCCTTCTTGTTTTTAAACATTCTCGGCAACCGTGGTGGAGCACAGAGCATTTTAACTTTTTATTCCAAGAGAAAAAGTAAAACTGTGAAAAGTGCAGTGTTGCCTGCTTCAAAATGACACCACCACCACCAAGAGCAAAACAAAATGTACTTTCTAGGGCTGTCCGACCTACTGTAAAATTATTATTATTGTTGTAAATGCTTTTTCTGTTAAGCTGTTTTCAGAATTAATTATAGGACTATTGATTATCCTCAGGTTTCTGATGGTCCTGTAGATTGACCTGGCTTGTCGGGGTGTGAACTGTTCAGCTCTCTTATCTGGCTTACTTTGCATGTTGGGTGTGTAAAGCCACACAGTTGTGCATGTATCCTGAGATTGAGAGGAAAAGGAGTGTGCCAGACCATTTCTCTTCTTCTCCACGTGAGTCTGTAAACCAGAATAGTTATGTCAACACGTCAGAAGAAAATTTGACGGGGGTTTTAATGAACCACAAAATGTATCCCTTGTTGCCCTCGCCTTGTCATCCTGCCTGGATTCACACGTGACTTCTGCGTTAGCGCAGCAAGCGCCCTCGCGGCAGCCCTCTCATCTTCAGGACCCATAGGGTGTCTCCAGTTCCAGCTCTGAGTCAGGCAATGATAGGAATAAAACCTGCTTTCTTTTTCTTTTTCCCGGAATATCTGGTAGGAACGTTTGGAGCTCAAAGGGATATTTTAAGCTTTTACAAACTGAGGAAACCAAAGAAAATCCAAATATTCCCAACCAGTTTTGAGCACACAAGTTTCCAGTAGTTGGAGCCTCTCGTTTTTATGTTAAGTCTGGATGGGATAGAGGGGACTTGCCCAGGCTGAAAGCAGAAGGGCAGTTACAGGATTGATTGTGAAATAGCCACCCAGCTCATTTTCTGAGCAGGGCTGGTGATGTTCTACCGTATCTCTAGAACCCTGATTTTGTGCCTTGTGGCCTCTTAACAGTTTAATTAGATGGCTCTCACACTTTCTTTCCCTAAAAGTGGAGCATGAGGTATTTTACCTAGAACCTCCACCCTCACCTAGACATTTTTAAAGAATTTTTAAAAATGAGCTGAGAATCTCTGTGTTTAGTCAGACACCGTCATCTTAACGTAGAGATTAACTGCATGATTTAAGATGCGTACAAATGAAGTTCCCATTATTTCATAAAAAGTAAGCACCTCGCTTTTACTGAACTCCACGTGCGCATGCGCTTGCACGTGTATTCAGGGCTAACACCAACGCCATCATGTCTACGGCCCGCCCTCAACCCACCTTCAAACCCCAAACCCTTTCTGAGGTGACTTTCCAGACCCTTGGGCTCGAAGCCAAGGCCACCAGTGCCTGGAGGGCCTCCCCTGAGGGCCCACACCTCCTCCTCTCCCCGTGGCAGCTCTTTCCAGTGGTGTCAACACCGCTGTGCTCTCAGCCTCCTCCCCGCACTCGCCCTGCCTTCTCCCCAGGCCCCGCAGCTCCTGTCTCATCCCTGCTCCAGCGTCTCCTTCTGTACAGCACCCCCAGAAATAGATTCCTGTTTTATGTCCCAGGAGCACCAAGCCCTTCTGCTTGGCCGCACACGTGTTGCGTGTTTCACAGGGCTAGTAAGCGGCAAGACCTAAAGCAGATCCATCAGCTTTTGAAGCTTCCTGTTCTCCCTGTTGCCCCATGTGTCCCTGGATTTCAGTTTCTTTCCCTGTGCACGTGGTGATGCCAACGCCTTCCCACGCTCCTGTGGGCACAGACGAACGCCCGTCTATGGGAGGCTTAGTGGACGGCACAGCACCACTCCGTGTTTGTGTCGGATGTTGTCTGAATTATTTTCATGTCGGTTGCCATGAGCCTTATTTAAGTTCCTAGAGCCTCTGAATGCTGTTTTCAAAACCCTTGGTCTTGGCCACGATGGGTCTGACCGTTGTTGATGTTCCTTGTCTTCCAGGACGGCTCCTACTTGGCCGAGTTCCTGCTGGAGAAGGGCTACGAGGTGAGTCCCCTATGAGCCGGCACAGGCCGACGGGATACCGCGGACACCGTGGCCTCCCGCTTCCTCTCTGCTGTCCTTCTGTGTGTGTTTCCACGGAAGCTCTGATAACAAGTCCAAATCAGGGGAAGAATGTGCCTCTTGGCTGGTCACAGCGCCAGCTCATTGTGCTGTTTATCTGCTGGCGCGCTGGCAGCCCCCCGCCCCCCATTCTTGCTGTTTCCCTGCTTTGCGCGCTTCCCGCGTTCTCAGCTAAACCAGCAACCAGGTGGGCTGAATGCTGTACCGTCCTTAGGGTTAATTTATGATGTCATGTGTTACATAAAAAAGTCCCACTCACGGCGAAGTCACTTAATTCGGAAATTGCACAGAGCAGTAAAAACTAAGCTGCCCTGGCAAGGCTGCGTGCAAAGTTGACACTTGGAGGTGCTTGCTTTCCAGTCGGCAGCCAGAACTTCGTGCAAGCTGGAGCTTCTGCGTTTGCTGCTCTTGCCCTTGTCGTCCTTTCCTCCTTCTCGTCCTCCTCCTTACACGTTTTCTGCCCTCCTTGAAAGAAACAAGGGTTTTACATATTAAATGGATGTATCTTAGCATGTACACCTTACACTTTATAAGAACTGTTTTCGGATGTGCACATCTCTAGCAATCTCTGTGCTCCTCAGAAGACAGAAGCCTACGCAGTGGCACATGTTCTCTGGCCTGATTTGGGGGGTGTTTACCTTAATAATTTTGGACGCCATGTTTTTTCCAGTCGCAGGTACATTGTTTAAAAAATGCGCACCGTGGACAAATGCAAAAACAATAGCAAGGAATTTGGCATTTAAGTACCAACAGGATTTGAAGGACAGGAACCTAGTTTTCTTACTGTAATGCATGATCTTTTCTGTGAACTTTGACTTTTAGACTTCGACTAATAGCAGATATGATTAGACCTTCTGTGCCTTTATCTAATAATGGCTACTTCTACATCTTGTAATGATATCAAAAAAAGGCAAATGTAACTATGGAAATAGGCATGTACACATATGTTCATATACATAGATTCCTATAATAATTGAGCAATCAATTCATCTTCTGCAGAGTAGAGGATTTTAGAGTTATGTGTAGAATAGAAGTATTGGTTTTAGGTGAAGACTGATATTTATTCAGGCTGGACTAACTTGATGCTTTAATAATTCTAAAAGGAAAGGTTTGTGAGAGAGACGTACTTATCTTGTTTCAGATGTTGGAACAGGCTAAGAGTCGTTTGGTGGCTGGAGCGGGGTGAGTGATTTGGCTGTGTACCGAGCGAGCCAAGAGAAGGAGCTACCTGAGTAATGGTGATGGGTCAGGACATCTGACCCCCAAACACGGCCCCTTGGCACGTGAATATTTTAAGCTGACGGAGTTTGAAAAAATAGCAGAAGTTTCTCCTGTTTATTTGTCTTTGTTAGTTCAGTGTAGAGGAGGAGAACATTTTCCTCGACCCTCTTAAGGGTCCCTGGCTGGGTCTGAAAATTAAACTGAAAGCATACAGATGTATTTAATGTAAGTTTTCTGTGACATGGGAGCCTTCCTGAGAAAATGAGGATCCGAAGAGGCGGGTAAGCCCGAGTACTTGTGTGTTAGGTTAGGTGAGGAGGGACAGTGGTGGAGAAATGAGGTCCAGGGGTCTGCAGTAAGTGTAGGACTGGGCGTGGCTCAGCCAGGTCTGTTGGGTGGGATTCTTCCCAGCATCCCCTTGTCTTGGGACGTGAAGATGCTCCTTTCCTCCAGGTGTGGGGAGGGCACCTCCCACCTGGCTGCTTCAGGGGAGAAGGGTGAGGGGAAAGTCAGGGTGACCTTCGCGCTTCTGTCATTTTCGCAGACTCGTTCAGCTTAAAATATGCAGTGTGCCCAGACACCATGCCCTGGCTGGTGCGTCCTGAGCCCCCCACAGTCCCCGCAGCTCGGGAAGAGAGAGGCAGTGTGTCAGCAGGAGTGCTCAAGCTGGGTGGGTCCTGAGATGCACTTCCGAAGTGGACGTGGGGCACTGAGGCATCGGATGCAGATGTGGCTGGCCCCAAGGGAGAGGGAGCCGGCGAGCAGGTGTGAGGCGCCCGGGAGGAATGGGGACGGGGGTCTGTCTGGACGCGGTAGGCGGTCAGCTTCCTCAGGCATCAGGATGGCGATGTCAGTGTTCCTGGGGAGGGCCCGGAGGATGGCGTGCCCAGGAGGCAGAGCTCCATGTAGGCGGCCTGTTCAGGAATCGCCGGACCCCTGAAGACGGGTCGTCATGCTCCTGAGTGGACCAGAGACTCAGGAATAAATCAGAATCTAGGCCAGCCAGCTGCGCTTCGGCTGTTTTCTTCCGTTGGCATCTGAAACTGTAAGAGCAGGTTGGATTCTGATAAAGACCATAGAAGGCCCACTCGGCAAATCACAGTTCGGGGGAGGGATGAGTCATTGAAACAGTGATTGGCAAGAGAGGAGAGGGCAGAAGGAAATACTCCCTGCAGTACAGGTGGAAGGTTCGGAGCTGCATGGCATGACCGGAAGTGATTCCTCCTTGGAGCACAGGGGAGTGTGAGTTTTGTAGGAATGGGGGCCGTGAGAGGGTGTTTATCTGTCCTGTCTTCAGTTTTCCTAGGCTGCTGTCTTCACTTTTAAGAGATTGAGGTAATTGGAGGGTCAGTTTATTAACTGGGATCTGATGATAGCACAGGCTTTTATCTTTTGGCGTTTAGGTCAAAGTAGATGTGAGAGTCTTTTTTCGAAGAGGCTGCATTGCACAAATTCCAGAATTACCATCAGCAGCCCCTGGTTGCTCCAGAACACGAGCAAAATAAATAACAGGGTTAGAAAATTGCCTCCCGTGAGATGAGAGGGGACGCCCCTGTCCACATCTGAACCCAGAGGGCCAACGTCAGCAATTCTGGGCGAGCACCTCCTTCTGAGTCAGGGCTTCCCAGCGTTCAGCCTCAGAGCCGCCCGGGCCCCACCGAAGACGAGGTGGCTGAGTCCGGGGCCTTAGACCGGCCTTTCTAACAGCCCCCAGCTGTCGCGGTGGCTGCTTTCCCGGGTCCTATGGTGTGAGAACCACTGCAACTAGATGTTCAAATGAGCTCTTTTAATGCCAAGGTGAAGCTGAACAGCATTTCTTAAGGTATCTTAATTTGGGGTACCTTGGTTCCCTGAGCTCTCATATTATTTTGGATCTAGTCTTTGTGGACCAGAAATAACTGGAAACAACATACTTTGGGGTAGCAAAGTGTCGCTGGGAACCAATGAACACTAGGAGGAAGAGCTGCAGATTCTGAGGGCAGGCTTGACCCTGAGGCTGAGATCTTCCTGCATAAGAAAGGGGCAGGCTTCCCTGGCCGGCAGGGGTGAGGTCAGCCTTCGTGATGAGCACGGGGTGGGGTGGGGTGGGGGCGTGGACCCCGTGGACAGTCAGCTGGAGGGAAGCAGGTTGAGGAGCAGAGCCAGGTTGGTTGGGGAGTGACGAACGATGGGGCAGCGAAGGTGAACACACGCCTGTGCGTGGAGGTGACGTAGTGCAGTTAGTCAAAGCAGCAAAGTAAAGGTACGAAAAGCCTGGCTAACCTTGAAGCAGAGGGAGATGTTTGTGTATGCCTTGAAAGGGAGTCTCATATGTTATAGATTAACTAGTTATGCTTAAGTACCTCGTCTGACCACACACCTTAGATTTCTGAAGCTGCGGGGCCTGGTCACCTAATGTGTCTTCTGAAATCCGTGCATCTGATCATGTTCTTTTTTTTTTTTTTTTTTTTTTCCAATTCACGATATATTATGAACGTCATTCCACGTCAAGGCATAGGACTACTTCATCTTTTGGCCATGCCATGCGACATGCGGGATCTTAGCTCCCTGACCAGGGATCGGACCCTTGCCCCCTGCATGGGGAGCACGAGCCTTAACCACTGGACCGTCAGGGAGGTCCCGTCTGATCATGTACTGAATGAACAATGTAACGTAAAAAAGATGGATTGCTTCATCCCGGGTCCACTCCTCACTGAGAAGGGAGACCCTTTCAAGGTTTAAAGTTTTTAATGCTGCTGGTTTCTTGAATTTTGCTCCAGATTAAACATGGGGGGGGGGCATAAAGATAAAGAGAATGGATCTAACATGTGTTCATTATTTATAGAATGTCTGTAGGTATCATCTCATGATGAGGAGAGCCAAGAATTCTCAGCGTTTATAGAAAACCATCTTTATGGCTTTATGGATTTAATTCTACACATTGTTGAAATGCAGAGGGTTAATTCTCCTTTGTACCGTGTCAGGCCGCTCGGAGCAGGGAGGTGAGCGAGGCCATCCAGCTCGCGGTGGCGAGGCAGCCCCTGAGCTGGTTGCTGGACTGCGTCCTTATCCTTTCCCGCCACTTGCTGGCTCCGCGGCCTCTCGGAGACTTAGATGATGAGTGCACGTGTCCCCAAGGTCGCCACCAAGGTCAGGTGAGACGCACGTGGACAGCAGTCCAGAGGAGCTCTGTGGGCCTGTGGAGCTTAGTCTTACAGGACAGGCGGGTGGCACAGTGCTTGGTGCTGACCGGCCGAGGGACACAGATTTTGTAGGAGGCCCTCGGTCCAGTCTGTTACTTGGCATCAGGAAAGGGCGGGCGTGTGACGTTGCCCGGGTCCCGGCTCTGCGCGTGCTCCTTCCCGTCGCCAGGGAAAGAGGAAGACCACAGGAGTGAAGCTTCCTGTGAAGGTGCCTCTGGTTTCAGGTGCCTTCCTAGCATCACTGTTAGCAGATAAGCCAACAGTATACTTTTGTACTTATTTTGTGCAAAATACAAAGAGAAACCAGAAAAATGAAAGACAAAGTCAAACCCTTTAAAAGCTAGAATGTATCTGGGAATATGTGAGAAATCTATATTAATTAACTTGGTAACAATGACAACACAGCAAATCAGAATGTAAAATTAGAGAATAGGTAAATCGTGGGTTTCCCTTCCAGGAGAGGAACTGTAACCAGGGGGCCTCAGGAGAGCAGAAAAGAAATGGGGTGTACGGACTGTGCAGTCATCCCTGGGAGACTGTTTGTTAGAACTGGAGTTCCTGTGATTCCGTTCTTGATCTGTGGATCCTTTTTTCTGAGTTGTTGGTAATCCTATTGATAGAAGCCTGGGTGCAAAAAAGTCAAAGCTTTTTGTGGCTTTCGCTCTGAAACCATACTGAGTGTTGGCACGATGGGCTACGTCCACCTTTAACAGAACCACGTGCTGGTGGCGTGGTCTCAGGTAGCGTCCTCACCTGTAAGATGGGAGTCACGATACGAAGGTGGTTGTGAAGGTTCAGTGATTTAATGTCCACAGAGAACAGTGTCTGTGCACGGTCACTGCCATGTGTGTGCTGATGTGACCGACGTCATCTAGACTTTTCAGAAGCAGGTTGCATTAAACATCCCTGAGAGGCATCCTTGCCTCCAAGAGAAATCTAGACACTGAAGAATTTAAAATCCAGTGGTAATAATTTTCTGTTTTCTTGGCTGTAATCAATCAATCAATCCATCAGTCAGCATTTCTGTGCCTTTATACTGCCTAATCTGACTCTGGGTTTTGAAGTCAAACCAACTTTGTTCTGACATCGTGAGAACTTGAAATTTTCCTTTTCATCACTTAGTTAAATGGAACTTGAAATTTTTTTGTCAAAAATGCTCACTTCTGTTTAACACCTTAGTTTTTCAGAAATTTTGTTTTTGAACTGCTATAATTTAATAACGATTTTAATTAATTTTATCAGGAATCAAATTTAGCTCATTTATCTTTTCACTTTGGTTTCCTAACTCGTTTCTTTTTCTCCAAAAATCCTTATAAAAACAAACAAAAAATCCTGCCTACCTCCCTTCTGTAAAGAAAAAGCCGCTAATCTCACATTCTTAACTAGATCATCCAGCTTGCACACATTTTGCCTTGTCTTAAAGTTTGTATTTCACCTGTGTCAGAAGTAGACAGACTCAGCTTTCATTAGTTCTTAGAATAATACTTGCTGTCATGGATTAAGCATTTGGCAGGTCTTTCTTTCCCTGTATACACATACCAAAACTTGGGAGTGAGGGGAAATTAAAACACAGCTTTTTTTTTTTTTTTTGTATTAAAAAAAAGACCCAAAACTAGTGCTTAATGTGTTTGGTTATAAGTGTGACAGTAAAGTCCTGTGTTATTTATTTGCTGTGACTTTGGGTAATCGTCTGATTTTCATACTGCATCCATCAATGTCACTGAATATTTTTATCAGTCCTTTATGTTGATATAAAATGTATATGTATATAGCATTTCTCTTTGTTCTGGGCTGTTGGGATATGTGACTTATCCAGAAGCCAGCAATCAAGAGAAAAAAATAGACTCAATCATATGATTATTTTTTCATTGTCAAAGCTAAATTATCTGTTTTTAGAACATATGAATTCCTCTCTTTTCAAGGAAATCAAGCTCAGCTTACATCTGAGATCTCTGTATTTCAGAAATAACTTTGGTGGTAAACACCAGTTTTGATATGTATAGGTGTATATGTGAACTTGGTTTTTATTAAACGAAGTTTATTAAGTTTACAGAGTAGTTGAACTTTATAATTAACAACTTGAAAAACTGGAGACCATGAAGTTGAATTAATTCTAAGCTTAATGTAAGTATTATTCTCTCTACTTTTAAATTACGTAATGGATACGTAAACCCAAATTGCAATTTAATGTTTCCTAGATTTTACTGTTTGCCTCCCGAAATGTCAACCAAGTTTGTGATGTTCCTGTCTTAAAATATTTTCATGTTTACAAAATTTTCTTCGGTTTAGTTCTTTTGGAAAATAATGTGGTTTTAGCTCTTTGGCTAAAGTATCTAACCAACAGAATTATTAATTGTGGGTGTGTTGTATCCTTTGCAGAAGTCAGTTTCTCATGTATGCCATGTAAAGTGACGATGACATTTCTTTCTATTTGAAAGAAAGTCTTATGTGCTTATAATTTCCCCCCTGCACTTGGAATATTTGAGTCATGCCAAGGATTAGTTTTTGTTCGAAATAGACAGAAAACGATTGAGTTAAAATATGGAAGTGTATTCAGCTGCAAATGAAACTACCCAGCCTTAGAAGGAACGCTTCTAAAATGAGAGAAGGACTAAAACTGCCACCAGCAGCATGGGGACGTGGGCAGCCGGTGACATAAGCTGGTATTAGCACTGGCAGCACAAAGAAGGGAGTGAGACCAGGTCCTGAACAATGTCTCTAATGTATCAGACACAAATAGTCTTTTCTTCAGCATCGGGCAGGTATGTGTTCTGGTTCCAATGACTTTTTTCCCTCACACTTGTCATGGTTAAGTCAAAGATAAAAATTAAAAAGAAAAACCCTCCCTTCATTTGAGTTTCCTTCGTGCCTTAAATCTCATAGGACGTAAGTCTTGGCCCTAACCTATGCTATTTAGCTTTCTTAGCTTTTCCACGCAGCTGCATAAAAGCAATGGCTCCCTGATTCTCTTGTGGACCCAGATACGTATTTATTTAAAGAATCGGTGCCAGATGCAAAGCTCGGAGGGCACTGGGCAGGGCTGGAGGCATCAGAGCCCTCTCCTCGTGCTCTGGGTTGAAGAGCGGTCCAGGCTGTGTGACCGATACGGCCTCGCCTGGTCTGTCTTCGGTTTCAAATTGAAGAGATATTTTTGTCAGCAGTAGGACCGTAAGTGTGTGTGTGTTTGGAAAAGGAGACATTTGAGTATCTACAACTAAGCACTCACTGTGAAGTCACGTCATTATCTAATTACTTTCGTCGGGATTGGCAGTAGAAACACTGGAGAGGGATGGAGGGAGCTGCCAGTGGGCGGGGGCGGGGTGGGGGGAGAGTGAGCCGCAGAACTCCTGCTTATTTAAAATAAGGTCTTTAAATGACAGTTATATGATTTTTCACGAAGCTAAACATTAGCAGAATAACGTTGCTTACGAATCCTCACTGCATATTTATAACTTATTCTTATCCTTCCACACGATAAAAATGCAGGTCCATGGAATTGTACGGCGATCCAGTTCATTCAATACTGGTCGAATTGAACATCTGTATAAGAACCCCCAGGCTCATATTGAAGGAAGTAAGTCATTTTCTTTCTCTAAACTCTCTTTCTGTGTAACTTCCTATATTATGATAAGGTATTTTCAAATATCATTTTTCTCAAAGCCCATCAAATTGCAGTTATTTACCCATGAGTTACCTGCATTGAATGCTGTCTGCACGCTTTGAAAACCCTTCACTGCCTGCTGCCCTGGGCCATGGTGTCACCGCGGTTAGGCCGTCACGAGGGTACCATCAGGTGAGGCTGCTCGAGAGGCCAGAGCAGACAAGCCTTTGATCACCCGTCTCCAGGTGTCCCTGTGCCCTCGAGTCAGATCAGCTCCACACTCAGAGCCCTCCTCTGCTCTTCACGTTTGGTCTCATTTAATCAAGTCAAGCAGTCTTTGTACATTTATTTAATTTTAGAAATAATTGGTGAAGACAGGTCCAAAAGCAGATGGCAGTCAAAAATATATTTAAATTGCTTTACAGGCGGTTGTCAGTATTTGCAGCCGTTTGTTATTTTTGGTAACACAATTGCAGGGAGTATATCACACAGTTGCCGTGCTTTCTCATTTGACCTTGACAGCAGTTCCTGAGGTTGTGAATGAGACCATTTTACAGATGGAAGCAGAGAGAGGGTGTGACTTTATCAAGCTTCCATAACACGCGAAAGACAGAGCTGGGACGAGGACACAGGGTGTTTCCCGCCAGCGGGGATGATCCAGGTGGCTTGTATTCACCTCAGGGCCCTGAACATTGGAAGGTTTGGGCTAGTTGTGCAGGTAGTGATGTCATCAGGAAGATGACCTACTAGTACACTTTCCACCTTAATATTTAGGTCAGTCAGTGAATCCGCCGTGAAAATTATCATCGTTTTGTGCAAAGTGTAGAATGGTACTGCCATTGGACCTAGATGTAGGTCAGTATTATGTAAAATTAATGAAAGTATCCAGTTAGCAGGATGCCCATCTGCCTGTGTCACCTTCTTACACTAGTGAAGTCAGCGTGAGGATCTGCTTAGATCTGGGGTCAGAACAAGCTAGCTGTCCTTTAATCAGTTATGTATACGTCAGGCACGTCATGGATGGTTTAAGGACTGATGTTTACGAAGGACTGAAAAATCGCTACATACAAGTATCTGAGTAGAGCTGTCTTCACTGCTGTCAACGTGTTAACATGTTTCGTTCGAGGGTATACGCATTATTTCCAGATTTTCTTTGTCTGAATCTCACGTGACATGTCTTACAGCCACCGGGGCGCCGTAAGATACGCTGATTGTGTAACATCTGTCATGATATTATGTTTTTTTAAAAAGCTCATCTGAGTTTTTACAAATCCTTTATAGACATAGCAACAAATGGGAATCTCTTTCTACTATTTAGTTTCTTTACATATGACAGTTACAGACTGCTACTCCAGAACCAATCTGGTTTTCAGACTTTCAGGATATACATTTCAGTGTTGCTGTGTTAAAAAATTGGGCCTACGTTGTTTCCTTCTATCTAATGGTATGTGTTTCAATCCTAAAGACATGAAACTGCACTATGGTGACCTCACCGACAGTACCTGCCTCGTGAAGATCATCAATGAAGTGAAGCCGACCGAGATCTACAACCTCGGGGCCCAGAGCCACGTCAAGGTGAGCCGTTTTCCTTATCGTGGTTCCTCTGGCTGTGTTCCTGAGTTCTGTATTTTACCCTTGTCCGTTGCTTCTTCACACAGTACGGCAGCCACTAATCCTGGTCCTCAAGTTTGATTCTTGGTATTAGTTTGGGTATTAATGAGTCCTTATAGAAATGCTAATACATTTTTTTTAAGTGTATTTTCTGTTATTGAACAATGTAGTAAAATCTTACTGCCGACATTAGAGTAAAAGTATTTATTTGTTTGGGGTTGATCTTACAGTCACGAACCTCACTTGGATGTATTTTCTGCCATTTCAACTCACATTGTGAATGAAGTGTTTTGTTCAAATGTTGGAAAATTAAGTCAATGAAACTTCTATTTTAGTATTAATTTTTGGTAGTGATGAGAAAATAGTATTTTTGCGTGCCAACATGTCAAAATTAATGGAATTAACGTTTTCTTGTGAGCAGTAAAAGTTATTGGAAGAAAGACTCTTCTTAGCCTCTTGCCTCAGTGTGACCCAGCTCATGTTGATTTCTCTCCCTTTATTCAGACAGATTCTCCGGGGGTCCATCTACCTCTCCTTGGTTTTTCTTTCTAGAACAAATCGCAGTAAACCTGAGAAGCCAATCCCCAGGGTTCTGGCAATCTGCTTAATTCAAGTTTTTGTTGCTGTATTATAGTGCTAACTTAGTGAGTGAACTGAAGCCAGGGATGATATGAGTTCTGTTTAGATACTTACTCAATCAGGATAGTTAGTAGAGCATAGAAATAAAAGCAAATGACTCTAAGTTAAAACAGCCCCTGCCCCCTGCCACCAAAAAACAAGGAACAGAAAATCTAGCAGCATTTTTTGCTGTTTAATGAGTGAATTCAGCACTCTTACTGCAGAAAGTATTTGAGGTGATTGGCTATTTCTCCACATCTCCAACTTTGGGTGGAATGGAAGCGATATGCCTGTTTTATATCTCTGCTAGTTTAAGGGAGAAATTATAAACTAGATCAAACGAAACCAAAGGTAGAACATAGTAAGAGAAGCAAGTGGAAAGCTCAGTCTTGTAGTTGATACCAAATTTAAAATTTGAGCGTGAACCCTCACAGTACATTTTTCTCTAAGATGGTAACTTTGGAGGATGGCGACAGATCAGCCAATACTGATACTTCTTATCTGTCTCTGCTGTCTTGGAAGGTAATTTTTTCCTTTCTTAATCTCCGAAGATTCTGTTCTGTATCCAGGCTTAAGCTTTGGGCTGTGGAAGGTGTCAGGGGCTTTAGGTTAGAAAAATAGGGCTATTTTTCGAAGTGATTCTAGATGTATTTTCCGTCTGAAAGGGTATTTCCTGCGTGCCGTGCCTTGAGCAGCCGTCCCCCCTTTCACGTAGAGAAGCAGTAACTGTCACTCCAGGCGTGGAGACTTTATCCTGGGCTGAGGCAGTTAGTCATCTTCCACGTTTTAATTTATCTAACTGCTTCTTGGTATCTCCAGGCAAAATAGAATGCTTTGGAATGAGTGCTCTGTTACTCAGTTTCCTTTAGATTAAGACGTTTCCTTTGTGACGGTAGACAGGTTATCGCCTCTAGAAGTCCTACACCGGCATAGTGGGAAGATGCAGGAAGTTTTATAAAGATTTATGTATAGAAGGCCTTGCCCTGACGTGTTAGTATTAAGTGAGTCAGTCTTCTCCTTTTTCCAAATCGTTCTGTGGTTCAAAAAGTCTGATATGCTTTCCGTACATGAAGTGGTGCTGACTGTGTCTGGTTATTACCCTAGGGTGGTGAGTACAGAATGCACAGGAGGTTGGGCCGATTCCTTCTGAGTGGCTCTGTATGTGAAGTTTACCTGGTTTTATTGTGTTATGCCAGCTTTGCCTAAAGGCCTGTTAATTGGCAGAAATGGTGCTTAATCGAAGATGAATTTTGGCTCATAAGATAATTTATCCCTTCAACGATATTTGCGTGCATGGTGGAGTGGAGGACCCAGGGATGCGTGAAACCCACCTCTGTCGTGGAGGGACTCCTTTCCCACGGGTGACAGAGGCTGGCGCTGATGTCTTTGGGTTTTTAGAGATGGGGTGAGAGAACTTCACTCCCACGAGATCGTGCATGGTGTCAGGGAGTAGGTTTGGGGTGGAAGCTTACAGACGTCGTTAGTGGGAACGGGTAGTTGAAATTGAGGTGACAATACAAGGCTGAGAGTCAGAAGAGAGAAGACTTGGGATGTGTTTGCAACATGATGAGCGTCCTAGGTTGCTTAGGTCTTGCCTAGGTCCTAAGCAAGAAGTCTGGTGGGAGAAATGGGAGGTGGGCAGCTAGGGAGGTGGGCTGTGTTTGGGCAGTCTCTACGTGTTTCTTTTTTAATTAGCCATTTTTTTAAGTGAAGTAGTTAATTTACAATGTTGTGTTAGTTTCAGGTGTATAGCAAAGTGATTCAATTGTATATATATTCTTTTTCAGATTCTTTTCCATTATAGGTTACTGTAAGACATATGGTCCCCTGTGCTATACAGCAGTTTCTTCCTGTTTGTCTATTTTATATATAGTAGTGTGTGTATGTTAATCCCTAACCCTAATTTATCTTTCCCCCTGCCGCCCTGCTATCCCCTTTCGTAGCCATACATTTGTTTTCTGTGTCTGTGAGTCTATTTTTTTGTAAATAAGTTTATTTGTATCATTTTTTTAGATTCCACGTGTAAGTGATATCATATGATATTTGTCTTTGGCCATCTTCACTTAATATGGTAATCTCTAGGACCATCCATGTTGCTGCAGATGGCGTTATTTCTCTCTTTTATGGCTAAGTGATATTCCATTGTATATATGTACCACATCTTCGTTATCCATTTATCTGTCGATGGACACTTAGGTTGATTCCATGTCTTGACTATTGCAAATAGTGCTGCAGCGAACATCGGGGTTGCATGTGTCTTTTCAAATTAGAGTTTTTGTCTTTTCCGGTTATATGTCCAGGAGTGGGATTGCTGGATCATGTGATAACCCTCTTTTTAGTTTTTTAAGGAACCTCCATACTGTTCTGCATAGTGGCTGCACCAGTTTACATTCCCATGACAGTGTAGGAGGGTTCCTTTTTCTCCACACCCTCTCCAGCGTTTATTATTTGTAGACTTTTTGATGATGGCCATTCTGACGGGTGTTTGCATCTCTAATATTTAGTGATGTTTAGCATCTTTTGCTCAATGAGATTCTTCCAGCTCTGTTCTTGTTTCTCAAGATTGCTGTGGCTATTCGGGGTCTTTTGTGTTTCCATACAAATTAAAAAAATTTTTTTTCAGTTCTTTGAAAAATGCCATTGGTAATTTGATAGGGACTGCATTGAATGTGTAGATTGCCTTGGGTAGTAGAGCCATTTGGACAGTATTGTTTCTTCCAATCCAAGAGCATGGTATATCTCTCCATTTGTTTGTGTCATCTTCGGTTTCTTTCACCACTATCATATAGTTTTCAGAGTACAGGTCTTCTGCCTCCTTAGGTAGGTTCATTCCTAGGTATTTTTTTGGTGTGATAGTAAATGGGATTGTTTCCTTAATTTCTCTTTCTGATCTTTCATTGTTCGTGTACAGAAATGCAACAGATTTCCGTGTAGTAATTTTGTATCCAGCAACTTCACTGAATTCATTGACAAGCTCTGGTAGTTTTCTGGTAGCATCTTTAGGATTTTCTAGGTATAGCATCATGACATTGGCAGACAGTGATTGTTTTACTTGTTCATTTCCAATTCGGATTCCTTTTATTTCTTTTCCTTCTTTGATTGCTGTGGCTTATGGGACTTATGTTGAATGAAAGTGGTGAGGGTGGGCATCCTGGTCTTGTTTTTGAACAGGAGACAAATAGATTCAGAGGTGAGTCTACAGGTGGGGCTTCAGAAGAGTAAGAAGTTGTTGGGTGAAGGTGGTGGCAGTCGAAGTGGGCATGAGGAGGATGGAACAGGAGGCCTGTAGGGCTGACCCTCTGCCGACAAGATACGGGGCTGGGGAGGAAGGGAAGCGCTGCTCCAGGGCACTGGGGCCAGATGACTGATGGTCCCGGTGCTAGAAGCAGGTGTCCGAGGAGGGACTGCTGAGTTGGGGGTGTGTGTGAGAGGCTCCCTCTTGGACTCGTCCTACCAGCGGTACTGGAAGGACATTCAGGTAATGCAGGTCAAAGGCAATTGAAGGTATGCTGTGAGGTTTGAGAGAGATTTGGAGTTCAGTCCTGGGAGTTCTTGAGAGGCCGAAGCCAAGGCAGCAGATGAAAACAGAGGAGTGGATGAAGCTGGAGCCTTGGGGCCTGGGAGCGTTTGCGAGGGGCGTCATGGGTGACAGGGAGGTGGGGTCAAAGAGGCAGGAGGGTGGAATTGTGTGAGGGAGCCTAGAGACCAGGCGGTTCAGGCAGGAGGTGTGTCTGCCGCGCTAGGGCTTCAGAGGCGTGCGCAGGAGTGACGAGCAGGTGGGCGTCGTGGCCTCTGTGGTTAGGGTGGGGGTGGTTTGGGGCTTTTAGGGAGAGCACTTTAGCGATGCGGTGGAGGAATTATCCGGAAGGCGAGGGGCGTAGAAGTCAAGGGTTATGGAGGGTTGTAAATTGAGTGGATTCTTTCCTGGGAAAGTCCTGCCTTGCCCAGCAGCCTGTCTGATTCGTGAGGTCTTCCTTTCCCAGGATGTGTCCAGGAGATGCTGACCCTGGTGTGGGGGCTTCAGTTTGAGAACCGCTGTGCTAATGTTTCTGGTTTCTTGTTTATCTGTGTGTAATATGCGCCTTAAATGCATTCTTCCTTCAATGCATCAGCTTTTGAATTTGGTATAAATTCCTTGCCAGCTAATGACTATGTGAGCTTGTAAAGCTGAGAGTGGAAAGAATCTAAGAAGAATCTGATACATGTTTATACCAGAATTCTCCACATTCAGAACTCTTTTTCCGAGCAGCGTGTAGTCAGTGAGAACGCATACTTCCCGGGTACTCCTAGTGCTCTTGAGGAGCAGCGTGAGTGCAAGCCACCGTCAGAGTGTCTTTGGAAAGCCCGTGTCCCATGCCCCTCTTCCTGTGCGGCCTGATGTCAGATGGGTTCTTAGCGGTGGAAAGAGTGGGTGTGGGGAGGGGCTGGCTGGGAAGGACAGCTGGTGACAGCAGACTGCGGCTGGCTCGGGGGGCGTAGCTGTGCCCCTGCCCACCCCTCCACAGCTCTGTGTGTTGGCCTTCAGCTGCCTACCTGTTCTCCCAGCAGCTTGTGAGGGGGTTAGGATGGAAAACACGTATTTTGTTCCTTATAATTAATTTCTCTGTATTAATCAGCTTTGTAGCATTTATTGTATTCATAGACAGTACTTTTTAAACAAAAGTTCTTTCTGACAGTGGAATGTTTGTAAGAAGTTAATTAAAATATGTTTCTTCTTATTTGGTTTGGAGCTCTTTTGAAAGAAAGCTCTAATATTAGCACACGTTGCATTTCATTTTGAATCCGTGACTTCTAGACCGGGCATTGTTTGTGTTGGCCTCTCTTTGTGCAGAATAGAGCCTTCTATCACTCTCACTTCCAGTTAATTTGATGTGGGCTATGGTATGCTAAAAGTAAGGAAAATAAAATAATAGGAAGTTGGTCTGGTTTCCTGTAGGAAACCAATGAAGATGAAATTGGTTCTTGGAATAAACCCACAGCAGTCTGGGAAATACTGACTGAAGACATTTTTCTGAATCATAAACAGAAAAATTATGACTCATGAAGTGTAGGTCATTGAGAGGCTGATTTGATCTTATGTAGGAGAAAGTGAGAGACGACTGAAATGTACTAGTTATTAAAAGTAGTTAAACCTAGCGTGGTGACATCACCCAAGTAGGAACAAATTATCCAGTATACATAGTCCTGCCCATTTTGATGAGGAAATGTTTTAGGAGCCTGCTTTATTGTTCTTTTAAAATTTTTACTGTGTAAATAATATTTTTCATTAATTTCTGTCTGAAATTTCTTATCTGTTCAGCATTCATTACTGTCATGACTTTGGAGTTTTCCACCATTCCTCACAGCTTCTTTGATAATCATACGTCATTCTTGAAGTCATGCTGTTGGACGAGATCTGTCTACAGGAAATCTAGCCCAGTATGACCCTTTGGTCTCACAATGTCATGTTGGAATTGCCTTGATTATTTTTTAAAAATGAAAATGATGCAATCATGAAATGTTAGAGCTAAAAGGAACCTTAGAAATAATTTAATATGATTCTCATTTTATGAGTGAAGCCACCTGCTGCTCTGAGTCACATGTCGGGCGGCCGGCCGATCCAGGATCAAAACTCAGACCCGCGTATTCGGCAGCTTGTTCTAAGGACCATCGAAGAAAATGATGGTCTCCATTGGCAATAATTCTCATGTAAAATAGTCCTCACCTTAAGAACTTTCCCCACATACCTAAGTTTCTCCTGAAGCTTTTTTCTTTTCCTTGTGTCTTTTGTGGAGACAGAAAGTCATTTGCTCTTCTTTTTTTAGTTTTGAGAACGATTTTCAAATCCCTTCTCAGTGTTCAAGACCGTTATTAAGTCTTTCTTTGACTTTCTGTCATTGAAACTGAATAACTCCCTCCGTGTCGTTTGTTTTCTAACTCTTGAATTATCTTCATTATCTCCTTTTCGACTCTCTGTGGGTCATTTGTTTGATTTTGTCTCACGACAGCCAGGAGGCCTACGTGCCCAGAAGGTACCTGGGGCAGGCGGCGTGCGGGGCAGGATTTCCTTGTCCAGCTGTGCGGGACCGGCTAGCGGATCTGAGTATTGGGAGCAGAGGGGCCGAGTCTAATTGTCTTCCTGGTGGGGCTTCCAGCCCAGGAGGCAGGGCAGGAAGCGGAGCTGATTGTGAGCCAAGTGGCTGGCGGGGTGGCCAGGCAGCGCCTCAGCATCCGGGAGTCAGAGAAGCCAGTGCAGGGGGTGAAGCTGGGGGAGAAACGGGCCCCGGGGAGGGGACCGTGCAGTGTAATCTCCTGAGACAGAAGTGCCCTCTCCAGTGGCCTTTTCCTGGCTGCTCCTAGCCCCCCCGCCATTTGTCTCCTATTTATGGGGAGGAAGCCCACACCTCCTGGGGCTGCTCTAACCAGGGGGTGACGGGGTACACTGGGACGACTGCGTTACGGGGCAGGGCAGGTGCCTGGGGGGACGTGTACTTCGTGCCTGACTCACCCAGTTCTGGAACAGAACAGGAGCACCAGTGTAGCCTTTGCTGTGCAGGTGCAGGAGGGTCGGGACCCACAGACAGCATGGAGGGCTGTTCTCCTGGGCCTTGCTCCCCCACGTATTTATTTCGGAGCCTGGCCAGCCAGCAGGGAGTGTGAGAAGAGCAGGGCAGTGAGGAGGGGCCAGGGGCATGGTTCTCGCCGTCGGGGAGGGGCTGTCAGGGCGACCTCAGGCTGGGCCAGGCCCAGCCCTTCCCGCCTGGTTGCACCGGAGCCCGTCGTGCCCCCTGCACTCTATGCGGCAGCTCACGTGTGCAAAGTGCTGTGTGCAAGAGCTTCAGAGCAGAAGCCTGTGTCCTGGGGCCAGAGGGAAGGAGGTGTCCGTGGGCACTGGAGCACAGGCAGGACCTCCCACGTCAGGATGCCCAGGACGCAGACCCAGGCCCAGCCCAGAGCCCAGGCCCCGCGCTGCTGGCTTCAGCTCGCGTCACCTGCAGGCCCCATTCGTCACCTGTGAAACGGGTGGGCACCTCGTCTTGCGGGTCCCAAGACATGCTTCCCTGTGGGCCTCTGCCCTTGCTTCCATGGTGCTGCTCTGTCCTTGATATTCATGATCTTGCTCTCTAACTGCTCCCTGCCTGTGCTCAGGTGTCAGCTCCTCAGTAAGGCCCTCCTACCGTCCTGTGCGCAGCAGTCACCCCCCTGGGAAGGGGGCCAGTCCAGCCCAAGGGCGGCAGTGCCGCCGGGGGTCAGGGGCGCACGTGGGCTGCTCTACCCTCTGATCCAGGTGCTCTCTGCTCCTCGCAGAGGCTGACGTGAGGCCAAGGTGGCAGCGAGTGGCTGCAGGGCACCGTTGCTGCTGCCCGTGGGGGGCCTGCCCTTTGCCACACTGCTGCTGGGAACTCTGTGCAAGAATGTCTTCCTCGTTCAGATGCCCGTAGTTCCTGCCGCTGAAATGTTCACTTGTTATGGCATATTAGGAAGAGAAAAACGATGTTTCAGACCCTTGTTTTTTACTAAATGGGCCACAGAATTCTGAGGTGGAAGAGGTCGATGAGCCTGCCCAGCCCCTGTTTCACAGACTGCCGCCCGGAACCTGCATTTGGTGATGGGGGAGGCCAGACGGGACCTTGTCAGACAGTGCCTTGTACCTGTCAGAGGGCTGGTCTGAGAAGACCAGGGCAGAGCGGGGCAGGCAGCACAGGACCCTGGTGGGCCCAGGCTCACCTCTCTTGTCACTCCCGCCACTGACCACAGTGCAGGAGGTCTGAGTTAAGAGCTTTGTGTTTTCTTTCTGGAGGGACCCGGTTAGGACGAACCCAAAGGACCAGTGTTTGCGTAGCTGGAAGGCCCCCAAATCCAGCCCCGCAGGGTGTGATGGTAGCCTGTCAGCGATGCTAAAACGAAACCCAGAGGACTGACTCCTCAGGGATAACCACAGCCTTTTCGGCCACGGTAGTTCAATTCGATGCGTGGCTCTTATATTGAGCGCTGTGCCACTGTGTGCGTTTCCCTAAAGGCTACGGGAGGCCAACGACACTTGCTCCTATGGGATCGGAAGAACCAATAGCTTGATAACTAGAAAAAGTCATTTGTTCTTATTAGTATACTAAATCAAACAAACAAAAAATTGCCAAACCAGTTTACTGTCAATTAACCTATTTTCTAAGATTGAAAAATAAATGCTTCTGCTTTAATACTGCAAATACATTTTTGTCCACATTTTAGCATACGCAAAATATAACTCCATATTGGGTCTCTGAAGATAACTTATTTTGCTTGGTAGATGTGTAAATTGATACAGCCTTATGTATTTTATGAGGTCTAAAATTAATTTTTATATATTCGTATATAATTCTCACATGTGCTTAGAGCAACGTAAAATCACTCTAGTGTGTTACCAACTTGTTAACATTGAAGTTGTGAAGGTACCTCCCGGGCAGGAGGGCTTTACTTGGTAAAGAGCAGTGAGTGTGGCTGTTAGAACCCGAGGATGGTTGCGGTGTGTTTGCAGGTAGGCCTGGCGTCCACATGGACTACATGCAGGGTGTGTTTCTGGCAAAGTGATGAGCTCCTCGACAGGGGTGGAGGGTCAGGTGAGCAGAGCGGTGGCCTGGGCACCCCTGGGCTCCAGTGAAGTTGTGTTTTGCTGCCTTCGTTCTCCAGTCTTCATTCCTTTCTGATGGGTCCTGTGTCCGTCACCTGTGCGGCTCAGTCCCTGTGATATTTAATACATTTGCAAACCTCTTTGGTTTGTTACAAGGTGAAGCTGCAGCACACAGAAAAAGCCTTTTTCACTTTACGATTTAATTTTTGTGCTGGTGGTGCATGAACCCCACCAATGTGAATATGGCTGATGGGTTCCTGTGGTTCTTAGGAAGACACTGAGCGTCTTTATCTTCTATTCATGAGGGTCGAGCCGGACGGGCACACTGCGGGCGGGTCCCTGTGTGTCATCCGCTCAGATTCTCCTTGGAAGCCTGTTACAGATTTGAGCAGTCGAATTCAAATTTAAAGCCACTTAAAAGTCCTTCCTACTCCATTAAGAATTTATATGAGAGAGAACACTATGAAAGCTCTCCTCTCCTGTTCAAACAGATTGTTCTGTTTTATTAGCTCTAGGTGGTATTGTGATTTTAATAACAGCTAATAGTGTTTGGAATTTTTCTTATAATTAGTGGACCACACAAAGATATGTTTGTTGGGTTTGGTACTCTTAATTCGCTTACAATAGTGACTTGTTTACTAAATAAAATCCAAAGTATTATTTTAGCTTTGCACAATTAAACCAAAATTAATGCAAATAGCTAAATGTACATGTTTATCTTAACATTAATTTCTAGACGTATCTATAAACACAAATAGTAAACCGGTAGTAAGTCAGTGAAGGTACTATGAGTGAAACATTTTGTTTTGGACTTTTATTGATGAGTGGAGAACTGCTTTTGGATTCCCCATTAGATTAGAATACATAATTTGCATAAATTAAGATGTAGACATAAATAATACCTAGTTTAATACCATAGATAATGGATCTGTCCCCCTCCCCCCAAAAAGAAGAGTAGTAAAACTAAGAATTTAAACTTAACTGTTCCTTTAAAACCTCACATAGAGCTTGGTATCAAACAAGATTTCTACTTTATCCTTTTAGTACAAATGGAATTTATAGAATTCTCTTTGTTAAAGTTGGATCCTTGAAGTTGGTACATACAGTAAGATAAAGTGGAACCTTTTCTATTTCAAAGAAATTTAATGTGTAATATCTTTTTTATATATTTCTACTGTAAATCATTAATTGGATACCTTACCAGTGCCAGCAAATAGTAAATTGTATGAAGATTTATTTAATTTAGATTTCCAGTTTTGAAAAATGTCTAGCATCAAAGATTAGTAGGTTTCATTATGATAGCCTTCTAGTAATATTCACATGAAGTATATGTTGTTTAGGGATGTTAATTAAAAAATCATTCATGATGAATTTAAATTTGCTCTATTTATAAATAAATATGCATAAAGGCTTGGTTTGGCTTGTTAAACTATGTTAAGTTTGTCATTAGAATCACTTGGACTGACAGTTCCTTAGAAAATGTTGAATTTTCATTGATGAGCTCAACTTGTATACAGTCATAGTGTCGATGATTAAAATAGGGTGTTTGCTGGGTGGCAAGCGTTGCACTGATAGCAGTCCTGAACTTTCTGTGTATGGCGGGTCGGTGGAGGGGAACACCCAGGGTGCACTCTGCATTTTGTTCGCTATATCAGGGTACAGCCTCTCCCGAGTCCTTTCCCCTCCCACCCCCGTACATCTCATTGGTGCCAGTTATTTTAACAGTAAAAAGTCTTTTAGAAATTAGTAGTGTTGACAAAATAAACCTTTAAGGAGTGTTCTCTAGGACTGTTGACACACCTGATTAGTCCAGATGGGAAATATCGATCTCTGCCTTTACCAAGTAGATTAATTATTAATTATTCTTCAGCGGTTTTAGCAGAGGAAGGAGGGAAGGTTTTCTGTGGTTCTGGTTTGTTTTGCTTAAGGTTCCTGTATGGCCCACCCCGGAGTGTTTTTCTTGTTTGTGTGCTTTTTTGACGCTGACATTTGTCCGCACGGTTCAGCGTAATCTGCACCACAGGGAAGGCTGAGGGCTCTAGGGTTCTGACACGTTTCTCTGTCTTCCCTAGAAAGGCAGCATTTGGGCATTTGACAGAGACTAGGTGATTATCAAACCACAGTATTCGAGTTTTTGGTAGTTTACATAATGTGAGTAGATTTTTTTTTAATCTGGTTTCTTTACATTTACTTTATATTAAATATTATGAAAGTGATCATTTGATCATATTTGGCAAGATATTTAGATTGCAGTTTTGCAAAATTATTTTTATTGTAATTATTTAAGTGACTTAAAACTTTAACTTCTTGTTGCCTCTTCTTTTTCAATCATAACTCCGTAGAAGTGGCCATATTCGCTAAAATTTATCAACAGCAATGATGGACTGTTGGTTTTGGTTTATGTTAAATAACGCATCTTCAGTACTTTTCCGAAAGTTGCTTCACAGATAAATAAATAGAAATTCCTTCTAAGCTTCCAGGGAAGCTTTTTTGTGGGGAAGCAAATTACTCCTGAAGCTTCCCTTGTCATCAGAGACAGGATTCTTTTTGGAACAGGGGGAGTTTCGGGGTGTGGGGGGGGGGGTGGAAGAGCGTTGTGCCCTTTTCTACGTATAGATGGCAGCAGAGCGTTACAGACGGCGGAAGTCAGCCTGGCAGTTAGAACAGAGATGAGTGACAGTGTAAACCGACTTCTATCAGCGTGGCCGCCTGTGTCCTGTAGTTAAACATAAAATAGGAAAGAAAGCCACTGTTGATAACACAAGGGTGTAGGAGAATGAAGAAGGCTGTGAGAAGCTGTAATACACTGAATTTCTGGACAAATCCCAGGTGGGAAAGCTTAATCTTTGAAGGTATGTCACCCAGTCCCGTAAGATGATAGAAGTCAGCTAAGATAATATGCGTGTCAAAATCCAGAGGCGACAGAGGGCCGGGGGGCGGAGGGGCAAGGGGGAAGCAAAAGAGAAACCGGACACAGTTGCGGCGGCGAGTGATGGCCCGCTGCCTGCAGGCTGTGGGGCTTGGCCTGGACGCCGCCTTCTCACTTAAGCCAGTTACCAGGAGGAAATGTCAGTCCACGAAGCAGGCAAACATTCCATGGGAACATTTGCTCAAATGTCAGCATTTTAGAAAATAGAACTGCGGTCTGTTATGGTCTGGTCCCCACGCTGGATTTGCTATTCAACGTACAAGGACAAAGAGATTCCTTCAGAATGCGTTTGCAATTAGCAAGTCATTTAATGTCTTAATTAGCATTCCTAAATAATGACATCATCACCATAAAAGGTGGCAGTCGTCATTATAATTAATATTTAATATGCGTCTGCTTCTGAGGGCCCTTCTGTGGCTGCCCGCAAATATCCAAGGTAGTTTTCAAGTTTCAGGTTTGGATTTGGTGAGAGCACAGGCATGAGGATCTAATAAAGTAAAATCATGTTTATTAGAAACGTGAGGTATGGAAGCAGGTTATACAAGAGCAGTTTGTAGCGTGTCCTGAACCGGAGGATCAGGTCAGCATCTACTCCTTGGGAGCCTCCTAAGGCTTCTTACTTCCTCGAGGTGATGCTGCGGCTGTTCAGGAAGACGCTCCCCTGCTCTTCGGCTTCTTCCGATCTGCTCTCACGCGCTTTAGTACCGCAGACCAGCCTCTGTGTCACAAAACTGATTCCAAAGTTGTGTCTAACCACTTGCTCAGATGTAGCGCCTGGCAAGTCTCTCCTGTGACAGCAACTTATTTCTCACATAATTATTTTCTTAGTAAATTTGATATCTTAACAGCCCCTTACCTCATTTCTGGGTTCAAAAAATAACACCGAATATTATTTATTTCTCAGACTTCACAAAGGCTTACTTGACTGTAGCTGCTGCACCGCGGGAAGGGCCGGGGCTGCCAGGGCCAGTCCCACCGCTGCCCTGGGCCTCGGTGTCACTTAACGAGGCAGAAGACATATCCCTGCTGCCGTGGGTTACTTGTTAGTGATGGAGTGGGTCTGCCCTGTCACAGATCAGTAGAAAAGAAGATACATACTTACACGTGTGCTGTTTCTCTGGTTTAAGTAAGCTATTGCGTTAACCTCAGTTTGTCTGCACAGCTAGGTCTGTGTTACTCTCATTTTTTTAGTAGTGTGGGCTGTGTAAATACAAGAACTAAGAAAGGTTTGAAATAATCCAAATTTGACTTTGATCCTAAACATGTAATTATTTTATAATTTTGTGAGCTTTCAATTTAATTAATTAAACGGCATTTTATAAGATGAACTTTCACCATCATATAGTTCTTAAAATCAAAGCCTATGTTGTTTGAATTAGTGACAATTATATATAAATTTCTTCATACAGCATTATCAAAATATCAATTATATGTGTTTTAGATTTAGAATGAAATATATATCATTTGTTTTAGGTTGACATGTGCTGTTTGAAAACAACTTTTAGCCAGAACATAGTATGTTTTGCAGGTGCCTGTATACTTTTTCTTTTATACTTTTTGTCCCTCTTTGGTCATCATTAGATTTAGACCATGCGTTTTTTCTTAGTGGAAGAGTACGTTGCAGATTATTTATGTGACCTTTTTCAAAAAAAAAGGACAATATTGCAACACCACTTCCTCCAACTGCTTGATTTGAAAGAATCATGTCTAGAGTAGGCAAATTTCACAGAAGGACATTGTTTTCAAACTAATCTACTGATTTTCTTCACGTTAGCATCAGCACATCAGTTTTCCTTGATAAAATGTTGTGACTATTTTACATAAATAATTAAATGTAGAATAATTAAAACATTTTCAGTTTGCTTACAACCTTTTAAATGGATTTTAGGAAGGATGCACTTTATAAATAATTTTTGATGCACTTTAAACCTGAGAAACAGATTTTATGTGAGTCATAGAGGTCTGTCAAGATCTTATTGGCATCTTGTAACTAATTGTGATTTGCGACGGCTTTACATTTGTAAAGTGAATCTTACAAAATCTTAGATGTTTGAAAATTTGTACTATAATGTAATGATAGCTTATGTAATGCTTCTCTTGAGTATTTCTTTTTTTTAATTGTGTTACCTTCCATGTAATTAGTTAGGTAGCATTCTAGTTGATCAGTAAATTAGAGTACACTCTATTATTTAGGATTATACTGTCAAAAAATTTGTTCTTTTAATTCTTAGCTTTTCATTCTAACTATGCCCAAATTGTGCTTTAAAAAAATTTGATAAAAATGTTTTAAAATATGTAAATATTCTAAAATTATTTGTATGTTAGACAGGAGGGACTGTGACCCCAAAGCCTACTTTCTCGTGTGACCATTGTTTTTCGTGAAGTAGTAATAATCAGTGGAAAATTTAGTTAATTTCCTATAAATGCCTGAAGTCCAACTTTGGCCCCAAATTTATCCTTTTAAAAATTCCTTTCTTCTTTTTTACAGGTTGCATCTGTATTTTTGGATTGAACACTTACTTACGTTCGTAATTGTATTGCCGGTCGCTTGTATTCTTTGGGGAATGATTCCACGTGGATTTGGTGTCTCTAGCTCTCTGTCTCTCTCTGCCTGCTTCATTCTCTCGGTTTCCTCTTGAGGATTCTGCTTCTCAAGCTGAGCATCTTCTATGTTGATGAGTCTTGGTGCTGCAGCTTTACTGGCACAGGGTCCAGACACTAGTCCATAAAACCCAGTTTAAAAAGTCTCTAAAGTGTGAAATATTAGCTTGTCATTTTTTTCTCAAGTTTTCTCTTTTGACAAGCTTCGTTGAATTTTCTTTTTCTTTTTTTCCTATGTGTTCTGCCATCCTAATTCTGAAGGAATTTATAGATATATCATTTGGGAAAAGATGTATTTTAACTGACAACATAAATATCTTGGCTTCGCAGTTATCTGGTCAAAGATTTTAAATTGCAAACCGTGAAAATTCGTTCTTTACAATATAGCATAAATTACATTTAGTGCTTTCAGTAAAAACATTTCAGTAAAATTTTGACACGAACAGTGTCACATTAAAAAAAAAACTCAATGTCAGCTCATATGCTCATGAAATATTTAATAGAAACATTGCAGGTTAATTTTGTCTTCTTTAATAATAAAATATAAGTTTACAAAGAGTTTTGACTCAGCTTACTCATTGTCTTGCAATTACTAATACAAATGAGAATTTTTAATGAGATAAGAATTACACTTCTCCGTGTAAAACAGCAACGAAGTGCAGAGATTTAATGCTTACCTTTACTTTCAGGGGCACCTCATTTTCTCCACTGCAGTAGATCTTAATTCCAGATGTTAGCACACGACATTCGTGTAGAGTTCCAATCACATGTTTGTTTGTTTAATATTCGCTCTGTGACCTGACGCGCTCTGTAGTATCATGATTTCTCGGTTATGCAGATTTTGTTGCTGTTATTGACTTCTTATTTGCAGTCTTCCATCTGTGTTAAACTAAAGACATATGTTGTGTTGTCACCTGTCAGATCCCTTATGAATAGTCTGTACTTTACTTAAATTGTATTGTGGTTTTAGACCTTTATGAACAGAGCTTCATAAAATTAAGTAAGATAGTTTGTTGCGTATACAGATATGTTCATGAAACATCGCTATAATGATGAAAATATTGATTGTTGGAACAATTAAGACATTAAGAAAACACATATTTAAATGTGGCTAATGTCTGAAAATTTGTGAGTTGTTTATCGCTTAGAAATTTGTGATAAATCTAAAAGATAACTAAGGATTTCACTATATTGAAAAATTTATAGATATGTATTTATTTAACCCAGTTTTAATTATATAATTATTTTATGATTTAAGCCTCATTGATCTTGTGTGTGTGATCAGTATATTGAAATGTAAAGCATTCTAAATACTAGCACAGGATATTTTTTCTTCATGAGAAGAAATAGAAGGAATTAGACTAGCCAGAGCCTTTTCCGTCTTGCAAAGCAAAACTCATGAATGAAACGTGCAGCTTCTCTGGGCCTCAGTTTCCAGTTTACATCTGTAAAATGGGGGGTGAGGCTTTGGGAAGGAAGGGTTAGGTCAGCTGCTCTCTGAGATCTCTTCCACCCTAAAATTCAATGATGATATGATTTGTTTTTTGCAGTAGTGTTATGCCTATCAATGTAAATTGTATGTCTTATCTAATGTAAACGTAAGTGTAATAAAAGCTAAGGATGAAAAGTTCAGTCTCTTTTCAAAACCATACTTTTAGGGAAGAATCAGTGGACAGATTTTAGTATAAATGGTTTTCTCAAGGAATATTTGAAATCCTAATCTAGAGTAGACTTCTACCTTTTAAAAAATGTAATGCAGAAGAGTAGAAACTAGATGTTTGATTTGTGGGATAATGAGTTTGTCACATCCGTATTGGCAACTCTACTAAATATACGCTAAGTGTGAGTTTATAATGAGAAATGTCGTGGTTAAATGTAGACAATGATTTTAGAAAACAAAAAGTGAAAGGTTAGAAAATATATTTTTAAAAGCCAACATTATAATTTTACTAGCACAGCCTGAATTCATCATCTGGCAGAAAAAAACAAAATTAAATGTTTTAATTTCCAAGATTTTTTTGTTGTTGTTCATATTTTATTTGAAAAGGAACTGTCATTTATTCCTAGGGTTTATAAATGTCAGAGAAAGATAGCTCATACTAACAAAAACACGTCTTTTCTTCTTAGCTGTGATTGTATTTATTGTATTCCCAAGTGAAAGATTCCAACATTATAACTAGCAGAGGTTCAATTATTTTTAAGTCATCCAGATTCCTTTTCCATTTAGTGACGTTTCGTGTGTTCGAGGTGGCAAACTTGTTTTTAGGTTGGTTTTTGAAGCTTATTATCTGTCTTATTAATATTTTAACCCCAATTAGGTCATTCCTAAAATAATTACTCTGAGCTTTTCCTTCTATGACTTGTGGAGATCTTAAAAGTTTTGTGCAGGGATTTCTGTAAGTGTAACTCAAATAATCATGTAAATACTTTTCCCCACCTTTCTTCTGTGCAATTACTATAAGTATTTAAGAATTTGTTTCTAGTTGAAGTTATAAATTACATACGAATTCTTAGATTGTTCCTTGTCTTTTGCTAGCTGCAATAAAAGCTTTAAAATTTTTAAATAGATTACTTTCTTTGTGACTAAATTTTCATTATTTGAAAAGCAATTATTAAAATAACTTATGTGTAATTTAAAAAATGTCATCCTAGCTTATTTGGTTTTACTAACATAAGAAAATATTTAATCAGCTTTATACAGTGTTTTCTCATCTTTTGGTAGCTTGTTGAAGGATTTTTTTTCTTTTCGAGTTGTGGCACTAATTAGAAAATACTTGAAAATTAATTATGGAGTGTAATTATTGGCAACATTGTATCTATTTGACAGTTCTTTTGTTGTCGCCACCCTAGCCATCTAGACCGCTGGCTACTTTCTTATATAACTGGAGGATCTAATTCCTTCATTTTACGTACCAGATAACTGAATCTCAAAGAAATTCAGCTCCTTGACTTGGGTCCGCCCGCTAGGTTTTGAGGGGCAGAACCAGGGCTAGAGTTAAGGCTTTCTTACTCCTTCTCCAGAGCTAAATCTTCTCTACCCATTGCCTTTCACTTGCTTTGTCAAAGTACGACATGGATGGATTGCTTGGAATTCTTTCAAAGCCTTTCCTGTGTAATAATGATGGCAGAGAGTTCAAGCATTTGTCAGGGGCCACTAATACATGTTGTGACAGCAGTTTAAGGGGGGAGAAGGTGGATTTATTACTAATAAAACATTAAAACTCTGATATTTAAAGCCAAACATAATTTACATTCCATCCACCCCTCACTGCTCTACCTGTCCGTTTTGATTTAAACCCCCCTTCCCTCCCCAGCAGCGTCCATCCCCCTCCGGCCACCGCCGCCACCACCCTCAGCAGATAGCGGGTGAGGCGGGGGCTAGGGAAGCACTTTGACTAGAACCATCTGTTTTGCTCGCCCTCAGAAACAATAGGCCAGACGTTACTCTCTGGGGAGCTGTGTGTCCACTTACACACGATACTAAAGTAGGAAAGCACAAAGTCTCCAACATCCCAACATCCCATGGCCTGGGGCAGCCTCTGGGCTTCTGGACGTTCTTGCAGTTCCTTCGCTCATTTGTACCTTCAGCTTGCAGACTTGCAGAGTTTATGTTTCCTTTTCCTTTTCCTTTCAAATAGCATTATTTTCTGTGTATTGTGCACAGCGTGGTAACATTAAGATGAAACCTGTGGAGGAGATTCATATTGCCCGTCAGTATACACACAATATATGTCTTTCTTCAGAAGCTGTCTTTTTGGAAAAAGACAAAAAACTTACTCTTTGACTCTTAAATATATGGACATTTTAAAATATGAAACCTACACTCGCTAACTGAAGTGGTCTCTGGATGTGTGTATACACACAACTAAAGTATACGCGGGTGTTGGCTTTTTTGGCAGTATCATGTGACTTGCTGGGGATTTTCATGACATAACTGTACTTCAGAACTGATATCCATCTGTTTGAATTGGGAACCTCCTTGTTTGACGCAGGTCGAAGATGTTTTTACTTTTCCCAGGCTGGTGAGAATGATTTTCCCCCCTTTCTTTTGCTTAGTCCTGGAAGCAGTGAGCAATACGCGACCTTCATAGCGTGAGAGCCTACTGAAATATTTTCTAGAACTAACCATATGTTGTCCTTAGTGATTTGAATTGCATTTGACCTAGTAATACCTGTCACCCAACCTGTCATTTTCCTTAAAATGGCAAACCATTGATGTAGTGATTTGCACTGCATCAGTTAACATTAAGATTTTTATTTGTGAAACAGACAGTGAATATTTCCCCTACTGGGTTGTGCTTAAACTGTGCTCAAGTTTACAAGTTTGTTGTGTTTTCTAAAACATAAGGAAATTCTAGTAGTAAAAGAAACGAGATATATTTGTATATTTATTTGGAAATCATAAAATATACTTTATTTCTCTGTAAAGGTATTATGCTGCTTCAAAACAAGCTGATGTGTATAAACCTTAATTTAGAAAACAAATAGGATTACCACTTTAAACTATAAAATGAAAATTTACTTTATAAAATGATTCATGTGGGATTCTTTTTAATAGACTTTCTGTGCCACTTTACTAAATACTAAAATCTATACTTTTATCCTGTAAATTAGAGGACAGTTATATAATGTCATAGCTGTATCTCTGATTGATAACAGGAATGAACTCTTTATGTGGCCATTAGATATCCTGGTGTTCCTTTCTGTGAAATGCCTTTTCCTATTCTTTGTCCATTCAGTTCTTCTACCATTTTTATTGCTGATTTATAGGAATTCCTATAAATCTTTTATCAGTTAAATATGTTGCAAATACATTATTCCAGTTTGTCACTTCTGTGCTAACTTTGTGGCGTCCTTCACTGAACATAAATCTTAATTTTCTTAGGTCAGACCTTTTTTGGGGGGTGCTTTATGTGATTTGCTTGAGAAATCCTCTTGTGGATTGCATGCTTTCTCTGATAGGTTCCACAATTGATGGGAATCTTTCAGCTTCTTTGGAAGTTGTCATCCACTATATATTGTTGAAAGGATTCACATACTAGATTGAGTTAGACCAAGTGACCACCAAGGTTCCTTCCAACTCCACAATTCTAGAATTCCATTCTGTTACAGATAGAGTAAAAATAAAGGGCTATGTAGTCTAAAATACACACCAAATTTGCTAGAAACACGTTGTATTTCATTGAATCCAAGACACCACTGACTTTCAGAGGCATTATTATTTATTTTATGTACCATACCATTGGGAAAGGCTAAGCTTTTCTAACTAAAAACTATGACACAATTCTTTCCTACCACTTAAAATTCTTTTATTTTTTACTTATTGAAAAGTTCATTTAGATGTATTGAGACATAGGTTTGTGTCGTATTTTACTCTTGTGCACATATCAAAATCTAAGTGAAGTGAAATACGGAATTGTAGACACTCTTCCTGTGACGGTATCTGCTGAGGTTGATGCCAAATTGGTGGCCCGCTGGGTATTTGAGTTCTTTCCTTTGTACAATGACTTTTGTTTTCATGCTGGGTGAACCTGTGATGCCCGCTGCGGTACACACTGTCTGACGGAGGGTGGCAGCGTGGCCAGGACCAGGTGTGCTTGCGTCAGGGCGCTGACACCGCGGCTGTGTGATGCGGCCCCTGAAAGGTGCAGCCTGAGGTGAAGGGACCTCGGGGTGAAGCGTGCTCTGTGCGACGTGTGGCCGTCCGTGCTGCCTTGTCAAGCTGGTCAAGCTGGAGTACAGTGCTTTGAGGGAGCATTGCCAGCTGGTCCACGGCTTCAGAATTCCAAACCAGGGGAAATGACCAATTGTCTTAGTTTTAATGAGAAAATTCCATGCAGAAATCTGTCTTCAGTGTTGGCATAGTTGTGCCTGTACTGTACCTTAGCTGGCTTAACGAATCATGGGATTTTACAGGTGGTCCTTCTTGTCTCTTGCGTGGTGCAGGAATCTTTGCTGTCGCCTCCCTGACTGGTATGAGCTCCTCCGTATGCTTCTGTCTGGACACTCAGCCTTGAGCTGATCGATTGTCTTCAGCAGGCTTGTCAGAAACGTCACTGTCTTAAACCCAAATCTGCTTCTTTCATCCTCTGTGCCATTGGTGCGTGCTGTGCCCAGACCACCAAACTACACCGAGGTGTCTGCCCCTCTTCTTATATAACTTACGCTTAAAATGTTGAATATAGCCTTAAATCTGCCCCGTTTTCTCTGAGTGCTAATTTCATTAACGTCCCTTGTAAGGTGTGGATTTAGTAAAGCGGATGGCACCCCAGGGCCACCATCTTCTCTTCTGTGCAGACTAAACTCTTACTTGCTTTATTGGCCGTTGTACTGTGCTATTGAGTGACAATTAAAATGCCCAAGTTTCTCTCAGATGTTTGGCCCATTAACTGTGTCTCCCCCTGCCCTACTTTTTTTTTTTTTTTTTTTTTTGCGGTACACGGGCCTCTCACTGTTGTGGCCTCTCCCGTTGCGGAGCACAGGCTCCGGACGCGCAGGCTCAGCGGCCATGGCTCACGGGCCCAGCCGCTCCACAGCATGTGGGATCCTCCTGGACCGGGGCACGAACCCGCGTCCCCCGCATCGGCAGGCGGACTCCCAACCACTGCGCCACCAGGGAAGCCCTCCCTCTGCCCTACTTTTATAATTTAATATTTGGACCTCTTGGAGGGCTTCAGATTTAAGTTGCCATCTTATAGATCTAAGTTAAATTTTTCCAGTCTGTAGTGATTAAACAAATTGAAAGCTTTATTCAGTGATACAGTGTTCAGTATAGCTGCAGTCTCTAGCTCTGTCACTTTCTAATGCACTCAGTGTGTTTTCAAGCCTGCGTCCACTTCCCTGACGTGTATGTTGAACAGAACAGACTTGAGCAGAGCCCTTGGTGCATCCAGCAGGAGGTTCCCCAGAGATGAGCGTCAGTGTTGGCCTTCAGCCCCCTTGGGAGGGTCAGTTAGACAATTTAGAATCTCCCTGTTTTCTCAAAGGGCCTGTCTTTGATTATCCTGTTGACAAGGTATCATGAAGAACTTTATCTAGGCCAGAAGATCGTTGGGAATTAGCACAGGATTGTTTCTTGAGAAATGTCTTCTCCCTTAAGCACTTTTTTCCCATTATACCAGGTCATTACAAATTTTTTTAAATAAAATCTTGTTTTTAAGTTACAAAAGCAACATCAGAGAAAGTTTGAAAAATAAAAAAAAACTATTTAAAATCTTAACACTGGAACGTATGTTTTACTGTGTTTTTAAAATGTTTCTCTTTCTAGCCTGTTGAATTCCATGGACTCATAATATGCATTCAATTTTGTGTCATTTTTAGAATGAAAATGTTATAAAATAATTCTTTTTAAAATAATAAGCAGCATTTCAGTGACTGTAATCTTACGTGTCTTTCAATTTGAAGAATCATGCAGAATGACTTTACATTTATACGGACATTATAATTAAAGTGCTCTCTCATGCATTGTTCTTACGTGTTTGGATCTTTTCCCTGACTATCTCTAATAGGTACTATTGTAGTCGTTAACTACTCCTTCTCGTTAGGGGACTAGTTGAATCTATCCTGACCAGATGAAACACCTTTGACATTATGTTTTAAGACAAATCTACGATTTTGTTTTCTCATCATTTTTTCTTTCTTATTTTACAAAAACTAGAGTACATAATGCAAAAACCAGGTTTTTGGTCTGTTTATTTGTATTTTTTCAAGGTTTTTTTTTTGTCTTTTAAATACAAAAAAAATGTTTTGCGGTCTTGTAGACCTACTTTCTGTTTAAATTAGAGATTTCTAAATGCCTGACAGGGCTAGCAGAGGCTAAATATGCTTGAACTTAATTCTCAGTCCATTTGGTTACATGTGGAAAGACTGGTAACATTGGAAACAGAGTTGGTGGTGAGACTATAGATTTCCTGCTTTGCCCTACTTTCATAGTTTTGGCATGTTTCAATGGGCAAGTTCAAACTACAGCCCAGAAAGTGGACTAATAAATAACTTTTGTTCTATAAATTTGTATCGTCATAAGGATTGGCTTAATACACACACCTCTCTGTATTTCCCGACAGCCTTCCAATATCTTTCCTTATCCATCAAACATTCTGCTTCATTTAGAATATCACTTATATTGCCATTAAATTAAAAGTTGTTCTTTTTTCTGGACTGTCTAAAATTCACAACTTCTACCTACGGAGTTCTTGGTGGCCTTTTTGTTTCTACTCTCCAGAGGAATGCACCAGGTTCTGAGCCATTTCATTTTAAGGGACGTCTGTAGAATCTCTCTCTTCCGTGCTCACCGATAGGGGTGTCAGTGGTAGAACATCTTCTGTGTTCACTGGGAAGAGGCTGTAACCATGTCTCTACATTTCCTACAACTATAGACTCTCAGTGTCTTAAAAAAAAGGCGTCTAGCCTGAGTCTGCGTCTGGTGTTTGCTCTGCATTTCAAAACACGTTTATTGCCGACAACATGACAGGCGCTAAAACTATGCCAGGCCCTGCCCAGGTGCCTCCCCCTAGAAAGATGATGATGTAGGCCCCCTCTCTGCTCCCACACTTCAGTGTGAGTGATCCCTTTGTACAAGGACACGGAAAGTGTGTGTGATCTTGGATGAGGGACGATTAATTCTAAAGATGATGGCGGTTTGGAAGAAAGGGCGGTGTCAGGGGAAACTGCAGAAGGGGGGCCGCATTTGAGCTAGAAAGATTGAAGCCATATTCCGCCAGGTGGTCAAAGAAGGGCACTGGGGCTTCCCTGGTGGCGCAGTGGTTGAGAGTCCGCCTGCCGATGCAGGGGACGCGGGTTCGTGCCCTGGTCCGGGAGGATCCCACGTGCCGCGGAGCGGCTGGGCCCGTGAGCCATGGCCGCTGAGCCTGCGCGTCCGGAGCCTGTGCTCCGCAACGGGAGAGGCCACAGCAGTGAGAGGCCTGCGTATCGCAAAGAAAAAAAGAAAAAAAGAAGAAGGGCACTGGTTCTGAGAGAGCAGCGCAAGCCGAGGCTGACTGCACGGGGTGCTCAGGTGACTCGGTGAGAAGCACACATGTACCCCGAGAGTGTGGTTTCATCCTCAGGCAGTTCTATTTGAGAATCTCTCTCCCTGTAGCTGGTTTTACATCCATTGTTTCTAGTTTTTTCCTTAGGAATCATGCAAAACAAATCCAATTATTTTGTCACATTTCTCCTCTCTTAATTTGGGAAGGGCGATTATTCCCGCGGGGACACCCCTCCCCCAGCTGGGTCCAGCCTTCCCTCCTGGGGGCCACAGCCCACTTCCTGGAGCCACTCTTCCTGTCAGGGTCAAGGTCCCAGGACTGTCCTGATTCTCATCTGTCCAGCATCTACCATTTGTCTTTATCGTTCCTAAAGTATAATGCTTGGAATTAAATATTCTGTGCTAGGTTTGGCCTGGCTGGTGTGGAAACAAATAAGTCTACGATTTTCTTTGTTCTAGTGACTAAACTTCCAGTTTTCAGACCAAGATTGTGAAGCCTATTTTGCTAACGATATCCAACTGTCCCATTGTCCAGTCATATTAAATGTATTTAAACTGCACTTGTAGCTCATTATGACTTGACATTTATGGAGATCGTGAAAGGGGGGAAAAAAAGCGAAAAAGGAAAACTGAATAGAATTTGAATACCTAGCAATGGAAAAATGTAAGAATTAAGTTCAGTTCCCCTGAGGTGTTTTAATGTGTTTTGGTCAGCGGAACTTGTTAAATGTATGAGGATGTATTATACAGTTAGTGGTATTTGGGGGTCACCTTTTGATATGTGTTGGTTTCCCATCCATCCAAACATCTGGTGAGGATATTTCAGAGCACATTGGGCTCTCTATCAGCATACTTCAAAAGTAAGCAATTCCAGCTAAACATGATGAAGTCTCCTATACTATGAACCTAGAAGCAATTTAGTTGGCAACTCACAAGTGGAGAGTAGGGTGAGAACGAAATGAGACAAACCCCCCGGAGGCAGCTCACGTCGTACACCCTAAAGGGATATTACACCCTAATATTACACCCTAATATTGTAAGTGAGGGTGCTTTTATGAAAGCTCGGAATGTCCAAATGTTTATCGTGGCAGTGCCTTATACTTAAATCACGTAATGAACATAGTGTCATTTTTCCTTTCAGTTCTGTTAGGCTGATAGTTTGAACTAATAAGTGATGAGACCTTGAAACTTCAGCTAACTCCTTCTTTGATACTCTAAAGTATATATTCCACTTTGGTTGTGGAGGAGTTGTTCAAATTATTTTATGCCATTATAAACATTATAGTAAGAGTTCAAATATTTTAAAATATTTGTTTTAATTTGAACTAGTATCAGTATAAATCAAAATGCTATTCCAAAAACTTTTGGGTTTTATGCCACTATAATTAAGATAGAGAAACAAGGATTTTTGATTTTTTTGTTCTAGCTTGTGATTGAAATCCTAGAAAGCAATGTAAAACAGGTCATTTTATAAACTTACGAGTTTTTAAAATCTATTGTTTATTCAGGTTGAATGCTGCATTGAAAATGTAAGAGATGTTTTGATATTTGGGATGTACATTGTTAGGAGTATTTGCTCTCTCTTTATTTGCTGGTGGCTCGCCTAATAAAATAATTTGTTTTTTAGTGGTAAGTAATTTTGTTTATAACTATCAAGTGACTATGTTAATCTCCGTTTTGGAAATATTTATTTTTTTTCTGAGTATAGGAATTTATTATACTTGTTTCCTTCTTATTTCCAGGAGATTTTGGACCAGATGTTTTCTTAGTTCACTACAGTACTTTCTGTGTATAGAGATTTGAATTCATTGTTTTGTTCTATATCCAGCAATATGTAGGCTAGACTATTTGGATTAAATCTTCTATTGAAAACAACTAAAAATACAGGATAAAGAATATCTTAAATTTCCTTAAAATAATTGAAGAGTGAACAAGATTGTAAGCAGTTATCAGAAAAGTAGGAGAGGTAAGCCACATGTTCAGGCTGTTTTAATCCTGAGAGCATTTGTCTGTTTGGCCAGCTGGAACTTCAGTTTGACAGTCTTATGTGATGAGACAGAAATCAAAGGGCCTATCGCTAGGCTTAGGATGAATTAGATGGAAACCCTAGTTCCACCTCCAGAGGGTTCCACAGGAAAATTGCGTTGGTCTCAGCAGAGCTGAGTGGAGGGAAACTCCTGAGAAGGTGTAACCCCAAGGAGGCCCTCGAGTGTATTGTCATCCAAAAATCACATCACCTGGGTCGTCCAGAAAACTGCAAGCCCAGGATTTAGTTTTAGGCATTCACAAGTTTTTAGAACCCTTAGGTTTCTGACAGAAGCTAGCAAAATTCCACTCTGGAGGAAGGTCACACAAGTCAGCCTCACAAATGACTTTATGAAGGCAATGAGCAGCACATAGTGGAAAATAACCAGGCACTCAAGGAAAAGAAATTTCTACTGAGACCTTCTTCCTGCATCTTCTCTTCTGTCTGTGCTTTGTACACGCTTCTCCTTTCCCCCTCCTCTTCTCTCTTCCCTGCTGCCCACTCTCCCTTCCTCGTTTCTGCCCTGGCTCAGGGTTCTCACTGGATACCACCCTCTGAGCGTCAGCATTTTGCTCCTGGTGCTGTTGCTCTGGACAGGTTCTTCTTTACCATCTCACAAACAGTCTGTTGTTAGAGCCTTCTAGTTGACTTTAATTTCATTTTTTTCTTCCCAAATTCAATAGTAAACCAGGTTCAGGCTAATTAAGTCCCTTTTTGCAATCCTTCAGTAGTTTCTGGATGAAAATTCCATCTGAGTTCCCTGTGGTCTGGCTACAGCTAGACCTTCCTTCCTTCCTTGTATGAAGGTGGCTGAGGTCTTGGGAACTGGGGCCCGGTTGAGAGCCTTTTACTCCCATGGTTCATGGCATCCTAGGCTACTATTCCCCAGACTAACCTAGAAGCTCTTTGTTTTTATTTTTTTCTTTTTAATATTTATTTATTTATTTGGTTGTACCAGGTCTTAGTTGCGGTAGGTGGGCTCCTTAGTTGCAGCACGTGGGCTTCTTAGTTGCGGCACGCACGCAAACTCTTAGTTGTGGCATGCGTGCGGGATCTAATTCCCTGACCAGGGATTGAACCCAGGCCCCCTGCATTGGGAGCACGGAGTCTTATCCGCTGCGCCACCAGGGAAGTCCCCTAGAAGCTCTTTGAAGAGAGCATTCTTTTGTTTTGTTTTACCGTTGGCCCTGGCTCCTCATGTAGTGATTTCTGCATACAGTCATCCAATAAACGTTCGCCGAGTGAATTGGTGGCTAAGAGAAAGCAGGTAACGGCTTTGCTGCAAGAAGGCCTGAGCTGTTAGGCAGGGGCAGGTTGGTGGGGGGAGCACTACCCCAACTGGTGCCCTTTGGTTTGCAGGACATTTCCATGTATTATCTGTCCCCCTTTATCTTTATGCAGACCTTATGGTGCAGGCAGGCAGATTCCTGTTGTTGCCATTTTTACAGAAAAGTTAACTTCTAGCCAGACTTGCTTTTTGCAAATGAGTCACTTAGTTCACTTCTAGAAGCATTAACAAAACACTTCCGTATCCTCCACATTCTGCTCTCGACTGCAGGGTTTTTTAACTCCTGAGCCCGCTACTATCACTAATTTAGCCTTGTAACCTTGGCAAGACACTTGGACTTTTTCTTCCATAGCATTTTCATCTGTAAAATTAATACTCCATGTCACAGCACTTCATTATAGCTTCTATTTCTCCTTTTGACCTTTTTAACCCCCTCTCTTTTCTCCATTCCGGCGTATGAATGGATTATATTACTTCGCAGACAAGTAAAGCAGATAAACACTGAATTAGTTGTTACGTCCAAAGTTCCTTTTTCAGCTCTCATGGGGTTAGGAAAAACAAAGACCTTACTTGTATAAACAAAATATGTCAACAGAGTATATACAGAAATGCCAACAAGAATCCTAGGACACAAAACTTGGGCAACATAGATAATCTACCTTGATTATAGAGACTTCACTCAATCTAAAATTTTGGCAAAAATAACAGCTTCTTTGATGTTGATAATATTTTAGAACAAAGAGTTGAACTGTGATAGATCTTGGGATCATTAAAAGTTCAAGACGTGGAGCTTGTTTCCTGTTCCAGAGGAGAGGCAGTGCCACTTGGGGAACGCGTGGTTAAGTGCTGATGCGCAGCAGTTAGTGAGCGCCTGCAGTTTCCGGGTACTGAGGATCAGTAATCTGTCCTTCAGTTTGAAAGATGAAATCCTGGGTCTGAATGCAAGTTAATGTCTTCTGTAGGAGACTTTCTTAGTGAGAAGGTTTCCACTAAGGTTAAGTTTGAAGAGAACTCACAGCTACCGAAAGATGATTTATTTCACCAATGTTGCACTATACCTCCTCTCCTGTAGGTAATTATTACTTCTGGTAACTTGTTATAGTTGCAGGGCCAAAATCCTTCGACTGGAGGAGATCAATCTACAGTTAGGATGATGTGAAGAAGGAAAAAGTGCCTATATTTTTCATACAGAAGAAAGAAATAATTTTAATTTCTATAGATAAAAGTGTAAGCAGGCTGCTCTTGGTTGTTAAATGTGCTTTTGTTCAGGGTGTAATCACAGAGCGCCCCTCCCTTGTCATCCTGATCTGTTCTGTCCGAGCATCCGGGGATCCCGAGACCAGTTCTCTGTGGCTGGCAGGTCTGTGTTGTGTGGGGAACCGTCCCAGACGTGGCCTCGCAGGGGTGGAATAGCCTTTGTGAGGCTGGGGCCCTTAGATCCTCATAAATTACATCTGTGGTCATAATTCTTTAGTATTTTAGCTCAACATTTCAACAGGTTTTTTATGTTAATATTTTATTTGGAGCAATATTGTAATTTTCCAAGTGATTTCTCTTATGGAAACTCCTGAGTCCATGAAGGACGCAGACAAATATTTCAGAGCTTTTTTATTGCTCCAGACAGCAGCAAACACATGGCAACAATAACGTCCTAAAAGGAGAAATATTACAGTCAGCCCGAGCGTTCGTCGTCAAAGCCCTTCTTTCATAATCTCGACCACGAAGGGCCTGGAAGTCCCACCGCTGCCTCTTCATCGTGTGATTCTCGGCCAGCATGCGGCCCGGAGGGAAATAAAGCACACTGAACTGATGTGTGCAGGCAGAATACGGTCTATCAACAGCTTTCTCTAAAACGTCTAGTATAGGAAGTGAGAAGTATGCCAGTGCTGGGAGGTGGCCCTCCTCACGGGCTCCTGGAAGGAGTTTCCCAGCCCCTGAGGGCTGCAGAGAGCAGCTCTGGGGAGGACCAGCAACCCCGCTTCTCTGGGTTGGTTACTTCTGGAGACCTCAGTGGAGACGCTGCCCTGCCCCTGTGCTTTGGAAGGTCTGCATCTTAGTCAAGTGTCTCTATTGTGTCAGAGTGACGGGAACCGAGTTACGTGGGGCACGATTTTCTTTGTGCAAGACTAGGTGCTTCTTTGAACTGTGTTGCTTCTGGTAGAGGGATGAAAAGAGCAAAGGGAAGCCGGGTTGCTTTTTATAGATTCTGCCCCCCAGGCAGGAAGGACAGTGCTCAGACAGAAAGAGCTACTGCCTCAAGACACAGACTCGGTGGGTGGACCCTCTGACCCCGGTGGTTCTAGGCTCTGCCAGCGGGGTGGCCTCCGGCTGTCAACTCAGCAAGAAGAGAAGCCTGCCTTTGGGACAGGATGTGTTTTCAGCCGGTGTATCTACCACACCCCGCTAGGTAGGGCAGATCCTGGATTTGAGTGTTTGTGTAGATGTCTAAGGTTCATGGTAGACTTTGTTCCTCTGATGAGATTGACCTGGGAAAAAGTGAGAGAGGTTAGAAGTAAGAGCATACGACTGCTGAGGATGTAGGCGCGGAGGCATCATAATCTCATCTTGAATTAGGAACATCATCCTTCAGTTATTTACTTGATTTGGTGAGAAAACAAGCTTGATTGACTCGTGAGGCTAAAGAGCTACAGTGAAGGAAAAGAAAAGTGAGAGAAAAATGAAAATAGCGTGACCCCTGTTACAGATATCTGGGGGGATGGGTAGAAGGGAAAGTGAGGAAGATGCGGATATGGGAGTGGGACTGCAGTTGTCTAAGGCAAGAAAAACAGATTTTGCTTTCTTTAAGGAAGAGAGAATATATTGTTGGTAAGTCTAAGGGTCCTCTGACAGTGGTTAAACATTGTAGAAGAGGCAGACTTTTCTAAGTGCGAACATGTTAGTTTGGGATATTTCCTAGGCTTTCTCTGCTTGCCTGGAAAAACTGGTAAAACCTTGAAAAATGATAGGGTTGCTAGATTTTGTACTGACTCCTGAATTTGGTTATGGTTTTACGTGACTAATTGCAAGGCTGGTTCTTTCGCTTCAGTCGCACTAGAAAGTCTCTGATGAAGGGGATAGCCACTCTGGTTTGCTCAATCTGTATGTAAACCAACACTCTTGCTTCTGGAAAGCTGAATTCAAGAATTTTATTTGGATTATTTTATTATAGCTACTTGCTGTGAAATGAAGGGTAATTGACTAATCTAGGGTCTGGTAGCAATTTTAGAGATTGGAAAATTGGGTCTCCATCTGCCGCTTGAACAAATAAGCAGCTTCTCCAGTGTTCGACCACCAGTTCATTCCCAACAGTTTATGTACAGGACTGCCCCTGGTTCACTGGTTTATTATGGTCTATGTGATTTAGGAAACCTTTTCCCTCCCTCAAACCTTCCAGACCCAGAAATGCAGGGACCTCTGTGTCACCGGTAGAGGTACTTGGAAATACGTAGGTTTGTGTGGAAAGTACCCACAAGGATGAAGGGAGAGGTTGCGGTTATGTGATCGAGAGTAACTTTTATCGTATGGCCTGAGACTTTAGTCAGGACAAGTAGGTTGCCTGCGTTTACCTAAAACAGAGAGTCTAGCAGAGTATTTCACATCCAGAGGGCGTTTGATAAAGTATTTCTTAATTTGGTTTCCTCTACCCAGAACTGTCCTCGAGACATATAATTTAGAGTAACTGACTTATGATTTATTGAATCTTGAGTACTGTTTATTTTAGCATTAGTTGTTTCTCTCTCTTCAAGTTGAAATAATTTCTGTTAATGTGGGACATGAGAATGCCTGCCCCCCAAGTAACTGGAATGTTTTGGTAAAAATAGACCTCCACGAGGGTATATCTGTCAGGAATCACTAGCAGATGATAAATGCATGATAATTTTAAAATTACTTGATGATGGGCTTGCCCGGTAGACTATGGTCCCGTTTAAGAATACTCAAGAGCTCGAAGTCGGATGAGAAAGTGGAGACCTTGCTGTCAGTCAAGGCAAACATGCTTTCTGAGCATCAGTGGGACCTTCAGCCCCGGCTCCCTCAAAGTAACCACAGTGTCAGAGAGGTAGCCGGCTCATCCTGTGAAGTGACATTTCACATTGAGTATTTCTGATTTGCTCTTACTTCCTAAACAGTTGTTATGCCCATTTAATTTAATTTTACAACCCATTAGAGTAACTCAAGATGTCCTATGGTTTTTGTGTTTTCTTAGGGCTGTCACAAATACTTACAGAGTTAGAGATTATCTAATAGTGCTTTGATTGTTATTGCTAATTATTTAATGAGAACACGGCTTTGGGGCAGTTAGCTTAGATGTCCTGGGAGGTTTTCTGTTGGCTTGGTGATCTGGACCCATCTACGCTCAGGCTGTGTGATGGGAAAGTAAAGAGGTGTGACCGAGGAGGACGTTAGCGCTCGTCAAGTGCCTGGCATTGTGTGGGATCTGCCCGTGTTAAATGTGTCTCGTCTCGTATGGATTCAAAACCAGTGTCTGGTTTCTAACCGCTGTGTGATTTTACCCTTAGAGCCCAGATTTGCCAAGTCATTTGGAAAAATTGTTTCAATGGTTTTTGCTCAGTTCTCTGAAAAATTTGTGAATGCCTGCATTTTGTGTTTTAGACAGATGCTGGTTTTTTATGAGGCTTGAAGAATTACAGAAAATGGAGATGTTTTTTAAAAAAGACATCTTGGGACTTCCCTGGTGGTGCAGTGGTTAAGACTCTGCACTCCCAATGCAGGGGGCCTGGGTTCGATCCCTGGTCAGAGAACTAGATCCCACATGCATGCCGCAACTAAGAGTTCATATGTCACAACTAAAGAGCCGGTGAGCTGCAACTAAGGAGCACACCTGCTGCAACTAAGACCCGGTGCGTAAATAAATTAATTAATTTAAAAAAATAAAGTAAAATAAAAAAGACATCTTATGTAGAACAGTTAGGGTTGAGTACTTGCCAGTAATGGGCTGTGTAATTGTGGGTAAGTCTTTTAACCATTTGAGACTCAATTTTATTATCTGTCAAATAAGGCTATTACGTTAGATCAATGTTTTCAAACTTTCTGCCCACTGGAACCCAGAGTAAGAAATACGTCTGTAAAGAATTCTACTGCACACGTGTTGAGTGTGCACGCATATGTGTGTTGAAAACAGAAGTGACGCAGAGCGACACACGTCCTCACAAGGTGCAGTGTGTCCTTCTCTGTGTGTTTTAAATTAACTTCATGACCCTCCACCGTCACTTCCAGTTGGGAAAACACTGGATGAGACGCTCTTAGCCCTACCAATTTCATGGTTGAAAACTGAACTTTAGGAATCAATTTTACAACTTTTGACCAAAAATGTGAGTGGGCTTTTGGCACTGACAAGCGGTCACCTCGCCACAGCGTGGGGGGACGGACGTGGTAGGGACTCCGTGCCTTGGACTGTGTGAGCAGCTCTGGCCCTCGTCGGGCCAGGTGGCCAGGCACCCACCGCGCCTGTAGCAGCGCCCGCTGCTGGCACTGCCACCGGCCCATCGCCGTCAGAACTCTGGACTCCAGATTCCAGTAGCAGATTGGCCAGACAAGAGAAGAGGCTGTGGCCTCGCCTCTCGCGCTGCCTCGCCTTCCCGGATGGTGGGGCGCATTGAGGGAGGGGCGGGTGAAGGAAACTTACGGCAAATGCTTTGGGTTTGAGCAGCGGGTCCTTTGAAAGCGTGCGTCTGTGTGCGATGGGTGTGCGCCACGGAGCGAATACGGATTGCACTGTGTGTCTTTGGATCTTACTTCTTGTCTCCCTTTTGAATGTCACACTGTGCGTGTCATTATTTTCGTAGGTGGGGTGAACAGCAGAAATAGTTGTCAATCATGTTAGAAAGTGAGGCGGTTTCCCCGTGTGGCTAAACCCCCTGAAATTTGTGGCACTGGGGAGGGGGGGCTGGACGTGGGGTCGTGGTTGCTCCCTGTTCTGCTCGCGTGTCCTCCTGGGCGCCGGGCCCTTTGGGGCTGGGCTGTGACTCAGGGCCCACCTTGCGAATATCCCCCTCCTGCAGGGGAGGAGCACGTCTATCCTGGCGTTCCAGAACCCCGTGAGGGCAGATGGGAATGCGGGCACCGCCCTGCCCTGCGTGTCCGTGGCGGATACCCTAGAGAAGACGAGAGGCTCCAGTGCAAACCTGCGCCCTTCCGAGACCCACGTGAGCCAGTGGGGCGGCATCATGGCTGCGTGGAGCCGGGGCCGCCTCTGCACTGTGCTTCCTCTTATCCGTAAAAGGCAGATGCTAGCGTTTTGTCCCTCGAGGGCTGCCGGGGTCGGAGGAGTGAGCCCAGAACTGGTTGGTAGATCCAAAGGCTTAGGTGAGGAGAGGACTGAAGGCTGGGACGGCCCAGGGCAGGAGGACGTGGGCAGACAGGCCTGCGGCGGCTCTCTGTCTGCCCTTCGCCGGGTCTGGGCATCCAGGGAAGGGGCAGGGCCGTTCTCCCGAGCCGCACGGGAGGGCACTTTGCAGCCACTCTGCATGTGGCCGGGGCTGAGGCACAGCGCTCTGTCCTGAGTTTTGTTTTGTTGTCTCTGCACAGAGCCGTGGCTTTACCAGGATCATTTTTTCTTGCTTCAGAAGTTTAAAAAATAAAACATGGGTTTCTCACCGAGACTCTGACACCCAACGTTTACTAATGTACTTTACAGACAGAGCTTTAGTGAAAGCACTGAGATAGCTCTTTGTGAGACTGCTGGACGCACTCCTACACTGTAGGCGATATTATCTGTTCCACTGAAAATTGAGGCGCCTGTTAGTTATGTAGTTTAGTCATATGAAATTGCCATTGTGTAGCCCCCAATAGTTGAATGATCAGCAGTGTGAGATTGTCCAACCTTGTAACTTACCAGAGATTAAATACCCAGCAAGTGGAATTCTAATTCAGCTCTGATGACCCCAAAGCCCATCTGCAGTTTTTCTTACTATTCTGTGTGGAATTTACCACATTTTAAAAACTCACTAAACGAATGGCATAAATGCCAAAAAAGATGTTGTCCCATCGTGATGAAAAAGCCCGAAGCACGTTCTAGGTTGGCATCGGGAAGTGGGACCCGGAAGGTCAGAAGGAACGTCTTGTCCACTGTTGTCTTGAGTAAGTTACTAGTAAGGGTTTCGGAAGGGAGGGCAATTGCAGGGTCCCCAGGGTAATTATTTCTACGATCCTTTATTTTCTGAAGGTGAGCATGTTTTGTTGTTGGGTTGGAGTCGGAGGCAGAATGCCGTCTCTGCAGGACTAACTGTGCTCCTTTCCCTTGTGTCTGCTGAGTGACTTCTCCACACCCTGGAGCTGGGTCCCCTGCCCCCACTCCCCCAGGGTGCAGGATGATGGAGAGCAACCAGATATGGTTAGGAAAGGTGCCCCCCAGCCCGGAGCTGCTCCCAAGATGCTCTGGCGCAGTCAGCACAGGGGTGGCCTGTGCATACGTTCACAGGAGTCGTGGCAGGTGGGAGCTGTATTCGTTTTCCCTGTGCACTGACTGTCTAATCTAAACATTCCAATGTTGAAAACAAAACCGAGAGTTGATATTTCCAGGGAAGGGTCATTGAGCCTCAGATGGATACAAAGAATATATGCAAAAAGAAAACAGTATGTTAATGCAGAATATCTGCACCCCAGATAGAGAAAGGTCACACACTCATCTAATTTAGGGGGATAGAAATTCACAGATGTGTTTGTGATTTTACCAGCTATAGAGATTTCAAATATTGAAATGGCATTTGGAACAGGAAGATAGGGTTCAGATTAGGGCCCAGTGAATAACAAAGTGAAAATGTTGTTATTCTAGCAGCTCACAGATCCTTCATTGTGTTTGCCTCTGCTGAGTCCTGATGAGTTGATCTTGAAAGAGTGATGCCTGTTGTTCTTGGCTTTTACTGATTTTGTTCCGTGCAGTGTGAAGGCTCTGCTGCTTGTCCTGAAATAATGAAATTGAGAGGAGATTGATTTTGGATGACTTCCAGTATCTTCCCTTAAACTTGAGTTTGCAGAAATCGGTCACTCAGAAACAAAGCCCGACTCCCACAGTCCACTCCCCACTGCTGTGAACCCCGAATCTGCAGTTCCTGTGCCTAATGGCTTTGAGAGAGTTGGAGATTCCAGCCTATTTTGGAGCAAAAGTACTTCCACGTTTGACCAGTTCTATTAAAAAAAAAAACGGTGGACATCCCAAAGCCTTCTAGATGTCCTGCTTTTCCTCACGTGTGTCATGAAGAGCGGCCCTTGGACCTTTGGGGAGTCACGGTGTTGGGTGCTGGGGACAGGAGGCCTACCCCTCCTTTCAGATCTTAAGCATTTTAGGGCATCTAAATTGTAGAAACAAAATAAGCTGTTTTTTAAATACATTAATACCAGCTTTGTCCTATGGCATGTGTTTCCTCTTGTGTAAAGGGAAAGTGAAACGTGCAAGACATATTCATGGCCAAACATACCTCCTCCCCGCCCCTCCCCCCTCCCCGCGCCCCCAGCCTGGCATGAGCCCTCTGGCCCACGTGTGGATTTGTGCATTAATGAAGAGGGGTTATACAGATTGACAGAGCCTTTCCCATTGTCTTTACTCATTTTTCCTTTGAGGCCTTAATGGTAGTGTTTGCATTTGGTGGCTAAGAACTTGAGGCCTGGGTGTGTGGTGTGACCCGCTCGGGGTCACATTAGAAGTCAGAACATGGGCACAAGTAGCCTAACGGGACCGTGTCGGGGCTGGTGTGCTGTCTTGACCGTATTGCTTGCCATTCCGCTGTCTTGGAAATTTTGAACATGGTAGCGTAGGTGGCTGGATGGGGGTTTGGGGTTTGAGGGTTTAGAATTTTAGTTCCTTCTCTCTTTCTTTTAAGTAAAGTATCCCATCTGTTTTTCACACTTCTTTAGTCTTCAGTTTTGTTGTAAAGGAATATGGAATGCTTATTCTTGCTTGGAGATCCAGCCTCTAGGCCATCTTTAGTCTCCTATATTTACTTTGTTGTTCTTTTGCTCATTCAACATTTATTGAGCTCCTTTGATAAAGTGTGAGGCAGCTGTGTGGGGTGTATAAAAGAACACAGCATTGTTTTTGTCCTTGGGGAAATTCATTATCAGGGCAGATGGGTTCAGGGAAAGGAATCATGAGGGGCCTTGCTTGGGCCTGACCCCTTGCCCTTGTGCTAAAGGAATAGGGTTTCTTAGTTAAGTTTGACTCACCAGGGTAAGAAAGAGATGCAGGAACAAAAGAGCTCATAGGCTCTGAGCACACTGTCTCAGAAGTTTCTAATTTGGCTAGTGTAGGCGCTAGAATGGGGATTTAGGATTTGCTTTTTTAGTTCTGGTTTTGGCCCAGTTAACACCTGGGATGTGGGGATATTGGGGTACACTTGCTGGAAAAGCAGATTCTGAAGAGCAGCTGTGTATGTGGACCAGGGTAGAGGAAGGCGCTAGAGAAGAGACAGTGAACTTGGCCTCTGCTGGGCGGGCATCTCTTATCTTAGGGGAAGGTGGTGCTTGGCTTGCGCTGGAGGGCCGGTCCCGAGGCTGCCAAGCCATGTCCATGAGGCACGGATCTGTGATGCGTGCTCTGCACATGGGGTGCCAGAAGTGGGAAGGGGAGTCAGTGGAGGGGGCAGAGGAGGAGGAGGACGTGCAGTGGGTGGGGGCCAGGGGCCCGGCCAGCAGAGCTGGGAGCGAGGGACGCCGCTGGGCTGGGGGCCACGGGTGCACTCGGAGCGGCTTCTGAGGTCGTCTGACTTGTCGTGGCGTTTCCTTCCCTTTTTTAGCCTCTTTTAAAGGGTCCTCAGTATTAGTAATGCCTATAAGCGTATAGAAAAATGTAGTTTTGGTTAGTATATTTTATTACCTTTCCAGCCTCAGTGCTAGTGTCTTCCGTCATCAAATTGCTAGGTCCTAATAAAGGGCATATATTATTATATCATATATAACTTGTTTCCTTCGTAATTTTACATATTTTACTTTGTATCCGTATATGCATTATTCTGAGAAAGCGTCCATTGGCTTCCTAGGTTGCCAGAGATTCACGGTGTAAAAACGGTACCCAGCTGGGGTACCCAGGAGTGCAGGACCCTGTGGTCTGTTCCCAGGGCAGCGACTTCACGCTGGCCCTGGGTGGGTGTCTGGGGACGAGGATGGGACAGTGGACCAGCCTTCTCCCCCCCGGGGTCTCAGCATCAGTCCCGGCCCTGTCCCGGGACCCAGCTGGTGGTCTGCGTGGCCGGCTCTTCTCATCCGTGGAGCCATTGTAGGGCTAGGGTGGGGCACCTTCCCACGTGAGTGCAGACACGATCATTAACGTTTTGGACTTAAGTTTTCTGTAAAATAGGATGATAAACTTGTAGACACATTACAATGAGGGTACACGCTTGTGCAAAAATGACTAGAAATAAACTAAAGATGCTTGGAGGGGTAAGAATATGTATTAATACTTTTCTTTACTTGCCATTTCTCTATAAAATCTCTTAGTTTTATGACATTAAAACCTATGTCAGGACATGGGGAGGGGGAAGGGTAAGCTGTGACAAAGTGAGAGAGTGGCATGGACATATATACACTACCAAACATAAGATAGCTAGCTAGTGGGAAGCAGCCGCATAGCACAGGGAGATCAGCTCGGTGCTTTGTGACCGCCTAGAGGGGTCGGATAGGGAGGGTGGGAGGGAAGGAGACGCAAGAGGGAAGAGATATGGGAACATATGTATATGTATAACTGATTCACTTTGTTATAAAGCAGAAACTAGCACACCATTGTAAAGCAATTATACTCCAATAAAGATGTTTAAAAAAAAGTACGGCAAGTTTTATATGATATAAAAATATATTAGGTTCAGTGCTAGTGACATTATAATATATAAAATTCAATTCTGATAGTAACATAAAATAAAAATAAAATTATTTCTATTATTAAAAAAACAAACAAACCTATGTCAGGTATAAAAGACTGCCTCTGGTTGTATTGTTGGTAATAGAGTGAAACCCGTAACTTTCATGATTAACTGGCTAAGACTTGATCTTATTTTGAAGAAGCGCGAGGTGGTGGCCTGGGAACACTTGTCTGCCACCTGTTGACTGTGAATGTGCTTCACTCTCACCATAGTCTCCTCTTCAGAGGTGATGTGGTGGGAAAGGACCTTCCACAGCATCTCGGGCACCTGGCTCCAGCTACATCCTAACACACCAGCGCCCTATATGAGTCTTGCTTTGAGTACCTGTAACACATTGTTTATACCATGAGTGTAGCAATTAAAATGTCATATTGTGATGGTTATAAATTACGTATTTAAAAAAATAGAACCTCTTGAGCTTCTTGTTATAGGTGAATTGAGTAGATACATTTCTATCCTCAGAGATTCTTCAGTGCCTAGAATATGGTGGACGTTGGTAAGTTTTGAGTATTTTTATCTACAATATGATAGACTTTTCCAGTTACAGGCTTTCGACTGTGTGAGCAGCCTTTGATATTGTGAGTTACTTCTTATTTTTGAGAATTTTTGCATGTATTAAGTTGAGACATGCATGAGACACTTATAAGTCTTAGTTATGGAGAGACAGAGAAAAACTTTTCTCCTTTTAACTTAAGTCTTTCTTCCTTTCTCGTGTGGACAGATCCCCTTCCCTCGTCTGGTCGCCACCGTGTCCCAGGATCTCCTTACCCACTAGCTCCCCAGGCTTCTCTGGGTGACCCCGTTGCTCTGCTCAGGCAGGATGGTTTCTGAGGACCCAGCCGTGCAAACGCCTCCCCTAATCCAGCAAGTATTCCTCTACTTGTGTGGCCTGACCTCCTTTTAGCTTTTCAGATTTTTACACCACCCTGAAAAGAGCTAAGTTCTCTGGTCTTTAACACATTAAAGGCTTAACTGCTCTCAAATCATGCCTCTCCTCTCCTAGGTATGGACATGTGTATCACTGTGAATATCAGGTGTTACATTGCTTCTTCCTTATTTGGATCCAGAAGCTAATATGTAAAGTTGTCTGTCTGCTTGGTTGGTTTCCTGGCTGCTCTGAAACCCAGGGCTGAGGGCACCACAGCCATCTTCTCTCCAAGAGCCTGGAGTTTTCATGAATTTATAATTGTATTATTTTGACTTGGTTTGCTTTCCTGTCATCTATTTGTTATGAGATTTACACTGTAGGGAAGGCAGAACGTTACCTCCACCCCCTTAGGGTCTCTGGCTGGGCTTGGGAATTAAATTGACAGAAGACAGATGAGCAGGAGAAAAGTGTACAGATTTTTACCTGTCCTGGGAGCCCTCGTAGGATGACAAAGACCCAGAGACGTGCCAGGCCTCAGCGTTCATAGACCAGGTGGACAGAGAGGCGCAGTTGTGGAAAAGGAGCTGAAACGCGTGGAGAGACGCGGATGCCGAGGGTTGTGTTCCCAGGCTCCTTGGCCTCCACCCTGGTCTCCTGATGAGAGCTTCCAGGCGTCGGGAGGGCGTGTTTCACGTGGGAGTTTCTCTCCTGCTTTCAGAAATGAAAGGAGAGGTCAGGACACCCTCCCTACTCCCGCGCTTTCTCTGGTACCTTTGGCTCAAAATAACCCTTAAGCCAAAGTGGCGAATTTTGGGGTGGCGTGTCCTGCCCCCCTTCAGTGTCAGTCTGTAATTAAATCAATATCGTAAGACTTTTAATAGAAAATGGTTTACACCACAGTTTCGTTTTTTTTGTCTTACTTTCTTACTTGGTTTGCCGTTTATGTGCTCCGAATAGGGTTTCAGAGAAGCGGGATTCAGGGCAGCAGGGTAGAGTGGCTCGGAGGGCGGGGTCTGAAGCTCGGGGCCTGGGCCCTGCCTCTGCCCCTTTCTGGCCTTTGTGATTTTGGACAGGTCATTTAATCTTTCTCTGCCTGTTTCCTTATCTATAACACAGAGATAATAACAGGACTGACTTCATAGGGTTACTGTGAAGTTTATAGGAATATAAGTGTAGTGCTTAGAAGGACTCCCCCTCCAAAAAAAAAAAAAAAAAAATAGCACTCTGTAAGTGGCATATTGTGGAATTCCTAGAGCATTACTCGAAGTGAAATCAGCCTGCCCTTTCTGGAAGCTGGGGAGGCAAGGCCACCGTCTTCCCACACGAGCTGCTCTGCCCAGCCGAGAACCCTCTGCCCCCGCAGTGCAGGCAGCAGGGCCGGACCACCAGAGTCCCTTAGTGGGGAGGGGTGAGGCGGCCAGGAGAAGTGTTTGGGAGGCGTGGGAATAGGCGCCTTGGGACCCCAGGAAAGAGGAAAACAGACTTAGCGTGTGGACAGAACACCTCTGTCAGCCTCGCCTCCTCTCCCTGAAGTTTCTTTTAAACCTTTTCTTGACGTTGGTATTTTTTCTCCTCCTTTCCGAAATACTTTGACTCAACTTTGACGGACTGAAAAAATACAGTAATTACATTTATACAGCTGTGATTATTAACTAATAACAGTTTGACTTTTAAAAATGTAGAATACTGAAGTAGTTCCCTGAGCTTGAGTTACCTTTTAACATCAGTTTGATGTGTGAAAACATAATTTATGACAAGATCTACTCTTCAGGTGACGGAAAATGTGAGATCTCCTCTTTGTATTTTGAAAACCATTTCATTAGTTGCCATTTGTTGATGTTCTGAATTTGTGAGATAGCTTTTCCACATGGTCTGTCATTAATTATTCATTCTTGATGTCTTTATTTGTAGGTCGCCTATTTATGTAACTCAATTTGTCTGTCACCCGGGCATGTAGCTCAGCTAGTAACGTCTGTCAATTCATGGCTGTTTTTGACCCGTAATGTTAGGGGCCTGAACAAGTTTTATTTATTGCTGTACTTTTCAAATCACTCATAGTACTTCCAACCTTCAAACAGCTTCCCCGACTGCAACAAAAGTGACTTTTGTCTCGTTATGGAGGTGGGCCAAACTGTTTGACCTAACGACAGGTGGGGTATTATTCAGGGCTGCTGAAACGCTGTGCTCCACATGCTTTGTTCCCTTGGGATTGTGTTCGCCTCGCATGTTCCTGTCAGCCATTGTGGCATCAGCCTCCTTTGCTGAATTTGGAACATGCCTGCCAGAGCCACAGCCCTAGGAACGTTTTAGCTGTAGGGTCATCAGTTTCTTAAACAGTTTATGTATCAGTAGTTTTTATAGTTTGGTTTTATTTGTAGTAGTAGAATCATACGTAGCATTTATTATGGTTTCTTTTTGTTTGTTTTTACATAGTTTCCAGCCCCTTGTGTTTATAGTTGTGAATACTTGTGCTTTTTGACCTTTGAAGTTTCAAGCATGGATATGTATTTATTTGCAAATTGAAAAAATTTACAAGAAATGTCTACCACTTTCGACAAATGAATTCTTTAAGAAATTAAAGATCTTCCTTATTGGTTATTGGATATCTTTACGGTCAGAACTGCCAGAGTCTATTATTAGAGCAGGAATTGATGCAAAAGTTAAGGCTGATCCCAACTTTGAGGTTTATTAAAATACTCTTCCTTTTTTCCTGCTAATCAAAAAAGATACGTATTCAGTATTTTAAGTTCCATGCTCTGTGCTCTGTGTGGGGAAGGTAGCAGTGATCAGACAGAACCTCTGTCCTCCTGATGCTTTGGTCCTGGGCTTGTGTATAACAGCTTGTGTCCGTGGCTCATGGGGGCACACGCTGTGTTTGTAGGACCTGACCAAAAACAGACCCTAAAGGGACTTCCCTGGCGGTCCAGTGGTTAAGACTCCAGTGGTTAAGACTCCAGTGGTTAAGAGCCATCCCTGGTCGGGGAGCTGAGATCCTGCATGCCGCATGGTGCGGCCAAAGTAAATAAATAAATAAAATATTAACAAAACAAACAAACCAAAAAACAAAAACACACCCTAAAGCAAACTGGTGGTAATAAGTATGATGTGTTGGCTGGCGGAGGCTTTGTGTGGTATCCCTACCCTACAAGTGAGGAGGGGCGAGTCATGCCTTGGTGTTATGGGTAAGAAAATGAGGGCTCAGAAAACTTGTTGATTTGCTCCAGGACATCGGTGTCCGGAATTTAAACTGCTGTCTGTTTGTTCCCAGCTGATCCTTTCCTTCAGGACTCGTCTCTCAATACAGATTTTAGACTTATCCGCTGAACTTGTTCTGAAGATGACATTCGTGCGTTACAATTTAAAACTTGGTGATCTGGCTTGTTAACAAAGAAAATGGTTATTTCTGTACTTTGATTTTTAGTTTTTAGATGCATGAAGGAAGAGTGTTTGGCCTTAAAATTTTACCAGGCACGTAGTTTTGAACGTGGTTTAGGTATGTATTCAGTAAAGCAAAAGCATATTTTTTCTTATTTTAATGCAGACTCACGATATGGCTCACACAGTTCTTCTTGGGATCTCTGTGCATCTCCACGCCGGTCCCAGGATCCTAAGCTGGGAATCCTTCTTCCTCATTTTGCCAAAAGCAGCAAATGTTCGAGCCCAGCAAAGCCGAGCAGTGACAGCGTAGTCATAGTAGCCTTTTCGAATTGGACCTACTTGAATAGCTCTGTGCGATTTCCTAATATACAGATTATGTTGGTTGAAGGCAGAAAATCACCCAGAGAGTGACTGTTGTCCATGACCGTGCAGGCGCTCAGGGTGCCCCCCGCCCGCCCCGCCGCCCCTGCCCTTTCAGTGCACGAGGCAGAGGCTTCTTTTGGGCTCTCTGGACACTTCTGCGAGCACCCTGTGCTTGAGGCGACTACAGTCGTGAAAATGCCTCAGGCAGCTGCAGGGGGTATTGCTGGCAGTGTTTTCACGGGTTTCTTGTGCTGATCCAGGCATAACTGTGATCGAGAAAATACTGAGCGAGCGATCATCACTGAGCGCTCGATTTCATTCAGCCGCCAGTCCCTTAGCCTCGCCCTGGCCAAGGGTTCCCGGTGTGAAAGTCAGCATTCGTAGCCATAGCCGCGCTGGAAGCTTCTGACGTGCCCTGAGGGTCCCGGACGACGAATGAGCTGGAACGTCAGTCAGCACGCGTCCCTCCTCTGTCCTCCTGTCTCCTGCTGTTGCCCTGGGCTGTGAAGAGCGCCCTCCGGAGATGGCTCAGTAGTGTGGGCTTGTTCTCCTAAGGCCTGGAACCCTGACCCCTGTAGGACATCGTTTTCACTCTTCAGAGTCACAGCTCCAGACACCGAAGATGGACTCGGGGAGACCACCAACCACAGGAGCAAGTTGTCCTGTCTCCAGAATGCCGTAACCGTGGCTTCCGTGCTGGCCTGTGGGCCCAGGGGTAAATGCCGCGCGGTGAGCGCCGTGTCCAAGCAGGAACGGCCCCCCAGGCTCTGCGGGCCTGCTGCGGCCCCTTCCCGCTCGCTGCCCCGTCCCTCCTGCAGCCGCGCTGGCGGCCGCGCCCTTCCTGCCGCCCCTTCCCCTTCAGCTGCCCTCGCGGCTTGCCTCCTTCTTTGCGGTCGTTCTCAGATGTCTCTCCTCAGCGACGTGTTCCCTGCGCTAGCTCCCTTCTCTGCTTTTGTTTCTCTCCACAGCGCTTACCGTTAGCAAGCGCACTCTGTGTAAGACCCACGAAGGCAGAGATTTTGTCCCTGTGGCACCTTCTAGGACGGCTTATACCAGGATGAAGCCTTGGGTGGGGGTGGCCCATTGTAGCTGCCCGATCCGTACTTTTTGGATGAGTTGATGAAGATGCTTTAAATAGTCACAGCACTCAGAAACTCGCTTCATTTTGTTCTGCTGTTCATTTTTCACCTGTGTTTATCAAGAACCTGAAAATAAGATAAAAATACTTAAGACGTGCTTCCTGTTGGGAATTGAAGGGAAGGCTGATCCTCGTGGAACCCTCCTGCCCAGTGTTTGTGGAGGGTGACACGTGAGGCGGTCGTGATGGCAGCCAAGGGGCAGGGAGGTCGGGGTCTGGGGGCGGGAGGCCCAAGGGCCACCCTTGTTCCGGGGGTGATTCTTTGACCTCAGTTAATTTTTCATCTGTGAAATGAGGGTGTTTATGTCACTAAAATCACTTCTATGGTTGGTGGACTGGAGAGAGCAATTTAGGAAATTGGGAACGTGGTCTAGTGAGAACCTGAGAGAGGCTCGGGTTTGCTGATATCATCTTCGGTTCTTTTGTTTTGAAAATGTGGTTGTATTATTTATTGTCATTTCAACTGTAAAGCTTATTTTATAAATTTTAAAAATTCTAAAGACAGACTCTAATATTAGTGCTGAAAACGGAGCAATTCTATTTCCACTTTTTAAAAAATTCATATTTTTTGTTGTAGAAAATTTTCAGGTCAATGCTTCTGAGCTTTGTTCTCTCAGAATTGTTTATTATATATTTGGGGTTGATAAACTTAAAAAGTATTCAAGGATAAAATACAGTTTTTCCCCCCAGAGGATTTGGACAGTAAGTGCATTTTTAAGCTTTCACAAATAAATGAATGATTTTCTAGAAAGGGAATGATAATGAAGTTACAAATAAAACTATGATAATAGTAATATTTATTATATTAATGATCAGCTTTTCAACCTCTCTCAAATTCAGAGAAAGTAATAGTTCTAATAAGTATGCATTTTCACGTGTAGCTCTCTGTCAGTCTTGTAAAGAAACAGGGGCAGGAGGGCGTGTGTAATGGGGCCACTGCCAGCGGGGAGACGAAGAACCTTTAAAGCCGCTTTAAAACCGGTGACGGCCATTCTTCTCATGGATAGAACAGGTCAAGGGTTGGAATGTCCAGGTGTACCTTTGACTCATATGACAGCGTTAGGAAAATGCCAGACCCCTTCCTTTGGAGAGCGTTGGTCTCTCCCTGGATGTGTGAGCCTGCTCTGATACCACCCCCTCCCCCATTCCTTTCCGGTGACACTGGGTGTGGCGTTGAGATGCTCCTGAATATCTCTGGCGGTTGCCTTTCGAGATACTCCTTCTACCTCCAGACAGCTCCCTTCCAAAGCTCTTCCTGTGCTCGTCATAAATCTGCCCGCCCTTAACCTTTATCTCAGGAATAAGAAAAGAAGACATTTCTCCTCTGCTTGACTGTTCTTCCAGACATATTGTGGTCTATCTTTGTTCCCAGTTAGTTACTTACGGCCTTTTCTACAGCTTTCCTGAGCCAGCCAGTGCCCTCCTGGTCCTTCTCCGTGAAACCTGCTCCAGTTGGGGCCAGCCCTGCCTTTGGTATGGACCCCGACTTAATCCTTAACCCAGGTGCAGCTCTCCAGCCTTTCGAGGAACTCTTTCTGGGAACTGCTTCTGCCTATATATAGCTATGATGACATTAGCTTCTTGGAGAAGTCAGTGTCATACTGTTGACGTGGTGAGTTTCAGTTAATTAAAATCTCTTTTGTTTTCTTTTTCCTGCTTGTATACCAGTGAATCTACCATCATCATCCCATCCTCATGAGCTTCTTGTTTTTGTTTCTCTGGTTTTGGTTTGGTGTTTTAGTCGCCTAATACTTACTTTCGTCAAACGTGATAGATATAGATCCTGGCACCGGTGCTTCCGTGTCTCTTTTTTAGGGGTATTATTTCTCCTGGCTTATTAACCTCTCTTTCCACCTTCTGTCACTGACATACTTGATCTCAGGGCTTAATATAAAGGTGGAGTAGGACGAGACTGAAGGAAGCGCCGGTGCTGGGGTGCCGAGGCGCACCGCCGGCCTGCGCTGCCCAGTGTGGTGTCTATGACGACTGCTTCCATTTAAATTGTGATGAATTAAAATTGATGAAATTAAACATTTAGTTCCCACGCACTGGCCCACGCACGGCTGTTGGACGCAGTGACACAGAGTATTTCTGTCACCACAGAAAGGGTCTCTGGACGGTGTTTCTCGACACCGATGTTGATCCCCTAGCACGTGGAACAGAAAAGAAGGTGGGGAATTATTTTCCCATGTTTCCCCACACCGATGCCTTTGATTTTACTGTAGCGGATTACTATGGTGACATTTTATTTTGAGAGGAACAGGCAGGTTTTAATGGAAAAAATGTAATTTAATTTGTGTTTTGAAGGATAACTGTGGTTTTGAGAGTAGATATTAGTGGAATTGTCAGTTTCTTGGGAAAACTGGGTAATACAGATACAGTTCAACGCTTCGGGGCTCCGTCACGGGGCCCTGCCCTGGAGGGGCTCCCAGGTCGGTGGAGACACGCAGACAGAGCAGGTAGCAGCAGGTGCTGCGTGCTGTGCCTGAGACACAGGCAATGTCCTCAGGAAGGAGACCGCTGGCCTGGCAAGACGTCGCCCAGTCTCGGGGGGGCTTGGCCAGGACCCCGGGGCTGCTGCGTGCGCCTCATCTCAGCACGTGCGTGTCCTGCGGCAATGCTGCCTTCACGCAGAGACCGACGCGCCTGTTCTCAGCATCCCCGTAGGCACGTGGAATACGCTTTTAATTTTAAAAATTTAGTGAGGTTGAATTAAATCAGAATGCTTTAGGCTGGCCTACGGTCAGCACTTTCTTACCTGGGCACAGGTGACTGGTGAGAGTCACGGAGGGTGCTGGTGGGAAATGAAATCTCCAGCGGGAAGGTGGGGTGTCCTCGTGGTCCCTGTGTGTGGCTCTGACAGAAGTGCAGGTCCCGGGACCTGAGCCCTGGAGAGTCTGGCTTGGTTAGTCTGGGGTTACTTCCTGGCATCCTGGCTTTGTAAGCACCTGAAATGACTCCAAAGGGCAGCCGGCGTTGGAAACCACTGGTCTCCCATGTGTGAGTTTGTAATAATAGATGCCACCTTGTGTCTTCCTGTCACATGGAGCCTCTTGCACACCAGTCAGAGCCTGGCATTCTGCCTGTGCAGATTTGAGCCCTGTCATATTGTTCAGAGTTTAAAGGCAACCCCGCTCCTGGGTGTATATTTGGAGAAAACTCTAATTCGAAAAGGTACACGCACCTCAGTGGCCATAGCAGCAGGACATGGAAGCAACCTAAGTGGCCATTGACAGATGAGTGGACAAAGAAGGTGTGGTGTGTGTGTGTGTGTGTGTATATATATATATATATATATATATATACACACACACGCACACACATAGTACATATGCCTTACTTCATTGACCCTAAGATGCACCTGTTACCACCTCTGAAATCAATCGGGAGGTGACATACAAGCAGTTGAATGCTCTGGTTCCCTTGGGAAGATTATTTCTTTCTGTGTGCAACTTAAAATAGAGTGATCTTACAGTTTATGGTGTCTTAGATTCATTTATGTTATGGAATGCAAATAGTAAGTTGCAATAATTTTTGTTTTATTTATTTTTTGTGTTTTTTTAGCATTTTATTTTTTAATGCTTTATTTATTTATCTTTATTGCAGTATAGTTGATTTACAATGTTGTGTTAATTTCTGCTGTGCAGCAAAATGATTCAGTTATACACATACATGCATCCTTTTTCATATACTTTTCTATTATGGTTTATCCCAAGATATTGACTGTAGTTCCCTGTGCTCTACAGTAGGACCTTGTTGTTTATTCATTCTATTCGTAATAGTTTGCATCTACCAACCCCGACTCCCAGTCCATCCCTCCCCCACCCCCTCCCCCTTGGCAACCACAAGTCTGTTCTCTATGTCTGTGAGTCTGTTTCTGTTTTGTAAATAGGTTCATTTGTGGCTTATTTTAGATTCCTGTTTTGTTTTAATGAAGTGGAATACTTTGGTTTTTTGTTTAAACTTCATTGTGACAATGATGATTATTTCGAACAATTACTGGGCACTTTCTGTGTGCGAGATGGAGCCACGCGTTTAATCTCCATCACGGTGTAATTAATAATCGCAAGGTTGTTTTAGATGGTGATTTTGAGGCAGCTAGAAAATCATAAAGTTAAGAACAAACACGTTTCACTCCAAAGCCCAGCCTATTAACTTAATCCCTGTGCTAAATTGACTGTCCTCATGTTTAATCTACAGATCTGTGTGTCATGCTCAGAGTTGGTTAGTTCCTTTTAGGTGATGTGGTGAGAAGCACATGAACGGAGGGAAATCCAAGTTCATGTTCCCAGTCCTTCACCAGCTTAGCCCTCCATGAGGCTGAGGGACGAGATGGGTGAGGAAGAGAGAAAATACTCTGACATTCTTGAGGCAAGACTCTGGGCAGTGCAAATACCAGAGTGATCATACCCAGACGTGCCAGCAGCAGGAAGCCTGGGCGTGTCCCAAACAATGAGCCAGCTGACAGGCAGGCAGGTCTCTCTTTGCACTAGTTTTCGGTAGTTAGACTGTCCACCTCGGTGTGCTTTGCTTCTTATTTATCCTGCTTGCTGTTTGCTGAACTTTATGAATCTGTAAATTTATGACTTTTACCCTAATGGGGAAATTTATTTGTTCTGGCCCCTTTTTTTTCTTTCTCTCCGGGAGCCCAGTAACAGGGCTGTTTTAATATTGTCCTACAGGTCCTTACGTCCTTCTCATTTTGTTCAGTAACTTCACTCCTCAGGGTCTGTAGTGCTTTTGCTACATCAGCAGCTTAACCCACTCTTTCCTTTGTCATCACCCATCTGGTGCTAAGCCCATTTCATTTCATTTCAATAGGATGCTTCTTAGTTCTAGAATTTTTTTTCTTTAATAAGTTCTATCTCTCTGATGAGATTCCTCTTCATTTGTCCTGAGTGTGTTTTCCTAACTGTGCTTGGTCAGGGTTACAGCTATTAATGCTGATCAGCTATTAATGCCAACGTCTAGGACCATCTCAGCGTCAGCCTTCCTTGATTATCTTACCTTTTGAGATGCATCCGTTTCTCCTTTCTGGTTTCTGGTACATTCCTCCTAATGATGTTGGGGTTTTTTTGTTTTTGCAAAAAAATCGATTTGGATGACTCAAGCTCCAAACAGTGTTTTGAGTTTGGGCAGTGGCTCAAAGCACAGTTCATTTAGTCTTATCCTGGTTTACAGGTCAGCCAGAGATTTGGGCGGAGTTTACACACAGAATTGTGCGTCGTCTTCTCTGTCTCTATCTTTACTGGGGTTACCCATCCCTGCCAGCCTCATTTCCAGTAGCTGTCATTGCCCTAAACTCTGTCCTTTGGTTCTTCGAGCCAGTAAAACAGTGGGTTTTCTGTAGGTTTTGCTGCCTCTGCTTGGTACGAATGGGAGCCTGCCCTCAGGCTGAAACTCATGAAAAGCAGGAAAGTCACTTGGAGTCGTTCCTTTATTTAAGGGTCAGCTCCCCGCCAGATACTGTGCTTCGATGCTCTGGAATATCTTGGCTGTTGTGTTGTGTTGTGTTGATGTTGTCCAAGGTTTATAGTTATTGTCTGCAGACAGTTCAAAAATTAGGCATTTTTTTCTTCCTTTGTAAGAGGATTCTTCTGGACTGCTTACTTTTTAATATTTGCAAATGTTTCTTATCATGGAGACGTGTAACGTTACATTCTGCATTGGAAGAACAATGACATTTCTGCTTTTCAACAGGTCAGAATGGAGGTTTGCAGCTCTTGTTTCATTTTCCATGAGAACTGAATGTACTCTTTTGACCCTTTGGTTTCTTTCATGAGTATAATTTATTCTGAATTCCAAATGAGCAGGTTTGATGTGTTTCTTGTAGAAATTAAAAATTTTTCTCAATATATGGAAACATTTGATTTGCTAATAAATAAGAAGATGCTGGTCTTTACAGATCAAGTGTAAAAGCTTTGATTGTTGAAGTAATTCCATGGATGGAGGGCATAAATATAAGTAATTCACTCTTGTGTAAATTGCATGTATAATTATAGAAAAATGAACTGATTATTTGTATATTCATCAATAGAAATATTTTAATTTGAGTTATTCTGTGGTTATAATACAAAAATCAAGATTTTTTTTTTTTTGCTTGATCACGTTGAAGCTGAAAATTAATTTTCTCAGTGTATTTAACCTCTTATTTTATTTTATTTTATTTTTGCGGTATGCGGGCCTCTCACTGTTGTGGCCTCTCCCGTTGCGGAGCACAGGCTCCGGACGCGCAGGCCCAGCGGCCATGGCTCATGGGCCCAGCCGCTCCGCGGCATGAGGGATCTCCCTGGACCGGGGCACGAACCCGTGTCCCCTGCATCGGCAGACGGACTCTCAACCACTGCGCCACCAGGGAAGCCCTAACCTCTTATTTCTTAAAATTGTGTGCTGTGAAATTTTAGTCTGTTGAGTAAGTATGTTACTGGATTAGAAACGTGTGCCTCTCTCTTCTATAATTTTCTCAAATTTAAACTATTTTGATACAGGTATTTGAACCGGCGGCTCTAAAAGGTTAATAGGTATAAATGAGGATGTGAAAACTTATCATGAAAAATTTAAAAATTTAAATTTGTTTTTGTATCAATATTTCCTAATTTGTTGAAAATCACAGAAAAGTCCAGTAGAGCCCAAACGCTTATGAAATGTCTCATGCTAGCCTGCATCTGTGTGTGAATGTGTGTTCCTGGAATTTAATTATATTCTTTTTATGTATTATTTCTTAATTCTTTGTATTTTCACTTTATCATGACCAGACCTGGAAACTTTATTTTCAAATAGAATCCCTAAGACCATTAATTTTTAAGGATTATAGAATGGTAAGATTTTTTATGATAATGTTTTAAAAATTAAATTTATGAATATTTTAGACTATCATGGAATATATATGTATATCAGTGTTTTGGGGAAAAGAAAAAATATATTCTATTACAAAGGTATTCAGTTTTGAAATTAACTGTTTTTCAGCAATCTTGTGTCACTTAAAACTGGGGATAAAAATATCAAGAGGTGATATAACAGGATGCTTTAGCTCCAAGGAGCAGAAAACCCAACTGAAAGTCCCCTAAACAATGAAAAGTTTTTAAACTTGCATAACAGGAAGTCTGGGCACAGGGCCAGGTCAGTAGTGTCAACGTGGACAGAAGCTCCTTCCATCTTTTTGGCCCGACAGCCTTATCCTATTAGCTTGGTTCTAGGGCTAGTCCCCTCATTGTCACAAAAGGGTTGCTATAGCTCCAGACATCCACGTTTCCTTCCATGAATGTGTTATTAGAGGGGAAAACCTTTTCCTGGTGTTTCCTCGTATCTCCTTGGTCAGGGAAATAGAATGATCATAATTGGTTTGCAGCAATCATGATTTACCTTCTCAGGCCAGACCATGTGTTTCCTGACCACACAGCAGAGTGAATTATACAGCAGAACAAAATTAGGACTTCGGCAGCCAGCAAGGAAGGGGTGTAGGGCAGAGACTGTTGTTCTTACAAACAGATTCTAGATAACCAAAGATTTTCAGTTCCTTGAAAGAGCCATATTTTCTCTTGCTTCTAGGACCTTCCCATTGCTGTCTGGAATTTTTTTTCCCCCTCTACCTAATAGATTTCTTCTCATCTTTTTAACTCCCAGCTTAGATATAACTTCTTTGGGGAAGTCTTTTAAATACGAGAGAAAAAGGAGACTTTAAGGCAAAAGCACTGTTATAGATATATTACCTTTATAATGATAAAGTTTCAGTTCCCAAGAAGAGATAACAATTGTAAATTTGTCTGTACTTAGCAACCTAAGACAAACTATATGAAGCAGAAGTTGACCAAATAAACGGGGAAGTAGACAAGTTGTAACCATAGTAGGAGATTTTAGCCTACTTTCCTTATAACTGCTAAAAGCAGGCATATATATATATATATGTACACACACGAATGCAGAAGAATTGAACAACATGATGACCTCATTTGAGCTGAGTGTTATATCATGTGGCTCGATATACACTTAGGTCAAGTCACACGGCATCAGCCTCTTCCAGGCAACTTAAAAAGAGCAATCCTCCCCAATTCATTTTAGGAAGCAGTATAATTTTTTTTTTTTTTTTTTTGCGGTACGCGGGCCTCTCACTGTTGTGGCCTCTCCCACCGCGGAGCACAGGCTCCGGACGCGCAGGCTCAGCGGCCATGGCTCACGGGCCCAGCCACTCCACGGCATGTGGGATCTTCCCGGATCGGGGCACGAACCTGCGTCCCCTGCATCGGCAGGCGGACTCTCAACCATTGCACCACCAGGGAAGCCCCAAGCAGTATAATTTTGATAGTATAAGTTAACAAGAATATAAAGAGAAAGGAGCATTACAGAGCAATCTCACTTATGAACTTTCATACAACAATTTGTAAACAAAAGAATTGCAAACCAAAGCCAGCAACGTATAATAAGGATAATGCATTGTTAGCCAGTTGAGATTCATTCCCGGAATCTAAGTGTTTAACATTTTAATATCAATCTCTATTTTATCACATTATTAAGTAATGGAAAACAATTATGTATTTTCTTACCAGAAGCAGAAAATTATTTGGTAATAATGGAACTTTTAAAATGTGCTGTAGTGTATGTATTAGTTTCCTAGTGCTGCTGTCACAAATTATCACAAAATAATATTAATAGTAATAATAATAGTAAATGTATTATCTTATAGTTCTGGAGGTCAGAAGTCCACAACGGGTCATCAGGGCTGTGTTTCTTCTGGAGGCGCTAGGGGAGGATTTGTCTTCTAGTCTTCCAGCTTCCAGAGACGCCCATGTTCCTGGGCTTGTGGCCCTGCCTCACTCCACCCTCTGCTCTGTCATCACATCTCCTCCGACTCTGATCCCTGCCTCTTCTTTCCCTGAAACGGGCCCTTGGTGCTTATATTGGGCCCACCTGGCTAATCCAGGACCCTCTTCCCATTTTAAGATCCTGAACTTAAATCACACGTGCAAAAACTTTTGCTCTAGCATATAACATGGTCACAGGTTCCTAGTCTTAGGACATGGACGTCTTTTGGTGGGGGGCGGGGGCATTAGTCTGCCTTGCCAGTGTAGCTAAAAAAAAAGTGTACCAAGAATGTTACGCTTAATTATGAAGATCCTTCTGATATTGGGAATGGGAAGGCTGCCCTCAATGCCATGTCTATTTGACATTCTCATGGAGGGCAGATCCAGTGCAGTTAGGCCAATAAGTAAATCAGAAACCAAACAATCAAAATAGATGTTTGGGAAGGAGGAAATCTCCCTTGTTATCTGCAGATGATTATGATCGTGGGCAGAGGAAAATCCAGAAGAATCTATAGAAAACTTGGAATTAATAACTAATTTTAGGAGTTGACTTAGCTTGGCCTCTCATAACAAAATACCATAGTCTGGGTGGCTTAAACAACAGAAATTTATTTTCTCAAAGTTCTGAAGGCTGGAAATCCAAGATCAAGGTGCCAGCATGGTTGGTTTTCGGTGTGAGCTCTCGTTCTGCGTGTAGATGGCTGACGTTTCTCTGCGTCCTCCCTAGGTGGTACCCGCGACACGGGCTGGGGCAGGGAGGAGTGTGAGGACACGCAAGCTTTGTGAGATCTGTTCCCTGAGGCCGCGTATCCCATCGTGAGGACCCAGGTGGAATAGTCTTTACAGGGTGACAGTGCATTTTAAAAACATTCACTATGTATAATCTTACTTCATGTGATTTTATTCTTAAAAATTTTGTGAATGACTTGGATATAATTCAGTTAAAAAATAATCATGCCAGACAACTTGCTCCTTTGGAGGAATTCTATGCTGAATTTTCTTTCCAAAGGCAAAGATCCCTCTGGGACTCCAGCAGTCAGGCCCTCTTCCCTATTCCTCCCGTTCATTGTTTTGTGAAGTTAGATTGGTGGTTTATGTTTGCAAGGAGCTTTGTGCTCACATTTTAATACAACTCAAACTATGCAAGATCCTCTAAAGAGAATTGCCAGAAGATTTGTGTTCTAGTGGATTATATCAGATGTCCATTACAATGAGGCTATAATCTAGTGTGTGAATTGGGTATTGGTTTTAGTATATATTCAGGCTGCTTCTGATTTTTTAGTGCCTGGAATTTATCCAAGCATAACTAAAAAGTGAAATTTGTACTCAACATAGAGTTTCTTGTAGTTCCTGCATGTGTACGAGCATGCTTCTGTGCCGCATGCAGCCCTGAGTACGCACACTAGAAAAATATTTTCGCTTGCGTGTGAAACTGACTCCTCAGACCACCATTAGTATAAGGAATACGATGGATTTGGGGGATACTTTTGGTATTGTAATCACTGCCCAAATTTCCTTATCTCCCTCCCCTGACAAGTATGAAGAAAGTGTCAGAAGAAGAGTTGGCTAGGGCTGCTTTGTTCAACTTCTTTATCTTATTATTTCTCTTTTTTTTCCCACCTTTTCTGGAAGGCTTTGCAGTTGAGAAATTCCGTTTGTATAGGCACACACGTGTATGCACTTTTTGGATCTAAGTTATGTGCATTGTACGTAGTACGGTACCCGTTTGAGCATTTGTCACTTCCCACCTTAGAGCCCGGATTCTGCCAGTAAACATGCTTCTGTCACCTTTGGTTCCACCTCACGGTGTCCTCTGCAGCTCTTAAAGCTGATATGTTTTACTTTACAAATAAATAACGACTATGGGATAACTTTGCTAACGTGTTTGCTGTGAAGTGCTGTCCTTTGTGATGCAGATAAGTTAAGTCCAATAGATCGTATCAGGGTTTCCTAATACGCGCACTTTGAATAGTAACTGGTCTCTGTGTTCACACGCTCAATGTTGACTCTCTCTCTAAACACCATGCTTATAAAATCATACTTACTTCAGAAGGATTTCAGCCAAATGGACAATATCCCGTGACTTGATACTAGTTAACGTTGATAAGTGCTCACACGGGACCGGCACCACTACCGAGCCTTTGATTACGTCCTTCTTGTGACCTGGCGGCCAGGCCGCACCCTCATTTGTACTTTTTCTCCTGTGGAGAGAGAGGGGTGTGATGAGCGAGTCCTCTGACTCTGGTGGAGGAGCCATTTGACACAGAGGAAGTATGCGCACAGGATTCCAGTCTGCACCCTTGGGTGAGGGCCGTGCTCTCATCTCATCTCAGGTGTTCTCTGAGCTCAGCGTGGCGTCCAGGCTCCCCGGGTCTCTGTGTTTAGGTGGCACCTCCGTGACCAGAGGTGCTTAGTAGCTGAGACTCCAAGTTGATCACACTATTTAACTTCACATTTCATTTTGTTAATAAAAGTTGGAGAAGATTTTACGTTCCTGTGTTTTTGAGCAGCCATTGATGGGATGAGTGCATTTCTGGGAGAGCGTTCGCTTTGATGCTGTGCTTCTAGGAGGGGTTTGAATTCGGATAACACTTTGGAGAAAAAGCTACGTGAAGAGGTGTTTCCTTGCAGGGTTTTTATTTTTTATGTCTGTTTTCCCTGTGCGAACAGGATATTGCTCTGACATATCAAAGACTAGGCCTTGCTGCCAGCGGGGAGGACAGGGGGGTCGGGGCCAGGGGTGGATGCTGAGTTCGGGAAGCGTCGAGGGTCCAGCAGACAGGCCTGCATTCACCCCGGGGGCCGTGCTGGCCGGCTTTCCAGCATCTGCCTTCGTAGCTTGCTTATCAAAGCACTTTATCGCTGGGGAGGGGATGTGGGTTAACCACTTCACTTAGCTCTGGCTTCCAGGCTCCCAGTCTGTCAGCAACAGCTGCTTTTCAACAAGCGCGCCCCGTGCTGCCCGCCAGTGCCGGGCTGGGGACAAAACCCGCTTTGTGTCCCGTCCGGAGGGGCGGGGAGGGGCAGGCTTCGGGGAGAGTGGCCGAGCTCCGCTGCAGGCTCTGCTTCCTAAGGGCTTCTTTGGTGAGCAGGTCTTTCCCCTCCTCTGTTTCAGGGTTCAAGGTTAACTGTGAAAGCACGGGGCCGAGGCAGGTAAACTGTAGGTAGGTCGTGGCAGAGAGCGGGTAGAGCGTGGGCTTTTGTGGCGGCTTTGCACTGCGGTGGCACTGCCTTCTCTGCGCTCCTCCTGCTGCCTGCCCCCTGCCGCCCGCTCGCCTGTCTTGGCTCACTCGCTACCCTCTGTCTTCGTCGCAGGCTGCTTGAGGAATGATGTGCAGGCTAGCAGCGTGTGGGTATTGGCGGTCAGGGAGTTGTAAACGCCAGGGAGCAGCAGAGCCAGGTCCCGGGACGGCGATTCTCCTGCTCGGGACCCCAGGCGCTCTCCTGTCGCAGCCTCGTCTGCAGAAATGGCTTTAAAATGTGGTTGGACGGTGAGGCCGGCACAGATGTTCGGTTTGCTTCTTCTGGACGCAGGATGCAGCCTCTGGCCCATTTGGTCTCTGACTTTAACAGTCAGTTTCCTTTGCTGCCCTTCCCCCAACCCCGTTCTGGAAACACTGCCAGGATGCAGCCCCTTTGTTCCTGGGAGTCCAGGATGAGCAGGACCCCCCGCGGCGCGTGGGCCCTTGAGGGGCCTGAGATGCGAGGAGAATGTTTCAGTGGGAATGTTTACTTGAAGGCTCTTGTTACTGCAGGATGATATAACTCTTTGATTCCACAGACTGGAAATGAGTCTGCTTTGCCTTCCTTTTGGACCATTTGTAAATCTCTGCTAGGACTTTTGTTTCTCTCCTCCCCTCCCCTCCGCTCCCCTCCCTCCCTCCCCTCCTTCCCCTCCCCTCTCCTCTTCTTTTCACAAAAGCCAGCACTCAGAAGGTGTGTGCCAGGCACGGGGGTGCTGTGAGAGCTCCAAGCCTGCGAAGTGTTGTCACCAGACGGTGTGATTGCACTGTTTCCCACTGAGTGCTCTGTAGGCGGAGATGCCTCGTATTAGAGAAATCATGTCCATGCTCATGATGCTGCTGAGGGTTCCTTTATCTCCTGAGTTCAAGTTTTTACCTCCTTTCTGCCTCCAGAAAATAATTCCAGGTAGAACATAAGTAGAGACGGAGGCATGTAGTGAGTATGTATTTTAAACCTTACTGCTGAGAGTGTGCTGTGGCTCAGGGTGCCACAGGGTGACCCGTGTCCGCATTCATTTGGGGGAACAGGGCTTAGGAAGTTTCACGATATGGCAGCATCCCCAAGGCTCTCAAGTCTTCCTGCAAAGCAGGTTTTTCTACAGTTTAGTTTTCCCATAGAATACTCTTCATGGGGAAAACTGCTAACCCTCAGTATATATTTACTTCCTGACGTTTATAGGAAGAAAATTATCATTAATCAGCATATATGATTCTATTGTTTAAAACTCTCCTGGCATTTTGCCTGGAGCCCTGCTTATTTGGAACAGACAAATACTGTCGTGCGTAACGCCAGGAATGTCTGGATGCGCAGTGTGGATGGCAAAGCCTAGGGTAGTAGAAGTGCTGAGGGATCCCTGAGACAGACCTGCCCACACTGGACATCGTTTGGATTTCTCGGTACCAATAGCTAGCCAACCTGGCATTCCGCAGGAGGGCACTGAAAAGCAATGATTTTGTTTTCAGTTAGCAAACATATTAAGGAATCAATAAGCTGGTTTACTCATGTAATGTGTGTTTATAAAAGACAGCTTCATAATCTGTGTCACTGGTGTGTTTAGATCTTTATCCAGGCAGAGCCTAATTTATCAGCACCTCGTTATCGTAAATACTGTACACAGAAGGGTCATAAATCCTCTCTAAAGGGGCTTTATTTCACCCTCTAATTAAGTCTCCCTGACTTCCTTCATTGACCTTAAAAGGAGTTAAGGGTTTGTTGATTTTCATTAGGTAACAAATACACATATTAAGCTGAGTTGCATGGAAGGAAAGCACCGTCTTTTCCCTGTTAGTAGTGGGATAAATTACAGCCTGAGGCCCCCCCGGACCCCACGGGCCGAAGACGTGGGGTCACATGTGGAAGGGGGTTTCGAGTACTCCTGCTCTATCCTCTGGTGTCTTCTGTCTCCTTAAGAACTTCATTGTGGCCAGTAGTATTGATATAACTGACAGGTTGAGCTTTTATTCAGTGCGAAGTCCTGTGATAAGTATGTGGCGGGCAGGACAGAAATGAGTAAGAAAGTCGAGTGCAACGAGTAGGTGGTAAAAGGGAAAGTGTTGAGTGCCTCTGGAGGCACAGAGTGGGGAGGAAAGAATAGTGGGTGATCCCTGGGGAGATACGGGAAGACACACGTTGAAGGGTGACTCATTTGTGGGGTTGGCCTTGAAGGATGGGGGGGCTTTGAGCTTCAGAAGATGAGGAGAAGGGATACTCAGATCAAAGCACGGGCTCAGAAGCACAGGAGGGAGAACAGCGGACCTGCCCTCTGCTGTTCCACAGTGAGGCCTGCCCTCCACGGCGAATGACCCGGTGAGGCCAGCCAGGACCAGACCGTGTTCTGGGAGTGAATTCGGGATGATGGGACGCTGAGCCCGTAAAGAATTTTGTTCAGCTGCAAGTTACGGAATCCTGGGAAACCGCTTGCATAAGTGTACTTTTCTCATGTGGTAGGAGGTTTGGAAAAACCAGACCAGCGATGCTGTAGCCATTCCCAGCGCTGCTGCGGCGGGTGGGCGGCTCCTCTGTTCCCCCTCTGCCGCCCTTGCCCTGCACCCCGCTCCTCGTGACCTCAGGGTGGTCGCCTCGCTTGGGCAGGGGCCCCCAGGCGGCACTTTGAGAACTGCTGCTCTAGGTACGTGGTTGTAGACTGTAACCTAGGGGTCAGGTGCAGCCCCAAGATGGGAGCAGCTGTTAACGTTTCCTCTAAGAGCTTCAGTGAGAGGATTCGCTTCCTGTGCATTTACCCGTTTAAAGCGCACGTTCAGTGGTTTTAGTCCATTCACAGAGTTGCGGGGCCCTCACCACCGTCGGTTTTAGAATGTGGTCGTCACCCCAGAAGGAACCCCTGTACCTGTTAGGGTCACTCTCCGTTTTCCCCAAGCCCCTCAAACCCCTGGCAACTCCCAGCGTCTCTGCTGTCTCTCTAGATTTGCCTGCTCTGGACGTTTCAAAGAAACGGATCATATCATACAGTATGCAGTCCTTTGTAGCTGGCAGTCCTTGCATTTTTGAAAGGTTGTAAAAGAAGAACACAAAGAATATACGATGGAGATTGTCTGTGGCCCACAAAGTTCAACATGTTTACTGTCTGACCTTTAACAGGAAAGCCTGCTGACCCCTGTTACAGACCAGTGCACATTTTTGATCAGAAAGATATTTTTGACCATGAATCCCCTATATACACACATACATGCGTTTGCACAGATACATATGTTTGTAAGTTGTATATGCTTAATCCTGTACCATATATTTGTATGTTATAAATCATTCAACTCAAAAATTGAAAGAGATAAAAATAGATATAAAAGTTTAAATGTTTTTTCATATCTCTGCAAACCGTTATATCTGCCTCTCAAGGGGTGCATACTCTGCTGAGGATTGGTGACGCCAAAATATTTATTTATAAGTAGCTGCGTTAGGAACATGCTGGCATTTGTCAAAAATACAATTGCTAGTCCTCAGCCTCAGAGCTACTGAAACAGACTCCTTAGAAGTTGAACCCAGGAAGCTGCGTTTTGATGCGAGCCGCCAGTGATTCTGACGGGCAGCCTGGGCCAGGTGCTACTGCTCCGTGCCTTTAGGCTCTAAGGCAGCGGTCCCCAGCCTTTTTGGCGCCAGGGACCGGTTTCCTGGAAGACGGTTTTCCCACAGACGGAGGATAGGGGATGGTTCAGGCGAGCGATGGGGAGCATTGGAGAGCGAGGAGGAGTGATGGGGAGCGACGGGGAGTGACGGGGAGTGACAGGGAGCATTGGGGACTGATGGGGAGCATTGGGGAGCATTGGGGAGCGAGGAGGAGTGATGGGGAGCGACGGGGAGCATTGGGGAGCGATGGGGAGCATTGGGGAGCGACGGGGAGCATTGGGGACTGATGGGGAGCCACGGGGAGCGGCAGGTGAAGCTTCGCTTGCTGGCCCTCTGCTCACCTCATGCTCTGCGGCCCGGTTCCTAACAGGACACACACCGGATACTGGTCTGCAGCCCGGGGGTTGGGGACCCCTGCTCTAAGGCACCAGGTACCAGGCACGTTGCAGGGAAAATGGTGCAGCAAAAGGCCACGGTATGGAACCTTGAAAATTTAACTCCTTTAGAAAGTAAATTTTCAGAAGTCTTTTATATCATGAGAGCATCCTTTTAAGGAATAAATTTCTTCTTAGGAGTCAAACAATTGCCACTTTGTCCTTGGGATGTGCTCTAAAGGAGGCTTAAGAAGAGAGGACAACATTAGTGCCAGTGACAAATGAAGAACGTGCCCCGCACTTGACCTGTTTCAATGTCCGTCTGTTCCAGAACGTCTGTAAAGGTTTCCTTGGACGAAAATAATGGAGACCCTCCCTCCCACCTCCCACCAAATGATATGATAATTTTTGAGGAACATAAATATTGTTCTAGTTTATCGATTCAAGAGCAGAATCACATGGTGCTTTGGGAACTTTTCACAGAGCTCTTTACTATTAACTGCGTGATGGGGTTTATGGTTTCTGTCAGCAGTGGTTATTCATTGATTAATGAATCAATGATTCAGTGATTATGCAGTTATTATTCCACTGGTCATATGGTTTGGCTCAAATTACAAATGAAGAAAATATCAATTTAAAATAATCCAGGAAAGGAAATGACCGGAATTCCAAAGATCTCAGTCTTTCTCTTCCTGTGTGATTATGCATTCAGCTGATTGCAAGATTTAATATATTCTTTCCTTTGAGTGAATACGAGTAACTTAGTTTAACCACATGTTACATGGGTTTTACTCATTTTACTTTCATTTTTGTGACTTAAAGATTTTTTTTAAATGAGATTTGGACAATCCCAAATTGTTCTTAAAATTTTTCTTTGTACTCTCTTCTTCTTGGGAGTCAGTGAGTTATATAGCAGATCGTGAGGAGGAACTATTTTGTGTCTGTCAAGATGAGTTATATTCCAAATGTTGACAGTGTTTTTACTGTGACCTTGTGGAAGGCATTTCAACTAGCAGTGAGTTATCAGTTTTACAATAATGAGTGGAGATCTTACTACTAACTATGTTGTTGATTAAATCAGACTCCTTGTGAGCAAGTTACTTTTTGTCTTGTCTCTCTCTCTCTGTCTCTCTGTCTCTCTCTCTCTCTGTCTCTGTCTCTGTCTCTCTCTCTCTCTCTCTCTCTCTCTCTCTCTCTATATATATATATATATATATATATATAACTTTTGTAAGCTCCCTAAGGGCAGGGATCTTTGTTCTCTGGTATATGCCGAGCATCTAATAATATCTGTCACTCAATAAATATTTAATGAATGAATGGACTCCAGAACTTAGTTTGAAAAGCATTTCAGGAATATTGGCAAGTGTGATGATACATACAGTATGCCAAGAGAAAATAAGCTTAATATTGCTAAGGAAGGAACTGGACAGTGGGAAAATATAGGGAGCAAAGTAAGGCAGTACCAAGAATGAGATCAGTATCCAGATTACAGACATGAATTCTGTAGACGTCCCAGAGAAGCCTGTGCACTTGACACTGAGATTCCCAGCTGCACAGGATTCTGTATCAGAAGGATAAAAGGCAAATTAGATTTACTGTCTCTGCAGGCATCCTTGACCCGACCACTCTCCCCTCAGATACTTGACGTTGGTCACAGAGAGACCGGGGGATAGATGCGTGTGTCCAGGGTAGGCCCAGCACCGCGACCAGCAATGCGGTTCACAGCGTGTATATATCTTCCCGCTGACAGATGAGAGGCAGCAGATTCCTAGATGAAGGCCAACAGAGTGTTCTCTTCTGCTGGGATTTTATTCCACTCTTTGATCATTGAGAGGCTCCCACATCTGCCCTTGTTCCTCATGGGTCTTCGTGTGAATGCGTTTTCAAAAAGTTCTGACCGTAGGCTTATACACTTTGAATACGGTTGAAGGAGAAAGGAGGCCCTGAGGAAAACGGCTTATTATTTTTTTCATAAAGCATTTTACTGAAACGTTAATTGTATTTGTAAAGTCTTCCCACTATAGAGGCCAGAAGGCGATGGCCAGGAGCCTCATATTTCCTAAATACGTAACTAGAGTTTTCACATTTAAAACCAGAAGAGAAGCTTTAGGGTTTAAGATGCCTGTTTTTCTCGGGTCTCTGCCTCTCAGCCACCTGGAGCCCATGCGGGCCCAGTTTAACAGACCCTGGACACTCCAGCTCAGTTTTCACAGCTAGACTTTGCTCTTTCCCCAGAGATCCTCAGAACTTCTCCTGCATCTTCTTCAAGGGTCTCACGTGCCCTGTTCTCAGTGAGACCATCCCTGGTCACCCTATCTAAAACTGTACACACACACACACATGCACACACAGTCTACCCCTCTTTCACTCTTTTCTTCCTCAGCACTTGCCACTGGCTTGTACATTGCGCTCGCTTATCTTGTTGGGTGTCTCTCCTGACACATCCTTGTCTGTCTGCTCACTGCTGTACCTTCCATGCCTGGAATACCCGGAACACAGACCAGGCTGCCGTACTTGTTGAATGGATGGATTTCCGGCTCCTTTGGAGAAATCCGTTAGCACTGAGCCTGGTTGCGTTTCTGTGTGGAGACTGTCATCTGAGGCAAAGTAGCAGGAAGGGCAAAGAGGTCTCCAGGCCATTGCTTCTCTAGCAGCTTGTTAGAAACCGGGAGTCTTGGGCGCCAGCCCAGAGCCCCTGCACTCAACCAAGGTGACTCCTTTAGGCCTGTGCAAGTCCGAGGAACACTGCACAGGGTCACTGCAGCTGCACCTGGCCTGCCTCGTTCACTGATGTGACGTGCTCGCCCCGTGGGCATTTGTGACCCCGGTGGAGAGTAATATGATCATTTTTACGTGTGAGAGATTTGACACGGTAATAATTGGTTTTGTTTATAATAAAGGAATTGGAGAGAAGCCTTGCTATTGTATTGGTATTGAGTCCCGAGGATAATACACAGTTCACATTTTAGTGAGACGTGGGCTACACATCATGGTTTCCAAGCAATGTGTGCTGACCTGCAGTGTGCCCACTAATTTAGTGAAGCACTTTACAACGTTTTACTGTTTGTCCAGTGCACACGGCCTTGTTTGGAGCCAATACATATTTTGGCAAGTGCTCTACTTTTTAAAAATATCTATTACTTTCCCCACCAGAAAGTAATAGTTCCAAGGGAACTGTTATAGTGAGTCTTAAAAATTCTTCTCTGTACACATGTCCTTGACCCCTGGAGAGTACTAGAGCCTTTCAGACTTGCTGTGGTCAAGTCTGTTGTACAAACTCTGCTTGCTGCAAACCGTTGGGGAACTTTTAGATAAGAAAGCATTTTATAAGCATGTTATATATGGAACCGGGTCCATGTAAAATAGAGAGTGAGGCAACATTTGAAGCTGTGTTTCCTCTCCCTGCAAATTCTCAGATGCTGAAATAAAAAGAGCAAAAAATATCCTTCAGGTGCTTTACAGACACCAAATTAAAGTTTGTCTGAGTCCTCTTCTCCCTGGCTTCACAGCTTCACAGCTTTGCTGCAGGCAGGCGTGTGCACCATCCCTGGAAGTACCCTGAGAAAATGTGGGCACACATGTATTCTTGTTCACTTTCTATTTTGAAATCACCTTTTAAAAAGTCCAGACAGAAGGCACCGGCTCTTGTGGAGGAAAGAGACAGTGACCAGCAGTGACTGGGAGCCGGGGCCTGCAGTGCGGGACCTGCTGTGGGGAGTCGCTGTGTGGGCACCCCCTTTCCCTCCTCCTTCGCCCTGTCCACTGTCTGGACTGTCCTTAAGGTGCTCATCTCATGGGGAGAAACAGCTCAACAGATGAAATGCATGTCATCTCTTTTACAATAGAGGTTTGCTCAGGACCAGATTGAAATCCTGAAGGAACCCAGAGCATGGAAAATAGTATTTCATGCTGCCTTTTCCACACTCCGATATGTAATTCAAGATGACACAAAATTTATATTCATGCTTAAAGTAGCTTCTTTGAAATATTTCTTTGAAATATTTTGATGTCAAAATTCTAGATGACCTTATTGCAGATACACTTTTTCTCTTTTGGGGTGCCACGTGGAACCCCACGCATATACACTTATTCAGCCTGTCGTGTGATCCAGCAGCGGGTCAGCCCCGATCCTGCCAGAACGCAATCAGGAATAGTTCAGAGTAGAACGGATGGTTGACACGGTCCTGTAGAATGAGCACATGCTTCCTGGCACTGTGTGCAGACGTTGGGCTGGACCATAGGTACAGTTTGTAACCTGGTCTTCCTTCGTCATCGGGGCAATTCTTGGACGCCCCAGTGCCCTGGACAATTGTAATGGGTTTTTGCTGGGTCAGTAATTTATCTGCTTTTGCACACCCAATGGTGAGAAGGAAGATGAGGGGTCAGAGGCAGGGCAAGTCGACAATTGGACCGTCATCAGCTGAGTCATTAAATAAGGTTGTAAATTATTTTATTGTAGTTGAAAAACATCTGATTAGGGTGTGTGTGTGAGACAAAGGGCAGAGGGGAGACAGACGGAGAGAGATTGAAGAAGCCAAAAAGTGATGGCCAAACTTAAATTTAAATGAGTATTTGTTAGGATGTTGCTTGGATTTATTTTCTGTCTTGAAGCAGATCAAACTTTAACATAATGCTTCACATTCCTTAAACATATACAATACAATATAACATTTTTTTTAAGTTATGGTAAAGGTCTTAAGAAATCTCCACCTCCTCATTCCCCCGGTTTAAAAAAAAGTCACATAGCAAAGCCATCTATCTTGTATAATTATCCTCATAAACCTCTAAAGTATGCTTCCCTCCCCAGACATTATTGGTGTTGATCCTGGCATACAATCATCACACCAGTAATTACAGGTCTTAAAAGGAATATAGTCGTCAGTATTTACTAGCCTTTATTATGAACGCATAAATCATTTAATAAAATGGCTAGTGGACACTTTACTTGTCATTCTGTTTACGTTAGGCGTTCTCTGCAGGCGTCCTACATGAAAGTTACAGCAGGCTGAGCTCTTTCTGTAGACTGCCCTTATCATTAATAGAAAGCAGCCTGTGTGCATCCTGCAAACCCATTTCCTTATTTAAAGTGGGCATCCTTCCTTTGCTGCGATGTGCTTCCTCTTTTATTACAGGACTGAAGACCAAGCCTTAGTACACCCTTAAAGGCACATCCCTTCCAAATGACCTTTTGTCCTGAGCAGCTAAGATGTATTGTTTAGTCCACTCAGAATTACATGGGGTGTCCTAGGAATCTTTGTTTTGGTTAATTAAATTTGGAAATGTGTCATTTTTTCCTATTATAAAGCAGAAATGAAAGTCCAGTCAAATTGATTTTGGAGTTCTGGGGGATGAGATAATTGCAGAGGGTAAATGATTTAGGATTTAAAAATATGTGTACCTTTTCTCCACTGAGAGAAGCTTGAAACATGTTTAACTTCAATTAAATTATCTTCTTGTCTGCGCACTCATAAGGGTGTTTATATGCATGTCATGCTGAGCAAACTTATCCTTACTAGTTACACTAAACAGAATGAAACTCTGCTTGAAGAAAGTATTCTTTTTACACTAAAAGATATTTGTTAAGGGGAGCTAAAATAGAGATCCACAGCAGAGCTTATTAAATAGGTGAGAGGGCTTTTTATACATAAGACCATTCATTAGACCCTTTTATAGTTGCTATCTTTAAGGCTGTTCTTTTGCCAAGAATTTTTTGTTTTCCTTTAACTATTCTAAAGTTTTTTTAAACCTTTGTTCAAAGAACTATAGACGCTATAATTTTTTTTAGTCTAACAGTGCAGAAGGAAAGGACTGTGATGTGGTAATAAATGTGTTAATCGTATCAAAAGTATAGAAAGCCAATTTGATTATGCACATAATTTCCTAATGTTTTCACTTTTCATTTATGATCTGTTTTTAATAAAAGAACTTTTCATAAACTTTATGAAACATAAATTTATGACTTCTTGTTAAGCCTGTATTATGACATGCCATTTACCTTTTCGTCCAATAACTATAATGTAGTCTGCTGTCCTCTGATTTCCTTACATTGTTTCTGGAAGAATCCTGTCTCTTATTTGCTATGCAGACTTCAGTGAGTTCTGTTGTTGGGTCTTACTAATACGCGAAATATACTTATCACGATGTTGATCACTCCTGTTCTTATTCCAGACCCTAACACTTTTCTCCTGCACTTATTTTTTCTTATAAGAATTCCCCCCTCTATGTCTGCATATCTGATACATTCAAATAAAAACCACCTTTCTCAATCTCCCACCTTAAGGAAAATCACTGAAAGCCCCTTCTGAGCAAACCGGAAATCAAAGGAAAGGGAACAGGGGGTGGCCCTGGGTGTCAGAGACGTCTGCCTGCTCCGCTTCTCGTGTTGGCCGCCTTTGTGTCCTCCCAGACAGTCCCGGGTGGCCTTCTCGACCACACTTGCCACCCATGCCTCAGCCATGCCCGTGGCCGTGCTCTTCTCTGGGTCAGGTCAGAACACCCAGCTTCAAAAGGACCGAGAGGGACTGCGTCTTCCTGAAGCCATTTTAGACTAAATGTTCTTGTTTGATATTGTCATTCTCTGGTTTCAGCTCCTAGTTTACCATAATATTTTTGCTTATATGCATATTAATATGTATTTCATAGTTTCTGGGATTTTTATTTTCGTCCTGTTTTTCTTTGACCTTATTATTGTCTTATTTCTTATATGATCCATATCCTTCTTTGGAAAAACATTTTTGACTCATTTCCTGTTTCTTGATAACATCTCAGAATCAGTACAGAGCTCTTCCATAGGCAACGCTGAGTAAACTAACGAAGCTATAACGTTCATTTGGTAGAGTAGTTACTTTAGACTTGGTCGCTGCGCACCAGCATCCCCGTGGATCTGGGGGCCCGTTGTCCACGCCTCACCCACCCGCAGCGGGCTCCGTGAGTCCCCTTTGCAGGCTCCATCGGCATCATCAAAACCAGCTCTGGGGAAGAATTCCCAGGAAATCCTGAGAGCGGTTGCGAGCAGTTTAGGAAATGTTAATGCCGAGATTAAACGTCCTGCTGAGAACGTGCGCAGATCATACAAAGGACAAAACTGACCTTCTCAACAAGGTTGCACCTGTAGCCAGTGATGTAGAAAATAAAAACGACAACTCCAGATGGTTTTGATGCTGGTTTTGAATAGCGTTTTCTCATTTGCCAAGAAAAATGGTTGTGTATTAATATTAAATCTTTTTATGTTTCATGTATAAATTGCAAAGGTCTTTTTGCATGCCTTTGTGTTTGGAAAGTCCTTATTGTCCTGTGTGCCACTTCCTTAAACCCACGTTGCATACAGAAGATGTTTGCATCAGGCTGGACAGGCCATGCCCGCGATCAGCAGGGTGACAAATGGAGTCGGTGACCACGGAGTGAAGGCGTGTGCGCGGGGGCCCGGGCGGAGCCTCCTGACTTTGACTTGAGAGAAGCTGGGAGGTTTTCCGCACCCTGACATAAAGACAACCACATGGCCAGAGAGCCCAGGGGGTCTGTGGCCCAGGACCAGGTGGTGGCCCTTTGACCGCCCTCTGCCTGTGGAGCACTGTTTTTATTTGGCAGCCAAGTGGTGCTACTTGAACTACAGTGATTGTTCTGAGTGTTAAACTTTTACATTAAAAATATAACAGTAAAACTTGTGCATGTGAGCAAAATGTGCTAAGCAATCTTAAAATTAATTTAAAAAGTTGTTTTGTCATGTCAAAAACTCTAAGGGCCATCTAGCAAAAAACCTTTTTTATTTTCTTTTAAACAATAACATCTCCGAGTGAGGGAGACTTGATAAGTTACCATGTGAGTAGTGAATCTTCTTTACGGAGTTGATTATTCAGTCAAGCAAGCATTATTTCCTAGGTAGGTTAGTTAGCGTTGAGAAAGAACTTGCCCATTTGTTTTCATTTTCCAAATACTGACTTCAGCTTGAAACATGTGTTCAGAATTCCAAGGAACATCTTGACCTGGCAACTAGCTACGTGAAGAGCATCCTCATTCATTCTGAATGATCATTCGTTCATTTATAGACCCAAAGATTAAGCTACAAGGTAGAAAGTACTTTCTTTTGAGCTGGCATAGTCTTTATTCATGCAGCATGTGAGTTGAATTTACTTGGCTAATAACAGCATGTATGAAGTCAACAAATGCTTGATTTGAAAAGTTTTTCAAGTTCAAAAGGAAAGACATTTTCATTTGTGTGTGTGTGTACGTGCACATGCCCACATTAAGAATTGTAAATATTTATATCAATAGGCTCTAAGCTCACTAAATGGCCATTTTTATCCTGGCCATTTAGTAGGTATTTATTAAATATTTACCACACACACACACACACACACACACACACACACACACACACACACACACACACACACACACACACACACCCTCATCAGATTTTAGCTAATCGTTTAAGTTTTGAATTCTTTCAGTATCTTTTTATGTTAGACCTTAGTTTATAGGTTTAGCAACATGTGGATACAAATGGAAAGAAATTAGATTTCTTTTCCAAAGAAAAACAAAAAATTCAATTTTAGTATTGTCTGCTTTCTTCGGGTACTTTGTTCTGTTTCTTATTCCATTTAATGTTAAGCTCATTTATTTTAGTCTTTTTTTTTTCTGAATGATTACATTGAAGATGCAGTCCCACAAAGTATCAATATTAGTATCTGTCGCTGTCATTGTGGGTTTATCTGTTTTTCCTTGTTTATGATTATCACACCTTTTGGGGGGAAGGTTTTACCCATCTGTAGTATGCCTCATTATTCTTGTTAATGCTATGATTTAAAGCAAAATAGCATTCATATTACTGAGTCAGCTTTCTTTTTGTAAGTACTTGCCTGGAATTTCTTTTTCTATTCCTTATATTTTCAACCATTCATTGTCCTTTTTGCTTTAGTATATACTTACAAAAGAGAATTAGGCATTCCTTTTTTGTAACTTCAGTTATATTGTTTATCCCTTTTATAGAGAATTTAAAGTGTTTACATTTATTCTTACAGCTGATATATAGGTGCTTATTTCCATCTGATTAGTGTGTGTTTTCTACTTTTTCTTTGTCTCTCTTTTTTTCTTCTTTCTTGCCTTTGGTTACTTCGATTTTTTTAAAATTTCTTTTTCCTCAGCTACTGCTTCAGAAGTTATACTTTCAATTTGTATCCTTTTTGCTGTTATGCTTAATTTTAACACACATACTTTATAAACTCTGAATCCAAATCCTAATTCTCACTGCCTACTCAGAACACTAATTGATCTGCTGCTTCTCAGGGCCATGGACTGCTGTCCAGTAATTTAATTCTACCCTGTTTGCATATCTTTCCAATTAGTCATTTTTATTATTCTGTTCTTTTTCAATGTAGCTGGTAATTGTTTTGACTTATCTGTATGTTTACGTTAACTTACTGACTCTCACCCCCTCCATATGCTCCTGCCCTTTGAGTCTAAGTTCCTTCTTGTTTAGGTAGGTCCTTCAGCGGTGTTCAGTGAAGGTGTGTGAGTTACAAACGCTCTACCTTTGTCTGAAAATATCTTAATTTTGCCTGTATTCTTAAATGGTAGTTCGGCTGGTTTTTGAACAGTTTCGTGTACTCTTCAGCCTGTCCATTGATGCCTTTTGTTATCGTTTAACCAACTGTATGGACCTTCTGTTTAGTGCTTTATTCAAATCCACCTCTTCTTACTTTGTGGCTTTACTTCTTTTATCTCTTTGAATATTTCAGATACACTTATTTTAGAGTCTTTCACATTCTCTTATTTTTCATTCTTGGAGTGAAGACTCTGCTGGCTATTGCATCCTTGCTTTCTGTGGGGGGTCTGTGGGCCCCGGGCTGTGGAAGGCTCCCTGGGGAGGGGCTTCACGTCTGTGCGGCCCGCTCCTCAGGTTTCCCAGTTGCAACCAAGTTGTTTTGTAAAAATATTTTATTTATTTATTTATTTATTTACCTTATTTTTTTTTGGCTGTGTTGGGCCTTAGTTGTGGCACACGGGATCCTTGTTGAGGCATGCAGGATCTTTTCATTACAGCGCGCGGTCTGCTCGGGCTTCTTGTGGTGCATGGGTTCCAGAGCACGTGGGCCCTGCAGTTTGCGGTACACGGGCTCTCTCGTTGAGGCGCGCGGGCTTAGTTGCCCCACGGCCTGTGGGACCTTAGTTCCCTGACCAGTGATCGAACCCACATTCCCTGCATTGTAAGGCGGATTCTTTGCCTCTGGACCACCAGGGAAGTCCCCCAACCAAGTTTTTATGTTTTGAATTCCGAAAATTGTAGCACAGAACAGTTTGTTCACCCAACAGATAATTATTATGAGGAAGCGACATATGTCCTGTCCTTTTGTAGCTTGTAACCTTCCTAATTAATGACACACTTAAAAGTGTTTCAAGTGCATGTAAATATGACAGGAGAAGCTTTATGCTAAAGTCTAGATAAAAATGAGTTTAACTTGACAGCATAGAATACATATTGAGGTAGTTGCCACTATTTGAAATGTTAGTGTAATTTACCTGAGTATAGTTCTCAAAATAATTTAAAATGAAATCCAAGTCGGCTCTCTGAAAAATGCCTGAAACGCCTCTGGGAATAGTTTGCCAGTCATTCACCTAGATTCTGGGACCTACCTCGATATTGCCTCACATGGCTTGCTAAGGAGGCCCAGGATCTGTGTATTTAAGGAAATGAATTATAGAAGTCAATTATAAATAATTAAAAAAATTCTTAATTATGTGTTGAGAACACCCAGTTTCTTAAAAGACAAGTAACTGAATAGTTTTATTATTCTTCAGAAGGAAAGCTGATTAGAGTTTTAGGGGGGTTTTCTTAGTGTGTTCTAAAGCTTCAAAATTGTTTGCCTGGGATGCTCTAATTGACTGATTTCCAAATTACTTACATATATGTAAAGCAAAACCTTGTCTTTTCTAGGAGTGCTGTCCTCACGTATAGTCAAATAGTCAAAGTGTTTTGTGCACCTGTGGTATATACATAATAACACACACTGTGTTTCTAAGAAGCTCAGTATCGTACTGTGTTAAATGGGGTGGTGATTTTCATTTTTGTAATCTGCATAATTACTAGAAGATTTAACAAGTGATTTCATTTGTGATTTCCCCCCTCCTTTTAAAGTTTAACTTTAAAAAATGATGGAATCTCTGTGGTATTTTGAATAATGTGTAGCCTCACCATACTTCTTTTTACCTCACGAACCTCACAGATGTAAAGAGATACCAGAAGAGTGCTACCAAATCATCCCTTGGATTTCAGAACATGAGTTGCTGCCGGTTAGCAATCAGGAGCTGCTCTTTCTATGCACGTGTCAAACATCCACCCATTTACACTTCATGCCCTGAAGCTTTTCCCTTCGTACTCCAGCTCGGTCTGCTGGTTCTGTTCTTCTTCAGACCCCCGCCTCACCCCAAGAAATTAAAAAAGGTTTTTGCTCCACTCTGGTTTCTTTGCACCCTGTTCCCCATCTCTTTGGCACTACATCTTCCTGGTTTTGGTGTAACTCACGTGTGTCGTATGTGCTATTCCATGCTCTGTTGCCTTGCTAGATGTAGGGAGCCTGTCAGTCTTAAAATAGATATGAAACTCAGGTTTCAGTGGAAAGCATTCCTTGGTCCTCAAGTCCAGCTTTTCTCATCCTTTGGCTTCATAGGATAACACCAAGGCCATTTGATGTCGGGACTGCTGCGTTAGCATTTTAATGACGTTGAGAGACAATTGGCTGAGTGTTAATGAGACTCTGCCCTTTTGTAGTAACCTCGGAATCAAAGCAGTACAGCTGAGGAAGCCTGGCTCCTTGCCACCTTCCCCGCTGGGGGTACATGTGTCCTTAGTGTCACCTTGCAGGCTGGCTGGCGCTGGAGAGAGCGGGCTGTGCGTGCGTGGCCTGGTGGGGAGCTGTCGCCATGCGTGTGTGGGATGGGAGCTTGTTTGGAACTTGGTCGTCAGTGGATGTGACCGCTAAGCCCTGCCACTCTAAGATGCTAGTACCTGGAACATCCTATACCTGGACGAGAGCTTTAGGAATCCATTCAGACAAGATCTGGAGGCTGAGTCATAAATATTTTGCTTATTATATGAATTTTTGGCTCTTTTTCTCTTTTTATGTCTTTTAATTCTGTATTTACTGTTTCTAGAGATTGAATCCTTGAGTTTCTGTGCTCAGCCTTTAAGTGCTCACTTTATCTGTCTTGGTTGTTAGAAAAGGGCACACTAAGCACGCCTCTCAGTGTGCTAATTTAATATTTCTATGGTCCTAAGACCTCTACAACAAGCACCTCAGCTTTGATCACTACTGTTATTTCAATATTAGGCAGTTTATCCGTTCTTCTTCCTAAATTCTAGGTTTAGTAGGTAAATAGGGTGAGCATTGGGCTCCTTGGAGTGTTTGGTTATAAATAGACCAGAAAATAGCAACAAGGGGGGGCTACTGCTTCACTGATGCCCTTTTCAAATACTTAAAAGCAAATGATTCATCAAATAGAGTCACTAAAAGCAGAAGCCGCCAGTTTGTAGAATTTGACCCCTCCTAATCAGAGAGAGGCAGCAGGGTGTGGAGTTCCTGCCCTGCACCTGATTAAAGCCAAACGCACCAGCGACGGCAGGCCAGAGAGGAAGCACAAGACCGACCGTCTCAACTGGGGGCACAGGAGCTGAAGACATTCAGAGGAAAATGATTTTTAAGAACCTTCTACATTTGTTTTATTTTTCCAGATATGCATTGTAGATAAGCACAGTTTCAAGCTTTACATTTTTTAAAGTAACATTCCGTCTCTGATTTAAGGAAGATGAATCTGTTTGTGGTTTAAGCAGATGTCTTCCTATGCAAGTAGATGTGTTATTTTCAGGTAGTTCTGTTATCATCCTAATTGTGCACATTTTCTTTTTAGGCATTTATTGTAGCTTTAAAACAGTTGCTCTTCCTCACTTACATTAAGTATTAGTGATTCCTCTCATTGAATTTCAGTTTTTTTAAGTGTTTCCCGTTATGGGGTTCTCTGATGATTTTGATTTTTAAAAAAATGTATACATCTGAGTTCATTGTAGTATTTTCTCATGATTATTAAGGCATTGCAAAATGTTATCTATAGTTATTTTAATGTTTTTATGAAGTTAAGCTAAAACTCTGCCTCCCTAAAAATAAATTTTAAAATATTGGAAGCATTCCAGCAAACCTAATTTAAAGAGTAGAACTGAGAAATTACTAAAAATTAAAATTTGTCTATTAGTTTAGTTTCTAAGTCTTGCTGCTTAGTACTCTGTATTTTATCTCTGATATTACTACACCACCAGCGGTGAATGAGAATTCCAGTCGCTTCACATCTTCACCAGCATTTGGTGTTGTCAGTGTTGTAGTTTGGGTCATTCTATAGGCCCGTGGCGGTATCTCCTTGTAATTTGCATTTCCTTGATAACATGTGGAGCATCTTTTCATGTGCTTATTTGCCATCTGTATATCTTTATGGTGAGGTGTGAGTGCTATAGTTTAATCTTTTGTTTTTTATTTGTCACGTGTTCTTGGCCTTATCTTTTTTTGCTTTATTTGGGTTGAATTGGGCATCTTAAAACATTTAAACAATCAACTTTCCATCATATTTGTCTGTACTGTACATCTTTGTTTAAATTTTTTTTTCTTTTTTTTTTTTTTGCGGTACGTGGGCCTCTCACTGCCATTGCAGAGCACAGGCTCTGGACGCGCAGGCTCAGCGGCCATGGCTCACGGGCCCAGCCGGTCCGCGGCATGTGGTCTCTTCCCAGACCAGGGCACGAACCCCTGTCGCCTGCATCGGCAGGCGGACTCTCAACCACTGCGCCACCAGGGAAGCCCTGTTTAAATTTTTTAGTGAGTGCTCTAGTGCTTTTTTCTTAGCATTCTCTACCTGTACACTTAGGTAGTATTAGACCACTTCCCATGTAATGTAAGAAGCTGACAACAGTGTACTTCCATTTTCTCATTCTGGTTTTTGTGCTGTAGTTATTTTCATAGATTTTCTTTTGACATATCTTTTTAACTTTACAATATATTGTTATTTTTGGTTTAAACAACTTTAAAGAAATTTTTAAAAGAGTAAAAAAGTCTTATTTACCCGTATCTTTATTTAATTTTTGACATTCTTCACTTCTTTGCATAGATGCAAATTTCCATTTGATATAGTTTTTGTTCAACGTGAAGAACTTCCAGTTACATTTTATGAAGTACCTGTCTGCTCTCAATAAATTTTCTCAGCTACTGTTTTTTCTGAAACAAATGCTTTATTCCACCTTCTTTTTTGACAGTTACTTTTATTGGGCATAGAATTCCAGTAACTTTCAACCCTTTTAAAATCTTCCTTCCTTTGTACTCTGTTTTATATCGTCTGACAAGTAATCTCCAGTCATTTTTGTCTTTGTTTCCTGGTAGATCTTTTTTCTTCTGCTTTTAACATTTTCTCTGTATCACTAGTTTACAGTAATTTCATTATAGTGTGTCCTAAGTCTTGTGGTTTTGTAAGTGTTTATCCTTCTTGGGGTTCATCAGGTTTCTTGGATCTGAAGGGTTCAAATTATGGTTCTTCATTCAATTATGATGATTTCAGCTATCGTATCTAGAGATATTTGCCTGTATTTTAACTACATGTATATTAGACCATTTAATATTTTTCCTTTGGCCATTGAGTCTGTGTTCATCTTAAATGATGTCTTTTGATGAGTAGCATAACATATTTTTTGATTCTTTGTGGAATTTTGCTGATTAAGATATGAAGACAGCTTTCTTCATTTTCTATTCCTAATTGAGATTAGTAACTTTGATCATATTTTAATATTTATTTTCTCTTTCCATTTGTAGTATCTTTTCTTCAACAGTTTTCATCTTTTTCATCTTTGACTTTTTGGTACAGATTGAATTTTCACTGCTGGATTTCTCCTTCTCTTAGAACTGCTTTATCCCATGTTGACCTGCGTCTGCTGCTTTGAATGTGTCAGTGCCTTTTACAAGAACTTCAGTGTCCTTTGAATAAAATCCAAGGCTTTCAGGCTTAATTTATGGTTCTTATAAAATCCCTTTTATTATATTTTTGGTTTTTCCCTCCTCTCCTACCTTTCTTCTCTCCACTGCTTTCTTTCTTTCTTTAGGGTCCCTTTACTTGGTTCAGAGTTGACACTTCTACTAAAAGAGGAGAGGCTTTGGGTAGAGTTTCTTTTTCTTCTGCCTTTCTGCCCCATTATGGGGCCTATTTCCTTCATTGATTATTCTTTTTTCAAGAAGACAAAAATTCAAAATCCTTTTGGAAAATTAGAGCCAAAAATTCCCCTGAACCTTCCATAGTTGTGAGTTGTCTCCTTTTCTTGAAATATGAAAGATAGAAAAATAACTTTTGTCATGTTGTTACTTCAAGAGACAAAACTTCCCATACTCAGTGGCAGACACCCATCTTTCTATTTGATGTCTGTGTGATGTCACTTACTTGGATGTGGGCCAGTAATTATTCCGATTTGAAATGTCCTGCTCATGATTTTCTTCTACTGCAGGCCTTGATTAATACATATATTTACCTTCACCTCATCTCTTAATAGAATGAATATACCTTCAGTATGTTTCTTAAAATCATTCAGGACATTTTGAAAACCCCACTGAGGTAACACAGACTTTTTCCTGTATCTTATTTGTCCTTGGAGTCTGTTGATTAACTTCTTGTGTTAAATTGTGATGTTCTGTATTTATATGCCTCCATGATTATCTATCTATCTATCATCTACCTAGATATCTATATATCTGATATATATATGTGTATATATGTATATATATCCATGATATATTTTCTAGAGCTGCAGGTTTTTGTAGCAGAGATGATGTTAAAATCACTATGGAAAACAGAATGAAATAGTTTTTTAAAAACAAATTCTATAAAAAAGTTAAAGGTGGAAAACCAGACACCTGAGGGGGGAAAAATGCCATCTATTATTCAACTTGTATGTTTACCCATACCCCAGCTTTTAGGTGATTAATGAGCTCTCTTAGCTGTCAACGTAACAGGCTCTGGGAGTTCTGTTTAAAACGAATGATACAGACGTGGCTGAAAGGTTTCCCTGGGCTCAGACCTAACGCGTTCGTGGAACAGGTTCCCTGCCTTTTAAAAACCTTGTCACTGCAAGGATTCTTCAATGTACGCAAATCAATCAATGTGATACACCATATTAACAAATTGAAGAAGAAAAACCATATGATCATCTCAATACATGCAGAAAAAGCTTTTGACAAAATTCAATACCCATTTATGATAAAAACTCTCCAGAAAGTGGGCATAGAGGGAACCTACCTCAACATAATAAAGACCATATACGACAAACCCACAGCAAACATCATTCTCAATGGTGAAAAACTGAAAGCATTTCCTCTAAGATCAGCAACGAGACAAGGATGTCCACTCTCAACACTATTATTCAACATAGTTTTGGAAGTCCTAGCCACGGCAATCAGAGAAGAAAAAGAAATAAAAGGAATACAAATTGGAAAAGAAGAAGTAAAACTGTCACTGTTTGCAGATGACATGACCCTATACATAGAGAATCCTAAAAATGCCACCAGAAAACTACTAGGGCTAATCAAGGAATTTGGTAAAGTTGCAGGATACAAAATTAATGCACAGAAACCTCTTGCATTCCTATACACTAATGATGACAAATCTGAAAGAGAAATTAGGGAAACACTCCCTTTTACCATTGCAACAAAAAGAATAAAATACCTAGGAAAAAACCTACCTAGGGAGACAAAAGACCTGTGTGCAGAAAACTATAAGACACTGATGAAACAAATTAAAGATGATACCAGCAGATGGAGAGATATACCATGTTCTTGGATTGGAAGAATCAATATTGTGAAAATGACTATACTACCCAAAGCAATCTACAGATTCAATGCAATCCCTATCAAACCACCACTGGCATTTCTTACAGAACTAGAACAAATCATCTTAAAATTTGTATGGAGACACAAAAGACCCCGAATAGCCAAAGCAGTCTTGAGGGGGAAAAAAAGGAGCTGGAGGAATCAGACTCCCTGACTTCAGACTATACTACAAAGCTACAGTAATCAAGACAATATGGTACTGGCACAAAAACAGAAACATAGATCAATGGAACAAGATAGAAAGCCCAGAGATAAACCTATGCACCTATGGTCAACTAAACTATGACAGAGGAGGCAAAGATATACAATGGAGAAAAGACAGTCTCTTCAGTAAGTGGTGCTGCGAAAACTGGACAGCTATATGTAAAAGAATGAAATTGGAACACTCCCTAACACCATACACAAAAATAAACTCAAAATGGATTCGAGACCTAAATGTAAGACCGGACACTATAAAACTCTTAGAGGAAAACCTAGGCAGAACACTCTTTGACATAGATCACAGCAAGATCTTTTTTGATCCACCTCCTAGAGTAATGGAAATAAAAACAAAAATAAACAAATGGGACCTAATGAAACTTCAAAGCTTTTGCACAGCAAAGGAAACCATAAACAAGATGAAAAGACAACCCTCAGAATGGGAGAAAATATTTGCAAACGAATCAACGGACTAAGGATTAATCTCCAAAATATATAAACAGCTCATGCAGCTCAATATTAAAGAAACAAACAACCCAATCCAAAAATGGGCAGAAGACTTAAATAGACATTTCTCCAAAGAAGATATACAGATGGCCAAGAAGCACATGAAAAGCTGCTCAACATCACTAATTATTAGAGAAATGCAAATCAAGACTACAATGAGGTATCACCTCACACCAGTTAGAATGGGCATCATCAGAAAATCTACAAACAACAAATGCTGGAGAGGGTGTGGAGAAAAGGGAACCCTCTTGCACTGTTGGTGGGAATGTAGATTGATACAGCCACTATGGAGAACAGTATGGAGGTTCCTTAAAAAACTAAAAATACAATTACCATATGATCCAGCAATCCCACTGCTGGGCATATACCCAGAGAAAACCATAATTCAAAGAGACATATGCACCCCAATGTTCATTGCAGCACTATTTACAATAGGCAGGTCGTGGAAGCAACCTAAATGCCTATCGACAGACGAATGGATAAAGAAGATGTGGCACATATATACAGTGGAATATTATTCAGCCATAAAAAGAAACGAAATTGAGTTATTGGTAGTGAGGTGGATGGACCTAGAGTCTGTCATACAGAGTGAAGTAAGTCAGAAAGAGAAAAACAAATACTGTATGCTAATACGTATATGTGGAATCTAAGAAAAAAAAAGTCATGAAGAACCTAGGGGTAAGACGGGAATAAAGACACAGACCTACTAGAGAATGGACTTGAGGATATGGGGAGGGGGGAAGGGTAAGCTGTGACAAAGTGAGAGAGTGGCATGGACATATATACACTACCACACGTAAAATAGATAGCTAGTGGGAAGCAGCCACATAGCACAGGGAGATCAGCTTGGTGGTTTATGACCACCTAGAGGGGTGGGATAGGGAGGGTGGGAGGGAGGGAGACGCAAGAGGGAAGAGATATGGGAACATATGTATATGTATAACTGATTCACTTTGTTATAGAGCAGAAACTAACACACCATTGTAAAGCAATTATACTCCAATAAAGATGTTCAAAAAATATATATATATATATAAAAGTTTTTCCCCCAAAAAATATTTTCTAAATGTATGATGTGGAAATACCATAGAGAATATTCTACTAGACTATCATATATATGAAAAGTGTGAAAAACTCACTATATATGTAAAATCAATTTACCTCTGGAAATCGATGCTTTAATAAATCTCTTCGTTTACTTTCTGCCCCCCCCAAAAAGATGTACATATATACAATGGAGTATTACTCAGCCGTAAAAAAGAATGAAATTGTGCATTAATTTTGTATCCTGCAACTTTACCAAATGAAATTTCTTGAGACGTGGATGGATCTAAAGACTGTCATACAGAGTGAAGTAAGTCAGAAAGAGGAAAACAAATATTGTGTATTATCGCATGTATGTGGAACCTAGAAAAATGGTACAGATGAACCGGTTTGCAGGGCAGAAGTTGAGACACAGATGTAGAGAAGAAACATATGGACACCGAGGGGGGAAAACCGCGGTGGAGTGGGGATGGTGGTGTGCTGAATTGGGTGATTGGGATTGACATGTAGACACTAATGTGTATAAAATTGATGACTAATAAGAACCTGCAGTATAAAAAGACAAACAAACAAACAAAAAACAACTAATACTAAACTTTCTTTGGGTTATTTGTATGGAAATATGTTAATATAAGTGTTTCAGACATTACATGAAATTTCTAAAAATCTTTTATGTTCTGTTATAATGTTGTAGGTCACAATTCTAGTTCTTACTTTAAAATGTATATCTCAGAAATAACTAATAAAATAATAATAATAAAAAAAATAAAAACCTGTGTCTCTGTGGCCTTGTGGAAAGTGTCCAGGGCTTCAAGTTGGGAGTCTTGGATCCTATTCTGGCTTTGCCAGCAGTTAGCTGTGGGTCCTACGATCTCTGAAGTACAGTCTTCCAAACCACTGGTTCCTAAATCTCACTGCAAATCTAAAGATAATACTCCCCACCCCTCAAGTTGCTACTTTCATGGGTCTTAGTATAGGACGTGGGAGGCATATACACATGAAGCCACCTAAGGAGCATTTTTTCCCTGTGGAGAGGTGGGCCGGCCGCTTCTCATCCATGGTTTCATTGCATGAGTGTCAGCAGTTACAGAGTGGAGAGCCTTCAGCGTGTTTGAACGTCCACGTGGGGAATTTGTCTGGGAACAGAGGACCCAAAATGTGTTCTCAAATGTGACAGGGTCCATCAAGAAGTGGAACTAGATACAAACTTATTCATTAAATTAGAAAATAATACCCATTTCTTTGGATTGTTATAAAGATTAAATGAAATACTGAATATAAGATAAGAATAGTAAGCCAGCACTTCTGGGGCTTCCCTGGTGGTACAGTGGTTAAGAATCCGCCTGCCAATGCAGGGGAAATGGGTTCAAGCCCTGGTCCGGGAAGATCCCACATGCCGCGGAGCAACTAAGCCTGTGCGCCACAACTACTGAGCCTGCAAGCCACAGCTACTGAAGCCCACGCGCCTAGAGCCCGTGGTCTGCAACAAGAGAAGCCACCGCAATGAGAAGCCGAGAAAGCCTGCGCGGAGCAAAGAGGACCCAACGCAGCCAAAAACAAATAAATAGATACATTTTAAAAAATTAAGAGAAAAATAGTAAGCCAGCACTTTCACCTCGTTTCCTGTTTTCATTTTTATAAACTCAGTTACCAATCCAGCAGCTTGTTTTTCTGGTGAAGCAGATGAGATAGAAAGCAGGAGCTGACACACGAACCAGAAAATGAGTGGCCTGTGAGGGTGTCTGCCCAGCTAAGCTGAGCGCCATGGACAGAGGGACTCAGTGTGTCTGCCTTGGAGCACATCCTGAGACCGTTTGGGGAGCGGGGGGACTTTGGCAGGGGTCATGGGAAGAGCAGGAAACACTAGTTGGTCTACGACTCATTCAAGATCTAAAATATTTTAGCCTTTTTTCTAATATCATGGCCTACAGATGTGCCTTGAGGAAAAAGTAAGCTAAGTTTCTTAATTTTTAGTCCAGTATCTGTAAGATATGCTTCTCTTTTTGTCCAGCAGTGTAGAATACGAGTATGTCGTTCACTTATCCGCAAGCTCAGAAGTGAACTGTTAGTTACAGAGCTCTTGTCAGGAGTAGTTGAGCTGAGCGTTGTTTGACAGAGGCGGCCGGGAGGAGCGTGTTTGCGTCCATCCCATAATGTATCGACCCCACAAGCGTTGAAGAAGGACCGTGTCATAAGCAAGTGTGAGAAGTATGGGTGTAAATAGTTACAAAGCAAACTGTACTTTTAATATTTAATCAAGAATGAATAGAAAAAGCAATAAGAATCTTTTGTATTCAGTAAAAACGATGTTGAAAATAGTCTTCCTCTGAGATTTAGTGCCAAGAAAATGTTTCTGCCTGATGAAGAGCTGATGTACATCCTCTTAATCAAACAATGAGGAAGGATGATGTGGCTTCTAATTTAGTTATTACCTTTTATTTCTAAAGCATTTTTAGATGTAAATAGAGTGTGAATTCCAAATGTTGGAGTTTGTATTTCAGAAGTAAATGGGGTAGAAATTATAATTTTTAAAATATTCTGAAATTAAACAAAATAATAAAATGAAGCCACAGTATACTTTCTTTATCAAACATGGTAATAAGCATTTAAGTTTTGATATTTCATTTACAGACAAACCAGAAAAGATTTTTGTAACCAGGTACACAAGAAATGAGAATATACCCATTGGCACAGCTGAATTAACTGCTTTCCTGAGAATCCTACAGTTATTTGAACAATTTTTTCCTCTGAAATGTCATCAACTTAACTTTGAAGAGCTAGAGGATGTTTTCAACAGTGCAGATGGCTTTAAACTTCAAACACCAAGAAATGAAAAGTTTAGGCCCTTTTATGAGAAAACCGAGTAAATTTGAGAACATAGTGAGGAAACAGAGTACTAAGCTATATAATCTCACATTCAAGAGAATGTGAACAAAAAAATGAGAAGTAGCAAGAGGACATTAATTAACCTAAAGGGTGAATTTCTCATAGAATTTTTCATTATAAATAACCAGGAAGATAATGTTCTCTGGAGGTGCATATGCTTAGAATTGTAAAAGAATATCATTTTTTTTAAATTAGGGGAAAGCTCATGGTGCATTATATAATGGTATCATTTGCTTTTGGTCCGGTGTTCCTTCAGTGAGCTGCATGCTTTTTATTTGCCACAAAAAATAAAAAGAAACCTTGAGGGTGTGGTTTCCTGGGATGAGTGCTCCGCTGAGGGAATCGGAGACACCGAATTTCATACTTGAAGCTGTCGAAGGATGAGGCTTTCACACAGTGATTCCACCCCATCAAAACTTGCTCACATCAGTCTGGGTGTTTTTAAAGTAATTCATTATTTTCTATTATATTTTAAAGAGTACAAAGACTACTCTACATGAAACTCTCTTTTCTGTCACTTTTTATCTACCTCTAGGAAAAATTATAAGACAGGAGATTACATTACAGCAGACTGGTATTCTCCTCTTACTTAGAGCTTACACTAAGTGTATTACTCAGAACACTTCTACATTTGAGGGCAAAACATGTGCAATATGCCTTGGAAATTGCTCCCCTAACTGCTTTGAACACTGTGATTGAAAACTTTATGCACTTTGGATTCATGTAAATGAATTTAAAGGTCAAATTGATGTAAAGTAATTTTGTGATGATTGATTTATTTGGGGGGAAGTTAAATACTTTGCTAGCTTTTTGGTTACAGAATGGAAAAGGTGATGAAAAGTTATTGGTGGGCAGACTTAGTAGATTGATGCTGTAAAGTGTGTTTTTGGTTAATATAGAGAATATACATAAGACAGAACAAAAACAATATGTAAAATATTCATTTTTAGGTTTACCTATTAATAAATAAAAAGCTATTTTGAGGCAGTTGTTAAAAATGAACTGCTGTGAACAAAGATTCAGAACCCAGTTCTTCTCCTTCACCCCGAAACCAAAGGATTGGATGATTTCTGCATTTCTGTTGGTGCAACTGGGCGAAGGTGCTGGGGAGGGGGGGGGTGTCCAGGCAAAGCTGTTCTAGTGGCAGCTGGACGTGCTTTTCTGGAGCTCAGAAGATCGAGTTAGAGATGAGGATTTAGAGGTGATTAGTGTTTCAGTCCGATGGAGCGAGTTCTGTGGGGATTAAAGCTGGTCTTTGGGAACGCTGAGATTCAAGGGTGTCCTGGGTGACAAGGGCCTGGTGAAGAGTGATGAGAGAAGTAGAAGAATTAGGAGTTGATAGTGTTTGGAAACCAAGGAAAGGAGTGTATTTTAAGGCACATGGAACAGTGTCATTGAGGGATATGCATTCCAAAGGCTTGCTGAGTGGTAGGGATCCCATGAGTTTGGAAGCCATGTGTGGGCCGATTTGTCTGTCTCTGTGATTTTTTCCATGAGTTTGAACACTCTGGGTTTGGAATGGAGAAGACAGATGGTTGGGTTGTAAATGCATTAATGGAAGATCAAGAAGGTGAGGCGTTTGTCCTGATAGACTGAGTTGAGGAATGGGCTGTGGGATTGAGGCTTCCTCATTCTCCCCCCAATTTCTGATGGGCAATAAGCTGACAGAAATGAAAGCTGTTACACTTGAGTTCACATGTTAAGATGCCAGCTGATTTAGGGTGTGAACCCCATGTCTGTCCACTCAAGCCACGTGATTCCTTTTCGGAGTCGAAATCATGGAGGGCAGTTGTCTTCTATGGGTGAATTGTCCCTGGAGGACTGACTGACAGTTTTCCTGCCCTAAAGCTGGACCATACGCTTGAACCTCCTGAATCCTAGTGATACTTAACATCTTGCACAAGGCCTTGTGTTTTGAGGTAATTTAAAACCTTATTAATCCAGGCCCCATTGAGTCAGGATTTGAGCAATTCCAGACACAGCCTTATTAAAACGCACCGTAACAGTCTCTGAAAAAAGGTTCCACTAAGCAAACTAGTAGTGCAAACAAGATTTTAGCAAGAATGTTCAAACTACTTAAAGCAGGACTTTGTTTATAAGTACCCGTAAGTACTTCTTAAGTCCTTTAGAGGCTCTCACTTATAAACTATCTATACTCATTGCAAATCACCCTTATCTAGTGATTAAATCTATGGATTGATACTGGGTAAGATTTTATTAGTTTAATTCTAGTTGCTGTGTTTTATAGACAGTTTTCAGCAGCTAATGTCAAACATTAGCTCAAATAATTTTCTAAAGAGCAGTATTAAATCCAAACACCAGAAACCCATTTAAAACTTGCTGAAAATCAGGGTGTCTTTGTATTCCTTGGTATTTTATCCCACAGCCTTTATTTCCATTAGTCCTGACCTCTCCCCGTACAGCTGTAAGAAATGTAAGTGGATGGAGTGTTCAGGAGTTCTTTTCCTGTATCCTGACTCACAGTACCAGAAGTCTAGAGCTTCAGTAGCAGCTGTGAGGCCAGTGATAGTTCAGAAAGCCTCAGTCAATGACAATATCCGACCAACCCCAGAGGGTGGGGTCTTTGTATCAAGTCCTCTGTGTCTAGCAGCGCATAGGCTGTCGGAACCCCCCAGCGTATCTTTTTCATTTGGAAGGACTTAAGATGAAAAAAACTTAAATTTTTTAAATTAGTTAATATTATAGTAAATTGCTAAATGACAGGTTTTGAGTTGTTCTGAAGTTGTAACAAAGGGAGAATGAAAAGTGGCTTCTCCGTGGCCTCCCTTTTGCTCCTGCTTCCCGCTGAACCCTGTACCCAGAAAAAGTGCTTTGGGAATTTTGCTGCTTTAAATGTACTTCTGCCCCTTTTGGCAGTAGGTGTGGTGCGACTAATAAATCCTTTTTAAATTGTTGTTCTCTAAAGTTTGCCCTGTAGCCTTTTGGCATCGTTCTCTAAAAAGGGCTAATAAATAGTTTAAAATGTAGAGATTATACACCCAGGTGAATTTTTATTTCAGTGACTTCTGAATGCTCTGCGCTCTTTAGAGAAGAAGGGCCTTTTTGTCCCAAGCTGACTTGTAACCATGGGAGATTGAATTACGTGGTATATAGTACAGGGCATCCCATGAATGTATCATCAGGTCTTAATTTCACATATGCTATAGATGTCTCATTGTCAAAATACAGATACCTACATTAGATCTTTACCAGAAATTTAGGGCAAAATAATCTTGGGCAAACATAGCATTGGAAAGGGAGTCATAGTAAACAGGATTTGGGTGCAATTGCAGCTTAAAATAATGGCTCTGGCCCTAATCCGGGGCTGTGTTTTCTCTTACCTTTGCAAGGTGTCAGTTTAGTCCTGAGATGATTTTATCCCTTCGTATTGCAAGGCAGGTTTCAAAATTCAAGAACGTGCTGAATTCTATTGTATTCCAATTTGACTGGACTATTATAATTGAGGAAAATGTTAGTTCCTGTTGTAGCTCCTCATTCCTGGCCAGTCTTACTCTAAGAAGTGCCCTTGGAATTTGCTGCTGTTGCCACTTGGAAATTTTTGTTTTAATTTTTGTTGCAGATTCTTTGGAGAACAGGCGGGGTATAAATGACAAGTGCTTTCTAAATTTATGGCTTGGGGAGCAGAATGCTTGCTGGTCATTTAGCTTGACGGTGCTTGGGCTCTTTGGAATTTTAAGTAAATTTTAAGTAAAGTATTTTATTTATATTTTCCCAGTTTGCAGAGTTGAAATAACATGTGTTCTCTCCTTACCTCAAAGAGATGTAAGGGATGTTAATAAGATAATACTTAAAACCCCTGTGGGGTCCTGATGCAGCCACAGAAATAAATGGTATCATCACCATCTGAGAACAGCAACCTTGTCATCGTGGCTTTCTCTTTGCAGAGGCGAATTATGGCTAAGCGGTCAGTCATCCCATGGATGGGCTCTGATTTTCATTCTGATGCTCCTTTACTAGTGTGTTAGCTTAGGCAGCGTGCACTTTATCAAACTTGTAGAAGACGGCCTTACGTCAGCCAAGATTCTCCGTATTCAAGCAGAGACCCTGCATCTTAAGGTGTGTTCTTATTTTTTCCATGACTTTTTTCAGTTGGAAAGCATGTTCCAGAAAAATTCCATCTTTTCAAAATAACCTGCACATCAAGAGCTTTTCCCTAACCAGGCAAGATTAATAGATTTTGCTGGCATTGTTTCAAAATATCATCTAATCTGTGAAGACAGGAATACTCCATTGAGTTTGGATTCCCTGTGAGGGACAGTGCTTTGAAGGTGCCAGGCACTCACCACGTAGCTGTTGAATCCAGGTGTGTTCTTTACGTGTCATACTTGTGATTTCTGCTAGAGCATTTAAAAATTGTCCTCATGTAGATGTTGGGGTCATAAGTCTCTGATGTCTGTTTCTGAGGTTCTTTGAACCTATTATGAAACAGAGCTGTACGGCCTCAAACTGTCTTCAACATTTAAGTCCCTCATCTTAGTAGAGGGTAGGATTTCATAACAAGGTATTTTCAGTTTAAGGGATAACTAATAGTGACATTGAAAGAACTGTTAATCTTCAGATTAATGCTTTTTCATTTTATTCAATATTAGCTCCAAAAGAACCCTCTGAGGTGAAAGAAAGAAAGATTATGAAAAACACTGAAGTGGGAACAACTTTTTGACAGTATGTTTCCATTTAAAATTCAATCTCTTAAGTATATCCCTCATCCACCCTGCCTTATCTCCATAATGTTTGTCACCAACTTATACCTAACTTTTGTTTATAGTTTATAAATCCAGTTTTCCCTTTAAGATGATTTTTTAGACAAACTTTTAAAAACAAATTTTAAACAGAAGATGGGTTATATAGCACCTAGGCACTCCTTGGAAAACCACTTGAGAATACAGTTTGACCAACAAATTGATGAATCAAAAAAGAATATTGGAATGGTGAAACCATAGTAAAATAAATTGGTGGTAAAGAATGAATCAATTTAACTATAAAACTAAGGCTGCTACATTTAGGTCTTTGATCCATTTTAACTTGTTTTGTATGTGGTGTGAGATAAGGGTCCGACTTCATTCTTGTGCATGTGGTTATCTAGTTGTCTCAGCATCATTTGTTGAAAAGACTGTTCTTTCCCCCTTTGAATGATCTTGGTATCCCTGTTGAAAGTTAGTTGATCATAGACCCCTGTGTTTATTTCTGGGCTCTAAATTTCATTCCATTGATTTATATGTCTACCCTTACGCCAATACAGCATTTTCTTGGTTACTGTTTCTTGTAAATTTAGAATTTGGGAAGTGTGAATTCTCCAACTTTGTTCTTTTTCAAGATTGTTTTAACTTTTCTGGATCCTTTGTAACTTCATATAAATTTTAGAATCAGCTTATCAATTTCAAATACCTAAATGTAAAAGCGAAAACTATAAAACTCTTAGAAGAAAACATAGGAGTAAACATTCATAACCTTGAATTTGTCAATGGATATTTAGGTCTGACACCAAAAGCACAATTAGCGAAAGAAAAAATAGGTAAATTGGACTTCATCAGAATTAAAAATTTGTGCTTCAAAGGATGCCTTCAAGAAAGTGAACAGAAACACATAATCAGAGGAAATATTTGCAGATCGTGTATCTGATATGGATTATATATCTAGAAAATATAAAAACTCCTAGAACTCAATAATAAAAACACAGATAACCCAGTTTAAAAATGGGCAAGGAAGATATACAAATGGCCAATAAGCACATGAGAAGACGCTCCGCATCATTAGTCATCAGGGAAATGAAAATCAAAACCACAGTGAGATACCACTGTATGCGTGTTAGGATGTCTGCAGTCCAGAAGCCCGATAATGATGAGTGTTGGTGCAGAAATCGGAAGCTGGAGCCCTCACACAGCACGGAGGGGACGTAAAATGGCGTGGCCACGTTGGAAAGAGTCTGCACCTCCTCCAGTGGGTAAGCATACCCTCCAGCAGTTCCACTCCTAGGTGTCAACGCAAGAGAAATGAAAACATATGTCCACACAAAACCTTGTGCAAGAATGTTGATGGCAGCATCACCTACAGTTGCCAAAAGGTGGAATCAATCCAAGTATTTCCAGCTGGTGAATGGATAAACAAAATGTGATTTACACATACAGTGGAATATCATTTGGCCGTAAAATGGGATGATGAAGTACTGACAGTTAAGTAACGTGGATGAACCTTGTAAACATTACGCTAAGTAAAGGATGCAAATCACAAAAGACCACATTTACGTGAAATATCCAAAATAGGCAATAGCGACGTGAAATGGATTAGTGGTTGCTTAAGGTGGGGAGAGTGGTTTTAGGGAGGGGACTGATAGTGGGTACGGGTTTCTTTTGAGATCGCTAAAATGTTCTAAAATTGACGCTGGCAATAGTCGTGCATATCTGAGAATATACTAAAAGCCATGGGATCATTTAAAATGCAGAACTGTGAATTATATATCAAATTATGAATGCGGATTTTATTTTGATAAAGCTGCTGGTTTTAAAAAAAAGTAAGTCTGACCAGCTGTGTGAATATGGGTACAGAAAAGAATGTCAGTGTAAACTATGTCAAGTGGTAGTGTTATCTAGCAAAATTGGGAGGGGCGACCTTCTTCTGTGACCGCACTGGCCCCTGCCGCGTGCACCTGGTTTCCGTCATGTCCCTCCGTGTTCATTCGTCCACGTTAACTTCTCCGCTGTGACTGCGACTCGCCAAAGCCTTGGTGCTTCTGTCCCCTCCAGATCCTCATGTGACCCGTTTTCTCATGGCTTTGAGGTCTCCGTTCCAGAGATGCCACCTTGCAGGCCTCCCTGGTCACTGTGTCCTCCTGGCCTTGCAGGTCAGAGTTGTGCTGTGCAGAGCACAGTCTCGGAGCCACAGCGCCCGAGCTTGACCCTGGCTCTGCGGTTCATCAGGTGCTGGGACGTGGGGCAAATAGCTGAACCTCTCTGTGCCAGCTGCCTCGTATGTAACTTAGGGCTGTAACTGCCTCCTTCATAGAGTCTTCACAGGGAGCAGCTGAGTTCACACAGCAAAGCTTCCAGAATGATGCCTGGCTGTGGTCAGCGTGCTGTTCTGTGAAGCATCGTCTGTTATTGTGACTGCCCGACACACTGAATGTGCTCTGTCCACCCCTCTCACCTGAATCCAAGCTCCACGAGGGCCAGGACTTCATACGTTCCGTTCACTGCAGGGTCCCCACGCCTGGAGCGGCGACGGGAGCGGAGGAGACTCACGATAAAACCTGTTAAACACATGGATTTTGTTTCATCGCCTTATCGTTGAACTCTTACTTCATTGAATTCATGTTCTTAGTATGAAACATTGTTGAAGAAAAAATTAATTCCAACCCTTGTTACAATGTAAGGAAGACTATTCAAGACCAGCAATAGGGGGATTGCAATTGGAGAGAAGCTGCAAGTCCAAGAAGGACAGTGGGATGTGGAGTCAAGGAGCAGAGGGGTCAGGGGCTGGAAAATTACCCAGAGGAACTGCAGGCAGAGGGGGATTCTTACCGAAGGCAGGCCAGGTGATTCCTCCCTCCTCTTCTGTTTCTGGTACTTTCCGACCGAACGACTGTGTCGAACGTCAGCTCTCCCTATCCTATGTGTAATTTCACCGTTCTGGATTTCTGGGTCCCACAGAAGCACGTGGTGGCGTGCGATTTAAGTTTGGATCCTGTCATGCCAGCTTATTGATGCTGTGATCTCGGGTGAGTCCTTCAATTCTCTGACCTGCGGGAGCCTCCTGCATGAAAGGTGCTGTGGACTTGACTGTCGTGCTGGGTCAGCGAGAGGTGTTTGTGGTCCCAGCGGGTACCGGGCGCTCACCTGCTGCTCTGTGTTAGGAGCCGACGACTGCAGCCCCGGCTTTGAGCTGTAGCTCCTTATACGGCTGTTCCTGTGATGAGAGTTATGACTAATACAGACTGGAGAGGAGATGCTGCTTCAAGGGAGAAAAAGACTGACAGTCTTCTGGTGTGTGGGCCGTAAAAGGGGCCTGTAGTGATGGTCATGGGCATACGCAGGCGCGGTGGCAGGAAATAGGTGGAAAAGTCCAGTCAGAGACTGAGGACGGAAGGCTTTCAGAAGTTCCTTGAAGTGCGTTCAGCAGCTCTGGGGAGCCTCTGAGGGATCTTGAGTGAGTGAGGCTGGGGCCAAGCAGAGATGAGGGGCAGGTGGACCTCAGAGAGAGACACACACATTACAGGATTTAATAACAGGTTTAAACACTTACGAATACACTGTCCTGCTCATAAAATATCTATACCAAAATATTAAATCGTTCATGCACATCGGGAAGCATTTCATTTCCGCGTGTATATACAAAAAGCACCACTGGTTTTCCCTCCTAACCTTGTGTGTCCTTTCACTAGACCCCTGTGTCTTTGTGGTGGCCTGGTGGGGCTTTAAGACGAGTGACATGCATGCTTCTGGCGCTGCTGGCTCAGCAGGCGTCTCTGCTGCAGCCCCATGGCCGCAGTTCCTAGAGGCCTGGAGAGTCCTCTGTTGCTGTGCAAGCAGACGTAGAGCCGGGCAGTGCCCCTTCCTGGAGTCCCCTGGGTCCCCTCCCTCTTGCAGCCGTTCCCCGTGCACCTAGGGAGTCAAGTGCACTCAGCAGAGACCTCCACGCCTCCCCTCTGCTAGGAAAGACCCGCCCCGCCGCTCCTGACACCTGGGCTGTTTCATCTGGTCCTGGCCAGCCTCCCAAGCCCCTAGCCTCTCAGTCCACCCCAGGGCGCTGTGCTCTCCATCTTCCCAGTGACACCCTGTGTCCTGTCCTGGTCGCCTGGCTCTCCCACTTCTCCACTCCCTCCTCCCTCTCTCCCTTCCTCCGCAGCTCCCTTCATTTATTAATTTTGACTAGTTCATCTTTCAAATTCTAGGACATATAGAAATCCCCCAAAACAATTGTATTGTCTAATTCTGTGCATTCCTAATTATTTTCACTTTATATATTTGGAAACTAGCATGTTGCTTTGTGTTGACAATGTTTTCTCTTTTTATAGCCTCCTTTAAAAAACCGTACAAAATATCCTTCTCCTGATTCATGCTCTTTTCTGGAATTATACTTTATTTGATGTTAGTATTACCACTTTTACTTTATTTTTATTAGCATTTGTTTATCCCTAGTTTTCAGTCTTTCTGCTTCATGTTTTGAGTAGGTGTCTTGAAAATAGTATCTAATTTTTTAAAATGCTCAAAGAACTTTTGAGTGTCAATAGGAAGATTCAAGGCATTCACATCTATTTTGATTATTGATTTATTTGTCCTAATTTGTCCTAATCCCTGCCGTTGTATGTTTTTGTTTTGTTTTTTAAAAAAACTTGTTATGCTTTCTCTTTCTTTCTTTGCTTCTGTTTCTGATGTCTCTTATTTATCTAATTTTATTTAAGCTATATAGTCCACCCCCAGCTGTTTCGGAGTTCTGCATTCCAACTATGCTTGGCTGGTTGTTTCTCATAAGAATATTTGAAACTATGAATTCCAAGAATTTAATAGTATCTGCATCTCACTGCATCCTTGCCAAGGATAAAAGGAAATCTTGTGCATGCTTTTTGCTTATCTCCTCTTTCCTACTTGAATCCTAGGTTTTTAGAAGTAATCTATATTTTAAATACTAGGTCAGATTCTTTTATTATATCTTTTTTTATTTTACTATCTTTCTGAACTATTACAGTTAATTCCACAACTGCATTATTAAACAGGGTTTGGGCTAATTAAGATTTATTATCTTCATAGTTTGCTGCCCATTGCTTGAATTATTTACTATGATTATTTTTGAAGTACTTCCTCAAATGATATTTTGCCCGAGAAGAATGTGTTGGGGTGCTGTCCAAGTCTTTTCATTAAAAAAAAATGGTTTTCTTTTGTCTTCACATTTAATATTTCATCTTGTTTCAGCTCTGGGGTCATAGTCCTTTCCCTCGGCTTTGTACCCTTATTGCTCTACTGCTTTTAGCATTTAGAATTGTCTTTCCCTCCCCACCCCTTGGATTTTCTCCTTCCCTTCCCTCCCTTACTCTTACTGGGGGGCTCGTGGCAACTTTCTCTTTGTTTTCACGTTTAGAAACCCCCCAGGGTCTGGGTGTCTGCGGTCGGCACTCAGGGCCGTGATCCTCGGGGACATTTCCGTGGGCCTGATTCCTGCTCTTTCCTTCTCAGCCTCGTGACTGTAGGAGCCCCTCGCCGTCACGGTTACGTTTCTCCTGTGTTCTCATCATCTTTCTGTACGTTCGGGAAGATTACTGAGTTGGTGTTTAAATCAGCAATTTGGTTTTCTCTCCACTGAGCATCTTAGCAGCTGTGTTTTTAATTTCCTGTGCTCTTTCTTGGTCCTTAGTTGTTCTCTATTTTTTCATAGAGATCTTGTCCTGCTTCGGAGGTGACGCATCCTCAGACCTCCCTGAACGTGCTGATGAAGGGCCTTTCCCTGGCCTCGCCCAGCTGCTCCCCTCCCTCCTGGTGTGGATTCCGACCCTCCTGCAGTGTCTGTGATGCTCCATCACCCGTCTTTTTATGAAGGCAGGTGTGAACCAATCAGCGTTGGTGGTTGGAGAGCCCCCCTCAGCGGTTGTGGGTCTCTTTGCTCTCTCAGGGGGCCTCTGACCACCAAATGGTCAGTGGGGATAAACTCCGGGGGGTCTCAGGCCAAAAGGGGGCCTTCCTCTCCAGGTGTGCTGTCTGGGAACAGACCAGAAGCCACAGCCCCTAATAGGAAGACCCCCCCCCCACCCCACCCAGGATGCGGAGGGGGTCATGTTCTCTCTCTTTCTGCACAACGGGTGATTGTGCCTGAAGCAGAGATCCTGGTGCGACACAGCCTCCCATTCTTAGAGAATCAACAGCTTCTCCCCGTTCCTTCCTCAGGGTTTAGGAAGCAGCCTCAGGACCAGCTTTGCCGTCTCCCAGCACTTCTTCCCTCTACCCCTTAACTGCCTCTCCCCAGCCTTCAGAGCAGACAGAGCAGGAAGCGGGGAGAGCATCGGGTGTGAACGCCAGCTTCCTGGGGCGCTGTGACTGTCTCTCCTCCTTCCTGGCTCGGGGTGAGCGGCGTCGCAGGAATTGCCGGGAAACTCGGTGGAGCTCCAGGGAAGCCTGGCATCTTGTTCCTTGGCTGGAAGTCTGTTTGAGGGGTACGGCAGAGGCGCTTGGTTGTCGTCCAGTTTCTGTTCTCTCCTTCTTGGGGCTAGAGTTCTGAATTTTTATCTGAGTGCATGGCCTTCTATAATAATTACATTTCCAGCTCCCTTTGTAGCTAGGTGTGGGCACGTGACTGCATTCTATGAAATTACTTCCAAGTAGGAACGATATATACTATAGGCAGTTGAGCAGGCCCGGGAGGGGTGTCCCTGCCCCAGGCAGGCTCTGCTCTCCAGGCAGAGGAGCTGGGTTGGGGGAGGGTCAGAGCAGAGCGTGGCCTCCTCGCCCTGTGCCCTGTGCCCTGTGCCATGGACCGGCTGCTCGAAGCAGCAGTGAAGACGTGGGTGTGGTGTGTCACAAGTCACCGGCGAGTCCCGGGACCCACCCCTGTGTGTCTGAGAGCTCTGCGGAGCAGGGAGCAGTGTCCGCCCCGGCACAGTCGGGGCAGTGGTGGGAGAGCACTGATGTGCCCCCACTTGCGTCTCCCCAGGTGTGCAATCTTTCGTGAACCAGGTGTGGAGGTCCCTGTGGGGATGTTGATGGGGGTGGGAGTTGCCTTTTTTCCTGTCCTCCCCCAGCCCGGGCAGCAGTGAACGCTTTGGCCGCTCTGTGTTTGGGGGTTCTGGTGGAGCCCATTGTCCCCAGCTTCTCCCTGCTGTGCTCTCCCTGTTGGTGGGACCCGGGGCTGGGGTGGGCCGCCTTGTCCCTCAGAATCTCGGCGAGGCGGGGGCTTCCGCATCTCCCACTCTGAGCTGTCCGTGGCCCCCCCATTGCAGAGTGGGTTGTCCTCTCCAGGAGAAGCCTGGGGGCATCACTGTGGCAGCTTCTGTGGCCCGTTTCCTCCGGACCGTGTCTTACAGCCAGGTGGCTGCTCTTATGGGCTTACAGGTTCCTTGGGACTGTGAGGGATTCATCTAAGGCTGTGGCTTCCGTCTGTGTCGTGTTACTAGTAACTCAGCACTGATTCTTTTTGCCTGATCGATCTGATCATACGTGCTTTATGGCGCTCGAAAATTCTTTCGTTTTCCTTTGTCAGATGAACCCTTCTCTGTGTTCTAGGACTGCAGGGGATAGTTTTCTTAATTTTACGTTGCTTTGGTGATTTCTTCTTTAAGGGGAAGTCCTCCTGTGCCTTTGAGCCTTGGTTTCCCCTCTGTGCCCTCCCCATCTGTCCAGCGAGGACCGGCCCTCTGCCCTGGCTCATCCGGGCTCCTCGGGCCTGTTTCTTCGCTGCCTCCCTCTTGCATGCTGTCACCACCTGCCGAAGCGCTGACTGACATTAAAGATGCCCTTGCGCGTCTGTGTCCTGAGACACTGTGGGCTCCCTGATGACAGCGACTGTGCCTCATTCATCTTTCTGTTCCCAGACTCTGCCCCGTGCCGGGGCCTGGTAATGTGCTCTCCATGCTTGTTCAAGAGTTATTTTCGGTTTGCCTTCTTGATGCTTTGTGAAAATTATAAGCTACAAGTTATGGAATATAGTGTATCATTTCCCTCATGGGAAGACCGAAACACTAAGTAAGAATTACTCCTCCTTTTTAAAATTGAATTTGTGTATTATTTAGCTGCCTTCTGAATCAAATAGGCGTGTGTGAAAACCAAGTCGCTGTTTACAGTAGTGCATCTATGGGAACATAGATTCTGGATCACGGAAAACGACCTAAAAATATACTCTCATAGGCAACCTGAGTTTAATCACAGCCAGCCTGTGTTTAGAAAAAATGAAGCATCATCTTGGTATTAAATTGCACAGAAAAGTCAGGTCGCCAGCTCTGTGTCTAGCTTGTGGGTATGGAGAATACTGATGCAAAGGAGTGTGCGGTGAGGTGTGTTGGTGGTGGTTTGGTTGCTTCCGGTGTATTATTACTTTTTCCCTGGTGTGAAGCCCATCTCTCCTACTTACCGACTGTGACCTAGGCAGCCTCCTTAACTGCGCTGAGCCTCATTTTTTCCAGATGTAAAATAGATATAATGGTAGTTTCTGACTCATAGACTTGTCACGATGCTTAAATGACCGAGTACTGGAAAGGCACTGGGCGGCTGCCCGGCCCACGGCCGGTCCCGGACACTTGCTATTCCTGAGGGTCTTGCGCAGCTGAGCTTCTGCGGCTGCTCTGTTTCTGTTCCTGTGTTTACTCCTTTGCTCAGGGAAGCCTCGCCGACATTCCCCATCTCCACTCCCTGCTCTTTTCCCCTCCATACCGCTCACCTCCTTGGACTTACCCTAGATTCTCCTTCTTTACATTGTCCTCTTCTCCCACCGCTGGAAGGTAAGCCCCACGAGGGCAGGGATCTTTGCTTGGTGCCTAGAACATGCCAGGGTCTTGAAGTTGCTCTGTAAATGTTTATTGAATAAAAACTAAGAGTACTTAAGGTCAATCAGATGCCAGTTTTGCAAATATTACGACTCAGTGTATCTGAAGCAAAAAGTGAAAGTAAAGTAAAATGAGAGACACTTGCATGTCAGAGAGACACTACAAGTTTCGGTGGGTTTTAAACTTTGAGTGTATTTTACATGGATGTGTATAAATAGAAAAGAACAGAAAACAGTTGGAAGAGGTTTGAAAACTTCCCTTCCCACATTTCGTCTCAGCCTTCTTTCCCCTGGACGCGAATGAGGGAGCTGGATGGGCTGTCTTCTCACGCCTTCCCACTCGGGCTCCCTGGCCGTTTCCCCAGCTCCCTTCCTGCCTCTCGAGTAGCATGAAGCTTCTGGCACAGCCGGGTCTGGGCTGCGTAGGCAGCCACCCAGGGCCCTGCGTGTCTCTCACCACGGAGGGCGGGCGTTGTTTCCAACAGCAGGACTGTTTTGGGCTCAGCTGTTGGCTTATGGTGCTTCTATCACGTGAAGCAGAGAGAGGGGTGCTTCCAACGTTGCCACTGAAAAAGCGTGGCCTGTTGCTTCTTTGCTTATTCTCACCTTCCCTCACCACCCAGGCCCTCACTCTCAAATTCCGTGTCGTTTAAAGCTGGACATTTTTGGAGAGTGGTTTGGAGATTATCCTGAAAGATAAATTGCTTTTACTGAATATCCCTGACAGCTCCCCAGATCACTAAATTAATAGCAGTGAATGGAGAGATAAGTAAAACTAATGCTAGATTCAAGTTTCGTGCCGGGGGTTAGAATCGCTGTGCTTCGCAGGGTCTCAGGAGCCCACTCCTTCACCCCTCGTGTCATTTTCATGTTGCAGTTTTCCTTTATGTAAGTTCTACCTTCGTGTAGAAGTCTGCGGATGGGCTGTTAATAAACCTTTGTGATCGTGCGGCACCTCATCCTTATGAACTTGATGCACCTTTCTGTGTTATTTAAGTCTTAATGTGTTTTCTGCTCTCTTTAAGGTGGTGAAAGACTAGGTTTCGTGGGGGAGATTGCTGGAGCTTTTCACAGATGGGCGCTCTGGACAGCTGAGGGCGGGCAGTTTAGAAGCGGCCCAGCGCTGCGCTCTCCGGCATGGAGGGAGGCACCTCTGCTTACGTTAGACCTGCCCAGATGGTACTTGCGCTTCTCGGGTAGCTAATCTCCAGAGGAGCCATCATTTCAGGGAGGTAGAGCAGGTACCAGCATCTCATTTCACTTTAGAGAACTCCCAGGGAAGGTTGCTTTCTCAGACGTTTTTAAGAACACAAAGAACACCATTTACAGATTGCCTGTGATTTAAGACCTTGTCTTACTGTGATAAATCTTAAAGGAAAGGGATGTTCTTTTGAATAACAGAAATGCGGAAACTTGAAATTATTGGCACTCACTAGTTTTCCGGGGCGCCCACTTTGCCGACCGTCGTAAATGTGCCTCAGCCTCGTGCGTCCGGAAGCAAAGTGGTCCCGCTCAGAACAAAGACCCGCCGCCGCGACCCCAGGCGGCCCCGAGCTGGCCCGCCCTCCTTCCTCCGAGGCAGCTTCATGACCGGCAGACTCGTGCCACCTTTGGGCTCTTGAAGACCCTGGTTTCGGAGTCCAGCTCTCCCTTGTTTCCTTGCCCGTCACCCTTCCCTGCCTCTCTCCCTCTTTTCACTGAATCTGTGTGTTTTCCGGCTACATTCCTGACACTGTGCCCGACGCTGAGGACTGAAGGAGGACCCAAGTCTGCACAAAATGTACCCATTCTTTTGGCATCTACTCTGGCTGTGATGTTTCTAGGTGTATTTTCTAAAGACTCGGGCCTGTCTTCAATCTTCATAGTTTGGATTTCACTGTTTTATTTGCAGAATTTTGAGGGTTTTTTCCAACTCTGTTCTTGTTTCATTTTTTGCCTTTTTGCAAAAATTATTTCTTGTTTTTAGCTGATGTTATTTTTTTCTTGGTCTCTTTGAGATATATTTTAAAGTCAACTTTAAAGAGATATTAAAGGGGGAAGTATTTTAAGGTCATTTTCAGAAGGAGGTATTATTTTCATTTCCTCTGGAGTAAATTCTTTCTTGAATTGTAGATCTCATTGGTTCTCTCTTTAACATTAATGTTCTTTTTTAAAAATTTGATTTGCAGGCTCCTATTAAATAGGAACCTCCCCTCCCCTTCTACCTTTACCACTTGTTGTTAATGACTTTGTGGTTGCCACCACCCAGCCTCTAAAATATTCCAGTCCAGAACCATATTGTGGCTCAGAGTTTCCATCTAGCTCTGGCACCGGAAATCAAATTTGTCCAGTCAGTGGCAAACCTATCTGGCAGATCCTCCTATGAAGATGTGTCTGCTGCTGTGTGCCTCTCATTTTAGACAACTTAGCCTTCTATTAAAACAAACAAAAATTTATAGTTTCAGGCTGGCAGAAGTAGCTTTTTTCATCTTCCTCTCATGGGCTGCATAATTATGCCCCAGTCCTTGGTCTTAAACAGCAACTATGACTGTGTCGGTGCTGTTAGCCCTGTTGCTCACGAGAGCTGAAATCCACCCCTGCCTGGTTCCAGCCTTGATCTCTGGCAGGTCCACAGCTGAGCCTCACCTACGCCTTTGTGTTTCAGTAGCTTCCGTGTTGAGTTAGGACTACACAGCTATGTATTTGAAATTTTCTTCCTTTAAATTTCCTCGTTGCTCTGCTTAGACTGGCATGGGTGGGGGTTGTGGCCTTAAAATATGGTCACACGTTTTACTGTGTTGAAGGCACATGACAAGTATTCAGTGGTATTTCTTGAAGGGATGAGTAAATAATTGTTTTTGATTATTTAAGCTAAGGTGTTTGAACTTCATCTGAAAGCTGTGGGCAGCCATTATACTTTTAGAAGAATGTGACCTGATTAGGTATTATGTTTTGGGAAGATAGTTCCAGTAGGATGGAGGGTGGAGTTTAGAAAGGCCAGATAGGAGGCTAGGAGACCTGTTTGGAGAATATTGCCTCTGTGTAAAGGTCACGAGAGACCCGGCGTTGAGGGGGGTGGATTCACAGAGGACCCCGGGGTCACCAGGAGCAGTTTCAGTGTACTGGGCAGGATGTCCAGTGATGCCTCGACGTCCTTCACCTTCAAGGCCAGCCCTCTTTACTGACTGTACCTCTGGTTATGTTGCTCACTGGCTGTTTGGAATAGAAGGTTGAGCCTTTGTTTCCCTTGTTTCCACTGATCCTCAAGTCAGTCAAATGGATGTTTGTTAGATACATGTGTGGTACCCTCAAACGCACAGAAGAGTAAGGGCTGGAAGGGACTTTATTTAGGAGAAAGAAACTGAGGCCTAGAGAGACACATTTGTTGGTTACTGACAAAATAAGGAGTAGAGCCCTAGCATTTTAATTAGTATCAGTAACTTCCTGTGTCACTTTCTTCTTGTTTCTCATTTATCTATCACACATCCATAAGCATCTTTTCCTTACCCAAGGCAATTTCTGTCATAACAAGTTAGTATTTTTCTACTTCTGAGGACTCACAAGTTCTAGTTCTTTCTTCCCCCCACTAAACTCTGACTTGGATTCTGATTATTTCCCCCCTTTACTCTGAAATCAGTTTCCTCTTGGTTTCACGTGTCTGCTTCCCTGACGTGCAGTACGCAGGTGCAGCCGTCGTCCCCCCTCCCCCCCATCCTCGTGTACCTACTTGCTCACATCAGCTCACAGACCTCAGGGGAACAGATACTGACCTGCAGTGCCGCAGGTATCAAATTGGACAATATTCAAAAGAAAATAAGACATATATCCTGTCCAACGTGACGTTTGTTTTCCTGTAAAATCTAAAATTTGTACGACACAGCAGTTTCAATGTGGAAAAACCCATGAACACAGCATTTTTTTCACGTTTTGGAACTATGTGGCTAATACCTTCTCACACACTTTTTCATTATAGAAGCATGCTACTCTGAAGATGGTGTTTAGTACGCTAAACACACACTAAAAACACTAATAACAGTGGCGCTACTGTTGGTGTTCTCCTGTTAGAGACTCTACTTAAGTACATCCTGCTGAATTGCCTTAATCTTACGTTTACATCAGGTTCTCACGTCATTTTGTTGTTGTGGGAATGGACCCTGTGTAGGACTGACACACGGGATTTAGGAAAAAGCGCCTGGAGAGGAAGGAGCGGTTTCGCAGTCACCATCCTCTCTGAGGAGATGTCCAGGTTCCGTGATACTGAAACACTTTGCTCTTTTTTATTCGTTCCCTCAAGAAATAGCACCGTGTGCCAGGCACCGGGCCAGGCGCACGGTGGAGAACAGGATGGGGTTAGTCCCTGCCTCTGAAATTCACAGTTTCTTTTATGCATAATCTGCTTCTCAAGAGCATGAAATGCTCCAGAGGGAGCATATTAAGCAAATTGCTTTTCGGACACCACTCAGTTGAAGACAGACGTCTGTTTTGTTAATTTAGTGCTTAATCAGACTGCAGCGAAGGGTGTGCCTCAGTCAGGTCTCTGGACTCCTAATGGCCTGGTTTATGATCTTTCTTTTCATATCCTTTATTATTTCACAAAGCCTGAGTCACTCTACCCACTTCCTGGCTTAGAGTTCACAGCCGAAGAAGTCGCACTCTTTTTAACCCTCTCTGCACGCGATAGCTGCGCTGTTTCCTTGAGCGTCTTCCTTGTGCCCTAGGCTCTCTTTAGATTCTCTAGAACTCTCTGCATCCTAGAGGATGTTCTTAAAGCATGATGATCAGGACTTCACGGCGCCCCCCCCCCCCACCCCGTGCATGGGCGGTGGGACACTGCTTTCTGTTCTGTTTCTCTCCTCTTTGGGGGGAGACTCCACGTTTTCTTGGTTTCTCAGCATCAAACCAACGCCCGAGATCTTCGGAAAATACTTGGAACTCTGAGGATGTGGCTCCTGCCACTCTGTCTTTTTCTCTCCTGTCTTAAATGCACTATCTCCCTGGTCCAACTTGAAGGGTCTTGCCATTTTTCCAGCCTTTTCGGCAACTCCGTGAGATCTTACAATTAACTATTTCTAATGTGCCTTTCACTTTTTGGAAAGACAATGAACGTTGGGAGATTTTCGTAGTCTACCTCCTCTCCCAGATTGTTTTCAAAACATTAAATAAAGAGTCCCTAAACTAGCCACGGACGGGATCTACTTTTTGTATTTGCTCTCTCAGCTTATATGTTTTGTTCCTACTTTAGTTTTCCGTCTGTAAGTCCTCAATCTGCTGGGGTGGGGCTGCTGGGAAGGGACGGGGAGCCCCTGTTGGCAGATGAGATGGAATTTTTCTCCCACCGGCGGAGTTATTGTAATTACTTTGTTAAAGGCATGTGTCAAGGCCTTTGACAATCTAGGTGAATCATATCCACGGTTTGATTTCCTCCTTACTCTTCCTTGCCCGTGTGCTTATTTAGCTCTTAAAGAATTCTGCAGAAGTAACGAGGCAATATCCACTCTCGCAAGGCCAGCTGTATTTTCTGCCCTACTCCATCTTCAGCCGCTCGTGGCTTCTGCTCATTACTGTACCCTTTGCTAGATTTTTCACCATGAAGGTGACAACCCTCGTTTGAGTTCCCCTCCAGGGGGACTGGCAGTTACCTTGTTATGGATCTGCTGGCATCTTCATCAGAGTGAGTAGACTTCTACAGTATCATGCTTGCCCGTCGGTCTCGGTGACTTGTCTGCATTTCAGCTTTTCTCTGAGACAGAGGGCAGCTTGGTATTTACCACTGTTCCACCCACCTGCTTCAAAGAGCGGTTTGGGAATGGAATGCCCTTGTCCTGCCCAGCAAGCAGAGGGCAGCCTCCCACTGTCTCCTTCCCAGGCCCCTGCCGCCTGGTTCCCCCAGCAGCCTTCTCTAAACCCCGCTGCAGTTCTCATTGACTTTGGATCCTTGTCCTTGGACCCCACTTTGTTCTTTCTTGGACATTATTTTAAATTGTTCTAGTTTGATGAACGCACCGTTCCCGCTGTTTTCCCTGCTTTGGCTGCCAGTTTGCTGTACGGTTCTTGTTTGTCTTGAGCTTCGGGGTCTTCTTTCCAGGGCTGTCAGCGAAATATTTTCAACAGAACATCTAGGTCTCTTGCGAGATGTTACTGTTACCGAACTCAGGCTCAGCTGCTCGCTGCTCAAAAGCCAATAAGTCCAGAGGCAAGTGTCAGTAGAAAGGAAAGGCGCTTTCATCAGGAGAACCGGCAGAGAAGGAGAGAGAGAAGGTGGACTCGGGTCCCAAGGCCAGCTCTGAAGATTCTGCTCAGCCTTGGCGGTTTTTAAAGGGAAGAATCTCAGTGAATCGTCGAGGCAGGAGGCTGGGTTCTGCATCCTTCTCCATGGTGTGCAGACCCTGACCCTCTTCAGATGTTATTTTGCCGGAGTGATCTGCCTGCAGAGTTGCTAAGGGGACTGCTGGAGTACAGAGCTCGTCATTCTTGAACTGCTTAATTCTTTGTTCTTCTTTTAATCTAGGAAGAGAATCAACAGGCCACTTAGGTTCTTTCAGGGTTAGAGGGAAACAGAAATGGGCAAACAGGAAAGGGGCAAAAGAGCTGCTTTCATTTCCCCACTGTCAGACATCATTCCATTTCTACACGATTAGGGGCGAAGTGCGTCTTCCGTAGCTGCTTCTTGCTGACATAGGTGCCGTGTTCTCAGAGTGGGAGATGACGACATGGGTCCGTAGCATCTCTTTGCTGACAATTTTAGTTGCCCGCGCAGAGCAAGCTACAATTATTTTGATGCCCACAGAGATATAGGCTATTATGAGCACGAGTGTTAACCCCGTTCTCTCGAGGCCACTTGTTGGAATTGTGCTGGCCATGGACTCAGTTCTGCTCAAGATGGAGCAGTTTATGTCATGGCTGCAGTCTGGTCATCATGCACTTAGCTTGTCTCTCTGGCGGCAGTTACAGTGTCTGTCAGACAGCTCAGGACTGTGCATCCGAGTGAGTCTGTGAGTCTGTTGTCCTAATCATTAACAGCTTCGTTTCGTACCTGGGGGCCCTGCAGGGTTCTGCTTGGTTCCGTTACTTAGTGAAACAAGCCTTTTGTACATTTCCTGCCCCTCCCTCTCCGCCCCCCCCCCCCCGTGGCTTAGATAGTTTTTCTGTATTATTCCTTCTAAAATTAATACACTATATGCTATTTTTGGAAGAAAAAGTAGGTCAAGAGAAATGGAGGCAAAAAGGACAGAAAACAGTTTGTTCCACGTGACAGGCTGTTGTCGTGGCCACTCTTAAGCTGTGACGACTGACAGACACTCGGACACGACCGTCTCCGTGGGGTACAGCTCCCTGAGCTGCTTCCCTGCCAGAAGTTCTCGCTCTGCTTCGTCTTAACGAGATTCTCTTCCCGCCGAGAACGGCGACCTGCATTACTGCACCTGTGCACGTTGTAGCTTTCCAGACCCTCTGAACCATTTCAGGGCGTTCTCATTGTTTTGTTGTTGTTGCTGTTCTGATTGTCTGTGGACTAAAGAATGATTAGCTATTTAGATGCAAAGGTCAGTGCTGAATTCCTACTTCAGTGTTACAATAGTGGCCACTCCAACTGTAGTGACAGTAGTCGGAAGATAGCAGTGATGCTTTACAGTAATAGTGCACACGGTTTCCGTCCTCCTGTGCACAACCTGGGTAACTGCTCAGGCTTTGTCGGTACTGAGGGCTCCCCAAATCCCCATCGCCTGAGTGGTAGTGTGCAACGAAAATTAAATCCTGTAGTCATCTCTGGATTATCCTTAACAAATAGTTTTAATGCCTTAGTTAAGCGTTTTAAGGCTGTTGGCTAAGTCCCCCTGATTTAGATAATCCCTCTATCCACTCCTGTGCCCTAGCCAGCAGTGGGCTTCAGGGCAGTTAGATCATTTCCTGTATGCGTGATCAAAATAATTCAGAAGATTAAAGTTGTAAACATTATAAACTAGGGCTCAAAGTTAGTTTGGTTATTCACTTTTTGATTGTACGTCCAACTCTGGTGTCACATGAATGCTTTAGTGTACTTATGTGGTTTTGGTTCTTAGTCTTGGAGGTCAGAAATCTATCGATGATTCAGACCGTAGAATAATCGAAGAGGTAACCGTGTGCCTTGACGTTTTGTGCATCAGCCCCCGACATGGCAAAGGGAACTTGTTAATGGGGGGGGGGGGTTGTGAGCGAGACTGGGGGCTTTCTTCTCGAAGCACGTTCTGAAATACTGGAATCTGTCACCCCCACCAATAGAGACACCCTTGCCCTTGCTTAGGCTGTCGACTTCCGCAATCTGAGGAAGCCTGTGGATATTCTCAGGATAAGTTCGTTACAAGTATTGTAACACAAAGCATAACACTGAAGATTACAGAGGAAACTGACTCGATTCATATGTTCACGTCACAGTATTTAAAAGCCAGGCTTGTGATCCAGCGATGTGACAATGTGGCACAGTGGTAGAGCAAAGCCTGAGGTGGGTCCGATAACCCCCGAGCCTCCAAAGCAGCAATGGGCAGAGTGACACTGAGAGGCCCCCAGCAATCCTGCCCCCATGACAGACAGCGGGAGTGCCACCTGGTGCTGTTACTCTGGGGATCGTTGCCTGCACTCAAACCTGAAGGAGGTTCTAAACCTCAGGTAGACTTTAGTGAAAATGAAGGTGTCTGGTTTCTCACCCCAACCCCCTTGCCCCCTTCAGTTCTATCCAGGGACCCTGTGGACCCTTGGCCAACTGTCCCAGTGTGATTAATTTCACAGGCAGGCTTGCTTCTTACTTCTGCTTGCCTGTAAGGAATCTCTAGAAAAACTAGATCGTTACTCTCGGTGCCCTCGTCCCATGTGAAAATCATGGCAGGTTTTTGTTTTTCACCAGCGGATAAGCCTCTATAAAGTGGGCAGGAAAAGATGTCTGATGTGGCTCATTTGTGATAGGTGGAGTCACAGTATTTGTAAGTTACGATTTTCTGTGAAACCAGGGGTTTAGTTTAATTGTAATCTTTGTTCTTGAGTTATAGCCTATCTTCATTGAGAAAGCAAGAATGGGATCAGAGGTTCTTGGAGGTTACAGCAAATGGCAAGGAACTGGATCACTGAAGTGGGGGGAGAGCCCAACATTGGCAGCAGTGAAGATTCTCAAATTGAAGGACTGTCCTTGACACCGTCCTTTCCATGTCAGTGGACGGAGGAGCTGGCAGGTTTGGGAAGCAGTACAGTGTGGGCCTCAGGGCAGAATCCTGCTCTAAAGAAAGCTGCGCTTTAGGCAACCCTGAGACTAGGGAGACGGATTAACCAACATTTCAGTTTGTCTTAATGGATAAGAAGTAAACTTGTGAAGAAACGTGCCCCACGTCTGTTCCACAAAAGTCTCACGTCCTGCCGTGTGCTGAGCAGTCGGGTGAGAGTAGAGAGCCCTGGCCCCGCGTGGGCCGTGGACGGATGGCTCTCACCAGGTCAGAGTCTTCAGGAGTCTGGGGTGGTGTCTTGTCCAAACACGGTGAACGTTCCGATTCACCGTGGGAGTTGTTAGTCACCTTGAAGTATTTCAGAAACTTACGGAAACTACGTATGAAATTACGCTGGGCATAGGAAGGCTCACAGAGATGTGTCCTTTGTTTAGTCTGGCTAGAATTCATCACTCCGGTGGACTAATAACCTTACGATTGTTAGATGTTTCAAATTATCATTATAAATGTTTTTGAACAAAAAATATAATTGTGGTAAAACAAGGAAAAATAATAAAATTGGGCTTACGAATGTCGGGAATGAAAGGTTCTGCGCTGGGCCTTGGCGGGGCTGGAGGCACAGAGAGCTGAGGCTGGGTGTGAGTCCCCAGGGAGGAGGCCGGTTGAAGTGATGCCCGTCCTCTGTTCTGTTCCGCCTGCTGAACACGCTGCAGACCGCATCCAGGGCCTCCTCCAGAATGGCCTCTCCTGCTGTTTACTGATCAGTTCCTTCTGTTTCCATCCCTTTCCTCCGTCTGAACTGGAGGCCCTTGACCTCCCGGCGTGGGCAGAGGGCACTGTCTGTCCTATGGCTCGTGCTGCCCCCATGAGGACGCCCCCATCTTCACCTGCTCACGTGGGCCGCCGCCTCCCCGAGCCCTTCTTTCCTCTGTCCTGCTCGTCTCTCCTCTAGGGTTCCGTCCCCCGCCCCTCAGTCCCTGTGCTGTCGCCTTGTGGCCCCTTCACTCCCCTTTCTGACCTGTTCCCGGCAGGCAGGTGAGCCCCCCTGCTGCTACTCAGGGCACGGTGCCCTGCTGCTCCGGGAGCTGCCCTGGACGGGGATGCGCCCTCCCCAGGCCCCTCGGGGAAGCCCTCGGGGTCCCTCCGGGCCGCGCCTGCCTTGCCCTGACTGCCCTTCCGCTAACACAGTTTTGTGTCTCGGCCCAGCTGCTAAGGAACCGGTGGCTCTGGAGGGCGGCTGCTCGCTGAGAGCCTGATTCACGTGGAAAGGGATGTTTTATTGTTGTTCTCCTTGATTAATAACTTTCACTTGCAGATTCCAAGTCCCGAGGAGCAGCGACTGGCGCGGCTGCCTGTGCGGTCCCAGCATCTCCAGCTCCCGTGTTTCTGGGAGTCAGATGCTGCAGGGGCGCCCTGGCCTCTGGGGCGTGTCTTTTCCCACATACAGTTCTTCTGCAGCAACGATCTTCTCTTTTTCTGAGGTGACATCTCTAGTCAGGAAACTGGGGCTCCTTCGTTGGGGTTTTAAAACTCAAATTTGCTGCCTATGTGAACTTCACTGCATTATTAACTGTATGATAGGGTCATTGAGAAATTACGTGTCCACACTTCAGGGCTCGGGCTGTCACGTTCGTTCAGGTTCTGTTTCTGGAGCACCTTCTGTGAGACGGGCAGGCTTCTCACTGGTAGGAGAACAGGACAGACAGACACACACACACAAGCAAGCAAGGCTCCTGTGCTGGGGGGCTTCCAGGCAGTTGACGACTTGAGGGTCACAAGGCGACTGCCCTGGGGAGACCCCCTCAGGGAGGGGTGAAGCGGGCCGTCTGCTCCGGACGGTGGAATCATCATTGTTCTTTGCTTCCTTTGGTGTGAGGCCTCGCGCTCTGAGCCAGGCCTGCCGGGACCGCAGCCTGCTACAGTGAAAACACTTCCAGAATTTACGTTCCAGTCTGCAGGCTGTGCGGAAGTGCAGGGCAGACCTTCAGTTCCTGCATCTGGGTCCCCACAGCCCTCGGGGGACCGTTCCTAAATCGCTGTTGTCGTTGTTTCAGGAAAGGCTGTGATTTACCACTTCTCTCTGAATGAGGATAATTCTGGGGATATCTGTGTGTATCTCTGAATGTCGATAAGGGCAATCTGCTTTATATTTGAACTTAAATTTACTGTTTTCCCGTGGCTTCAGATGCCCTGGTTCTTGGAAGCTCTGTGACTGCTCTGACAGCACCTGGCGGGCGAATGTGTCGGCGACCAGGTCTTTGGTTATATCACCAACCTGCTTCCTCCACACCCGTTTCCCAGCTGTGGCCTAAGATGGTCTCCTTTGCTCTGAATTGTACATCGCCATGTGGTGGAACCGTTAAGCCTTCGTCATATTTGTTATGCTAAAGTTTTGAAGTTTACATAGAATTTCACTTACCTTGCTCCTTGAAATTTTACCTATTTCAGTACGATTAAATTATCAACCTTCTTCTATCATTCTGATAGCCCATTTTTTTCTACTCGTTTTTGTAGTTTTATTTTGATATTTGTGTGTTTGACATTTAAATCTCAGTAGCTACCATGCTGTCTTCACTCATCCAGCAAATACTGGACAAGCTGTGTTTCAGGCACGGGGGGTTCCTGTAGGACTAGAGCGCATCCCCGCTCTCGGGAGCTTCGTTTTAATGGAGGAGATGGTGAGTAAGTAATCAGATCAGCGTGAAGGCTGGATAAACGGAGATGAGGGGCTTTGGGCCTTTTAGGTAGACAGGAAGGCAGGGCAGGCCCCTGTGAAGGGGGGGCGTTTGCACAGAGATGGGGGGGCAGAGACGGACCGGCGCTGCACACGGAGGGGCCGCGAGTCCAAGGCTGAGGCCGCAGTCGGCGGGGAGGGGCCGCAGTTGAACTTGCTGGGGCTCCTGGGGTGCTTCCTGTGAAAGGGGGCCGGCAGGGAAGTGGGCAGACACGCTTAGGGCCCGTGAACCCTGAGGGCGGAGGAGTCGTCCAGGCTCCCTAGGGTTCCGTTGGGAGCATCAGGGGATTACGTGCCATTTCAGCAGAGGGAGAGGGGACAAGCGAAGAGCGCTTTGGGGGCAGCATCAAGAATTCCGTTCAGGTCAGGTGAGTGTGAGATGATGTCCTCAGATGGGACGAGACATGAGGCCTCTGCTCAGGGCCGGGCAGGCCTGCGCACAGGAGTTTGATTTGGGACAGCTGGTGGGGGAGGGGAGAGAAGCAGTGCTGAGCCCGGGGCTGGAGAGGGGGTGGCCGGGTGGCACAAGAGCCCGGGAAGCTGCCCCCCACGAGTGGGGGGAGAGCTAGGAGGATGCGGGGTTCCGAAGCCACGCCAGAAAATGTTGCTACAAGGGGAGGGCGGGACGGTACTTGTAGGCTTGGGTGTTTTGATCCGTCCGTTTTTTGTTCTCCCTGCTGGGTGAGGTCAGTGTCTGCTGTTGTCCGAGTCCTCAGGCCTCTGAAGGGGTGGGCTGTGTCGGGCTGGAAATACACTCCAGAGCCATCCTGTAGTTTTGAGAAAACGTGGAAAATAATGATAACAATTTTGAAAACTACTCAGTCTTGGCTCGGAATGTAACTGTGGTTCATTTCAGGGGTCAGAAAGCTTTTTCTGTAAAGGGCCAGATAGTAAATATTTTCACTGCTGTTACAGTGTGAAAGCAGTCATAGAAAACACATCAACCAGTGAGTGTGTCTGTATTCCTAGACGCCTTTAGGACAAAAACAGGACAGAGCCACGTTTGGCCCACGGGCTGTATGTGACTTTCCAGACCCCTGATGCTTTGATGTCTTTCAGAATATGACACTTGTAACTCTTAGGGGTTTATGAAGCTGAAAGTACTATTCTCATGTTTTCCTTTTAAAGGAAGCCACTTAATTTGTTACTCTGTATTGTAAACACTTTGTGGACCGTTGGATTTGATCAGCCAATCCTACTCCCCAACACTTCAAATACCAAGCGTGCGCTTAAGTCTTGGTGGAGTTTCCTAAAATCTGTGTACGTGGAGCCACACCCCACCCCATGCTCCTGCCTCAGTTACTTTTTTCAGCCTAAGTGCTTTTAATTCTTTTCCATGATTTATGTTCTTTGAAGAAGAACCTATGAATTATCTAAACTGGGTTCCCTAGCATATGGAAAAGCTTTTAAGGTGTGCAAAGGCTTCTTAATCTGTGTTGCGGTGATTGAGGGTCAGCGTGCACGTAACATAGGATCTACGCAGCATATGCACCACTAGCCGTTCTCTTCATGTAGCTGTTTAGATAGTGTGTATACACATGAAGAAATAGCCAAAGAAAGAAAAAAACCAATGTTCTCTTTGCTGTTCAGACTTGGGTGATCCCATCCAAAGGATGAACAGTATTACTGGGTATGAATTTATATGTAAAAATATTTAGGTCCTGGCTTGACAGGTTCCTAGTGTGAGAAAGGAGCTCCTGGTGCAGCGGGGCCTCACCTGCAGCCCGTGAGCCCCTGGAAGCTGTAGGCCACACTGCGTGTGTGTGTGCATGCGTGTGTGTGCGTGTGGGTGCACGCTTGCACACACGTGCATTTCTCTGTCTTGTCCGAGTGTCCGAGGTTGTCATGAGACCCCGGCAGAGTCCGCCCCCCGGGATGGCCGTGCCCCGCTTCCCCAGCGAGCGCCTCGCCTGTCCGCACCTCAGCCCTGCTGCTCCCCACGTTTGTGTGACTTTATCAAGTCAGTTTCTTTGAACCTCAGGGCCTGCTTTCTCTTTCTCCTAGAATTGTAAAGCTCCAAAAAAAAGCACTTTTGAATTGTGAAGTGTCCTATAAGTGTTTGTCTGTGGCGTTATACCACGAGAACACTGCATCCAGGGGGAGCATTTGAGTGGTTGGAGTGAGCTGGGGGGAGGGTGGTCTCAGCAGGTGGTCCCAGAGCCCCGATACCCCGTCGCCTGAGGCCTGCTCAGGGCGCTGTCCCCTCAACCTGGGCCACAGCTTTTCCTGAGAACAAGATGGCCCAGTACCAAGACTATTTGTTGGGGAAAGAATAGCCTTTTCAGCAAATGTTGCTGAGACAACTGGACATCCATATGCAAACATATCATATATAAAAATTAACTAGAACTGGGGAGTGGGCAAAATGGGTGAAGGGGGTCAAAAGGTACAAACGTCTAGTCATGCAATAAATAAGTAGTGAGGATGTAAGAGCAGCATGGTGACTAGAGTTAACAATACTGTATTGTATATTTGAAAGTTACTAAGAAAATAGAGTCTAACGGTTCTCATCAGAAAAAAAGAATTTTTGTAACTGTGGTGATGGATATTAACTAGACTTATCAAGGTGATTATTTTGCGATATATACGTATATCAAGTCATTATGTTGTACACCTGAAATTAATATAATGTTGTATGTTAATTATATCTTAATGAAAGAAAAAAACCACAATGACATACCATTTCACACCCACTAGGACGTCCATAATCAAAAAGCCAGACCACGAGAGGTACAGGTGGGCGTGGAGAAACTGGAGCCCTTATCACTGCAGGCGAGACTGTGAAATGGTGCAGACAGTTTGGGAAACAGTATGGCAGGTCCTCGAAATGGTACACACACGACTCTAGGTATAGATCCAAGAGAAATGAAAATATGATGTGTGAAAAAAGCCAGTCACTAACGGCCGCGTATTAGATGTGACCCCCTTTAGAGGAAATGTCCAGAACAGGTAGATGCATAGAGACAGAAAGTAGGTCAGTAGCTGTCAGGCTGGGGATGGACGGATGGGAAATGAGCGCCGATCGGTACAGAGTTTCTTTTGGGGATGAGGAAGACGTTCTGGAATTAGATGGTGGTGATGATTGTAGAATGCTGTGAATATACTGAAAACCACTGAGTTGTAAACTTTAAAGGGTGAATTTATGGTATGTAAATTTCATTGCAATAAACTGTTACGTAAAAAGAGTAAAATAGCCCCAAATCTTGCTTTCTTGGCTTTGAAAGATTGTGGGTGAAACATACTTTTTTCTGTTTTGTCTCATGGTTGCCTGTGAACTTTACTGACCTAGAGAACAGGGGTGAGTCTGTGACCTGAGTCAGGTCCCTGACGGGCAGGCCCGGAAGTTCCCTGAATGCCCTGAGCCAGGGACAAGGCGGCAGAAGGAATCGGGGGACACTCGGCCCAGAGAGGGGCTTCCAGGGGAAGCTGAGGCCTCAGCAGACGATGGGGAGTATGGCCGCGTGTCCAGCTGTATTTGGCCTGTGAATAAACCAGAGACGGAGAATTTCAGCGTTATTAGTTTAGGAGATTTGAATATTCGGTTAATTTGTTTATTGTGCTTAGAAATGATTTAAGAAAAAAGCACATCAGTCACATTCATTTTTAAAGAAAACATTCGAGAACTGCAAAACACTGAATTATTCCTTAACACACTCTTCTTAAAAGTCAGTCAACTCAATATGCATTGGCATCTTTCTGTATTCAGTGTGTTTTATAATTAAAAGATATGTCATGTATATAGTATACTAAAAAGTCAATCTTGTAGCTTAATTAAAAATAGAAAATAAAACAATTCTTTTTAAAATCAACTGTGTTCTCATCACATGTTCTCAAACTTACCTGTGCATAAAAGTCAACTGGGACTCATTAAAAATGTGGGTTTCCTAGGCTCCCCAAGAGATTGGTTCCACCTGAGTTTTTCAGGAACACCCAGGTCATTCTGAGGAGCAGAGGTGTGCACTTTGAAAAGCACGGCCCTGGGGACTCCAGCCTGGAGTTAGGAGGTGATGTACGTGGCCAAAGTGTTCCTCATGTTACCGTAGGTCATTAATACCTAGTTCTTAAGGTATTTTGCAGCCACTTGATGTTAGAAGCAGATGGCATCCATATTCTGATTCTGCTGCGAGAGAATAATATTTCCTCACAAGCATAATGTTTCACAGTAGGAGAGGTTGCGGTCTGTCCCCCCTGAAGCGCCTTTGTCGCTGGTGCCCGCTCACGTGGTCCCGTCTTCCCCTGCGCCTTTGTTGCTGGCGCCCGTTCACGTGGTCCCGTGTTCCCCTGCGCCTTTGTTGCTGGCGCCCGTTCACGTGGTCCCGTGTTCCCCTGCGCCTTTGTCGCTGGTGCCCGCTCACGTGGTCCCGTCTTCCCCTGCGCCTTTGTTGCTGGTGCCCGTTCACGTGGTCCCGTGTTCCCCTGCGCCTTTGTTGCTGGCGCCCGTTCACGTGGTCCCGTGTTCCCCTGCGCCTTTGTTGCTGGCGCCCGTTCACGTGGTTCCGTCTTCCCCTGCTCTCTCCAGATTTCTTTTGACTTGGCTGAATATACTGCGGACGTCGATGGGGTCGGCACCTTACGGCTTCTGGATGCAGTGAAGACCTGTGGCCTTATCAACTCTGTGAAGTTCTACCAAGCCTCAACAAGCGAGCTTTACGGGAAAGTGCAGGAAATACCGCAGAAAGAGACCACTCCTTTCTACCCGCGCTCGCCATACGGTGAGGATGCGCACGGGCTCGGTTCTCTGTGCTCCTGGGGTGCTTCCGCCTGGACGCTGTTCCTGTCTCGTGGCTGAGGTCACGTGGTGTGAGAGCAACGTTGAAGCAACCTAACGGGGCCGGACTTGCTGGTCAGACATCTTTGTGTTGTGCTCACCGCAGGTTTTTTTTTTATATATAAATTTATTTATTTATTTATTTATTTATGGCTGTGTTGGGTCTTTTTTTCTTTTTCTTTTTAACACCTTTATTGGAGTATAATTGCTTCACAATGGTGTGTTAGTTTCTTGTTTATAACATCATCGCAGGTTCTTGCTGCCGTCTCCTCCAGGGTGAAACCTGCTGCACTGCTTCACCCTTCCAGATGGGCCGCTTTAAAAGGAAAATTAGGTCCAGCAAGATTCTTTTTACTGAACTGTTGAGGTTGTGCTGAAGTGATACAGCCTGGTGTTTTTGATTCCATTTCCCTGATGAAATTCTCCCTGAGCTCAAACCCTTAAACAAACAAACAAAAATGATAAAAATTGAAAGCTGCTAGAATATTAAGAGCCCGTATTTTTCACTTCTTAATTCTTTAAAACTAAGAAAAAGGGGATTAGACTTAAGAAAGGTCAGTTTGATATACTGCACACACTACAGTTGAGTGAATTAGATTGTGAAGGAACGAACTGTGATGATTACAGAAGGACGAAATTCTTAAGTATTTCCTTGTCACGTGGTTAACTGGCAAAGAAACCTTTATTTTGTCTTTGGCTTTTGAATCATTTTTTTCTCTATGTTGATACATTACATATTGTAAATACTGCACGTTGTTACTTGTTTAAGTGAAAATGGTTGTCTTTTATAACAATCACTGTCTTTTATTTGCTTTTAAAAAATTATTCCAACAGGGGCAGCAAAGCTCTATGCCTATTGGATTGTGGTGAACTTCCGGGAGGCGTATAATCTGTTTGCAGTGAATGGCATCCTCTTCAATCATGAGAGCCCCAGGAGAGGTTGGTATAGGTACTGATGGGAAGAGAGTGTCAGGCTCCACGGCAGGAACGTCACGTGTGTGTGTGTGTGTGTGTGTGTGTTCTGCACGTGTGCTGTACAGACTGGGAATGTTTCACATCTGTTTTTAACTATGTTAATGTCAGAAGTGGTAAATGAGGAAATGTAAACCCAACCTTAATCACCTATTAACTTTGTTAGAGTTTTTATTCAACGTGGTGCCGAGCAGTGTCCCAATTTTACCATTTCCTTTGGTAGGTCACATCAAGTGAGTTTTAACCCGAGTGTCAGGAAGTGTCCTTG